>NC_074684.1:1392279-2730415 GCF_029448725.1 Salvelinus fontinalis
GTATTGCCTCAACTATTTTGTACCCCGGCGCATTGACTCGGTACTGGTACTCCTTGTATATAGCCTCGTTATTGTTTTTATTGTGTTACTATTTCGTTTTTTTTATTTAGCAAATATTTGTCTTACTTTTTAACTCCGCACTGTTAGGAATGGGCTCGTAAGTAAGCATGTGATGATTAATGATTTCATCTGAGAGGAGAGGTACGAACGTTCTTTGCTTAAAAGGCACCAGAGCCTTCAGGCACTGACTGGAGCTTCCAAACTGATATCTGCCATTGACTGTCTTAAGATGAATGGTGTCTTAATGGGAGGGGTATTAGTATGGCCTTTACATTCTCACAACATGCCTCAGAAATGTGATTGCTCTATACACAAGTCAGTGTGTGAGTTTGTGCACGTACATAAGTGCACGTGTGTTCTGCGTTATTGTGTACAGTAGCCCAAATGTGTGGCCGGGAAAATGACAATCTCAGGTTCAAGTTGAATGTCTTGCTTGTTGGCACAGCTCACTTCCTTTTCCTGTACGGTAAGCAGAAACGGTAACTCATCGGTGCAGGAAGACACACACAAACACAGGCTATTCTGAAAGGGCCAAAGCTGGACAGGGGAGGTGAACAGAGCTGGTGCTTTACTCAACTGCAAGGACAAACAGCAAGACTGTCTAGGCACAGAGATATATTAAGTAAACAAAAATTCACTTCCTTGTCTTATTGATTATTTTCTCCTTCTAAGAGAATAAAACAACAACTTCCACATTAACTGCTGAAGTCATGAATTCCCTTGGGACAACACAGAGGTGTCCTGAGGTTGATTTCCTCTTTTTCAACACAACCCATAACGGAAAACATCACATGTATGTTGTTACAGTATTAGATTCAAATCAAATAAGAACATTAAAGTGTGGACAATTTCTCAGGCTCCCCTCTCCTGTCCACTCCTTCACGCCTCAGCTCCAAAATGTGACCTCACAGCAGGGAGGCTGGCCAGTAGCAGGTGAAAGGTTGTGACCCCCCAGACAAAGACCCTCTCGTGCTCCTGTAGAGAGAGGAGGTCTAAAGACATCTGCATACTAGGTTTGGTTAACTCCTAGCAGAACTCAGTTAAGCGAAGTGAACGTCTGTGTCTTGCATTCTCCTTCGCTTGAAAAAAGTGTCAATAGTACTGTTTGTCCCTCTTGAGACGCCATAGCCAGTAAAGTTAGACTTAAACAATAGTCAGAATTAATCTAAGATAACTCAAGAAATCTGTCATAACCTTTTGACGTTTTTTGCAAGGATGTCTTAGTCGATGCGCTGAAGACATCTATATCGGCCGCTGATACAGGACTAGTAAAGGCCCAGTACACTACTTGTCTTGTATGAACATTCTTTTACTACATGTATTTGTATTTCAGTGTTTACCAGCATTTGTAACTCGAGTCTAATATTTATCTGTACAAAACAGTTAATCTGATAATACTTTTGGAATATAAAAAAATCTTGCTTGATATATGTTTTTGAAATACTTTGCAAATGTAACTTATTTCTATGTGGAAACTTATAAGGTCTACTCATTTATTTTATATTTTAATTGAGGCTGTTATCCAGAGCAACTTACAGTAGTAAGTGCATACGTTTTCATATTATTCCCCCGTGGAAATTGAACCCACAACCCTAGCATGCTCTAACAACTGAGCCACATCATCAGATCATCACAAACCACTTGAGTTCACAATGTACTCAATTACTGTGCTGTATTGTGCATTGTTTTTCTTCAGTCTACAGGTACAAATCTAGATGATCAGCCTATGTACAATACCGTAATGCACATTTACATTAAGTGGTTTGTAAGGATGGTAAATGAATACTGCACAAAAAGTGGTTGTTTTCCATGTTTGATCAAGAAAAATATTTCATTTGATGTGGATGTTTTGGGTCTTTGCCCATAACTCTGCACCTTTTGATTTAAATGTTTGAGGACAGGGTTTTGTTCTTTCTGGAAAGATGATTGCAGAGAAAGGGACAGGGCAACAACCCTACAATTCCTACTATTGAACCCTGCAAGACACGGTTCTTAATTATATAACTATACATTTTTTGCGAAAGCTGAGATGCTGAAAAAAATGTTTTGTCCGCACTACAGACATCTATATCAACTTTAGTGATCCCCCCACCCCCAAAAATTCATGTTTTATTAATATATATTTTTTATTACAGTTCTTCAGGGGGTGCTGCAGCACCATCAGCACCCCTACTTCCCGCGGCTATGGTTACATCTCCTAAAGGCTACCTCCCCATTAATTCACAACAAACCATTAGCCCAACACCTCCACCCCCAGTCACCAGACACTCCGCAGTATCTCTACATCCAGTAATATTTCTATCTACCCCTGTGGTAGAAAATACTGTATGTGAGATATGAGTTTCATGTCTGTGATGAGGCGGAGAGCACAGTTGGGTCTCTTCCTTCTACAGTGTGTTTGAACATGAAGCAATATCTGGAACTGCTTAGAGTGGAGCGGAGATAAAAGTGTAGGGTTTCAGTGAACATCAGGGTACCATGTGTCATCTCACTGATGCTTGTGCTTCTACACCTGCATTGCTTGCTGTTTGGGGTTTTAGGCTGGGTTTCTGTACAGCACTTCGAGATATTAGCTGATGTACGAAGGGCTATATAAAATAAACTTGATTTGATTTGACTGACACACACACACACAATGCACACACACAGAAACACACTGTGCGCACACACACACACACACACACACTAAAGTTTCTGTATGCTTGGTTTTCTATCTGAAGTGCAGTACATATAGGACAGGTTGATTATTGATTGAAGATAACCTTCAGAGAGAGAGAAATATGAAATGTTATACAACACAGACAGGACAGGACCAAAGGTTGCGTCGGCTCGCGACAAACCATTGTTTTCCAGACAGATGGCCCATTGAGGAAGATTTCGTAACATGGCGTCCTTGATTAACCAAATATAAAACTATTCGGTTTCACCAAAATAACATTTCCAGTCAACAGAGGCATATCAAATATCTTTTGAAACAATACTTATGATTAATTGGGTTAATCTAGGCACAAATCTGTGCCTAAGCCATGTGTGGGATTATTTCCACGCAAAGTGTGAGAGTGTGCTTGAGAGTGTGCGTGAACGTATGCACTGCCATGACCATGTGTACGCACAGTGCAGAGTGGTATAATGGGGGAAATATATGTTGAAAATGTGTGAAATTGTGAGAATCATAATTAAATAATTTCCATTGTGAATTCATATATTTCAGTAGAAGGGGAGGACCATCCTTTCAGTGATTTTCAGAAAAATGTTAATAGTGAAACAATAAAAAAGTTATATTTTTAAATAAAACTATACTAAATATATTCACGTCACCAAATATTTGATTAAAATACACTTTTTTGCAATGAAGGTCTACAGTAGCCTCAACAGCAGCTAGTTTAGTTTCAACAGCAGCTAGTTTAGTTTACAACAGCTAGTTTATGTAACAAGTACGATAGGAGTCGGAAAGTACAGGGAGGGAATTTAATAAAAAATTAAACATGGAGCAAAACCAGAAACACGAGTAGCATACAGACATAAAGTTGAAGTCGGAAGTTTACATACACCTTATCCAAATACATTTAAACTCAGTTCTTCACAATTCCTGACATTTAATCCTAGTAAATTCCCTGTCTTAGGTCAGTTAGGATCACCACTTTATTTTAAGAATGTGAAATGTCAGAATAATAGTAGAGAGAATGATTTATTTCAGCTTTTTCTGTTTTCATCACATTCCCAGTGGGTCAGAAGTTTACATACACTCAATTAGTATTTGGTTGCACTGTCTTTAAATTGTTTTACTTGGGTCGAATTTTTTGGTAAGCCTTCCACAAGCTTCCCACAATAAGTTGGGTGAATTTTGGCCCATTCCTCCTGACAGAGCTGGTTTAACTGAGTTAGTTCTGGCTCAATTGTGGTTCTGCCCACAAATGTTCTATAGGATTGAGGTCAGGGCTTTATGATGGCCACTCCAATACCTTGACTTTGTTGTCCTTAAGCCATTTTGCCACAACTTTGGAAGTATGCTTGGGGTCATTGTCCATTTGGAAGACTCATTTGCAACCAAGCTTTAACTTCCTGACTGATGTCTTGAGATGTCTCACATCATTTTCCTACCTCATGATGCCATCTATTTTGTGAATTGCACAAGTCCCTCCTGCAGCAAAGCACCCCCACGATATGATGCTGCCACCCCCGTGCTTCACGGTTGGGATGGTGCTCTTCGGCTTGCAAGCCACCCCGTTTTTCCTCCAAACATAACAATGGTCATTATGGCCAAACAGTTCTATTTTTGTTTCATCAGACCAGTGGACATTTCTCCAAAAAGTACGATCTTTGTCCCCATGTGCAGTTGCAAACCGTAGTCTGGCTTTTTTATGGGGTTTTTGGAGTAGTGGCTTCTTCCTTGCTAAGCGGCCTTTCAGGTTATATTGATATAGGACTCATTTACTGTGGATATAGATACTTTTGAACCTGTTTCCTCCAGCATCTTCACAAGGTCCTTTGCTGTTGTTCTGGGACAATTTTCTACTTTTTGCACCAAAGTACGTTCATATCTAGGAGACAGTACACGTCTCCTTCCTGAGCAGTATAACGGCTGCGTGGTCCCATGATGTTTATACTTGCGTGCTATTGTTTGAACAGATGAACGTGGTACCTTCAGGCATTTGGAAATTGCTCCCAAGGATGAAACAGACTTGTGGAGGTCTACAATTTTTTTTCTGAGGTCTTGGCTGATTTCTTTTGATTTTCCCATGATGTCAAACACAGAGGCACTGAGTTTGAAGGTAGGCCTTGAAATACATCCACAGGTACACCTCCAATTGACTCAAATGATGTCAATTAGCCTATGTCAAGACGTGGCCCACTTTGGGTATAGCGTGCCTTCCCACTCTCTCTCTCGCCTCCACCCAGGCTGCTGTTATCTCAGGTCGTAAATTCCGGGAGGAGACTCTCTTCCTCATGGCCAGACAGTATAGACAGAGAGACGGTTTCACAGGAGAACAAAGGAACCTCTTCTCCAGCATAGAACTTGAGAGCTGAACAATGTACATGTTTTGAAGAAGGTATACACGGTTAGGGAATAATCCAGCTACGACCGGTCCATTTCATTTAATGCTTGTGAAACTCATGACAGACAATACAGCCACATTACCATAACTCTGTTTATACAAGAGTCTCAGTTATGAGACATTAAATTGTTGTATAAAATAAATGAGTAAAGATGAAACTATTTGTGTAATTATGTAATGTGATTTTAAACTGCTTAATGAAAGGGAACCCAATTCCCTTTAAAGTTAACTAAGTCATTGGCCCGCCCCATGAGCACAGACATTGATCTGGCGTCATGGGACAGCCTTTTTCTGCTCTTCCAAATATAACCCCAACCTGGAGAATCATCTGCAGACCAAGCTTACCTCAATTACGAGAGGGCTACGGTTTGAGCACAGACCAGTACCTCATCACAGAGGGAGTTAAGGTTTGAGTAGATTGCTGAATCTTTTAACCATACCACGTGGTTAAACTCTGAGACTATTGATCCGACAGAACAAGAGCTACTCTTCGAATTGTGATACAGTGAATTATGTATTCAAAGTGAAATAATTTGTCTGTGAACAATTGTTGGAAAAGTTACTTGTATCATGCACAAAGTAGATGTCCTAACTGACTTGCCAAAACTATAGTTTGTTAACAAGGAATTTGTGGAATGGTTGAAAAACAAGTTTATTGACTCCACCCTAAGTGTATGTAAACTTCTGACCTAAGTGTATGTGAACTGTATAACACAGGAACAGAATCAATAACGCCTGAGGAAAGAACCAAAGGGAGTGACAGATATAGGGAAGGTAATCAGGATGGTGATGGAGACCAGGTGAGTCTCGTGAGGCGCAGGTGCGCGTAACGATCGTGACAGGTGTGCATAAAAATGAGTAAACTTGCGACAACGAGCGCCAGAGAGGAGGAGCAGGAGTAGACGTGACAGTTTCCGTCCTTTTCTGGGTACATTGACTTCACTACAAAACCTAGGAGGCTCATGGTTCTCACCCCCTTCCATAGACTTACACAGTAATTATGACAAGTTCCAGGCGATGTCCTCCAACCTTATCAGAGCTCTTGCAGTATGATCTGACATGTTGTCGACCCAATCAAAGGATCCGATAATGAATCTAGTACTGAAAGCAGCTAGCTAGCACTGCAGTGCATAAAATGCGGTGAGTAGTCAACTCAAAGAGAGACAAAGACAGTTGTTAATGTTTTGAACAAATTAATTTCTTCAAAAATGAAGGAGAATCAAGCGAGAGAGAGAGAGTGAGAAAGAGATCATTATTTATGTATTTTTATTCCCACTTTCCCTGACCTAGCTTGCAAATGCAGCTAGCTAGTTTAGCCAACTCAAACACCTGGCTCAAACAGAGAGGGATGCTATGTAGACTAGCTGGCTATGGCTATCCAACACTGGAACTCTTCCAAGTCAAGGTGAGCTTTCGGTTTTATACATTTATTGCCACCGGGGACCGTCTGTGTAATTGCTAAACTACTTGCTGTACACAGTACAGCATGATTATAGCGGGTTTATTAATACGTTAGTTCTAGTTTATAGCTATGCTGACTATGACGTTAGGTGACAACGATGTAGGCTGTGTGTAGCGGTAAGAGGTTGTGGTATGAAGGTTTGGCTTGGAAAGGTTTTTTCGCTTGGTCACAGACAGCTGTTGGTCCACAAGCGAATTGAGGAGGAGTGTGCGTAGATGTGAGAAGTAATTATAAAACAAGTAAATGATCATGCTGTTTGTATGTGGCTGCTATGCTATGCGGTGATCAGGGGTGCATTCATTCCGCCGATTCTGTTGAAATGTTTTTTCTGTAACCGAAGCAAACGGAACAAAACGGAGATAAACATATGTGAATTCGTCCAATTGAAACTCTTGTTTGCAACTGTTGAACTAATGATTACGCCCTAGATCAGCTAGATGCAGGCAAGAGTGTGCAAGGGGTTATTGAATGTGTCACTGTGTCACCTTGATTACTCAAATGTTTCTCTCGACCTGTGCATCTACGCTGTACATTTTAATTCATAAACTAGGTTATCTTCATTGGGATAGGATCTTGATCTTGAAGCGTGGATTCCGATTGGTCAGAACAGAGTTGAATAGTCCGTAGCACGGGAACATCCTGTTTGAGTTTCTGCCTATAGGAAGGGAGGAGCAACATGGAGTCGTGATCAAATTTGCCGATGGACAGGGGAGGGCCTTGTAGGCATCCCAGAAGTTGGAGTAGCAGTGGTCACAGTCAATGTGTTGATAGAACTGATAGCTACAATCAATGCGGCCTCAGGATATTTGGTTTACAGTTTGCATAAAGTCCAGTGAAGTTTTTTGAGGGCCGTCGTGGTATCGGTATTGAGGGGGAATATACAGTATTGGCTCACATGGCTGTGAGTACAACAGAAGATAATTCTCTTGGGAGGTAATACGGTCAGCATTTGATTGTAAGGTATTCTAGGTCCGGTGAACAAAATGCTGGTGAGTTACCGTCGCTCTGATATCCAAAAGTTATTCCTGGCTGTATGTAATAACACAAAACATTTCATTGGCTAATAAGGTAAGAAATAACACATCAAAAAAGAAAATACTGCAGAGTTTCCTAATAGCTTGAAGCACAGCAGCCTTGTCCGTTGGCGCCATTTTCTAAGGGGACCCCACGGGTTAAAGGGATGATTTTGACATTATAGAATTAATTAGGGGCATTTATAAATGCAATCAACCAAGGTCGTGCACGAGCACTGAGGTTGAGAAAAATTGGTATTTATCAATGGTTATCTCATACCGCTGTGCGTTTGACGCTTGTAGTATTGTTTGCTTACAAACATTCTACATGTTGTTTGTAAGTAGTATTTTAGAATAGTTTGCAAAATTGATAAATGAGGCCCCAGGTATTGTGCATTAGGCAATTAAAGAGGCGCGTGCCACCAGGATCGCCCATCCATCCCCCAACCCGTCATGTGAACCTGACAAAAATCGCAGGAGGCATCCCTTCCCATCCCTGCCCCCCAACCCCCCCCACCCCCATTGCACCCTTTATGTAAACCCAGCACCTCGTTAGAGCACCAGTAAATTACTAAGGGGGTGTCACTGGGAGTAGTGGGAGCACTGGTGGACCCGGCCTTTCCCATTACCAGTCAGAGTGTAGCGTTACCGAGTGGCATACTGGGAGGGTGAGGTCACTTCCTCTCCGGTTACGTTCTCTCAAGATTTAGGTGCCAGTGGAAACACCTGCAATGCTGAAGAGCTGCACGGCTCCCTGGGCTGACTGGACTGTTTGGTCTGGTAGTGCTGTATGTGTCCCAGTGGTGTAACAGGCAGGTTTGCTATTCTTTCCTGTCTTTATTTCCTTCCTTATTCATGGCCATTGATATACAGTAGAAGGACTTGATATGTGTAAGCAGTGGCGATTTTAGCATGTAAATCTTGGTGGGGCAAAAAAAAAAAAGTGGGATGCAAGCCAACACACTGAATTGCACTATAACTGTGACAAACGGTGCCCACGAACTGTTAGGGCCTACATAAAGCTGTCCCAACAGAACTCCCAACCCCTTACCACTGCTACACCTGGCTATCAGCGGAGCCTTGTCTGGCAGCGAAACAGTTCATTCAGCCTCATTCACTGTCTTTTGAAAAAAATAGCTGATATGGCTGACTTGCTTAAAAAAACTGTTTTTTACTGACAATTGCGATGTACAAACTATGGCATAATGGGACGACGAGCGGATAAGAGGCAATCCGTAATTTCGATTAAGACATTAATAAGCGAGCTAGGACGGACGTAGACAATATAACTAGTTGTTCAGCACTTTTGAAATGTACAGCGACAGAATTCAGAACATGGGCCGTTCTTACAGTATTCTCCCTGTACACCAAGTCAGAACCGTAGGATAAATAATCAGGGCGTATAAGCAGACAATGAAAGCTCTTAAAATATTAAATTAAGACATTTCTCTAAAACAGGATATAGGCTACATGTGCACCACCAAGTCAGAACTGTAAACAAAATTAACAGGGGGGAAAGGGACCAAATTATTAGGTTTGCAGGTAGCCTAGTGGTTAGAGCATTGGGCCAGTACCCGAAAGGTTGCTAGATTGAATCCCCGAGCTTACAAGGCAAAAAGCTGTTGTTCTGTTCCTGAACAAGGCAGTTAACCCACTGTTCCTAGGCTGGCATTATAAATAAGAATTTGTTCTAAACTGACTTACCTAGTTAAATAGAATAGTATTACTTTCTTAGCTACAGTGTACATATTTCCTTGGCATATTATATAAGTTATTCAGCAGCATACAATACATTTTTGGACTCTGCAGTCCTTCGTGGGCAAATTTTGGCATCAAAGTCTGGCATTCTCTGGATTTATGGTACTTTCAAGACAACTGGCAACTCTGAAAAAAAACAAGGTTGACTCATGATAAAGTCAGGGATCTTCAAGTTGGAGCTCTAGAAAGAAGCCCGAGTTCCCGACTTGCAATTCCAAGTTGGAGCTTGTTTTTTTCTGAGTTCCCAGTTGAACTCACTGAAGTCAGATTCCCAGTTCTGAGTTTACAGTTGTTTTGAGCGCGGCAAAAGTCATGCTGGATTGACAGCATAGCCAATGTTGAATGTTTATCCTTTAAACTTGTAAAAGAGACCCTTAAACTCAGAATTGGAACCACAAACCCACTCCACTGAATAGCAAACTCATCGTTGAATTTTCGATTTCCATCTTGTTGTGTAACGTTTATGTCCAGTGGCCGATGAGCACTGATACGTTTCATCTATAATTTCTCTTCACTATTTCTCTTCATACTGTATGACAAGGATTAAAAAGCATTTGCCAGTACATTTTCGACTTGATTCACGATGATGACTGCTAGCTAAGATTTTCAAAGTATGACGTTGACATGATCCGTCCAATCAAAGCTACTGTAGATATAACGTGATTTGACATCATTTTATCTGTGGCCTTCTTGGACGAGCACTTCTAATGTAACTCTTTGGCAGCACCCAAGTGTCCCCATGAGTGACAGAACACTGAGCCAATCACAGCGCAACTAGAGAACATTACCAACCCCTACACTCCTTATTTTCAGCTGGCTGCCCCACCACCACAGAAAGTACTGAGCTAGGCTGAAACACTTGCATTTTTGCAGCTGCCTTAATCAAGAAAGCAAAAAACAAGTTTGTATGCTGCTTTATTAACTCAATTAATGTTTTACTTTTTTTTTTACATTGTTTGCAAACTGTTATGTGACAAGTATTAATGTTGAAATAACATGCAAAACAGGCAACCCCTGGCTTTACCCCACCTGCCCTGAATGACAGGTCGCCACTGGGTGTAAGTAATGTTGATGAAACCTATTCAATCACTTTACAAATCAATGGTGATGAGTGAAGGAGCAGGTTACACAGGCATGATCCTCTGTGTATGATTTTCATCTGGTCTGTTTTGGTGAAGAAATCGCCTGAAGTAATTGTTTGAGAAACTAGAAAAAGCAATTCCTGTGCAAATCTTGTCAAAAACGACACTAACGTTGACAACCTTTCCACCACCACAAGAACAATCAATAAACTATGTCTTGTCATGTACAGAAACACTGTAGGCTTTCTAAACTGAGGCCTTCTGAAAATAAACAGCCATACATAAATGATCAAACAGTAGGGAAAGTTGTACAACTGAATGCACTCAACCAAAATGTGTCTTTGTGTTCGAGAAACACGGATGAATGTCTAATTCTGACGTGAGACTAAGAGCTGATAGGGTTACCGCCCGTTACCCTACCCTGCACCTTAGAGACTGCTTCACATTAGAGATTGCTGGCTTATGTACATAGAGTCATTGAACACTGGTCACTTAAATAATATTTACCCATTTTATATGTTTATACTGTATTCTAGTCATAGCTCATTCTATATAACTACTGCTGTACAGACCTTTTCTATCCATATATTGTCCATGCTGTCTATACACAGCATTCAGACATGCTAATTAGCTAAGTTTGGCTTATTTGATTAAATGGAAGTATTATACTTTTTTGATTGTTACGAATGCCCTGATATAAGTGGACGCACGTAGCATCCCGACAACTTTGAGAAAAACAACTTTAAATTTGAATATCTGCCCTCTCATTGGCTAGAATGTTCCCGCCTGCTCCCTGCTCCTCCAGCCTGCCTTCCGCCTTTGCTCAGATTTTTTCCCATTGTTAGAGCAGACAGTCCAATATCTTGTCAACATAATAGATCATCTTTGCCTTGGCCCAATGTTTCAATGTTGGTGATGCTATATGGACACGCCTGGTGATACAGGTAACTAACTGTCAAAACAAAGCAAACACTTGAGGAATACAAAGTATACTGAAAGCCGGTGCTTCCAACACAGGTGTAGTTCATGAGTTAACCTGTTTAGGGGTGCAGCCCGACACCGGTACACTTATGACAACATCCAGCTCAAGTGCAGGGCGCGAAATTCAAAAGATATCTTTTTTAAATATTTAACTTTCACACATTAACAAGTCCAAGACACCAGATGAAAGGTACACATCTTGTGAATCAAGCCAACATGTCCGATTTTAAAAATGTTTTACAGGGAAGACACAATATGTAAATCTATTAGCTAAACACGTTAGCAAAAGACACCACTATTCTTACTCCATCAGTTTTTTACTCCATCAGTAGCTATCACAAATTCGACCAAATAAAGATATAAATAGCCACTAACCAAGAAACAACTTCATCAGATGACAGTCTGATAACATATTTATTGTATAGCATATGTTTTGTTCGAAACATTTGCATATTTCAGGTATAAATCATAGTTTACATTTCAGCTACAATCAGAAATTGCACCGAAAGCAGCCATAATATTTACAGACACCAACATCAAATACCTAATTACTCATCATAAAACATTTCTGAAAAATACATAGTGTACAGCAATTGAAAGACAGGCATCTTGTGATTCCAGACAATATTTCCGATTTATTAAATGTTTTACAGCGAAAACAAAATGTAGCGTTATATTAGCGTAGCCACAATAGCCAGAAACACTTGGGCGCCCACGACCAGTTCACATGCACGACAGATATTAGAAATAGCATCATAAAATGTTTCTTACTTTTGGTGATCTTCCGTCAGAATGTTGGACAAGGTGTCCTTTGTCCAGAACAGTCATTGTTTTGATCTGGAACGGCAAATATCCCTCTTCATTTAGCATGGGCACTTGCCAAGTGGCACGGATCACTCCAACAACAACAAAGTCAGAGAACGGAACACGGCAAAACTCCCGAAAAAATTTCAATAATCTGATTAAACTATATTGAAAAAACATACGTTACGATGATATGGTCACATGTATCAAATAAAATCTAAGACGGAGATGTTAGTCGTCCATAACGAGAGCAAAACAGAAGGCAAATTCATGTCCTCTTTCGCGCGCTCCAGAAACAGGAAATGGACGGTCACGTCAAACAAAGAGCTTTAATTCCACCTCAGACCAAGATAAACACGAAATTGTTTCTCTCACCGCCTCTTGACAACCAGGGGAAGGTGTATGAAGTGTATGTAGACTCTTACGTATCACGCCCATGTATAGGCATGAAGTTGAACAGAGCATCGATTTCTGACATTCCACTTCCTGGTCAGGAAGTGTGCTGCAGAATGACTTCTGTTTCACTCAGAGAAATAATTCAAACGGTTTTAGAAACTAGAGAGTGTTTTCTATCCAATAGTAATAATAATATGCATATTGTACGATCAAGAATTGAGTACGAGGCCGTTTGAAATGGGCACGATTTAACTGGCTACTCAATACTGCCCCTTGCAGCCATAAGCAATAACATGCTTAGGGTCATGTATAAAAATGAAGAATTGGCCATTATTTTGGTTACCATAGCTAGAAGAAGAGATCTCGGCGACTTTGAAAGAGGGGTCTCAGAGGAGCATAAGGGTTATGTGTGTGTGTGTGAGAGAGAGATTCTGGAGTGGTGCCTGAGACAGCCTTTTCCACAACCATCAACAAAACACCAAATGATGGAATTTCTCATGGAAGAATGGTGTCGCAACCCTCCAATAGAGTTCCAAATGACACTTCCAGAGTTCCAGAGTCTATGCCAAGGTACGGTGACGCTTTTGATGGCCCAACGCCCGATTAAGACACTTTATGTTGGCGTTTCCTTTATTTTGGCAGTTACCTGTATGTCATGCAGCTAAGTGTTGAGTGTGACAAATGGATTAGGTTTAGTCAGATGTCCTGATGAGCCCTTCCCAGCTACAGTGAGGGAAAAAAGTATTTGATCCCCTGCTGATTTTGTACGTTTGCCCACTGACAAAGAAATGATCAGTCTATAATTTTAAGGGTAGGTTTATTTGAACAGTGAGAGACAGAATAACAACAACAAAATCCAGAAAAACACATGTCAAAAATGTTATAAATTTATTTGCATTTTAATGAGGGAAATTCGCCTCTTGCGAATTTAAGGAAAATTATGAAACACAGAGACAAAAGATAGAATAATTTTTTCCTTTGGTCTTGATCAATTCTCGGGGAAGTCTGGCTTCCCTTGGCATCCATGAAAAATTACTCCAATAAAAACGGAAGGATTCTGAACACTCTCCCAAGTTCCAACTTCGGCAGACAAGTTTTAAATTCTTGCTGAAGTTTCTAGCCATAAGCAAAAACGAGCTAGCTGGGAAGGGTTCACCAGAACAACTAACAGAACTGACTGAAGCGACTCCATTTGTCTCCAGTCAACTCTCAGCTGCTGACATTAGTCGTGTCCGTATAGCCCCTCCCTCAATATAGCCTGATTTAATTATACATGTACAGTCGTGGCCAAAAGTTTTGAGAATGACACAAATATGACTTTTCACAAAGTCTGCCTGTCTTTAGTTATTTTTGGCAGATGTTACTATGGAATACTGAAGTATAATTACAAGCATTTCATAAGTGTCAAAGGCTTTAATTGACAGTTACATGAAGTTGATGCAAAGAGTCAATATTTGCAGTGTTGACCCTTCTTTTTCAAGACCTCTGCAATCCGCTCTGGCATGCTGTCAATTAACTTCTGGGCCACATCTTGACTGATGGCAGCCCATTATTCCATTATCAATGCTTGGAGTTTGTCAGAATTTGTGGGTTTTTGTTTGTCCACCTGCCCTCTTGAGGATTGACCACAAGTTCTCAATGTGATTAAGGTCTGGGGAGAATCCTGGCCATGGACCCAAAATATCGATGTTTTGTTTCCTGAGCCACTTAGTTATCATTTTTGCATTATGGCAAGGTGCTCCATCATGCTGGAAAATGCATTGTTCGTCACCAAACTGTTCCTGGATGGTTGGGAGAAGTTGCTCTCGGAGGATGTGTTGGTACCATTCTTTATTCATGGCTGTGTTCTTAGGCAAAATTGTGAGTGAGCCCATTCCCTTGGCTGAAAAGCAACCCCACACATGAATGGTCTCAGGATGCTTTACTGTTTGCATGACACAGGACTGATGGTAGCGCTCACCTTGTCTTCTCCAGACAAGCTTTTTTCCGGATGCCCCAAACAATCGGAAAGGGGATTCATAAGAGAAAAGGACTTTACCCAGTCCTCAGCAGTCCAATCCCTGTACCTTTTGTAGAATATCAGTCTGTCCCTGATGTTTTTCCTGGAGAGAAGTGGCTTCTTTGCTGCCCTAAGTCTTCGCCTCACTGCGTGCAGATGCACTCACACCTGCCTGCTGCCATTCCTGAGCAAGCTCTGTACTGGTGGTGCCCCGATCCCGCAGCTGAATCAACTTTAGGAGACGGTCCTGATGCTTGCTGGACTTTCTTGGATGCCCTGAAGCCTTCTTCACAACAATTGAACCGCTCTCCTTGAAGTTCTTGATGATCCGATAAATGGTGGATGTAGGTGCAATCTTACTGGCAGCAATATCCTTGCCTGTGAAACCCTTTTTGTGCAAAGCAATGATGATGGCACATGTTTCCTTGAAGGTAACCATGGATGACAGAGGAAGAACAATGATTCCAAGCACCACCCTCGTTTTAAAGCTTCCAGTCTGTTATTCGAACTCAATCAGCATGACAGAGTTATCTCCAGCCTTGTCCTCATCAACACTCACACCTGTGTTAACGAGATAATCCCTGACATGATGTCAGCTGGTCCTTTTGTGGCAGGACTAAAATGCAGTGTGTCACGTTCCTGACCTATTTATGTTAGTTTGTTATGTGTGTTAGTTGGTCAGGACGTGAGGTTGGGTGGGCATTCTATGTTTTCTGTTTCTGTGTTGGTTTTGGGTTGCCTGGTATGGCTCTTAATTAGAGGCAGGTGTTTGGCGTTCCTCTAATTAAGAGTCATATTTAGGTAGGCGTTGTCACAGTGTTCGTTGTGGGTGATTGTCTTCCGTGTCTGTGTAATTGTTTGCACCATATGGGACTGTTACGGTTTGTTCGGTTTGTGTAGTCTAATTGTCCTATTCATGCGTTCTACTTGTTTTATGTAAGTTCGTCGTTTAGGTCTGTCTACACCGTTTGTTATTTTTGTTAGTTTATACAAGTTTGTGTTTCGTTTAAATAAATATGTGTTCAAACTTCGCTGCGCCTTGGTTCCCTCAATACAGAATCACCCACCAAATCTCCAGAACCAAGCAGCGGAGTAAATGGAGTAAGGGACAGGAAAAGAAGGAGGAATGGACTTGGGACGATATATTGGACGGAAAAGGTTGCTACACATGGGAGGAGATCCTGGCTGGTAGGGATCGCCTCCCATGGGAACAGCTGGAGGCACTGAGGAGAGCAGAGGCTACCGGAGAGAGGAACCGGAGTTATGAGGGAACGCGTCTGGCACGGAAGCCCAAAAAGCCCGTGAGTAACACCCAAAAATGTCTTGGGGGGAGGGTAAGAGGTAGTGGGCCAAGGGCAGGTAGGAGACCTGCGCCCACTCCCCAGGCTTACCGTGGAGAGCGGGAGTACGGGCAGGCGCCGTGTTACGCAGTAGAGCGCACGGTGTCTCCTGTACGAGTGCATAGCCCAGTGCGGGTTATTCCACCTCCCCGCACTGGTAGGGCTAGATTGGGTATTGAGCCAGGTGTCATGAGGCCGGCTCAACGCGTCTGGTCTCCAGTGCGTCTCCTCGGGCCGGCATACATGGCACCTGCCTTACGCATGGTTTCCCCGGTTCGCCTACATAGGCCGGTGCGGGTTATTCCACCTCCCCGCACTGGTCGGGCGACCGGGAGCATTCAACCAGGTAAGGTTGGGCAGGCTCAATGCTCAAGAGTGCCAGTACGCCTCCACGGTCCGGTATTTCCGGCGCCACCTCCCCGCCCCAGCCTAGTACCTACAGTGCCTACACTACGCACTAGGCTACCAGTGCGTCTCCTGAGCCCTGTTCCTCCTCCACGCACTCTCCCTGTAGTGTGTGTATTCAGTTCGGTGCCTCCAGTTCCGGCACCACGCACTAAGCCTCCTGTGTGTCTCCAGAGCCCTGTACACACTGTATCTTCTCCCCCTACTAATCCTGATGTGCTTGTCCTCAGCCCGGTGTCACCAGTGCCGGTACCACGCACCAGGTATAGAGTGGGCTTTGAGAGTACAGTGTGCCCTGTCCCTGCTCCCCGCACTAGTATGAAGGTGCGTATCCTTAGCCCGGTGCCTCCAGTTCCGGCACCACGCACCAGGTCTACAGTGCGCCTTATCCGGCCAGAGCCATCCGTCTCCCCAGCGCCATCTGAGCCATCCGTCTCCCCAGCGCCATCTGAGCCATCTGTCTCCCCAGCGCCATCTGAGCCATCCGTCTCCCCAGCGCCATCTGAGCCATCCGTCTCCCCAGCGCCGTCTGAGCCATCCGTCTGCAATGAGCCTGCAAAGCCGCCCGTCTGCCATGAGCCTGCAAAGCCGCCCGTCTGCCATGAGCCTACAGAGCCGTCCGCCAGACAGGAGCCGCTAGAGCCGCCCGCCAGACAGGAGCCGCTAGAGCCGCCCGTCAGACAGGATCTGCCAGAGCCGCCAACCAGACAGGATCTGCCAGAGCCGCCAACCAGACAGGATCTGCCAGAGCCGCCAACCAGACAGGATCTGCCAGAGCCGCCAACCAGACAGGATCTGCCAGAGCCGCCAACCAGACAGGATCTGCCAGAGCCGCCAGGGAGCCATGAGCAGCCAGAGCCGTCAGCCTGCCATGAGCGTCGAGAGCCGTCAGCCTGCCATGAGCGTCGAGAGCCGTCAGCCAGCCATGAGCGTCGAGAGCCGTCAGCCAGCCATGAGCGTCGAGAGCAGTCAGCCAGCCATGAGCGTCGAGAGCCGTCAGCCAGCCATGAGCGTCGAGAGCCGTCAGCCAGCCATGAGCGTCGAGAGCCGTCAGCCAGCCATGAGCGTCGAGAGCCGTCAGCCTGCCATGAGCGTCCAGATTCGTCAGTCAGCCAGGAGCTGTCCTTCAGCCAGAAATGGCTATATACCCAGAACTGCCCCTCAGTCCAGAGCTGTCTCTCTGTCCGGAGCTGCCTTTCAGTCCGGAGTTGCCCCTCTATTATGATCTCCCTCTCTATCTTGATCTACCTCTTTATTCTTATCTATCCCTCTGTCTTGATTTATTCCTCTGTCCCGGTGCTGTCCCTGTCATGGATGTTACAAGGAGGATTTTGTGGGATATGGGTGGACATTTTTAGGGGTAGATGGAGGTTGGGATTGACTATGGTGGGGTGGGGACCTCGCCCGGAGCCTGAGCCACCACCGTGGTTAGATGCCCACCCAGACCCTCCCCTAGACTTTGTGCTGGTGCGCCCGGAGTTCGCACCTTATGGGGGGGGTTATGTCACGTTCCTGACCTATTTATGTTAGTTTGTTATGTGTGTTAGTTGGTCAGGACGTGAGGTTGGGTGGGCATTCTATGTTTTCTGTTTCTGTGTTGGTTTTGGGTTGCCTGGTATGGCTCTTAATTAGAGGCAGGTGTTTGGCGTTCCTCTAATAAAGAGTCATATTTAGGTAGGCGTTGTCACAGTGTTCGTTGTGGGTGATTGTCTTCCGTGTCTGTGTAATTGTTTGCACCATACGGGACTGTTACGGTTTGTTCGGTTTGTGTAGTCTAATTGTCCTATTCATGCGTTCTACTTGTTTTATGTAAGTTCGTCGTTTAGGTCTGTCTACACCGTTTGTTATTTTTGTTAGTTTATACAAGTTCGTGTTTCGTTTAAATAAATATGTGTTCAAACTTCGCTGCGCCTTGGTTCCCTCAATACTCCTCCTTTTCGGTCGAAGAGGAGGAAGACCGCCGTTACACAGTGGAAATGTTTTTGGGGGATTCAGTTCATTTGCATGGCAAATAGGGACTTTGCAATTAATTGCAATTCATCTGATCACTCTTCATAACATTCTGGAGAATATGCAAATAGACATCATACAAACTGAGGCAGCAGACTTTGTGAAAATTAATATTGTGTCATTCTCAAAACTTTTGGCCATGACTGTAGCCTACACCAAAAGCGTAATGCAAAACAAGTATACATTCTTGTTGTATTCCAATAATGTTAAACTTTATATTTTACGATTTAGTCATGACATTAAATAATATCCAAAGGCACAAATACAATGGGAAAAGTACAATCTGGAGTTCAACTAAACAAGGGATAAGGACCAATAATGAAATTCCATTATTGCTTATTGGTATGAGTGCCATTTCCATTTAAAAGAAAATAATACTTGTCATATTATGAAAACCCTGCTTTCATGACGTCACTTAAGCCTCTGGAATTCCTTTATCTCAGTTCAGGAGACGTGGACACAAGATAAGATGGTAAGAAATAAATCCAGAGGTTCTCAAAATGACAAAGGCCCTTCATTTTGGTATTGATGACACTTACAGATGATTGTTTATCAGTTATGGGCATTTTCATGTAAAAGGAGTGTGAACATGTGAAGGTCATAGGAGCATATCAAATCTGGTGTCAAATGAAAGCTAAGAGTCTACATGTGTTGATAGATATTAAGGCATATATACATTTCAACCACTTTCTATCCTAAATATTAGGAATAAGCAAAAGCTTTGATTTCTTGTCAAACTGATGGAAAAGGGGTCTTCGAAAACATCTACCATAAATTGTCTTATAAAACCTCTTCCAACTAATATCAACACATATTTAGTTTTGGAGACATTATTTGCATATATACAGCATCTTAGCAGAGTCCTGGGGAAGAGCCATGATGCAGGCCTCACGCTTAACCTCCTGAAGTGTGAGTGGGTGAAACAGGAGACAAAGTACCTGGGTTACCAGCTGGGTAAGGGTGAAGTTTGGCCTCAGGTGGACAGGAACAGCCCTCAACCCAGAACCAAGACACAGGTGAAGTCCTTCCTAAGTCTGGCAGTGTGGTACCGGAGATTCATTCCGTAGTTTTCGACCATCGCTGTCCCTCTGACCAACCTCACTTCAAAGGTGGCCAGCAACCCTGTGAAGTGCACTGAGGAGTGTGAGGAAGCCTTCCTGATACTGAAAAACCAACTGTGCTCATTCCCTGTTCTCCAGACCCCTGATTTTCAGAAGAGATTTCTCGTGCAGGTGGACGCTTCGGCTGTGGGAATTGGAGCTGTACTTGCCCAAGGGGAGCCAGGAGAAGAGCTTCCTGTGCTGTACCTGAGTCAGAAGCTGTTGCCCAGGGAAACCAGGTATTCTACAATCGAGAAGGAGTGCCTGGCTATAAAGTGGGCCCTAGATAGCCTCCGTTACTACCTTCTTGGGAGGGAATTTGACCTGCACACGAACCACAGAGCACTGACCTGGATCCAGACCATGAAGGACCGGAACTCTCGTGTGACCAGGTGGTATCTGGAGCTCCAGCCCTTCAGGTTCTGTGTCCGTCACAAGAACTGAAAAGAGAACGTCACGGCGGACTACCTATCAAGGCTCCCGAACCTGGTCGCTTCAGGAGAGGAGGAAGGTAAGAAGTCCGTCACTGGCCGCGGGCAGCATTTGGTCCTTTAACGCACGCACACATTCATCACTCCTCTCTGCTCCGTTATAAGATAAGTTAACAATGTGGGTCGACACACAAACTAACTTCTGTCTTAGTACATACATTTCACACTTGTCAGTGTTCATATTTAAGATATGCAATATTTATTATACTTATCAATGTTGTGGATGAGCGCTTTGTTTGTTTGTTCTGTTCCTCTCTCTCTCCATCTCTGTAGCTTCTGGGTATGCTGGAAAAGGACCCGAGCTAAGGGAATTGGGCTGACTTTATAGTGCCTGTCCCAAATGGCTCATTAATGTAAATGGGCATATTGAAAGATACTGTCAGTAGTGATGTAATGTTGTAAATGTTATGTTGTGATATTGTTTAAAACCGTGTTGCAATGTATTTCCTTTAGTATGTTTAGTTAATGGAAAATGTAGGTTTGACTAGGTAATTGCTTAATTAATTGGGGTAGTAATTGTTCTGAGGGGAGGGGCTAGCCCTACAAAAGGAGCCTCTCTTTCAGTTCATGAGGGAGGCATTTTGGATCGAGCTGTGGATGGGGCAGCATTGTTTTAAGCTGTCCCATAAGGTAGACGTTTGATGGCAGTACTGTTGTTCTAGTTCCGGAATCACTTTGTAAATAAACACCTTTGCACAGAAGGACTTTTGCGGCTCCGCCATCTTTTATTTTGATAGAGGTTAAGTTTTCCAGTTTAGCCTTCTGGCCTACTCTACGTGACAGTGTGTTTAACCCATTCATATCCATAGTGGGAATGTATAGTTTCCTTTAGTACACTTGTTCTCTGAGCTTACTGATGGACAAATATGAAGAGATTATTTTTACATCGGCCAAAGCGTTTGTCTATAATATGAGTTGTTGAAATTGTACTGTATTTAGTCTTTGGACACAGACAGAGAAGAATCAATTAATGTGAATACATATTCAAATGAATTTTATATATAAATTGTTCAGACCAATATACTGTATATATGAAAACAATATCTAAAGAAATCCAAACACACACTCTTTCACAAACACACCCATAGAGTACTTGCAGTGTTAGCAAATCCAATGGAGACTGGTCTTTCTCAGATCTTAAACATGTTTAAATCATAATAATTGTCTGGATGAATATATAAATATAAAAACAATATCTTAAGAAATCCACACACACACTCACACACACTCTTAGAGTATATTAAAATGGCCTCAGCAAATAGAATGTAAATCACTGAGTGAGTAAGGCCTGCTACAGCATTCTCCACTCTTTCTTTCCCTCTCTCACAAGCACACGTTTGTACACACATACTGTACCACAGACGTGTGTGTGTGTGTGTGTGTGTGTGTGTGTGAGTGTGTGTGCGTGTGCGTGTGCGTGTGCGTGTGTGCTTGTGAGAGAGGGAGAATGCTGTAGCGTGCGTCAATCTCCGCAGACCCAACTTTTCTCAAAATTACAATTTTGATTGACACTGGAGTACAATAGATAATGACAGTCTTAACATTTCAATATGGCCTTTGCAGACACTTGTACTAACTATGTTGACACCAAATGTCATGCATTTACACCAAACAGATGTTGTTCAGTGGCACCTTTTGATATTGTACTAAATAAGGAACATTGCCCTGTGCCTTGAAATTCTCTTACCAAAAACTCACAAAAGATATTTCTTTTTTCTCTCCCTCATGAGAAAGGAGGATAATGACAGTTCACAGAAATAACAAGTAAAGGTAAACCTACCAATGAGGTATAGTGTTTTTACTGATATCTATTTGGTTTATTTATTATTAAATGATTAAAACTCAAACCTCTTTCACCAAACTTTGCTTCTGCACAGTTCTTCCAGTGGATGTGTTTTTGTAAAATGTTTTGTGGAAATTGTTAAAAGTAGTCCACGTGCATAGAGTTGTATGGTTTGTTAAACTTTGAAATCAATGTTTTTTGTTTGGCATAAAAATCTGAGTCTTAGCTTAATTCCGTTCACATGGAATTGCCCTTATCTTTTTGTTTTGTTTGTCTACTTCACCAGTCACTCAATTATTATTCAATTACCCTCAATGTGGTGTATTGTTGAATCAGCAAAATGGATATGACATTTGAGTAGGTCAATACAATACTGCATTTATATTGTTATCAGTTCAAAAGTTAGATGACTAGTTTTGTACTTTGGTATACAGACAGAGAAGTCTTTAATACACTACCACAATGCCCCCAACCAACCCCCAAACAGAACTGGTTAGCCTCAGTTCATGGCGAGTTTATTCGGGCCATCCATCCATTTAGTGATTAAGGGTGTGTACTAGATTACATCAACGGGGCCATACCTATCTCTCCGATTTGGTCCTGCCATATATACCTACACGTACGCTATGGTCACAAGACACAGGCCTACTTATTGTCCCTAGAATTTCTAAGCAAACAGCTGGAGGGAGGGCTTTCTCCTATAGAGCTCAATTTCTATGGAATGGTCTGCCTATCCATGTGAGAAACGCAGACTCTGTCTTGACCGATAAGTCTTTACTGAAGACTCATCTTTTCAGTAGGTCCTATGATTGAGTGTAGTATGGCCCAGGGGTACGAAGATGAACGGAAAGGCACTGGAGCGATGAACCGCCCTTGTTGTCTCTGCCTAGCTGGTTCCACTCTCTCCACTGGGCTTCTCTGCCTCTGATCCTATTACTAGTGCTCTTCCATGCCATCCCTAGGTCGAGTGTGCCACTTGAGTGGGTTGAGTCACTGACGTGATCTTCCTGTCCCGGTTGGAGCCCTCTTGGGCTCGTGCGGTGGAGGAGCTCTTCATGGGCTATACTCAGCCTTGTCTCAGGGTAGTAGGTTGGTGGTCTGCGGATATCCCTCTAGTGGTGTGGGGGCTGTGCTTTAGCAAACTGGGTGGGGTTATATCCTGCCTGGTTGGCCCTGTCAGGGGGTATTGTCGGACGGGGCCACAGTGTCTCCCGACCCCTCCTGTCTCAGCCTCCAGTCTGTATGCTGCAATAGTTTAGGTGTCGGGAGGCTAGGGTCAGTCTGTTATATCTGGTGTCCTGTGTGAATTTAAGTTTGGTCCCTCTAATTATCTCTCTCTCTCACTCTCCCTCTCTTCCCGGAGGACATGAGCCCTAGGTCCATGCCTCAAAACTACCTGTTCTGATGACTCCTTTCTGTCCCCAGTCCACTTGGTCGTGCTGCTGCTCCAGTTTCAACTGTTCTGCCTGCGGCTATGGAACCCTGACCTGTTCACAGGATGTGCTACCTTGTCCCAGACCTGCTGTTTTCGACTCTCTCTATCTACCACACCTGCTGTCTCAAACTCTGAATGATCGGCTATTAAAAGCCAACTGACATTTACTCTTGAGGTGCTGACCTGTTGCACCCTCTACAACCACTGTGATTATTATTATTTGACCTTGCTGGTCATCTGTGAACGTTTGAACATCACGACCATGTAATGTTATAAAATCCACCCGGCACAGCCAGAAGAGGTGTAACGACTCCCACCGAAGGTGGCTCCCCTTCCTGTTCGGGTGGCGCTCGGCGGTCGTCGTCACCGGCCTACTAGCTGCTACTGACTTTTCCTCCCCCTCCCTTTTTGTTTAGTGGTTACACCTGATTGTGGTTAGGGTGATTTGTGGGGCTTTATTACCCAGCAGCCCGGCCTGCTGGGTGTGCGGGATTGTTGTGTGTACAGTTAATACATTCTTGTGTGTCACGGTACGTTTACGTTGGTTCTTGTGATTGTCGTGTTTCTCACTTTATTGTGGTGGAGCATTTCTTTTAGAGTAGCGTCGTGTTTTCACCCGTGTGGGGAATTAAATTTGGAACGCTACTCTGAACTCTCTGTCTCCTGCGTTTGACTCCTTCATCCACTACACCCCGGGCATTACAAGAGGACTGGCCACCCCTCCGAGCCTGGTTCATCTCTAAGTTTCTTCCTAAGTTCTGGCTTTTCTATGGAGTTTTCCTAGCCACCGTGCTTCTACATCTGCATTGCTTGCTATTTAAGGTTTTAGGCTGGGTTTCTGTATAGCACTTTGTGACATCTACTGATGTATAAAAGGCTTTAGAAATAGATTTGATTGATTGATTGACACACGCTTGTTTTAAATGGACTGGTTAGGTGACCTGTATGGTCTTGTGTGTTATAAGCGTTTGTGATGCTTTGTCAAGAGGATGAACAAAGGTCAGTCATTTTCAAAGATAAAAGAAGAAAGAGTGAACACATGAAAGCAAAAGATTGGAACTCATCATATAAGCAATTATATCATGCTTGTATTCCATTGTTCCTTGGTCTGGCCAAACAATAGCTAGGTCACATAGGTCCTGAAGTTTAGCCACGTGAATATGGATGACAGCAATGTTGTCCACAAAATCAGATAATCCCAAATCAACTCTGACTATTTGATTAACCGTGCAGGTCAGATACGTAGCACAGCTAGGTTGAAAATGGAAGAAAAACATAATGTTATTGTGGTCTTATTGTTACCTTTGATCTTAATATTTGGAATAATAGAAACTGTTTAAACCTAACCTTTTCATCTTATTTACTGATTGTCCTTATTTGTAAAAAATTGGTATTAAATCAAACTCCCTCACTCGTCTTACTCCCAACAGAGAGAACATAAAACTTGTTTTAAAAGAGAACAGTGAGACAAACAAAGATTACTACTTCCTGAACTCAAGTGGTCTGATTTGTAGACTAGACTAGAGGGTATGATAACATAGTGTCGGTATGAGGGGAAGGACATGTCTGTCATCACTGGTCTAGCTGTGGGAAACTAGGTCAGTGTTGAACCTCAAAGCATGTCAGAGTAGAAGTGCTGATCTAGTATCAGAGGCCCCCTGTCCATGTAATCTTATTCATTGTGATCTAAAAGTGTCACGACTTCTGCCGAAGTCGTTGCCTCTCCTTGTCCGGGCGGTGTTCGGCGGTCGACTTCACCGGTCTTCTAGTCATCATCGATCCATTTTTCATTTTCCATTGGTTTTGTCTTGTCTTCCCACACACCTGTTGTCAATCCCATTTCATTACCTGTTGTGTATTTAACCCTCTGTTTCCCTTCATGTGTTTGTCAGAGATTGTTCGTTGTCAAGTGTTGTGTGTATAAGTGTGCGATGGGTCTTCATACCCAGATTTTGTATTATATTTTTTAGTGAGTGTTATGGAACTTATTACTGGAACTTTTATTAAAGTACTCCATGCTACACTCTATTTTGACTCTCCTGCGCCTGACTTCCTCTGCCACTTATACACGCCATTGTGACAGAATCTCTGACCATAAAAATGAAGTCAGCAGGAGGAGGCACTTCACTAATGGAGGTTGAGGAACGCGTCCTGGAACACGCGGCGGAGATTGACAGTCTGTGCGCTGTCATGGATCGCATTGTCCAGAGTATGGACCGCTGGGAGAGACAGGGAGCGTGTCCAGTACCTCCACCACCCCCTGGAATTCCTTCGAACGTTTTTTCCCCGCCGGAACAGAACAGGATCCAGTTGTCCCTACCCACGGGATACAATGGAGATACTACCAGCTGCCAGGGTTTTCTCCTAAAACTGAACTTGTATCTGGCCACGGTCTCTCCAGTACCAACAGACCGTGAGAAAAGCTTCGCCCTCATCTCCTGCCTTACCGGGAAAGCCCTGGAGTGGGCCAACGCTGTGTGTGGAGAGGATAAGGCGTTGGACCATTTTGAGGAGCTCATCTGCCATTTCCGGAAGGTATTCGACCACCCATCCGAAGGCAGAGCAGCAGGTGAGCTCCTCTATCATCTGAGGCAGGGGAAGAGGAGTGCTCAGGAGTTCGCGTTGGAGTTTAGGACTTTGGCTGCCGGCGCTGGATGGAGCGACAGGGCCCTGATCGACCACTACCGTTGTAGTCTACGCGAGGACGTCCGTCGGGAGCTGGCCTGTAGAGACACCACCCTCAACTTCGACCAACTGGTGGATATGTCCATCAGGCTGGACAACATGCTGGCTACTCGGGGACGTCTAGATCGGGGTCTGGTTGTTCCATCCTCCCGCACTCTCTCTCCCGAACCTATGGAATTGGGAGGGATGGTGCGCAGGGAGACTGGAGGGGGTACCCGCTCGAGCACCATCTATGATCGCAGAGATCACACTGCTGATCGGTGCCGGGTTGGTTCCTCTGGGAATAGAGAAGGCAGGCAGGGCACTCTGGCATCACCCCAGGTGAGTAGGCACCATACTCATCCAGAGCCCTCTGCTGCACTTATGTTTGTCTATGTCACCTTTCCGGATTTTTCCCTGCATTCCCAGTATAAGGCGCTAGTAGATTCAGGCGCGGCTGGGAATTTCATTAATAAAAATTTAGCTTATAGTTTAGGGATTCCTACTGTTTCTGTGGATATGCCTTTCCCTATTCATGCCTTAGATAGTCGACCAATAGGGTCAGGGTTTATCAGGGAGGTCACCGCACCTTTGTCTATGATAACGCAGGAGAATCACAAGGAGAAGATTAGTCTTTTCCTTATTGATTCCCCTGCGTATTCTGTGGTGTTAGGCCTACCCTGGTTAACTACTCATAACCCCACTGTTTCTTGGCCACAGAGGGCTCTCACGGGGTGGTCGCGAGAGTGCTCAGGTAGGTGTGTAGGGGTTTCCGTTGGTGCTACTACGGTGGAAAGTCCAGACCAGGTTTCCACCGTGCGCATTCCCCCAGAATATGCCGATTTGGCACTCGCCTTCTGTAAAAAGAAGGCGACTCAATTACCACCCCATCGACAGGGGGATTGTGCGATAGATCTCCTGGTAGACGCTGCATATCCCAGGAGTCACGTGTATCCTCTGTCGCAAGCGGAGACAGTGGCTATGGATAATTATATCTCTGAATCCCTGCGTCAGGGGTTCATTCAGCCATCCATTTCACCCGCCTCTTCGAGTTTCTTTTTTGTGAAGAAGAAGGATGGCGGTTTACGCCCGTGCATTGATTATCGAGACCTTAATAAAATCACGGTAAAATTTAGTTACCCGCTACCTTTGATTAATACAGTAATGGAGTCAATGCGCGGGGCCCGCTTCTTCACAAAATTGGATCTCAGGAGTGCGTACAATCTGGTGCGTATTAGGAGGGGTGATGAGTGGAAGACGGCATTTAGCACCACCTCAGGTCATTATGAGTACCTGGTCATGCCATATGGGTTGATGAATGCTCCATCAGTCTTCCAATCGTTTGTAGATGAGATCTTCAGGGACCTGAACGGGCAGGGTGTAGTGGTGTATATCGATGATATTTTGATATACTCTGCTACACGCGCTGAGCATGTGTCCTTGGTGCGCAGGGTGCTTGGTCGCCTGTTGGAGCATGATTTATATGTCAAGGCTGAGAAATGCTTGTTCTTCCAACAATCCATCTCCTTCCTAGGGCATCAGATTTCCACTTCAGGAGTGGAAATGGAGAGGGACCGCATTACAGCCGTGCGTAATTGGCCGACTCCAACCACGGTAAAGGAGGTGCAGCGTTTTTTAGGGTTTGCCAATTACTACCGGAGATTTATCCGGGGTTTTGGTCAGGTTGCAGCTCCCATTACCTCACTGCTAAAGGGGGGACCGGTGCGCTTGCAGTGGTCGGCCGAGGCGAATAGGGCTTTTGGTAAACTGAAGGCTCTGTTTACCTCGGCGCCTGTGTTGGCTCATCCGGATCCCTCTTTGCCATTCATAGTAGAGGTGGACGCATCCGAAGCTGGGATAGGAGCAGTGCTCTCTCAGCGTTCGGGTGTGCCACCGAAGCTTCGCCCCTGTGCTTTCTTTTCGAAGAAGCTCAGCCCGGCGGAGCGTAACTATGATGTGGGGGACCGAGAGCTGTTAGCTGTCGTAAAAGCCTTGAAGGTGTGGAGGCATTGGCTTGAGGGGGCTAATCACCCTTTTCTCATCTGGACTGATCACCGCAATCTGGAGTACATCCGGCAGGCGAAGAGACTAAATCCTCGCCAGGCAAGGTGGGCCATGTTTTTCACTCGTTTTGTTTTTACGCTTACTTACAGACCAGGCTCCCAGAACGTCAAGGCAGACGCATTGTCTCGGCTGTATGACACAGAGGAGCGACCCATGGATCCCACTCCCATACTCCCAGAGTCGTGTTTGGTGGCGCCAGTAGTGTGGGAGCTGGACGCGGACATTGAGCGGGCGTCACGTGCAGAGCCCTCTCCTCCTGAGTGTCCAGCTGGTCGTTTGTACGTTCCGTCTGCTGTCCGCGACCGATTGATCTATTGGGCTCACACATCACCCTCCTCTGGTCATCCTGGGATAGGTCGGACGATGCGCTGTCTTGATGGGAGGTACTGGTGGCCCACTTTAGCTAAGGACGTGAGGATTTATGTTTCCTCCTGTTCGGTGTGCGCCCAGTGCAAGGCTCCTAGACACCTGCCTAGAGGTAAGCTTTTACCTTTACCCGTTCCTCAACGGCCGTGGTCGCACCTGTCAGTGGATTTTGTGACTGATCTTCCACCTTCACAGGGTTACACCACGATCCTGGTCGTTGTGGATCGGTTTTCTAAGTCCTGTCGTCTTCTCCCTTTGCCCGGTCTCCCTACGGCCTTACAAACTGCGGAGGCTCTGTTTACACATGTTTTCCGGCATTATGGGGTGCCTGAGGATATAGTGTCTGATCGGGGTCCCCAGTTCACGTCAAGGGTCTGGAAGGCGTTCATGGAACGTCTGGGGATCTCGGTTAGTCTTACCTCAGGTTTTCACCCCGAGAGTAATGGGCAGGTGGAGAGAGTTAACCAGGATGTGGGCAGGTTTCTGCGGTCCTATTGCCAGGACCGGCCAGGGGAGTGGGCGAAGTTCGTGCCCTGGGCAGAGATAGCCCAGAACTCGCTACGTCACTCCTCTACTAACCTTACCCCTTTTCAATGTGTATTAGGGTATCAGCCGGTTCTGGCTCCTTGGCATCAGAGTCAGACCGAAGCTCCTGCGGTGGACAATTGGTTTCGGCACGCTGAGGAAACTTGGGAGGCAGCCCACGTCCACCTTCAGCGTGCCATAAGGCGCCAGAAAATTGGCGCAGACCGTCGCCGCAGTGAGGCCCCGGTGTTTGTACCAGGGGACAGGGTCTGGCTCTCGACCCGAAACCTGCCCCTCCGCCTGCTCTGCCGGAAGCTGTGTCCGCGGTTTGTGGGGCCGTTTAAAGTCCTGAGGAGAGTGAACGAGGTATGTTATAGATTACAACTGCCCATTAATTACCGTATTAACCCCTCGTTCCATGTGTCTCTCCTCAGGCCGGTGGTGGCTGGCCCGCTCCAGGAGGCTGAAGTGCGTGAAGTTCCTCCGCCTCCTCTTGACATCGAGGGGGCCCCGGCGTACGCTATTCGATCCATTTTGGATTCGAGACGTCGGGCGAGGGGCCTTCAGTACCTCGTGGACTGGGAGGGGTACGGGCCGGAGGAGAGATGCTGGGTTCCGGTGGAGGACGTTTTAGATCCTTCTATGTTAAAAGAATTCCACCGCCTCCATCCGGATCGCCCTGCACCTCGCCCTCCGGGTCGTCCCCGAGGTCGGTGTCGACGCGCTGCTGGAGCCGCGCGTCAGGGGGGGGGTAATGTCACGACTTCTGCCGAAGTCGTTGCCTCTCCTTGTCCGGGCGGTGTTCGGCGGTCGACTTCACCGGTCTTCTAGTCATCATCGATCCATTTTTCATTTTCCATTGGTTTTGTCTTGTCTTCCCACACACCTGTTGTCAATCCCATTTCATTACCTGTTGTGTATTTAACCCTCTGTTTCCCTTCATGTGTTTGTCAGAGATTGTTCGTTGTCAAGTGTTGTGTGTATAAGTGTGCGATGGGTCTTCATACCCAGATTTTGTATTATATTTTTTAGTGAGTGTTATGGAACTTATTACTGGAACTTTTATTAAAGTACTCCATGCTACACTCTATTTTGACTCTCCTGCGCCTGACTTCCTCTGCCACTTATACACGCCATTGTGACAAAAAGGTAAAACTGTGGCGATGTCACCAGGGAAGGCCAAAACTCTATTCCACCAAAACAGGCTGACATTTCAGACGGACTTTTCAAACAGCTGTTACACTAAAAGGGCATCATCTTTTTCCCAGTTTCACAGTATTATTTTAACCTCATCGTGTGCAAATGTATATAAAACACAAGTAAATCATGTTTTTTACTGCACTTGGCCTTTAACAAAAAGAGAGTCCAATTGGAAGGATCAAATGCTCTCGGAGGTGGCATATTTGTAGCACTGAGAAAATCCTTCACCCTTCTGGTTCATTCTTCATGGACAAAGATGACAAGAGGAAGAGGAGGGGAAGAGGAGGGGAAAGCTGGGATGGACGTTGGAGGATGTGATTGCTCCACAGGGACTAGATCTCAGAACCCGGCCTTTCAACCTTTTCAACAGCATATCATCTTTCCTGTCGGGGGATGACCTCATATTCAACTGGAGACGGGTAGATCCGTGGCAACGGATAGCAGTTAGATAGATGCCCTACTTAGGTAGCAGGCTACAACAGTCGGACAATGGCTAAGCTTGTTGTTGCGCCATGTGTCCTCCCACTCAAGAGGATGTAGCCTCCCATGAAGAGGGCTAAGCGCAAATAACTGCTAATCTACAAGCAGGCTAGCAATTAGACATCTGCCCAGAAAGTCTAATATAATAATATAATTGTCAAACAGTCAGCTGCTAGTGTGTTAACATAAACAATGATTCACACATATTTCCTTTAGGTATTTGGATCGTGGAATATTACCCCATATTGCATTCCAGTCTTGTGGATAGGTCTAAACAAAATAATCAATGAAATCACAAGGAATGGAGGACATTCTGATGAAAACAATATCATAGAGGTGCAACTATACTATATGGATTGGGTCATCCACAACAGAGTGCATGGCTACAGGCACGGTAATGTAGCTAGTTTTCCCTGGAACCTGAATAAGCAGCATTGAGTGATGGAGGTAAATTATACTCTGTACAAATGGGCCTTTAATCTCAGATGAGTCGGGACTCGGTGATGACTTCCTAGATTGGAGATAAACACTTTCTGCATTTAACAATGTTTATGTTCCTCTGTTAATGTCAATGCATTAGTTAGTTGTTGTTGAGTGTTTTGTTGTTTCTTTCTAAGCCATACAGCATGTACCAACTGTCCATTCAAAGCTAGCACTTTATAGCACAGAGGGACCAGAGGGCTTTGCTGTAAAGTGACTTCATGATCTCATCTCTCATAATGTAACTAGTGCATGTTGTCAACAAGCCAAAACTTAAGAACATGTCAATAGAACTAAGTAGAGACTGATTGTCACGACTTCCGCCGAAGTCGGGTCCTCTCCTTGTTCGGACGGCGCTCGGCTGTCGGCGTCGCCGGTCTTCTAGCCATCGTCGATCCACTTTTCATTTTCCAATTGTTTTGACTTGTTTTTCCTCACACCTGGTTTCAATTCCCTCATTTACTTGTTGTGCATTTAACCCTCTGTTCCCCCCATGTCTTTGTGTGGGATTGTTTATTGTAGTGCTTGTGCACGTTCCCATGGAGCACACGACGGGTTATTATGTGCTCATTTATTCTTGTTGTTCTGGATGCCCGTTGGTTTTGCTTAACCTTTTACGGGGGCAGCCCGACACCGGTACACTTATGACAACATCCAGCTCAACATGCAGGGCGCGAAATTCAAAATATATATTTTTTTAACCTGTTGGGGATGGGGGCGCTGTTTAGACTACTTATGCTAATGTGGCTAATTTTTTAAACGGCTTCCCACAAAATCCTTGATCGTACAATATGCATATTATTATTATTATTGGATAGAAAACAGTCTATAGTTTCTATAGGAGTTGAAATTTTGTCTCTAAGTGGAACAGAGCCCATTCTACAGCAATTTCCCTGACATGGAGTCAGATTTGAGAAATGTTGGCCACTCTTCTGAAGTCATTTAAAAGGGCACTGTCGTTGCTATGACTATACGGACACTTCTTACGTCTTCCCCTGGATGCCTTTACGTGATGACGATTCCAACGGGGTCGACTGCACGTTCACAGGCCCTACAAATGAAAAAACCCTGAAGCTAGTCATTCTTTGGGAGCTGCGTCATGAGCAAAGTGGACACCGGCGCGCACCTGTTCCAAGCGTTAGTTTAGCCTGTTATATTTCTCCGGTCATCTTTTCACTCGTTATAGGAGTTAAAAACATCATAAGGTAGTTAATTTAAAGCGTTTTATAGCAATTTATATCCGTTTAGTGCGATTTTGGGACATTTATTTTTGCAACGATGTGAAAAGTTGGGCACGCTTTTCAGTTCATCCCGAACGCAGTTGACTTTTCCACATGGCAAGAGGACAGCTTTCCACCAAAAGACGATTTCTCCCAAGAAAGGATCCTTTGCCCAAGATACTGATGGAAGAACAGCTCAAGGTAGGACATTTTTATTATGATAAATCGTGTTTCTGTCGAAACATTTTAGTGGCTTAGGACGCCATGTTTTTTGACGTAGCTTCGCTTGGCGCAAACTGTATTGAAAAGTAAGGATAAATTAAAAAATGTAATAACGCAATTGTATTAAGAATTAAATTGTCTATCAATCCCTGTCCACCCTATATTTTTTAGTCACGTTTATGAGTATTTATGTATAAGAGTAGATCACTGTCTAAGTGGCGCAAGGACAAATTCTGACCAGCTGAGTTACATTTCACATTGTCTAACCATGATTTTGGTGGCTAAATATAAACATTTTCGATCAAACTCTATATGGATTGTGTAATATGATGTTACAGGAGTGTCATCTGAAGAATTCTGAGAAGGTTAGTGAAAAAATTAATATATTTTTGGCGATGTTGACGTTATCGCCCACTTTGGCTAGAATCAATGCTGGGCTGCTATGTGCTATGTGCTATGCTAATATAACGATTTATTGTGTTTTCGCTGTAAGACACTTAGAAAATCTGAAATATTGTCTGTATTCACAGGATCTGTGTCTTTCGATTCGTGTATGCTGTGTATTTTTACGAAATGTTTGATGATTAGTAGTTAGGTAAACACGTTGCTCATTGTAATTATTCTAGTCCATTTGTGATGGTGGGTGCAATTGTAAACTATGCCATATACCTGAAATATGCACTTTTTTCTAACAAAACCTATCCCATACCATAAATATGTTATCAGACTGTCATCTAATGAGTTTTTTTGTTGGTTAGGGGCTATAAATATCTTAGTTTAGCCGAATTGGTGATGGCTACTGGTGTTGGTGGACAAATAAAAGATGGTGGATTATGCTAATGTGTTTTTAGGTAATAGATGTACATCTTTACATATTGTGTCTTCCCTGTAAAACATTTTAAAAATCGGAAATGTTGACTGGATTCACAAGATCTGTGTCTTTCATTAGCTGTATTGGACTTTAACCTGTTGGGGATGGGGGCGCTGTTTAGACTATTTATGCTAATGTGGCTAATTTTTTAAACGGCTTCCCACAAAATCCTTGATCGTACAATATGCATATTATTATTATTATTGGATAGAAAACAGTCTATAGTTTCTATAGGAGTTGAAATTTTGTCTCTAAGTGGAACAGAGCCCATTCTACAGCAATTTCCCTGACATGGAGTCAGATTTGAGAAACGTTGGCCACTTTTCTGAAGTCATTTAAACGGGCACTGTCGTTGCTATGACTATACGGACACTTCTTACGTCTTCCCCTGGATGCCTTTACGTGATGACGATTCCAACGGGCTCGATTGCTCGTTCACAGGCACTACAAATGAAAAAAACCTTTAGCTAGCAAGTCTTTTCTTGCTGCGTAACGCGCGTGGAAGACACCGACCCTCTCCTGTTCCAAGCATTAGTTTAGCCTGTTATATTTCTCCGGTCATCTTTTCACTCGTTATAGGAGTTACAAACATCACAAAGTAGTTAATTTAAAGCGTTTTATAGCAATTTATATCCGTTTAGTGCGATTTTGGGACATTTATTTTTGCAACGATGTGAAAAGTTGGGAACGCTTTTCAGTTCATCCCGAACGTAGTTGACATTTCCACATGGCAAGAGGACAGCTTTCCACCAAAAGACGATTTCTCCCAAGAAAGGATCATTTGCCCAAGATACTGATGGAAGAACAGCTCAAGGTAGGACATTTTTATTATGATAAATCGTGTTTCTGTCGAAACATTTTAGTGGCTTAGGACGCCATGTTTTTTGACGTAGCTTCGCTTGGCGCAAACTGTATTGAAAAGTAAGGATAAATTAAAAAATGTAATAACGCAATTGTATTAAGAATTAAATTGTCTATCAATCCCTGTCCACCCTATATTTTTTAGTCACGTTTATGAGTATTTATGTATAAGAGTAGATCACTGTCTAAGTGGCGCAAGGACGTTTTCTTTACCAGCTTGTCTACATTTCACATTGTCTAACCATGATTTTGGTGGCTAAATATAAACATTTTCGATCAAACTGTATATGCATGTTGTAATGTGATGTTACAGGAGTGTCATCGGAAGAATTCTGAGAAGGTTAGTGAAAAAATTAATATCTTTTGGCGATGTTGACTTTTATCGCTCACTTTGGCTAGAATCAATGCTGGGCTGCTATGTGCTATGTGCTACGCTAATATAACGATTTATTGTGTTTTCGCTGTAAGACACTTAGAAAATCTGAAATATTGTCTGTATTCACAGGATCTGTGTCTTTCGATTCGTGTATGCTGTGTATTTTTACGAAATGTTTGATGATTAGTAGTTAGGTAAACACGTTGCTCATTGTAATTATTCTAGTCCATTTGTGATGGTGGGTGCAATTGTAAACTATGCCATATACCTGAAATATGCACTTTTTTCTAACAAAACCTATCCCATACCATAAATATGTTATCAGACTGTCATCTAATGAGTTTTTTTGTTGGTTAGGGGCTATAAATATCTTAGTTTAGCCGAATTGGTGATGGCTACTGGTGTTGGTGGACAAATAAAAGATGGTGGAATATGCTAATGTGTTTTTAGGTAATAGATGTACATCTTTACATATTGTGTCTTCCCTGTAAAACATTTTAAAAATCGGAAATGTTGACTGGATTCATAAGATCTGTGTCTTTCATTAGCTGTATTGGACTTTAATGTGTGAAAGTTAAATATTTTAAAAAAATATTTTTTTTGAATTTCGCGGCACTGGTTTTTCAGTGGGGGGGGGGGGGGGGTGTGCCGCTAGCGCCACGCTGATCCTAGACAGGTTAATGTGTGAAAGTTAAATATTTTAAAAAAATATTTTTTTTGAATTTCGCGGCACTGGTTTTTCAGTGGGGGGGGGGGGGGTGCCGCTAGCGCCACGCTGATCCTAGACAGGTTAATATTTAACTTTCACACATTAACAAGTCCAAGACACCAGATGAAAGGTGCACATCTTGTGAATCAAGCCATCATGTCCGATTTTTAAAATGTTTTACAGGGAAGACAAAATATGTAAATCTGTTAGCTAACCACGTTAGCAAAAGACACAACTTTTCTAACTCCATCAGTTTCTTACTCCATCAGGTGCTATCACAAATTCGACCAAATAAAGATATAAATAGCCACTAACCAAGAAACAAATTCATCAGATGACAGTCTGATAACATATTTATTGTATAGCATATGTTTTGTTCGAAAAATTTGCATATTTCATGTATAAACCATAGTTTACATTTCAGCTACAATCCGAAATTGCACCGAAAGCAGCCATAATATTTACAGACACCAACGTCAAATAGCTAATTACTCATAAAACATTTCTGAAAAATACATAGTCTGCAGCAATTGAAAGACAGGCATCTTGTGATTCCAAACAATATTTCCGATTTATTAAATGTTTTACAGCGAAAACAAAATGTATCGCTATATTAGCGTAGCTACAATAGACAGAAATAATTGGGCGCCCACGGCCAGTTCACATGCACGACAGATATATGAAATAACATCATAAAATGGGTCTTACTTTTGCTGATCTTTCATCAGAATGTTGAAGAAGGTGTCCTCTGTCCAGATGAGTCGTTGTTTGGATTCAGAATGGCAAATTTCCCTCTTCAATTAGCATTGGCACTAGCCGAGTGGCACAAATTTCTCCAACGTAAACACAGTCAGAAGACGGAACACGACAAAACTCCCGAAAAAAGTTTCAATAATCTGATTAAACTATTTTGAAAAAACATACATTACGATGATATGGTCACATGTATCAAAAAAAAATTGAGCCGGAGATGTTAGCCGTTCGTTACGGCAGCAAAACAGAAGTCAATCCCACTTCCTTCAGAGTACCGGAAGTGGACAGTCACGTCAAAGAAATAGGTTTTTTTCCACCACAGACCAAGAGGAGCACAAAAATTTCTTCTCTCACATCCTCTTTACACCAATAGGAAGGCGTATAGAGTGTAGGTAGACTCCTAAGTGTCAAGACCATGTATAGGCATCAAGTTGAAAAGAGCATCGATTTCTGACATTTCACTTCCTGGTCAGGAGAAGTGCTGCAGAAGGACTTCTGTTTCACTCAGAGAAATAATTCCAACTGTTTTAGAAACTAGAAAGTGTTTTCTATCCAAAAAGAATAATAATATCCATATTGTACGAGCAAGATTTGAGTAGGAGGCCGTTTGAAATGGGCACGATTTCACTGGCTACTCAACACTGCCTTGCAGCCATAAGAAGTTAATAAATCTCAGGTTATCACCAAGTTCTGCTCTACTGAGCCTGACTTCTCTGCCGCCTATTACGCACCCCGCTACACTGAGTATAATAAACATTAGAAACAGCTTTGCCCTTAGAACAGACTCAAAGCGTTCCAAAGGGATGCTGGCCCATGTTGATGCCAATGCTTCCCACAGTTGTGTCAAGTTGGCTGGATGTCCTTTGGGTGGTGGACAATTCTTGATACACACAAGGAACTGTTGAACATGAACAACCCAGCAGCATTGCAGTTCTTGACACAAACCGTTAAACCTGGTACCTACTACCATACCTAAATCTTTTGACTTGCCCATTCACCCTCTGAATGGTACACATACACAATGCATGTCTCAACTGGTTGAAGTGGATTTAACAAGTGACATCAATAAGGGATAGCTTTCACCTGGATTCACCTAGTCAGTCTGTCATGGTGTAACGATCGTCCTGGGAAGAAGGAGAGGACCAAGGTGCAGCGTGGTAAGTGTTCATTTTATAATTTAATTAAAACTGAACATTAAACGAAATAACAACGAGGAAGAACGAAAACGAAACAGTTGTGTAAGGTGAAGACACACAAAACAGAAAACAACTACCGACAACACACAGGTGGAAAAAGGCTACCTAAGTATGGTTCTCAATCAGAGACAACGATAGACAGCTGCCTCTGATTGAGAACCACACCCGGCCAAACACACAGAAAATAAGACATAGAACACCAGACATAAACCAAGATAGAGACATAAAAAGGATCTCTAAGGTCAGGACGTGACACATGGAAAAAGCAGGTGTTCTTAATGTTTTGTATACTCAGTGTATACTATTGTCATCACATAATGCACACTGCCTTCCATTCAATAGATTTACCCAAGCCCTGCTGGAAGAAAAGTCTGACAATTACACAGGATTATCACAGTTAAGTCATTTAAGTACAGATATAGGTCTACTCCTTAGCTGCAATAAGCCATTGTGGTGTAGCAGGCTTGTGAAACAGCTTTAAATTGTATCTGGATAGATACAAGTAAACAATTAAGGCAATATGTGCATAATTGAATGTTGGGTTTAAAAACCATTAACAAGGGAGTTACGCCAACTACTCTTACATAGTAGGGATTAGGGACCACGTCTGAACATTTCTAATGAGCCCATTACAGTTACACGCATGACATGTTGTCTGAGAGACACAGAGATTTATGGGTGAAGTGAAGTGTGTCACTTCAGTGACGCTACAAGACCCCTAAAGCCTGCTAAAGCTTAGTATATGCTCCATACAACCATTACTGATTGGCACTGGTGTGTGTGTGTGTGTGTGTGGGTGTGTGTGTGTGTGTGTGTGTGTGTGTGTGTGTGTGTGTGTGTGTGTGTGTGTGTGTGTGTGTGTGTGTGTGAGTGCGTGCGTGCGTGCGTGCGTGCGTGCGTGCGTGCGTGCGTGCGTGTGTGCTTACTTGTAGTTGTGGTTGTGGTGAGTTGTTGTGGGGAAAGGGATGGGTGGAGGTGTTGGTTGCTTAAGCGGGTCAATGTCACAGACTATGGAGACGGTGGAAAGACAAACCTCTGGGTAAATTAAGTAAAATCAAATCATCGTACATCAGCTGATATCTCAAAGTGCTGTACAGAAACACAGCCTAAAACCCCAAACAGCAAGCAATGCAGGTGTAGAAGCACGGTGGCTAGGAAAAACTCCCTAGAAAGGCCAAAACCTAGGAAGAAACCTAGAGAGGAACCAGGCTATGAGGGGTGGCCAGTCCTCTTCTGGCTGTGCCGGGTGGAGATTATAACAGAACATGGCCAAGATGTTCAAATGTTCATAAATGACCAGCATGGTCAAATTACAAATAATCACAGTAGTTGTCGAGGGTGCAGCACCTCAGGAGTAAAATGTCAGTTGGCTTTTTATAGCCGATCATTAAGAGTATCTCTACCGCTCCTGCGGTCTCTAGAGAGTTGAAAACAGCAGGTCTGGGACAGGTAGCACGTCCGGTGAACAGGTCAGGGTTCCATAGCCGCAGGCAGAACAGTTGAAACTGGAGCAGCAGCACGGCCAGGTGGACTGGGGACAGCAAGGAGTTATCATGTCAGGTCGTCCTGAGGCATGGTCCTAGGGCTCAGGTCCTCCGAGAGAGAGAAAGAAAGAGAGAATTAGAGAGAGCATACTTAAATTCACACAGGACACCGGATAAGACAGGAGAAGTACTCCAGATATAACAAACTGACCCTAGCCCACCGACACATAAACTAATGCAGCATAAATACTAGAGGCTGAGACTGGAGGGGTCAGGAGACACTGTGGCCCCATCCGATGATACCCCCGGACAGAGCCAAACAGGAAGAATATAACCCCACCCACTTTGCCAAGGCACAGCCCCCACACCACTAGAGGGATATCTTCAACCATACAACTTACCAACCTGAGACAAGGCCGAGCATAGCCCACAAAGATCTCCTCCACGGTACAACCCAAGAGATAAATGGTGTCTGATATTTGTATTATTCCACACAGAAATACCAAGATGCACACTCTCCACAGTCTACACACACACACACACACACATACTCACACACAGCTGTCAGACTGTTTAGACATAGGCCAGGGTTCCCCAACTTGTGGCTCGCATGCCAAATTCAGCCCTCGGGTGTCTTTAATTGGCCCCACAAGTTTTCTGAGCAAAAACACCAAAACAATGTTTTTTGTTTATTTAAAACACTGTAAAAACACCAGGAAATCAGCTCCAAGGGATTTACATTTTGGAAATCTGTTCCCAAGTATTCCCACGCATAATCAAGACACGTGATCGTATACAATTTGAAATTATTATATTTTAGTCAAATATTATATTTTTTGGGCTTCTTGCGGTCAATTAGCACTGGACAAATAATTTGTAACTAAGTTCCGGCCCCCAGACCATCCGCTAAAGAAAAAAAGTTGTTGATGATCCCGGCCACAGGCTGTGGGATCTATAGCATTTGCGGTGTACACACGCACCCATACACACACACACACACACACGGAAAGCTTATCTCCACTATCAGCTGAGAAAACACTGCGAGTCCAATGCATTCAGTGAGACCCTTTCAGTGAGAGAGAGAGAGCGAGCCTTTGTAAGATCAGTGTCTGATAAAGAGGCTAGCCAGGATTTATGGCCATTAACACATGAACACCACAGGGAATGCCTCATCTCTGTTGACAGCTGCACACTACCCACTACACTCACCTGTCTGCCTGCAGGTAGGGTGGCAGGGGAGCAAGTGTGAAATGGTACGTGTATGGGCCATACCTACAAAGATTGATTATCACACCTCAAGCATTTTTATGGTTATGATGGTTATATTGTCCTATAGGGACTGGACTGTTTATAGACACTTAATGGTGTACACCACCCTACATAAGATACATAAGATCAGTGTGTGTTATCATTTGGCTTGTTAATATGACTGATACAGAGTGACATAACTGGGCCTATCCCTTTAAATACTCATCCATCCATATTTGATAAAGCTATACTCACTCAGGTTCATTATCACGAGTCAACAGGACTGAAATATTGATTCAAGATCTCTCGTTGTTGAAATCAGATTGATGTGCCTGAAGTGTAACTGATGAACAGAAACAGCCATTTCAGGCCTACACATTTCCTATTTTACCCATAGTCTCCAGGTGTCTGTAACAAACAGTAATACAAACCAACCCAGTTCTCTTCCCCTGTGTGCATCTCACACTTAGGAGCCATTTCTCTCTGTCTGCTCCACTATCTGATCGACACAGGAAGCAGATACCTTGTGCCTGTCATCGCCATCATTGTGCCCATACACAACAATCTGCAGACAGTTTTCTATTATGATTTGCCTTGTCGGAGGTGCATTGGTCAATAACAAAATTATCTTATTTTCAGCCCAGTGATAGTGAAAGAATGGCACAGTTGGTCTTCCTGTATCTCCACTATTGTGTCCACACATACTGGTGGTGTTTGGCAGAAAAATACTGTATGTCTTGTGAGCACTGTGTTTCCAAGGAGGGGGTTGCTATCGGATTGGGTTGCTGTGTGGTTGTGTGTGCCCGCATGTTGTGTGTGCCGTGCAGTTATGCAAGTTCTCTCTGTGTGTGTGTGTGTGTGTGTGTGTGTGTGTGTGTGTGTGTGTGTGTGTGTGTGTGTGTGTGTGTGTGTGTGTGTGTGTGTGTGTGTGTGTGTGCGTGCGCGTGCGTGTGTGCGCGTGCGTGTGTGTGTCTGTTAGGGGAGAACACAGACACACCTGAGGGCAGGTGTTCTTCCACAAGTGTTTGATCATCCATCAAACACCTAAACAGGACAAGAGATAAAAAAAAGTTATGTCTTATTCTCAGATCACTGTTGTTGCCTTGAGGATACATGCTTGTCACCCCAGCCTCCTTCCTTTCATACACTGTGTCTCACATCATCAGCAGCTGCTGTCAAGCACTGTCCACAGATGATGATGATGCCATCACAATCTCCAGTTACAACGGGGCAGTGATGCAGACAGAGAATCCCATGAGAAGTACCTACTGTATCGCTCTCCTCCTTTTCCCTCTTTTCTAACTATCTCTCCTTCCTACCGTCCCGTAACCTCTTGTCTCTTCTATTCTATCCTCCACCCAACTGGGCTATATTCTTTACACTTCTAACCCTCCATGGACGTGAAAGGCCAGAGATGAGATCATTTGATACAACAGGCCGGTGAGCTACAGTGGCCACTCCCGTACTTCTACTGTATGAGCTCAGCGTCCAACAGTAACCCTACCCTGAGTTCTGCTGTAGGAGAGTCCCTGTATGGAGTCTCTCAATTTACACATGCCATGAACCTCATAGCAGAGTGCTACCTCAGATCTCCTATGACACCAACCTGCTGCATGTTCAAGCTAATACAGTTAGCGGTTTAAAAGTAGAGTACTATTGTACGCTACTCACCCCCTCTTCACCTCCTCTCCCTCCCCTACTGACCCCCTCTCTCTCCGACCCAGATATATGATCTACTACTCCAGAACCTGACCTGTACCCCTCCACTCTCTCTTTCTCTCCCTCCCTCTCCTACCCCTCTATATAGTAATCTGCATTTCCCATTATACACGATTTGAGGAATCCCCCACCAGGGCCAGGTGAGGGGGCTCTACTGCAGTCAGGAGAGAGGGATGTTGGGCAGGCTGGGTCACAGACTCCCATGGAGTCTCATCTGGGTTAGATCACCTCAGACCAACTTTGACTTCTAGGCTACTGTCTGTCACAAAGAGAGTCTTGTTGAAAGCCATTCCTTTCACGTTGAGACTGGGAGAAGTGTGTAAATCTAGACATTAGGTGTCTAGTGAGTATGAAAGGTGGCTTTCTGATTTGCAACACTGATTCCTATTGAATATGCCCAACATGTTATGGGAAGCTTAAAGAATGCGATTCATTTGCTGATTGGCTTGATAAATCAAATCAGGACGATAGGAAAACGTGAGGTTTCTGTATGAAGCACATTTGTTTGTGGAATTTCTCACTACCTCACTAACCTCTTCAGTGCAGGCTACCATCATCAAACTCACATAGATTCAGTTCAACTAGGAGAAGACCCAAACTGTAAAAAGAAAAATCATTAAATTGTCACAGTAAATGACTGTATCATCAACAGTAACATACTGTACAAACTGTATACAGTAGATTACCGAAAATTCCATTGCATTGTGGGGGACAATTATACAGCAGGGAAATATTTCGATTCAGGCTATTTTGGACAATACCATGAAAGATTGTATGAAAAACAGAGTAGCGGTTCACTTACTGTGTGAATATTAAAAAAAGACTGCCACACAAAAAGCAGATGGGCAACAAAATCAAATCACATCCTCTGAAGCAAGAGAGAAAATGTTTTTGTAAATCATTCTTAAAAATGTAATATTTTATTTTCAGTTCTTTGGTACCTGTTTGCTTATTTGATGTGCATTGCTTTGTTCGTGGCTGTGCTGTTTTATGTTTATGGATTGTATGTATATTGATTGATTAATCTTATGCTGCACAAAGATAAATAACATACATGTTTCTAAACTAATCCATTCAGTTAGTTTGATTTTTTACACATGTTACTGAAATGTTTGTTCCAGTCCAAATGGTGTCCAGGTAGACACAATGTTCCTAACCCTGACAGTCATTCTGAATGCAGATTGTGGGTGAACAAACTGTTGGATATCCTAAATCTGGCTGGATTCCAAAAGGAATTACACATCAATTTGTAGAACAGCATAGTGTGACTTACAGGTAGGGGTTGCAAAATTCTGAAAACCTCCCAGTTGGAAGATTCCTGGAAATGGGAGGGAATAAGCAGGAAATTGGGAATCATTCAACCACAATTTCTGGAAAATCTGGGAATTTGGGAAAAGTTACCTGAATTTTGCAACCCTAGTTGCAGGCCTGATATGGCCAGTACACCACAGTGGTGGGAAAATAACCCAATTGTCATACTTAAGTAAAAGTAAAGATACCTTAATAGAAAATGACTCAAGAAAAAGTGAAAGTCACCCAGTAAAATACTACTTGAGTAAAAGTCTAAGGTATTTGGTTTTAAATATACTTAAAGTATCAAATGTAAATGCAATTGCTAAAATATACTTAAGTATCAAAAGTTAAAGTTCACATTTCTTATATCAAGAAAACCAGATGGCACAATTTTCTGGTTTTATAATTTATGGTTTGCCAGGGGCACATTCTAACAATCAGACATAATTTACAAAGGAAGCATTTGTATTTAGTGAGTCCGCCAGATCAGAGGCATGACCAGGGATATTCTCTTGATAAGTGTGTGAATTGGACAATGTTTCTGTCATGCTAAGCATTCAAAATGTACCTTGTACTTTGGGGTGTCAAAGAAAAATGTAAGTAGTAAAAAGTAAATTATTTTCTTTAGGAATGTAGTGGAATAAAAATAAAAGTTGTCCAAAAATATATATTTTTAAGAAAATATATTATTAAGAAAATAAAAAAATGACAGAAGTAGTACTTTAAAGTATTTTTACCCAAGTACTTCACACCACTGGTCAAACCGGGTGAAACATATCTGGTCAGAAACTCCCAGAAAAATGTACTGTAGGTGTGGACACCCAGTGCCAAATTACACTCTCTCTCCCTCACACAACCCACCCTGACATCTGGTTTGCTTCTGTGGGGAGCTAAGAGCAGCGGTAGTAACAACCACCATTCAACAAGCGTTTGCCCTAGCTTGATATACTCCAGAGTAAATTAGAGCAGAAAAAACACACAAAGCCCTGCCACAAAATAATGGGAGAGTTATGGGCAACGACTCACTTGGGCCCATGCCCCCTCTGGGCCTTGATGGTTAGGCATAGACCAGGAGCTTGCCTATGTGCAAGTTATCCTGCCCTCTTTCTGGGCTCTCCCAGGTACTCATGGCCTGGGATTTATGGTGCTCCATCTGTTGCTTTGGATGCACTGTTGAGTTGACGCTCGGGATGTCAGGTTCAAGATGGCGTCCTTGTGCTGCGGGTTCTATAATAAAAGTCACGTTGGTTTTCAGTCTGTATGTATTTGATTTCTCTCAAGTGAATGCAGTCTTTACTTGTGGAGTGTCTGTGGAATGACTATGTTGAAATGATCCGTCCTAAACTTCCTTGTATCCATCATGCAGACCGACACCACGAGGCACTGCAACCTCGTTCTAAAATAAAGTATGACTCAGAAGTCCTTCCTCAGTACTATACTCCGGTAACTGGGGAATTGCGAGTCAGAGTAAAACAACAACACAGCATTCCACCCTGGGTACTTCAAATCGTTAGATTTATCGTCCTGTGACATTCACATTTCTCGTAAATGGGTGGGATTACAATTTGAATGCTGTGTGGGAGTACAGGGAGTACAAGTGTATGAATCGCTAATAGGCCATGGAGGGAGAGTTGTCCTTCTTTCATTTGATGCCAGGGAATTTCTTCCTCTGTTTCTGTGGAGCAACAAGGGTGTTTAGGAATCAGCAGTACAAGGAAATTGAGAATGATCTGTTCCTCTGGGTAGTAGAGTGGACTGAATTCTGACCCAGATGGATGACATGGAATGCTGTTAGGCCGTGGATTTACACTTAACCTAAATTGTGGAAAATGCATGATTCGTCGTCATACTGGAAACAGTTTGGTAACACTGCATTTGAATTATACAAATGGTATATTTCATGTGTGGAATTATGTTAATTGTGGTGTCTGTATCACACTGAACCAGTATGTGATTACCATACCATGCAGTCACGCATACACAAACATTGGCATGCATGCACGCACCCACACACACAAACACTGATTGACGAACAATAATCGAGCCTGCGCTTTATTTCTTTTTTTTTTCTACAATGAAGTGCTATGCTTGACTGGCAGCGTTAACATATACTGAGAGCATGCGGAAATGTAGCCTTCTAAGGATCCCCTGGCCCCAAAGTAAAACCACATTGGAACCAGACAGCAGACAGGGTTGGAGCGGAGGAGGGAGAGCGAGTTTCACATAAAACATTAAAGCTTGATCCTGAATACAGTGCTGAATACCAGTGTTCATGTGTACTGTATAGTTGGACTTGTGAAATGTAATCCTACATTTGATAAGCTCTTTCAACATTTAATGTTAGTGTGAAATTAATGCCTATGACGCTTCAATATCAGTGTGTGAATGCTTATGACATTTTGATGTAATAAAACCCTTTAACTGCCGTTAAAAGAGCTTGATCGTAGTCATGGTCTGCGGGTTGGTTTTTTCAAATGTGTTTCTCTTAAGCCCCCTGTGAATTAATCTATTTTCTAAGGCACCTCTGACAGTCATCTGGACCATAACAATGCAGCCTTTCTCCTCTCCGCCTCACACTTATTCAGAAAGGCTAGCCTTCCTGAATAAGGCCTGGTGCAAGATAATCCATACCCCAGAAACCCTATATCGGTCACACACATAAGCACACAACACAAACCTACGCACGCACGCATTCACACACAGACAGACACGTGCATACACACACAGCACACACTAGCAGTGATACCTTTTCTTAAACATGTACACATACAGCACACAAAATCCTAACTAATTTACCTTGCTGAAAACCTCAACATTGCCCCTTTGTGGTGATCTGAGGAAACACAGCAAATTCAGTGCTACAGTATACACTTGTGAGTCCTGTCCTACATGTTCTACCTGGATGAAGTGTAAATATGCCTGATTATCTTCCTAATAACCTGTTTTGGATGGAACAACATACCCTCACCAGAGTCAACAACATTCAATACAGACTTTAGTCCTACAGGGTTGGGTAGGTTACTTTCTGAATGTGATCCATTACATTTTCTAGTTACCTGTCTAAAATTGTAACTTTTGGATTCCCCAAACACATTAACGTAATCTGATAATATTCAGTTACCTTTAGATTACTTTCCCTTTAAGAGGGATTAGAAGAAGCCAAAAATGTATGTTACCAATTGAACAACATCTATTGCAGGATAAATCAATGTTAAAGTTTACATAGCTGACCATATGGATTTTAATTTTACTTCATGGGTTGGTTATGTAGGCTTCTTCTAACCCCTTGATATTCAAGAATAGGACTTGGAAATATGGAAGTATAGATTAGCCAAATTGGTTTACCTGAGCATGACCCCAAGACGAAGGATTTATTCGCCCGCCCTACTACGTTGTTTAAGATTTTGTTGTCATGGAGGACTGATTGGGCTCATTGATTCAAAATAAAAGCTGCGCTCATGGAATGGCATACTTTGAGCACTACTGAAAAGTGCTATTTACATGTGAAATATGAATGTCATATGCTACATTTGCTATAGGCCTATTGTTTACCTTTTTGTTAGTGACACTTTGATATCTTGATAATATGCAGCTGTTTAAATGGCAAATCCACAGACGAAACAATAACAAAACGGACACCTCGCCTCTGTTTTGGTAAAAAGCTGAGGGATGGGTCTAGAGAAATTGAACCACTCTCAGATTAATAGACAGAGCTATGGATGCAAGGACTGATCATCTGTCACACTCGTTTATAGAGAAGGACCAAGGCGCAGCGTAATTACAGTTCCACATAATTTATTAAAGTGCAACTATAAAACCAAAAACAAACCGTGACTACAGTGGTGCTACATACACTAACTCAAAATGATATCCCACAATCCACAGGTGAAAAAAAAAAAAAATCTACTTAAATATGATCCCCAGCTGCCTCTGATTGGGAATCATACAAAATCACCAACATAGAAAAACAAAACTAGAACCCCACATAGAAATAATAAACTAGAATAACCCCCCAGTCACACCCTGACCTACTCCACCATAGAAAATAAGGACTCTCTATGGTCAGGACGTGAAACCATCCATGATATCAAAATTATTATTTTAACTATGTTATGAGGCTTTACAGTGTTTGTTTACATGTACAATGTTTACAAACATTGGAGAGAAAAAAGCTTATATTTTGGGTTCTCATGGAGTGTGATGGTTGAACTAAGCACACAAAGCATTTATTAGTTCTATTCCTCAAGAATGAATGGATATATATACAGTTGAACTCGGGAGTTTATATACACCTTAGCCAACTACATTTAAACTCAGTTTTTCACGATTCCTGACATTTAATCCAAGTAAAAAATCCTCTGTTTTAGGTCAGTTAGGATCACCACTTTATTTTAGGAATGTGAAATGTCAGAAAAATAGTAGAGATAATGATTTATTTCAGCTGTTATTTCTTTCATTACATTCTCAGTGGGTCATTTTTTGGTAACATTGCCTTTAAATTGTTTAACTTGAGTCAAATGTTCCGGGTAGACTTCCACTAGCTTCCCACAATAAGTTGGGGGAATTTTGGCCCATTCCTCCTGACAGAGCTGATGTAACTGAGTCAGGTTGTAGGCCTCCTTGCTCGCACATGCTTTTCAGTTTTGCCCACATTTTTTATAGGATTGAGGTCAGGGCTTTGTGATGGCCACTCCAATACCTTGACTTTATTGTCCTTAAGCCATTTTGCCACAACTTTGGAAGTATGCTTGGGGTCATTGTCCATTTGGTAGATCCATTTGCGTCCAAGCTTTAACTTCCTGACTGATGTCTTGAGATGTTCCTTCAATATATCCACATAATTTTACTTCTCATGATGCCATCTATTTTGTGAAGTGCACCAGTCCATCCTGCAGCAAAGCACCCCCACAACATGATGCTACCACCCTCGTGCTTCACGGTTGGGATGGTGTTCTTCGACTTGCAAGCCACCCCCTTTTCCTCCAAACATAATGGCCAAAGAGATCTATTTTTGTTTCATCAGACCAGAGGACATCTCTCCAAAAAGTACGATCTTTGTTCCCATGTGCAGTTGCAAACCGTAGTCTGTTTTTTTTATGGCGGTTTTGGAGCAGTGGCTTCTTCCTTGCTGAGCAGCCTTTCAGGTTATGTCGATATCGGACTTGTTTTACTGTGGATATAGATACTTTTGTACCTGTTTCCTCCAGCATCTTCACAAGGTCCTTTGCTGTTGTTCTGGGATTGATTTGCACTTTTCGCACCAAAGTACGTTCATCTCTAGGAGACAGAAGGCGTCTCCTTCCTGAGTAGTAACGGCTGCGTGGTCCCATGGTGTTCATACTCGCGCACTATTGTTTGTACAGATGAATGTGCTACCTTCAGGCATTTGGAAATTTCTCCCATGGATGAACCAGACTTGTGGAAGTCTACAATTTTTTTTACTGAGGTCTTGGCTCATTTCTTTGGATTTTCCCATGATGTCAAGCAAAGAGGCACTGAGTTTGAAGGTAAGCCTTGAAATACTTCCACAGGTACACCTCCAATTGAATCAAAAGTATGTCTATTAGCCTATCAGAATCTTCTAAAGCCATGACATCGTTTACTGGAATTTTCCAAGCTGTTTAAAGGCACAGTCAACTTAGTGTATGTAACCCTCTGACCCACTGGAATTGTGATACAGGGAATTATAAGTGAAATAATCTGTCTGTAAACAATTGTTGGAAAAATGTATTGTGTCATGCGCAAAGTAGATGTCCTAACCGACTTGCCAAAACTATAGTTTTTTAACAATACATTTGTGGTGGTTGAAAAACGAGTTTAAATGACTCCAACCAAAGTGTATGTACATTTCCGACTACAACTGTACATACGTACGTGTGTGTGTACGTGCACGCATTTGAAGGTCACTTATACGCTACATATTTCATCAACCAACCACCTCTCAATAGGTTGAGGAGAGAGGTGCCTTTTTAGGGGAAGGTGAGTGCAACCAATAGTTCTGGGTTTGCCAGGGGTAGTTTCAATGTGCCCCCCAGTGGGCATAGGACAGCACATACAAATATTATAGTCTAGAAATCTGCTCCTCTCAATCTCTCTGACTGAATCAATGTGACCAACAGAGAGCAGCAGTATACCTTCTGATACCATTATACCATCATAGTGTGATTTATCAGCGCAGCTTCAACATGAGTGGGAGGTTAGGAAAGAGCCGAGGGTCTTTCTTGCACTGTACAGCAATGACCGATGTAGTCCTACAGTATCCTCTGTCAAATCCAGCTCTGGGGCTCATTGGTATCCCCATCCCCCTCATCTTCTTAGACAACCTTACCCCATCTATGCTGTCTCTGTACAGAAACGCAACCCCCCTCCCCTCTATGAAGATGTCTGTTCAGGCTGATGGAAGACTGCCTGGGCCCTTCCTGTCCTCTTGTCCAGTGCACAGCACCACCCACAGAGGTCAGATGTCCACCTCTCCCTGCAGCACTGGCGGTCTGCCCTCCACACTCCCTGGGGCTCTCACTCCATTAGGACTCAAGGGGCTCTCCTCTCTCCCGTCCTCGCTACTGAGCCAAAGGGACTGGGACATAAGTTAGCCAGCAAAGGTTTCTGATTATGATCTGGCATCTGCCGTGTCACCAACAGCTGACCTGTCACAAGACCTTTGTAGGGTTGAGGGAGCCAAGGGTAGGTTGAAGGAGGAGAGAGCGCCTTATTTTCAATGGTCCTTCAGAAAGAGGGCTGAGGGGTTTATTTTGCATCTAGCTGCCTAGCTGCATGTGATTACATCTGAATGACTGTTGCCATAAGAGAATGATTCTATAATCTATCATAATACCATAAGCCAGCTATTGGATCTACAGACTTTGACCCCTCTCAAAGGTGTATAATAAGCACCATCCACTCAGCTGCACATGCTCTGCTCTCTCGTTGTGTGTGTGTGTGTGTGTGTGTGTGTGTGTGTGTGTGTGTGTGTGTGTGTGTGTGTGTGTGTGTGTGTGTGTGTGTGTGTGTGTGTGTGTGTGTGTGTGTGTGTGTGTGTGCGTGTGTGCGTGTGTGTGTGGCATATGTGTCCCCCCTGCGACAAACAAAGAACAAAGAATCATATTCATCTTTCTGAGGTTGAGAGGCAGCTTAGACTGACCTTTAGCCAGTTAACTAATTGACAGCCTAACAGGGGTTTGCATAACAACTTAAGCCCTAACAGTTTCTTAATGTTGGCAAAAATAAGGAAACATTGGCTACTTCATACTTCACGTGGGGGGGGGGGGTTAGAGGAATTAGCTGCTGAGTAGGGCATGACCTGTTGTGAAGAGGACAGCAAAAGTCATTGAGCAACAATTAGATTGGAAAAGAATAATCATATGTGATGGCCAGGTTACAAAGCCAACAAGGAGCTGAAATACATTCTCCACTATATGTATTTTATCTCAAGGCTTCTCTTTAGACACCTTTCAGGGGCCTCATTTATAAACCGTGAGTACATAAAAAATATTTATGCTGTGCACCGTTTTCCTGCAACAGTTATCTTTTATAAAAACGGAACTTGAGAATGTTCTTTCCTCCACGCAAACTTTAAACCGTGCGTTGCACATCTAGTAGTTGAAGTATTGTATTACAAGCCTAAGTATTTTGTGCAGGTGGTATTCATAAAACATAATGACAAGTTGCAGCCATTGAGAAGAGCACAAATCAAGTTTGTTTTATTGTTAAAATCTAAAATTATTAGACATATTCCGAATTTATTTATTTTCATAACATTGCAGACTAAATTTCTAAAGTTTTAATGTTTGTTCACATGTGCACAGTTTTAACATTTGACAGGATTTATAACGGGAAACATGCATATATATGGCATAAGCAAAATTAATAAATCTCTATATTTTTTGACATATAGTAGGTATTCTTTTCAGAAATGGCGCATGCAGATATTTACTGTGAAATTTACGCAACGGTTACAAATTAGTACATTTCACACTAAACATCTTTCAAACTAAACAAGTTTATAAATCTCAATATTTTAGACATACCGATTATTTTCAGAAATGGTGCACGCGGATATTTAGTGTGAAATTTACGCAACCAGAAAAATTATAGACTGATCATTTCTTTGTCAGTGGGCAAACATACAAAATCAGCAGGGGATCAAATACTTTTTTCCCTCACTGTATATATTTTTTTCAATAAACACCTTATGGAACAGCGGGGACTGTGAAGCAACACAAACATTGGCACAGATAGCGCACGCACGCACACACACACACACACATGAATTTAGTACTGTCGATATGTGGTAGTGGTGGAGTAGGGGCCTGAGGGCACACAGTCTGTTGTGAAATCTGTCAATTGGCAGCAGCTAATGGGGATCAATATTAAATACAAATACAAATGGTTACAAGTCTGTACATTTCACACTAAATAGCTGTGTGAGCTATTTCTGAAAATAATACCTATGTCCAAAAATATTTTGAATAATAAATGTACGCCATAGGCCTACATTCGCGTGTTTCCTGCTATAAATCAGACCTGCATGTTTCCAATTATAAATCAGACCTGTCCTGTCATATGGTAAAACTGTGCACGCATGAACAAGTATTAAAACTCCGCCCAGAAAACACCCTCCATTCACCTTTTAATATGACAATATTGAAATTAGGCCCCGGCGATTCTGTGACATTGATTGTATATTGGAAACAATATAAAAGTAGGCTACAGCTCACTTCTACGCAAAGAAATCATTCTTGTTCAATATTTTATTTATCAATAGATTATTGTGTTTCTATGTTCTGTCTTGGTATATGCTCTGGGATTAAATAGGTTTATGCCTATGACGTCGCAGTCATAGCAATACTGTAGCTTACCCATAGCCTACTATCGAATATTTTACCAAAGCTACCAGTCTGTTTACTGTGTTGGCAGAATGTAAAAATGTTTTGCAGTAATTTATGCTGTATCTGGCAAAGGACTGTGACAGTTTCTGAAAGAGAAACCAATGGCAATTGGCAGCAGCTAATGGGGATCAATATTAAATACAAATACAAATGGTTACAAATCTGTACATTTCACACTAAATAGCTGTGTGAGCTATTTCTGAAAAAAATACCTATGTATGCTGTATCTGGCAAAGGACTGTGACAGTTTCTGAAAGAGAAACCGATGGCAAATTGTTGTGGACGTGTCAGAAGAACGTTTGAATTCAAAAATGTTTTGCATCGACTTTTACCCCATAACATAAATATACTGGACTGCCTGCGAATTCTGAAGCATTGTCTAGGCTACTCGAAACAAATTGAAATGACAGTAGGCTACATACAGTAAGATACATACAGTACCAGTCAAAAGTTTGGACACACCTACTCATTCAAGTAGGTGTGTGCTCCCATGGGACGCAGCGGTCTAAGGCACTGCATCTCAGTGCAAGTGGCGTCACTACAGTCCCTGGTTCGAATACAGGCTATATCACACCTGGACGTGATTGGGAGTCCAATAGGGCGGCGCACAATTTGTCTGGGGTAGGCCATCATTGTAAATAATAATTTGTTCTTAACTGACTTGCCTAGTTAAATAAAGCTAAAAAAAGGGTTCTCTCAACCAGCTTCATGAGGAATGTTTTTCCAACAGTCTGAAGGAGTTCCCACATATGCTGAGCACTTGTTGGCTGCTTTTCCTTCACTCTGCGGTTCAACTCATCCCAAACCATCTGAATTGGGTTGAGGTTGGGTGATTGTGGAGGCCAGGTCATCTGATAAAGCACTCCATCACTCTCCTTCTTGGTCAAATAGCCTTTACACAGCCTGGAGGTGTGTTGGGTCATTGTCCTGTTGAAAAACAAATGATAGTCCCACTAAGCACAAACCAGATGGGATGGTGTATCTTTGCAGAATACTGTGGTAGCCATGCTGGTTGTGTGCCTTGAATTCTAAATAAATCACAGACCGTGTCACCAGCAAAGCACCCCCACACCATCACACCTCCTCCATACTTCACGGTGGGAACCGGAGATCATCCGTTCACCTACTCTGCGTCTCACAAAGACATGGCAGTTGGAACCAAAAATCTCAAATTTGGACTCATCAGACCAATCGACAGATTTCCACCGGTCTAATGTCCATTGCTCGTGTTTCTTGGCAAGTCTCTTCTTATTATTGGTGTCCTTTAGTAGTGGTTTCTTTGCAGAAATTCGACCACGAAAGCCTGATTCACGCAATCTCCTCTGAACAGTTGATGTTGAAATGTGTCCGTTACTTGAACTCCGTGAAGCATTTATTTGGGCTACAATCTGAGGTGCAGTTAACTCTAATGAACTTATCCTCTGCAGCAGAGGTAACTCTGGGTCTTCCATTCCTGTGGCGGTCCTCATGAGAGCCAGTTTCATCATAGTGCTTGATGGTTTTTGAGACTGCACTTGAAGAAACAGTCAAAGTTCTTGAAATTGTCTGTATTGACTGACCTTCATGTCTTAAAGTAATGATGATCGGCCGTTTCTTTTTGCTTATTTGAGCTGTTCTTGCCATAATATGGATCTGTCTTTTTCAAACAAGCATTGCAGAGCTGGCTACAATTTCAATTTTATCCTCCTGAAAAGATAGGAGAAATATTACAACAAATATAATGGCTGAACTCAAATGTGCTGGTTGATAAAATACCTGTATTTATGGGAAAGATTTTTAAATTAAATTATATTGTAAATTGTAATGGTAGAGTTATGTCCTTCATGGAGTTATCAGAATTGTATGGGAAGGTCTGCTCAATCCAAGAGTACAACCAATTGATTACAGCATTTCCCCAAAAATGGAGGAGGCGGGTGGCAGTGGGAGGAGGTAGGGACCTGGTCTGTCTGCCCAATATAAAGGATCAAAACTGGCAGAGGAATAAAAATAGCATAAATAGGAAAGTAAACCAGTTTCATTTGAGGACCAGGATGTTGACAACTGTGCCATACAGATTGCAAAATAGTTGGGAAGAGATTTTTTTATGTACCGATGAGTTGATATATAAAAATATAAAACAATGCAAGATTCAAGACTTCGTGATTTTCAGCTAAAATTATTATGTAGAATTCTTGCCACCAACAAAATTTTGAATATTTGGGGCATAAAATCATCGAAGCTCTGCATATTTTTTTGTGAGGATACAGAATCAATAGACCATTTACTTTGGTATTGCCCTCAGGTAGCCTGTTTCTGGTCTCAGGTTCAGGAATGGCTGAAAATGCATAGCATTGATCTAAAATTGACCCTAGAAATAGTACTGTTAGGAGATCTGGAGAGACCGGGTCAGTCAATTACTAATACTCTTAGTAAAAGTATTTATCTTCAACTCGCAATCTGTGGATTCTATTCGATTAGATTGAAATTGTACGATAAACATCACAGCATAGTTGAAAGATATGTGTTGCGTAGAAACCCGAAGTGGGTGGCCAGCAGAGATAGATGGGATGGGCTGAGGGAAGCTGAGGGTTGGTATGTGGAATTGGATGTGGAATTGGAGATAGAATGATGGTCAAAGATAAAAGTTTAAAAAATAACCATTTAAATGTCAAAATAAAACATAATAAAAAGTACATTTGAATGAATGCAGTGTTTTTACAACTAATGCCGTTTTGCCTGAGGCTGATGCCATGCAGGTGTTTGTACACAGGCATATACACACACTCTCATTCAAATACAGTTGGCATTTCTGTTATGATTTTAGTTGTCTTTGATGTCCTTTGTTTTAAATGTATTATTTATATTATTTATTTATTATAATAATTTTTTTGCATTGTTGTTTGCTGTTTACTTCTGTCTTTTCCTTTTTTCTCTTTAGTTCATTCTCTTGCTTGCTGGTTCATTGGGGGGTTCTTGGGGGTGGGGAATGGAATTAATTGTATTTTTTATATTTATTCCTGGGGGGGACTGTGGGAGGGGTCTCGAATGGTTGAGTGACAGCTACTGGGGAACTGTGGGGGGGATCTTGGAGGGTTCGGGTTAAAAAATTAAAATAATTTAGATGGGGAGTGGCAGTGAACAGCTTTTCAATTGGATTCAAGTCTGGGCTTTGGCTGGGCTACTCAAGGACTTTCACATTCTTGTGCTGAAACCATTCCAGCATTGCTTTGGCTGTATGCTTGGGATCATTTTCCTGTTGGAATGCTAATCTTCACCCCAGTCTCTAAGGTCATTTGCACTCTGAAGCAGGTTCTCATCAGGGATTTTCTGTATTTCGCTCATTTCATTGTTCCCTCTATCCTTACCAGTCTCCTAGTCCCTGCCGCTGAAAAGCATCCTCATAGCATGATGTTGCCACCACCATGATTCACAGGTGATGAGCTGTGCCTGGTTTTCTCCAGACATAGCGCTTTGCTTTCAGGCGAAAGAGTGACATTTTTGTCTCATCAGACCACAGAATCTCCTGCCTTATCCTCTCAATCTTTCACGTGCCTTTTTCTCAGGAGTGGCTTCTGTAAAGCCCAGGTTGGTGAGACTGTTGTTCTTCTGGCAGGTTCTTCGATCTCAGCCAAGGAATTCTGTAGTTCTGTCAGAGTGGCCTTTGGGTTCATGGTCACCTTCTCGACCAAAGTCCTTCTTGCCCGGTTGCTCAGTTTCGTCAGACGACCAGCTCTAGGAAGAGTCTGGGTAGTTCCATATTTTTTTAAATTTCCCAATGATGGAGATCACTGATCGTGGAAACTTTCAACAATCGAGAAATTGTTTTATACCCTTCCCCAGATATAGGCCTCATCACAATGATATCTTGGACTTCATGGTAAATCCTTGGACTTCATGGTATAGTTTCTGCTCTGACATGCACTTTCAACTGCGGGACCTTATCGACAGGTGTGTTTCTTTCTAAGTCATGTCCAAACAATTGAATTGGCCACAGGTGGACTCCCAATTAAGTTGTTGTGACATCTCAAGGATGATCAAAGGATATTTGATGCACTGGAGCTCAATTTGGAGTGTCATAGCAAAGTGGTTTGAATACTTATGTAAATTAGATATTTCTGTGTTTCATTTTCAAAAAATTAGCAAAACAACAAATTTTTGCTTTGTCATTATGTGGTTTTGTGTGTAGTTGGGTGAGAAAAAAATGTTATGTTAATCCATTTTGAATTCAGGCTGTAACTAAAAAAATTGAATAACTCAAGGGATGTGAATACTTTCTGAAGGCACAATATATATATATATATATATATATATATACTGGTTGACATAGCTCACTCTAATATATTTACTGCTGTACATATCTGTCACAGGTCAGGTTTTCTCCCTTCAGTGTACTACCTGAGGTTGCCACTGGAGAGCACCCTTGGGTTACTTCTAGTATCGAAGTGACCCTGATTGGGCTTATTGGGATCACCTGTTGGATGACTATTTAGGTTCCTCCGTGGACTGAGCCAGTTGCTCAGGTCTCATGTTTTGTTCAGTGTTCTCGTGTGCCCTTGCTTTGTTGTTTTGCTATGAAGACCTTAAGTACATTTTCTGGATTTACCCTTACCTCTGCCTGCTGTGTTTCTCTGCACCTGGGTCCGAGTTCGTACTAGCACTAACATCACAGTAGACCTGAGCCCTAAAATGGACCCAGCAGAGATTTCTCTGTCGTCCGAGGGACACTCCGGGCTCCACCACTTATGGTCAGAACAGTGATTGGCTGAAGACATTGTCGGAGGATTTAGGAACTCTTGTGTTTACTCTGCAGATGGGACAGATGGGAGCAACTGCTGCTGCACCTGTGGTGGTTTCTAACCCTCCACTTCCTACCAGTTCATCGTCTTCCTCCCCTCGGGAGCCTCATCTCCCAGCACTGGAGCGCTATGAGGGGCATCTTGGGAGTTGTCGTGGGTTCCTGCTCCAATGTTCGCTGGTCTTCGAGCTGCAGGCATCAACGTTTCCCACCGAGTGTTCCAGAGTGGAATATGTCATCTCCTTGCACTCAGGACGGGCTCTAGCCTGGGCCATGGCCATCTGGGAGCAGCAATCAGACATTTGTTTCAATTGGCAAAGCTTCACCCAGGAGATGAGGAGGGTTTTTCATCACCCCATCAGTGGCAGGAACACTGCTCAAAGACTCATTGCGCTTCGGCAGGGCAGCCGGAGCGTAGCTGATTATTCCATTGACTTTTGGACGCTCGCCACAGAGAGCGGTTGGAATATAGAGGCACTTCAGTTAGTCTTTCTGAACGGACTCAGCGAGGTTTTCAAGGATAAACTGGCTTCCCGGGACAACCCTGCCACTCTGGAGGAGCATATTGTTCTGGCCATCTGCATTGACAACCGGCTTCGGGAACGTTGTCACGAGAGGCCGGAGGGGTCCCGAGTTGGTTCCAGTGTTTAGGGCCCCGCTGATGGAGTCGATTCTTCATTTGTTCCACTGCCGTATGCTGGGCCTGCTTGTCCTGTACCCCGTCAGGGTTCTCAATTCGGCTACGGTTCTCCTTCATATCCTTCAGAGGAGCCGATACAATTGGGAAGTGTACGTGTAGCCCACTTGTCATTCTAATCTCCTTTGCTTTAGCGTAGCCTCTTCTGTAGCCTGTCAACTATGTGTCTGTCTATCCCTGTTCTCTCCTCTCTGCACAGACCATACAAACGCTTCACACCGCGTGGCCGCGCCCACCCTAACCTGGTGGTCCCAGCCCGCACGACCCACGTGGAGTTCCAGGTCTCCGGTAGCCTCTGGAACTGCCGATCCGCGGCCAACAAGGCAGAGCTCATCTCAGCCTATGCGTCCCTCCAGTCCCTCGACTTCTTGGCACTGACGGAAACATGGCTCACCACAGATAACACTGCTACTCCTACTGCTCTCTCTTCGTCTGCCCACGTGTTCTCGCACACCCCGAGAGCTTCTGGTCAGCGGGGTGGTGGCACCGGGATCCTCATCTCTCCCAAGTGGTCATTCTCTCTTTCTCCCCTTACCCATCTGTCTATCGCCTCCTTTGAATTCCATGCTGTCACAGTTACCAGCCCTTTCAAGCTTAACATCCTTATCATTTATCGCCCTCCAGGTTCCCTTGGAGAGTTCATCAATGAGCTTGATGCCTTGATAAGCTCCTTTCCTGAGGACGGCTCACCTCTCACAGTTCTGGGTGACTTTAACCTCCCCATGTCTACCTTTGACTCATTCCTCTCTGCCTCCTTCTTTCCACTCCTCTCCTCTTTTGACCTCACCCTCTCACCTTCCCCCCCTACTCACAAGGCAGGCAATACGCTTGACCTCATCTTTACTAGATGCTGTTCTTCCACTAACCTCATTGCAACTCCCCTCCAAGTCTCCGACCACTACCTTGTATCCTTTTCCCTCTCGCTCTCATCCAACACTTCCCACACTGCCCCTACCCGGATGGTATCGCGCCGTCCCAACCTTCGCTCTCTCTCCCCCGCTACTCTCTCCTCTTCCATCCTATCATCTCTTCCCTCTGCCCAAACCTTCTCCAACCTATCTCCTGATTCTGCCTCCTCAACCCTCCTCTCCTCCCTTTCTGCATCCTTTGACTCTCTATGTCCCCTATCCTCCAGGCCGGCTCGGTCCTCCCCTCCCGCTCCGTGGCTCGACGACTCATTGCGAGCTCACAGAACAGGGCTCCGGGCAGCCGAGCGGAAATGGAGGAAAACTCGCCTCCCTGCGGACCTGGCATCCTTTCACTCCCTCCTCTCTACATTTTCCTCTTCTGTCTCTGCTGCTAAAGCCACTTTCTACCACTCTAAATTCCAAGCATCTGCCTCTAACCCTAGGAAGCTCTTTGCCACCTTCTCCTCCCTCCTGAATCCTCCTCCCCCTCCCCCCTCCTCCTCCCTCTCTGCAGACGACTTCGTCAACCATTTTGAAAAGAAGGTCGACGACATCCGATCCTCGTTTGCTAAGTCAAACGACACCGCTGGTTCTGCTCACACTGCCCTACCCTGTGCTTTGACCTCTTTCTCCCCTCTCTCTCCAGATGAAATCTCGCGTCTTGTGACGGCCGGCCGCCCAACAACCTGCCCGCTTGACCCTATCCCCTCCTCTCTTCTCCAGACCATTTCCGGAGACCTTCTCCCTTACCTCACCTCGCTCATCAACTCATCCTTGACCGCTGGCTACGTCCCTTCCGTCTTCAAGAGAGCGAGAGTTGCACCCCTTCTGAAAAAACCTACACTCGATCCCTCCGATGTCAACAACTACAGACCAGTATCCCTTCTTTCTTTTCTCTCCAAAACTCTTGAACGTGCCGTCCTTGGCCAGCTCTCCTGCTATCTCTCTCAGAATGACCTTCTTGATCCAAATCAGTCAGGTTTCAAGACTAGTCATTCAACTGAGACTGCTCTTCTCTGTATCACGGAGGCACTCCGCACTGCTAAAGCTAACTCTCTCTCCTCTGCTCTCATCCTTCTAGACCTATCGGCTGCCTTCGATACTGTGAACCATCAGATCCTCCTCTCCACCCTCTCCGAGTTGGGCATCTCCGGCGCGGCCCACGCTTGGATTGCGTCCTACCTGACAGGTCGCTCCTACCAGGTGGCGTGGCGAGAATCTGTCTCCTCACCACGCGCTCTCACCACTGGTGTCCCCCAGGGCTCTGTTCTAGGCCCTCTCCTATTCTCGCTATACACCAAGTCACTTGGCTCTGTCATAACCTCACATGGTCTCTCCTATCATTGCTATGCAGACGACACACAATTAATCTTCTCCTTTCCCCCTTCTGATGACCAGGTGGCGAATCGCATCTCTGCATGCCTGGCAGACATATCAGTGTGGATGACGGATCACCACCTCAAGCTGAACCTCGGCAAGACGGAGCTGCTCTTCCTCCCGGGGAAGGACTGCCCGTTCCATGATCTCGCCATCACGGTTGACAACTCCATTGTGTCCTCCTCCCAGAGCGCTAAGAACCTTGGCGTGATCCTGGACAACACCCTGTCGTTCTCAACTAACATCAAGGCGGTGGCCCGTTCCTGTAGGTTCATGCTCTACAACATCCGCAGAGTACGACCCTGCCTCACACAGGAAGCGGTGCAGGTCCTAATCCAGGCACTTGTCATCTCCCGTCTGGATTACTGCAACTCGCTGTTGGCTGGGCTCCCTGCCTGTGCCATTAAACCCCTACAACTCATCCAGAACGCCGCAGCCCGGCTGGTGTTCAACCTTCCCAAGTTCTCTCACGTCACCCCGCTCCTCCGCTCTCTCCACTGGCTTCCAGTTGAAGCTCGCATCCGCTACAAGACCATGGTGCTTGCCTACGGAGCTGTGAGGGGAACGGCACCTCAGTACCTTCAGGCTCTGATCAGGCCCTACACCCAAACAAGGGCACTGCGTTCATCCACCTCTGGCCGGCTCGCCTCCCTACCACTGAGGAAGTACAGTTCCCGCTCAGCCCAGTCAAAACTGTTCGCTGCTCTGGCACCCCAATGGTGGAACAAACTCCCTCACGACGCCAGGACAGCGGAGTCAATCACCACCTTCCGGAGACACCTGAAACCCCACCTCTTCAAGGAATACCTAGGATAGGATAAAGCAATCCTTCTGCCCCCCCCTTAAAAGATTTAGATGCACTATTGTAAAGTGGCTGTTCCACTGGATGGCGGCTGATTTAATTTGGCCGTCCACTTCACCTGCAGGAGCGGGTTTTTTCTTTGTTGGGAAGAAGGATGAGGGATTACGTCCCTGTATCGATTACCGGGGTTTAAATAACATTACCGTCAAGAACCGTTACCCCCTTCCTCTTATGTCATCAGCTTTTGAGACTCCAGGGAGCTACGGTTTTCTCTAAATTGGATTTACGGAACGCGTGCAATCTGGTGCACATCAGACAGGGAGATGAGTGGAAGACAGCATTCAACACTCCTAATGAACATTATGAGTACCAGGTCATGCCGTTTGGACTTATTAATGCTCCAGACATTTTCTAGGCCCTGGTTAAAGTCCTTGATATTTTTTCGTTTAGATGCACTTCATACGTCTTCCACTAGATGTCGACAAGCAGTGAGAGAAGAAATTGAGTGTGTAACTTGATCTGGGCTCGAATAAATGCTCTTTGTATGACGTGTCACCAGTTTCCTGTTTTCTGGAGAGTGCGTCAAGGGACCTGGATTTGCCTTCTGTACAGCTGTCGTCATAGACGACAAATATCTCCGGCTTTGATTTTATTTGATACATGTGACAATATCATCGTAAAGTATGTTTTTTCAATATAGTTTAATCAGATTATTGAATTTTTTTCGGGAGTTTTGCTGTGTTCCGTTCTCTGAGTTTGTTGACGATGGAGAGATTCGCGCCACTTGGCAAGTGTGCTTGCTAAATCGAGAGGGAAAAAGGCCGTTCTAAATCCAAACAACGATTGTTCCCGACAAAGGACCCCTTGTACAACATTCTGATGAAAGATCAGCAAAAGTAGGACCCATTTTATGAAGCTTTTTCATATATCTGTCGAACATGTTGTGCTAGTCGTTTGCGCCCAGCTTTTGGGTACTCTCTCGCTATACCTAAGCTGGATGTCGTAATTAAGTTATTTTTAGAATTATAACACGGCGATTGCATTAATAACTAGTGTATCTATCATTTCATATGTATTTTTTAGTTATGTTTATGAATAGTTATTTGGTCAGAATATGTGTGTCAGGGGCCTCCCGGGTGGCGCAGTGGTCTAGGGCACTGCATCGCAGTGCTAACTGCGCCACCAGAGTCTCTGGGTTCGCCCCCAGGCTCTGTCGCAGCCGGCCGCGACCGGGAGGTCCGTGGGGCGACGCACAATTGGGCTAGCGTCGTCCGGGATAGGGAGGGTTTGGCCGGTAGGGATTTCCTTGTCTCATAGCGCTCCAGCGACTCCTGTGGCGGGCTGGGCGCAGTGCGCGCTAGCCAAGGGGGCCAGGTGCACGGTGTTTCCTCCGACACATTGGTGTGGCTGGCTTCCGGGTTGGAGGCGCGCTGTGTTAAAGAAGCAGTGCGGCTTGGTTGGGTTGTGCCTCGGAGGACGCATGGCTTTCGACCTTCGTCTCTCCCGAGCCCGTACGGGAGTTGTAGCGATGAGACAAGATAGTAATTACTAGCGATTGGATACCACGAAAATTGAGGAGAAAAGGGGATAAAATTTATTTAAAAAATAAAATAAAAAAATAAATAAAGAATATGTGTGTCAGAAAAAGTGTCAGAAAAATATCTGGACATTGTGGGAAAAATATGCTACGTTAGCACAATGTATAACCACTGATTTCAGCTCTAAATATGCACATTTTCGAACAAAACATAAGTGTATGTATAACCTGATGTTATAGGACTGTCATCTGATGAAGCTTATCAAGGTTAGTCAAAAATTATATATCTTTTGCTGGTTTGTTACGATCGATAACTTTTGCTACTGGGGAATGGCTTGTGTTTCTGGCTATTGTGGTAAGCTAATATAACGCTATATTGTGTTTTCACTGTAAAACACTTAAGAAATCGGAAATATTGGCTGGATTCACAAGATGCTTGTCTTTCATTTGCTGTACACTATGTATTTTTCAGAAATGTTTTATGATGAGTATTTAGGTATTTGACGTTGGTGTCTGTAATTATTCTGGCTGCTTTCGGTGCAATTTCTGATTGTAGCTGCAATGTAAACTATGATTTATACCTGAAATATGCACATTTTTCGAACAAAACATAGATTTATTGAATAACATGTTATAAGACTGTCATCTGATGAAGTTGTTTGTTGGTTAGTTTGGTTGGTTCTTGGTTAGTTAGGTTGGCTTTGTGCATGCTACTTGTGCTGTGAAAAATGTCTGTCCTTTTTTGTATTTGGTGGTGAGCTAACATAAATATACGTGCTGTTTTCGCTGCAAAACATTTTAAAAATCTGACATGTTGGCTGGATTCACAAGATGTGTACCTTTCATTTGCTGTATTGGACTTGTTAATGTGTGAAAGTTAAATATTTCAAAAAAATATAATTTGAATTTCGCGCCCTTGCAGCCAGAAGAAGTTAATAGGCAGGCCCTAGAATAGAGCATTGATTTCAGATTTTCCACTTCCTCCTTCCTGTTAGGAAGTTTGCTGCAAAAGGAGTTCTGTTTTACTCACAGATATAATTCAAACGGTTTTAGAAACTAGAGAGTGTTTTCTATCCAATAGTAATAATAATATGCATATTGTACGAGCAAGAATTGAGTACGAGGCCGTTTGAAATGGGCACTTTTTATCCGGCTACTCAATACTGCCCCTTGGTCTCTGTAATTGTTCTAGCTGCTTCGGTGCTATTTGTGATTGCAGCTGCAATGTAAAACTATGATTTATACCTGAAATATGCACATTTTTCGAACAAAACATAGATTTATTGTATAACATGTTATAAGACTGTCATCTGATGAAGTTGTTTCTTGGTTAGTGACTAATTCTATGTCTATTTGGTCGGTTTTGTGCAAGCTACCTGTGCTGTGAAAGAAATGTCTGTGCTTTTTTGTATTTGGTGGTGAGCTAACATAAATATACGTGGTGTTTTCGCTGTAAAACATTTAAAAAATCGGACATGTTGGCTGGATTCACAAATGTTTATCTTTCATTTGCTGTATGGGACTTGTTAATGTGTGAAAGTTAAATATATCAAAAAAATATATTTCGAATTTGGCGCCCTGCACTTGGACTGGCTGTTGTCATATGTGTAGCGACACCGGGCTTGCAGCCATAAGAAGTTTTAAGGCGGTTTTGGAGCAGTGGCTTCTTCCTTGCTGAGTGGCCTTTCAGGTTATGTTGATATAGGATTCGTTTTACTGTGGATATAGATACCTTTGTGCCTGTTTCCTCCAGCATCTTCACAAGGTCCTTTGCTGTTGTTCTGGGATTGATTTGCAGTTTTCGCAACAAAGTGCGTTCATCTCTAGGATACAGAACGCGTCTCCTTCCTGAGCAGTGAGTGGCTTCGTAAGAAGCATTTCAAGGTCCTGGAGTGGCCTAGCCAGTCTCCAGATCTCAACCCCATAGAAAATCTTTGGAGGGAGTTGAAGGTCTGTGTTGCCCAGCAACAGCCCCAAAACATCACTGCTCTAGAGGAGATCTGCATGGAGGAATGGGCCAAAATACCAGCAAGTGTGTGAAAACCTTGTGAAGACTTACAGAAAACGTTTGACCTCTGTCATTGCCAACAAAGGGTATATAACAAAGTATTGAGATAAACTTTTGTTATTGACTAAATACTTATGTTCCACCATAATTTGCAAATAAATTCATTAAAAATCCAACAATGTGATTTTCTGGAATTTTTTTCTCATTTTGTCTGTCATAGTTGAAGTGTACCTATGATGAAAATTACAGGCCTCTCTCATCTTTTTAAGTGGGAGAACTTGCACAATTGGTGGCTGACTAAATACTTTTTTGTCCCACTGTAACTCATATGGCAGGCAAAAACCTGAGAAGAAATCCAAACAGGAAGTGGGAAATCTGAGGTTGGTCGATTTTCAACCCAGCCCCTATTGAATACACAGTGGGATATGGATATGTTTGCACTTCCTACGGCCTCCACTAGATGTCAACAGTCTGTAGAACCTTGTCTGATGCCTCTACTGTGAGGTGGGGCCGAAGGAGACAGGAATGAGTCAGGTCTACCATGAGAGGGAGCTCTGTTCCATCGCACATCTGAAGTCAATGGAATTCTCTGATTGGAACGTTATTGAAGATTTATGTTAAAAACATTCTAAAGATTGATTGAATACATCGTTTGACATCTACTGACTGTTACGGAACTTTTTGACATTTCGTCTGCTTTTAGTGAACGCGCTTCTTGACTTTGGATTTGATTACCAAACACGCTAACAAAAATAGCTATTTAGAAATAAATGATGTACATTACCGAACAAAACTAACATTGCATGTGGAAGTGGGAGTCCTGGGAGTGCATTCCGACGAAGATCAGCAAAGGTAAGTGAAGATTTATAATACTATTTATGAGTTTTGTTGACTGCACAATTTGGCGGGTAACTGTATGGCTTCCTTTTGTGGCTGAACGCTGTTCTCAGATTATTGAATATTGTGCTTTTTGAAATCTGACACAGCGGTTGCATTAAGAACAAGTGTATCTTTAATTCTATGTAAAACATGTATCTTTCATCAAAGTTTATGATGATTATTTATGTTATTTGACGTGGCTCTCTGCAATTTCTCCGGATATTTTGGAGGCATTTCTGAACATGGTGCCAATGTAAACTGAGGTTCTTGGATATAAATATGAACTTTATCGAACAAAACATATATGTATTGTGTAACATGAAGTCCTATGAGTGTCATCTGCTGAAGATCATCAAAGGTTAGTGATTCATTTTATCTCTATTTCTGCTTTTTGTGACTCCTGTCTTTGGCCTAACATAATCGTTTGTGGTGCTTTCGCTGTAAAGCCTATTTGAAATCGGACACTTTGGTGGGATTAACAACAAGATTACCTTTAAAATGGTATAAAATAAATGTATGTTTGAGGAATTTTAATTATGAGATTTCTGTTTGAATTTGGCGCCCTGCACTTTCACTGGCTGTTGTCATATCTTAAGGACGTTAAGTCAGATCCTTCGATCCTCATAAGAAAATGTGACTAAGGAGGAGGAATTTGTAAACAAATCAAATGTGATTATGTGAATCAATGTCGCCGACAACTATCTAAAGGTGACTTCTATCGCAAACTGAATTATGACCCTAACCTAGAATTCCAGCATAATATCTCATCCACAGTGGAAAGCTGTTTGGAATCAGGACAGATCACCAAAAAATAAGTTTAATTTCTGCGTGTGAAATTTCCCAAGATACCAACTTTCTATACAGTCGCTACATTACACAAACAAGTGTCTCCTCCTCCAGGTAGACCCATTGTAGCAGCAATCGACTCTGTGACATCCAACATTTCTACGTTTGTGGATTACCGCATTAAACCGATGGTTGAGAATCTCCCATCTTATGTCAAAGACACTTGTCACATGATCTCATTGAATGAGGGCTTAGGAAGGATACCAGAGGGCACCCTGCTGGACACTTTTGATGTGGAGAGCTTGTACACTAACATCCCACACACTGGAGGCTTGCAGGCGCTGCAACACTTCCTCCAGCAGAGAGACTCTACCCTTGCTCCATCCAACGATTGCATTTTAAATCTTACTGAACTGGTATTATCCAATAACTACTTTGTCTTTGAGTCAGACTTGTTCCTTCAAATTCGGGGTGTAGCCATGGGCTCCCCCTTTTCCCACAACTATGCGAACTTGCATGTGGAAAAATTTGAGGAATCACTCCTTTACAAAACAGAGACACACCCCCTACTTTCTAAAATCCTCCTATGGAAGAGATACATAGATGATGTCTTTGTGCTTTGGGAAGGAAGTCAGCAGGAACTAAATGAATTCCAAACAAGAGCTCTGAATACCTCAAATTCACCATGCAGACTGATGAGAGAAAAATAAACTACCTGGACTTATGGATCATCAAAGACATTAATCCATCACACACAGACTTATACACAAAGCCCGCAGATCGCAATACCTTGCTATGTGTGGATAGTATGCATCCTCTTCCCCTCAGGAATGGTCTACCATATAGCCAGTTACACAGAATTAAACGAATCTGTGGCCACCAGGCAGATTTTGACAGCAATGATAAAACAAATAACAGATCAATTCAAAATGAGAGGCTACAAGGACAAAACTCTTGATGCTGAAATGATGAAAATATCTCAAAAACCAAGGAGAGGAAATACTAAAAACTCAACCAAAGAAGAAAAAAAACGCAACCATGTTTTGCACTAAGTACACAAAGGGTTAGGAGAAAATGAAAGCAATCCTGAAAAAGCACTGGCATATTCTGCAATCAGACAACAACAAAAAATGCACACCTCTTCAAGGAACCCCCACTGGTGGTCTATAAGCATGGTCGCAATACGAATGAAGAGACAATTAAAACAACGCATAGCTGAACACCACACCTCAATCAGGTGTAAGAACATTGACTATCCATTAGCAGCTCACTTTGTTGAAGCTAACCATCCAATCTCCTCCCTCAAATACACAGGGATTGAGCATGTTGCTCTACCAAGGAGAGGAGGTAACATCGAGATCCTACTACTACAAAGGGATATCCTATCTAAAAACATTGACCCCTAGTGGTCTGAATATTGACTTTGATCTCAGAATTGTTCATATTGTTCTTATAAACAATTCTTTCTTTTATGAACAAGTCTTATATATTGATATATTCTTTCTACAACTTATTAGCGTACACCTAATATGCTCCCCCTGTGGATGATGCTTATTATGCATTAAGGTTGAACCAACAGATTACATGTAACAAATATGAAATGAAATACGAAACAATTAAATATGTGAAATTTAATTAAACAATAATGGATGTTGATGCTCAAACTATGTACAATATTCAATTATGTTCTATATAACAATAGCCTAATATATTTAATATGCCAAAAACTATTGTTTGAACAGTCTCACAAATTCATTCTAATTAACGTAATCATTATGACAAACCCCTCACTATTGTCATTGGTTGCACTAATTGCACTGTTTGTCTACATAACCTGGTTCAAGTATTCATGACATTACCCTGAAGAAGGAACAGTGATGCCAAAACATTGTTAAATACCCAATAAATTACTGGGAGTATATATGGAGTGTGCGACTATCTTTATTTTGATAGTTTATTTTATTCGCCTTTAGTCAGCACCTCCACACAAACAAATTTGTCAGGGTGTGCGACAGCTCATGTACTTTATTCTAACAGACAAAGAGAGAACACAGGTCTCAGGGTCAGAGCAGGCAGGTCAATAATCCAGTATGGTGTGGCAAGATACAGAACGGCAGGCAGGCTCAATTGCAGGGCAGGCAGAATGGTCGAAAACAGGAAAAACTAGAAAACAGGAACTAGAAGGGTTACCACCTGACGTCCTACCTGGACGCATACCTGTTTGACCAGGGTGCCGGCGTTGGAAATCCGTGTACGCCGATTGGCAGTTGATGAGACGGAGAGAGGGGTGGGCCTGGAAACAGGAGACAAAGGGCTGTGAGACATGGGTTTAACTCTGGACACATGAAAAGTGGGATGTATACGGAGGGTACGGAAGATGAACAGCAGAGGGGCTAATGACCTTGGAGATGAGGAAAGGGCCGATGAACCGGGGGGAGAGTTTGCGGGATTCCACCCGGAGTGGCAGATACCGGGTAGACAGTCATACCTTGACATCGGGTACTGTAGGTGTCCTGGAGGGCAGGTAGTTTGCCCCTGATGATGTGTTGTGCAGACCGCACTACCCTCTGGGGAGTCTTGCGGTTGAAGGCGGTGCAATTGCCGTACCAGGTGGTGATATAGCCCGACAGGATGCTCTCAATTGTGCATCTGTAAAAGTTTGTGAGTGTTTTAGATGACAAGCCAAATTTCTTCAGCCACCTGATCTTGAAGAGGTGCAGTTGCGCCGTCTGCGTGGGTGGATCATTTCAGTTTGTCCGTGACGTGTACGCCGAGGAACTTAAAGCTTTCCACCTTCTCCACTACTGTTCCGTCGATGTGGATGGGGGGTGCTCCCTCTGCTGTTTCCTGAAGTCCACGATCATCTCCTTTGTTTTGTTGACGTTGAGTGAGAGGTTATTTTCCTGACACCACACTCTGAGGGCCCTCACCTCCTCCCTGTTGGCCGTCTCGTTGTTGTTGGTAATCAGAACAGGCCTACAACTGCAGTGTTGTCTGCAAACTTGATGATTGAGTTGGAAGCCTGCATGGCCACGCAGTCATGGGTGAACAGGGAGTACAGGAGTGAGCTGAGAAAGCACCCTTGTTGGGCCCCAGTGTTGAGGATCAGCGGGGTGGAGATGTTTCCTACCTTCACCACCTGGGGGGTGGCCCGTCAGAAAGTCCAGGACCCAGTTGCACAGGGCGGGGTCGAGACTCAGGGTCTCAGTGTGCAGTGTGATGGCGATTGCGTCGTCAGTGGACCTATTGGTGTGGTAAGCAAATTGGAGTTGGTCTAGGGTATCATGTAGGGTGGAGGTGATATGATCATTGACTAGTCTCTCAAAGCACTTCATGATGACAGAAGTAAGTGCAATGGGGCAAAAGTAATCTAGTTCAGTTATCTTAGCTTTCTTGGGAACAGGAACAATGGTGGCTATCTTGAAGCATGTGGGGACAACAGACTGGGATAGGGATTGGTTGAATATGTCCGTAAACACACCAGCCAGCTGGTCTGCGCATGCTCTGAGGATGCGGCTAGGGATGCCGTCTGGGCCGGCAGCCTTGCGAGGGTTAACACATTTAAATGTTTTACTCACGTTGGCCACGGAGGAGGAGAGCCCACCGACTTTGGTAGTGGGCCCTGTCAGTGGCACTGTATTGTCCTCAAAGTGAGCAAAGAAGTTGTTTAATTTGTCTGGGAGCAAAACGTCAATGTCCGCGACGGGGCTGGTTTTCTTTTTGTAATCCGTGATTGACTGTAGACCCTGCCACATACGTCTCGTGTTTGAGCCGTTGAATTGCAACTCTACTTTGACTCTATACTGACGTTTTGCTTGGTTGATTGCCTTGCGGAGGGAATAGCTGTACTGTTTGTATTCAGTCATGTTTCCGGTCGCCTTGCCATGATTAAAAGCGGTGGTTCGTGCTTTCAGTTTTGCCCGAATGCTGCCATCAATCCACGGTTCTGGTTAGGAAATGTTTTAATAGTCAGAGGGTACGACATCTCCGATGTACTTGCTAATAAACTCGCTTACTGAGTTAGCGTATACATCAATGTTATTCTCTGAGGCTATCCGGAACATATCCCAGTCCACGTGATCGAAGCAATCATGAAGCGTGGAATCCGATTGGTCAGACCAGCGTTGTATTGAACTGAGCATGGGCGTTTCCTGTTTTAGTTTCTGTCTATAGGCTGGGAGCAACAAAATGGAGTCATGGTCAGATTTGCCAAAGGCAGGGCGGGGGAGGGCTTTGTATGCTTCGCGGAAGTTCGAGGAGCAGTGATCCAGAATGCTACCAGCTCGTGTCACACATTCAATATGCTGATAGAATTTAGGAAGTATTGGTCTTAGGTTAGCTTTGTTAAAATCCCCAGCGACAATAAATTCCACCTCAGAATGTACGGTTTCTAGTTTACATAGAGTACAGTGAAGTTCTTTCAGGGCCGACGAGGGATCTGCTTGGGGGGGGGGGGGGGGGGGGGGGGGGGGAGATATACACGGCTGTGACTATAATCAAAGAGAATGAGGTTGGCATTTTTAAGGAATTCTAGGTCAGGTGAACAAAATGACTTGAGTTCCTGTATGTTGTTGTGATTACACCTTGAGCCATTAATCATAAGGCATACACCCCCGCCCTTCTTCTTACCAGAGAGATGATTGCTTCTGTCGGAGCGATGCGTGAAACAAACGGGTGGCTGTACCGACTCTGACAACATATCCCGAGTGAGCCATGTTTCCGTGAAACAGAGAATGTTACAATATTTGAAGTCTCTCTGGAAGGCAACTCGTGCCCTAATTTCGTCCACCTTGTTATCTAGAGATTGGACATTGGCGCGTAATTTGCTCGGAAGCGGTGGATGGTGTGCTCGCCTTCTGAGTCTGACCAGTAGGCCGCTCCGTCTGCCTCTCCTGTGGTGACCGTGTTGTTTTAGGTCAGCCTCTGGGATGAGATCGCATGTCCAGGGTGGAGGTACGAACAAAGGATCCGCTTCGAGAAAGACGTATTCCCGGTCATAATGATGGTAAGTTGACATCGCTTTTATATCCAATAGTTCTTCCCGGCTGTATGTAATAACACTTGAGATTTTCTGGGCTAACAATGTAAGAAATAATACATAAAAAAAATAAAAATAACTGCATAGTTTTCTAAGGACCTGAAGCGAGGCGACCATCTCTATTGGTGCCATTCTGGTAAGCTTCCTGACTCCCAGCATATACACTGCTCAAAAAAATAAAGGGAACACTTAAACAACACAATGTAACTCCAAGTCAATCACACTTCTGTGAAATCAAACTGTCCACTTAGGAAGCAACAATGATTGACAATAAATTTCACATACTGTTGTGCAAATGGAATAGACAAAAGGTGGAAATTATAGGCAATTAGCAAGACACCCCCAATAAAGGAGTGATTCTGCAGGTGGTGACCACAGACCACTTTACAGTTCCTATGCTTCCTGGCTGATGTTTTGGTCACTTTTGAATGCTGGCGGTGCTCTCACTCTAGTGGTAGCATGAGACGGAGTCTACAACCAACACAAGTGGCTCAGGTAGTGCAGCTCATCCAGGATGGCACATCAATGCGAGCTGTGGCAAGAAGGTTTGCTGTGTCTGTCAGCGTAGTGTCCAGAGCATGGAGGCGCTACCAGGAGACAGGCCAGTACATCAGGAGACGTGGAGGAGGCCGTAGGAGGGCAACAACCCAGCAGCAGGACCGCTACCTCCGCCTTTGTGCAAGGAGGAGCACTACCAGAGCCCTGCAAAATGACCTCCAGCAGGCCACAAATGTGCATGTGTCAGCATATGGTCTCACAAGGGCTCTGAGGATCTCATCTCGGTACCTAATGGCAGTCAGGCTACCTCTGGCGAGCACATGGAGGGCTGTGCGGCCCCACAAAGAAATGCCACCCCACACCATGACTGACCCACCGCCAAACCGGTCATGCTGGAGGATGGTGCAGGCAGCAGAACGTTCTCCACGGCGTCTCCAGACTCTGTCACGTCTGTCACATGTGCTCAGTGTGAACCTGCTCTCATCTGTGAAGAGCACAGGGCGCCAAAGGCGAATTTGCCAATATTGGTGTTCTCTGGCAAATGCCAAACGTCCTGCACGGTGTTGGGCTGTAAGCACAACCCCCACCTGTGGACGTCGGGCCCTCATACCACCCTCATGGAGTCTGTTTCTGACCGTTTGAGCAGACACATGCACATTTGTGGCCTGCTGGAGGTCATTTTGCAGGGCTCTGGTAGTGCTCCTCCTTGCACAAAGGCGGAGGTAGCGGTCCTGCTGCTGGGTTGTTGCCCTCCTACGGCCTCCTCCACGTCTCCTGATGTACTGGCCTGTCTCCTGGTAGCGCTTCCATGCTCTGGACACTACGCTGACAGACACAGCAAACCTTCTTGCCACAGCTCGCATTGATGTGCCATCCTGGATGAGCTGCACTACCTGAGCCACTTGTGTGGGTTGTAGACTCCGTCTCATGCTACCACTAGAGTGAGAGCACCGCCAGCATTCAAAAGTGACCAAAACATCAGCCAGGAAGCATAGGAATGAGAAGTGGTCTGTGGTCACCACCTGCAGAATCACTCCTTTATTGGGGGTGTCTTGCTAATTGCCTATAATTTCCACCTTTTGTCTATTCCATTTGCACAACAGCATGTGAAATTTATTGTCAATCAGTGTTGCTTCCTAAGTGGACAGTTTGATTTCACAGAAGTGTGATTGACTTGGAGTTACATTGTGTTGTTTAAGTGTTCCCTTTATTTTTTTGAGCAGTGTACATTACAGATGATTTAAAAAGTCATAGTCAATCGATCAATAATATAATAATACTCTTAGCAAAACAGTTTATTTTCAATTTACAATCTGTAGAAACTATGAAAATAGAAAGGTTCAAATCTTTTGCGAAACATCACAGCACAGTTGAAAAATATATGGCAAATATAAATCAAAACTGGATGGTGTTCAGAGATGAGAGGGGTTAAGTGTAGCTGAAGGATGGGACTAAAAACAAAACAAAAGATAACTATTGTAAAATATACTGTGTCCGTAAAATGTATATAGCATGTATAAGCTGGAGGTAGACGCCTAAGTGTTCTTGTCCATTATTGTACTCCAATCAGGAGAGTGATGTTAGGGTTAGGGGAAAATAATAAAAGGGAAATATATTGTTTTATATGGGGGATTGGAAATGATGCAGACAATTATGCAGACAACATTGATGGAAGCCACAATCTGCAATATTAAAGCTGATCCATGACAACAACAATCTTTACCTCTTTACAGAAAAGCATTTAGACATTTTCCTGCTTTTTTCACTTTTGAGCGTGACATTTAGGGTGCTAAAATCAGCAAATTACCTCATGATAGTAGAAAGGCCAAAATGTATGATTTTCAAAGCAGTAGATGTTTGTTGATAAACTATTACTATCTATAAACAGCTGAATGCTAATACTGGCAAATAATCAAGTAATTTGAAAATCCATTACCGTTACACCGAATGACATTATTCAAGGGAGAAATAATATGATTCAAAATATAAATGAATGGATTTAATTCTCGGTGACTACACTACCGGTCAAAAGTTTTAGAACATCTACTCATTCAAGGGTTTTTCTTTATTTTTACTATTTAATATTGTAGAATAATTGTGAAGACATCAAAACTATGGAATAACACATATGGAATCATGTAGTAACCAAAAAAGTGTTAAACCTCTTAAAACCTCTTGACGCTAGGGGGCAGATTTTTTTAAAATAACGTTCCCAAGGTAAACAGACTATTTCTCAGGTCCAGATCGTAGAATATGCATATAATTTACAGATTAGGATAGAAAACACTCCAAAGTTTCCAAAACTGTCAAAATATTGTCTGTGAGTATAACAAACCTGATTCTGCAGACGAAAACCTAAGAAAATCTAACCCGGAAGTTATATATATATTTTTTAATCTGTGTTTCCTGGCCCGTCTTTCTTCCATTTAAAGGGGTATCAACCAGATTCATTTTCCAATGGCTTCCTCAGGCTGTGACCAGGCTTTAGACATAGTTTCAGGCTTTTATTTTGAAAAATGAACGAGATTTTTCTAAAGTAGTCAGGTGTCCTCAGATTAGTTCCTGCGAGCGAGAGGGTAGCTCCCCATTTTCTTTTTCTTTCTTATTGAGTAGGTTACGGTCCGGTTGAAATATTATCGATTACGTTTGTTAAAAACAACCTGAGGATTGATTATAAAAAACATTTGACATGTTTCTACGACCATTAAGGATACTTTTTGGAATTTTCATCAAACAGAACGAGGCTTTGGTTTTCTGAACATAACGCGCAACCCAAATGGCGTTTTTTTTGTTATAAAATTTATATTTATTGAACAAAAATAACATTTGTTGTGTAACTGGGAGTCTCGTGAGTGCAAACATCCGAAGATTATCAAAGGTAAGCGATTAACTTTTCTGACTTTGGTGACCATGCTAATTTGGGGCTAGCTGTTCTAGCATTGATTGATACACTCACAAAAGCTTTCTTTCTCTGTAAAGCATATTTTCCAAATCTGACACGATAGGTGGATTAACAAGCTAAAATGTGTTTTGGTATATTTCACTTGTGATTGCATGATTATAAATATTTTTTGTAATATTTTCCGCCCTGCAATTCAGCGGTTGTTTAGGAAAATAAAACAGGAAAAGGGATCCGTAGCGCAGAGAAGTTAAGGATTAGCCCTTTTTTAACCTATTGCCTAAAATGACATACCCAAATCTAAATGCCTGTAGCAAGGATATGCATATTCTTGGTACCATTTGAAAGGAAACACTTTGAAGTTTATGGAAATGTGAAAGGGATGTAGTAGAATACAACACAATAGATCTGGTAAAAGATAATACAAAGAGAGAAAAAAAAAAAAACATTTAAATCTTTGAAATGTAAGAGAAAGGGCATGTATTATTCCAGCCCAGGTGCAATTTAGATTTTGGCCACTAGATGGATTCAGTGTAAATGCAAAGTTTTTGACTGATCCAATGAACCATTGCATTTATGTTTTTTAAAAATTGTGAAAACTGCTCAAATGTGCCTAATTTGTTTATTAATAACTTATGTTCAAAACTGTGCACTCTCCTCAAACAATAGCATGGTATTCCTTCACTGTAATAGCTACTGTAAATTGGACAGTGCAGATTAACAATAATTGAAGCTTTCTGCCAATATGTCCTGGGAAATGTTTTTGTTACTTACAACCTAATTCTAATCGCATTAGCCTACGTTAGCTCAACCGTCCCGTGGAAGAGACACCTATCCCAAAGAAGTTTAACAAATCAAAATACATTTTATATTTGAGATTCTTCAAAATAGCTACCCTTTGCCTTGATGACAGCTTTGCACACACTTGGCATTCTCTCAACCAACTTCACCTGGAATGCTTTTCAAACAATCTTGAAGGATGCTGAGCACTTGTTGGCTGCTTTTCCTTCACACTGTGGTCCGACTCAACCGAAACCATCCCAATTTGGTTGAGGTCGGGGGATTGTGGAGGCCAGGTAATCTGATGCAGCACTCCATCACTCTCCTTCTTCGTAAAAAGTTTGACCGGTACACACAACACTACTGAAGGTAGAAATAACTTCAATAAGCATTAATACTTTTTTTTAATCGTTATTCATCATTGACCCACCCATTTGACATTTTTCTGCATGGTTAGGAGCTAGTAACATAAGCATTTTGCTGCACCCGCTTTAACATCTGCTAAACTGTGTACGTGACCAAAAAACGTTGATTTGTTTAGACCATTCCTTCATACATAATCTTTCGAGATCCCTGATATCCTTCGTCTTCGCCCTCTTCAATGCAAACTACAGGTTTTAAATGGCTTTCAAGTCCAGAGACCGATTTTAAGGCCAATTAAATGGCCAACTAACCATTTCTTTGTGGATTTTGATATGTGCTTGGGGTTATTGTCTTGCTAGAAGGTCCATTTGTGGCCAAGTTTCAGCCTCCTGGCGAAAATGTTCTGGTACTAGGTAAAGTTAATGATACCATTGACCTTAACCAGGGCCAGTGGAAGCCCCATAACCTCAAAGATCCACCACCATATTTTACAGTAGAGAGGTTTATTTTCTGCATAAGCATCTTTCTTCTGATGCAAAACATACCACTGGTATGAGTGGCCAAAGAGCTCTATTTTCATGTCATCTGACCATAGCACCAGTTCCAATCCAAGTGCAAATGTCATTAAGCAGACTCCAGGCATTACATGTTGGATGACATGAAAATAGAGCTCTTTGCTCACATGTAAGGGAAGGGTGATGGAGTAGTGAAAACAGGAGTGCCAATTATTTTCTCTGAGCAATTATATTAGTATAACTGAATATAATTTACGATTTTTTTGCATGCAATACAGAACATTTGTATTATTTATTTTAGAAGTGTTTTTTGCTCATCTTTCCCAAATGTGCGAATAATTTTGGACCTGACTGTATATATAATTTAAAAGATTCTCTCCATCTCAGCTGTCATCCACTTTAACACGGTAGGTATATGTCACATCTAAAGGACATCAAGTGCTTTCTGTCTGCCAGTCTGTGTCACAGTGACATTACAGTAGAGAGACAAAACCCATTTCTCATCTCTTGACACAAAGATAAATAATGAAATACAAAAAATACTTAACTCCCCATTGCTTATAAATCAGCAGCAGGTCATGGTGCATTTCTATTGTGTGTATTTTGTTGTAGAAGCAATGGGTGGGGTGGGGGTAGGCGGTTCAAAGCGTGACATGAACAGTGCAATTATAACTAATCTTCTGTTACAAATATTCCGCTGTTTCCGTTTGCTATGATATCTTAAGAGAAAAAATACTGATGATTGGCATCCTTCTCGCCCACAGGGGGTGCTCTTTTTGACTTCTCTGTCATTACAGAACTGGTTGAAACCACAGTCACAGAGGAAATGACATTTGCATCCAGGAGAGGTTTTGGACAAACCAAAGGAACAGGTGGCCGAGGACGACAAACATTCCTCCTCATCCTCTTCCATTTCTTCCTTATCCTTCTCTCGACCTCAGCTTAACCTGTCCTGGATGTTCACGAGGCTGGTGTTGGACTTGGCTCGTTTGGCTGGAGAGGAATCAGGAAGTGTTACTGTTAGCCACCACCCATCACCTCTAAACAACATTCAACACAGGAACATTTCATCGAAGATTGTTGATTCACCATAATGACATGTGTCAAAGAAACAGCGTAAGGTATTACTCTGACTCTCCGGCTTAGATCATTAGTAGGCCAAAAACCCACTATTAACAAGGAAACCCCGAAACTGCTCCCCTCCACCACTCCCAACACTTTGAATTACCTCACCCCTCCTTCTCAAGCCTACATTATTAGGGGCTCTCATTGAAGAACTCCCTTCTCAACTTCAATAAAATCTCTATAAACCAGGAACATGCATGCAGGAGACACCCCGGCCCCCATACATACTTCACTTTAAAAACCTGTGACACCCCAATAAACCCCCCCGACCCTCCAGTCTCCCACCCCTCCAGCCTCCCACCCAACCAACCCGTCAAATCTCTCTGTGCAACAATGGATTGTTTAAGCTGGTTACTCACGGTGTATGAGCTTGCGTTTCTTTTGTTCCGAGTGAAGGAAACTGCTCAAGTAGAAGATGATGGGCAGAAAGAGCATGAAGCTGGACACGGCGATGACAGGAACGTTCTCTGCCCGGGGGAAGGAACAATTGAAATTCTTGCTCCACAGTCTACGGGTCATATTCATCTGAAACAAGACCCCCCCCCACCCATCCACCATCAACACAAGAGCTTAAAGAACCACAAAGGGGATAAAGTCTACTCTATTCTTAAGTCGCTCACTCTTTTTTTTGTCCATCTGACTCCCTTGCTCAATTTCTGGCTTTGGCCTTCTGTCCCTAGTGCACCTTTCTAGTTAATAGTCTCTACGTCACCTCCTCCTCTGAAACTCACTGGCACCACCAGAACTGTGGTGCGTCCCAATAATCTCTCCTTGTCCTGAAGTATGCACCCATTCACTACTCCACACAAGTTTAAAAGCATTGGATTGGTGTTGGCTTGGGCTAGAGGGATTTTCCATACCAAATCCATGAAGGAAATTGAGCAAGTGCACACTTTGACAGAAAGGAGTGATTATTGGGCCGCAACCCTGGTGACATCTCGCTGTTCCATTCTCAATGGCTACGTTTAGACAGGCAATTATTGGCAAAAGATCTGATCTAATTAATCAAACAACCAATTTGTCTGCATGTCTAAACACAGCCTAAGAGCCTTACATTCTCCAATGTATTTTGCAGTCTCCTGGGCACTAGTGCACAAACAGAGCTCTACTATATATAGCACAAAAAACTTTGACAGTCTTGAGAGTACATTCCATATCTTTAGTGTACATTATACATTAATGTAGTATCACGTGGCCATCCTTCCAAATCTCATCTCGTTGACTTGACTATTGCAAGTCTGTAGTACTTCAGTATTAGATTTTGCGTTTGAATGGGAGCACTGGCATTCAACGCTTGCATTTTATTGGCTCCGAGGTAGAAATAAGAAATATTTAATTGGTTTGATAAGTGTAAAAGTGTCACTAGTTTCCATCTCGATGCCATCATAATCCACCCCATTTTAATCGTCTTTCTGAGGAGAACTTCCCCAGGCTTTTGAACAGTACTTGACAAGCCTGGGCTTCAGAGGCCAACATGAATGACAAAGCACAAGATGTAATGACAAACTGTGGCTGTGAAATACATACTGAGTCCTCGATGTCGATGCAGAGTGTGCGATTCTTCTCCATGCGGCTGTACAGCTCATTCAGTCCTCTGTATGTGGCCTTGCACTCCTTACATAGCGCCGAGTGGTTCCCCTGTGAAAATATAGATATAATCACACAAACAGGTAGAAACCATTTTAGTTATTTATAAACTTAATCTCTATACTCCCCTCTCCCTCCCTAGTGGTTTTTGGTATGCACTAGCTAAACAATGTTTCTCTCTTTGACAACAGTAACCCACCTGTTGGAACTTCTCAAAACATCTGAGGGACTGGTTGAGAATGGCCATGAAGTAAAGGGTGTCATTGGTCAGGCTGTGGAGTCCCAGGCTTACACAACCTTAGAAACAGGAAGTTAGTTACCATTCAGAAATGATGTACCATGGCAGGGTTAAAGATCAAACTGGTATACTCTGTTTCCTGGCACACATTAATTATATTCAAAGAATCTATCACAAAGGAAAGGAGGCAAGGAGAGGAAGCAAGGGACTTATTAAGACATAGAAAAGGTAATAATATACACTGAGCATACAAAACTGTCCATGACAGACTGACCAGGTAAAAGTTATGAATCGTTATTAATGTCACTTGTTAAATCCACTTCAAATCAGTGTAGATGAAGTGAAGGAGACAGGTAAAAAAAATATTTTTGACCCGAGACAATCGAGACATGGATTGTGTATGTGTGCCATTCAGAGGGTGAATGGGCAAGACAAGTGTGTTTGAACGGGGTATGGTAGTAGGTGCCAGTTTGTGTCAAGAACTGCATCGCTGCTGGGTTTTATCACACTCAACAGTTTCCCCTGTGTATCAAGGATGGCCCACCACCCAAAGGACATCCAGCCAAGTTAACACAACTGTGGGAAGCATTGGAGTCAACATAGGCCAATATCCCTGTGAAACGCTTTCGACACCTTGTAGAGTCCATGCCCCGACGAATTGACACTGTTCTGAGGGCAAAGGGGGTGGGGCACCTTCCTAATAACTCAATATTAGGAAGGTGTTCCTAATGTTTGGTATACATGAGTACATATCAGCAATAAATAAAAATGCTTAATGTGTTTATAATAGAAGACAGTCCACCTACTGTTACATTCTGAACCAGTCCAGATGTCCTCCAGGTTGTTGTAGAGCAGAAACACCAACATCAGCCTGTCAGAACGCAGGAGGCTGTCTCTGCAGCTCACATTCCCTGGGCCCATCTGGAAACAGACACACATGCAGTCTCACTGAGGGCGTTTACCATCCCTATTGTTTAGCCTTACTAATTAGATTAAACTGTATCTACTGAATCCTCAATATAAGATAAACTACTGAGAAATTGATGTGGCAAAACATTGCCATTAGGCTATAGGATACCTATTTAACCCCCATTATGGCAACAGTCAGTCCTGGCTGTTGTTCTCCTAGTCACCAGGCATGTGACTAGGATGGCTAGCCTTGTGATCTCCTATCTCCCCTATTACACAGTACACACCACACATTTTGTACTGCAGCCAAAGGCGCACTAACAACGGTCCCATGACGCAGGTGACAATGGCGCACTTATTAACCCATTGATTATACATATTAATTACCCCGCAGCAGTGCAAACACATGGCAACGCATAATATTAAAAACACAATGATAAACTCAAAGTCCACTAAGAAAACACAAATGTTAACTTACTTAGCCTACCTGGTCTGATGATATGTTTGTGTAAATCTCCATGAGGTTGTCGTGGGTGCCATAACAATTTTGGCACACTTTGACAGGACGCGCGGCAGACACCAAACAATTCACATACGTTGAATATCGCTGCCCAAAGATAGCCAGCAGCTCGACGCAGTATTCGCTGACCTCCAGATCTTCTGGAAACGCCGACAACAGATTGAGAGAAAAATAGGAACCGCGGCTAGGGTGAAACACGGGCGACTGCGGCGCCACTGCCGCAGCGAGCTGCTTCAAGCCGTCTGCGCTCAGCTCTGAACCCAGAATGGTGGGGTTCACAGCGACAGTAGACGTTTGAGCATTGCCATAATATAGCAACGCTATCAATAACGCAGCCACCTGGAAGATATACATGTTTGAAGAAGCACCTTCCGAACCGTGACTGTATTCCAAAACTCACTCTTCATAACAGTCCATCACTTCCTGTTCCTGGTGTGTACAGCACACGATGTAGAACCTGTCGGGTGATTGGTTGAGCCTTCTTGAGTGCGTGACGTCCCTCTGAGCCTTTACCAAAACATGGCAGACATTGCTCTTGCATCGGATCTGAAACCATATCCTAATGAAACAGGCAGGGAGCAGGTCTCGAACCCTCAACCTTCTAGCCCGAAGTCCAGCGCGCTATCGACTGTGCCCCAAAAGCATGCTCGTGTGGCAGATTTTATAAATCCAGGGTCCTTACAATATATATATATATATATTTTAACGTTTATTTAACAAGGCAAGTCAGTTAAGAACAAATTCTAAGTTACATTGACGGCCTCCCAGGGAACAGTAGTTTAACTGCCTTGTTCAGGGGTAGAAGGACATATTTTTACCTTGTCAGCTCGGATTCAATCCAGCAACCTTTTGGTTGGCCCGACACGCTAAACACTAGGCTACCTGCCACTCCAGTACAGTAGCTAACCATAGCCCCATGCCAGCTTTAGGTAGCTAGCTACTATCTACACTTGGGAGCTCATGGGCACATAGGCTACATAAGCCAACTGGTTAGACATTATTTCACCACTGGTGACTAGTTCGTTTTCAGATAAATATGTTCAAGTCTTTCACTGCATTTAGGAGGACAGCTAATTACTGAAAAGTAACGCTAGCTAGCTAGATCACTGCCACACATAACCGGCACTATCATTCTCTTTTTACCACTTCACCAAATCTTTCCCAAACATTACTTTTCTGGCACTCCCTTTTCTTTACTTTCAACTCTCCATTTCGAAGCTTTTTTCTTATTGAATTAAACTCTGATATTGTCATTTTTGCCTCCATGGATTTTCTGCCCGTTCCCAAAAGCATTTACCGTGTAGCCTATTTGGTCAAACATTTTAGAACACCTACTCATTAAAGGGTTTTTCTTTATTTTGAATATTTTCTACATTGTAGAATAATAGTGAAGACATCAAAACTATGAAATTTCACATATGCAATCATGTAGTATTTGAGATTCTTAAAATAGCCACCGTTTGCCTTGATGACAGCTTTGCACACACTTGGCATTCTCTTAACCAGCTTCACATGGAATGCTTTTCCAACAGCATAGTTCCCACATATGCTGAGCGCTTTTCCTTCACTCTGCGGTCCAACTCATCCCAAACCATCTCAATTTGGTTGAGGTTGGGGGATTGTGCAGGCCAGGTCATCAGGCCATGCATCAGGCCATGCAGCACTCCATCTTCTTGGTAAAATAGTCCTTACACAGCCTGGAGGTGTGTTTGGTCATTGTCCTGTTGAAAAACAAATGATAGTCCCACTAAGCCCAAACCAGATGGGATGGCAGATTGCTGCAGAAAGCTGTGGTAGCCATGCTGGTTAAGTGTGCCTTGAAATCTACATAAATCACAGACAGTGTCACCAGCAAAGCACACCCACACCATAACACCTCCTCCTCCATGCTTTACGGTTGGAAATACACATGCAGAGATCTTCCGTTCACCCACACCACGTCTCACAAAGACACGGAGGTTGCAACCAAAAATCTCCAATTTGGACTCCAGACCAAAGGACGAATTTCCACTGGTCTATTGTCCATTGCTTGTCTCTCTTGGCCCAAGCAAGTCTCTTCTTCTTATAGGTGTTCTTGAGTAGTGGTTTCTTTGCATCAATTCGACCATGAAGGCCTGATTCGGCTCTGAACAGTTGATGTTGAGATGAGTCTGTTACTTGAACTCTGTGAAGCATTTATTTGGTAACTCTAATGAACTTACAGTATCCTCTGCAGCAGACGTAACTCTGGGTCTTCCATTCCTGTGGCGTTCCTAATGAGAGCCGGTTTCATCATAGCGCTTGATGGTTTTTGCGACTACACTTGAAGAAACTATCAAAGTTCTTGAAATTGTCTGTATTGACTGACCTTCATGTCTTAATGTAAGGATGGACTGTCATTTCTCTTTGCTTATTTGAGCTGTTCTTGCCATAATATGGACTTGGTCATTTACCGAATAGGGCTATCTTCTGTATACCCCCCACCTTGTCACAACACAACTAATTGGATCAAATGCATTAAGAAGGAAATAAATTCCACAAATTAACTTTTACCAAGGCACAACTGTTAATTGAAATGCATTCCAGGTGACTACCTTATGAAGCTGGTTGAGAGAATGCCAAGAGTGTTCATCAAGGCAACAGATGGCTATTTGAAGAATCTCAAATATAAAATATATTTTGATTTGTTTAACACTTTTTTGGTCTACATGATTCCATGTGTTATTTCATAGTTTGATGTCTTTGTTATTATTCTACAATAAAGAAAAACTCTTGAATGAGTAGGTGTTCTAAAACTTTTGACCGGTAGTGTACATGCTAAAATCACCACGGGCCATTACTGTATACGCCCCAAATAGTCTATACGTCAAATGCTTTTGGGAACGGGCAGAAAAAGTTAATGTCAATTTGTTTTAACAAATGTGGTGTCTACTGACAATTGAGATGTACAAACTATGGAATAAGGGGAAGACAAGGTGATAAGAGGCAATCCGTCATTTTGATTAAGACATTAATGAGCGAGCCAGGACGGACGTAGTCAATATAAAACTTTTTTTTTACCTTTATTTAACTAGGCAAGTCAATTAAGAACAAATCCTTATTTTCAATGATGGCCTAGGAACAGTGGGTTAACTGCCTTGTTCAGTGGCAGAACGCCAGATTTTTTCCTTGTCAGCTCAGGGATTCGATCTTGCAACAGAATTCAGAACATTGACCGTTCTTACAGTGTTCTCCCTGTACACCAAGTCAGAACCGTAGGATAAACAAAGGGGGCATATAAGCAGACAATGAAAGCACTTACAATATTAGATGATTACATTTCTCAAAAACAGGTTATAGGCTACATCTGCACCACCGAGTCAGAACAGTAGGTGAAATTAAGAGGTGAAAATATACCAAATTATTAGAGTGAGGCACGGGCTACTAACAGTTTACTACACAACATACACTTACTATTACTTTCTTAGCTACAGTACACATATCTCCCTGGCATATTACATAATTTATGCAGCAGCAGGTAAGACATTTTTTTGACTCACCTTGTGATGTGCTCACTTGAACAGAAAGGTGGGGCGGAGGTCCTTCGTGGGCAAATTTTGTCATCAAAGAAAGAGAAAGTTGGATGACCGTTCAAAATGTATTTTCCCATTCTGAGCTCGTTTATTCCCTACTTTCCAGTTGCAATGCTTGCAGTTAGCCACTGTCATCGATTCCTTCCAAACCACTCATTGTTTAATTTGCGATTTCCAACTTGTTGTGTAATGTTTATGTCCAATGGCCGATGAGCACCGATACGTTTTATCTGTAATTTCTCTTCATAAGACAAGGATTCAAAATAATTTGCCGGTAGAGTGTCGACTTGATTCATGATGATGACTCCTAGTTATTAAGATTTTGAAAGTAAGATGTTGACATGATCAGTCCAATCAAAGCTACTGTATATATAACGTGATTTGACATCATTTTATCTGTGGCCAATGACCTTGAGTCTTCTTGGAAGGGCACTTCTAATGTAACTCTATGGCTGCAGCCAAAGGGCTAGAATTTTTTATGTCCAGCCTTAGTAAGACTTAGACTTGGCGGTGACGTATTGTCCCTATGAGTGACAGAACACTGACCCAATCACGGCGCAACCCTCCTATTTTCTGCTGGCTTGCCCCACCACCACAGACAGCACTGAGCTAGGCTGTAACAGCTGCATTTTGGAGCTGCCTTACTCAAGAAAACAAAAAAGAAACCATGTTTGCATGCGGCTTTATTAACTCAATGATATATACACTACTGTTCAAAAGTTTGGTGTCACTTAGAAATGTCCTTGTTTTTTAAAGAAAGCACATTTTTTTGTCCATTAAAATAACATCAAATTGATCCGAAATACAGTGTAGACATTGTTAATGTTGTAAATTACTATTGTAGCTGAAAACGGCAGATTTTTTATGGAATATCTACATAGGCGTATAGAGGCCCATTATCAGCAACCATCACTCCTGTGTTCCAATGGCACATTGTGTTAGCTAATCCAAGTGTATAATTTTAAAAGGCTAATTGATCATTATAAAAACCTTTTGCAATTATGTTAGCACAGCTGAAAACTTTCGTGCTGATTAAAGAAGTAATACAACTGGTCTTCATTAGACTAGTTGAGTATTTGGAGCCTTGGTTTCTCAAATGATTGCCTTGCCTGGTTTACCAACTACTTCTCTGATAGAGTTCAGTGTGTCAAATCGGAGGGCCTGTTGTCCGGACCTCTGGCACTCTATGGGGGTGCCACAGGGTTCAATCCTCGGGCCGACTCTCTTCTCTGTATACATCAATGATGTTGCTCTTGCTGCTGGTGATTCTCTGATACACCTCTACGCAGACGACACCATTCTGCATACTTCTGGCCCCTCTTTGGACACTGTGTTAACTAACCTCCAGACGAGCTTCAATGCAATACAACTCTCCTTCCGTGGCCTCCAACTGCTCTTACACGCAAGTAAAACTAAATGCATGCTCTTCAACCGATCGCTGCCCGCATCTGCCCGCCCGTCCAGCATCACTACTCTGGACAGTTCTGACTTAGAATATGTGGACAACTACAAATACCTAGGTGTCTGGTTAGACTGTAAACTCTCCTTCCAGACTCACATTAAAAATCTCCAATCCAAAATTAAATCTAGAATCGGCTTCCTATATCGCAACAAAGCATCCTTCACTCATGCTGCCAAACATACCCTTGTAAAACTGACCATCCTAAAGATACTTGACTTCGGTGATGTCATCTATAAAATAGCCTCCAACACTCTACTCAACAAACTGGATGCAGTCTATCACAGTGCAATCCGTTTTGTCACCAAAGCCCCATACACTACCCACCATTGCGACCTGTACGCTCTCGTTGGTTGGCCCTCGCTTCATACTCGTCGCCAAACCCACTGGCTACAGGTTATCTACAAGTCTCTGCTAGGTAAAGCCCTGCCTTATCTCAGCTCACTGGTCACCATAGCAGCACCCACACGTAGCACGCGCTCCAGCAGGTATATCTCACTGGTCACCCCCAAAGCCAATTCCTCCTTTGGTCGTCTTTCCTTCCAGTTCTCTGCTGCCAATGACTGGAACGAACTGCAAAGATCTCTGAAGCTGGAAACACTTATCTCCCTCGCTAGCTTTAAGCACCAGCTGTCAGAGCAGCTCACAGATTACTGCACCTGTACAAAGCCCATCTATAATTTAGCCCAAACAACTACCTCTTCCCCTACTGTATTTATTTATTTATTTTGCTCCTTTGCACCCCATTATTTCTATTTCTACTTTGCACATTCCTCCACTGAAAATCTACCATTCCAGTGTTTTACTTGCTATATTGTATTGATCTCGCCACCATGGGGCCTTTTTTGCCTTTACCTCCCTTATCTTACCTCACTTGCTCACATTGTATATAGACTTATTTTTCTACTGTATTATTGACTGTATGTTTTGTTTATTCCATGTGTAACTCTGTGTTGTGTCGAATTGCTATGCTTTATCTTGGCCAGGTCGCAGTTGCAAATGAGAACTTGTTCTCAACTAGCCTACCTGGTTAAATAAAGGTAAAATTGTCACGAGAATTATGTTCTCAATGTTCATAAACCCAATTCAATTAACTACTCAGTCTGAAACCCAGGATTTGTAAGAAACTGGTTGAAATTAATCAGACCGAGGGCCAGCTAACGATATTTACGAGAGCGCTGGTTAGTTGTACAAAACCATTCATTTTATACTAGCTCCTTACGCACATACTCTTGCACACAAACACAATTCATACGCACATACATTTGCACACAAACAGTAGGTATCCTACGCACACACTGTCCTGCTACCCAGCCGACAAAGATTAGGGGCCGTGACAATCACTCCCTGTCCTTTCCCAAATCTCTCAGTGGCTCCTAGCCAAGGTCGGCACCGAATCTTGCTAAGACACTTTAGAGACATATTGTACAGTTTATATTGTTTTACCCTAATTCTGACTAAAACTACACACCTCATTAATTATACTTTTACTGACTAAACCTAAACAAACCCATCAGATAATAAATGGATGATTCTAATCAATTTCATACAGTTATAAGGTTTCAGAGTGGGAATTATTTCATCATTATCTTTCAACATTTAAATTACTTTAACAATCCACCCTTAATGACTAAATAATACACACTAATACATCAACCACTATATGGAAACATAAATGGTATCCAAGAACATTTCAAACCAATACATGATTGTACATTCGATATCCATCCATGACTGTTATAGGCCTGCATCCAATCATAACGCTTCCTGTTAGTATTTTTTATTTTTTATAAATAAATAAAATCAGCATTTGTGGGTTTGATTACAGACTCAAAATGGCCAAAAACAAAGATCTTTCTTCTGAAACTCGTCAGTCTATCCTTGTTCTGAGAAATTAAGGGAATTCCATGCGAGAAATTGCCACGAAACTGAAGATCTTGTACAACGCTGTGTACTACTCCCTTCACAGAACAGCGCAAACTGTTTCTAACCAGAATAGAAAGAGGAGTGGGAGGCACCGGTGCACAACTGAGCAAGAGGACAAGTACATTAGAGTGTCCAGTTTGAGAAACAGACGCCTCACAAGTCCTCAACTGGCAGCTTCATTAAATAGTACCCGCAAAACACTAGTCTCAACGTCAACTGTGAAGAGGCGACTCCGGGATGCTGGCCTTCTAGGCAGAGTTCCTCTGTCCAGTGTCTGTGTTCTTTTGCCCACCTTAATCTTTTCTTATTATTGGCCAGTCTGAGATATGGCTTTTTCTTTGCAACTCTGCCTAGAAGGCCAGTATCCCGGAGTCGCCTCTTCACTGGAGTCGCCTCTTCACTGTTGACGTTGAAACTGGTGTTTTGCGGGTACTATTTAATGAAGCTGCCAATTGAGGACTTGTGAGGCATCTGTTTCTAGCTAACACAACGTGCCATTGGAACACAGGAGTGATGGTTGCTGATAATGGGCCTCTGTACGCTTATGTTGATATTCCATCAAAAATCAGCTGTTTCCAGCTACAATAGTCATTTACAACATTAATATTGTCTACACTGTATTTCTGATCAATTTGATGGATTTTAATGGACAAGAAATGTGCTTTTCTTTCAAAAACCAGGACATTTCTAAGTGACCCCAAACTTTTGAACGGTAGTGTATCATTTTTTTTTACATTGTTTGCAAACTGATATGTGACTTGTATTAATGTCAAAATTACATGCAGAACAGGCAAGGTTCTATTTTATTTTTTTATTTTTTTAAAATTTATTTTTTGAATGACATGTCGCCACTGGTTATGGCCCTAAAGTTTAGGCTTAAGCACAAATGCCATATAGCCTAAAATAATGAAAGAAAATCCTCAATGTAGCCTATACATGTAAATTGCACAATAATTATACATTGATGGCTGTTTTAAGGTAGGCTGTTGTTTTCTCTTTATTCAGCCCGCCGCCACCCACCCGTCCATCATCCACAGAATATTTAATGACCCTAAACCCGATTTGTCATAGGCCTACTGCTAACTTTGTAAAAGGGGAGACTGAACTTTTTGTGCTTTATGAAAATATTATTTGAGTTACATTAATAATATTTTGCATACAAACTACAATTACACACCGAAATGAGTATGCAGTTTATGTAGTATTCTAGTATCATGGCCGTAACTGCATATAAGGACACCGAGATCCGAACCTCAGTAAATTAGAAAAATTTAAATAAATAAAGACTATAACAAAATACACACTGAGTGTACCAAACATTAGGAACACCTTCCTAATATAGAGTGGCCCTCAGAACAGCCTCAATTCGTCAAGAAATGGACTCTACAAGGTGTCGAAAGTGTTCCACAGGGATGCATGTCCAATGTTTCCCACAGTTGTGTCAAGTTGGCTGGATGTCCTTTTGGTGGTGGACCATTCTTGATATAGGCGGGAAACTGTTTGGCGTGAAAAACCCAGCAGCGTTGCAATTCTTTACACAAACCAGGGCACTTGGCACCTATTGCCATACCCTGTTCAAAGGAGCTTACATTGTTTGTCTTGCCCATTAACCCTCTGAATGGCACACATACACAATCCGTCTCAATTGTCTCAAGGCTTAAAAATGATTCTTTAAACTGTCTTCTCCCCGTCATCTACATTGATTTGAAGTGGATTTAACAAGTGACATCAATAAGGATTGTAGCTTTCACCTGGATTCACCTGGTCAGTCTATGCCATGGTAATAGCATATGTTCGTAATGTTTTGTATAGTCAGTGTTTATGTTTTGTACATAACAAAGAAAATCTATTATGGGTAAACATCTAAATATTGCTTCCGGTGTTGATTAAAGCTCAGAATGAGTGGAATCATGAACAGTGGTTTGTTCGTTATGTTCACCTGAGTCCTTCTGATTTTCCTGCTGGATTTTCTATTTTAGCATCACATTCACGACTCTCAAATGGCTACCATCTCCATCTCGCAGCCTGAGACATGAAACAAACTCGCAGAAGGCTCAAGGAGGCAACTACACTGTAAAAGTAAAAGGTTCCTGTAGGATCCTTTAGTATAATATAAGGTAAAAAAAACAAAAACGTAAGGTTAATAAAATAACCTATACACTGTCATCTGTTTGTTTTTGAACCTTGTAGACTTAAGGGGTGCTTTGAAGAAGCCTTTTCAAAAGAGGGGTTCATTTTGGAACCACCAGTGCGCTCATGAGTAAAGGGTGTATAATTTAAATTGAGAACGTTGGTCCAAAGACAACTGGAAGCGGGAAGCGCGCGGATGGTTGGAGAGACGCGACAGATAAGAGATGACTTGCAACAGATCGATGTGAAAGGTGAGTGAACCTTAGCTATTTGCTAACTAAGATAATAATTAATCAAACTACTATCAAATAACCAAAAAACAATGCATAATGTAATTTACTCTTCGTTTTTCATCAGCTAGCCAAGCTACATACCATGTAATGTTAGCTGGTAATTGTTGTATAAGTGTTGGTACGTTTTCGCTAATGTTAGCTAGCTAGTTAAACTTACTGTAACGTTAGCTAACTTTAGCTAGCTAGATTAAATATTGAGACATTTCAGTCCTCATTTAAACCCATGATACACTCTTTCACCATCACCTTCCATCTTACTCCCTTTAGCCCCTCCCTTTAGTACCTGGTTTATCCTGTCCAGGTCCAGTTAAGTGGTGGAGAGTTTGGGAGCTGTTAGTTCTGATCGAGAAATGTATCAACCTCATTTCTCAACCTCCACACACACGCGCGCGCGACCAAATGTAGGTTGTTACACTTGACAAAAAGAAAAATACATAAAACTGATCAGATTAATTAGATACATTTTATATTGAATACTCATGTTGTGTTTGTGTCTAATTGATGTCTTTCAGGTTGGTGTATTGGGGAGGCCTGTTCTGTCCTCTGTATTTCAGACCATATCAAGACAATGTTTAAAACTCACTATGGATCTACAAACACGTTAGCCTCTATAAATAATTTGGATGTATTTGCAGTCTGATTATAGTGTGTTCTGTGTTATGTGTGTTTTTTCCAATACTAACTGAATGGTGAATTAATGTATTTACAGTGTGATTATTGTTTGTTCTGGATGGTGAATGTTTGGTGTCATTTGGTATTATTTTTGTATGTGAGAAGAGAAGTTGTTTCTTAGGGGAGGGTAAATGTTAATTTTTCATTCTGTATATTTGAGCAAAATTCAACTCCAGTTTAAGAACTGGGATTAGCTACAAATCTCATTGTGGGGTATGCCACATGTTATAAAGATAGTTAAAGCTCCTAAACTGAATTACGTCATCAGCATGTTTCCACTGTCCATACCTGCCTACACCTTTAATACCATAGGCAAAATAATTACTCAGTTTATTTGGACTATTAAAAGGGAAAGGATTAACCTAGCTAGATAACAGGTGAAGATTTAGAAGAGAGGATTAAAGCTCCCTAACATGTAATTAGAGTTGAAGTTGGGAGGTTTACATTCACCTCAGCCAATTACATTTAAACTCAGTTTTTCACAATTCCTGACATTTAATCGTAGCAAAAACTCCTTGTGTTAGGTCAGTTAGGATCACCACTTTATTTTAAGAATATGAAATGTCAGAATAATTGTAGAGAGAATGATTTATTTCAGCTTTTATTTCTTATATCACATTCCCAGTGGGTCAGAAGTTTACGTATACTCAATTAGTATTTGGTAGCATTGTCTTTAAATTGTTTAACTTGGGTCAAACGTTTTGGTTAGCATTCCACAAGCTTCCCACAATAAGTTGGGTGAATTTTGGCCCATTCCTTCTGACAGAGCTGGTGTAACTGAATCAGGTTTGTAGGCCTCCTTGTAACTGAGTTAGTTCTGGTTCAGTTGTGGTTCTGCCCACAAATGTTCTATAGGATTGAGATCATGGCTTTGTGATGGCCACTCCAATACCTTGACTTTGTTGTCCTTAAGCCATATTGCCACAACTTTGAAAGTATGCTTGGGGTCATTGTCCATTTGGAAGACTCATTTGCGACCAAGCTTTAACTTCCTGACTTATGGCTTGAGATGTTGCTTCCATATATCCACATAATTTCCCTTCCTCATGATGCCATCTATTTTGTGAAGTGCACCAGTCCCTCCTGCAGCAAAGCACCCCACAACATGATGCTGCCACCCCCGTGCTTCACGGTTGGGATGGTGTTCTTCGGCTTGCAAGCGTCCCTATTTCTCCTCCAAACATAACAATGGTCGTCATGGCCAAACAGTTCTATTTTTGTTTCATCAGACCAGAGGACATTTCTCCAAAAAGTACTTCTTCCTTGCTGAGTGGCCTTTCAGGTTATGTCGATATAGTACTTGTTTTATTGTGGATATAGATACTTTTGTACCTGTTTCCTCCAGCATCTTTACAAGGTCCTTTGCTGTTGTTCTGGGATTGATTTGCACTTTTTGCACCAAAGTACGTTCATCTCTAGGAGACAGAACACGTCTCCTTCCTGAGCGGTATGACGGCTGCGTGGTCCCATGGTGTTTATACTTGCGTACTATTGTTTGTACAGGTGAACGTGGTACCTTCAGGTGTTTGGAAATTGCTCCCAAGGATGAACCAGACTTGTGGAGGTCTACTATTTTTTTTCTGAGGTCTTGGCTGATTTCTTTTGATTTTCCCATGATGTCAATCAAAGAGGCACTGAGTTTGAAGGTAGGTCTTGAAATACATCCACAGGTACACCTCCAATTGACACAAATTATGTCAATTAGCCTATCAGAAGCTTCTAAAGCCATGACATAATTTTCTGGAATATTCCAAGCTGTTTAAAAGCACAGTCAACTTAGTTTATGTAAACTTCTGACCCACTGGAATTGTGACATAAGTGAAATAATCTGTCTGTAAACAATTGTTGGAAAAATGACTTGTGTCATGCACAAAGTATGTCCTAACCGACTTGCCAAAACTATAGTTTGTTAACAAGAATTTTGTGGAGAGGTTGAAAAACAAGTTTTAATGACTCCAACCTAAGTTTATGTGAACTTCCGACTTCAACTGTATTTCAAGAAGCCTTCATATCTGCCCAACTATGCTTGTTTTATTTCATTTTGGTTGACATGGAAGAAGAACTTAATGCCCCATTAAGAGCATCATATTATCTGAGTCAACACTTAAATGTGGGACTGCAAAATCCCATGGCATCAGATAAATAAGAGAGAGACATCTTCACCTTTCCTGACGAGCTCTTCTTCGTTATGGAACAACCAGAAATACAAATTAGGAGGACAGGTGGTTGTCTGGAAAGAGTGGTATAGGTATTGCTTTATCCTCTCTAATACATTTAACTTTTGCTTTTGGTGTTAACTGGAATTTGAGTGTGGCTGTGAAAGACTGGTCCCTTGAAGATGTCTGCTGGCTGAGTACCAATGATCTCCATAATTCCATCCCATCATTCCAAGGTTCACAATCTGTATGAAGAACTCTTTTCAAATGTCTACTTTGCAACAAACATACTTTCTCTGTGTCCAGACTACTCACACATATTGGCCAGCATGAACCATTTTTTCAAATTTCCTGTGGACTTAATGGGTGTGGGGAAACAAATAGATGTTTCAGCGCCTATTTGTCACACATCTGCCGAAACTACAGAGAGCTTTTAAGCTCAAACTTAGATGAGAATTGCCCTCATGATAAATTTGAGACTGGGACTGATCCCATTTAAAGATGGTGTATGCGATGTAGAGAATCTACCAACGGCTGAACATGTTCAAGTCACAGAGGTCGACACTGAAGAGCTAAATGAAGGTCTGAAAAAAAAAAGTATTTTAATTGTGAAAATCAGTGAAGAACACTGCATCCCAGCTACGGTAGAGAATAGCATTGTTGACGACCTCAGAACCATTTTTTATGCATTTATGACACACTACAGTGATGCCCTCAGGTTTCACCTTACAAATAAGAAAATACATGTGGATGAAGATGAAGATCTCAGGGACTTGCTTAATAACTTCTTATGGCTGGGGGCAGTATTGAGTAGCTTGGATGAATAAGGTGCCCAGAGTAAACTGCCTGCTACTCAGGCCCAGAAGCTAAGATATGCATATTATTCATATATTTGGATAGAAAACACTCTGAAGTTTCTAAAACTGTTTGAATGATGTCTGTGAGTAAAACAGAACTCATATGGCAGGCAAAAACCTGAGAAAAAATCCAAAAAGGAAGTGGGAAATCTGAGGTTTGTAGGTTTGCCTATACAGTGTCTATGGGGTCATATTGCACTTCCTAAGGCTTCCACTGGATGTCAACAGTCTTTAGAACCTTGTTTCAGGTTTCTACTGTGAAGGATGAGGGAATGAGAGCTGTTGTAAAATACTTGTATGTTTGAGGAATTGTAATTATGAGATTTCTGTTGTTTTAATTTGGCGCCCTGCACTTTCACTGGCTGTTGTCAAGTTGATCCCGTTAACGGGATCTCAGCCGATCCCAGCCATAAGAAATTAACAATAAGATCTGAGTGGATGCTGGAGCATTACTGTGTGAAATAATTGGGCATGGTCAGGCCAATTGAAGTGCCCCTGAGCAACAAAGAAGGTTATAATAGAAAGTAATTTCAATACATCCCATTTGTCAGCATACTGCAAAAATTGCAAGTAATGAAGAGGTCGGGGCCACTTTGAGTCAAGACCAAAATGATGAAATTCTGGAAGACTTTACTGACAATGAATTGTTCCAATCAAATCCCAACCTAACAAACCAGAGCCTCCATCTGCAGTTCTATGTAGATTCATTTGAATTTGTCAATCCACTGGGTTTGTAATAGTGCATGTGTAGCTGGTGTATGGGAGTCAGGTGCAGGACAGCAGATATGAGTAATAAATGTAATTTACTCAAAATATTCACAAATACAACACAATAAACCGAGCACACAATAACGGACTGTATTACAATCAAAAAATCACTCACAAACAACCATGGGGGAACAGAGGGTTAAATAATGAACAAGTAATTGGGGGATGAAACCAGGTGTGTAAGACAAAGACAAAACAAATGGAAAATGAAAAGTGGATTGGCGATAGCTAGAATGCCGGTGACGTTGACCGCCAAACGCCGCCCGAACAAGGAGAGGGACCGACTTCGGCGGAAGTCGTGACAGGGTTCTAAAAAAGGCAAGCACAAATTGACCACAGTGTACTTCAGATTAGGACATCTTGACCACAAGGATACTTGCTCGTGTTGCACAACTACAGGAAATGCAGAAAGGGGAAAAAATAAGCCCAGATGACACCAAAAATGAAGACCTGACCAAAATAGCCAATGTAACTGCTTATAAAATAATGTCCCATATTCAGTGGGTCAAAGTTGAACCAGGTCATAGTCGAACCAAAGTCGATCCGCTGATCCCGGATCAGTTTTTAACTTCTTCTGGCTGCAAGCCCGAGGCCGGCCACAATATGACAACAGCCACTTCAAGTGCAGGGCGCGAAATTTAAGATATATTTTTTAGAAATATTTAACTTTCACGCATTAACAAGTCCAATACAGCAAATGAAAGGTACACATCTTGTGAATCCAGCCAACATGTCCGATTTTAAAATGTTTTACAGCGAAAACAGCACATATATTTATGTTAGCTCACCACCAAATACAAAAAAGGACAGCCATTTTTCACAGCACAAGTAGCATGCACAAAGCCAACCTAACTAACCAAGAACCAACCAAACTAACCAACAAACAACTTCATCAGATGACAGTCTTATAACATGTTATTCAATAAATCTATGTTTTGTTCGAAAAATGTGCATATTTCAGGTATAAATCATAGTTTACATTGCAGCTACAATCAGAAATTGCACCGAAAGCAGCCAGAATAATTACAGACACCAACGTCAAATACCTAAATACTCATCATAAAACATTTCTGAAAAATACATAGTGTACAGCAAATGAAAGACAGGCATCTTGTGATTCCAGCCAATATTTCCGATTTCTTAAGTGTTTTACAGCGAAAACACAATATAGCGTTATATTAGCTTACCACAATAGCCACAAACACAAGCCATTTCCCAGTAGCAAAAGTTAACGATCGTAACAAACCAGCAAAAGATACAAGCCAGCAAAAGATATATATATAGCTATTCATAAACATAACTAAAAAATACATGTTGTATAGAAAATGATAGATACACTAGTTCTTAATGCAATTGCCGTGTTAGAATAAAAAATAAAAAAATCATTACGACATCCAGCTTAGGTATAGCGAGAGAGTACCCAAAAGCTGGGTGCAAACGACTAGCACAACATGTTCGACAGATATATGAAATAGCATCATAAAATGGGTCCTACTTTTGCTGATCTTTCATCAGAATGTTGTACAAGGAGTCCTTTGTCGGGAACAATCGTTGTTTGAATTTAGAACGGCCTTTTTCCCTCTCGATTTAGCAAGCACACTTGCCAAGTGTCGCGAATCTCCCCATGTCAACAAACGGAAGAGAACGGAACACGGCAAAACTCCCGGAAAAAATTCAATAATCTGATTAAACTATATTGAAAAAACATACTTTACGATGATATTGTCACATGTATCAAATAAAATCAAAGCCGGAGATATTAGTCGTCCATAACGGCAGCTTATCAGAAGGCAAATCCAGGTCCCTGCTCGCGCTCTCCAGAAAACAGGAAACTGGTGACACGTCATGCCAAGAGCTATAATTCGACACCAGATCAAGTTACACACTCCATTTCTTCTCTCACTCCTTGACGACATCTTACTTACTTACTTACTTATTTTACATTTAGCAGACGCTCTTATCCAGAGCGACTTACAAGTACATACATTCATACCTTTTTGTACTGACATCTAGTGGAAGACGTATGAAGTGCATCTAAACAAATAAATATCAAGGACTTTAATAGACAGCCCCTAGAAAAGAGCATCGATTTCAGATTTTCCACTTCCTGTCAGGAAGTTTGCTGCAAAAGGAGTTCTGTTTTACTCACAGATATAATTCAAACGGTTTTAGAAACTAGAGAGTGTTTTCTATCCAATAGTAATAATAATATGCATATTGTACGAGCAAGAATTGAGTACGAGGCCGTTTGAAATGGGCACCTTTTATCCGGCCACTCAATACTGCCCCTGCAGCCCAAACAGGTTAATATCATAAATAGATTGTATGGACAGGTGGGGACCTGATCCTTGATCAGCACTCTGAGATGCTTTGTGAATTCAGAACATTTAGCCTTTTTCTATAGACTTTGATTGTGTTTGATGCTCTATGTATCCATATTTGACAATATTTATATTTGATTTTCAGATTGAGGCTGGTGAGGATTCCTTTAGTCAGAAGTTACATGTTGAAAAGATGCAGGTGGAGTACCAAAAAATGAGACCGAACATAAGTTCCCTACAAGGCAAAATGAAAAGGACTGAAAGAGAGAGAGAACTTTTTATGAAACAACAAGGCACCAAGGACATCTTAAAACAGTACGCAGCACTACCTTTGTCAGCCATTGTAAGTAGACAAAAAGTCTGGTAGAAAGAAATTGTAAAAAGCACAACTAATGTAACATAGCCAAGTACTGTCATCTGAATCCATGATATGTTGATGATGCATTATAAACAAATTGAATTTCAGATTTTCTCAGAGATGAGGATCAAATTTGGTATGGATGTGGACAGAAACATTCTGTCCGGATTTGGCACAATGGTCGATAAAATCATTGCAGAAACGGAGAGGAGGGGTATGGCTGAGGAGTTGCTGAATCTTGACAAGATGGCACCACAGATAGAACAATGAGACATACTGTATATTTCACAGGATGTGTCATGCCTGCTCCCGCTCCCCCTCTCTGGTGCTCGAGCGTGTCAGGCGGCCCATCATTACGCACACCTGTCACCATCGTTACGCACATCAGTGCTTCATGGGACTCACCTGGACTCTTTTACTTTATTGATTGCCTCCCCTATATCTGTCACTTCCCAGTGTCTGCAGTAATGTCATTTTTGTTCCCCTGAAGATCACTGCAGCCATTTTGCCCCTTCCCTACCTCTTCAAAGAAGATCCAAGTGGGCTGTATGTCACAGACGGTATGTATTTCCCAGCATAAAAATAAATAAATGCAAAGTTAGTAGTACTGTGTAAGGTGTACTATGCTCAGTTGTTAACCTACTGTTTCAAATATGACTTGAGTAACCTTCATTTTACTTCTTTTTTTATTTTTATTTATTTTTTTATACATTTTTACCCCCTTTTCTCCCCAATTTTCGTGGTATCCAATTGCTAGTGATTACTATCTTGTCTCATCGCTACAACTCCCGTACGGGCTCGGGGGAGACGAAGGTAGAAAGCCATGCGTCCTCCGAAACACAACCCAACCAAGCCGCACTGCTCCTTAACACAGCGCACCTCCAACCCGGAAGCCAGCCGCACCAATGTGTCGGAGGAAACACTGTGCACCCGGCTCCCTTGGTTAGCTCGCACTGCGCCCGGCCCGCCACAGGAGTCGCTGGTGCGCGATGAGACAAGGATATCCCTACCAGCCAAACCCTCCCTAACCCGGACGACGCTAGGCCAATTGTGCGTCGCCCCACGGACCTCCCGGTCGCGGCCGGCTGCAACAGAGCCTGGGCGCGAACCCAGAGTCTCTGGTGGCGCACACTTCTTAAAGTGTGTAAAGTTCCCATCACCTAGCATAAGAATAGAGGGGAATCCCTTTGCGGATGAGAGCCACATCCAACTCTTCCTGGATGGAGAGGAGCTACTCACTGAAGAGCCGGAGGATATCTCCATGGGATTGGGAGTGGCATTGGGGGTCCATTTCCTTTTTAATATTGAGTATGCAGCATCATGAAAGGCACTAAGCTATTTGTTCAGAAATGTGTTCTGGGAATTGATGAGGGGGGTAAATTACCAACTAATGTTGTACAAATGGCAAAGGTATTGCTTTAGAAAGTGATAAGGGTGACCAGATATTTCTGTGATGTCTGCAAGTGAGATTTCTGTTACTTTTAAAGTCAATACAATTATTTTGTGACTTTACAAGTTTGCCACTCAATGTTATTTGTATTAGGTTCCTACAGGAACCTTAACAGGGAAAATGTTCCTGGAAGCACCTTTAGGGGTTCCGCCAGTGTTGCAATCTGAGGAACCCCTAAAGGTGCCTCCAGGAACCTTTTCTTTTTACCTTCATCTGCCATCCCAGTCCACAATGCCCAAGCTAAACCAAAGCCTACTTGAAGGTAACAGCGCTCATTGTTGCCCCTAGTGGCCGGTTTCCATGTCATCTGACCTCAGACATGGATGGATGGACGTTGAATACTGACTTGTATCATGGGTGACCTGCCTGGGGGTATAACATTAAAATGGTATAGCTGAAAGGCTGTGTTTGTAGATTGACTGAGGTGAATGAACCTCCAGCAACCAAGTTGATAATGGCTAGGGTAATTTCTGCTTGTTTTTTCTGTTCTCAAATGCATTTTAAAGTTTTTGAATTGTATAGAAAGGCAGTAAATGAGCTTCATCCCAATCAATTTAGCGATTGGGAATTTCAAATGTGTAGCTTCAAATTAGTGAGAAGAGAAAAAATGTACTATAAAATGTCAAATTGTGTGTCTGTGTGTGTGTGTTAAAGAGAGAGTCACGTTCTGACCATAGTTATTTTGTGTTTTCTTTGTTTTAGTGTTGGTCAGGACGTGAGCTGAGTGGGCATTCTATGTTGTGTGTCTAGTTTTCCTGTTTCTATGTTTGGCCTGATATGGTTTTCAATCAGAGGCAGGTGTTAGTCATTGTCTCTGATTGGGAACCATATTTAGGTAGGCTGTTTTGTGTTGGGGTTTTGTGGGTGGTTGTCTTCTGTCTTTGTGTCTATGCACCAGATAGGACTGTTTCGGTTTTGCCACATTTTGTATTTTGTAGTGTTCACGGTTTTGTCGTTATTAAACATGATGAACACTAACTACGCTGCGTCTTGGTCCGATCCCTGCTACACCTTCAGACGAAGAGGAGGAAATCTGCCGTTACAGAGAGAGAAGAAAGGTTGTTGAGGAAGCCATTTAATGAATGACTGATTGTGTGAAGATGTGTGATTGTTGGAGAGGAGCGCGGCGAGATACTGTATGTGCACATCCTGATCTCTCGTCACTCACCTCATTATTTACCGCCGCGCCTTTTGACACCATGCAATTTTCAAATGTGTCCATGGCATGGAGCAAATATTCATGGAGTCAAGGTAAATGATCTGGGATAAAATTCTGATTGGGATTATTGTCTAAAACCCTCAAATCAAGACATTGCAGTCAATGGTCTTTAATGCGAAATTAGTGGCTCTAGTTAGTGGCTCTAATCATCAGAGCCTAATGAAAATAAGGGGGAGAGAATGCATGGCATTAGGCGCCTATTCTAACGCCTGCTCAGAAGTCTGGCAATAAATATGCAGTTTTTATATGGATTCTGGCCGTACGGTGCACCACCGTCTGCTTATTTGAAATCGATGTTCCTCTGTCTAGAGTTAAATGAATTGATGTTCATCCCTTTTGTGATTTTGAAAGGAAAGAGACTTGAATAGCATGTAATGTGAAGTAGATAATAATCTCACAAAAAAATATCTTCATCAATATTTGCAAAGGCTCTGCAACGCCTGGGTGCTGCACTGCAATGATAATAATAAAGTAGGCCTAATGTTAAACATTTATAAGCCATTTATTATAAACCCATTGTGCATCAAAAGTGAAATATTTTTACATCTTTTTCTGAGCAAGATGTCTTTTTTTTACTGTCATAATCAGGAAAGGACCCAAACTAAAATTGGAATAAAATTGGAATGTTATTAGCCTACACTGTCCGTAAATTCCACGGTGAACGGAAAAGAAGGATTGGACTGAAGGGGTTCATTAGCATGTGATAGATACCGAAACCGGATCCACTAGGACAAAAATCACTAACTAGGCACTAATGAGAGTGTATCCCATCACCTGGAGGGCTCTTCAAGAAGGTGATGAGGCACTAGACTCCACCGGAGAACCGCCTTGTGATTCCAAGTTCGATTTATATGATTAGTAGGCCAAATGAAACAGAGTTTCATCTTATTCTCAAACTGATAAAAAAATTACAGTGGGGAGAACAAGTATTTGATACACTGCCGATTTTGCAGGTTTTCCTACTTACAAAGCATGTAGAGGTCTGTAATTTTGTATCATAGGTACACTTCAACTGTGAGAGACGGAATCTAAAACAAAAATCCAGAAAATCACATTGTATGATTTTTAAGTAATTAATTAGCATTTTATTGCATGACATAAGTATTTGATACATCAGAAAAGCAGAACTTATTTGGTACAGAAACCTTTGTTTGCAATTACAGAAATCATACGTTTCCTGTAGTTCTTGACCAGGTTTGCACACACTGCAGAAGGGATTTTGGCCCACTCCTCCATTACAGACTTTCTCCAGATCCTTCAGGTTTCGGGGCTGTCGCTGGGCAATACGGACTTTCAGCTCCCTCCAAAGATTTTCTATTGGGTTCAGGTCTGGAGACTGGCTAGGCCACTCCAGGACCTTGAGATGTTTCTTACGGAGCCACTCCTTAGTTGCACTGTCTGTGTGTTTTCGGGTCGTTGTCATGCTGGAAGACCCAGCCACGACCCATCTTCAATGCTCTTACTGAGGGAAGGAGGTTGTTGGCCAAGATCTCGCGATACATGGCCCCATCCATTCTCCCCTCAATACGGTGCAGTCGTCCTGTCCCCTTTGCAGAAAAGCCTCCCCAAAGAATGATGTTTCCACCTCCATGCTTCACGGTTGGGATGGTGTTCTTGGGGTTGTACTCATCCTTCTTCTTTAACCAAACACGGCGAGTGGAGTTTAGACCAAAAAGCTATATTTTTGTCTCATCAGACCACATGACCTTCTCCCATTCCTCCTCTGGATCATCCAGATGGTCATTGGCAAACTTCAGACGGGCCTGGACATGCGCTGGCTTGAGCAGGGGGACCTTGCGTGTGCTGCAGGATTTTAATCCATGACGGCGTAGTGTGTTACTAATGGTTTTCTTTGAGACTGTGGTACCAGCTCTCTTCAGGTCATTGACCAGGTCCTGCCGTGTAGTTCTGGGCTGATCCCTCACCTTCCTCATGATCATTGATACCCCACGAGGTGAGATCTTGCATGGAGCCCCAGACCGAGGTTGATTGACCGTCATCTTGAACTTCTTCCATTTTCTAATAACTGCGCCAACAGTTGTTGCCTTCTCACCAAGCTGCTTGTCTATTGTCCTGTAGCCCATCCCAGCCTTGTGCAGATCTACAATTCTATCCCTGATGTCCTTACACAGCTCGCTGGTCTTGGCCATTGTGGAGAGGTTGGAGTCTGTTTGATTGAGTGTGTGGACAGGTGTCTTTTATACAGGTAACGAGTTCAAACAGGTGCAGTTAATACAGGTAATGAGTGGAGAACAGGAGGGCTTCTTAAAGAAAAACTAACAGGTCTGTGAGAGCCGGAATTCTTACTGGTTGGTAGGTGATCAAATACTTATGTCATGCAATAAAATGCAAATGAATTACTTAAAAATCATACAATGTGATTTTCAGGATTTTTGTTTTAGATTCCGTCTCTTACAGTTGAAGTGTACCTATGATAAAAATGACAGACCTCTACATGCTTTCTTAGTAGGAAAACCTGCAGAATCGGTAGTGTATCAAATACTTGTTCTCCCCACTGTATATATAACCTTTTGTAAATGACAAAAATATTACATCAATGTACCTCAAAATCAGTTGAGACCGATGACATTTTTTTTGTTTTTCAAGGGAAAGTGTTGAAAAATGTGTTTCTGTGAGAATTACAGGAAGGCCTTTAACCCCAAGCTACCATATTAGTGATAATAATTACTTATTTAAGAGTTATAAATAAATAGCTAGACCTACATGACAATAAGATAGTTATTTTAAAAGCGCTTAGGCTAAGCAACATTGATCTGATGAAAAGTTTATGGAAAATGAATAAACATTTAGCCTAAGATTTTTTTGTAAACCAATATAATTTGTTGCAAGGAAATCTAGGAAAGTGGATGCAATAATGAATTTAAACCGTTTTAGCAGTAAACTTGGACTAGGTGAGAATATAGGGTTATGTAGAAGTTATTCTTCTTCCGTCGGGCTGTCCCTAATCCGCCAAACCCTCATTCTTTCATTGAAGAAATGTGCCTTTTTTCTTGTTTTTTGCTCTCTATACAACATAAAGTCAGTGTGCATCGAATGCGCAGGAGGTTGGTGGCACCTTAATTGGGAAGGATGGGCTCGTGGTAATGACTGGAGCGCCATAAGTGGAATGTTATCAAATACATGGTTTTCTGTGTGTGGTACCATTCCATTTGCGCCATTACAGACATGTTTATGAGCCATCCTCCCCTCAGCAGCCTGCACTGATTAATGACTATGTCAGGATGTGAGAGGGATTTTGCAAATGTGAGGGCCCCTTTCATCGAAATATTGTCAACTTCATCGTGTGAGTTTACCAACCCAGCGCGACCCCATGGGATATGAATATACAGTATATAGTAGGCCTATATATTTAATAATTTATACCATATATTAATGTAGAATATGCATATGTTTCCCTGGGCGTCTGAATCGAATCACAAACTAGCCTGATTTACACTACATCGCTGGGAAAAGTAAGGAGTTGATATAGATTTCGTTTTCATTTTTTACACTTGGTTATTGTTGCTTTTCCCTTCCCCCGGGATTCCCTTAGCAGCGATTAGCCCTGACTTCGCCCACTGGCGGCCAAAGTGGCCCGAAACCCGGGATGACAATCAATTGCCATTCACTGACTATTTCCAAAATTAGAATAGATTGTGCCAACCCGATTAAAAGTTGGTATGGTTATCTGAGTTGGTGCATAATAGTTTCATTTTAGCCCAAAGAATGCTAGACACGATCAATTTGATAAAGGGATGTAGCCCAGGGCCGCCCTGCTAATGCACACACGTACACACACGACCTGCCCCTAATACAACCACCTAGCTGCATCACAACCATTGATCACTATTGCAGTACTACTTTAAAAAGGCTGCAGAACACTGCACATTGTTATAAAACTTCTACAGAACACACACTGAATTTGTCATGATTGAACTACCTCACATCACATGAAGCCTAGAGTGAAAAAGAGATTCGAAAATATCCACAATACTCACTGAGACACAGCACTGTCTAACTGCTGCTCAGGGTCAGCTGGCTGGCTTTAAGTCATGGGAGTACACCTTCTAAAAAACAATGGTTGAACACCTCTCCAAAAATAGAACGTAACCTGTAAGAGAGCAGCACAAGCCATCATGAGTCATGATTGTACTACATCACAGCAACTGAAGCCTAAAGTAAAAAAGCGATGCTTTAATATTCACATTAGTCACTGAAACATAGAACTGTCTAACTGCTGCTCAGGGTCAGCTGGCTGGCTTTACTCTGTCAAAGTACTGGACAGCAATATTACAGACAGGAAAAAGAGACATTAGAAATGTAAAAGTAAAATAATGGTAAGTAAGCAAGTTATAGGAAATATGTCGCAACTACCTTATTGGAGGAGCAATTTTCTCAACAGCTTGTTTTTCTCTGCAACTCTATGGATCACCATGTCAGTATCCAGAGCCATTAGGATGTACTTCTCGGGGGCCATCAGCATGAAGGCCTCTAGGTGTTCTTGTGAGAGAGTGCCCCTGAGTCTGCTCTTAATATACTTTCAAGTAGAGAAACATTGGTCACAAGCTACTTGGGTAACTGAGAGGGTGAGTAGGAACGTGTCCAAGGCCAAGGATATGGTATGCATCAGTCAGCAGGTTGTACCGTCTCAGCATCTGGTAACAACACAGTGGACATTCTTTGCAGGATGAGCAGCATTTATTCTTCATTCCACCTCATCTTCATTTCCACCAGGGCCATCATCCACTGTCCTGGTCATGTATTCCTCCAATCCTAAACTTTTCAGTCTTTTCCACTGTTACAGCGAGGCTCCTCAGCTCACACTGCAAATTGTCAACAGTTGCTCGGCTATCAAATCAAAGCAAACATTTGCTGAGCTCTTGAAAGGAGCTGGAAGACCATTGGTGTCACGATCGTCAAAGGTAGAGAGTGAGGGCCAAGGCGCAGCGCGTGAAAAGAACATCTTCTTTTATTTAGAAGAGAACCAACACAAAACGAAACCACTTTAACAAACTAACAAAATAACAAAACTGACGAACGTGAAGCTAAGAATGAACTAGTGCATACATGCAACATAGAACATCGACATTGACAATTACCCACAAACAGCTAAAGCCTATGGCTACCTTAAATATGGCTCCCAATCAGAGACAACAGAAATCAGCTGTCTCTAATTGGGAACCCATTCAGGCAACCATAGACTTTCCTAGACAACTACATACAACATTAAACCATCTATACACCTTAACCCTCTAAACCATACAACACCCTAGACAATACAAAAAACACACAAACTTCCCCATGTCACACCCTGACCTAACTAAAATAATAATGAAAACAAAGATATAAAGGCCAGGGCGTGACATAACCCCCCCTTAAGGTGCGAACTCCGGGCGCACCAGAACACAGTCTAGGGGAGGGTCTGGGTGGGCTTCCGTCCACGGTGGCGGCTCTGGCACTGGTCGTGGTCCCCACCCCACCACAGTCACTACCCGCCTCCGTAGCTTCCTCCAAATGGCCACCCTCCACATTAACCCCACTGGATTAAGGGGCAGTTCCGGACTAAGGGGCAGCTCCGTACTAAGGGGCAGCTCCGGACTAAGGGGCAGCTCCGGACTAAGGGGCAGCTCCGGACTAAGGGGCAGCACCAGGATAAGGGGCAGCTCCGGACTGAGGGACGGCAGCTCCGGACTGAGGAACGGATCCTGGCTGGATGACGGCTCTGGCGGAACCTGGCTGGACGGCTCTGGTGGATCCTGGCTGGGCTGCTCATGGCTGGCTGACGGATCTGGCTGCTCATTGCTGGCTGACGGATCTGGCTGCTCATGGCTGGCTGACGGATCTGGCTGCTCATGGCTGGCGGACGGATCTGGCTGCTCATGGCTGGCTGACGGATCGGGCTGCTCATGGCTGGCTGACGGATCGGGCTGCTCATGGCTGGCTGACGGATCTGGCTGCTCATGGCTGGCTGGCGGATCTGGCTGCACATGGCTGGCTGGCGGATCTGGCTGCACATGGCTGGCTGGCGGATCTGGCTGCACATGGCTGGCTGGCGGATCTGGCTGCACATGGCTGGCTGGCGGATCTGGCAGATCCTGTCTGGTTGGCGGCTCTGGCAGATCCTGTCTGGTTGGCGGCTCTGGCAGATCCTGTCTGGTTGGCGGCTCTGGCAGATCCTGTCTGGTTGGCGGCTCTGGCAGATCCTGTCTGGTTGGCGGCTCTGGCAGATCCTGTCTGACGAATGGCTCTAGCGGCTCCTGACTGACGAACGGCTCTGACGGCTCGGGACAGACGGGCAGCTCTAATGGCTCGGGACAGACGGACGGCTCAGATGGCGCTGGGTAGACGGATGGCTCAGATGGCGCTGGGTAGACGGATGGCTCAGATGGCGCATGGCAGACGGGCAGTTCAGGCATCGCTGTGCAGACGGCAGACTCTGGTCGGCTGAGGCGCACTGTAGGCCTGGTGTGTGGTGCCGGAACTGGTGTTACCGGGCTGGGGACACGCATCTCAGGGCTAGTGCGGGGAGAAGGAACAGGGCATACTGGACACTGGGGACGCACATTAGGCCTAGTGCGTGGTGCCGGAACTGGTGGTACCGGGCTGGGGACACGCATCTTAGGGCTAGTGCGGGGAGCAGCAACAGGACGCACAGGACTCTGGGGACACACAGGAGGCTTGGTGCGTGGTGTAGGCACCGGTGGTAAAGAGCTGGAGACACGCACCATAGGGCTAGTGCGTGGAGGAGGCACTGGTGGTACTGGGTAGGGGCGGGGAGGTGGCGCCGGAAATACCGGACCGTGCATGCGTACTGGCTCCCTTGAGCACTGAGCCTGCCCAACCTTACCTGGTTGTATGCTCCCCGTCGCCCGAACAGTGCGGGGAGGTGGAATAACCCGCACCGGGCTATGTAGGCGAACCGGGGACACCATGCGTAAGGCTGGTGCCATGTACGCCGGCCCGAGGAGACGCACTGGTGACCAGATGCGTTGGGCCGGCTTCATGACATACGGCTCAACGCTCAATCTAGCCCGGCAGATACATGGAGCTGGAATGTACCGAACCGGGCTATGCATGCGTACAGGAGACACCGTGCGCTCTACTGCGTAACACGGTGTCTGCCCGTACTCTCGTTCTCCACGGTAAGTACAGGGAGTAGGCGCAGGTTTCCTACCTGACTTCGCCACACTCCCTTTAAGGCCCCCCCCAAGAAATTTTGGGGTTGTACTCACGGGCTTCCAGCCTTGTTTCCGTGCTGCCTCCTCATATCGCCTCCTCTCGGCTTTAGCTGCCTCCAGCTCTTCACGAGGAAGTCGATATTCTCCCGGTTGGGCCCAAGGCCTTTTACCATCCAGTATCTCCTCCCATGTCCATGAATCCTGTGTAGGTGGATCCTGTTGCCGCTTGACACGCCGCTTGATCCCGCATTGGTGGGTAATTCTGTCACGATCGTCAAAGGTAGAGAGTGAGGACCAAGGCGCAGCGCGTAAAAAGAACATCTTCTTTTATTTAGAAGAGAACCAACACAAAACGAAACCACTTTAACAAACTAACAAAATAACAAACGTGAAGCTAAGAATGAACTAGTGCATACATGCAACATAGAACATCGACATTGACAATTACCCACAAACAGCTAAAGCCTATGGCTACCTTAAATATGGCTCCCAATCAGAGACAACAGAAATCAGCTGTCTCTAATTGGGAACCCATTCAGGCAACCATAGACTTTCCTAGACAACTACATACAACATTAAACCATCTATACACCTTAACCCTCTAAACCATACAACACCCTAGACAATACAAAAAACACACAAACTTCCCCATGTCACACCCTGACCTAACTAAAATAATAATGAAAACAAAGATATAAAGGCCAGGGCGTGACAATTGGATGTTATTTGGGAGAAGTTTCTAGGGTCCAAAAGGGCTAGGTCAGCATATAGAGTGCCATGAGACAGAAATCTCCTGTGGATACTATCTGTGACTGTATCCATAATTTGATTGTGGACTTGAACTTTTTAGGCACTCTCTGCTTCTGTCAAAGCTTCATCTTGAGCCATCTCTCCAGACATGATTTTATTCTGTCTTGACCTTTTCTGTGAGTGCCTTCCACCTCCTTCAGCTATGTGTCCTCATCCTGTTCTTTGATCTTCTTATTTGCAAAGTGAACAAATGTGTCTGTAGCTGCCTTAATGGTGTCAAAGTCTCTTGATATGTCTTTCAGGGTTTCCTGTGTAGCCACAACCATTCGATGAGCAGACAGGATGCTATCCCACTTGCCTGCAGGTATTTGGACAGTGGTGACGTGTTCTCAAATATCCAAAGAAATATTTGAGCTGTCAGCATTGTCTCATACTGGAGAAGAGCCTCAGTAAATCCTCTTGCCTTCACCCGAACAGTTGTCTTCATGTTGGCCTGTCCTTGTATGGCTGATAGTGTGAGAAGTACTTCAACAGTTGTCTTCATGTTGGCCTGTCCTTGTATGGCTGATAGTGTGAGGAGTACTTCAACAGTTGTCTTCATGTTGGCCTGTCCTTGTATGGCTGATAGTGTGAGGAGAACTTCAACATAGAGACCCTAGTCTGGTTTTCCAAAGGATCCACAGACCTTCTTCAAAGCACTATCCTTAAGCCCACCAGCGTGTTTCTCTGATTTGAGATAGGTGTCTGTGTCGCCTGTCCTGGCTCTTTTTCTCCCACACATCCATCTTTTGGTAGGATTCACGGAGAAACACAGCAATTTCGTTAAGGAGAGCAAACTTTGACCCACTTGCTCAGACAAATTCAGTTGTGTCAGACAAAACCAGTTTAAGGACATGTGCAACGTAATCAAATGGCTACCCGGACTATTTGCATTGTGTGTCCCCCCAACCCCTCTTTTTACGCTGCTGCTACTCTCTGTTTATCATATATGAATAGTCACTTTAACTTTACATTCATGTACATACTACCTCAATTGGCCCGACCAACCAGTACTCCTGCACATTGGCTAACCGGGCTATCTGCATTGTGTCCCACCCACCACCCGCCAACCCCTCTTTTACGCTACTGCTACACTCTGTTCATCATATATGCATAGTCACTTTAACCATATCTACATGTACATACTACCTCAATCAGCCTGACTAACCGGTGTCTGTATGTAGCCTCGCTACTTGTATAGCCTGTCTTTTTACTGTTGTTTTATTTATTTACCTACCTATTGTTCACCTAATACATTTTTTGCACTGTTGGTTAGAGCCTGTAAGTAAGCATTTCACTGTAAGTTCTACACCTGTTGTATTCGGCGCACGTGACAATTAAACTTTGATTTGATTTGCATAGCACCATACATGCACTTGATTGGGGGACTTTGAGGATAACAGAGTAGAGAAGCCCTTATACTTGCCCTGCATATTGGATGCTCCATCTGTAACATTGCCACTGCGTTTGATCATGTCCAATTTTTGTTTATCCACGACATCTGTCAACAACTGGACAAAGTACTATCTAGTGGATGCCTCACACTTCACAACAGCCACAAGCCTCTCTTGTACGACGTCTGTCACATATCTTACAATGACAGAGCACTGGTCTTGAAAAGTTATGTCCTGGGTTGTATCGATCTGGACAGAACATTCTAGCTTGCTCAATTTCACTTGACATGTTCTCTTGGATAATGCTCTGAATTGTGTGAATGACGGTGTTGACAGTATTTTTTTGAGAGGAGTGTGATTAGAGAACCTCTGCCTCTTGCCCCAGACTGATGTAGGTTCTTGCTTTTCTCAATACATTCGGTGAGATGTTCTGTAAAGCAGACGTCATACTTTCCCAGCAGTATTATCATCTCCAAGAAATTACCATGATTGATACTGGTGTCCTCTAATGTACAGTTGTGGCCAAAAGTTTTGAGAATGACACAAATATTAATTTCACAAAGTCTGCTGCCTCAGTTGGTATGATGGCAATTTGCATATAATCCATAATGTTATGAAGAGTGATCAGATGAATTGCAGTTAATTGCAAAGTCCCTCTTTGCCATGCAAATGAACTGAATCCCCCCCTCCCCCCCCAAATATTTCCACTGCATTTCAGCCCTGCCACAAAAGAACCAGCTGACATCATGTCAGTGATTCTCTCGTTAACACAGGTGTGAGTGTTGACGAGGACAAGGCTGGAGATCACTCTGTCATGCTGATTGAGTTCGAATAACAGACTGGAAGCTTCAAAAGGAGGGTGGTGCATCGAATCATTGTTCTTCCTCTGTCAATCATGGTTACCTGCAAGGAAACATGTGCCGTCATCATTGCTTTGCACAAAAAGGGCTTCACATGCAAGGATATTGCTGCCAGTAAGATTGCACCTAAATCAACCATTTATCGGTTCATCAAGAACTTCAAGGAGAGCGGTTCAAATGTGGTGAAGAAGGCTTCAGGGCGCCCAAGAAAGTCCAGCAAGCGCCAGGACTGTCTCCTAAAGTTGATTCAGCTGCGGGATCGGGGCACCACCAGTACAGAGCTTGCTCAGGAATGGCAGCAGGCAGGTGTGAGTGGATCTGCATGCACAGTGAGGCGAAGACTTTTGGAGGATGGCCTGGTGTCAAGAAGGGCAGCAAAGAAGCCACTTCTCTCCAGGAAAAACATCAGGGACAGACTGATATTCTGCAAAAGGTACAGAGATTGGACTGCTGAGGACTGGGGTAAAGTCATTTTCTCTTTCCGATTGTTTGGGGCATCCGGAAAAAAGCTTGTCCGGAGAAGACAAGGTGGGCGCTACCATCAGTCCTGTGTCATGCCAACAATAAAGCATCCTGAGACCATTCATGTGTGGAGTTGCTTTTCAGCCAAGGGAATGAGCTCACTCACAATTTCGAACAGAGCCATGAATAAAGAATTGTACCAACACATCCTCTGAGAGCAACTTCTCCCAACCATCCAGGAACAGTTTGGTGACGAACAATGCCTTTTCCAACATGATGGAGCACCTTGCCATAAGGCAAAAGTGATAACTAAGTGAACAAAACATCGATATTTTGGGTCCATGGCCAGGAAACTCCCCGGACCTTAATCCCATTGAGAATTTGTGGTCAATCCTCAAGAGGCGGGTGTACAAATAAAATCCCACAAATTCTGACAAACTCCAAGCATTGATTTTGCAAGAATGGGCTGCCATCAGTCAGGATGTGGCCCAGAAGTTAATTGACAGCATGCCAGGGCGGATTGCAGAGGTCTTGAAAAAGAAGCGTCAACACTGCAAATATTGACTCTTTGCATCAACTTCATGTAATTGTCAATAAAAGCCGTTGACACTTATGAAATGCTTGTAATTCCACTTCAGTATTCCATAGTAACATCTGACAAAAATATCTAAAGACACTGAAGCAGCAAACTTTGCGGAAATTAATATTTGTGTCATTCTCAAAACTTTTGGCCACGACTGTATACGCTGCCTCAGACCGCATCCCCCCGTAACTGAGCCCCCACTTGCCAATGACTTTCACTATGTCTACGACACGTTCCATCCAGCACCTGCCTTCTCCTGCGTACCTGCTCTCTGTGGGCAGACACCTGACTGCCACTGAGCAGACTTTGAATGTCTGCTTTGGAGGACCTTAAAAAGTATGCCTCAGCACTACTTCCGTGCATGTTCCTCTTCTCATGCTCTTCTACCCTTTGGTGAACATGTTTCCAATCTGTCATTCCACTCATAAAAATACAGCTGTCAGTAGGCTTTGCAAATGCCATACAAATTGAACAGTAGGCCCAATTTTTTAAATTGCCCCACTATTTCATATCAAGTGAATGAAGAATAACACCACACGGTTTTTTTTGTGTGGCTTCTCACCATTCACACCGGATTGTTGGCGTGATGATGAGTTTCAATGCATTGTCTAGTAAGCGAAGTGGTAGGAATCAAATGAAAATGCTTATTTTAGCTAAGTAAAATTATACGACAGTAATTTCCTGATACTCAAGTGATTGCCGTTTCCCACAAAATCCTCACAGGAAGCCGAAATCTAGGCATTCAGAGCTTTGCTAGGTGTCAAATTTGAGTTTTTCCGCTAGCCGGTTTGAACACCCACTTCTTTACCTCAATTCTTTCTTTCTGGTACATTGACACAGCAGTAGCTGACCAATTGTATTTGCATTTCACTCATGAATTGTGATATAACATGTTGTATTTGTAACACATTTATGCACTTTCTATCCAAGATGGCGTAGCAGTCGGACATGTGTCCTTGTCTTGTCCCGTCCTGTCCCATGTATATATCGTTTTCTTCGTATATATTTGGTATATATTTTAATCTCACTTTCCATCTAGGGACTGAATATATTCTCCTGCAACCCGCCTCACCCAATGTGGTACGGATCTGCTATTTTTAAAATGTAATTATTTCGCCTCAATGGCCTATTTATGGCCTTACCTCCCTACTCTTCTACATTTGCACAAACTGTACATAGATTTTCTATTGTGTTATTGACTATACGTTTGTTTATGTGTTGTTTTTGTCGCACTGCTTTTGCTTTATCTTGGCCAGGTCGCAGTTGTAAATGAGAACTTGTTCTCAACTGGCCTACCGGGTTAAATAAAGGTGAAATCTTTGGCCTCGCTGTCCTCTCCGTCTACTCTTCCTCTTCCTCTTGCCGGTCTAGCACTTCGATGTTAGCGTCGGTGGCACTGGTAATAGTACTACTACTACTACTGAATAAGTCGGTTAGTTTTTTCTATTTACTTGCATTTGAGGGAAGACTCTATTGTCTCTTAACATTTCAGCCCCAACCTTACATTTTTTTACTCTGCTTTTCCATTTTCTATTGTAGCTAGTTTTCGTGCTGTCACTGTCAGTGTCAATGTGTGTGTGAGTGTGAGCGAGACAAAAGGGGTGGGGCTAAGAGTTGCATAGACATTCGTTTGGAATAGACGAAAGGGCCTGGTGGAAAGGGGGGGTTGGGGGAAAGGGGGGGTTGGGGGGTGGTGGTCCGTGTCGCTCAACCTTCTGCCAACTTTTTTATTAGTAGTAAAAAAAACATTGAGGCAGGTGGCCCACTGGCCCAGAGGTTGACCAGCCCACTGGGATTTCTCCCGGTACTGCGTTTCAAGAACTTGCCATGGCTGCTGTGTCTGTGTTGTCCTTGCCACACTCGAATGCTGAAGTCGAGAGAGTATTTAGCCAGATGAGTGTGGTAAAAAGCAAACTTAGTAATCGGATGTCCTTGCAGACCCTTAACTCCATCCTGTACATTGGATATGGACTGAAGCTATCTGGTGAGGCTTGCTATGAGCACCAGCTGCCTGATAATGTTTTGCAGCTTTTAGGCACATCAGCTGCTTACTCATTTAAGTCAGCTCCCTCAGTTGCTGAACCTGCCATAGAGAGCCTTGACCAAAATGACGAAGACCCACTCTTTCTGTGAGCCAGCACAGCCTGTGTGTGTGTGGAGGGGGGTGGGGGTCTGTGGGAAAAAAACAATTAACCTGAATTAGGGCCAGACTAGTTACCATAATTTTCTCACATTGCCATTGCCAGTTTTTTCTATTGTCTCTTTTTGGCCATTTAGATTGCTAATGTTGATTGTATACAAAAAAAATAAAAAATGTTATGGTTAAAAATGTTCATGTTTTACTGTTTTACTGTTGTAGGCTCCTAAGTGGACCATAAGGTTAAAAACCAAACCAAATTAAGAATAAAATTAAAATAAAAAATAAAATAAAAAACTAAGTAACTCCGCCAGACTGTCTCTTTTGGGTCACTTTCGCCGGTCCCAAGCCCGGATAAAGGAGGAGGGTTGGAATTGTGACATTAAAAAAAACAAGAATCGACAGAATAAAGTTCATTTGTAGTTCTAAACATATTTTGGGTGTTTTTTACTCACTTTTTGTCTCTCCCATGACGTTATTCCTCTCTTCTACAGCGTCCATCACAATTACATGCACATGGCCAATTATGCAAATTAGGCAATGACGTCATTTAGCGACTTCTAGCGACTTTTAGGACAGCCAATAACTACTTTCCTTACTGAGGAGTTGGCAACACTGGCAGAGACGTCTTGTTTCATAACAAGACACAAAACTTCTTTCAACTCCAGTGAACTGGACATAAACCCCAGCTGACAACCTCCAGTGCCGAAACAGAACGAGGGGGCGGGCGAGTAAGAGGGAGAGAGAGTGGTTGGAGGGTGGAGAGGCGCAAGACGAATAAAGTTTTTATGCACTGAAACGATTCCCCCTGGGCACAGACATCAATTCAACGTCTATTCCACGTTGGTTCAACATCATTTCATTGAAATTATGTGGAAACAACATTGATTCTAACAGTGTGTGCTCAGTGAATGGCCCGTCTATCATTTTATACTAGGCTACAGGTGGATATTTCGTTCCATTATAAAGAAACTATAATGCCACAAAGAACCCTTAAAACGAGCGAAAGAAAGTTCAATGTAAATTCCTCCATTGTGTTTTTGGCCATAGCTTATTTTCTCATAGGTTGTTAACACACGACCTGTTGAATGACAACTTTTAGGGCCAAACACTGCAATTAAGGGTTTTCTTGCTGTTGGCTGGAGTAGTGTAACTTGGTATCCCTTAAAGAGAGCCCCTCTACACTGTTTTGTATGGTGTTTATTCTATACAAGAGCAAGGTAATATTGATTATAAAGTCTTTACTTCAGCATCACTGTGTAGCATGCATACAGCTCCATTTAGTGCATAGTAGGTAATGCCTAACTTGGCCCACTCCTACTGGTCTTTGTGGACCGCCTCTCACCGCCCAGTGCGTTACACCAATTAAAGCACGACGTGCTGTAAATGTAATGGCCCGAGGAGTGATTGTTTTTGACAAGCAACAAAACACATAGATCCTCCCCTCCGATTAGTCCAGGGCAGGGGGTGGGGTGGGAGTCAGGGGTATGTGGCGTGAGCAGGAACTATCCTCATCATGATTAAATGGCATCCCTGGCCACGTCCTCAGTGCATGCGCAGAGAAGCTGGCTGGTGTGTTTACGGGCATACAGTGCTTTGCAAAAGTATTCACCCCCTTAGCGTTTTTCCTATTTTGTTGTATTACAACTTGTAATTTAAATAGATTTTTATTTTGAAATGAAAAAAAATATTTGTTTAAAAAATAAAAATAAAAACGGAAAAGTGGTGTGTTTACTTGTATTCACCCCCTTTGCTATGAAGCCCCTAAATAAGATCTGGTGCAACCAATTACCTTCAGAAGTCACATAATTAGTTAGATTGCACACAGGTGGACTTTATTTAAGTGTCACATGATCTGTCACATGATCTCAGTATATATACACCTGTTGTGAAAGGCCCCAGAGTCTGCAACACCACTAAGCATGGGGCACAACCAAGCGAACTACTGATCAGGGTTGGGTTTTAAAAAAATATCAAAAACTTTGAACATCCCACAGAACACCATTAAATCCATTATAAAAAATGGAAAGTATATGGCACCACAACAAACCTGCCAAGAGAGGGCTACCCACCAAAACTCAGACCAGGCAAGGAGGGCATTAATCAGAGAGGCAACAAAGAGACCAAAGATAACCCTGAAGGAGCTGCAAAGCTCCACAGCAGAGATTGGAGTATCTGTCCATAGGACCACTGTAAGCCGTCCACAGAGCTGGGCTTTATGGAAGAGTGGCCAGAAAAAAGCCATTGCTTAAAACCTCTCAGCGCACGGTCTAGTTTTCTGACGTGCCCAAAGTAAACTGCCTGTTACTCAGGCCAAGAAGCTAGGATATGCATATAATTGGTAGAATTGGATGGAAAACACTCTGAAGTTTCTAAATGTGTTAAAATAATGTCTGAGTATAACAGAACTGATATAGCAGGCGAAAACCCGAGGACAATCCATCTGGAATTCTTTTATTTTAGCTCCGAATGACTTCCAATGCAATGCTATTGAAAGATCTAATTTCCATCTCCCAGATTGCAGCTCCTATGACTTCCACTAGATGTCAACAGTCTTTATACAAGGTTTTAGGCTTGTTTTGAAAAAAATATTAAGAAGTATTTGTAGTCTTTCCAAGGTGAGCGCCAGGGCAAATGTAGTCTTTTTGCGCTCTTTGTTCTTTTCCTTTCGTATTGACCATTGTAATCTCCGTCTGAAATATTATAGTTTATTAAGATTAGACAACCTGAGGAATAATTTTAAAAAACATTGTTTGACTCGTCTTGGACGAACTTTGCTGGTAACTTTTTGGAATCCTTTGTATGCATTATTGAATTCAATGGTGCCAACTAAATGGTGTTTTTGGGATATAAAGAAAGACTTTATTGAACAAAATGACCATTCATTGTGTATCTGGGACCCTTGGGATTGCAAACAGAGGAAGATCTTCAAAAGTAAGTGATTTATTTTATCGCTATTTGTTATTATGTGACGCCTGTGCTGGTTTGGAAAATATGCTAATGTGAGGCGCTGTCCTCAGACAATCGAATGCTATGCTTTCGCCGTAAAGCCTTTTTGAAATCTGACAATGCAGTTCGATTACCAAGATTCTAAGCTTTTGGTCCATGTAAGACACTTGTATTTTCATGAATGTTTAATATTACAATTGTTTATTTTGAATTTGGCGCTCTGCAATTTCACCGGATGTTGTCGATTTTGATCCCGTAATCGGGATCTGTGCGCTGAGAGGTTTTAAAATAAAAAAATAAGCAAACACGTTTGGTGCACGCCAAAAGGCATGTGGGAGACTCCCCAAACATATGGAAGAAGGTACTCTGGTCAGAAGAGACAAATTGTGCTTTTTGGCCTTCAATAAAAAACACTGTAAGGCACAAACCCAACACCTCATCACCCTGAGAACACCATCATGTTTTTCAACGGCAGGGACTGGGAAACTGGTCAGGAATGATGGATGGTGCTAGGGAAGCCTGTTTCAGTTTTCTAGAGATTTGAGACAGTGATGGAGGTTCACCGTCCAGCAGGACAATGACCTGAAGCATACTGCTAAAGCAACACTTGAGTGGTTTAATGGGAAACATTTAAATGTCTTGGAATGGCCTAGTCAAAGCCCAGACCTCAATCCAATTGAGAATCTGTGGTATGACTTAAATTGCTGTACACCAGCGGAACCCATCCGACTTCAAGGAGCTGGAGCAGTTTTGCCTTGAAGAATGGGCAAAAATCCCAGTGGATAGATGTGCCAAGTTTATAGAGACATACCCCAAGAGACTTGCATCTGTAATTGCTGCAAAAGGTGGCTCTACAAAGTATTGACTTTGGGCGGGTGAATAGTTATGCAAGCTCAAGTTCTGTTTTTTTGTCTTATTTCTTGTTTGTTTCACACAAAAATATTTTGCATCTTCAGTGGTAGGCATGTTGGGTAACTCAAATGATTCAACCCCCCAAAAATCAATTTTAATTACAGGTTGTAAGGCAACAAAATAGGAAAAATGCCAAGGGGGTGAATACTTTCGCACGCCATTGTATTCAATCTCTCCCTATCCCATTGTAATGTCCCTACATGCTTCAAGATGGCCACCATTGTTCCTGTACCCAAGAAGCCAAAGGTAACTGAACTTATTGATTATCACCCTGTAGCACTCACCTCTGTCATCATGAAGTGCTTTGAGCGACTAGTCAAGGATCATATCACCTCTACCTTAGCTGCCACACTAGAGCCACTTCAATTGGCTTACTGCCCCAATAGATTCACAGACGACGCAATCGCCATCACTCTGCACACTGACCTATCCCATCTGGACAAGAGGGATACCTATGTAAGAATGCTGTTTATTGACTATAGCTTAGCATTCAGCACCATAGTACTCTCCAAGGTCATCATTAAGCTCGAGGCCCTGGGTCTGAACCCCGCCCTGTGCAACTGGGTCCTGGACTTCCTGACAGGCCGCCCCCAGGTGGTAGGGAAGGTAGGGAACTTCACCTCCACTCCACTGATCCTCAACACTGGGGCCCCACAAGGGTGCATGCTCAGCCTCCTCCTGTGTGGCCAAGCACGCCTCCAACTCAATCATCAAGTTTGCAGACGACACAACAGTAGTAGGCTTGATTACCAACGATGACGAGACAGCCTACAGGGAGGAGGTGAGGGCTCTGGGAGTGTGGTGCCTGGAAAACAATTTCTCACTCAATGTCAACAAAACAAAGGAGATGATCGTGGACTTCAGGAAACATCAGAGGGTGCACCCTCCTATCCACATCGACGGGAACGCAGTGGAGAAGGTGGAAAGCTTCAAGTTCCTTGGCGTATACGTCACTAACAAACTGAAATGGACCACCCACACAGACAGTGTGGTGAAGAAGGCACAACAGAGCCTTTTCAACCTCAGGAGGCTGAAGAAATTTGGCTTGTCACCTAAAACCCTCACAAACTTTTACAGATGCACAATTGAATGTTTCCTGTCGGGCTGTACCACCACCTGCACCACCCGCAACGGAAGACTCTGCAGAGGGTGGTGCAGTCTGCCCAACACATTACCGGGGGCAAACTGCCTGCCCTCCAGGACACCTACAGCACCTGATGTCACAGGAAGGCCAAAAAGATCATCAAGGACATCAACCACTCGAGCCACTGCATGTTTATCCCGCTATCATCCAGAAGGTGAGGTCAGTACAGGTGCATCAAAGCTGGGACCGAGAGACTGAAAAACAGCTTCTATCTCAAGGCCATTAGACTGTTAAATAGCCATCACTAGCACATTAGAGGCTGCTGCCTGTAGGCATAGACTAGAAATAACTGGCCACTTTAAGGAATGGAACACTAGTCAATTTAATAATGTTTGCATATCTGTTATTACTCATCTCATATGTGAGCGGACCAAGTAATTGGGCGTCACTCTAAAGCGGGAAGGTGGAACAAACGAGTCAGGAGTAGGTTTTCTTGATTGAACAAAGTTCTATATTGAGGGCATTTGGACAACACAAACACTCCAACAGAATCAATGAAACTCTCCAAAGGAAAAAACATATATCTTCTTCTCCAGAGCAAAACAGGAACACAATACGATTGTCTTTAAATTACCACAAAAAGTCACGACATTGTCACCGTCTTAATGGTTCTTCCTAGATAGCTCCTCTGTCTCGGTAGCCATCTTCCAGAGATAGTTCCCCTCCTTGCTGGTTCCATACTCTCTCTTATAGGGGAAGGAGAATATCTCATTAGTTGTGTCAGCTGTGCTTAATTGCCTCTGGTTCACCTGTCTCCCATGCCTTGTTGGGCTACCATCCGTGAGCCCAGCCTGCCCTCTGGTGGTCCTTCCACATACCTTCCCCCTCAGGACCGAACCGGAGGGTCGGGCGCCAGACGCACCGTCTTGGTCGCGTCGGGACAGCGCGTCTGCATTCCCATTCCTCGATCCGGCCCTGTGGATGACATGGAAAGAGAACGGTTGTAAAGACAAAAACCATCTGGCTATTCTGTTGTTATTGTTTCTCTTACCAGCCATCCACGTGAGGGGCGCATGGTCCGTAACTAAAGCAATCCTCCGACCCAGTAGGTAGTACCGGAGATAATCGAGGGCCCACTTAATGGCTAAGGCCTCTTTCTCTACAGTAGCATACCTCTGTTCCCGATCGCTGAGCTTCCTACTTATGAAGAGAATCGGCTTCTCTGCTTCGCCTTTACCCTGAGCTAGTACGGCCCCGAGCCCTGTATCCGAGGCGTCGACCTGCACAATGAACTCTTGTGAGAAGTCCGGAGCCTGTAGGACGGGATCAGAGCACAGGCCATCTTTTAGCGATTGAAAGGCCTCTTCAGTCTCGTCTTTCCACTCTACCTGGTTTGGCAAGTTTTTCTTGATGAGGTTTGTGAGGGGATTGGCAATGGTTGCATATCCCGGGATAAAACGGCGATAATATCCCGTTATCCCTAAGAAGGCCCGAACGTCCCGCTTGGCCTGGGGTCGCGGCCAGTCCCGAATTGCCCTGGTCTTCTCTGCCTGCGGGCGTATTTTCCCATTCCCCACGGTGTACCCCAGGTATTCCGCTTCGGACAGACCCAGGCAGCATTTATTTGGATTGGCCGTCAACCCTGTGGCTTCCAAACTCACGAGCACCGCCCGTAATCGCAGGAGGTGACTATCCCAGTCCTCGCTGTGTATAACCACATCGTCTATGTACGCCGCTGCATACTCTTGATGGGGCCGTAGAATGGCATCCATGAGGCGTTGGAAAGTTGCAGCGGCACCATGCAGTCCAAAGGGCATCCTCACATACTGGAAAAGCCCCTCTGGTGTGGCGAAGGCAGTCTTTGGGCGATCCTCCGGAGCCACCGGCACTTGCCAATATCCCTTCGTCAAATCCAGGGTGGTGATGAACTTGGCCTTTCCTAAGCGCTCCAAGAGTTCATCCACGCGGGGCATGGGATACGCATCGAATGTAGAGATGGCATTCACGGCCCTAAAATCGTTGCAGAGTCTCATACTACCATCGGATTTGGGGACCAGGACTATGGGACTGGACCACTCACTCGTCGATGGCTCGATCACACCCATCCTCAACATCTCCCTTACCTCGTTCTTAGCGATGACTCGGCGAGCCTCAGGAATCCTGTAAGGGCGGATATGCACCTTCTTGCCGGGTTCAGTGTGGATATGGTGGAACAGGACATCTGTTTGTCCTGGGAATGGAGAGAATATTCGACCGAAGTTCATAATCAGCTTGTCTAGCTGTCTTGACTGCTCCGGCAGGAGAGTTTGACCACGGCGCACCGGTGGTAGAGCCTCCTCTTTTCCTTTTCCCTCCAGGGCCATCAAAGCCACCTCCTCCTCTCTTCCATGGTACGGCTTTAACAGATTTATGTGATTGAGTTGGACCTTCTTCCTTCTATCAGGTTGCTTGATGAGGTAATTGACCGGTGAGACCCTTTTCATTACCTCGTAGGGTCCCCACCACTGTGCCAGCAAGCGATGTTCGGCCGTGGGCACGAGCACCATCACTTTCTCTCCCACGGTGATCTCACGGGGGTCGCGGACTTATCATAGGCCCGGCCTTGGGTCCTTTGTGCCTTCTCCATATGCTCCTTGACTATGGGCCACACAGCTGACAGGCGGTCTCTCATCAGGGTAATATGTTCTATTGTGGATCGAAAGGGGCATGGTTGGGTCTCCCAGGTCTCCTTGGCTAAGTCGAGGATCCCTCGACAGGGTCTGCCATAGAGCAATTCAAACGGAGAGAATCCAGTGGATGCTTGGGGTACTTCTCGCAGGGCAAACATTAAGTGTGGGAGAAGCATGTCCCAGTTTTTCCCGTCTCGGGACACCACTCTTCTCAACATGCTTTTAATCGTTTTGTTCAAGCGTTCACACAACCCGTCTGTTTGAGGGTGGAATATGCTTGTACGTATCTGTTGAACCTGATACAACCGACACAAGTCCTTCATCAACCGCGACATGAATGGGGTTCCCTGATCAGTTAAGATCGTCTTGGGGAGGCCCACCCGAGAGAACATCATGAATAATTCCTTGGCAATTCCCTTTGACGACATGTTACGCAGGGGTATGGCCTCCGGGAACTTGGTAGCGTAATCTATGACCACTAGGATGTACTCGTGTCCTCTGGCGGATTTTGGGAGTGGTCCTACGAGGTCCATAGCTATGCGTTCAAAGGGAGTCTCTATGATGGGGAGAGGAATCAAAGGGTTACGCAGGTGTGGCCGTGGAGCTGTACGTTGACATTGATCACACGTCCTACAATACCTGGCCACATCCCGGGTGACCCGGGGCCAATAGAATCTCTGCATGATTCTGTCAATAGTCTTGTCTCGTGCCAGGTGTCCTCCTAGGACGTGGGAATGGGCTAACTGTAGAACTGTATCCCTGTATGGTCTAGGCAACATTAGTAATTCCTGGTTTTCCCCCCTTCGTCGTACGACCCAGTATAAGAGACCCCGCCTGATTGCATAGTAAGGAAGAGGGGGCTCACCTGATCCGTCGACGTTCCTCCCGTCGATCACCTTCACCTTCCTCATGGCCTCCCTTAGGTCTGGGTCTCTATGCTGCGAGGTGCCGAACTGTCCCTTTAATTCCTGGGGCAGATCAACCTCGGTAGAGGGATGTGGAGGATGTTCCCCATCCCCCTCAGGGGTGACCGATGAGAACCCCTTCCAGGTTCCCTCCTCGGATGGAGTTTCAAATATATCCCTTAGCGTCTGGTTGCTCCTTCCTTCCTGTGTAGTGTATAACCCTTCACAGGTGTCTTCATCGGTGGTTTCCTGGAATATCTGTCGTAAACGTTGGGTTGCTATTTCTTCCTCTGCTGCGGAGGACGAGGACGTAGCTACGTCTCCTTGTAGGACTACTACCTCGGGCTTGGATTTTCTCTTCTTTCCTGTCCCCCTTCTTTCCACGCATAACGTCATCTGCCGAAGCTCCTTATATAGGGGACAGTCTCTCCCGATCAATAATGGTACCTTCAGCTGGGGCACTTTCCCTGCCCTGACTGTACACCTTCCTTTTGGAGTGAGAATCGGCAGATTCACAGTGGGGTAATAGTGGGTGTCTCCATGGATACAGGATACGGCTACTTTGTCTGGTAGCAGTGTTGCGGAGGTCACCAGCCGCTCCTCTACTAACGTAACCATACTTCCCGAGTCGAGAATGGCTACCACATCTTGTCCTTCGACTCGAACTGGAATCTCTGGGGCTGGAGCTATTTCTGCTAACCAACAGTGTTGATCCTGCCCCATCAAATCGAGATGTGTGGGGGTGGGCAGTGATGACTCTGTGACCATGGGCTCGTCCTTGCTAGGACATTGTGGGGCATAATGGTTGGGAGACTGACATTTATAACACCGACCCTGCTGTGTGGGGGATGACTTCTCCCACCTCCGGAGGGGGTTTGGACGTTTCGGTGGCGGACGCGCCGGGGTGAGTCGGGGTACGGGATTGGAAGAACCCTTCCGTTCCTCCTTGTCATTTTTTAACAACTCCCCTGTAGACCGATATGTTTCCACCGCCTGTGCTATGTCGTCGACTAACAACGGGTTGGCTTGCCCCACAACCCTTTTTAAGTCACTGGGTAATTCCCTCAATATCTTGTCCACTACAAAAGTCTCTATCACCTGTCCTACTCCCTTTTCAGGTTCTAGCCACTGTTTCGTCAGTCGTATTAATGCAAAAATCTGGGAACGGACGGGTTTGTCAGCTGTGTAGGTCCATTGATGGAACTTTACGGCCCTATATCTGGCAGTCAGCTGGTACCGGGATAGGATCTCGGTTTTTAGTCGCCCATAGTCTGCAGCTTCGCGGGCATCCAGGTCAAAATAGGCTTCCTGAGCCACCCCGGTCAAAAGAGGGGCTAATGCGCTCGCCCATTCTGTGGGCGACCACTCTTCCAAGGTGGCCGTCCTTTCGAAGGTCATGAGGAAGGCCTCAATATCATCCTCCTTGGAGAGACGAGGTAAGATGGCGTGAGCAGCCGCTCTTGGCTTAACTCTAGGTTCTTCTCGCCGGCTCAACTGTTGTTGCAGGAGTTCTATGGTTGTATGCTGTGCCGTGATCAATTGTTGTAGTAGGGCGTTATCCATCGTACTTGAATGGTTCCTCCTGGTCTACTGGAAGAATCTTGAATTACTCACTTATCCTTGTGTCACTCGTCCACCTAATGCCCACATTCTCCACCAATGTGAGCGGACCAAGTAATTGGGCGTCACTCTAAAGCGGGAAGGTGGAACAAACGAGTCAGGAGTAGGTTTTCTTGATTGAACAAAGTTCTATATTGAGGGCATTTGGACAACACAAACACTCCAACAGAATCAATGAAACTCTCCAAAGGAAAAAACATATATCTTCTTCTCCAGAGCAAAACAGGAACACAATACGATTGTCTTTAAATTACCACAAAAAGTCACGACATTGTCACCGTCTTAATGGTTCTTCCTAGATAGCTCCTCTGTCTCGGTAGCCATCTTCCAGAGATAGTTCCCCTCCTTGCTGGTTCCATACTCTCTCTTATAGGGGAAGGAGAATATCTCATTAGTTGTGTCAACTGTGCTTAATTGCCTCTGGTTCACCTGTCTCCCATGCCTTGTTGGGCTACCATCCGTGAGCCCAGCCTGCCCTCTGGTGGTCCTTCCACATATGTATATACTGTATTCTATACTATTCTATGGTATCTTAGTCACTTAATGTTTACATATCTTGCATTACTCATCTCATATGTATATACTGTATTCTATACTCATCTACTGTATCTTAGTCCGTTGCGCTCTGACATCGTTGGTCCATATGCATATAGTCTTAATTCATTCCTACTTAGATTTGTGTGTATTGGATATATGTTGTGTAATTTGTTAGATATTACTTGTTAGATATTACTGCACTGTCGGAGCTAGAAGCACAAGCATTTCGCTACACCTGCAAAAACATCTGCAAATCACGTGTATGTGACCAATAAAATGGGATTTGATTACGGTGTGGGTTTTAGTGATATAAAACAGTTGCTGTGGTTGCTCAGGTTCATGAGCTGATAAAACCATGCACATATCATAAATATCATCCTCCTCTTCCTTCTACTCATCATCATCATCATCATCATCATCATTCTCATTGCATGGGTCAGACTAATTCTGTCTGTCCTGAATGTCTGTATGTATAATTTCACTTGTTGCTCCAGATAAGATGCAAAATTGCAATGTAACCCAACTGGTTCAAATCTCATGAACTACGCAATTTTGCAATCTGATCTGTTAAATGGTCAAATTGTGTGTAAATGTTCCACATTCAGGTTGCTCTGAATAACAGAAAAGCTCAAATATTTTGATATTGATGTTGCAGGCATTTTTGCCTGCAACACGGTACTATTGCTAGCTCTCTTCTCTCATCTAGTTCAAACATTAATTTACTTGTTCGTATTAACTAGACCTATTGTTAGCCTCACGGCTCTACGGTCGTGGGAGAACATCTACTCGAAGTCGAACTGCCACACGCGGTCCCCTTCGGCCAACACGGTGCTAGTTACAACACGACTTAGCAGGGGTAGCTGCTATTTAGGTAACGCATCACCAGCCTCGCAGCTGTAGCTTTCCCATATATCCCAGCTAACTTGAACTGCAAGGCTTCTACTAGTTATCCTATGTCTAACTGAAGCCCAGAGCTTACACATTGTTTTCACAACAAGCGTTTTCAGCATATCCCTGTTCTACGCAATGGCCACTGCTGCCTCATCACTAGACGAGTCTAGCACAGCACTTGAACCACCATGTTCTTGTGATTGTGGCTCCATGATTGCTGGGAAGGCTTTCACCTTCTGTGCATCAATTGTCTGGGAAGAGAACATGCTCGATAACCCTAAGTCCTGTAAGCATCGTAAATTGCTCTCTAGAGCCGGTTTGAAATGGAGGCTAAAACGCTTAGCTGTTTCTACCCTGTCCCTTCCCTTTCAGCCACCGGTTGAGACAGAGGCTCAACCCCCCACAACCGAGCTCAGCTGGGGCGAGGTTATGGATAGCCTCGATTCTCTCTCCTCATTGTCTGACGAAGCTATGGGATGACAAGGACAGGATTCATCTCGTGGGTCTCCTAGACTTTGGACCCCGAAAGGGACCTGGGAAAAGACTCCCATGCTGCATAGTCCCTGCTAAGCAACTGCTCTGCTTACTGTAGTCCCAGTCTGCCTCAGAGAGGCTAGGAGCTCATGGGATAAGCCCCTTACCAGCAATATTCTGATAGGGGCTTCCAGAGCATGAACATACACAATATGGAACCCTCCCATGGTGGGTTCCATCACTGGCTGACCACCTCCACCCCACACGCTAAACATACGCTGACAAAATGGCGCCGGAAGAAATGGCGGCAGTTTTACGTGCGCCCAATTGTGCTACTTTGTGGGTTTTTTTGCGTTATTTGTAACTTATTTTGTACATAATGTTTCTGCAACTGTATCTTACGGGAAAAAAAGAGTTTCTGGATGTCAGGACAGCGATCACTCACCTCGGATTAGACTAAGATTTTTTCTTCAAGGAAGACTCACAAGACATCCTCCAAACACCCAACAAGGCCAAAATCCCCGTTATTTGCAAGAGGAAGTGACGCAGGTACAGAGGACAAAGAGCCAGATGCTTGGTCAGGACCCGGAAAAGGCGAGTGGGAAAGCTGCCTTTACCGTCAATACTACTCGCCATCGTGCAATCATTGAGCAATAAACTAGACGAGGTACACCATGAATATCATACCAACAGGACATCAAAAACTGTAATATCCTATGTTTTACGGAATCGTGGCTGAATGACGACATGGATATTCAGCCAGTGGGATATACGCTGCACCGGCAGGATAGAACAGCACACAGTAAAACGAGGGGGGGGGGGGGGTCTGTGCATATTTGTAAACAACAGCTGGTGCACGAAATCTAAGGAAGTCTCTAGATTTTGCTCGCCTGAAGTAGAGGATTTTGTGATAAATTGCAGGCCACACTACATGCCTAGAGAGTTGTCAGCTATACTTTTCATGGCTGTTTATTTACCACCACAGACAGATGCTGGCACTACACTGCACTCAGTCAGCTGTATAAGGAAATAAGCAAACAGGAAACCACCTACCCAGAGGCGGTGCTCCTAGTGGCCGGAGACGTTAATGCAGGGAAACTTAAATCAGTTCTACCAAATTTCCATCAACATGTTAAATGTGCAACCAGAGGGAAAGAAATTCTAGATCACCTGTACTCCAAACACAAGGATGCGTACAAAGCTCTCCCTCGCCCTCCATTTGGTAAATCTGACCACAACTCTATCCTCCTTATTCCTGCTTACAAGCAAAAATTAAAGCAGGAAGCACCAGTGACTTGGTCTATAAAAAAGTGGTCAGATGAAGCAGATGCTAAACTACAGGACTGTTTTGCTATCACAGACTGGAGCATGTTCCGGGATTATTCTGATGGCATTGAGGAGTACACCACATAAGTCACTGGCTTTATCAATAAGTGCATTGAGGACGTCGTCCCCACAGTGACTGTACGTACATACCCCAACCAGAAGCCATGGATTACAGGCAATATTCGCACTGAGCTAAAGGGTAGAGCTACCGCCTTCAAGGTGCGGGACTCTAACCCGGAAGCTTACAAGAAATCCTGCTATGTCCTGCGACTAACCATTAAACAGGCAAAGTGTTAAAACCTTTTGGCAATAGGGGGTGCTATTTGCACTTTGTAATAATTACGTTCCCAAATTAAACTGCCTCGTACGCAATTCTTGCTTGTACAATATGCATATTATTATTACTATTGGATAGAAAACACTCTCTAGTTTCTAAAACCGTTTGAATTATTTCTCTGAGTGAAACAGAACTCATTCTGCAGCACATTTCCTGTCAGGGAGTGAGATTTCAGAAATCGAGGTCCCTGTTCTGAGGTCAGTTTATAAGTCCCCATGTAAGCCATCGGGCTACATGCACTGCATACGTCTTCCTCTAGAGGTCAGTAAGCGGGGAGAATTTGAATGGAGTGGATTGCACAATCTGGGACCCTATATAAGAGCGTGGAACGGAAGTACCGTCCTGTTCAACATTGCGCCTGGTGCATCAGGGACATCACTATGGCCTCCTGCAAAGCTTTCGTTTTAGCAGTTCTGTATCTCCGGTCATGTTTTTATTCGTTATAGTTGTTAAAGACATCATAAGGTAGTTAATTTAAACCGACTTATAGCAGTTTATAGCAGTTTATTGCAATTTTCTGGGATTTCTTTGTCATGCGCTTTCACGAGTTGGACACCTCTCCAGTGGGTGGCTATCGTTAGCTGCTATTTCGACAGGAGAAGAGGACATCTTTCAACCAAAAGACGATTGTTCTGGAGAAAGGACACCTTGCCCAAGATTCTGATGGAAGCTCAGCTAATAGTAAGCAGTCTTTATGCTGTTAACCTTTCACAAGCCTCTACCCCGGGTCCGGGAGCACCCCCCCCCCCCACACACACACTGATTAGCATCGCTAGCATAGCGTCACAATTAAATAGTAGCATCTAAATATCATTAAATCACAAGTCCAAGACACCTAATGAAAGATACAGATCCTGTGAATAAAGCCACCATTTCAGATTTTTAAAATGTTTTACAGGGAAGACACAATATGTAAATCTATTAGCTAAACACGTTAGCAAAAATCACCATTTTTCTTTGTCCACCATTTTCTCTCAACACCAGTAGCTATCACCAATTCGGCTAAACTAAGATATTGATAGCCACTAACCAAGAAAAAACCTCATCCGATGACAGTCTGATAACATATTTATGGTATAGGATAGGTTTTGTTAGAAAAATGTGCATATTTCAGGTATAAATCATAGTTTGCCATTGCAGCCACCATCACAAATCTCACCAAAGCGACTAGAATTACTATAGAGAGCAACTTGTATTACCAATTTACTCATCATAAAACATTTCTTAAAAATACACAGCACATAGCAATGGAAAGACACAGATCTTGTGAATTCAGACAACATTTCAGATTTTCTAAGTGTTTTACGGCGAAAACACAATAAATCGTTATATTAGCATACCACATATGCAAACGTTACCCGAGCACTGATTCAAGCCAAAGAGAGCGATATCGTTATCATCGCCAAAATATATTAATTTTTTCACTAACCTTTTCAGAATTCTTCAGATGACACTCCTGTAACATCATATTACAACATACATATAGAGTTTGTTCGAAAATTTGCATATTTAGCCACCAAAATCATGGTTAGACAATGACAAAAGTAGCACAGCTGGTTAGAAAATGTTCTGCACCATATTAGACAGTGATCTACTCTTATACATAAATACTCATAAACTTGACTAAAAAATACAGGGTGGACAGCGATTGATAGACAATTTAATTCTTAATACAATCGCGGAATTACATTTTTTAAATTATCCTTAATTTTCAATACAGGTTGCGCCAAGCGAAGCTATAGCAAACAAAATGGCGGCATAAGCGTTTAACATTTTTCGACAGAAACACGATTTATCATCATAAATTGTTCTTACTATGAGCTGTTCTCCCATCAGAATCTTGGACAATGAATCCTTTCTTGGGTCTAATCTTCTTTTGGTCGAAAGATGTCCACTTGTCCGTCGAAATGCCCACTAACGTACGACCGGGACCCCGAAACGTGCCCGGAGCTTCAAAGTGTATTACAAAGCAATGCCTCAAAATCGCACTAAACGGATATAAATTGCTATAAAACGGTTTAAATTAACTACCTTATGATGTTTCTAACACCTATAACGAGTAAAAAGATGACCGACGCTATATTACTGGCTAAACCAAGGCTTGGAAAAAGGCCAGTCAGATATCCTTCTTGCGCAGAGTCCAAAGGAACGCTACTTCCGGTATTTGGTGATTTATAGAGCCCATGATTGAGCAATCGACTCCATTCAAATTGTCACCACTTACTGACATCTAGAGGAAGGCGTGGGCAGTGTTTGTATCCTCATAGGATTAACAGTGGCTTTAAAACTGATCTGGAACCAGAGGCCAAGAGTTCTGAAAACTCACTCACTTGGAGGAAAAGTGCTGTAGAATGAGTTCTGTTCCACTCAGAGACATAATTCAAACGGCTATAGAAACTAGAGAGTGTTTTCTATCCAATAATAACAATAATATGCATATTGTACGAGCAAGAATTGAGTACTAGGCAGTTTAATCTGTAGAGCAAATTATGCTAATGCGAAACAGCACCCCCTATAGTTGCAAGAAGTTAATTCGTACTTATGTTGACAAATGTCAAATAATAATTCCGCCATGAATTATGGTGCGGTCTCGCTTTAGCGCACGCTGTATTGTGCAGTAATGTTAATTTAAAAAATCTAACACAGCGATTGCATTAAGGACTAATTTATCTTTCATTTGCTGTCCAACTTGTATTTTTTAGTCAAGTTTATGAATAGTTTTCGATTAGAATAGGTGCCTCTCCAAGATGGTGCCGGACAGATTGCTTGAAGTTTTGGCCACTAATCACATTGTATAACCACGATTTGTGCCGCTAAATATGCACATTTTTGAGCAAACTCTATATGCATTGTGTAATATGATGTTATTGTGTAATATGATGTTATAGGACTGTCATCTGAAGAATTCTGAGAAGGTTAGTAAAAAAATTAATATATTTTGGTGGTTTATATGTTATTGCTATTTTTGGCTTGAATCAATGCTGTTGTGATGTTAGCTATTGTGGTAAGCTAATATAACGCTATATTGTGTTTCACTGTAAAACACTTAGAAAATCTGAAATATTGTCTGGATTCACAATATCTGTGTCTTTCAATTGCTGTAGCTGTGTATTTTTAAGAAATGTTTTATGATGAGTAATTAGGTAATTCACGTTGCTCTCTGTAGTTATTCTAGTCGCTTTGGTGAGAGTTGTGATGGTGGCTGCAATGGTAAACTATGATTTATACCTGAAATATGCAAATTTTTCTAACAAAACATGCAATACAATAAATATTTTATCAGACTGTCATCTGATGAAGTTGTTTCTTGGTTAGTGGCTATTTATATCTTTATTTGGTCGAATTTGTGATAGCTACTGATGGAGTAAAAAAACTGGTGTCTTTTGCTAACGTGGTTAGCTAATAGATTTACACATTGTGTCTTCCCTGTAAAACATTTTAAAAATGAGAAATGATGGCTGGATTCACAAGATGTGTATCTTTCATCTGGTGTCTTGGACTTGTGATTTAATGATATTTAGATGCTAGTATTTACTTGTGACGCTATGCTAGGCTATGCTAGTCAGCTTTTTTACTGATGGGGGTGCTCCCGGATCCGGGTTTGGGAGGAATTAGAGGTTAACTTCTTCAGAATACAGGGGGTGCTGTTTTTGCATTAGCATAATTGCCTCTACAGATTAAACTGCCTCTTATTCAATTATTGCTGTTACTATATGCATATAACCATATACCATTGGATAGAAAACAAGCTATGGTTTCTAAATCCGTTTCAATTTTGACTCTGAGTGAAACACAGGTCATTTGACAGCACTTTCCCTGAGCCAGAAGAAGATTGCAAGATGTGTATGCTCGCTTCAACGCTCTGCCTATATATGGTCACGCCACCTATGACCCGAAACACACTTCATTCGTCTTCCTCTGGGTGTCAGGAAGACGTCAGAGGAGAAATTTTTTGTTTATCTTGTACTGACGTGAAATAAGACCTATTTCTTTAGCGTGACCGACAACTTCCGGTTTTCTGAAACGCGCGTTTTAGAGGTGCAATTGTCTTTTGTTATGCTGACGTTACGGATGAAAACTATCTCCGTCTCGAAGTTTGTTTGATACATGTGACCATATCATCGTAATGTATGTTTTTTCAATATAGTTTAATCAGATTATTTGAATTTTTTCGGGAGTTTTGCCGTGTTCCGTTCTGTGAGTTTTTTAACTTTGGACAGAATCGTGCCAGTCGACCAGTACCCAGGCTAAATGAAGAGGAAAAGTTGCCATTGTGAATGGATTGAACGACTCATCAGGACTAAGGACACCTTGATCAACATTCTGATGAAAGATCAGCAATAGTAAGACCCAATTTGCGATGTTATTTCATATATCTGTCGTGCATGTGAACTGGTCGGGCGCGCCCAGCTGGTTCTGGCTGGCGTGGCTATGCTAAATTAGCGCTACATTTTGTTTTCGCTATAAAACATTTAATAAATCTGAAATATTGTTTGGATTCACCAGATGTTGGGCTTTCAATATCTGTACGCGGTGTATTTTTTCTGAAATGTTTTAAGACAAGTAATTAGTTATATAACGTTGGTCTCTGTAATTGTTCTAGCTGCATCAGCACTATATCAGATTGCAGCTGCAATGTAGAACTGTGATTTATACCTGAAAAATGCACATTTAAAAAAAAAAAACTATGCTATACCATAAATATGTTATCAGACTGTCATCTTATGAATTTGTTTGTTGGTTAGTGGCTATCAATATCTTAGTTTAGCCGAATTGGTGATAGCACCTGATGGAGTAAGAAACTGATGGAGTTAGAAAAGTGGTGTCTTTTGCTAACGTGGTTAGCTAATAGATTTACATATTTTGTCTTCCCTGTAAAACATTTAAAAAATCTGAAATGGTGGTTTTATTCACAAGATCTGTGTCTTTCATTGGGTGTCTTGGACTTGTGATTTAATGATATTTAGATGCTACTATTTAATTGTGACGCTATACTAACGATGCTAATCAGTGTGGGGGGGGGTGGGGGGTGCTCCCGAATCCGGGTTAGGTACTCGGTAGAGGTTAATACAGGGCTAAGATTGAATCATTCTACACCGGCTCTTGTGTTATTAAGCTATTTAAAACGATGATTGTTGATGTGTACGGCTGCATTTCAGAAGACAAAAATGTACATTTGAATGTTGCAGTAATAGGGCCTATCATTTGAGCGAGCAAGAAATAACATAATTTTGATAGCAATCCCTGATCCCATTTTCAGCCACTCACGAGGCTCATTTGAAATTCTCTGCAACAAAAGAGTGATCAAGTTAAGATCCGACATCTGTACAGTAGGGTTTTGACGGTGTGTGTTGCTTACGCAAAACCAGTCTCCAAGACTCTAACCCGGAAGCTGACAAGAAATCTCGCTATGCCCTGCGACGAACCATCAAACAGGCAGAGCGTCAATACAGGGCTAAGATTGAATCATACTACACCGGCTCCGACGCTCGTCGGATGTGGCAGGGCTTGCAAACTATTACAGACTACAGGGAAGCACAGCCGCGAGCTGCCCAGTGACACGAGCCTACCAGACGAGCTAAATCACTTCTATGCTCGCTTCAAGGCAAGCAACACTGAGGCATGCATGAGAGCATCAGCTGTTCCGGACGACTGTGTGATCACGCTCTCCATACCCGACGTGAGTAAGACCTTTAAACAGGTCAACATACACAAGGCTGCGGGGCCAGACGGATTACCAGGACATGTGCTCCGGGCATGTGCTGACCAACTGGCAGGTGTCTTCACTGACATTTTCAACAGATCCCTGATTGAGACTGTAATACCAACATGTTTCAAGCAGACCACCATAGTGCCTGTACCCAAGAACACAAAGGCAACCAGCCTAAATGACTACAGACCCGTAGCACTCACGTTCGTAGCCACGACGTGCTTTGAAAGGCTGGTAATGGCTCACATCAACACCATCATCCCAGAAACCCTAGACCCACTCCAATTAGCATACCACTCAAACAGATCCACAGATGATGCAATCTCTATTGCACTCCACACTGACCTTTCCCACCTGGACAAAAGGAACACCTATGTGAGAATGTTATTCATTGACTACAGCTCAGCGTTCAACACCATAGTACCCTCAAAGCTCATCACTAAGCTAAGGAACCTGGGACTAAACACCTCCCTCTGCAACTGGATCCTAGACTTCCTGACGGGCCGCCCCCAGGTGGTGAGGGTAAGTAGCAACACATCTGCCATGCTGATCCTCAACACTGGAACTCCCTAGGGGTGTGTGCTCAGTCCCCTCCTGTACTCCCTGTTCACCCACGACTGCATGGCCAGGCACGACTCTAACACCATCAATAAGTTTGCAGATGACACAACAGTGGTAGGCCTGATCACCGACAACGACGAGACAGCCTATAGGGACAGCCTATAGGCTGGGTGGTGACAGAATAACAACCTATCCCGCAACGTAACCAAGGAGATGATTTTGGTTTACAGGAAAAGGAGCACCGAGCATGCCCCCATTCTCATCGACGGGGCTGTAGTGGAGCAGGTTGAGAGCTTCGAGTTCCTTGGTGTCCACATCACCAACAAACTAGAATGGTCCAAACACACCAAGACAGTCGTGAAGAGGGCACGACAAAGCCCTTTCCCCCTCAGGAAACTAAAAAGATTTGGCATGGGTCCTGAGATCCTCAAAAGTTTCTACAGCTGCAACATCAAGAGCATCCTGACAGGTTGCATCACTGCCTGGTACGGCAATTGCTCGGCCTCCGACCGCAAGGCACTTCAGAGGGCAGTGCGTACGGCCCAGTACATCACTGGGGCAAAGCTGCCTGCCATCCAGGACCTCTACACCAGGTGGTGTCAGAGGAATGCCCTAACAATTAGAAGACCCCAGCCACCCCAGTCATAGACTGTTCTCTCTACTACCGCATGGCAAGCGCTACCGGAGTGCCAAGTCTAGGACAAAAAGGCTTCTCACCAGTTTTTACCCCCAAGCCATTAGACTCTTGAACAGGTAACCAAATGGTTACCCAGACTATTTGCATTGTGGACCCTCCCCCCTTCCCAACCCCTCTTTTACGCTGCTGCTGCTCTCTGTTGATCATATATGTATAGTCATTTTAACTATACGTTCATGTACATACTACCTCAATTGGCCCAACTAACCAGTGCTCCCGCACACTGGCTAACCGGGCTATCTGCATTGTGTCCCACCACCCGCCAACCCCTCTTTTACGCTACTGCTACACTCTGTTCATTGCATATGCATAGTCACTTTAACCATACCTACATGTACATACTACCTCAATCAGCCTGACTAACCGGTGTCTGTATATAGCCTTGCTACTGTTATTTTCAAATGTCTTTTTACTGTTTTTGTATTTCTTTACTTTCCCCCACACACACACATACCTTTTTTCCCCCGCACTATTGGTTAGAGCCTGTAAGTAAGCATTTCACTGTAACATAAAGAAAATACATGGCAGACAAAACATGGACAAAAAAGATGCAATGCCATCTCTAAGTCTCCCAGCAAGGCACCAAAGAAAAAGAAAACAATGCATCACAACAAGGCTTAGTTTGGAGAAACGTCACAACAAGGCTCAGTCACGAGAAACGTCACAACCTGTTGTATTCGGCGCCCGTGACAAATAAACTTTGATTTGATTTATCCCGTCACAGACGCCAAGTCGATTTTCACGTAATAATTAGGAATTCCCCTCAACCACGCTCACAAATTGGGGAAACATTATTTCCTATTGACCCCCATTGTAAAAGAGGCAACTTCTTTGTCGTTTTTTGTTCTTTTTTTTTGTTATACAGAAATAACAAAACATGCCGAAAAGCTGCTGTGTACATGTTACCAGATCAAGAACAAAAATTGTATAGAAATAGAGCCTGCAAGAAGATCAGGCTAATCGGCATGGTAGAGTGGGAAATGTGGGGACCCGGTGTCCAAGTAGGCTACACGTAGCTATGTTAGTGGAAAACATTTCATCAAAGGTAAGAAATGTAACTTGTTTAGTATAGTCTATTTGTAACTCCACTCATTACTTGTAGCTGTATTGTCCGTTTGTTTGTGTTGTTGGTCTTGGCTAGCTTAGTGTTCTGATCGGTAGCTAGCTAGCACTCACTCATGTGATCTGGCGGACTCACGAAACACATGCTTTGTTTGTAAAGGATGTCTGAGTGTTGGAGCGTGCCCTTGGTTATCCATAAATAAATAAAAAACAAGAAATGTATGCCATCTGGTTTGCTTAACATTAGTAATTTGAAATTATTTGTACTTTTACTTTTGATACTTAAGTATATTTTCGCAATTAAACTAACTTTTGACACTTAAGTATATTTAAAACCAAATACTTTTAAACTATTACTCAAGTAGTATTTTACTGGGTGACTTTCACTTTTACTTGAGTCATTTTCTATTAAGGTATCTTTACTTTTACGTATGACAATTGGGTACTTTTTACACCACTTTTTAAATAAAAAGGGGAGACGCAAATTGTACAATGACGGCCATATAGCCTGGATGACATTATTGTCCAAAAAAATTCCAGTCGTTATTATATATTCATATGAAAACCAAATTATAATTTATTGAGAACTTTATTCATTAGCGGGAACATTAATACCATTGCATCATAGGACAAAGGCCTCAATGGGATAGGACAAACTGCTGTGTTGCCTATTGGTTGTTCCAGCCCAACGATAGATTGAATCTTTATATGACACTAAACCAACTTTTTGAATTAAACAAAACAATTGTTAAGAGCGCTGATAGTATAGGTGACCTGAAGAAGTGATATTCTAACATCAGGTGTGCTTTTGATTTGTTTATGTTCTACTGTAGGTTCACCAGCTGACCTCTGTTATTAAGACACCCATGCTGACTGGATTCCCACTGTGAGGATGAGCAACGGTGCAGCAGAATCAGTTTCTACCTCTACTACTTGGTCCTTTTCCAGATCAGAAAGGAGACATCCTTCAGTTATACGAGATGGTTGTTATAAGCCGGGCTTTGGTCAATCTGAACGATTCTGTTGTGCCATTTGAGTATAGCACCTTCAACTTGTCGTCAAGACAAAAGTGCCCCCTTAAACCGTATGAATATATAAAATGCCATTTGGAACGTGTAAAAGACTATTGTTTACGATATCGTAAACATACTGTAATAGGCTATTTTGTTGTATGGGTGTAATGAAAAGTATTTTGTCATCTCTGCTTTGCCTAGTCCCATTGAATAAAACATATATTTCTTACAGCCCAACTATTTTCTTTATTTACAATTTTAGCACATTTAGCATAGACAATTAATTGTTGTAGTAGTCTTAGGCAAACCATCTTCATTATCACAGTGTCACCTCCAAGTGCCACTCGGACCTTCTACGATAAAAGCATCTGGCATTGAACTTGGGAGTTGTGTGTATGTGTCACGTTTACTCCTGCTCCCCCTCTGTGGCGCTTGACGTCGCCAGTTGTCTCATCATTGCGCACACCTGCCACCATCGTTACGCGCACCGCCTCATGACACTCACCTGGACTCAATCACCTTCCTGATTACCTCCTTTATATCTGTCTCCCTTGGTTTTTTCCTCCGGCATTGTTGTTTCTGTTTCTGTGTTTTATGTCTGTACCGACTTGTGTTTCTTGTTTTTGTCCATGTTCCGTTATTTATTAAATTCACTCCCTGTACTTGCTTCCCGATTCTTAGCATACCCGTTACAGTATGTTTTCAGCCAAGGATCCCATCTCCTGCTGTCAGACATTCATTTTCACCACCTATATTACAAGGGTGTCACGAATCCCGCCGAAGATGGTGCCTCTTCCCGTTCGGGCGGCGCTCGGCGGTCGTCGTCTCCGGCCTACTAGCTGCCACCGATCCCCTTTTCTGTTTCATTTAGTTTTGTCTGATTTGTTGCACCTGTTTTGTGTTTAGGTTTATTGTGGGCTATTTAAACCCAGTTGGCCCGCCGACTTTTGTGCGGGCTTGTTTTTCTGTTGGTGGTGTTTGTTCATTCCTGTGGTGTCTGTTCCATTTCGGATTAGTCCTGTTTGTTTTGGACTGGGACTTTACGCGCCCTTGTTTTGTGTGGCATGACTGTCTCTCTGAGATTTTTGGAATATTAAATCCACGTCTTTTCTGACTACCCTGCTCTCTGGGCCTGACTCCTGGAACTGTGCCAAAGGGTTGGATTTTCACCCACAAATGTCAGCACAAGGCATGTACAAAATCTAGTATAATGATTAGCTTCATATACATTGTCTACTGGTATTGTTTTTAAATTGAGGACATATAGCTGAATAATATGAACAAATGCCCATAAGGCTTAAAGGCGCTGCGTAGTCAATCCTTGGTCTGCATTGGCTGTGCAGCATTTACGGTGATATGGCCTCCGCAGAAGTCAGGGCATTGATACTTCTTGCGCTTTGTGGAGCAGTGCAGAGCTGTTGTGAAGAAAGTTGTCAATTCCCTTCCCCTCTTTATTTGTTCAAATATTTTTTACTGAACACAGACAAGAATGGTGTATAGGTATAAAAGACAGGTATACAATTCTTACCTAAACATAAAAGAGCAGACAGAAACAAAAAGACCCAGAGTTCTGGGTACAAAACAAATATTTCAAAACAAGACATACAGAACAAGGACAGGTAGAATGAAAGAGCGTAGGTGTCACCCCCCACTTATTCCCCCCCTTATCCCTCCCCCGCTTCTTCCCCCCCTTTATCCCTTCCCCTTATTCCCCTCCCGACTGCTCGGGTGGCGGTGCCAGCACATGCTGCCCAAAGGTGGATTAAAATATTACAATTGAGAGTGCGTTAAAAAGTACAAATTCACAGCGCCGAATGGTCCAAGTAAGAGAGGATAGGCTGCCAGATTTGATCAAATGTTGATAATTTATTGCTCAGTATATATCTAATTCTTTCTAACTGTACAGTGTTTGCCAATTCGCTGAGCCATAATTGGGTAGTGGGCGCTTCCCTCCTTTTCCAAAACAACAAGATTTGTTTTTTTGCCGAAATCAGACTGTAAGAGATGAGTTGTTTTTGAGTGTTGGTTAATCCCTTTAGGGAATCAGACACTCCCAGGATTATCAGAAGGGGTCAATTGAAGTCTCCAGAACTTCAGAGAGGATCCTAGAAATTCCACACCAATAACCATACAAGCTAGAGCATAGGGCAAAGCAGTGGAGAAGTGTACCCTGTGCAGCCTGACATTTATCACACATAGGGGATGTATCAGGAAATATCCTATGCAGTTTGCTTTTGGAATAGTGTAATCTGTGTAATACCTTGAATTGTATGAGACGATGTCTGGAGTTAATGGAGCAGGTGTGGATATACTCCAAGCTATCTTCCCAGTCTGCCACCAAAATGTCAGTCCCTAGTTCTTCCTCCCATTTTGCCTTAATGGCATCTGTAGAAGGTGTGCTAACAGATTGAAAAGCATCATATAAGCGAGATATCAGTTTGTCTGAGGTGGGGGATGTTTTTATGCATCCGTTAAACATGGAATGCTTAGCGTTCCCAAATGTTAGGAGGTGTTTTCTAACATAGTCTCTGGAAAAGTTACTTCTGGGAAGACTATAAGTTTCCCTCAGCAACTCAAAGGAAGCAAAGGTCCCTTCTATATATAAATCCCCTATGGTACTTATCCCCGACTCTCCCCATTGCTCAAAGGTGTTATCAAGGTTAGAGGGGGCAAATGAGGCGTTCCTGGCAACAGGGAGCATGAATGACATTGGTCTAAGCTCAAAGTGGGTTTTAATTTGCTTCCAGATTCAGACTGTGCTATGTATAATAGGATTGTTACGATAAAGTGACCTCTCCAGATTGACAGGCGTCAAAATCACAGCACCAATAGAGAAGGGGTGACACTCCTCACGCTCCATACTAAGCCAGCTGGGTGACGGACGTGCGTCATCCAGCAAAAACGTAACAGCGCGGAGGTTAGCGGCCCAGTAATAAAATATAAAATTTGGGAGAGACAATCCTCCTTCCATTTTGGATTTGCAGAGGTGTTTTTTACCTATCCTGTGTGTTTTATAATCCCAGAAGAAAGGATTGATAATTGAGTCCAGTTGTTTATGAAAGGATTTAGGTATGAATACTGGGATGTTCTGGTATAGGTAGAGCAGTTGTGGGAGGAAGACCATTTTAATGGCATTAATTCTTCCGAGCAGAGAAATTGGGAGAGTTCTCCAAAATTGTATGTTTGTCTTGAGTTTTTGCATCAGAGAGGGGAAATTCTCTTTAAATAGTAAGGAGTATTGTTTGATAACTACAATTCCTAGATAGGTACATTTTTCTGAAGATAACTTAACTGGAAGATGTTCTAGCCAGGAGGTGTTTTGTAACCGTATGGGCATTAATTCACTCTTGTTCCAATTTATTCTGTATCCCGAGAAGGTACCAAACAAATTAATCACATCAAGAATAGCTGGAATACTAGCTTGGGGTTCTGTTACATAGAGGAGAATGTCATCTGCGTATAGGGAAATCTTATTTAGAGTATCTTTAGTATTATAGCCGTGTATTGCTGCATGAAATCTAATCGCCTGAGCGAGAGGTTCAATGATTAGGGCGAAGAGCATAGGCGACAGCGCACAACCCTGCCTTGTCCCTCTGTAAAGGTTAAATCGGGGCGACAATGATTGGTTAGTGAGTATTCTCGCACAGGGATTCCTATATAAAAGCTGGATCCAATTTATGAACCCATCTCCAATATTACATTTCTGTAGGACTTTGAATAGATAGGACCACTCAACTTGGTCAAAAGCCTTCTCGGCGTCAAGAGATATAACGGCAAGGTCCACGTTGGGTAACCAATTTGCCAATTAAAGTGCTAAGCCTGTTAGCCAGAGTTTTTGGTAAAATCTTTTGGTCTGTATTAAGGAGGGATATTTGGTCTGTATGACCCTACCTCTTCCGGATCTTTACCCTTCTTATGTATAACTGTAATGAATGCTTCATCCAAAGTAGATGGGAGAGCTCCATCCTCCTTGGCCTGAACCAACATTTTGTGCAGGTAGGGAGAGAGCATGTTGCTAAATGTTTTATAGAATTCACCAGGGTATCCATCTGGGCCCGGGGTCTTGCCACTCTTTAGAGATTTAATTGTTTCTCGAATTTCTTCAAGAGATATTTCCTTATTCAGGAAGTTAGAATCTTCCTGGTTCAGGGCAGATTACAGTCCTCCAAAAAGTTTTGCATAATTAAGGGGTTAGGATCCGCTTTAGATGTATAAAGAGTCTCATAAAACTGACAGAATCTGTCATTGATGTCTTTGGGGGAAGAGAGTAATTCCCCAGATGCAGATTTAACTTTGTGAATCATTCGGTCACTCACATTTTTTCGAAGTTGTCTGGTGAGTAATTTGTGTGGTTTGTCACCAAACTCAAAATATTTTTGCTTGGCATAGAGAAAAGATTTAGCAATTTTAGCTGAGAGAATCTGATTATATTCAAATTTTAAAGAGGTACTTTTTTTAATGTTTCTCCATAGATGGATGTCTAGCATTCTCCCTATCCAGTAAGTGAATTTGTCCCTCCAGTTCTACCAATTTTCCCCTGTTTTGCCTACTCCTGGCAGTCTGATAGGAGATGATACAGCCTCTCAAATAAGCCTTTAGTGTTTCCCACAATAATGCTGGGGAAGTTTCTGTGTTGTCATTGGTATCATAGAAAAATGTAATTTGGTCTTTAAGATGTTCACATAATGTTGGTTCTGTGAGGAGCTGAGGATTCAACCTCCAGACCCTCTCGTTTGGTACGATGTCACCCAATCTCAGGGAGAAGGTGAGTGGACTGTGGTCCGAGATTATAATATCATGATACCTCACATTACAGGTATAGGGGAGTAGTTTAGCATCAACCAAAAAGTAGTCAATTCGAGTATAAACATTGTGAACATGAGAGTAAAAGGAGTATTCCCTACCCGTAGGGTTAGTGATCCTCCATATATCAAATAAGTTAGAATTCTTTATGTAGTTATTCAGAATTCACTTGAATAGGAGGTGGGGGTTCGCCGGGTAGAGGATCTGTCCAAATATTGGTCTAGCACACAGTTAAGGTCCCCTCCAATGACCAGGTTAGTATGGGAGATATCTGGAATCTTGGCAAGGACTCTTTTGAAAAAAGAGGGGTTATCAATGTTTGGCCCATAGATATTTAGTAGAGTGTAATGATTGTCCTCCTCCTCTTCGTCCGAAGAGGAGGAGTAGGGATTGGATCAAAGCGCAGCGTGGAATGTGGACATAATGAAGTTTATTAAAGAAAGACGAAAACCGAAAACATTTCAACAAACTACAAAATAACAAATGAACGTAGACAGACCTGAACTATGAGAACTTACATATAACACGAAGAACGCACGAACAGGTACAGACTACATAAACGAACGAACAAACCAAAACAGTCCCGTGTGGTGCAACATACACAGACACGGAAGACAACCACCCACAACAATGTGAAACAACCTACCTATATATGGTTCTAAATCAGAGGAAAACGTAAACCACCTGCCTCTGATTGAGAGCCATACAAGGTCACTTAACACTGACACTTAACATAGAACAAACAACACAGACTGCCCACCCAGCTCACGTCCTGACCCACTAAACACAACTATACAAAAGGAAAACAAGGTCAGGAACGTGACATAGAGTTACAGAAGTAGAGTGGATCTCTCCTATTACGATCACATAACGGCCCTCTTTATCCACAATAGTGGTTTTATGTAGAAAGGGAATTCCTTTCTGTACCAGAATCGCTGTGCCTCTCGTTTTGGCAGAGAAGTTAGAGTGATACACTTGCCCCACCCACCTACATTTAAGTCTGCTATGAGAATTATTTTTCAGATGGGTTTCTTGCAAAAAATATAATATCAGAAGAGAGTGATTTCAAGTGGGCTAGGACCCTGCCTCTCTTAATTGGTTCGTTTAATCTCTTGACATTCCAGGAAGTGAATGTGAGCCCCGCCCCCCTCCCATTTGTAGTTCCTATGGTGGCCTGCATAACATGTAACTCAATAAAAAGGTAAGAAAGCGCACCAAACCATCACGATCAGCATATGTAGCATCTACACCCGAGCAGTATCCAACCAGCCCCTCCCCCTCTGCAAGCACCTTTACTTCCCACCCTATTCCCCTACTTTCCCCACCATTCTAAACATGAACCATCAGCAACCGACATAGACAGCAGTACATTTACATATTGTGGGTTAGGAGATCGGAAACAAGAATTTTTCTAAATTAAACGTACCCCCCAATCAGAAAATAAATAAAAAGATTTTATATATATATACATACATACATATATACATACACACACACACATATACATATATATATATACATACATACATACATACATACATACATACATACATACATACATACATACATACATACATACATACATACATACACACACCCCCCCCCCAAAAAAACATATAAAAGTATATGTTTAAAAAAATATATACATATACACACACACACACACACACATACATATGCATATATACACATACATACCTACATCTACATACACAAACATTCTTACCCCAGAATAATAATCTACACTAATTTAAAACATACACATACATAATAGTAAAATGCTAAGAGAAAATAATTATAAAGTACAAATAATAATTATATGTACGCACACCTACACAGACACTACAGAGGGCTGGTAGGGATCTAATCGGGAGAGCGGCCCTCGGCTAAAACAAAGGCAGAACGGCACAAAACATCCACTTGCTATCCAGGTGTGTGTCTGCCCCTTCCCCACCATCACCCCCAGTCCCTTGCAAGCTTTAAATAAATGGTATTGTAATAACAATAAATGTAAGAATTGAAAATTAAATAACGAAACACTTTCATCCGAAAGTGTTAATGATCAAACCTGGAAGGCATCCCAAATAGGCATCGCTCTGAACACAGCCAGAATTAAAGTGACTTAAACGGAGAGCTCTGACCGCCCTCCACAGCGTCTTACATGTTCGGTAGCCCTTGTTGAGACCGTTTAATACGGTTTCACCCGTTATGGTATAGTATGGATTCGAGTCCATGAGCAGAACCTAACACACAATGACAAGGCACTCTAACCTGTACGGGGAATTGGCGTATGTTCCCGGATAAACTTCTCTGCGTCCAAAACGGAGGAGAGCCAAATCTTCTCAACGGAAGGCGGGGAAATTCTTAGTCTTGCAGGGAAAAGCAAGGCTGGGCGAAGATGGAGTTTATAGAGTTTGGTCATGACATCTCTGTAGCCGCCGCGGTGCTTTGCCACATCGGGCGCATAATCATCATAGACACGGAAGGGGTGCCCTTTATGTAACAAGTTGCCCCTCATTCGGGCCTCGTGCAGGATAAGATCCTTGGTCTTGAAACTGTGACAACAGATGATTACTGGGCGAGGACGTTGGCCCCCCAAGGGCGTGATGTGCACGTCCAGCTGGGGATCCGAAGCCAAAACATCCGATCCCATTGCATCCTTCAATAGCTTAGCAAAGAAGTCGGTGGGGCGAGAGCCCGCCTCTACCCCCTCTGCCAGACCAACACGCGAAGGTTATTACGTCTGGAACGGCCCTCCAGGTCGACCACTTTCACAGAAAGCCTCTGCACCCTATCCTGCAGTGACGAGCATAGCTTCTCTAACTCGTCGGTCCTACCAGCTTTGAATTCAGAAGCTTTCTCAATGTCCACAATACTCTGGCCATGCGAAGCGACCGTTCGAATGGTGCTCTCGATTTTGGTGTCCAGTTAAGCAATAGTAGCCTTAAGATCCTCAGCTAAAGCAACACGTAGTTCTCCCAAAGCCCGGGTAAGTTCTGTAGGTGTCACGTTGTTGCCTGTGCCTTCCGCCATGTCTGTCTCGTTGTTTGGTGTGGAGTAGGCCTCCGATGTGGATTTATTGTCCTTTGGTCACTTATTACTCGGCATTTTTACACAGAAAGTTATAATGTTGTATTAGAAAGAAACGTTTGTTGTAAAAAGTATCATAAAGTAGGTTAAGTTAGATTATTTCTCAAAAAAGTTGCAGGAGCCTCTCACACACCGCCGTTCACTCCAACATGCTAGCTCCGCCCGCCCCTTCCCCTCTTTATTGATCTGTGATTAATCAACATCAACTTAACTATCTTGAATAATAGTTAAGTTCACAATTAAAACACATCTTCAAATAATCAACACTTTCATATCTTTATTTAACTAGGCAAGTCAGTTAGGAACAAATTGTTATTTTCAATGACGACCAAGGAACAGTGGGTGCCTTGTTCAGGGGTAGAACAACAGATTTACCTTGTCAGCTTGGGGATTCAATCTTGCAACCTTCCGGTTACTGGTCCAACGCTCTAACCACTAGGCTACCTGCCACCCCGTATAATTTCAAAGTGTACAAGTAAGCTAAGTCATATATGTAAAGGTGAACAAAAAAATGTCAATACCAGAGGTGGCCAACATCGCTCCACTGATCCCTGATCTACTGGGTGAGCAGACTTCCGTTCCAGCCCAGCAAAAGCACACTTGATTATTAACTAATTAGGTTTCATACATTGAATCAGGTGTGTTAGTACTGGCCTGGAACAGAACCTTCACACCCAGCAGGGTTGGCCTGCTCCAATTGTACCATGGTATACAAGGTTGTACCGTTATTCTCTTGGGACATTCACTGGGACCTCTTCATCTGCAGACAAGGTTTGACGGCTCTCTGTGTCCGAGGACAGAAAAAAAAGAAACAGGCCTTATTATACTTTCTCGCTAGGGAGTAGAACTGGAGAATAGTTTCATAACCTCCTCCCACAAAGCTACTTGCCCTATCCAGAGTAGCTTACTCTTCCTTCTCTGATAGCTGGAGGTGCTAGCTAATCCCTTCAACCTCTTCCATGGCTGTTAGCTATCTACCTAGCTACAAATGCATTTGGAGTTAGAATGATAAATACATGTAGATAGCTAACTAGCTAATATGAAGTTAGCAAATTTGTGATTTAATTCACGTAGCTAGCTATACAGTATGTATAATTAGCTAACTAGCTAACATTATGTTAGCAGCTCATTTGAGTTAGCCTGCACACTAGCTACGTTTCTGTACAAGCTAGCTAATAATACATTGAATTTTTATCACTTTCAACATATATTTATTTACTTGAATAGGTTCTCCCATTGCTTCTGTTTTCTGGGTCCTTAGAAAAACGAAATAATGGCCAATCTTCCCAAAGTTTCCATTGGTAGCAAAATGCAAAATGCAGCTAGCCATGTGGACGATTGGAGGAATTTCAACAGACTGAGTTTGGTCTTCCAACATGACACTTGGTGCGGTTGCTAGGTGATTTGTGACACAACTTCAAGCCCTCTATTGTGCTTGAAGCTTTTCCATGGCGACCTTTGTGCCGCTGAAAAGCAGGGAGGTAATATTTCTCTAACCCGCTTTTCCCTATGCCTGCAAAGTGAGTGAGTGGGCTGCACGTGCTGTCAGCCCACCGCTCGTGCCTTCAGTTTTCCCCGGTGTCCTCCTGGGAACCTTGGTACACAAACCCCACCTTTATGCCTAGGGTCAGTGGCCTCTGTGTTGTTGCGCCCTGGAGTTTGTGGTTACACTCCACTGTTTGTGTCCAGCATGTGCCTTGCACATTTTCTTAGATGAAAGCGAGAGTTTTGCGCTTCAGCAGCAACAACCCCTGCATTTTTTTGGGAGGCCCCCTACCTTGTTAATGGCTATCTTTGTAAAGGGAGGCCCCCTACCTCGTCAATGGCTATTTTTGGATAGTGGAAGCTATTGTATTGGAAAATATAATAGCAAGGGTTACAGCCCTGAAGGGCTTGTTCCACGAGAGATATGGCTACCTCTTGGGCATTGTTCTAAGGCATCTGCTGATGGGGGATTTGCATTTTGGCTTATGGGGCCACCCCTCATACTTTTATGAGGTCTTTACCGACTGGTTGTCACTGCACCTTTTTTGTCGGGCATACTCAATTAGTGTCAGAGCCTCTGTTGGGTGATGCTGTTGGAAGTACCCGGGCTCGGAGAGCATGTCTGCGTTACGGGAGTTGGCTATATCCCATAGTGAGACATCGAAACAAGTATTTGAAATAGAACTGAAATAGAACCGGTTCCATGAGAATATGAGTGAGAGCGCAAGGAAGAGAGGCATGCTGGAGAATGACCAGTTGGTGGGCGAGTGGATCCCTTTATGGAGAAGAGGGGGCTCACCTCATTCACTACTCGACCTCTGTGATTGGTTACTTTGAGCTTGTGGACAGGCCCAGGCGTATCCTATTGTGAGGGGGCTCACCTCATTCACTACTCGACCTCTGTGATTGGTTACTTTGAGCTTGTGGACAGGCCCAGGCGTATCCTATTGTGAGACATTTCACTCGTATTCTCATAAAAGTCAACAAAAATGATTACTGTGCAAAATCGAAAGATACTTCACTACATGTTAATTCAAACATGCTTTATTGTTGCGGGAGGAATGTGAATTTTGACTTAATTATGCATTACCCGGTTATGGGTGTATTTACGTAAATAAGACTGAATTGAAAGCAAGCATACCTGATGTGTGTGAATTTACTCACTAATTTGTTAACTTACATGATTATTTTACCCCCCTGGATTTCAGCAGTTAGTTAACTAGGAGATATTTGTAAAGAAGGCGCTGCTCTGATTTGCAAAAGGAGGGTGGTGGTGCAGGGTGTGTGCTGAGGAAAGCCTCTCCCAGATCTGCAAAAGAAAAGGACTTGGCCCAGATGCAGGCGGCAATGTTAACTTTGAGTGGCCCATGTGGCTTGAGCATGGTGAGCCCTCCTACGACCCCCATACACCCATGCTGCCTCCTCCTCCCTCTCCCTCTTCCCAAGCCCCCAGGTTGCCTTTGCATGACATCATCCTAAAAGTATGCCCCCCATACCCATGTGAATCTGAGCTGTACCCCCATTAAACTGTACCGCACTGGAAACCCATACATGTATTATTTTTCTTTTCCCTTTTTTTCTTTCTCTCTTTCACGCTCTCTCACTCTCTCCTCCAACCCTATCAATCTCCTCCCTTTTTCTTCTTCTTCTTCTTCTTCTTGTTCTTGTTCTTCTTTTTTAACCCCCAGAAAAAGCATTGTTTGGGGAAGGGCTTGATCAAAAAACTGTTGCCCTCCAACTGCCGGGCTTTCGGTAAATTCAATAAGGCCACCTTAAAGATTTTCCTAATTAATGGATGACATCTTTGGCTGGAGGAGAGGGGAGGCATTCTGCTCCGGCTCGCTCTTTGTTAACCTCCTAATTAACTTTCGTAGGTCACTCAGGTCCCAGAAACCTGAGAGTGAAGAGCCCCCATTGAGGAGGGAGTTGTAAACTTACTTTTTTCCCTCTCTGCACTTAAAAGGGGAAAGTAACTATAGGGAACAGAAAATATCCTATTTAAGTCCTTTGTGATTGAACTGTCTGCACATGTTCCAATAAAGGAAGTCTTCTAAATAAGCCTCTCTCTCTCTCTCTCTCTCTCTCTCTCTCTCTCTCTCTCTCTCTCTCTCTCTCTCTCTCTCTCTCTCTCTCTCTCTCTCTCTCTCTCTCTCTCTCTCTCTCTCTCTCTCTCTCTCTCTCTGTCTCTCTGTCTCTCTGTCTCTCTCTCTCTCTCTCTCTCTCGCCTCAAAGGTTATGAATCATAGTTCTTGGTTGGGGCGTAAGGGCTAAAGGACAGCATCTGTTTGTTTGCATCTGAAACTTTAGTGGGGAATTAAAGGATGGGAAAGACACTGCACTGACTTGAAAAAAATAGGTGAACTTCAGAAACAAAGACATACCTCTTTGCCAACATTATTGTTCAGACTTTTTACAAGAACGAAGCCTCCCCAATCGTTTACTTCCTGCCCCATTCCTCCTTCCTAGAAAAAAATATGAAGTAGTCGTGAAACAAATCATCATCATAGTGCTTTCAGTCTACAAAATGCATAGTTTATTTTCAGGAGGCGTAGCCTATTAGGGGTGTAGCTTTCAGATAGTTATTTTTGGTCACCCGTGAAGGTAAATGTTATTCCTGTTCATGATGTTAAATTTGTACACTGCAAATTTCAAATTTCCTTCAATAGTTTTGCACATTACATATTTTATTATAAAATGAATAACATTATTTTATTGCAACAAAGGAGTAACTATACAAACATTTAGATATGCATAGGCTCTTGAGGAACTCATACACTTGTGTAAGCCTCATTAAAACTACAAGATTGTCAGTGTTCAACCTTAACTTGTGATAAAAATACAACAGAACAGATGAACCGGAATGACTTTTACTGTCGCGGGTGACCAAAAAGAACTAGCGAAAAGCCACACCCCTACTAAGCTATGCCTCCACTCTGCTGATCTGACCCGCTGGGTCATATCTCAACAACCCAGCATCAACAACCAGAATCAAAAACCCAACCTTGCTCTTTTTAAAGAAAACAACCCAACTAAGTGACCCAATACCTGCATCCCAGCAGTTGGGTCATTGGAGGTTGCATTGGCCTAACAACATACCGGTCAAAGAGAGGACAGCCCTGAGTCCCCACAACAACACAACCAGTGTGTTTTTTTTCTCTGAAAGACAATAGCATTAACCTCACTATCCCTACTGACACTGTGCCCCCCCTAGTCAGACGACAAGCCTCCCTCACATAATGACCGGGGTGTGATCTTCCCACAGTAGCCTACACACATCGTCAACAACATAGTGCCCACGTCACAATGGTACTGTTCATCTTTCACTATTGAAAAGATTTGAATTCAATATGCTTTTTACTCTTTATTGTTTTAACAGTATCTATGAGATACATTTTTAGTTTAAACTTGTGTGGTTTATGAGTTATTCTTTTTTCTTTCTTTGTTTGTTATATAATAATGATTTGCATAATTGAACACGTGGTGTGGAAATTGTAATTGAGTGTTGAGTAAAGACCCCAGTAACACCCAGCCACCTGGTCTGCTCTGTATTAAGACACACTAAGTGACTGTGAGGGTCTTCATGACAACTCCAATGCTGTAGGGTTAAATAGGGTCAATGACAGGCAGGATCATGACCCCAAGCTATGACAGTTTAACCTGGGCAGTGTCTGAAATGGCAGACTATTTACTATACTGTATAGTGCACTACCTATTGGCCCTGATCAAAAGTACTGCACTATACAGTAAAGGGACTAGGATGCCACTTCGTACACAGGCCTGGTCAGCCAACTTGGGCATGGAGCTCTGTTGCACCTGAGGGTTGACCGTGACTTTAAACTGATTGTCTGAGGACTGCAACCACAACAAAATGAGTGGTTTGAGTATAAAGATTCTCATTCTACCATGATGATAGCAGTTGAACCCAGAGAGGACCGCGACCATTGTTGTGGTCAAACCTAATGACGACCATTGTTTAACTAATCCATTTGACGACCACGACCAGTCTTTGTCGTAGTGTTCACAGACATGATAGAATGTTAGTGCTGGCATTTAGACTGTGTGTGTGTGTGTGTGTGTGTGTGTGTGTGTGTGTGTGTGTGTGTGTGTGTGTGTGTGTGTGTGTGTGTGTGTGTGTGTGTGTGTGTGTGTGTGTGTGTGTGTGTGTGTGTGTGTGTGTGTTTGTGTTTCATTGTACACTTTTCTTTAATGCTTTTTTGTCTTGAGCCTGAAATTAGTTTTCAGATACTGTGCAACTACTCAATATAGTTATTGTACCTCCTTAGAATATAGTATTTCACCCTGTTTTATTAAAGTCTTTGAACTCAGAACATTAAGGAATCCAAAATGTATAACATAAGCCTCTGCTTAGTGTCAATTCTACTTATCATAATCATAACCAAATGCCTCATTGTATAGTTTCGGCAGGCCCTGTAACTGTGTGTATACAGTAGACAGTTTGCTCTGTACACAGCAGATGTGTGGATGGATGCATAGATAGATCAATGAAGTCATGCAGCAGCTATACGCAGCCAGCCCAACAGTGCTCCCTACTCTGCTATACTGCAGCCTGCTCTCTGGCCTCCTAGGCTCTAACATGTTTGTCTTTGCAGTGTGAACGGCCTAAGCCTCTCTACTCAGCTGTCATAATTTGTTAATGAGCCTTTTCATAGAAAAAAAGAAAAAGCGAAGACGGGGAAAAAAATAAAGAAAAGAAGGGGCTCTTCACGAGTGACTGAAAGCAGAGGTCGGTCCAGAGGGAACCCAGGGGCGACATCAGACCGATTTCAGAGCGGCCCGTGATGGCATCTCTGTAGCTATATATTAATATTAATGGACCACGAGCCGCAAAGCTGCAGGCTGCAGGCCTAAGCCTCCAACAGGTGCCTTACAGCTCCACTTCACTCGGAAAACACCAGCTGAGAGTCCTTCAGATCAAGGAGGGGTATAGAACCTTCCCACTACCCACCATGGACCCTCAGATAGAAACCCTAAATAAAGGAAGGCGAGAGAGAAGAAGAAGAAGAGGGGAAAATTAGAAAAGTTGAAGAAGTTAGCAGAGTTAGTCATCCCTGGCAAATAATGTTTTGAGTCACTTTCCGGAGTGGAGAGGGTAATATGGCCCGGGTTGATATTTTTTCCCCCTTGAGAAAGAGATTGACTTTTGTTTGGAGTTTGTGAGAAGTGGGAATCAGGAGGTGGACAATGGGACTCCCCACAGTGAGGGCCCGAGAGGAGCCATCTCAAATCAGTGAGCCAGGGGACGGACTAATCCGCCCATTGTCCCTCCCCAGCCACCGGCCGCACATCAACACATTCAATCCCATTGTCCCCACCCTCATGCAGCAGGATTTGCTCTCCCCAACAGCCAGTTTTGTCCGAGGCAGTTCGAGCGGAAGTTTCTCACTGACAATTTGCCCCAAATAGATTTATCAAATGAGAATCCTACCGCACCGACCAAACCGTACGGCACCGGCTTGTGGCAGGTTTGGGTTCTGGCATGATGAGCTGTTGTAAGGTTCCTATTAGGTGAATTTGGTTAACTGCAGCCAGGTGTGTTGTACAGGTAGAGGGGTGTAGGTGTGTCTGCGGGATAGGAGATGTGCCTGTTAGTGTGTGCTGTGTGCATGTGTGTTCGACCAGGGAGTCGGAGTCTATGAGAGGCTGGGTGTTTCTTCCTCTTTGTACCAATCCCAAAGAAACAGACAGAGAGAGGGATGCCCTGGGTTGACCCCCTGACAGGCCAGGTTTGGAGGAGGGAGGTGGGTGGGAGGGTGGAGTAGTGGTTCAGGAATGGTTGGGTGGAGAGGGGTAGGGGGGGGGGGATGGAGGGTAGTGGGCCAGGGATGGTAGTCTGGCCACCCATCATTCAACAGGTCAAGGGGGTGTGCCATCCCTCTGGCTGTCTGGGATCAGTAGTGGTAAGGAAACTGGGACACTGGCATGGTAGTGATAGCGGAATAGAAACAGAGCCCGTGGTAAGCCCAGACCAATGCCCCAAGGGCCACTAAAATGTAACAATGGCACCCATCCATAGGGGCATGTTAATGTAGGGCCACAAATATGAGTGGTAATAAAATGTGGGATTATAGTGGATGGTAATTGCATGATGACTTTTTGAGGTTGCAGTTTATTAAATTTTTTTAATCATTCCAACTTTGTTTTCCAGAGAAGCCCTTCAAGACAATGAACACAGTCCACCACACTTCACTAAACCCGAAATTGTGGACACAGGGCAAGGTCTGGGTGATTGCCTCTACCCCTCATCCCAAACCACAGTCAGACCTCAACGCCAGTTATCTGTCTCTCATGTTTTGTCGACTCTTCATCGGTGCAGTCCATGGTGATGAAATTGGACTTGTTTACTACTGTAGTCTAGCCATCCGTTATTCAGCCATCCGTTATTGACTAATTTGTGATGCTGATTGTATAATTTGAGATTTGCATATTTCAAAACTAGAACATTTGAATTTGTTCACCTTATTTTATTATTTAATAGCCCATTTCTTTTTCACAGACTTATGTTTCCTGTTCATGATTTCTTTAATAATGTATATGCCTATTAAGATCGGTTGCGACATAAACTGTTCGTCTTCGTCCTTGATTTTCATAGTGGAACAATTCACGGTGGTGATATCTGCATTCTATAGCTTATAGGTTTGTAATGACTTCCAATAAATCTCTCGAATTTTTAAAGACAATTTAGAGTAAGTATAGATGCATACTGATGCCGTCAAGCAAAAAAACAGATAGGCCCCTACACGATCCACTGTCCTTTGTTAACGATTTTTCATTGACTGCTGGAGATGAAGGGAGTTACTAAAACAAAAAGTTAAAGCAAGCATCTCGGGAAACAATGATGTTGGTTATATTTGTGTAAAGGCTATGAGTGAATGACGAGGATTAGGGAGATTATCTCGCACATTCACCCCCCCCCCCCCTTTCCTGGCATAGCCTAGCATAGAAACAATTGTGTGAAATAAAGCTCATTGTACTAAATATGGAATATCATAAAAATTTTGTGAAATCAATTATTTCCTTCATATGTAAAAACAACGTTTACTAAAATACGTTTTTTTTTTTTTTTGACAGTATCTGAGGCACTTGCACTTGTAGCCTTGTGTATATCAACTTGTGTAGTTTGCTCATTAAAACTAGAATCCTTAGTTGCAACATCCATTTTTGAATTTATTAATGACATACCCATTGATTGTTGAAGAATATTACGTATGGCATAAATGCCTCATGAGATTAGTTCACCCGTCGTACCCCATCAGAACCCAAAATATCAGCTTGTTTTATTCCAATGTAAATGTAGACAAACAATGTATAGACTCAAAACATGGTTAAAACTATAACTTTGTATATCATAGACGGTCAGTCCTTGCATCCATAGCTATGTCAATGAATTTGAGAGTGGTTACATTTCTCCAGGCACATCTTTCTGGTTTTACCAAAACCAAAATAGAGGCGGATGCCAGCTTTGTTATTGTTTCAGTTAAGTATTCTAGCTTTAACATATCCGTTGTATTTATTTATAACATACTTAGAGAAGTTAGTACTTGGACCAGCTCGAGCATACTCAAAACTGACTCAACCAAGCAAGCCATGATTAAGGCATTTTTAACGATGAAAGACATGACAACGACTAATTGCAATTAACTACGCCATTGTACCCCGCCCTTGTCTGTTTAAATCGACACTTTAAACGTCCATATGACCTCTGGGCTACCGTGGGAATGTTCATAATTAGAAACAGAATTATGGATTTCTGGAGTTACCGGGCGAAAGCGTCACAAGCTGTCAAGGTCAGTGAGTCAATGATGGGTCTACCGGCGCGGATCCCTCGCCCCAGCTCCCCGGCACTCCCTGCTCCTCAGACGAAGAGGAGAGGCTGCATCTTTCCGCCCCGGCAAGCGGGCAAAGGTGGCGAGGGAGAGACCACCACACTGCTCTAGTTGAGGCGACATTAGCGTGTGAGTCCCCGACCCAGAACCCCTGCTTCGTTACCGACTACAAAAGGTCTGTGGGAACCGCTGTCTTTCACACATAGCCCTGGAGGGATGCCCAAACGGTCTACCGTTGACAAAATCCATAACTCACCCTCTCTCGATGATAATCGATCGACATTCGTTTCAGACAATACTAGTAACAACTCACTTTCAAGTTAATGCACCATGCACAGAAGCGCAACAGGTGCACATTCAATTGTGTTCAAATGTGTTAACTAACCTTTGAAGAGGTTGCACCCATTTAAACATTTGCACTAAAACGTTATAGACGCAGCAGTCAGAAAGAATGGTAAGACATAGAGAGAATCATTCAATAGCGACGTACAACACCCCTTAATATTAATTCACCGATAGTCGCATCTATACAGCCCAGTGTTTTCTTTCCCACTTCACTTGCCTCCAAGCGAGTCCCTGTGAGCCGGGTGACGTCATGCTGGCACACAGAAGTTGGGAGTAGAAAGCATGGAAAAGCTAAGTGGGTGAAGCAAGCGGAGTTCTCCACCCTCCGCCTTTTCTGACACTTCTCGTAAATATTACAGTTAAGAAGAGCCTTGTTTTTTGTTGGTTTAGACTGGACTCGCTGGGTAGTCCGTCCGAGCGCCGATCCGGCAGTTCTCTAAACAACTTTGTGCGCGGTGTTGAGTTCCGAGCAACGGTGGAGCTGTTGCCACTCGCCGCTTGTAGACGGATCTCTATCCGGTTTTCGCGCTACTGTCCACACTGCCTGGACCTTGTGTGACTCAACGTCCAGGATTTGCAAATACTCCAAAATCCATCTTGGTAACTAGAATTTGGTCATCCTTGGAAAATATCAAGTTGGGCGACATTACAGAAATCGAATTGTTTTAAGGAAAACTGTAGGCTATATTTCATTTTTTGATATTCTTCAGCTGTTACTTTTGCACCGACAGTGGATTTTGATTGTTAAAATATAAAACAGTGTAGAACGACACTGTCCATGATGAGCAAACCCACCTGTTCAACAAGTGGGTGTTTGGATATTCTGAGTGTTAAGTCAAGTAAGTAGGCTACCGTTCCTATTTGTCCTTCACATATAATTAGGTATTCATGTATTTATAATTGTATTAGTTCAAACATGCATTAATCGAAAAGTAATAGGATATTATGTGAAAAGCGTTGAAACATTCTGAAATAAAGTCAGCGCCAATTTGCGTTTACCCTTGGAGTTACTGTAGGCTACATCTGCTAACCCGTTTTATATTATTATATTATTACATAAAATTGCTTTTTTAAATTTTCCTATCTGAGAATGGTAGCCTAGGCATACTCCTCACAAATATGACTCATTGAGCACTGTACAAGATAATGCGCTGATGAATTACCTGTTTAATTCTAGTTATTTGTTGTTGATTATTATAGCATTAGTATCTCATGGAAAACTACAGTGAGTTACAAGACTGAGGAGGTGAGAGAAGGAATAGCGGTAAAACATGTAAAAGGGGTTAGAATGTTCCTGAAATAGTGTGCGAAAGACACATACTATCTAGGCCTACACGAGGCTGAATAAGAACACAAACGATAGGCTACAGTTTCTTGCTGTTTCCAATTTAAAGTCCTCCACTTCGAAAGTCTATAGTGAGGGTTATCGAGGTAGGACAATGGGCCAATGTGCCAGCATTGCATGCTAGCCCAGTTATTGATAAACAACTTAGTCGTGATGATGTCTGTGTGTGTGTGTGTGTGTGTGTGTGTGTGTGTGTGTGTGTGTGTGTGTGTGTGTGTGTGTGTGTGTGTGTGTGTGTGTGTGTGTGTGTGTGTGTGTGTGTGTGCGTGCGTGCGTGCGTTGAAATACAGAATGTGTGTGCAAATAACTGGAATAATGAGACAACAATTAGCCATATATTATATATTCTGTACTAGCTTCCATGTATTTTTATTCTTACATAAAGTGTTGCTAAACTGAATGCACGTCCAAACCAAATATGCCTAAAACGCATAGGTTATTATTCGTTTCACCAATGCCTGGTTGGTTGCTATTTAGGCCTTGGCAAATCTCAGGCAGTAGCCTAATCTACAATTATTCACTTTATTATAGCTTTTTAATTAGAATCATTTACATCAACATCACAATCATTATTTTTGCCTATTGCTTTCCTCCAAGTTCATTGCACACATTATGGCTGGTCACAAAAATCTTTCGCTCAGTCAGTAAAACGAACGTCTTTCAGCAGGTTTTGGGACTGATGGTAATCAAGGTAATGGAATATGCCATATATTTTTAAGCAATTACGGCACACAATGGCGACGACTGGGACCCCCATGGAGAGAAGTTAAGACGTGTTCCCACTCACACCAAAATCAAGCTCATTTTATTTTATTTTCCTCCAACAGCATTGTATTAATTCTGCCCTTTATTAGTGCGTAGGCCTATTTATAATTGTTCAGTGAGGAAAACATTGTTATATTGGATTTATTCGTTATATAGGCCTACTTCTAAGCCTATAATAGTTTCAGATCCGCAATTAGGCTATTGTCAACTTGTATTAATTGTTTTAAAGGTTATACAGTCATTATTTTTTAACGAATAGTTTGAGTCACTTCGTTTACGCCTATTTATTTGTTTTTGTTGTAGCCATGACATCAAATATTTTTTCTAAATATTTTAGATGTACTGTATACTGGATTTTTTAATCCTTAACCCCGTGATATAGAAATGTAGCCTAATAGACAACCACTCTTGAGACCCTTTGTATAATTGGTGTATTGAAGTCCCAACTCCTCCCCGAAGTCGATTGTTTTTGCTGCTCTGTCGTTATGGGGTTGTATCCGAATTCCCATGCTATCCTTTTTGATGGTCACTGGTGAATCAATGAGCAGGTGGCAAAAACGTCAGTGTAATTACATAGCCGGCGTATCCCGCCATAAAAATACTCCCTCATATACATACAAATATAATTCTTTCAAATAGATTTGAATACAAATCTTTATAGAAATCAATTTTGTTTCATTTACTCCCGGGTCAATTTACATACACTTCATTTGAGTTGGTGAAACGAGTTGGTGCGCATTATTCTCTGTGCTGTCTCACTCCCTAATCCGCAGGCCTATAGACCTGCGGGATAAAGCAGCTGTCGATTCCCATTATGAGGGGGAGTTGGCAGCTTGTCGAGATCGGGGCAGTCAGACGAGGTTCAATGGGGAAAATCATTAAGTTAACACTTTCCCTAATGTCTCCATTGTGTGCCCCCGGGCATTGTCTTTAGAGACCTCAGATATGACGCTTCCCACGAACTCACAAGATACGCGCGCGTGTACATGCCCATGGCCGGGCGACCTATTAAGGCACGGGACGCTGCCCATTGTCACGTTGTGTATTTTGTTTTGTCGTCCCTCATTAAAAGGGAGGGAGGGGGTGATGAGGTGGAGGGGGTACAGTGCATGAGTTTGAATACAGCATTTCTTCTGATGGGTGCTCTTCCAAGCCTTCGACGACGCGTAAAACACCTTTCTGATTCTTGATTTTGAGGCACAAAGTACATTAACTATCAAAAGTAACAAAGATGAATTCATGAATTTGTATTTATTTTTTTATACAGGTCGTATCTTGGATATCCCGTGTAAAGTGTGTGGGGACCGGAGCTCTGGGAAACACTATGGCGTGTATGCGTGTGACGGCTGCTCTGGTTTCTTCAAGAGGAGCATCCGCAGAAACAGAACATACGTCTGTAAATCAGGCTGTCAGGTAATAGGCCTAACTACAGTGTTTCTCAATTCCATGGTAAATCTATTTTCAATTCAGGCGGTGACTTTATCCTAAATGTATGCAAATATGACCTGTAGTTTTGGCGCACACACTGCACATTTTTACGCGTCTTACGTTATTGGTCAGCCTTGAGTCTGCAGGGTTAAATCTCCCCTGAGATGTGTCTCTGAGAGGGCCCGGCGATGCAGGGCACGGCAAGGCCTAATTGCATCACCTACCAGGGCCATTGACTGGCGTTAAACACAGCCCTGCTTTAATTTACCAGGTGTAATCCAATCTAATGTAATGACACTAACCCGAGGATTTAGCCAGCAGTGGGCGGGATAACCCTACTTATCCTCGGGGATAAGACCGCTGCTGAGCCGCGGGGGATCGAGTCAATAGCTATGATAATAACACATCCTTCACCTGTAGATTTTCTCTTCCCTCAAACAACGTGTTAATTTTCTTGTGATTTTCTCTCTACCTCTCTCTCTCTCTCTCTCTCTCTCTCGCTTCCTCCTCCCTCCCTCTCGCTCTCTGTCTCTCCCTTTCCCTCTCTCTCTCTTTTCCATCATAGGGAGGATGCCCCGTGGACAAAACGCACAGAAACCAATGCCGAGCGTGTCGCTTGAAAAAGTGTCTCGAAGTGAACATGAATAAAGATGGTAAACAGGCTTAATTAAATAAATATTTTGGCTATACGCCCGCTATGACATTTCGGTTTAGGGTGGCCAAATCGGATGGAAAACTGTATTTAACGGAATCAGCCGAGAGCTAGGTAAACAGTGGACGTGTTCAGAAAGTTCGCATGAGAGGCTAAGCCTTTTACCTTACCAATCTTCGAACAAAATAAAAACTTTTTTAAAAATAAGGCATTCACAGACCATTATTTTACTAAAGAGTCTTGTCCCTGCTCTCCATTTCTTAGCCGTTCAGCACGAGAGGGGTCCCAGGACGTCCACCATACGCAAGCAGGTCGCCCTATATTTCCGGGGGCACAAAGAGGTGAACGGTTCATCGACCCACTTCCCGGGCTCGAGCCTACCGGGGCCACCTTTTTTCACTACGGTCACACAACTGGAGCCACATAACTTGGAGATGAGCACAGTAGCCTGCACGCCGGAGAGGCAGGCCATCGTGGGACTGGCCCAGCCCACCCCGAAGGTAAGCCTCTGTCCTCCGCTCGCTCTTCACTCACCGAGCAGCGCTATGTGGGCAATGAGTCACCGAGGCCGTGCACGTTGCAAAGTTATTTATCTTCTCTACATTTACGCGGTTTAGAAGTTGATATTCCGGTCCTGATTCAGCAGCTTCGAGGGACACAATCTGTCATTCATGTTTTCACCTAAATCCAACGCAGGCAACATGAGTTTATTGCCTACATCTTAGTCTAGTGTTGGTGCTTAGAGTTTTTATGAGATACACACATAGGACTATTTGTCACCAACGTGCAGTATACATCAGCATGTTATTTATTAGTCCTATAACACATGATTTATTTCCTATTCAAATAGAACCCACAGGCGCTATTTGTTTATTGACCTCTTGAATTGCAGTACCCTCACGAGGTCAGTGGCACTCCCATGTACCTCTACGAGGTCGCCACTGAGTCGGTGTGTGAGTCAGCCGCGCGCCTACTGTTCATGAGCATCAAGTGGGCCAAGAGCGTGCCCGCCTTCTCCACGCTCGCCTTACCTGACCAGGTAAGCCACTATATTCAGTATATCCAAATAGCGACTTTATTAAGCTATCCCTTTTCCAAAAAGAAAAGTTGCAATTCCATAGGCCTAAATCCGTTAATCGAATAATGTGACTGTGTGCAAAGCATACATCCCTATCTATATTTTCTTAAACGTATATTAGGCATGCTCATGGGGGCTGACTGAGGTTTGTAATCCGTTTTGCAGCTGATCCTCTTGGAGGAAGCCTGGAGGGAACTGTTTGTTCTGGGCATAGCGCAGTGGGCCATTCCGGTGGACTCCAACACCCTGCTCGCTGTTTCCGGTATGTAACCTATATGATCAACAGGTTAACTCTACTTATTGTACTTAGGCTACTTACTATCGTTATGTTTCGTTTAGATTATTTTCGTTTCAATTTTCAGAACGAAAATGGAGACAGATTTTGCATTCCTTTTCTGTTTTTGGAAATATTCCCATTATCCTCAGTACAATGTAACACAACTTTGTAAATGTTTCTGCATATGTTTCGTTGTTTCGTAGCTAATATCGTTATTGTTGCCCCCCCCCCCCTCCCAATGAAGGTATGAATACAGACAACACAGAGTCCCAGCGGATGAATAAAATCATCTCAGAAATACAAACCCTGCAAGAGGTCGTTACCTGCTTCAGACAGCTGCGTCTGGACGCAACTGAGTTCGCCTGTTTGAAGTGCATCGTCACGTTTAAAGCTGGTGAGTTGAAGAGGGGGTACTCAACATTTATTTTAAATGAAATTATCCTCACTAAAGTCATAAGAAGGCAGCGTTGGGGTCAATGTAATTTAATTTCGGTAAAATAGTCAGATATTCGTTAGTGGGGGACAGCAATTCTACACATTTTGCCATGGGGCAAATATAACAATGTGCAGCTTTATAGCTAATCTCATGCTGTTGTACACATTTTGCCATTAGGCTGAGATAAAGTTTAGCATTTTTAAAGCTCATTAAAGCTCAAATATATTTGTGTTGACTGTGATAAAGAAACTGGACTATGAGCTGTCTTGTTTGCCAAATGAACAAATGAAATAGTCAGTGGAATGGGGCATATCGCAAAAGAAGCACTGATTTACAGTGAGCTCCAAAAGTATTGGGAGAGTGACACATTTTGTGTTGTATTGGCTCTGTACTCGGGCACTTTGGATTTGAAATGATACAATGAATCTGATGTTAAAGTGCAGCTTTGATTTGAGGGTATTTTCATCCATATTGGGTGAACCGTTTAGAAATTACACCACTTTTTGGACATAGTCCCACTATTTTATGGGACCAAAAGTGTTGTTTTAAAGTAGTAAAAAGTGAAGTATTTGGTCACATATTCATAGCACGCAATGACTACATCAAGCTTGTGACTCTACCAATTTGTTGGATGCATTTGCTGTTTGTTTTGGTTGCGTTTCAGATTATTTTGGGCCCATTATAAATGAATGGTAAATAATATATTGTGTCATTTTGGAGTGACGTTTATTGTAAATAAGAAAATAATGTTTCTAAACACGTCTATATTAATGTGTGATTACGGATAATCCTGACTGAATCGTGAATAATGATGATAAGAATTATATTTAATGATGTTTGCATGTTTAGGTAAAAAGGCAAATAATGTCCCGTTTGGAACCCTGGCAAGTAGAGAGCATTACCCCCCCCCCCCCCCCCTTTTTTTTCTGATTCGGTGGGCCTGGCTCCCCACTGGGTTGGCCTGGGCCCATCCAGCCCCACCCGTGCCTACACGATTTTTTGAATTCCAGTCAATTCAGGAAGTACACTGAAATTCCAATTCCAATTATCTTCAATGCTTTTCAATTATGAACATTTGGAATTGGAATTTGGTGTACATTCTGAATTGATTGGAATTGAAATGGAATTGACCCCAACCCTGCAAGGTCACCAATAGTTCAGATATTTTTTATTTTTTTAATCGAATAGTCAAGGACATAAAAGCCAAATAACATGTTTTTTAAACATTACAATTGCAGATGTCTGAAGTACTTTTTCATGTATGAACATTTCCATTGAAAGCAATGCATTTGTCAGGTGCAGCGTGAATATAATGGCAGTCAGTAACCATGCTGTTTATGCCTTTCCCCGTCAAGCAGTGCCAACGCATGACGGGTCGGAGTTGAGGAGTTTCCGCAACGCCAGTGCCATTGCTGCACTCCAGGACGAGGCACAGCTCACCCTAAACAGTTACATACACACCAGGTGAGACATTTGATAAAAACAAACAGTCACTAGATATTTTGGTCGAAACAGATATGCTCTTGTTCAATTCAGCTGTTTGTTCCATTTACCAAAATGCTTGGCACACAGGTGGCCAATATAGCCATATTTACTGAATCTACAATAGGCTAATATGCAGCTAGATAGGTTACCCTGCAAACAAAATTAATCGTTAGGCCATCCCCAGAACGTCACGAAATGGTTGCCTAAAGTCATCTGGACATTGTGCCATGGTCCTGTGAAGGTTTAGTCTAGTTTCTGGTTTGTTCCGGGGACGTCCCCAGGGTTGTTCTCTGGACGTTGTATCATTGTCCTGTGGAGGTTTGTGGATATATACGCAGATTTTTTGGGTTGTAAAACCATTATTTGGTCAACAGTAATGTGTATTATTAAAATCCATGGAATGAAAGTATATGCCCTGTCCCTATTTCGCTGCCTGCTTTCGCTCCCTTTCGCCCCCTGTGCGCACAAAGTAGAGGGAAATATACATTCTGATACGCGCAAGCATACGATGATTGCACAACATTTCAACATTGCAGTTGTGGGGGAACCACGGTTTGTAAAGCAACTTTGATAAAGAGAGGAGAGCCTAAGCTTTATGTGAGTATTATTTCTCAACTCTCAATATTGAACAAATGACAGCACGTTCCATCCCAGTATGTAGGCTAATATGGTTTTGAAACGATGCGCCCGCAGAGAGTAGCGCACCTTTTGCATTGACCACATCAAGCAGCCTAGTACCCCCTGTACATAGCCTTGTTATTGTTATGTACTTTTCTTGTGTAACTTTAAGATATATATAGAGAAAAAATTCACTTTAGTTTATTTCCTAAATATTTTCTTCATTCTATTTCTTGAACTGCATTGTTGGTTTAAGGGTTTGTAAGTAAGTGTTTCGCGGTAAGGGCTACCTACACCTTTTGAATCATGTGACAAATAACGTATTTTATTTGATTCAAGAGTTTTATATGGAACTTTTAGAGGTTCCGTTGTGAAGAAAACGATATAACGCTTTTCTTTAAGGAATCCTTTTTTCTAAGAGTGCGTGTGCAAGATTGCTACCTCTAAATATGATTTTGTTGCTGGATAGCCATCTTTTTATTTTGCATATTGGCCTAATCTATAGGCCTATGCGACACCCCCTGAGGATGTGGGACTTCACAACAAATTAGCTAGATTGCCATCTCTAAATATGATATTGTTGCTAAATAGCCATGTAGTTGATGAATCTATCAGTACATTTATTGTTGTCAGCAGCAGCCGGAAGGGAGCAGCCTTTTATAGTTGGGTTACTGCCATACTTTGTCCCAGTGCAGTCAAAAACGTGATTTACCTGTGTTTAATATATATTTCCACACTATGAGGTTGGAATAATACTGTGACATTGTAAAATGATAATGCCCTTGTAGTGTAAGAATGGTTTGAAAAGAACGTCTGAAATTTCAGCCTGTTTTGGTGGAATGGAGTTTAGGCCTGCCTGGTGACATACATTTAGGTAATAAACCAATAACAGTTAGTATTCAGTTTTCCCCTCCCCACTCAGACCACTCCCAGACAGTCCTAGCAAAGTTATTGCTTGAGTCATTTCTCTTTGCTAAGAAGCTATTTTGTTTCTTTTTGACAATTTCAATCGAAAACAATCCCAGTCAGTACTTAATTGTTACCCAGAAATGATTTGATATTGAGATAGAAACGCCTGCATTGTGCCTTAGGCTTGTGTGAGGCTGCTCGAACATGGGAACCATTTCATGAAGCTCCTGACAAACAGTTATTGTGCTGATGTTGCTTCCACAGGCAGTTTGGAACTTAGTAGTGAGTGCTACAAGTGAGGACAGATGATTTTTACACGTAGCACTCAGTGGTCCCGTTCTGTGAGCTTGTGTCCTACCACTTCGCGGCTGAGCCGCTGTTGCTCCTAAATGTTTCCACTTCACAATAACAGCACTTACAGTTGACCGGGGCAGCTCTAGCAGGGCAGAAAGGTGGCATCCTATGACAGCACCACATTGAAAGTCATTGACGTCTTCAGAAAAGCCATTCTACTGCCAATGTTTGTCTTTGGAGATTGCATGGCTGTGTGCTCGATTTTTTTTTTATACACCTGTCAGCAATGGGTGTAGCTGGAATAGCCAAATCCACTAATTTGAAGGGGTGTCCACATAGTTTTGCATACATAATGTATAACTTTTTGTCCATATCGCCAGCTCTATGAGAACGTCCTAAAAACGTCCTTGATGACATCCCCGGAACGTACTGGGAACTAGACAGAGCCCTCTTGGACCATGACAGCGTCCTAACGTGAGAAAACAAGGACCTGTATGAAACATCCCTTTGTGGTCGTCATAAGGAGAACGTCCTGTCAGAGCCAAAAGGGACATTCCCTAATGGTCATGAAAATACTTTATCGTAACGTTCTGTCGGTAGCAAACCAGGACCTGTCTGAAACTTCCCATTGCGGTCATTACATGTCCCGAGCATAACGTAATGTCATAATCTAATAGGAACCTATTTGTAATGGTCTCTAGTGGACATCAAAATACCTTATTATAACGTTATACTGCGACCAAACCGGGACCTGTAATGAACATCCTTTTATGGTCCCAATCATGTTTTAATGTTCCCCGAATGATCTAAGAACGTCAGTGGGATAACGTTTCGCCGAAACCCTAAAAGGGAGCTAATGGGAACGTCGCCTAATGTCCTTAGGACATCCCCTGTTTGCTGGGTACTTGTTCAATTCATATAAACAGTTACAAGCACAAAATGTTGAGGGAGTCACTGTGCAATTACTCAAAAGTCTCAAATGAAATTTAAAGGTGATGAAATAATTTAGTGTCTAATCAAAAAAAGCATATTTTGTCCAATGGGTAAAATAATGTGTTAATTGTGTAGATAATCTTTGAAGAAAACCCATGTTCCACTTGCAGGAAGGCCAGAATTAGGGTGACTAAATCAATGACCAGAGAAAAAAAGTTGTAAAAAAACAGGAAAATTGCATCATGATTCTGTGTTCTCGTCATCGTTCTTCTCGAATCCGCAGGACATTAAACAATAGAGAGAGAGGTAAGACGGATATCGATTTTGAGACATGACATAAACTATTTCAATATTTTAGGATGCACTTTTCATATTTATTCGAAATTCCTGTTCTTATTCGAAGATTTCTCAAGGAGCACTATACCAAGCTTTTTCTTTTCAAAGCCTTTTACATTTAATTCAGCTCGTGTCATACTAATTTAGCGTTTTGCAACCAGTGGAAACAACTTTGAAGATGACCACCACAAAATATAAATCCTCAAAAGTAGTTCGAGAAATCTGCAGCTCAATGTCAACAGAGCTTGGTGCTTATTATCAGATGTATTACGTTACCAAATCTGACTTTTTGGATATAATGTTAATGATACGTTAGAGAAAGAACACACTGAACAATTCAGAACATGAATAATCATAGTTTGGTTGCATTTTAAAACATAGGGAAGTGACATTTTATCACCAAAGCACTTTTTTGGTCACTCTGGGCAGAGTGGGTGGACACCCTAAATCTCTGCATCTTTTTTGTTATTTGCAGATATCCAACTCAGCCCTGCCGCTTTGGGAAGCTGCTCCTACTTCTACCAGCTCTGCGGTCAGTCAGCCCATCCACCATAGAAGAAGTCTTTTTCAAGAAGACCATCGGGAACGTGCCCATCACAAGGCTCCTCTCTGACATGTACAAATCAAGCGATATATGAGTTTATTTCCGCCATATCAACATTACGCGCACTAACCAAGAGTGTCTGTTAAGGCTCACAGACACAAACATTCTAATGAGCACGTGGCAAATTGAACTTGAAGAACATAAAAACCTCGATTTTACCAATCTTTGGGTTAGGCTTACGTTTTGAGGATGTATACTGAACAAAAATATAAACGGAACATGTAAAGCATTGGTCCCATGTTTCATGAGCTGAAATAAAAGATCCCCGAATTTTTCCTTTACGCTCAAAAAGCGTATTTCTCTCAAATTTGGTGCACATTTTGTTTACATCCCTGTCAGTGAGCATTTCTCCTTTGACAAATTAATCCACCCACATGAATGGTGTGGCATATCAAGAAGCTGATTAAACAGCATGTTCATTACACAGCTGCACCTTGTGCTGGGGACAACAACAAAAAAACACTCTAAAATGTGCAGTTTTGTCACAGATGCCACAGATGTCTCAAGTTTTGATGGAGCCTGCAATTGGCATGCTGACTGCAGGAATGTCCACCAGAGCTGTTGCCAGACAATTTAGTGTTCATTTCTCTACCATACCAACGTCGTTTTAGAGAATTTGGCAGTACATCCAACCAGCTTCACAACTGCAGTGCACATGTAACCATGCCAGCCAATGACCTCCGTTTCCGGCTTCATTACCTGTCTGAGACCAGCCACTCAGACAGCTGATGAAACTGAGGAGTATTTCTGTCTGTAATAAAGCCCTTTTGTGGGGAAAAACTCATTCTGATTGGCTGCGGTCCACCCATGGCTGCGGTCCTGCACAGTCATGTGAAAAGTATTTAAATTGACTGATTTCTGTATATGAGCTACAACTCAGTAATATCATTGAAATTATTGCATGTTGCATTTATTTTTTTGTTCAGTATAATAATAGAATTGTCTAGACAATTTAAGATTGCTACAATTTTGCTAAATAGTGCAATTTCTGGTTTACACAAAATAAGGAAAATCTTTAGTTGAAATGAGCCACCTGTGCGCAATTGATGAACCTTTTAAAAGAGATGTTTTTGAGTGTCTCTAAGACCAATAAGCTTTACGACCAATGCCCTTACAATCTTTTATTGCAATGTTCAATCTGATCGAATGGAAGAAACCAAAAAAGATGATTCACAGCACGATCCACGGTCAGATGTGCTATAGGGTCGTTGCCCCCTTGCCCAATGCTGAAACCAAACGGTGTGAAGCGTCACAACTGCCTGCATGAAGTGGAGGGGCCACCTCCTCAAGGTAGGAGAATGCTGACTGTCCTCCAGGAGCTCGTGTGATGATCCCATACAAGAGAGGATTGACAGGCAGAAGGACTTGACAAACGCTACCCGATAATTGAGAAATAAAAAGACTTTTGGTATGTGCAGGTTTCAGTGTTCAAGGCTGAGTGAAAGAAATGTCACCTGTTTGTGTGTCATTGTGTGGGGAAGTATTAAAATGATTAGGCCTACTTTGTGAAGTTAAACACTAACACTGGAAAAAAACATTCAGCACTTGGATTTGTGGATTTTGTTGTTGGCTGTAAATATTTTTCTCTGTTGTACAAAGTGGGAGTTTTATTCTTGTGAGAGTTGTACTGAAATATATTAGAAGAATAAATGATATTGAAATATGGATGTCCCAAATTGTAATTTAGTTACCTTATACCACATTGTTTGGGAAATTGATTTACATTTCCTTTTTGACTAAATATGCTATCCAGCTCTCTCAGGTACAGTGCCTTCAGAAAGTATTCATAACCCTTGACTTATTCCACATTTTGTTGTGCTACAAAAAAAACTCCCTAGTCCTTGCCAGTGACAATTATACCCATGATGCAACCTCCACTGTGCTGGAAAACATTAAGAGTGGTACTCTGTGACAAAAAGTTAATTTCTTTGCCATATCTTTTGCAGTAATACTTACGCGCCTTGCTGTAAACAGGATACATGTTTTGAAATATTTTTTACTATGTACAGGTTTCCTTCTTTTCACTCTGTCATTTAGGTTAGTATTGTGGAGTAACTACAATGTTGATCCATCCTCAGTTTTCTCATATCACAACCATTAAACTCTTAACTATTTTAAAATCCCCATTGGCCACATTGTGAAATCCCTGAGCAGTTTCCTTCCTCTCCGGCAACCGAGTTAGGAAGGATGCCTGTATCTTTGTAGTGGCTGGGTGTATATTACATCATCCAAAGCCTAAATAATAACTTCACCATAGTCTAATGGATATTCAGCATCTGAATTTTCTATTATTTTTTAATATATTTTTTTACATATCTACCAATCGGTGTCCTTTTCAAGGCATTGAAAAACCTCTGGTCTTTGTGGTTGAATCTGTGCTTGAAATTCACTACTCGATTGAGGGACTTTACAGATAGTTGTATGTGTGGGGTACAGAGATGGGGTAGTAATTCAAAAATCAGGTTAACCACTATTATTGAACACAGAATGAATCCATGCAACTTATGCTATTTGTTAAACACATTTTTACTCCAGAACTTTAGGCTTGCCATAACAAAATGGTTGAATACTTATTGACTCAAGACATTTCAGCCTTTAATTTTGTATTAATTTATCACATTTTCAACCAACAAAATTTCACTTTGAAATTATGGATTATATTGTGTAGATCAGTGACACAAAATCTCAATTTAATCAATTTAAAATTCATGTCATCAAATAACAATGTGGAAAAAGTAAAAGCACTGTACAAGGCAGTTTTGGAATCCAAAATCACTTGAGCGTGACCCAGAGTGAAGGGTACGTTACCCTGAAATTCCAGTGAGAACAAATGCCATGGGTTTTAAAGCTAGTAAAGTACACATTGAGCCATGGCCAATGCAATGCCCCAGATGCAATACATTTTCACAGGGGTTTCAAGTATTTTCTGATGAATCAAGGGCTTTACCTTTAATTGCGTTTCATATTTATTATAATGATTGAAAAAACCAAGCACAATTAAAAACATTAAATGTCGTTCAATCCAATTAATGTGGTTGCCATTGACAGGTGGTTCTAACTGCTGTATATCAGAAGCAGAATGGACCAAAGTGTGTGTCTATCACTGAAATCTTTACTCAGGAAAAACATGACAACATCACCTCATGCATATGAGTGTTTGACCTATTTTATTGGAAAATTTTCTAAATAAACAAAATGGCACAGCAGTATGCACATTTCATAAACACATGATCTGTTGGTAGAAATGCTGTGTGGTTCCCCTCTCTGGTGCATTTTTTCGTCATTATAAAATAATTTACAGGCTAACTAACAGTGCAATTGCTGGCTGGTAGTACACAGACACACACATGCTTCAGTTCATGGAAGTGATGGACCATCCACAAAGGGTGATTTTCAGAGTCAGGGACAAAGTGTGCCAAGTCACATTTATGGTGGTGAGGACAATCATTCCGATTGGACGTTGAGTAAAAACAACAGTGTGTAATGTATGGGGTTTTAACATGAGGTTTGCATACATGGAAAGGTATTTTTTATATTTCTTTAAAAATGAAAATATCCAAGACACACCTCACTGATAAATATAGATAACATACTGTAAAATACTCAAGGTAGTGGCATTGAGACAACAAAAACAATGATATATTATTTTCACCACAGTTATTACATGTAGACCATTTCCTAGTTTGATCCAATCGAGAGTTGAAAACGAGCACTACATGAGATCACTAATCAACACGGAGATAAAAGACAAAGAAAGAAAGAAAGAAAGAGAGTGAGTGCAAACAAAAGAAGAATGAAGATCATAGTGTTTGTGGTCGGAGCAGAGCAGGACCGTTAGCAGTACAGAGAGCTTTGGGTTGTGGAGCGGGGTCTGGCCGAGTATAGACCAGGGCCGAGAGTGGCCCGCGTCTCTTAGGCTTGTCGTATTTTGGAGGGGGTATAGGTCTTGTCCACAGACTCGTCCTGTAGAAACATGTGCAGACAGCGCTCGTTCTGGGCCAAGGGGTGACCAGCCACTCTGAAACACAAAATAGGGAGAGACAAAGGTTACACGTGGTTATGAATACATGTTGTTGTTACAGTCTGTCTGACATGGCCACAAAATACATGGAAACAAAAAACACATTGTACACATTTTCTTTTCTTGTTCCTTTACTAGGCAATTATGAAGGAGAACGAAGGAGTAGACACCCTGCTGTATGTATTCAGTCTGTTAACAACACCAAGAAAGACGAGAGAAAATCAGATTTATGTTAACGTCGTTCAGGGCACTATTGAGTAGCTTGGATGAAAGGTGCACAGAGGTGCCCATAGTAAACTGCCTGCTCCTCAGTCCCAGTTGCTAATATATGCATAGTATTATTCGTATTGGATAGAAAACACTCTGAAGTTTCTAAAACTGTTTCAATTATGTCTGTGAGTATAACAGAACTCATATGGCAGGCAAAAACCTGAGAACTTCCACTTCCTGTTTGGATTTTGTCTGAGGTGGCAGATTTTCAACCAAGCTCTCATTGAAATTACAGCGAGATATTGATGAGGTTTCACTTCCTACGGCTTCCACTAGATGTCAACAGTCAATAGAACTTTGTCTGATGACTCTAATGTGAAGGGGGGCTGAAGGAGACAGGAATTAGTCACCACTGCCACGAGCTGACCATGCTTTGACCATGCGCGTTCACATGGAGGACCTCTGTTCCACCGCTCATCTGAAGTCAATCTAATTCTCCGGTTGGAACGTTATTCAAGGTGTTAACAACATTCTAAAGATTGATTCAGTACATCGTTTGACATGTTTCTACTGACTGTTACGGACCTTTTGGACATTTCGTCACGTTATAGTGGACGCGCTTTGTGACTTTGGAATTGTTTACCAAAAGCGCTAACTGGACATAAATAATGGACATTATCGAACAAATCAAGCATTTATTGTGGACCTGGGATACCTAGGAATGCATTCTGATGAAGTTCATCAAAGGAAACATGTATCATGTATTTTCTGGTTTCTGTTGACTCCAAAATGGCGGCTAATTTTATTATATTTCTGAGCGCCGTCTCAGATTATTGCAGGAGTTGCTTTTTCCGTAAAGTTTTTTTGAAATCTGACACAGCGGTTGCATTAAGGAGAGGTATATCTATAATTCCATGTGTATAACTTGTATTATCATCTACATTTATGAGCATTTCTGTTGAAACGATGTGGCTATGCAAAATCACTTGATGCTTTTGGAACTAGTGAATAACGCGCCAATGTAAACTCAGATTTTTTTTATATAAATATGAACTTTATCAAACAAAACACGCATGTATTGTGTAACATGAAGTCCTATGAGTGTCATCTGATGAAAATAATCGAAGGTTAGTGATTAATTTTATATCTCTATATCTGCTTTTTGTGACTGCTATATTTCGCTGGAAAAATGGCTGTGCTTATTGTGGTTTGGTGTGACCTAACATAATCGTTTGTAGTGCTTCCGCTGAAAAGCATATTTGAAATCTGACACTTTGGTGGGATTAACAACAAGATTACCTTTAAAATGATATAAGACACATTTATGTTTGAGGAATGTTAATTATGAGATTTCTGTTTGAATTTGGCGCCATATCGATCCCAGTAGCGGGATGCAGCCATAAGAAGTTAAGTGCTTCATAGGCTCCTAAGGTTAAGATTGAGCTAAGAGAGGCTGCAAATGAAATGTTTAACAAACACACCTGACATCAATCAAAAAGTAGTAATATCGCAACAAACACAACATCCTGGCTCTAGGAAGCAGAGGATCTTGTCTGTGTAGACTCACTTGTTGAGGAACTGCTCCAGCCCAGCTCTCCGCTCCTCGATGAAAGAATCGTCAAATATCCCATCGTCCCCTCGGAACGGCAGCTGTCTGAACAGAGCCTTCCCTGGGAGAGGGGGTACCACCACCTGAGAGGGACACACATGTTAACAAGTTAAAATCTTGTATCAGTTATATTGTTGTCTTTATCTCTCAGGTTTGATTAGATTATTCCTGTGTAATGTGTATTGAGACTTGTACAGCCCCAGAGGGCTCACCTTGCTGTCTCTCTCCAGCTCCCCTCTGAGCCACTGAAAGTCGCTGTACCGTCTCCGCACACGAGACTCCTTCAACTTGAAGATGGGCAGGTTGGTCTGAAACACAGAGAGAGAAATCAGACTTAGGGGAACCAGAGCTAACATACTGTATCAGGGTAGCATAAATTGTAGGGTCAAATAAAGACAGAGTTCGAGTTTAAAAGAACACTTGAACTAAACCACGATCTTATCGAGTGGAAAGTTGGCTACATTGGAGAATTGATTCAAGTATAAGTCAGTGATAAAATGTATTGATACTAAAAATTTATAAAGCTTTTTCACTCAGTTTCACAGCACACTGTATGGTACCATCTATCAATCCACCACCAATGAGTAGTTCAGACAGAAAAACACCACGTATTACTTTTAACCATTTATTAGAAAGAAAATGACAACACATTAGGTCTTGGCGGTTGGCTCCGTTGCTTCAGGGTCGCTCACTGCCATAGCAAAGCTCATTAGGACAAAACACACATCACGACAAGAGAGACAACACAATACTACATAAAGAGAGACCTAACACAACAACACAGCAAGGCAGCAACACATGACAACACAGCATGGTAGCAACACAACATGACAAAAACACAACATGGTAGCAGCACAAAACATGGTACACACATTTTTGGGCACAGCACAACAGCACAAAGGGCAAGAAGGTAGAGACAACAATACATCACACAAATCAGCCACAACTGGCAGTAAGAGTGTCCATGATTGAGTCTTTGAATGAACAGATATAAGACTTTGTCACGTGCGCTGAATACAACAGGTGTAGACCTTACAGGGAAATGCTTACTTACAGGCTCTAACCAATAGTGTAAAAAAGGTATTAGGTGAACAATACGTAGGTAAAGAAATAAAAACAACAGTAAAAAGACAAGCTATATACAGTAGCGAAGCTATAAAAGTAGCGAGGCTACATACAGACACCGTTTAGTCAGGCTGATTGAGGTAGTATGTACATGTAGATATGGTTAAAGTGACTAAAGTGACTATGCATATGATGAACAGAGAGTAGCAGTAGCATAAAATCACACACCCATAACCTGCGCGGAAACCAGATTGCATACCCGAGAGAATACTATAGAGATCAAGAAAGGCAGTCAATTGATTATTGTATGTTTTTCCAACACTTTTGATGAAGAGGGCAAAATAAAAATAAGCCTATAACAGTTGGAGCAGCTTGATCTCCCCCTTTAAATAAAGGACGAACCGTGGCTGCCCTCCAAGCAATGGCAACCTCCCCAGAAAGGAGACAGGTTAAAAAGGTCGGAGATCGGCTTGGCGATGATAGGGGCAGCAACCTTAAAGAAGAAAGGGTCTAAACCATATGACCCAGATGTTTTTTGGGGCCAAGTTTCAGGAGCTCCTCGGACTCAGTGACTGCATGCAGGGAGAAACTTTGTAGCGGGGCAGGGGAAAAAGAGGGAGAAGCATTGGGGATAGTCGCATTAAAAGGGGTGGGAGATCGAAAATGTTGGTCGGGCAAGGAGGCATTGCTGAGTCAAATAGGAATCCTGACTTAAGCGGTGATTAAAGAGCTCAGCCATGTGCCTCTTGTCAGTAACCACCACATCGTCAACTTTAAGGGACATGGGCAGCTGTGAAGGAGGGTTTATTCTTCAGGTCTTGAACCGTTTTCCAGAACTTCTTGGGGTTAGACCCACAGAGAGAGGGTGCTCCTTAAAGTAACTAACTTTGGCCTTCCGGATAGCCTGAGTGCACTTATTTCTAAATTGCCTGAACAAGAGCCAGTCAGCCTGAGTATGCGTGTGCCGAGCCTTTTGCCAAATGCAATTCTTGAGGTGGAGTAAGATCACGGTCAAACCAGGGGCTAAACCTGTTTTTAATTCTCATTTTCTTTTTGGGGGCGTGTTTGTTAACAATACCACTGAAAATAAAAAAAAAGAATGTCCAAGCGTCTTTGACAGAGCTCATTCAAGTTTTTTAGCAAGCGTCTATGACAAATCAGGACAGGTCGTTTTACTGAGCAGCCATTACAAACACAGGTTGTAAAACAGTGATCACTAAGGTCATTACAGAAAACACCAGACTGATACCTATCAGGATTATTTGTGAGGATAACATCAAGAAGAGTAGCCTTTTCTGGGTGTTTGGAGTCATACCTTGTGGGATTAGTAATAATCTGAGAAAGATTTAGGGAGTCCCATTGATTTAGGACTTGGTCAGGGGGTTTAAGCATGTCCTAGTTTAGGTCACCAAGCAGGACAAATTCACACTTGGTGTAAGGGGCCAGGAGAGAGCTTAGGGCAGGTAGGGTACAGGCTGGTGCTGATGGAGGACGATAGCACCCTGCAACAGTCAACAAACAGCTATTTGAAAGTTGAATGCTTAAAACAAGCAAATCAAATTGTTTGGGGACAGACTTGGTGGAGATAACCGAACACTGAAGGTGATCCTTGGTAAAGATTGCCACTCCCCCACCTTTTCTTGCCGAAAAAGGCTATAACCAGAAAGGTTAACATCAGTATTCAAAACACTCTTCCTTAACCGTCACACAATACTTTAAAAAAATATATAAACGACTTGGGGCTAGCCATTGGAAGTTCAGAGTCACTCGCCCCAACAGTGCCTGTGTGCTGGAGGCGAGCGAAAGCTCGAGAGAGAGGAGGGGGGGGGGGGGGGGGGGGGGGTGTCACGGTCTACCCCTACCAGACAGGGGAAGACAGGCCAGGGCAGACGGTTAACAGATCGCCAGGTGGAATCCAAGCAGCAGTGCAGCAGGCAATGGGAGTAGGTGTCACCCACTTGGGAGAAGCTTTTATGTCTGGAGGCAGATTTCTTGTAGAAAATGCCAGTAGAATGGTCTTTGAACAGCAAGAGGGGGCTTCAAGGCCTCTGGATCTGGGTGGAGGTAGCCTGCCATTTGTTGGGCTCAAAAGGCTTCGACAACTTCAATTAGCACTGACGTGTGAAGCGAGAGGTATCTCTTTGTCCTAGCAAAGCTTGGTAGCCTGAGCATTCAGTCCTTATTAAGTAAAACATATAATTGTAATGTATTTTGCTTCAGACTAAGCATTACTCACTCAGCTCCAGATTGGAAGGGGTTTTCAGGTCTCTGCTTGTTTGCCAGAGTATTTGATGTACAGTTGTTGCCAAAAGCTTTGAGAATGACACAAATTTTCACAGGCTGTTGCCTTAGTTTGTATGATGGCAATTTGCATATACTCCAGAATGTTATGAAGAGTGATCAGATGAATTGCAACTAATTGCAAAGTCCCTCTTTGCCATGCAAATGAACTGAACACCCCCCTCCCAAAAAAAATATTCCACAGCATTTCAGCCCCGTCAGAAAAGGACCGGCTGACATCATGTCAGTGATTCTCTCGTTAACACAGGTGTGAGTGTTGACGAGGACAAGGCTGGAGATCACTCTGTCATGCTGATTGAGTTCGAATAACAGACTGGAAGCTTCAAAAGGAGGGTGGTGCTTGGAATCATTGTTCTTCCTCTGTCAATCATGTCTGTCAATTACCTGCAAGGAAACATGTGCCATCATCATTGCATTGCACAAAAAGGGCTTCACAGGCAAGGATATTGCTGCCAGTAAGATTGCACCTAAATCAACCATTTATCGGATCTTCAAGGAGAGCGGTTCAATTGTGGTGAAGAAGGCTTCAGGGCGCTCAAGAAAGTCCAGCAAGAGCCAGGACCGTCTCCTAAAGTTGATTCAGCTGTGGGATCGGGGCACCACCAGTACAGAGCTTGCTCAGGAATGGCAGCAGGTAGGTGTGAGTGGATCTCCATGCACAGTGAGGCGAAGACTTTTGGAGGATGGCATGGTGTCAAGAAGGGCAGCAAAGAAGCCACTTCTCTCCAGGAAAAACATCAGGGACAGACTGATATTCTGCAAAAGGTACAGGGATTGGACTGCTGAGGACTGGGGTAAAGTCATTTTCTCTGATGAATCCCCTTTCCGATTGTTTGGGGCATCCGGAAAAAAGCTTGTCTGGAGAAGACAAGGTGAGCGCTACCATCAGACCTGTGTCATGCCAACAGTAAAGCATCCTGAGACCATTCATGTGTCAGGTTGCTTCTCAGACAAGGGAGTGGGCTCACTCACAATTTTGACTAAGAACACAGCCATGAATAGGGCAACTTCTCCCAACCATCCAGGAACAGTTTGGTGACAAACAATGCCTTTTCCAGCATGATGGAGCACCTTGCCATAAGGCAAAAGTGATAACTAAGTGGCTCTGGGAACAAAACAGATATTTTGGGTCAATGGCCAGGAAACTTCCCAGACCTTAATCCCATTGAGAACTTGTGGTCAATCCTCAAGAGGCGGGTGGACAAACAAAACCACACAAATTCTGACAAACTCCAAGCATTGATTTTGCAAGAATGGGCTGCCATCAGTCAGGATGTGGCCCAGAAGTTAATTGACAGCATGTCAGGGCAGATTGCAAAGGTCTTGAAAAAGAAGGGTCAACACTGAAAAGATTGACTCTTGCATCAACTTCATGCAATTGTCAATAAAAGCCTTTTACACTTATGAAATGCTTGTAATTATACTTCAGTATTCCATAGTACTATCTGACAAAAATATCTAAAGACACTGAAGCAGCAAACTGTGGAAATTAATATTTGTGTCATTCTCAAAACTTTTGGCCACGACTGTATAGTTTGGGAATAATAATCCTTGAGTGTAGGAAGCATTCCAAGTAATTCCATCCAAAATCAGGTTGTAGGTTTGGAGTGAAGATTATGTTGTTTAGGATATCATCCTGTATATGTCCATCCCCAAAAAACGAAGTGTGTCTAACTCCAAATCTATCTATTTTTTTTTTTTAAACATGCAGAAAAATGTGGGAGCGCATCTGCTCGTGGCCTCTCTGGGGAATGGCTATTAAAAAATACATATTGAGGACTGAAGAATAAAAAAAAGTTAGCATACTGCTCACCAAGCTCTGATGCACTTTGGATGATCTTAGAGATAGAGAGAGAGTAGACAGTGGATGTGGTGACCGGACTCTAAAGAAATGTAAGTTGCTGTTTAAAGAGCACTGCAATGAACATTTCATGAAATGTTTCACTGAAGCGAACTGCAGCACATTAGAACACAATGCCAAAGCTCTTCACCTGACAAGAAACCAGCATCCGGCGGCCATTCCAGCAACAATACACAGCCGGGAGGGAAAAAATGTAATGTCCCCATAGATGGATGATAATCACAGAGGGTCACAAGAGCAGAACCACTGAGCAGTTGATATTGGGATTTGGTATTTATTAGGATCCTCATTAGCTGCAGCAAAAGCAGCAGCTACTCTTCCCGTGCTCCACATGAAATAATACATAGTACAGAAAATGATTAGTCAAGGACTGAACTATACTGAACAAAAATATAAAATGCAACATGTAAAGTGTCAGTTCCATGTTTTATGAGCTCAAATAGAAGATCCCAGACATTTTCCATGTGCACAAAAAGCTTATTTCTCTCAAATTTTGTGAACAAATTTGTTTACATCCCTGTTAGTGAGCATTTCTCCTTTGCCAAGATAATTGAGTTGAGTAGCCAGCAAAAAATAGGACCATTGCGCTGTGATTGGCTCAGTGTTCTGTCACTCATGGGGACACTACGTCATCACCAAGTTTAAGTCCTTAGTAAGGGTAGAAATCCAACATTTCAGCCCTTTGGGTCCACAGATACAGATATGTATCACAGACACAGATACAATTATGTAAAATCACATTATATGTACAGTAGCTTTGATTGGACTGATCATGTCAACATCTTACTTTCAAAGTCTTAGCTAGCAGTCATCATCGTGAATCAAGTCAACCATCTACTGGCAAATCCTTTTTAATCCTTGTCATATGAAGATAAATGATAGATAAAACGTTAAAATCGGCCATTGGACATAAAGATTACACAAATTGGAAATTGCAAATTCAACAATGAGTCTTTTGGAAGGAATCAGTGGTTTACTGCGAGCATTGCAAAGCAACCAGTCGCCTGCTATTCAATGGAGTGGCTGTGCCCCCCCCCCATGAGTTCCCACCATAAATGGCAGACTTTGATGACAAAATTTGCCCACAAAGGACCACCGCGCCACCTTCATGTTTAAGTGAGCACATCACAAGCCAAGGTGAGTCCAAAAATGTCTTGTATGCTGCTGCCTAAATTATGTAATATGCAAGGGAGATATGTATACGGTACTGTAGCTAAGAAAGTAATGCTAAGTGTATGTTTTTATATGATTTATTTCACCTTTATTTAACCAGGTAGGAAAGTTGAGAACAAGTTCTCATTTACAACTGCGACCTGGCCAAGATAAAGCAAAGCAGTTCGACACATAACACAGAGTTACACATGGAGTAAAACAAACATACAGTCAATAATACAGTAGAAAAATAAGTCTATATACAATGTGAGCAAATGAGGTGAGATAAGGGAGGTAAAGGCAATAAATAGGCCATGGTGGCGAAGTAAATACAATATAGCAAGTAAAACCACATGTTTTAATGTTGTGTAGTAAGCTGTTAGTAGCCCATGTGCCTCACCCTAATCATTTTGTCTATTTTCACCTCTTAATTTCACCTAAAGTTAATGTTCTGACTCGGTGGTGCTGCACATGTAGCCTATAACCTGGTTTTGAGAAATGTCATCTAAAAGAGGTTTCATTGTCTACTTATATGCCCCCTTTATTTATCCTGTACTTGGTGTACAGGGAAAATACAGGAAGAGTAGCCCATGCTCTGCATTCTGTGGCTGTACATTTCAAAAGTGCTGAACACATAGTTATATTGATTACGTCCGTTGTCGCTCACTCATTAATGTCTTCATCGAAATTACGAAATGCCTCTTATCCGCTCACTGTTCCCTTATGCCATAGTTTGTACATCTCAATTGTCAATAGAAACCACTTTTCCTTAAGCAAGTCAGCCATGTCAGCCATACAGCTATGTTTTTTTAAAAAGGTAGTAAACGAGGCTGAATTAATTGTTTCGCTGCCAGACAAGGCTCCGCTGATAGCCAGGTGTAGCAGTGGTAAGGATTCACTCCATTGTGCTGGAAAGAAAGCTCTGCTGTTGGGACAGCCTTATGTAGGCCCTCTAACAGTTTGTGGGCACCACTTGTCGCCGTTATAGTGCAATTAATGTATTGTGTAGTGTTGTAGTGTCTTTGCTGGCATGCATTTTGTTGTTGTTGAGTTTGTCCCGCCAAGATTTACATGCACAAATCAGTGATGCAGTCAATCTTGCCTAAACTTTGAGCCAGGAGAGATTGACATGCACGTTACTGACACTTGCCCTCTGTGTACATCTAAGTGCGATACGTGCTGCTTTGTTCCGGACCAATTGCAACTGATCTATGTTCCTCTTTGCCGCACATGACCACAGAGCTGGGCAGTAGCCCAGGTGCGACCAAACTAGGGCCTGTAGGACCTGTCTGGTCAACTGCGATGTCAAGAAGGCAAAACAACGCCCTATCACGGACAGACGTCTTCCCATTTTAGCAACCATGGAGTCTAAATGTTTTGACCATGACAGCCTGCTATCTAGTTGGATGGATGGATGCGGGGCGATGTGTGTGTGAGCAGAGGCAAACTGATTGATGAGCAGGAGAATGAAGGTCCTCATGGTCTCCCTCTCGCTCCTGCCTCTTCAAATGTTCCCTCTCCTATAATAAGTCAGTGTTTTGCCCTTGAGACCCCTCTTGAGTCTTTTCACTGTGAAAAACAAAGGCCTTTCTCTCATCTTCTGTCCTCTCGGTTCTCTCTCCCCCCATTTTCCCCCCCTCGGTCCTCCCTTCTCTCTTTAAAATTATGGATTTTTCTCCTTTACGGTAACGAGAGGTAGAAGAGAGCAATCTTTTGGCAGGCTTTCATAACAACAAATCAAAGATATTTGACAATAACAATTGCTATTTTTTTTTTAGATGCACTATGCAGAAATCTCTTCGCCATTTCCTGGTTGCAAAAATTATAATAATTTGCCTAATTCCAGTTTGTGTGACAAAACAAGGAAGTATAATGTAGAGAATCATTGCACCATCTAAACCGCTGTGAAACACATTTTCCATAATCAAAAATATTACATTTTCAGATGTTTGAAGCTGGTGTACAAAACCGAAAATTAAAGATGCAAAACGAAAAGCATAGAAATAGCACGCATAGAACAGATCTACTACTTCGTAGACTTGCTTTTAATGAGCACCACCGTGCTAGCCAGTTTCCCTCGGGGGAATCCCCTTCGAAACAGGACGCAGTTTGATTGCCATCTTAAGTGGCGGTGCAATTCACAAAATTGACCTCCTCTCCTCTTTATAGCTCGAGTGAACAACTTTGATCACTTGCCGGGTTGATCTAGCCCACAATTCAATGCAATCTGTAGTCACGTGTCAAAGTCCGGTGGCCACAAAGTGTGAAATTTAATAAACACGGCTGGATAATATTTTTTTTTAAACATTGATTTTAGTGTTGGCAAATCGGAATGACGCTCAAAGTGCCTCGGACTCGTAGTGAGGAGCCAATAAAAAAAACGTAGCTAGCTTCATAAACATATTTTTTGTAATTCGGAATAAAGGACCAAACTATACAAAATTGCTAGCCAGCTAAAGGTAGCTGAAGCTCAACTTCAATATTCCCACCAAGGACGTCGCCACACCATTCATCACCATCCCTCAATTGGATTTAGGGCCGAAGGCCGTCTACTTTGCATTTGGACCGCAACACAGTGACTAGGGTCTGGTTTCAATGATAGACTATTTTTGGCATAGAGGAACTACGTCACTGCAAACGTCGATAAAAGAAAAAAATATTCTGGGGACTCACCCAACAAATCACCAGGCAGACATGCCAAAACGTTGTGATGCAAAACCCAAGTTTGCTGGCAAAACCTTTGCAGTGGTTTTAGTTAAAGAGATTCTACAGTACTTTTGTATACTTTTTAGCCAGTAGTTCTGAAAGTAGCACCTGAAAAGCAAAAGTGGTGCCTGAAAATTGCATACCACGTCACATACGTGCAACACATCATTGCCCCTCTCTCGATCTTTTAATGCTGTGTCCATTGAGCCGGCCCTGCATCCTCATTGGATATTGCTGGGCATAACCCTTGTTAGCTGTCACTCAAATGTGAGGGGCTGGAGCTCATGGGCTAGAACTTGAATCGCTAGGGGGCTGGCCCATGTGGGGGGAAATGTAGGAAAATGGCATAGCACAGCTTCAAGAAGTCGCTTTTAAACAAGGGATTTCGTGGCTAATTGAGGTAAAACAGAAATTCTGCTCATAGATTATGTATGTATGTATGTATGTATGTATGTATGTATGTATGTATGTATGTATGTATGTATGTATGTATGTATGTATGCATGTATGAGCTGCACATTGACACATCCATCCCAAAGCGGGAGGTTTAAAAAATACTTTGTTGCCCAAGTCCCAGAGCACGTCTTTAAGGTAGTTAATGCAAACTAGCCACTTGTGAAATGCACTCATTAAAAATACCCACCGTGATCTCCATCTTGCTAGCTAATATTCTGTATTTTATTAAAGCAGATAAAGTAGTGACGTAGTTCCTCTATGCCAAAATAGTCTATCATTGAAACCAGACCCTAGTCACTGTGTTGCCTAGGGTCGGGTTTCCGAGACTACATGCAACTCAGCAGCTAAGAAGAACATGAAATCGCTAGAGTGCCTTTGTGTCACACTTATGTTTGCAAAGTTTGTACAAACATGTTGATCATGTCGCTTGTGTACAACATGATAGCTACATGTAGCCTAACACCTATTCTGAAAAAATAACACAAAATCGTGCTTGAGACATGGTTTGAACATGTTAACCATGTCTTTAGCATAGACTGTAAAGAAATAAGTCTTTAGTGTACTACATGAAGTTTACCCTCCATGTCAAGGAAGGGGACGCGGAAGCTACGTAAGATAGCAGAGTGGGCAGCAGCTACATAAAAAAAAAAATCCTGCAAACACACAGAAATCTAGCATTAAACACAGCAAGTCAGGTTCCAGAAAATCGCAGCCACTCCATTTTTAATAACACAAAAACTACAATGAAGTCAATTACTAATATCAGAAAATGTATTACAAGTAACCATGTGGCTCAATTGCACTTGCAATGCCAGGGTTCAGGTTCGATTTACACGGGGGACCAGTATAGAAAAAAAAATTTAATGGATATTTATGACCCTAAGTTGCTCTGGATAAAAGTGTCTGCTAAATGACTAAAATGTAAATGTAAAATTAAAGATAAGATAGAAAACTGCCTAATGTGAAGGTTCTGACAGTTGATAACAGAGGAAAAAAACCTATAAAGAACAAGGTCGAGACAAAAGTTTTTGTCTGAGGGGCTCTAGAACACTACAACTTTTTTTCCCCGTCTTGCTCCTCCTTTCTTTCCCCTCTCATCCTTCCTCTCAGTACCCCCCTTCTTGTTACCTCCTTTCTCAAGTAGTAGGCTTCCTCTCTTGTTCATCTATCCAGCCATTCTCTCTCCTCTTACTCTTTATTTCCTTCCCCATTTCCCTTTCTCGCCAGGTAAGGTTGTCAGCCCCCCCCCCCCCCTTCCTCTCAGGTCACAGGAGTAGGGGATTAGCCTAACTTTAGCGCCCGTCAGTTCTTAGCTGCTCTCTCCCCTCTCAGTGGGCTGTCCCCCAGTGTTCTGGTACTTCACAGCATGGAGCGCTTCACGGAATGCTGGGAAGTTAATCCCCACGACAACAGATCATGGTTACAGGTAATCTGTCACCGCCGAGGCGCTAATCTCATCAGGCCCAACACACACAGGAGCATAACTCTGTATGTGGACATTCAGGCGCTAAAGTTGGACAACACATTCAAAAAGGTTGCACAACAATACACACACACACACACACACACACACGCACTTGACGATTAGACAATTCAGCGTTTGAGCCTGTAAATCGAACCCACAAATGCTGATGCTCCAGACACTCAACTAGTCTAAAGGCCAGTTTTATTGCTTTTTTAAATCAGCACGACAGTGTTCAGCTGTGCTAAAATCATTAGAAAACTTTTGCAATGATCAATTAGCCTTTTAAAATGATAAACTTGGATTAGCTAACACAACGTGCCATTGGAACACAGGAGTAATGGTTGCTGATAATGTGTCTCTGTACGTCTATGTAGATATTCCATAAAAAATAATTTTTTTCCAGCTACAACAGTCATTTACAACATTAACAATGTCTACACTGTATTTCTGATCAATTTGATGTTATTTTAATGGACAAAAAAAATGCTTTTCTTTAATAAACAAAGTGACCACAAACCTTTGAACAGTAGTGTAAATAAAATAAGTTTAGTCTCAAATAAATAATGAAACATGTTCAATTTGGTTTAAGTAATGCAAAAACACAGTGTTGGAGAAGCAAGTAAAAGTCCAATATGTGCCTTGTAAAAAAGCTAACGTTTAAGTTCAGAACATGAGAACATATGAAAGCTGGTGGTAACTTTTAACATGAGTCCTCAATATTCCCAGATAAGACGTTTTAGGTTGTAGAGCAGAAAGCAGAGCTTGTCTGCTCCTCTGCTTATCATAACAGATACCCACCTCACTGAACACTCTCTCGCTTGGTCTTTGCCAGTGGAGCAAGTGATTGAAGTCTGTCCTCATTCTGCTTCCACCACTCCAAAGGCAAGCCACTCTTTCTGTCAATGGCTCGGTGAGGTAACGCTCCAACTCAATTTCAAAACTGCACTGGACTTCAGCCTTGCCCTCTTGGCTTCCAAGGATTCTAGCGTAGAGGCTGTCCACTAGACTGGGTGGCTGATCTACCCGGACTCTTTGCACCTGAATCTGCATCCTCCTCTTCACTAGTCAATTCTGCTGTGGCTCTGGGATTTGGTTACCTTAGTAGGTCAGATTCCTCCTTCAGCCGCTCTTTTGCTTTCTCTAGTGCTGTCCCTGAAGTGAGGCATAGCTCTTGTAACGGGGATCCAGGACAGTTGCCAGCACCAGGCACTTTGTCTCCTCGGCATTAGAGAACCGCCTTGTCAGACTGTCCAACACGATCTTCCGTAAAGTTTTGATGCCTTGAGAAGAAGAAACCTCCTGCTGCAGCATCAGCACTGACACACTGGGGATGAGGCATGCGGCTGTAGAGTTGGAGTGGCTCATCTCCAGTGTCACCTCCTCCATAGGTGCCAGAGTCTCAATTAGGTTAGAGACAAATGTCCCACTGTGCAGCAGACAAACTGCTGATGTGTCCGTATTCACCTGCATACACATTCAGTGCACGCCTCTGTTCAAACATCCTCTGCAACATGTGTAGTGTTGAGTTCCAGCGAGTTTGAACTGCTTGGATGATGCTGTGTTTGGGAAGGCCAAGCTTTTCCTGAATGGCCCTCAGCCTCTGTTTGGCCAGTACAGAGTGGTCAAAGTGAGTTGCACAGCTCTTCAACATGGCAATAATGTCTAGCACAGCTCTCTGACTGGATAGTCCATCATTGACTACAAGCTGTAGGGTGTGTGTACTGCAGCTGAAGTATGGAAGCTCTGCCAGTCTTATACCTTTCACCATGTTTGCCCCACTGTCCCTGAGGACCAGCACTACACGTTCTGTGTGGATTTCACAGTATGCCAACATGGCCAAAAACATCTCGCTAATGTAGTTTCCTCTGTGTGATCCAATCATAGTCTTGACATTTAGCACAACCTGCTTTCTTGTCCAGTAAGGCTCATGAACAAGGCAGTTAACCCACTGTTCCTAGGCCGTCATTGTAAATAAGAATTTGTTCTTAACTGACATGCCTAGTTAAATAAAGGTTAAATAAAAACATTTTAAATCAGGGACTCTGTAGTGCCTGACCAGCAGTCAGATGTGATTGCCATGTGTGAAGCATTCACTGGTGCCACCAGATTGTTCACTTTCATCACAACTCTTTCATATGCTTTATCTAGTATTTCTGTGCAGTATAATTTTTCATCTTTGATCCAAGTACCGGGGTTCAGCAAGAGTAATCAGCCGCTGAAAATCAAAGTCAGACACCACTGTGAATGGCTGGCTGTGAATGGCTGGTTGTCAGTGGCAATCATCTCAATAATTGCTTCATCCATCTTCTTGGCCCTTGGGTCTTTGTCCTGCCATTTTGCTTGTTTATTAAAAAGTTGTAAGATTGTAGCCTGCGATGTCTGTGACGTGTCTGTATTGTCTTTTCCTTGTGAAGAATTTGCGTTTGCTATTTTCATCATTGCTTCCTTATGGGCTTTTAGATGGGTGTTCTTAAAGGTGATTCAACAGGTTGGTGGTATTTTTTGATTTAGCAATTGCTGACCACATGCTTACATCTTTATCACAAATAAGACACCTTGCTTTCCCTGGTGCCAATTCAATGGATTGTATTTATTATGGATCCCATTTGCTGCTGCCAACGCAGCAGCTACTCTTCCTGGGGTCCAGTAAAATTAAGGCAGTTTATACCATTTTTAAAACTTTACAATACATTCACAACAAACGGTGTGCCCTCAGGCCCCTACTCCACCACTACCACATATCTACAATACTAAATCCATGTGTATGTATAGTCCTTATGTTATTGTGTGTGTGTGTGTGTGTATGCATGTGTCTGTGCCAATGTTTGTGTTGCGTCACAGTCCCCGCTGTTTGATAAGGTGTATTTTTTATCAGTTTTTTAAATCAAATTTTACTGCTTGCATGAGTTACTTGATGTGGAATAGAGTTCCATGTAGTCATGGCTCTATGTAGTACTGTGTGCCTCCCATAGTCTGTCCTGGACTTGGGGACTGTGAAGAGAACTCTGGAGGCATGTCTTGTGAGGTAAGCATGGGAGTCCAAGCTGTGTGCCAGTAGTTCAAACGGACTGCTCGGTGCATTCAACATGTCAATACCTCTCACAAATACAAGTAGTGATGAAGTCAATCTCTCCTCAACTTTCAGCCAGGATAGATTGACATTCATATTATTAATATTAGCTCTCTGTGTACATCCAAGGGCCAGCCGTGCTGCCATGTTCTGAGCCAATTGCAATTTGGCTAAGTCCGTATGTGGCACCTGACCAAACTAGGGCCGGGTTAATAGTGCTGTTACCGCAGAGCAACACTTCATTATGGACAGACTTCTCCGCGTCTTAGCTATTGTTGTTTCAATATGTTTTGACAGCGAGTTTACAATCCAGAGTTACTCCAAGAAGTTAAGTCACCTCAACTTGCTCAATTTCCATATTATTCATTACAATATTTAGTTGAGGTTTAGGATTTGGTGAATGACTTGTCCCAAATACAATGATTTTAGTTTTTAAATATTTAGGACTAACTTATCCCTTGCCACCCATTCTGAAACGAACTGCGGTTCTTAGTTAAGTGTTGGAGTCAATTCAGTCGCTGTAGTAGCTGACGTGTTGAGTCATCTAAATATATCCAAATATATTTTGTATTCGAGATTCTTCAAAGTAGCCACCCTTTACCTTGATGACAGCTTTGCACACTCTTAGCATTCTCTCAACCAGCTTCATGAGGTAGTCACCTGGAATGCATTTCAATTCACAGGTGTGCCTTGTTAATTTGTGGAATTTCTTTCCTTCTTAATGTGTTTGAGCCAATCAGTTGTGTTGTCACAAGGTAGGATTGGTATACAGAAGATAGCCCTATTTGGTAAAAAAACAAGTTAATATTATGGCAAGAACAGCTTAAATATACAAAGAGAAACAACAGTCCATCATTACTTTAAGACATGAAGGTCAGTCAATCTGCAAAATTTCAAGAACTTTGAACGTTTCTTCAAGTGCAGTCACAAAAACCATCAAGCGCTATGATGAAACTGGCTCTCATGAGGACTGCCACAGGAAAGGAAGACCCAGAGTTACCTCTGCTGCAGAGGATAAGTTCATTAGAGTTACCAGCCTCAGAAATTGCAGCTCAAATAAATGCTTCACAGAGTTCAAGTAACAGACACATCTCAACATCAACTGTTCAGAGGAGACTGCATGAATCAGGCCTTCATGGTCGAATTGCTGCAAAGAAACCATTACTAAAGGACAACAATAAGAAGAACTGACTTGCTTGGGCCAAGAAACACAAGCAATGGACATTAGCAAAGGTGGAAATCTGTCCTTTGGTCTGATGAATCCAAATGACCATCTGGTTTGTGCTTTGTGGGACAATCATTTGTTTTTCAACAGAACAATGACCCAAAACAACTCCAGGCTGTGTAAGGGCTATTTGACCAAGAAGGAGAGTGATGGAGTGCTGCATCAGATGACCTGGCCTCAACAAGCCCCTGACCTCAACCCAATTGAGATGGTTCGGGATGAGTTGGACCGCAGAGTGAAGGAAAAGCGGACAACAAGTGCTCGGCATATGTGGGAACTCCTTCAAGACTGTTGGAAAAGCATTCCAGGTGAAACTGGTTGAGAGAATGCCAAGTGTGCACAAAGCTGTCATCAAGGCAAAGGGATGGTATAACACTTTGTGATAACATGATCCCGTATGTGTTATTTCATAGTTTATATGTCTTCACTATAATTCTACATGTAGAATGTAGAAAACAGTAAAATTAAAAAAAAAAAACTTGAATGAGTGTGTCCAAACTTTTGACTGGTACTGTATATACAGTTGAAGTCGGAAGTTTACATACACCTTACCCAAATACATTTCAACTTAGTTTTTCACAAATCCTAGTAAAAATTCCCAGTCTTCGGTCAGTTAGGATCACCACTTTACTTTAAGAATGTGAAATGTCAGAATAATAGTAGAGAGAATTATTTATTTCAGCTTTTATTTCTTTCATCACATTCCCAGTGGGTCAGAAGTTTACATACACTCAATTAGTATTTGGGTGCATTGCCTTTAAATTGTTTAACTTGGGTTAAACATTCCGGGTAGCCTTCCACAAGCTTCCCACAATAAGTTGGGTGAATTTTGGCCCATTCCTCCTGACAGAGCTGGTGTAACTGAGTCAGGTTTGTAGGCCTCCTTGCTCGCACATGCTTTTTCAGTTCTGCCCACACTTTTTCTATAGGATTGAGGTCAGGGCTTTGTGATGGCCACTCCAATACCGGGACTTTGTTGTCCTTAAGATATTTTGCCATAACTTTGGATGTATGCTTGGGGTCATTGTCCATTTGGATGACCCATTTGCGACCAAGATTTAACTTTCTGACTGATGTCTTGAGATGTTGCTTCAATATATCCACATAATTTTACTTCCTCATGATGCCATCTATTTTGTGAAGTGCACCAGTCCCTCCTGCAGCAAAGCACCCCCACAGCATGATGCTGCCACCCCTGTGCCTCACAGTTGGGATGGTGTTCTTCGGCTTGCAAGCATCCCCCTTTTCCCTCCAAACATATTGATGGTCATCATGGCTAAACCGTTCTATTTTTGATTCATCAGACCAGAGGACATTTCGGGGAAAAAAAGTAGGATCTTTGTCCCCATGTGCAGTTGCAACCGTAGTCTGGCTTTTTTATGGCGGTTTTGGAGCAGTGGCTTCTTCTTTGCTGAGCGGCCTTTCAGGTTATGTCGATATAGGACTCATTTTACTGTGGATATAGATACTTTTGTACCTGTTTCCTTCAGCATCTTCACAAGGTCCTTTGCTGTTGTTCTGGGATTAATTTTCACTTTTCTCACCAAAGTACGTTGATTTCTAAGACACAGAACCCGTCTCCTTCCTGAGCGGTATGACGGCTGCGTGGTCCCATGGTGTTTATACTTGCGTACTATTGTTTGTACAGATGAACGTGGTACCTTGAGGCGTTTGGAAATTGCTCCCAAGGATGAGCCAGACTTGTGGTCTACAATCTTTTTTCTGAGGTCATGGCTGATTTTTTTTGATTTTCCAATGATGTCAAGCAAAGAGGCACTGAGTTTGACAGTAGGCCTTGAAATACATCCACAGGTACACCTCCAATTGACTCAAATTATGTCAATTAGCCTATCAGAAGCTTCTAAAGCCATGAGATTTTCTCGAATTTCCCAAGCTGTTTAAGGCACAGTCAACGTAGTATATGTAAACTTCTGACCCACTGGAATTATGATACAATGAATTATAAGTGTAATAATCTTTCTGTAAACAATTGTTGGAAAAATTACTTGCTGAAAAATTTGTGGAGTGGTTAAAAAACGAGTTTTAATGACTCCAACATAAGTGTATGTAAACTTCCCGACTTCAACTGTATATTCCAGACTCTGACATTGCTCGTTCTGATATTTCTTAATATTGTTATTGAATTGCTACCTGTATGCACCTGTATGCACTGTATGCACTGCATTGTTGAAGCATTTCTCTGCACCTGCGATAACATCTGCAAATCTGTTTACGAGACCAATAAACTCTGATTTGATACACCCAGACAAACAACCCTACCCCGCCTCCTCATTTAAAGAGGTGAGTGGGAGCTCTACAAGTCAAAGTTCACATTTCTCAATCCTCTTCACGCCTGGCTGAAGGTTGGGGCTGGGGGGGAAATGGTTCAGGATGGGGCTTTAGTTCAATTAAGGCATATCTTTATTTCCTACATTATTCAAAAAGTACACTTTGCGTCTCCAACTTTCAGAGATCAATGAGGTTAAGGGATGGGAGGGGGGGGGGGGTGGTGTCATTAGCCTTTTATAACCAACAAAGTAGGCCTATGTGGACAAAAACATTATCTTCTTGTCAAGATGTGACAGTACATTCAGTGTGATCTCAGGATTTTATTCACTTACGGACTAAATATCACCAACCTATTGCATTTCACTGCAGCCTACTTGACTAACTTATCATACTAATTTTGACTAATCGCAGTGACAATGCATTTTGAAATATAATACATAGCTGGACCTGAGCAGTTAGACGAGATGAGATTTTTTTTTGTGTGCCCGCGATACATATGGCTATATCGGTCCACTAATACAGGACTAGTAAAGGCTCAGGGCACAACAATTCATTAACATACATTTATTTATTATGCTTTTCCAGGGGGTGGCGCAGCACCTTGCGCACCCCTACTTCCCGCGGCTACGTTCGCAAGGTATCGCTACCCAATGGCATGTCATATTTTTTAACAGCTCTATTGGTGTCATTTACAGACATGGTACATGAAATAGGCAAACTGATACATCAATTGTAAATGAAGGTACCATTTTCTTTTGTTAATCTCTAAATGCATGCTCTTCAACCGATCACTGCCTGTACCCGCCCGCCCGTCTAGCATCACTACTCTGGACAGTTCTGATTTGAAATATGTGGATAACTACAAATACCTAGGTGTCTGGTTAGACTGCATACTCTCCTTCCATACTCACTTTAAGCATCTCCAATCAAAAATGTAATCTAGAATCGGCTTCCTGTTTCACAACAAACATCCTTCACTCATGCTGCCAAACATACCCTCATAAAACTGACCATCTTACCGATCCTTGACTTTGGCGAAGTCATTTACAAAATAGCCTCCAACACTCTACTCAGCAAATTGGATGTAGTCTATCACAGTGCCATCCGGTTTGTCACCAAAGCCCCATATACTACCCACCACTGCGACCTGTATGCTCTTGTTGGCTGGCCCTCGCTTCATATTCGTCGCCAAACCTACTGGCTCCAGGTCATCTATAAGTCTTTGCTAGCTAAAAGCCAGGCTTATATCAGCTCACTGGTCACCATAGCAGTACCCACCCATTGCACGCGCTCCAGCAGGTATATTTCACTGGTCATCCCCAAAGCCAACTCCTGCTTTGGCCACCTTTCCTTCAGTTCTCTGCTGCCAATGACTGGAACGAATTTCAAAAATCACTGAAGCTGGAGACTTATATCTCCCTCACTAACTTTAAGCATCAGCTGTCAGAGAAGCTTACCGATCATTGCACCTGTACACAGCCCATCTGTAAATTGCCCACCCAACTACCTAATCCCCATATATATTTTTTTTGCTCCTTTGCACCCCAGTATCTCTACTTGCACATTCATCTTCTGCACATCTATCACTCCACTGTTTATTGCTAAATTGTAATTATTTCGCCACTATGGCCTATTTATTGCCTCACCTCCCTAATCTTATTACATTTGCACACACTGTATATAGATTTTTTTATTGTGTTATTGACTGTACATTTGTTTATCCCATGTGTAACTGTGTTGTTTGTGTCATGCTGCTTTGCTTTATCTTGGCCAGGTCGCAGTTGTAAATGAGAACTTGTTCTCAACTGGCCTACCTGGTTAAATAAAGGTGAAATAAATAACAAAAATGTTTTTAAATGTCTGAGTTTGACTAATACAGTGAACTAAGAGCAACAAATGGTAACGGCGTCACCGGCCTGAATCTAATCCAATCTGGAGCTATACCGTCAGTAACAGAGGTAAATGTAGGTAAATGTTTTATATTCGGTTCTCTCTTGTCAATGACCCAAGCATGTCATGACCATGAAGATTAGGGGTGTGCCGAGTAGTCGGACAAAACGAGTATTGCAACGAATATGGGACGTTTTCTGGCTACAATTATGATCCAAGTATTTTTTGTAATTGTCTGTGATCAAAAATAAAGTAATTTTTGGGTGCCAGCACGCATCTTTCTCATGTCAACCAGTCATGTGCAAAGTTCTATGTGGTCTAAATAACTTAACTGGCTAGTTAGCCTGTCTGTAAAGAGAACGGCGGGCTATGTGTTGACCCTGCTGCTCTGATTGGATAGTGAAGCTGTATTTCTCGGTTTCACTAACTTCATAATTTCAAACGATCACTTTTCCTCACATGTTTTTAGTCTGCTGCCTGCTACTATGACAAATCACATGGTGAGGACATTTGCTATCAAGCTATCAATGTGCATAATATCTAACAAGCGGGGCAAGATTAGGGAAAAAAGATGAAACGCTGATGTGCAATGTGACTGAGTGACAGAAAGCTTGGCTGCCTGTTGCAAGTTGAGGACACACAGACACACACTGCTCCTAATTTGCAGCAAGAATGTGCAGGTAAGGTATTTTGCCAACACTTCCGTTCTTTTTTCTATCAGATTCATGAGTATCATCCGATCCGACTATCAATTGTCAATTTACGGATACGATTACGGCCATGTTGGCATAACCTCTAATGAAAATGGTATATTCTGAATCAGTGGAGGATAGAGACAAATACACACGATTGATTTTTATTACATATTTCTATCTTCCAGCTTTCAATCTTTAATTGCTACACAAAGTGTGCCATGACTACAGAACAAGCCCAAAAACATACTTTGATTTATTGATTGATTATATAACTGAAATCTTAAAAATAAGTTTGTCTTACCTAATTAATGGAATACAAGTAATTGAACCGACATCAGTCAATTAGTTGTTTAATAAAATCGTGGGGGGAAAAAGTGGTGGGTAATCGCTCAGCACGAACAGCAGCTCATCTGTGTAATCCACCGTCCCTAGTACACTCACCTCTCAAGCAAAATAATGGTGGCGTTCACTCGAGCAAAAATTATCAATAATTAATAAATATTAAAAGGGATGGTTCAGCCTGTTTTCATGTTTAGGTAAAATATCATCTTACACTGTCACGCCCTGGCCTTAGTATTATTTTGTTTTATTTATTATTTTAGTTAGGTCAGGGTGTGACATGGGGTATGTGTGTATTTTGGGGTATTATATGGTAGAGGGGGTGTTGGTTGTAGTTTATGGTTTTGTGTTGAGTGTATGTGTCTAGCTGTGTCTATGTTGGGTGTAGTTGTCTAGGAAGTCTATGGTGGCCGGAATGGGTTCTCAATTAGAGACAGCTGATTTCTGTTGTCTCTAATTGGGAGCCATATTTAAGGCTGCCATAGGCTTTAGCTGTTTGTGGGTCATTGTTTATGTATATGTATATGTCGACGTAAGTAGTTTGTGTGTGCACTTACGTTTGAAGTTTCACGATCGTTTGTTGTTTTGTTAGTGTTGTATAAGTGTTTGGTGATCATCTTCGTCGTGGTAAATTAAGAAGATGTATTCAAATCATGTTGCGCCTTGGTCCTATCGTTCATGTCAACGCGATCGTGACATACACAGAGTTATCCTCATAAGCCAGTAGTGACATCTTCTCCCGTTGTCTGCATGGAGAGATGCATGTCCAGACTGTCTTATAGGTGGGATATCACACATTGATACTGACCCAAATAGGTTGGATTTTAGAGACTGGAGTATGTTTTAGATATCAATTTAGAATTAATTGATCTTTTTGATTATTTTCATTGAAATTATATAAGCTGTTCAAGAATGAAAGCAAAACAAGACATTTCAACAATGTCCCCTAACTCAGAATATATAATTTTCATAGTCGGTACCGTTTAAGATTAGGGAGGACTAATGTATATATTTTTTTAAAAATGGGCCTTACTTCTATTACAGCATATTAGATGACTGTCACTCATATTCCATTTAACCAGCTCAATGTACAGCGCATTCGGAAAGTATTCAGAACCCCTTCACTTTTTCCACATTTTGTTACGTTACAACCTTATTCTAAAAATGATTAAATAATTTTTCCCTCAAATTTACACACACACACAGTACCCCAATCACAGTGCATTTTTGCAAATGTATAAAAAAAAAAAACAGAAATACCTTATTTACATAAGTATTCAGTACCTTTGCTATGAGACTCAAAATTGAGCTCAGGTGTATCTTGTTTCCATTGATCATCCTTGAGATGTTTCTACAGCTTGGAGTCCACCTGTGGTAAATTCAATTGACTGGACTTGATTTGGAGAGGCAACACCTGTCTATATAAAGGTCCCACAGTTGACAGTGCATGTCAGAGAAAAAACAATGCCAAGGAATTGCCCGTAGAACTCCGAGACAGAATTGTGTCGAGGCACAGATCTGGGGAAGAGTACCAAAATATATCTGCAGCATTGAAGGTCCCCAAGAACACAGTGGCCTCCATCATTCTCAAATGGAAGAAGTTTGGAACCACTAAGACTCTTCCTGGTGCTGGCCGCCTGGCCAAAATGAGCAAACGGGAGAGAAGGGCCTTGGTCAGGGAGGTGACCAAGAACCCAATGGTCACTGAGGGGAAAAAAACTATTTCATCCAATTTAGAAAAATTCAAGGGGTTCTGAATAAACTATACAAACAGCATAATCACTTTGCTTGTTGTATAATTCCTTCTCGAATCTAAGCACGCTCCTCACCTTTTCAGTGCAAAACACAACAGCTGTCTGATCAGGCAAAAAAAAAAAACACTTTCCCAGCCAAACCTTTATACCATAACCGCTAACCACTACATGCAGCCTACATTGTCAATGTCACCATATTAGCTAAAGTCATAGTGAACATAGCTATGAGAACTAAAGAATGTTAGTAAACCCGCTACAATAACGAGGCAGGCCCCGGTGACAATGCATTAATAAAACCGAAAGCTTACCTTGACTTGGAAGAGTTCCAGTACTGGATAGCCTTAGCCAGCTAGCCAACATAAATAGCATTCATCAGTTTGAACTGGGTGTTTGAGTATGCTAAATTAGCTAGCTGTATTAGCTAGCTAAGTAAGTGAAAAAATACCAATGTAGCCATTACATGATTCGTAACATGCCTGGCATTTGAAAATACTATGCATTTTGTTTAACCCAAATTCAGAACCCGCTTCAAATCATACAGATTATGTTGTTAAATGCTCTTTGGGCATTTGAAAAGCTAAAGAACTTGCTACCACGTGAATAAAGAACGGTATCATCTGCATAAAAATGAACATCCGCTGTTTCAATATGATTCCCAATGTTGTTGATATACAAAACTAACAAAATAGCACCTTGCGGAACACCTGAGCACAACTATGGACTCAGATTTACAACCATCCGCCATTACACATTGTGTACGAGTTGATAGGTAATTTATAAATCAATGTAGAGGATGACTGGTAATTCCACAACATTTTAATCTTTGCACAAACACAGTAGGGTCCACTGTGTCAAATGCCTCTGAGAAAACAATACAGACAGACACATAATGTAACTTCTTGTCAAGAACACAGTGTATGTCAATTAAAACCTTCAATGTTGCTGAAACAGTGCTGTGGCCAGAACAAACCTGATTGCATTCCATTTAAGATGTTTTCTTGGACGTAGGCCTTCAGCTGCCTACTAACGAAAGACTAAAGTACCTTAGATAGTACAGACAATTTTGATGTGGGTCGATAGTTATCAGGTAGCTCAGATATGAGTCTCCAATAGCAGATTTCCATAACCTTGGGATTTTCTTAACATCAAGCGTGATGTTAAAAATACATGTTAAGGGGGAGCAATGATGTCTGTAGCTAGGTGTAGGGGGCGGGGGTCTACATCATCAGGGCTAGGGTATTTCTTTCTATCAATTTCCTTCAGTGCTTTACGCACTTCTGAAACCGAGAAGGATGAGAAGCAGAACATGGCGAAGGAGTGCACAAGGGCGTCTGGTAAATTCACAGAGGGCTCATTTAGACATTTTCAAATAAACTACCTATATCTATAAAATTATTGAAAGGTTTCATAATATAGGTTCTCTCAGTTATAAGCTGTGTGTTTTTCAACGATTGTTTGGGAAGCTGTGTATTCTTTTTGCTCTCCAAGCCTTTCACTACTTGCTAAAATGTAGAGGGATTATTTAAATTATCTGAAGAAGATTTAAAGGTAGTGGTCTGCTTTCAGTTTTCGGGTCAAAGTCACACTCATATTTCGAAGACTTTTAAAAGCCATCCTATCGCCCACCGAACCAGATCCTCTTGCTATAGCCCACATAGCATTTAGTTCCCTTATGATTTTAGCAAGTTCATCAGTAAACCAAGGGTTCTCTACACTTAATCCTGCATTTTTTGAAAGGGACATGCCTATTGAATACCTCCTGGAATGCGTTGTGGAAGTAAGAAAATGCTAATTCAAAATCAGGGATTAATTCAATTCTATTCAATGTTAAATACAGTTGAAGTCAGAAGTTAAACACACACTTAGGTTGGAGTCATTAAAACTAGTTTTTCAACCACTCCACAATTTTCTTGTTAACAAACTATAGTTTTGGCAAGTCGGTTAGGACATCTACTTTGTGCATGACAAGACATTTTTCCAACAACTATTTACAGACAGATTATTTCACTTATAATTCAAAATTCCAGTGGGTCAGAAGTGGGTCAGAAGTACACTAAGTTGACTGTGCCTTTAAACAGCTTGGAAAATTCCAGAAAATGATGTCATGGCTTTAGAAGCTTCTGATAGGCTAATTGACATCATTTGAGTCAATTGGAGGTGTACCTGTGGATGTATTTCAAGGCCTACCTTCAAACTCAGTGTCTCTTTGCTTGACATCATGGGAAAATCAAAAGAAATGAGCCAAGGCCCCAGAAAAAAAAATGTAGACCTCCACAAGTCTGGTTCATCCTTGGGCGCAATTACCAAACGCCTGAAGGTACCACGTGCATCTGTACAAACAATAGTACGCAAGAATAAACACCACGGGACCATGCAGCTGTCATAATGCTCAGGAAGGAGACGCATTCTGTCTCCTAGAGATGAACGTACTTTGGTGAGAAAAGTGCAAATCAATCCCAGAACAACAACAAAGCACCTTGTGAAGATGCTGGATAGAACTGTTTGGCCATAATGACCATCGTTATGTTTGGAGGAAAAAGGGGGTGGCATGCAAGCCAAAGAACACCATCCCAACTGCGAAGCACGGGGGTGGCAGGTTCATGTTGTGGGGGTGCTTTGCTGCAGGAGGAACTGGTGCACTTCACAAAATAGATGGCTTCATGAGGAAGCAAAATTATGTGGATATATTGAAGCAACATCAAGACATCAGTCAGAAAGTTTAAGCTTGATCGCAAATGGGTCTTCCAAATGGACAATGACCCCAAGCATACTTCCAAAGTTATGGCAAAATGGCTTAAGGACAACAAAGTCAAGCTATTGGAGTGGCCATCACAAAGCCCTGACCTCAATCCGATAGAAAATTTGTGGGCAGAACTGAAAAAGCGCGAGCAAAGAGGAAGTGGGCCAAAATTCATCCAACTTATTGTGGGAAGCTTGTGGAAGGCTACTCGAAACATTAGACCCAAGTTAAACAATTTAAAAGGCAACGCTACCAAGTACTAATTTAGTGTATGTAAACTTCTGACCCACTGGGAATGTGCTGAAATAAATAATTCTATAATATTATTGACATTTCACATTCTTAAAATAAAGTGGTGATCCTAATTTACGTAAGACAGGGAATTGTTACTAGGACGAAATGTCAGGAATTGTGAAAAACTGAGATTAAATGTGTTTGGCTAAGGTGTATGTAAACTTCTAACTTCAACTGTACATCATGTAAAAAACCTTGAATATCAAACTGCTTCCCATTTCTTTTCGTAATGACACGTGGAGATCGCTTAGGAATTTGACCCTCTCTCACAAAGGCAACAGCACAATGATCACTTATGTCATTTGCAACAACTAAAAAACGATGCATATTGGTTAAGATCAAATCAATCAAAGAGGATTTCAGAGGATACTTTATATTCAACCTAGTTACACTGTTGACAATCTGAGTGAGATTATAGTTATTGCATATAATTTTTAGTTGATCAGAGCTAATGTTAACCAGGCCTGATTCAGATCACACATCAATAGAAACTCAGAGTTGAAATGCTGTACTAACAATTTGAAAATACAATCCAGAGAGCCAGCAGTAGCAGATGGAGGTCAATAACAATAAGATACAACAATATTTCAAGATGAGCTGAGGTTTAGGTTCAAAGACAGATTCAAATTGCTTAGGTTAATTAACAGAAATCAGAACGGCCACGAGATCTTGTCTTTTACGTATGCAGTACAGCAACATCACCACCCTTAGATTTACGATCTGCAGGTAACCATTTATGCCAATATTTTTGTCTAAAAGATTTTCTGAACCAGGTTTCAGAAAGCATAAATACATCAGTGTCGGCAGTTTATTATTATTTATTTTTTCTCCCCAATTTTCGTGGTATCCAATCGCTAGTAATTACAATCTTGTCTCATCGCTACAACTTCCGTATGGGCTCGGGAGAGACAAAGGTCGAAAGCAACGCGTCCTCCGAAGCACAACCCAACCAAGCCGCACTGCTTCTTAACAAAGCGCGCCTCCAACCCGGAAGCCAGCCGCACCAATGTGTCGGAGGAAACACCGTGCACCTGGTCCCCTTGGTTAGCGCGCACTGCGCCCGGCCCGCCACAGGAGTCGCTGGAGCGCGATGAGACAAGCATATCCCTACCGGCCAAACCCTCCCTAACCCGGACGACGCTAAGCCAATTGTGCGTCGCCCCACGGACCTCCCGGTCGCGGCCGGCTCCGACAGAGCCTGGGCGCGAACCCAGAGACTCTGGTGGCGCAGCTAGCACTGCGATGCAGTGCCCTAGACCACTGCGCCACCCGGGAGGCCAGTGTCAGCAGTTTATATCCATATTTTCACAAAATCAATATATCTTCGGCAGAGGACTTACATTAATTTGCAGAAATTTCAGGCCACTCTGACTACTTAATTTGTCAGGGGTAAAAATGTCAGGACCTGGGTTAGATTGCACATTTGCAGACAGTAGAAGCAGCAAGATAATGGCAAGTCTAGATCGGGGGTTACAACATTTGGATTTACAGACAGCACTTGAATGACAATCCAGTCTCCAGATTCTTTAACGCAACATATTTCAGGAGATGTGTAAAGTCCAGAGACATGGTTAAGTACCAAGAGAACGGTTCTGACATGTAAGCGGAAGAGTCCGATTTCCCCATTGTTTGGGAGAAATGTGCAAAGTTCACACGTGCATTTATAGAGCAAGCGTGTGATTTCTCCCAAGGCATGAGGGAGAAACAGTCATATTTCCCCATTCACAGAGCAAAGGGCTCTAAAAAGTATCGACAACATTGTAAAAGTCAAGGGTAGACAACAGCAGCATGTTCATTTATTGCCCTATTAATTAACATAAGAGAAAACACATCACTAAGCACAAATGTAACAGAAGAATCTAAGATGTAGACAACACAACACTAAAAACACTAATATTAAAATGAGCTACGACTTCATATAAAAGCGTTCCTAAATAATAATATAAGCATAGCAAGAATCCCTAATCAAAGAGTCCAACAGCAGATCAGTAAAAAGTATGTGGTGTATGTGTATGATGTAGGCAAGCAAAGCTCTGGGGAGAGAGAGAGAGAGAGAGAGTGGCGGGGGCACCTGTACCAGACTGGAAGAGACAGACCAGGGCAGGCGGGGAGCAATGCAGCAAGTAACAGGAGGAAGCCGAAGAGGCCCTCAACTAGGCAGACATCCAGGGCGACAAGGGATGATAAAATAACCATGACGGTGATACAATCGCTGATACAAATCCGACAGTGATACAAATCCACGACGGTGATACAATCGCTAACCAGAACAGTAATAAAAGCACTAAACTCCAGACCAGATGGTCATGTAAAAGCAGGGAGCGAAATGTTTAATGGTAGCCTCTTCCAAGTGAAAATGGCTGATGGTGATGCACTTCATCTGTGATGCACTTCAAAATGCTAGGAGCGTGGATCAGAAAACCAGTCAGTACCTGGTGGGACCACCATTTGCCTCATGCATCGCGACATCTCCTTTGGATGGAGATGATCAGGCTATTGATTGTGGCCTGTGGAATCTCTTTAATGGCTGTGCGAAGTTGCTAGATATTGGCGGGAACTGGAGCATGCGGTCATACACGTCAATCCAGAGCATCCCAAACATGCTCAACGAGTGACATGTCAGGTGAGTATGCAGGCCATTGAAGAACTGGGACATTATCAGCTTCAGTCAGGTCAAGACCCCGGTGAGGACGACGAGCACGCAGATCATCTTCACTGAGACAGTTTTTGAAAGTTTGTGCAGAAATTATTTGGTCGTGCAAACCCAGTTTCATCAGCTGTCCGATTGGCTGGCCTTAGACGATCCCGCAGGTAAATAATCCGGATGCGGAGGTCCTGGGTTGGCATGGTTACACGTGGTCTGCGGTTGTGAGGCCGGTTGGACGTACTGCCAAATTCTCTAAAACGACCTTGTGGTAGAGAAATGAACATTCAATTCTCTGGCAACAGCTCTAGAGGACATTCCTGCAGTCAGCATGCCAATTGCATGCTCCCTCAAAACTACATCCCTGAAGTGAAACAGAAAGGTGAATGCAGCGATCAGGTTGGTTCCACCACGCTAATCAAAGACCTTACCTCCACCCACCTCTTGCCTGCTCACCAACAGTCATCGATGGGGAGACCAGAATTAGGTAGGTTTAGTATGACCGGTTACAACTCCATCATAGTACATGTTAATTTGTCAGACATCACACATCCTAACTGGCATTGGTAATAGAACAGTGACTGTGGATGTGTTCACAGATGCATCTATGGAGCCAGCACTTGGAGACTTGCAAGTTGAGGTGATGAAGTCCTGACCAACAGACAGGCGTGATACTGTCTCTGAATGGAGAGAGACCTGGCACTCAACACATCCACAATGCGGGACTGAATGTGATTACTAATAATATAGTATAGAAGAAATCCAGTCCAGTATTTGCAACACCCTTTTCATTCCATCAGTCACTGTTGAACTCTGCCTCAACTCAGCCTCTCTCTACAGTTGGAGAGGACTGTAGAAGCTTTTTCCAGACGCCAGCCTCTGTCGTTTGATGGGGAGACCATAATTGGGTAGGTTTTATCTGACCTGTTCAAACTTAAATATAATACCTGTTTGTGTGTCAGATATGACCATTGGAACTGCCGTTGAGAATAGAACAATGACTATGTGTGTTTGTGTTCACAGAAACATGTATCAGCCAGCACATGGACACTTGCAAGATGATGTGATGTCCACTCCAGACTGACAAATGGGTTGATACTGATATCTCTAAATGGAGAAAGACCTGGCACTCAGCATAACAATTTTATTGGACAACTTTCACTTATATTGTCTTTTTAAATTATTGAATTGAATGGTATCAGTCAATATGGGGACGGAGAAACCCTGTGTATTCTGCAACAGGATTAGGGAACTCTGGTTATATACGGGACACCACAAAGGAAGATATGACCACTCTGACATGTTTGCCAAGGTAGCCCCATTACCAACAGACAAAATGCCGATAGGCACAGTATCTGTATCGGCTGGGAATGACGATGAAAGGTGCACATTGTTATATTAGCAGGACACAGCTTCTATTGTTTTATGTAAAGGGTTGTTTCTTCTAAATGGATCGGTACCTACATTTGGAAGTTATCAAAACATTTAGTTTAGAATATCTAAATAAATTCAGCAATTGCATCCTTCTCATACAGGTCTGTAGGCTACTGACCCATTCAAAGCTTCCTCCAGCATCAAACCATACATCTGCCTGTTGTTATTGAATTCAGTCTGCAGGAGGTTTGTTCGTTGTGATTGAGTGTGGGGGAAACAACTGCAGTCAAGGTTCTGACAGATGGGTGTATCTTGGTGGTGGCAAGGACACAACCAAGATAACCTACATCAAACCACACCCAAATCAAAGTGTATTGGTCGTGTACACAGATTCTCAGATGTTATTGCAAGTGCAGCAAAATGCTTGTGTTTCTAGCTCCAACAGTGCAATAATACCAGAATATAAATATATAATATACAGTGCCTTCAGAAAGTATTCAGACCCCTGGACTTTTTCCCACACTTGGATTGAAATGTTTGATTGGATTGAAATGTTGTTTTTTACCTCAATCTACAAACAATACCCCATAATGACAAAGCAAAAACAGGTTTTTACACATTTTCGCTAAATTATAAAAACTGAAATATTGCATAAGTATTCAGACTCTTTACTCAGTACTTTGATGAAGCACCTTTGGCAGCAATTACAGCCTTGAGTTTTCTTGGTTATGACACCACAAGATTGGCACACCTTTATTTGGGGAGTTTCTCCTATTCTTCTCTCCAGGTCCTCTCAAGCTTTGTCAGGTTGGATGGGGAGCATTGCTGCACAACTATTTTCAGGTCTCTCCGAAGATGTTCGATCAGGTTCAAGTCCGGGCTCTGGCTAGGCCACTCAAGGACATTCAGAGACTTGACCCTAAGCACACAACGCAAGAGTTGCTTCTGGACATTGTCCTGTTGGAAGGTGAATCTTCGCCCTAGTCCGAGGTCCTGAGCGCTCTGGAGCAGGTTTTAAATCAAGGATCTCTGTACTTTGCTCCGTTCATCTTTGCCTCGATCCTGGCTAGTCTCCCAGTCCCTGCATTCAGGCCAAAGACTTCAATCTTGGTTTCATCAGACCAGAGAATATTGTTTCTCATGTTCTGAGAGTCTTTAGGTGCCTTTTGGAAAACTCCAAGCGGGCTGTCATGTGCCTTTTACTGAGGAGGGGCTTCAGTCTGGCCACTCTACCATAAAGGCCTGATTTGTGGAGTGCTGCAGAGATGTTGTCCTTTTGGAAGGTTCTCCCATCTCCATAAAGGAACTCTGGAGCTCTGTCAGAGTGACCATCATGTTCTTAGTCACCTCCCTGACCAAGGCCCTTCTCCCCTGATTGCTCAGTTTGGCCGGGCGGCCAGCTCTAGGAAGAGTCTTGGTCGTTCCAAACTTCTTCTATTTAAGAATGATGGATCTGTGCCTCGACACAATCCTGTCTCGGAGCTCTATGGACAATTCCTTCAACCTCATGGTTTGGTTTTTTCTCTGACATGCACGGTCAACTGTGGGACCTTATATAGACAGGTGTGTGCCTTTCCAAATCATGTCCAATCAATTTAAATTTACCACAGGTGGACTCCAATCAAGTTGTAGAAACATCTCAAGGATGATCAATGGAAACAGGATGCACCTGAGCTCAATTGCGAGTCTAATAGCAAAGGGTCTGAATACTTTTGTAAATAAGGTACTTCTGTTTTCGTTTTGTCATTATGGGGGTATTGTGAGTAGATTGCTGAGGATTTTTTATATTTATTTTAGAATAAGGCTGTAATATAACAAAACGTGGAAAAAGTCAACGGGTCTGAAAACTTTCCTAAGGCACTGTATATATACATATGGTGTATATGGATAGTATATGAATAGAAAAGGTGTGCACAACAGTAGTTATATAGGATGAGCCATGACTAGAATACAGTATAATCAAATCAAACTTTATTTGTCACATGTGCCGAATACAACAAGTGTAGACCTTACCATGAAATGCTTAGTTACAAGTCCTTAACCAACAGTGCAGTTCAAGAAGAGTTAAGAAAATATTTACCAAATAAACTAAAGTTAAAAAAAGTAAAAATAAATAAATAAAAGTAACATTAAAATAACCATAATGAGGCTATATACAGGTGGTACCGGTACAGAGTCAATGTGTGGGGGGTACAGGTTAGTCGAGGTAATTTGTACATGTAGGTAGGGGTGAAGTGCCTATGCATAGATAATCAACAACGAGTAGCAGCAGTGTACAAAACAAATAGAGGGGAGGGGCAATGTAAATAGTCCGGTGGCCAGTTGATTAACTGTTCAGCAGTCTTATGGCTTGGGGGGGTAAACGCTGTTAAAGAGCCTCTTGGTCCTAGACTTGGCGCTCCGGTACCGCTTGCCGTGTGGTAGCAGAGAGAACAGTCTATGACAATTTTTGGGGCTTTTCTCTGACACTGCCTACTATATAGGACCTGGATGGCAAGAAGCTTGGCCCCAGTGATGTACTGTGCCGTACGCACTACCCTCTGTAGCGCTTTACGGTCAGATGCCGAGCAGTTGCCATACCAGGAGGTGATGCAACCGGTCAGGTTGCTCTCGACAGTGCAGCTGTAGAACTTTTTGAGGATCTGTATATACATATAAAGTGGGTAAAACAGTATGTAAACATTATTAAAGTGACCCCAAGCAATCTCATGTTTGGCTTCTGTCGTGGCTGCCAGCATTTCTTGAGGAGCAAGCCAAAACACAAGGCCAAATCAGCAGGTGCAGTTCCCCTTTAACATTGTTCCCTTCAAAAGGTGAAGTGACAACCTTCACAATAATTTTACTAATGGGAAACAAACTTTACTTTTGAATGAAAAAAGAAAGCCATTAAATTAAAATAATTCTACACACACACAGATGTTTCCCTTTACATGGATGTCAAACAAAAAACAATTATTGCAAAGTTAAACAAACAACTCTATGCACAAGGACTACTTTTGACAATTTCTACAGAAAACTTGACATATTTCACTCTATTAATGTGGAATTGCCCTAATGTGATTAAATTAAGGTTAGTAAGTGATTAGCAGTAATGGGCTTTTATTAATTGTTTTATTTAGTGTTACAGCATTAAACCAACATTATGCATTTATTGTAAAAATATTATATAGACACTACCGTTCAAAAGTTTGGGGTCACTTAGAAATGTCCTTGTTTTTTAAGGAAAAGCACATTTTTTGCCCCTTCACGGTTGATGTTGAAACTGGTGTTTTGCGGGTACTATTTAATGAAGCTGCCTTTTTAATCAATAGCCTTTTTAAAATGATAAACTTGGATTAGCTAACACAACGTGCCATTGGAACACAGGGGTGATGGTTGCTGATAATGTGCCTCTGTATGCCTATGTAGATATTCCATTAAAAATCTGCCGTTTCCAGCTACAATAGTCATTTACAACATTAATGTCTACACTGTATTACTAATCCATTTTATGTTATTTTAATGGATTTTTTTTGTTGCTTTTCTTTCAAAAACAAGGACATTTCTAAGTGACAATAGAATAGGTAATTAAAAACGGGGGGGCAGAGAGATAAAGGTCCCCCCTCTTCTGTGAGAATTGTTGAAGGCCGCCTACGCCACATTCCTACTCCCCCGCACCCTTCCTACCTAGCTGTCCCTTTAAAAAATACAAAGTATGAAAAATGGCAGAACAATACCATCTCATCATATCTTATTCCAAAAGGGAAAGAGAGGGGGGAACAATGGCGTTGGGTCCATCGGTCTCACTCTATCGTTTTCTCTGTGCACTCTCACTTACTCTCTCTCGCCCCTACAGCTCGACAGCCTTCCCTCTCTCCTCTCCGACTCGCCTAGCTGACAGAAAGCTGCTTTGTTGCCATAGTATCAACTCCCACTTTTGATACTGTCATTTCAAGTAGGACATGGTAGCCTTGATACAATATGTTCTCCATTTCCATTAAAATAGTTGTCAGATATGATCCTGTAGATTTTGGATTACACTTGACTGTGCCTGACAAGACACTCACACCCCTCCCTATTTTATTAATGGCCAAAAAGTTTTCCCCCCCCAAATAGATAGATAGATAGAAAGATAGATAGAAAGAAAGAGGGGGAGGCTATGGGAGTGGAGAGGTGGAGGATATGAGAGAGGGCTGTATAAGAGCCATTTTTATATGCTCCCGTCTGTCCATAAATAAAGTGAGACCCCAAAGTCCATTCTCTCTAGTGTGTGCTCTCTGAAGGGGGAGATGGAGGCTACCAAAGGCAAGGTCTAATGTTGGTGGCGAAGCTTCCACCCCCCTCCCCTGTTTGTTGAGTTAAAAAACAAATACACTACTCTGCTGAGAGAAAGAAAAGTCCTTTCACCCAACTGAAAACCATTTGAGAGACATCAGGATTATGTAGCGTCCCCTCAGCATTCAAGACATGAAAAAACAAAACAACTAAAGCCTGTGGATGAACTAACTGGAAAGCGAACTCAAATTAGGCTATTCAACATGTTGTCCACAAAATGTAGGCCTATAAGCAATAGCCTTCTATTATCAGGGGGATTATTTAAACTACATATGATAGGCAGAAAGAAGGAACACTTCAAACAAATGACAAATGGAAAGACCAAAGATGACATTCCATTGTTTTTTGCAAGACCATATTTCTCAGGTTTAGGAGTCTGGACACGCAAATTGTAGGTTAACTTGAGGACATGACACTGGTTTTAGCAGAGAAACGGGCCTAAACGATAGGCCTAAACGACCACTAACTGACCACAAACGCTCTCACCGTGACTTTTTGTCACGTGACCATAATAAGTCACCTTTCATCATGAAATGCGCCACGCGAGTGACCAAACAATGACCACTGCACTGATCATGAAAGAAATGTCATATGACCATATCAGTGAAAACCGTAAATGACAAAAATGTATACTACCAAACAAAGACATTGAATGATTGTTACGTAGGCTACAGTAGGCCTACTACTTGTCTAAAAGAGTTGTGCAACAGTTACCACAGATACTGAAGTTGGGACAGACACCTAGAATGAGTAGTACAAACCAAAGAAACATGAACTCAAAGTATAGAAGCTAGCCTATAGGCATTGCAGTGAAGAGGTGACCTGCCTGACCACTGACTCTGCTGGTGCAGGTACAGCACACATTTCACCTGTTAAAAGGTCAATTGTCATACGAGTACTTTAAAGATGACTTTAAAGAGTCATCGTGAGCCAAGGTGACTATTCTCTCCACTAGGAAGGGCGGACGAGGGACGTTGGAGATGGAGGGATATGGTAGATGAAGAGCGAGGGAGTGCCTTTGTGGCCTCCCAGGGGGGGCCTTCCCCTACCCACCGGCCTGATCCATTCTTCTCCCCTCAATGAGGGGATTAAGAAGGCTCTCAGTATGGCCGTATTGGGGGGGATGAGTTGCACCGGGAGAGTGGAGACGGGGGGTGCGATCCAAATAATATTATAGCTAAGTGGTGAGGGAACCTGAAACACTAACTCTGCAAAGCATTCCAGGCTCACCAAGGTACCAGACAGGCCTTTCGCTATAGCTGAAACACCTTTAGAATCGGGAGTAAAGTTTCTAAAGAAAGGGAAAGAAAGGAATGAGGAGAGAAGCGAAGAAAAGTTGAGACCACGTTTGTTGAGAAGTGAGGGATGCTCCTCTTCTTCCATGCTCTTATGCAAAGCAGGGTCAAGGAGGGCTACGAAGCACACAATTAATGCTGATTACACGCATATGCTAATTATTACACGCTAATCAAGTACAGTAGCCTTATATTCAGACCTAATGCCTACAGACAGGCTTCTCTCGCTCTGGCTTCTCTAGGTAGGAGAAAGCTATAAATACTACAAGACTGCTAGGAGCTCAAACACTACACAACTAATAACCATGGGGGCCGTCAGTCAAGGCTTCAGACAGACACAGAGGCAAACAACAACAGAGAGACAGCCCAGACAGACAGGCTTGACGGTCGTACGGTGATAACATGCTTACACGGAACCAAAAAGCGCATGCGCTATCGTGCATACATTTATTTTGTCTCCCTACACCAAACGCGATCACGACACGCAGGTTAAAATATCTAAACAAACTCTGAACCAATGACATTAATTTGGGGACAGGTCGAAAAGCATTAAACATGTATGGCAATTTAGCTAGTTAGCTTGCACTTGCTAGCTAATTTGTTCTATTTAGCTAGCTTGCTTTTGTTAGCTAATTTGTCCTGGGATATAAACATTGAGTTGTTATTTTACCTGAATGAGGTCCTCTACTCCGACAAATTAATCCACACATAAAACGGCCAACTGAATCGTTTCTAATCATCTCTCCTCCTTCCAGGCTTTTTCATCATTGAACTTATATGGTGATCGCATCTAAACTTTCATAGTATTACCACGACTACCGGCAAAACAGTTAGTCTTTCAATCACCCACGTGGGTATAACCAATGAGGAGATAGCACGTGGGTACCTGTTTCTATAAACCAATGAGGAAATGGGAGAGGCAGGACTTTTAGCGTGATCTGCGTCAGAAATAGGAATGACTTCTATTTTAGCCCTTGGTAACGCAGACGCTCGTTGGTGCGCGCGAGCAGTGTGGGTGCAATAATTGAATAACATGGATTTCTAAATTTATTTTGTGACGCTCGCGCACGCGACGTGTCCGGTCTGGTCAGCATGTTAGCTCTTGATGCACTGCCTCAAATGCAATGAATCTGGTCATTTGACATTTGTTTTCTATTATGCACATTGTGTAGGTGGCGGAAAGAGTGGTGTGAAAGATATAGGATAAATGCAGAGGATAAAAAAACTGAGTATATTCTATAAAAAAAGTGTTGTTGCGTTAGTAACCGTATTCAGTTGGTTTGCTTTAGTTTTCATAAAAACAAGCACCAGACATGTTCAAAAATATATTTTCTTAAAATTGTGTTATGCCCCATGCATTGTCTGTCCTCATCTTAATTGTCATGATGATACTTTGAGTAACTTTGCTTTCTTTACAAGCACTCAAGAGCACCTTCAGCTGATTTGAGGGTTCAACAGTTGTTGAAGAGTGACTTTAATAGTGCCGTTTTTAAAACATGGATCAAACCACAGGTGAATGTCAAAACTCCTTCTTTGATTCCAATCCAACTGTCCTTTCCCCACCAGTGGGACGCAAGAAGAGAATTGGAGGACCCGAGGTCTGGCTTTGTGACGACATACATTTTGTCCTGTTTAACCCCCCCATCCTTTACTCAGCAGAGCAGGAAGGAAATGCTTGGGGTGAGTGAGTGGTCCGTGGGGCTTGCTGATGCTGAGCCTGCTCAACATCATGTCTTCATTCCAGAGAAACTGACCAGTACAATTTCAATACACTGAACTTTACACAGAGACCCTTCACTGGAATAGCATTACTCTGACTAACAGAGGGGAAGGGGAAAACACTGGGGTAATCTGTATTGCTCAATATCTGAGTCAGGGTATAAGAGAAGAGAAGATTTCTTCACTGAGTGAGGGAGCTGAACTCTGAGCTCTAGCTCTGTTTCTAGGTAGAGACTTGAAATTAACGTCTCATTGACTGTTTAAATACGCCCTCGTCAATCTCTTTACTTCTGTGTGTGACAAATACCATTATCTACCCTTTACACCCGATGACATGGGTGTAGCTGGATCACAAGGATTTGTTAACGGTTCGTAGGACCGTAGTAAGTAACGTTAGATCATACAAATTTGTTTATGTAGCTAACTACATAGCTGTCTGACGGTTTGACATGGAGCTCTTGCGAACAAAACACAAACAAGTCCCCCACCTTCAACAACATATTTGTAACTTGCCATTGGCGTCACATTCCTTAAGATAACATCTAGCTAACAATTAGCAAGAAAGTTGGCTAGGCTATCGACAATAACTGGAGGCCCATGCAATGATACAATGTATCAATACTTTGACAACCTCACTAGAATTAGTTCAATTGTTTTAATATACAGCTGCATTGGTAAAATGTCACTATAACTACGCGTTAGTTGAATTAAACCACCAGGTAGTTGGCTAACTATTATGCTAACAACAGCTAACGTTAGCTAGTTACCCCGTGTTTAAAAGCTGGTTGGCTAACTAACGTTAGCTACTGTAACTGATTTGACAGTTTAAATATGATTAACATCTGACTGGTACACATCTCTAGCTAAACTCTAGCTAAACTCAATCCCCTTCATCAAGAAGGCCAAGTGCATTGCCCTAAAGAGCAAGATAATGGTTTGCTCACCTTTAGTCTGATGTCATACGTGGTAAACCTGGTCCTGCCGACACCGACCGTCTCAGGGTTGCTCACGTCTATCTCTAGAAAGTTACTAGGTGGTCCATACGCGTCATTCAAGTTCTGAGGCTTGGAGAATAGCCTCCTTGTATCAGCTATGGTATCAGCCATTTGTCCCTCACTAGCTAGCTAAGTTAGCCTCAATGGTTTGGGGTTGTGCGCTCCACTTCCGATCAGCTGAGATGCAGCTGACGCTTGGCACCTTCCTTGTGTTTTGTTTACAACCTGTCTCAGCGCATTTGCATTTTCTTGGCTGATAAGTGTACTATCTGAAATATTGACCAATCAGAGTTATATGCGCTATGTAAAGTATTGCATTTCACTCCCCACAAACTAAATTAAAATAACTACATACGTCTACCAAAATACATTTTACGGAATACATATTGCATGTAAACCCTTTTGATTGGCTTTATAAATCGCCCATAACGTAGTTTATTACAAAGGAAATTACGTCTGTTATTTCTTCTTCTTTGGTATAATGGCCTTCGCAACATTTATATGTGCATTCCGCCACCTACTGTACGGGTGGATAATAAGGATCCTAAAAGGAAAACATTGCGCAGTAAAAAATACATGTAAAAAATTCCATACAAACTGCGAAATGTTAATTAAACTAAATCAGCCTGCTTTTCTGTTTTAATCACGTCCCTACCCAGGCTCAGAAGGATCCTGTGATGGCGGGACATTTCCAGGCGACAGTAGTCCTTGCAGTGCTCCATCCATTAAGTCTTGGAGGCCCAAAATCTTCTCAGCTGCAGATATAATGATGTCCATCTTCTTTAACTTTTTGGAAACTTGTGCAGTACAATTAATAACTGTGGCTATAAATACTACAAAATCCACCTTTTTCACAATAAGTGTATCCAGATCACTTGATTGAAGTATAACCTTTGCAACTGGTTGCGGTGCAACCACCACCATATCTTCTTCAGAACTGTGGCCTCTTACCCCTTCACATAGGAGATTGCTGTACAACCCTGACCCTTGACACCTCAACCTCTTTCACCCTAACAGGGCACTCAGGGAATTCAGAAATATGATCCCCACCACAGTTGCAACATTTTACATTCAAAGACTCTTCAATAACATATTCCTTCTGTCTGCAAACAGGACAATATTACAAGGACATTTCTAAGTGACCCCAAACTTTTGAACGGTAGTGTATATTATTTTATTCTTGTAATATTGCCACTTTATTCTCATCATATTGCCACTTTATTCACAAAATATTGGCACTTTTTTCTTGTAATATTGTCACTTTATTCACAAAATATTGCCACATTATTCAAAAAAATTGCCACATGATTCTCTAAATATTGCTCATTTATTTTCAAAATATTGCCACTTTATTCACAACATTCAATTTAGGATTTATTCTTGAAATATTGCCACTTTTGTCACAAAACATTCTCATTTTATTGACCAAATATTTCAACTTCTTTCTAGAAATATTGCCATTTTATTTTCGAAAAATGTGCACTTTATAAGTACCACCGCCTCTTGCAGTTTTTTTTCTCTCTTGAATTGGCCCTAAACACTCTTCTGTATTCAGGTGATTCTAGCTGATTATAAATAAAGTATCACTCAATTGGCAACCAGATGTTTGTTTAGATATTCACTGAAAGACATCTCTCAACAACACTTGCTATTCCACGAGCAGAATTGCAAAATGCGAGAGCTTCCACATTTTGTCCAAATGTTTCATTTCGCGAACATTCAAAGGAATGACATTGTTCTGAAAGCTTACCCGCTTAGATATCTTGCCTTACCTAGTATCTATTGTCTTGTTTTGAACACTTTGTACAAAATAATAAAATGCAGTACTACAGGATATTTCTTAACCTAGCTCTTTATTAGCTAGCTATAACTGGCATGTTCACGTATCGCCAACCAGGATCAAACTGACCATGACCTAACCATTTGGGTGGTCTTAACCAATCATAGCACAGTATAATATGGCAGGAAAATGCATCAAATTACAATTCAGTTTGTTTACACATATGAATATTACATCCCCCTTCTTTTAAAACAAAATAAAAATGTTTACATATTCTAAGCGTTTCTTTTGAAAACATGCTCTGCAGTTTGAACTCAAGGTAAGTAACCATTTATATTGCATACTATACCAACTGAATCAACATAGACTCTGAAACAATAATCCAACATACTGTTACTTTTCAAACAAGGGATTCTCAGCAACTCAGCTTTCACGGTAGAAATAACATCTTAACATTTCAAACAAATACAATACCAAAGCATTTCAAGTGAACTTTCAATAACAAGTTTACAGTCTGGAACTCTTTTAGGGCAGCGATCCGCCTACACCCTTTGACATTTCATAGGTCTAGGAAAGCTCTGGGCTTGACCTCTCTTCCTGACCTTGTGCGATATGAAGCTGAGCATGCTTCTGTGTCAGTCAACAGTTCTTGTGGTGTTGCAGGTAAGTATGGTGTATGTTGTGCTGTGTGTGTGTTTAGTCCATCACGTTCTCTTTCAGGGGAACAGTTCATCGCATCAGTGTGTTGTTCTTTTGTGTTCAGTAGGTGACGAACATTGCGGCGGTACACTGCTCCTTCTGCGGTGCGGACGTGATATGAACGTTCAGTGTCAGCTGGCTGGATGACGACTGCTGTCTTCCAGAGGCCATGCTCCTGGATTCTAACTGACTCTCCGTCGATCAGTGGTGGCAGTGGTCTAGCTGACCTGTCGTAGTATCGTTTTTGTTGTTGTTGTCTCTGTGCACGTTTTCCATGCATTTCCTTGTAGCTGACGACCTCAGGTTGTAGCTGCTGGTTGGTGCTGGGAAGGGTTGAGCAAAGTCTGCGGCTCATCAACAGCTGGGCTGGTGATTTGAAGTTGTCAACTGGAGTGTTGCGGTATTCAAGGAGACTGAGATAGGGGTCTCTCTTGTCTGCTTTTGCTTTGTCCATGAGTGATTTAGCAATCTGCACCGATTTTTCAGCAAGGCCATTTTTTGAGGGTAATGTGGGCTTGTGGTGGCATGTGTAAACTCCCATGCTTTTGTGAAGGATTCAAACTCATTTGATTTGTAACAGGGCCCATTGTCAGATATTAAAGTCTCTACAATGCCATGCCTGGCAAAGGCTGCTTTCAGCTTGTGTATCACAGCTGCAGATGTGGTGCTGTGAAGCTTGTCGAGTTCGAAGTATCTGCTGTAGTAGTCCACTGTTACGATGTAGTCCTCGTTGTTCCAGGTGAACAGATCGGTTGCCACGACCTGCCAGGGTCAGTCTGGGATACAGTGAGGTAACATTGGCTCTTTGGTGTTTGAGGGGCGTCGTTCAAGACATATGGCGCATTTACCAACAATGTCCTCTATTTGTTTGCACATTCCGGGCCAAAACAAAATGTCCCGTGCTCTCTGTTTGCACTTTTCCATGCCCATGTGTCCAGCATGGATCTTTGTCAAAATCTCTTCTCTGAGACTGGTAGGAATGATGATTTTCTCTCCTTTGAAAATTATTCCGTTGATCTGTGATAGTTCAGCACGATGGTTCCAGAATTCTGAGACGCTCTGAGGGCATCTTCTCCTCTCCTCAGGCCATCCATCCTGTATGACTTTCCTCAGCTGTGCGAGTTGTGAGTGCTTTTCTGTTTCTGCTTGGATCTCCTTCAGTTTTGTGTCACTAACTGGTAAGTTGCTGTACACAGTGTGCACTTGCATGTCCATGCCTTCACTGAGGCTGCTGTCCTTATAGGTAAGAAACTTCCTGGAGAGTACACACATACAATCCCTGATGTCTCTCTGGAATGTTACCCTTGCTCGGATTTCATCAACCTTATTGTCAAGAGACTGGACATTGGCGAGTAGTATGCTAGGGAGTGGAGCGCGATGTGCCGGTCTCCGAAGCCTGACCAGGAGACCGCTTCGTTTGCCCCTTTTACGGTGTCGTTGTTTAGGGTCACCGGCTGGGATCAGATCCATTGTATTGGGTGGAAGGCAAAACACAGGATCCGCTTCGGGAGAGTCATATTCCTGGTTGTAACGATGGTGAGTTGACGTTGCTCTTATATTCAGTAGTTCCTCCCGACTGTATGTAATGAAACCTAAGATTACCTGGGGTACCAATGTAAGGAATAACAAATAAAACAACAAAATACTGCATAGTTTCCTAGGAACGCGAGGCGGCCATCTTGGTCGGCGCCGGAAGAATTATGATTGTCTCTCTTTGTTTGATGGGGTGCTGTCCTCAGATAATCGCACGGTTTGCTTTCGCCGTAAAGCCTTTTTGAAATCTGACACTGCGGCTGGATTAACAGCAAGTGTAGCTTTAATTTGGTGTATTGCATGGCTGCTTTCATGAAAGTTTAATATTTAAAGTAATTTAATTTGAATTTGGCACTCTGGCATTTCACCGGATGTTTGCAAATTGATCCCGCTAAAGGGATTTGATCCATAAGAAGTTTTAAACCACTTGAGTGTTGTTTCAGCAGTATGCTTAGGGTCATTGTCCTGCTGGAAGGTGAACCTCCGTCCCAGTCTCAAATCTCTGGAAGACTGAAACATGTTTCCCTCAAGAATTTCCCTGTATTTAGCGCCATCAATCATTCAAATCAAATCAAATTTTATTTGTCACATACACATGGTTAGCAGATGTTAATGCGAGTGTAGCGAAATGCTTGTGCATCTAGTTCCGACAATGCAGTAATAACCAGCGAGTAATCTAACCTAACAATTTCAAAACAGCTACCTTATACACACAAGTGTAAAGGGATGAAGAATATGTACATAAAGACATATGAGTGATGGTACAGAAAGGCATAGGCAAGATGCAGTAGATGGTATCGAGTACAGTATATACATATGAGATGAGTAATGTAGACATTATATTAAGTGGCATTGTTTCAAGTGGCTAGTGATAATGTTTTTACATGTATGGCAGCAGCCACTCAATGTTAGTGGTGGCTGTTTAAGAGTCTGATGGCCATGAGATAGAAGCTGTTTTTCAGTGGCTGCTGCGCCTTCTTCACCACACTGTCTGTGTGGGTGGACCAATTCAGTTTGTCTGTGATGTGTACGCCGAGGAACTTAAAACTTTCTACCCTCTCCACTACTGTCCCGTCGATGTGGATAGGGGGGTGCTCCCTCTGCTGTTTCCTGAAGTCCACGATCATCTCCTTTGTTTTGTTGACGTTGAGTGTGAGGTTATTTTCCTGACACCAGACTCCGAGGGCCCTCACCTCCTCCCTGTAGGCCGTCTCGTCGTTGTTGGTAATCAAACCTACCACTGTAGTGTCGTCTCCAAACTTGATGATTGAGTTGGAGGTGTGCATGGCCACGCAGTCGTGGGTGAAGAGGGAGTACAGGAGAGGACTCAGAACGCACCCTTGTGGGGCCCCATTCCTTCAATACTGACCAGTTTCCTAGTGCCTGCCGGTGAAAAACATCCCCACAGCATGATGCTGTCACCACCATGCTTCACATGGTGTTCTCGGGGTGATGAGAGGTGTTGTATTGCGCCAGACATGGTGTTTTCCTTGATGGCCAAAAAGCTCATTTTTAGTCTCATCTGACCAGAGTACCTTCTTCCATATGTTTGTGGAGTCTCCCACATGCCTTTTGGTGAACACCAAACATGTTTGCTATTTTTTTTCTTTAAGCAATGGCTTATTTCTGGCCACTCTTCCGTAAAACACAGCTCTGTGGAGTATACGGCTTAAAGTGGTCCTATGGACAGATACTACAATCTCCACTGTGGAGCTGTGCAGCTCCTTCGGGGTTATCTTTGATCTCTTTGTTGCCTCTCTGATTAATGCCCTCCTTGCCTGGTCTGTGAGTTTTGGTGGGTGTCCCTCTCATGGCAGGTTTGTTGTGGTGCCATATTCTTAATTTTTTTATAATGGTGCTCTATGGGATGATCAATGTTTTGGATATTTTTTATAACTCAACCATGATCTGTACTTCTCCACAACTTTGTCCCTGACCTGTTTGGAGAGCTCCTTGGTCTTCATGGTGCCGCTTGCTTGGTGTTGTCCCTTGCTTAGTTGTGTTGCAGACTCTGGGGCCTTTCATAACAGGTGTTATATATAGTGAGATCCTGTGAAACTTAGATTGCACACAGGTGGGCTTTATTTAAATAAATATGTGATTTCTGAAGCTAATTGGTTGCACCAGATCTTATTTAGGGGCTTCATAGCAAAGGGAGTGAATACATATGCACGCACCAATTTTCAGTTTTTATTTTTTTTAAACAAGTAATTTTTTTCATTTCAATTCACCAATTTGGAATATTTGGTGCATGTCCATTACATGAAATCCAAATAAAAATCAATTTAAATGACATGTTGTTGTAACGGCATTCCTCCTCCTCTTCATCTTCGGAAGAGGAGGAGTATTGAGGGAACCAAGGCGCAGCGTAGTGAAAGACATATTTATTTAACGAAAACACGAACTTGATAAACTAACAAAAAAAAACAAAAAAAGTGTAGACAGACCTAGACGTCGTACTTACATAAAACAAGAAAACGCACGAATAGGAACATAGGCTACACAAACCGAACAAATCGTAAACAGTCCCGTATGGTGCAAACAATTACACAGACACGGAAGACAATCACCCACAACGAACACTGTGACAACGCCTACCTAAATATGACTCTTAATTAGAGGAACGCCAAACACCTGCCTCTAATTAAGAGCCATACCAGGCAACCCAAAACCAACACAGAAACAGAAAACATAGAATGCCCACCCAACCTCACGTCCTGACCAACTAACACACATAACAAACTAACAGAATTAGGTCAGGAACGTGACAGTTGTAATGCAACAAAATAGGAAAAACACCAAGGGGGATGAATACATTTGCAAGGCACTGTAAGTCTGGCTGCACAACCGATTGGCAAAGGTACTACAAATTGAGAAATCATGTGACTAAACTGAATAAAAAGAAGAATAGATTACATAATGAAAAAAATATAATAAACAATGACATAAACAATGATAGTAAAAAGCTTTGGAGCACCTTAAATTCAATTTTGGGCAAGAAGGCAAACTCAGTTCCATCATTCATTGAATCAGATGGCTCATTCATCACAAAACCCACTGATATTCCCAAGTACTTTAAATATTTTTTTCAGTGTTAAGATTTGCAAACTTAGGCATGACATGCCAGCAACAAATGCTGACATTACACATCCAAGTATAACTGATCAAATTATGAAAGACAAGCATTGTAATTTTGAATTCCGTAATGTAAGTGTGGAAGCAGTGAAAAAACGATTGTTGTCTATCAACAATGACAAGCCACCGGGGTCTGACAACTTGGATGGAGAATTACTGAGAATAATAGAATATGATATTGCCGCTACCATTTGCCACATGTCTCCGCTGTGCAATCCGGTTTCCGAGCCGGTCACGGGTGCACCTCAGCCACGCTCAAGGTACTAAACGATATCATAACCGCCATCGATAAAAGACATTACTGTGCAGCCGTCTTCATCGACCTGGCCAAGGCTTTCGACTCTGTCAATCACCATATTCTTATCGGCAGACTCAATAGCCTCGGTTTTTCTAATGACTGCCTTGCCTGGTTCACCAACTACTTTGCAGACAGAGTTCAGTGTGTCAAATCGGAGGGCATGTTGTCTGGTCCTCTGGCAGTCTCTATGGGGGTACCACAGGGTTCAATTCTCGGGCCGACTCTTTTCTCTGTATACATCAATGATGTTGCTCTTGCTGCGGGCGATTCCCTGATCCACCTCTACGCAGACGACACCATTCTGTATACTTCCGGCCCTTCCCTGGACACTGTGCTATCTAACCTCCAAATGAGCTTCAATGCCATACAACACTCCTTCCGTGGCCTCCAACTGCTCTTAAATGCTAGTAAAACCAAATGCATGCTTTTCAACCGTTCGCTGCCTGCACCTGCACGCCCGACTAGCATCACCACCCTGGACGGTTCCGACCTAGAATATGTGGACATCTATAAGTACCTAGGTGTCTGGCTAGACTGCAAACTCTCCTTCCAGACTCATATCAAACATCTCCAATCCAAAATCAAATCTAGAGTCGGCTTTCTATTCCGGAACAAAGCCTCCTTCACTCACCGCCAAACTTACCCTAGTAAAACTGACTATCCTACCGATCCTCGACTTCGGCGATGTCATCTACAAAATAGCTTCCAATACTCTACTTAGCAAACTGGATGCAGTTTATCACAGTGCCATCCGTTTTGTTACTAAAGCACCTTATACGACCCACCACTGCGACCTGTATGCCCTAGTCGGCTGGCCCTCGCTACATGTTCGTCGTCAGACCCACTGGCTCCAGGTCATCTACAAGGCTATGCTAGGTAAAGTGCCGCCTTATCTCAGTTCACTGGTCACGATGGCTACACCCACCCGTAGCACGCGCTCCAGCAGGTGTATCTCACTGATCATCCCTAAAGCCAAAACCTCATTTGGACGCCTTTCCTTCCAGTTCTCTGCTGCCTGCGACTGGAACGAATTGCAAAAATCTCTGAAGTTGGAGACTTTTATCTCCCTCAACAACTTGAAAAATCTGCTATCCGAGCAGCTAACCGATCGCTGCAGCTGTACATAGTCCATCTGTAAACTACCCACCCAATTTACCTACCTCACCCCCATACTGCTTTTATTTATTTACTTTTCTGCTCTTTTGCACACCAGTATCTCTTCTTGCACATGATCATCTGATGATTTATCACTCCAGTGTTAATCTGCTAAATTGTAATTATTCGATTTATTGCCTACCTCATGCCTTTTGCACACATTGTATATAGATTCTCTTTTTCCTACCATGTTATTGACTTGTTTATTGTTTACTCCATGTGTAACTCTGTGTTGTTGTCTGTTCACACTGCTATGCTTTATCTTGGCCAGGTCGCAGTTGCAAATGAGAACTTGTTCTCAACTAGCCTACCTGGTTAAATAAAGGTGAAATAAAAAATAAATAAAAAAATGTTCAATCTAAGCCAACTAGAAAGTGTGTGCCCTCAGGCCGGGAGGGAAGCTAAAGTATTTCCGCTACCCAAGAATAGGAAAGCCCCCTTTACTGGCTCAAATAGCTGACCAATCAGCCTGTTAACAACCCTTAGTAACATTTTGGAAAAAATTGTGTTTGACCAGATACAATGCCCTTTTAATGTAAGCAAATTGACAACATATTTTTAGCATGCTTATAGGGAAGGACATTCAACAAGCACTTACATAAACGACTGATGATTGGCTGAGAGAAATTGATGATGGAAAGATTGTGGGAGCTGTTTTGATAGACTTCAGTGTGACATTTTACATTGTCGACCATGGTCTGCTGATGGCTTTACAACCCCTGCTATAGTGTGGATAAGGAGTTACCTGTCTAACAGAACAGTTGTGATTCATATGTTGATGATGTAAATAATATTTACTGGTCTGGGGTGTGTAATGAGGAGCAACCAGATGCAGCACTTGACGCATTTATGAAACTACTTATTCCAGTTACTAATAAGCATGCACCCATTAAGAAAATTACTGTAAAAACTGTTAAGTTCCCTTGGATTGATAAGGAATAAAAAAAAATGGTATGGTTGAGAGGGATAAGACAAATGGTATGGCAATTACGTCTGGCAGCCCAACTGATTGGCAAACGCACTGCAAATTTAGAAATCTTGTGACTAAACTAAATAAAAATAAAAATAAACTACACTATGAAACAAGATAAATTATATAAAGAATGATAGTAAAAAGCTTTGGGGCACCTTAAATTACATTTTTGGAAAAAAAGTCAACTCGGCTCCTTAATTTATTGAATCAGATGGCTCATTCATCACAAAGCCCACTGATATTGCAAACTACTTCAATGACTTTTTCATTGGCAAGATGAGCAAACTTAGGGATGACATGCCAGTAACAAACATTGGCACTACACATCCAAGTGTATCGGACCAAATTATGAAAGACATAAATTGTACTTTTGAATTCTGTAAAGTCAGTGTGGAAGAGGCGAAAAAAATGATTGTTGTCCATCAACAATGACAAGCCACCAGGGTCTGACAGTCTAGATGGAAAATTACTGAAGATAATAGCAGACGATATTGCCACTCCTATTTACCACATCTTCAATTTAAGCCTACTAGAGAGTGTGTGCCCTCATGCCTGGAGGGAAGCTAAAGTCATTCCGCTACCCAAGAAGAGTAAAGCCCCCTTTACTGGCTCAAATAGCCGACCAATCAGCCTGTTACCAACCGTTAGTAAACTCTGGAAAAAATTGTGTTCGACCAGATACAATGCTATTTTACAGTAAACAAATTGACAACAGAATTTCAGCATGCTTATAGGGAAGGACACTCAACAAGCACAGCACTTACAGAAATGACTGATGATTGGCTGAGAGAAATTGATTGTGGTGAAAAAACTATTGACATTATCGATCATAGTCTGCTGCTGGAAAAACATATGTGTTATGGCTTTACACCCCCTGCTATATGCGGATACGGAGTTACTTGTCTAACAAAACACAGAGGGTGCTCTTTAAGAGGGCGCAACAGTGTCTACTTCCTAAAGCAGCTGAAGAAATTCTCAAAATACTACCGCTGCAGCATTGAGAGCGTCCTGACCTGTTGCATCATGGCCTGGTCCTGGGATTTCTTTGTCCACCGCCGCAAGGCTCTCCAGCGGGTGGTGAAAACGTCCCAGTGCATCCCACCCACCCATCTAGGACATTTACTCGAAACAGTGCCTGATGAAGGCACGCAGCATCGTCAAGGACTCCACACACCCCAGGCACAAGCTGCTCTCTCCCTTACCATCAAGCAGACTGTATCAGAGCCTGAGGTCTGATACCAACAGGCTCAGAGACAGTTTCTATCTACAAGCCATCAGACTGCTGAAATCTTTAACTGGACTGACCCCCTGTATTATTTATTTTTTATTTCAAATGTTTTATTCACCTTTATTTGACCAGGTAGGTTAGTTGAGAACAAGTTCTCATTTAAAACTGCAACCTGGTCAAGATAAAGCATAGCAGTGCGACACAAACAATAACATAAAGTTAAACATGGAATAAACAAACGTACAGTCTATTATATTGATGCTAAAATGTTTATTCTATTCTACTGAGCCATTTACTTTATGTTCGTAATCTTATCATTTCTTATTTCTTATTGTGGTTGCATTGTCGAGAAGAAACTTCCAAGTAAGCATTTCGTTGGACGATGTATACTATTCCTATCCCTTGAAACTTTAAATTGGCTACTCAACAAGCATAGGTAATCCATCTGCGTCACCATTGACCCCCTTGAACCAAGCCAGCACTACGATAGTCTCATCCACTGTGGCTCGCTAAAGGAGGACACTCAGCAAAGAGATGCTCTACATCAGTTGGGGCCACTGCAGAAAACCCTTCAAAGCTATTCCAACAGCATCTACCTGACCCCACCCGGACAAAAGTGAAGGAGGCAAAAGATGGTAACGCAAAGTGACAGAAAGTAAAAGACCCCAAACTGAGTAAAATGAAAGGGGATGATGATCACACAGGGGCGGTATGGATCACTTGACTGATGTACTAATGCAACAAATTGATGCAATACATAATTGTGTGTTGAATGGTTGTCCATATTGTATTGCAAGGCCATGAGATCTTATATAGCCCTATTTTGCATAGCAATATTAAAAACAATGACGGCCTACCCCAGCCAAACCCTCCCCTAACCCGGACGATTCCGTGCCAATTGTGGCCACCCTATGGGACTCCCGATCATGAAACAGCCTGGGATCGAATCAGGGTCTGTAGTGACACCTCTAGCACTGAGATGCAGTGCCTTAGACCGCTGCTCCACTCAGAAGCCCTTGAAACAATTAGTGACTTGATTATAATGTTCCTGACATTTGCCTTGCCCTCAAAACATGATGGCCCTATGTGCTTTGGAAAGAATGTTGATGAAACCATAGAAATATACTTAACAAAAATATAAACGCAACATGTAAAGTGTTGGTCCCATGTTTCATGAGCTGAAATAAAAGATCCCAGAAATCTTCCAAACGCACAAAGGCTTATTTCCCTAAAATGTTTGTTTAGATCCCTGTTCTCCTTTGCAAAGATAATCCATCCACCTGACAGGTGTGGCATATCGAGAAGCTGATTAAACGGCATGACAATTACACAGGTGCACCTTGTGCTGGGGACAATAAAAGGCCACTCTAAAATGTGCAGTTTTGACACACAACACAATGTCACAGCGTGCAATTGGCATACTGACTGCAGGAATGTCCGCCAGAGCTGTTGCCAGAGAATTGATGTTCAACGCCGTTTAGAGAATTCGGCAGTACGTCCTCACAACCGCAGACCATGTGTAACCAAGCCAGCCCAGGACCTCCACATCCGGCTTTTTCATCTGTGGTATCGTCTGAGACCTGCCACCCAGGCAGCTGATGAAACTGAGGGATTGCACAACCGAAGAATTTCTGCACACACTGTCAGAAACCGTCTCAAGGAAGCTCATCTGCGTGATCGTCGTCTTCACCAGGGTCTTGACCTGACTGCAGTTCGGCGTCTTAACTGAGGAGTAGTTCTGTCTGTAATACAGCCCTTTTGTGGGGAAAACGTATTCTGATTGGCTGGGCCTGGCTCCCCAGTGGATGGGCCTATGCCTTCCTAGCCCCACCCATGGCTGTGCCCCTGCCCAGTCATGTGAAATCCATAGATTTGGGCCTAACGAATTTATTTCAATTGACTGATTTCCTTATATGAACTGTAACTAAGTAAAATCATTGAAATTGTTACATGTTGCATTTTTGTTAGAACGGGCTTGGAAACTCTAACCACAGAAATAGAATGAATTAGTATGGACATCCCTATTTAAGTAAATGGTGGTGTAATGGGTGAACTGATATCTGCTAAATGTTTTGGCATTCGGGTCCAAAAACTTTCTTTTCTGACCACTTCTATCATGGGAAAATATGTATGTAAAGTTTAGTTCAAATCAAAATGAGTGTGGTGAAAAAGTGATTGAAATCAAATGGACCTACCCTTGGTTCAATGATCTTTTAAGGACTATACGCGTGACACAACACCATTATTAGGCGTAGTCATACACCGTTATATATTGCCATTGTCCGATCATGAAATAGCTTGATTGTGTGTGTGTGGTGTGTGTGTTTGTTTGTGGCAGTTTTGGTCTTTGTGAAATGCAGTTGTGTTTTTTTAGGATGGGATGGTGGAGCAGTATAGGATGAGATGTTTTTGATGACCCTGGTTCTCCGCTCCCTCTCTCATAATGTAGGGATCTAGTGCATTGTCTAGTGCATTTTGTCTAGTACATTTTCCCCTATTTGCTTTTGATTCTGCACTGAAAATTCTAGGGTGTTGGGTTCCCATTACTCCATCTCATTTTCATCCTTGTTTTGCAGTCTGCCTCTCTCTCACACACACACACACACACACACACACTATGACTAGAGTTCTTATACAATTACACTGGTTTGAATCAGCTCATGCTGGTATTAGTTGAGGTATTATGTATATGTAGGTAGAGTTATTAAAGTGACTATGCATAGATGACAACAGAGAGCAGCAGTGGTGTAAAGAGGGGGTGAGGGGGGTGGCACTACAACTAGTCTGGGTAGCCATTTGACTAGATGTTCAGGACTCTAATGGCTTGGGTTTAGAAGCCATCTTGGACCTAGACTTGGCACTCCGGTACCGCTTGCCGTGCGGTAGCAGAAAGAGCAGTCTATGACTAGGGTGGCTGGAGTCTTTGACAGTTTTTAGGGCCTTCCTCTGACACCGCCTGGTATAGAGGTCCTGGATGACATGAGGCTTGGCCTCAGTGATATACTGTGCCGTTCCCACTACTCTCTGTAGTGCCTTGCGGTCGGAGGCCGAGCAGTTGCCATACCAGGCAGTGATGCAACCAGTCAGGATGCTCTCGATTTAGAACCTTTTGAGGATCTGAGGACCCATGCCAAATCTTTTCAGTCTCCTAAAGGGGGAATAGGTTTCATCGTGCCCTCTTCACGACTGTCTTGGTGTGCTTGGACCATATTAGTTTGTTGGTGATGTGGACACCAAGGAACCTGAAGCTCTCAACCTGCTCCACTGCAGCCCCGTCAATGAGAATGGGGGCGTGTTCGGTCCTCTTTTTCCTGTACTCCACAATCATCTCCTTTGTCTTGATCACGTTGAGAGAGAGGTTGTTGTCCTGCCACCACACGGCCAGGACTCTGACCTCCTCCTTATAGGATGTCTCGTCGTTGTCGGTGATCAGGCCTGCCACTGTTGTGTCATTGGCAAATTTAATGATGGTGATGGAGTCGTGCCTGGCCATGCAGTCCTGATTGAACAGGGAGTACAGGAGGGGACTGAGCACAGGCCCATGTGTTGAGGTTCAGCATGGTGGATATGTTGTTACCTACCCTTACCACCTGGGGGAGGCCTGTCAGGAAGTCCAGGATCCAGTTGCAGAGGGAGATGTTTAGTCCCAGGGACCTTAGCTTATTGATGGCTTTTGAGGGTACTATGGTGTTGAACGCTGAGCTGTAGTCAGTGAATAGCATTCTCACACAGGTGTTCCTTTTGTCCAGGTGGGAAAGGGCAGTGTGGAGTGCAATAGAGATTGCGTCATCTGTGGATTTGTTGGGGAGGTATGCAAATTGGAGTGGGTCTAGGGTTTCTGGGATGATGGTGCTGATGTGAGCCATGACCAGCCTTTCAAAGCACTTCATGGCTACAGATGTGAGTGCTATGGGTTGGTAGTCATTTAGGCAGGTTACGTTAGTGTTCTTGGGCACAGGCACTATGGTGGTCTGCTTAAAACATTACATTTACATTACATTTAAGTCATTTAGCAGACGCTCTTATCCAGAGCGACTTACAAATTGGTGCATTCACCTAATGACATCCAGTGGAACAGCCACTTTACAATAGTGCATCTAAATCTTTTAAGGGGGGGGGGGGGGGGGGGGCAGAAGGATTGCTTTATCCTAGGTAGTCCTTGAAGAGGTGGGGTTTCAGGTGTCTCCGGAAGGTGGTGATTGACTCCGCTGTCCTGGCGTCGTGAGGGAGTTTGTTCCACCATTGGGGTGCCAGAGCAGCGAACAGTTTTGACTGGGCTGAGCGGGAACTGTACTTCCTCAGTGGTAGGGAGGCGAGCAGGCCAGAGGTGGATGAACGCAGTGCCCTTGTTTGGGTGTAGGGCCTGATCAGAGCCTGAAGGTACTGAGGTGCTGTTCCCCTCACAGCTCCGTAGGCAAGCACCATGGTCTTGTAGCGGATGCGAGCTTCAACTGGAAGCCAGTGGAGAGAGCGGAGGAGCGGGGTGACGTGAGAGAACTTGGGAAGGTTGAACACCAGACGGGCTGCGGCGTTCTGGATGAGTTGTAGGGGTTTAATGGCACAGGCAGGGAGCCCAGCCAACAGCGAGTTGCAGTAATCCAGACGGGAGATGACAAGTGCCTGGATTAGGACCTGCGCCGCTTCCTGTGTGAGGCAGGGTCGTACTCTGCGGATGTTGTAGAGCATGAACCTACAGGAACGGGCCACCGCCTTGATGTTAGTTGAGAACGACAGGGTGTTGTCCAGGATCACGCCAAGGTTCTTAGCGCTCTGGGAGGAGGACACAATGGAGTTGTCAACCGTGATGGCGAGATCATGGAACGGGCAGTCCTTCCCCGGGAGGAAGAGCAGCTCTGTATTGCCGAGGTTCAGCTTGAGGTGGTGATCCGTCATCCACACTGATATGTCTGCCAGACATGCAGAGATGCGATTCGCCACCTGGTCATCAGAAGGGGGAAAGGAGAAGATTAATTGTGTGTCGTCTGCATAGCAGTGATAGGAGAGACCATGTGAGGTTATGACAGAGCCAAGTGACTTGGTGTATAGCGAGAATAGGAGAGGGCCTAGAACAGAGCCCTGGGGGACACCAGTGGTGGGAGCGCGTGGTGAGGAGACAGATTCTCGCCACGCCACCTGGTAGGAGCGACCTGTCAGGTAGGACGCAATCCAAGCGTGGGCCGCGCCGGAGATGCCCAACTCGGAGAGGGTGGAGAGGAGGATCTGATGGTTCACAGTATCGAAGGCAGCCGATAGGTCTAGAAGGATGAGAGCAGAGGAGAGAGAGTTAGCTTTAGCAGTGCGGAGCGCCTCCGTGATACAGAGAAGAGCAGTCTCAGTTGAGTGACTAGTCTTGAAACCTGACTGATTTGGATCAAGAAGGTCATTCTGAGAGCGATAGCAGGAGAGCTGGCCAAGGACGGCACGTTCAAGAGTTTTGGAGAGAAAAGAAAGAAGGGATACTGGTCTGTTGTTGTTGACATCGGAGGGATCGAGTGTAGGTTTTTTCAGAAGGGGTGCAACTCTCGCTCTCTTGAAGACGGAAGGGACGTAGCCAGCGGTCAAGGATGAGTTGATGAGCGAGGTGAGGTAAGGGAGAAGGTCTCCGGAAATGGTCTGGAGAAGAGAGGAGGGGATAGGGTCAAGCGGGCAGGTTGTTGGGCGGCCGGCCGTCACAAGACGCGAGATTTCATCTGGAGAGAGAGGGGAGAAAGAGGTCAAAGCACAGGGTAGGGCAGTGTGAGCAGAACCAGCGGTGTCGTTTGACTTAGCAAACGAGGATCGGATGTCGTCGACCTTCTTTTCAAAATGGTTGACGAAGTCGTCTGCAGAGAGGGAGGAGGGGGGGAGGGGGAGGAGGATTCAGGAGGGAGGAGAAGGTGGCAAAGAGCTTCCTAGGGTTAGAGGCAGATGCTTGGAATTTAGAGTGGTAGAAAGTGGCTTTAGCAGCAGAGACAGAAGAGGAAAATGTAGAGAGGAGGGAGTGAAAGGATGCCAGGTCCGCAGGGAGGCGAGTTTTCCTCCATTTCCGCTCGGCTGCCCGGAGCCCTGTTCTGTGAGCTCGCAATGAGTCGTCGAGCCACGGAGCGGGAGGGGAGGACCGAGCCGGCCTGGAGGGTAGGGGACATAGAGAGTCAAAGGATGCAGAAAGGGAGGAGAGGAGGGTTGAGGAGGCAGAATCAGGAGATAGGTTGGAGAAGGTTTGGGCAGAGGGAAGAGATGATAGGATGGAAGAGGAGAGAGTAGCGGGGGAGAGAGAGCGAAGGTTGGGACGGCGCGATACCATCCGAGTAGGGGCAGTGTGGGAAGTGTTGGATGAGAGTGAGAGGGAAAAGGATACAAGGTAGTGGTCGGAGACTTGGAGGGGAGTTGCAATGAGGTTAGTGGAAGAACAGCATCTAGTAAAGATGAGGTCAAGCGTATTGCCTGCCTTGTGAGTAGGGGGGGAAGGTGAGAGGGTGAGGTCAAAAGAGGAGAGGAGTGGAAAGAAGGAGGCAGAGAGGAATGAGTCAAAGGTAGACGTGGGGAGGTTAAAGTCACCCAGAACTGTGAGAGGTGAGCCGTCCTCAGGAAAGGAGCTTATCAAGGCATCAAGCTCATTGATGAACTCTCCAAGGGAACCTGGAGGGCGATAAATGATAAGGATGTTAAGCTTGAAAGGGCTGGTAACTGTGACAGCATGGAATTCAAAGGAGGCGATAGACAGATGGGTAAGGGGAGAAAGAGAGAATGACCACTTGGGAGAGATGAGGATCCCGGTGCCACCACCCCGCTGACCAGAAGCTCTCGGGGTGTGCGAGAACACGTGGGCAGACGAAGAGAGAGCAGTAGGAGTAGCAGTGTTATCTGTGGTGAGCCATGTTTCCGTCAGTGCCAAGAAGTCGAGGGACTGGAGGGACGCATAGGCTGAGATGAGCTCTGCCTTGTTGGCCGCGGATCGGCAGTTCCAGAGGCTACCGGAGACCTGGAACTCCACGTGGGTCGTGCGGGCTGGGACCACCAGGTTAGGGTGGGCGCGGCCACGCGGTGTGAAGCGTTTGTATGGTCTGTGCAGAGAGGAGAGAACAGGGATAGACAGACACATAGTTGACAGGCTACAGAAGAGGCTACGCTAAAGCAAAGGAGATTAGAATGACAAGTGGGCTACACGTCTCGAATGTTCAGAAAGTTAAGCTTACGTTGCAAAAAATAAAAATAAAATAAAAGATCTGATTGACTAAAATGATATAGTACTGCTGGCTGGTGAAGTAGCCTGGCTTGCAGTGGCTGCGTTGTTGAAAGTGAAGCTGGCTAGGTGACCTCGACAATTTCTCTAAATTTCTCTAAACTACACAATTATCATGGATACAAGGACAGCAAAGACAACTAGCTAACACTACGCTAATCAAGTCGTTCCGTTGTAATGTAAGTTTCTACAGTGCTGCTATTCGGTAGAAGTTGGCTAGCTAGCAGTGTTAGCTAGCAGTGTTGGCTAGGTAGGAGGACGGCAGCGCGGCAGGCGAAAATAGCTGGCTAGCTAACCGATAATTACTCAAAGCTACACAATTATCTTAGATACAAAAATAGCAAAGAAAACTATGTAGCTAGCTAACACTACACAAATCAAGTCGTTCCGTTGTAATGTAATCGTTTCTACAGTGCTGCTAATCGGTGGCTAGCTGGCTAGCTAGCAGGGTTGACTACGTTACGTTACGTTACGTTAGGACGAGAATACCTGGCTAGCGAACCTCAGCGAACCTCGATAACTACACAATTATCTTTGATACAAAGACGGCTATGTAGCCAGCTAAGTAGCTAGCTAAGATCAAACAAATCAAAGATAGCAAAGACAACTGTGTAGCCAGCCAACACTACACTAATCAAGTCGTTCCGTTGTAATGCACTCGTTTCTACAATGCTGCTATTCGGTGGCAAGCTGGCTAGCTAGCAGTGTTGGCTACGCTGCGTTACGTTAGGACGAAAATAGCTGGCTAGCGAACCTCAATAACTACACAATTATGTTTGATACAAAGACGGCTATGTAGCTAGCTAAGATCAAACAAATCAAACCGTTGTACTGTAATGAAATGTAATGAAAAGTTATACTACTATTGGGTAGACGGTGGACGTTTGCTAGCTGGCTAGCTGCTGGGCAGATAGCAGTGTGGACTACGATAGACGACGAAATACGATAATTACGCAATTATCTTTGATACACAGACGGCTATGTAGCTAGCTAAGAAGAAATTGCTAAGGTTGGACAAATTAAACCGTTGTACTATAATGAAATGTAATGAAATGTAATGAAAAGTTATACTACCTGCAGAGCGAATGCAAATGCGACCGCTTGCTCCAAACCGGATGTAAAACATGTTAGTATTACAGACAGAGGTAGAGGTTGAAAATGTCAGTGAAGACACTTGCTAGTTGGTCAGCACATGCTCGCAGTACACGTCCTGGTAATCCGTCTGGCCCTGCGGCCTTGTAAATGCTGACATGTTTAAAGGTCTTACTCACATCGGCTGCAGAGAGCGTGATCACACAGTCGTCTGGAACAGCTGGTGCTCTCATGCGTGTTTCAGTGTTATTTGCCTCGAAGCGAGCATAGAAGTAGTTTAGCTCGTCTGGTAGGCTAATATCACTGGGCAGCTCTCGGCTGTGCTTCCCTTTATAGTCTGTAATAGTTTGCAAGCCCTGCCACATCCGACGAGCATCAGAGCCGGTGTAGTACAATTCGATCTTAGTCCTGTATCGACCCTTTGATCGTTTGATGGATCGTCGGAGGGCATAGTGGGATTTCTTATAAGCTTCCGGGTTAGAGTCCCGCTCCTTGAAAGTGGCAGCTCTAGCATTTAGCTCAGTGGAGATGCTGCCTGTAATCCATGACTTCTGGTCGGGGTATGTACGTACGGTCACAATGTGGATGATGTCATCGATGAGCTTATTGATGAAGCCAATGACTGATGTGCTGTACTCCTCAATGCCATTGGAGCTCGAGACTTCCTTAGATAACGTGCACCAGCTGTTGTTTACAAAATACATAGACCGCCAACCCTTGTCTTACCAGACGCTGCTGTTCTATCCTGCCGGTAAATCGTATAACCAGCCAGCTGTATGTTGATATTGTCGTCGTTCAGCCACAACTCCGTGAAGCATAAGATGTTACAGTTTTAATGTCCCGTTGATAGTTTAATCTCCCGCGTAACTCGGCGATTTTATTCCCTAAAGATTGCACGTTTGCTCGCAGAATGGAGGCAAGTGGGGTTTATTCGATCGCCTATGAATTCTCAGAAGGCAGCCCAACCTTCGGCCCCTCTTTCTCCGCCTCCTCTTCATGCAGATCATGGGGATCGGGGCCTGTTCCCGAGGAAGCAGTATATCCTCTGCGTCGGGCTCGTCAGAGTCATAAAAGGAAAAAAAGGATTTGCTAGTCCGTTATTTTCGGTCATAACAGACGGTAGCGGCATCTTTATGTACAACATAAGTACAAATATAAGTTACAAACAACGCAATTAAATGAACAAAAAAACACAATCGGCTTGGGGCACGTAAAACATCTGCATTCTTTTCCGGCGCCATCTTATAAATGGGAATGGAAACACTTTAGGAAGTAAATCTAAGCAAAGAGATGTATTCAATCCACTAATACTAAACATGTGCAATTAACATAAAAACATCTCTATATTTAGTATTTTGATCGACGACAAGGTTTACTGGAGCTATGGTCATCACCATTTTAAATTGCCATAGTAACGACTGACGCCAGTGCGTTACTGGCAGGAATTGGCAAATTGTCTGTGGTATTGAGTTTTCATGCGGAGAATGAATCGAAGAGAGTGAGGTTAGGTGTGGACAACGAAGATGCCAACAAGAACTAGTAATGCAAACATGAACTGTATAGCGCCAGGCTGTATGAATTGGCTCCAAAAAAATCCCACGGTAAGCTACCATCGGATACCCAAGAACCCACAACTTTTGAAGTGGCTCCATGTCCTGAAGAGGAAGGACGTGCCAGCTCGAGGTAGCAGGATCAGCAGACAGCACTTCGCGGAGGCAGACTTTGTGATGAGGGCAATTTTGATTTCGGCAACCGGGAGTTTCCAAATGGAAAGGAGTCATAGGCCTAAGTAGGCCCTCTGCTTGCGCCTCCATTTGAAATGTAGATAGTTATGGTGTTGGGGTTACCGACCGACCGACCATCATCAACATCGCTGACTTTGGAGTCAAGCAAAAGCGACTGAATGGAGGAGGCGACGTGAGTCAATGTATTGGAGCCTGAGTAAATGATAACCGGTCATGACTGTTGTTGACTAGGCTAGCATTAGACACCTTTGTTGCAACTCTAGTTGAAGGTAACTAGCTAATTGCGTCGGAAGTGTTTTGTGTAACACCCCCCAGCAAATAACATTAGCGAGCAACTCAACTGCAACTAAAATTGCAACACAGTTTCTCCGTGTATCCCTGTGTCACGGCCGTCGTCGAGGTGGAAATGACCGGACCAAGGTGCATCGCTGTGAGCGTATATTTTCTTTTATTTAGAATGTGGCCAACAAAACAAGAAACGACGTGAAGCTTACTAGGGCTATAGTGCCACTAACAAAGTCAACTACCCACAAACACCAAAGGAAAAAATGCTGCCTAAGTATGATTCCCAATCAGAGACAACGATAGACAGCTGTCCCTGATTGAGAACCATACCCGGCCAAAACATAGAAATATAACACATAGAATGCCCACCCTAATCACACCCTGGCCTAACCAAAATAGAGACTAAAACCCTCTCTATGGCCAGGGCGTGACACCCTGTTATTAGGTAGTTACTGTAGCTAGCTTCCACCTCAGATAGTCACGTACTGTAATACATTTTGTTGACAGATTTGTTTTTGTAATGTTTTGTTAGCTCCACCTCATTCAGCTAGACTGAAGTTGACATAGCTAATGTTTGCTGAAAAATAAATGTCCCTGTATTTGCTGTGTGTGTGTGTGTTCACAAAGCATACAAGACAGGTAGCTTGTTAATGCCTACTGATGTATTTATTTGTGTTCAGTTGTCTTAACAAAGCGTTTGTTTGTTTTCAGGATGACATCTTCATCCCTGAAAATGTTTTCATCCTGGAGGAGACTGTACAGGAGGCAGAGGAGGTACATGCAAATCCATGTTATTTCTAAGGCTTTTGTTCATTTCAAGTACAGTATATGCAGTGATTCTTGAATAGAACTACAGCCTAATAGATGCCTTCATTTGTTTCTACCAACAGGAAAGAACGGTTAGTACAGCATGACAAACTAACCACTGGGTGCCTGAGTGTTTCTGTGCTGCGGTGGAGAAGAGGTCCACCGGGACTATCACTAAAGAGCTCGGGGCCCAGCTAGATTGCGCTCACGACCATCAGCATACAACCGAGTCCGGCCCCTAAACGCCACAGATGGACCTGACGGAGAGTGAGATCAGTGATGACCAGAAGTCACTGTATGAACCTGAGAGCTCAGAGCCACAATCATCACAGTGCGAGCCAAGACATACTATCAATCACTTTGGGGGAGCGGGCTGGTGTTCCGAAAATGGAGAAGGAGCAAGCCATTAAACAGCGAATTCAAAGATACACCAATCCATAAAGGGAATCAAAGTGGAATTGTCCACTGATTTGTTTACCCGTTTCAACTAATGTGCTACCTTGTCCTGGTCCTGCTGTTTCGACTCTCTCTCTCAACCTATGAATGCTCAGCTATGAAAAGTCAACTGACCTTTGCTCCTGAGGTGTTGCTCTGTTGCACCCTCTATAACCACAGTCGTTATTATTTTGAGGTAAAAAGGGCATTTGTAAAATACATTTGATTGATTGATTGATTGCTGCGCTGGATGCTGTGTAATCACTAACTGTCTGAGTTGAGTGATGGGACATTTATATAGTATCTGTAACATATTTTGGTGTATTTTATCTGCATCTTAACTTCTTAAAGTGGCAATCAGCAGTAGAGACAATGACAAAGTCTCTCCCTACTCCTCTTTCGGTAAAAAGATGAGGGATGGAGCTGGAGAATGTAAGCACTCTCAAATTCATAGACAGAGTTATAGATGCAAGAACTGACAATCTATGATATCAAAACTGTATTCCTGTTTCTATTATCTGTTTCCACTACCATGTACCCAGTTTGCTTTGGATAAAGACGTCTGCTAAATGTCATATGTTATTAAAATATACTTTGACTACTTTGCCAACTAGCTGCCCAGTGTAGTTACCATTCCTTTCCAATAGATGGCAGCCAAAGCTAGTTGAAGTCACTACTCTAGTGACAGGGACACAGGATTAGTGTGCGTTATAAACTGTAGGCTCTCCAAACAAAAGCACAACAAAAGTTAGTCTGATACCAAAACTAAATCACAATGTATTTATAATGAGCACGTCCCATTATTGGTTAACCAAAAGGTAAATGTATTACCATCACGCAAAACAGAGCTAATGATAAATATCGTCATAGGGATACTGATATATAATGTAACATAACGATTATATACAGTTGAAGTCGGAAGTTTACATACACTTAGGTTGGAGTCATTAAAACTCGTTTTTCAACCGCTCCACGAATTTCTTGTTAACAAACTATAGTTTTGGCAAGTCGGTTAGGACATCTATTTCGTGCATGACACAAGTAATTGTTCCAACAATTGTTTACAGAGAGATTATTTCACTGCATCACAATTCCAGTGGGTCAGAAGTGTACATACATTTTGTTGACTGTGTCTTTAAACAGCTCGGAAAATTCCAGAACATGATGGCATGGCTTTAGAAGCTTCTGATAGGCTAATTGACATCATTTGAGTCAGTTGGAGGTGTACCAGTGGGTGTATTTCAAGGACTACCTTCAAACTCAGTGCCTCTTTGCTTGACATCATGGGAAAATCTAAAGAAATCAGCCAAGACCTCAGAAAAAAAATTGTAGACCTCCAAGTCTGGTTCATTCATGGGAGCAATTTCCAAGGTACCACGTTCATCTGTACAAACAATAGTATGCAAGTATAGCAACCAGCCATCATACTACTCAAGAAGGAGACGCGTTCTGTCTCCTAGAGATGAACGTACTTTGGTGCGAAAAGTGAAAATCAATCCCAGAACAACAGCAAAGGACCCTGTGAAGAGTCTGGAGGAAACAGGTACAAAATTATCTATATCCACATTAAAACGAGTCCTATATCGACATAACCTGAAAGGCTGCTCAGCAAGGAAGAAGCCACTGCTCCAAAACCGCCATAAAAAAGCCAGACTACGGCTTGCAACTGCACATGGGGACAAAGATTGTACTTTTTGGAGAAATGTCCTCTAGTCTGATGAAACAAAAATAGAACTGTTTGGCCATAATGACCATAATGACCATACTGACCAAGCATCATGTTGTGGGGGTGCTTTGCTGCAGGGGGGAAAGGTGCACTTCACAAAATATATGGCATCATGAGGTAGGAAAATGATGTGGATACATTGAAGCAACATCTCAAGACATCAGTCAGAAGTTAAAGCTTGGTCACAAATGAATATTCCAATGGACAATGTCCCCAAGCAGACTTCCAAAGTTGTGGCAAAATGGCTTAAGGACAACAAAGTTAAGGTATTGGAGTGACCATCACAAAGCCCTGACCTCAATCCAATAGAAAATTTGTTGGCAGAACTGAAAAAGCAGGTGCGAGCAAGGAGGTCTACAAACCTGACTCAGTTACACCAGCTCTGTCAGGAGGAATGGGCAAAAATTCACCCAACTTATTGTGGGAAGCTTGTAGAAGGCTACCCGCAACGTTTGACCCAAGTTAAACAATTTAAAGGCAAGGCAATATTTCCTTTAACCTGTCACACACCCAAATACTAATTGAGTGTATGTAAACTTCTGACCCACTGGGAATGTGATGAAAGAAATAAAAGCTGAAATAAATAGCTAGCTAGCCTATTTCACCAGCCAGCAGTACTATATCATTTTAGTCAATAAGATTTTTTGCAACGTAAGCTTAACTTTCTGAACATTCGAGACGTGTAGTCCACTTGTCATTCCAATCTCCTTTGCATTAGCGTAGCCTCTTCTGTAGCCTGTCAACTATGTTTCTGTCTATCCCTGTTCACTCCTCTCTGCACAGACCATACAAACGCTTCACACCGCGTGGCCGCTGCTACTCTAACCTGGTGGTCCCAGCGCGCACGACCCACGTGGAGTTCCAGGTCTCAGGCAGCCTCTGGAACTGCCGATCTGCGGCCAACAAGGCAGAGTTCATCTCAGCCTATGCTTCCCTCCAGTCCCTCGACTTCTTGGCACTGACGGAAACATGGATTACCACTGATAACACTGCTACTCCTACTGCTCTCTCCTCGTCTGCCCACGTGTTCTCGCACACCCCGAGAGCTTCTGGTCAGCGGGGTGGTGGCACTGGGATCCTCATCTCTCCCAAGTGGACATTCTCTCTTTCTCCCCTGACCCATCTGTCTATCGCCTCCTTTGAATTCCATGCTGTCACAGTTACCAGCCCTTTCAAGCTTAACCTGTTGAGGCTGGGGGCGCTGTTGTCACTATTTATGGTAATCTTGTAATTTTTGAAACGGCTTCCTACAAAACTCTTGATCGTACAATATGCATATTATTATTATTATTGGATAGAAAACAGTCTATAGTTTCTATAGGAGTTGAAATTTTGTCTCTAAGTGGAACAGAACCCATTCTACAGCAATTTCCCTGACATGGAGTCAGATTTCAGAAATTTTGGCCCCTGATCTGGAGTCAGTTAAAAGGCCACTGTTATTGCTATGAGTATACGGACACTGCTTACGTCTTCCCCTGGATGCCTTTACGTGATGACGATTTGAATGGGGTCGATTGCGCGTTCACAGGCACTATAAATTAAAAAACCCTGTAGCTAGTAAGTCTTTTGCAGCTGCGTTATGCGCGTGGAGGACACCGACCCGCACCTGTTCCAAGCATTAGTGTTGGGAGTAATCTTTCTCCGGTCATGTTAAGACTCGTTATAGGAGTTAAAAACATCATAAGGTAGTTAATTTAAAGCGTTTTATAGCAATTTATATCCGTTTAGTGCGATTTTGGGACATTTATTTCTGAAACGCTGTGAATCGCCGGGCACGCTTCCAGTTCATGCTGAACGCAGTTGGCATTTCCACATGGCAAGAGGACAGCTTTCCACCAAAAGACGATTAGACCCAAGAAAGGATCCTTTGCCCAAGATACTGATGGAAGAACAGCTCAAAGTAGGACATTTTTATTATGATAAATCGTGTTTCTGTCGAAAAATGTTAGTGGCTTAGGACGCCATGTTTGTTGACGTAGCTTCGCTTGGCGCAAACTGTATTGAAAAGTAAGGATAATTTAAAAAATGTAATTCCGCGATTGTATTAAGAATTAAATTGTCTATCAATCGATTTCCACCCTATATTTTTTAGTCACGTTTATGAGTATTTATGTATAAGAGTAGATCACTGTCTAATATGGCGCACGGACATTTTCTCACCAGCTGGGCTACTTTCCCCATTGTCTAACCATGATTTTGGTGGCTAAATATGCACATTTTCGAACAAACTGTATATGCATGTTGTAATGTGATGTTACAGGGGTGTCATCTGAAGAATTCTGAGAAGGTTAGTGAAAAAAATAATATATTTTGGCGATGTTGACGTTATCGCTCACTTTGGCTAGAATTAATGCTGGGGTAATGTTTGCACCTGTGCTATGCTAATATAACGATTTATTGTGTTTTCGCTGTAAGACACTTAGAAAATCTGAAATATTGTCTGTATTCACAGGATCTGTGTCTTTCGATTAGTGTATGCTGTGTATTTTTACGAAATGTTTGATGATTAGTAAGTAGGTAAACACGTTGCTCTATGTAGTTATTCTAGTCCATTTGTGACGGTGGGTGCAATTGTAACCTATGCCATCTACCTGAAATATGCACATTTTTCTAACAAAACCTATCCCATACCATAAATATGTTATCAGACTGTCATCTGATGAGTTTTTTTCTTGGTTAGGGGCTATAAATATCTTAGTTTAGCCGAATTGGTGATAGCTACTGGTGTTGGTGGACAAATAAAAGATGGTGGATTATGCTAATGTATTTTTAGGTAATAGATGTACATCTTTACATATTGTGTCTTCCCTGTAAAACATTTTAAAAATCGGACATGTTGGCTGGATTCACAAGATCTGTGTCTTTCATTAGCTGTATTGGACTTTAATGTGTGAAAGTTAAATATTTAAAAAAAATATTTTTTTTGAATTTCGCGGCTCTGCCTTTTCAGTGGGGGGGGGGGGGGGGGGAGTGCCGCTAGCGGCACCCTCATCCTAGACAGGTTAACATCCTTTTCATTTATCGCCCTCCAGGTTCCCTTGGAGAGTTCATCAATGAGCTTGACGCCCTGATAAGTTCCTTTCCTGAGGATGGCTCACCTCTCACAGTTCTGGGTGACTTTAACCTCCCCACGTCTACCTTTGACTCATTCCTCTCTGCCTCCTTCTTTCCACTCCTCTCCTCTTTTGACCTCTCCCTCTCACCTTCCCCCCCTACTCACAAGGCAGGCAATACGCTTGACCTCATCTTTACTAGATGCTGTTCTTCCACTAATCTCATTGCAACTCCCCTCCAAGTCTCCGACCACTACCTTGTATCCTTTTCCCTCTCGCTCTCATCCAACACTTCCCACACTGCCCCTACTCGGATGGTATCGCGCCGTCCCAACCTTCGCTCTCTCTCCCCCGCTACTCTCTCCTCTTCCATTCTATCATCTCTTCCCTCTGCTCAAACCTTCTCCAACCTATCTCCTGATTCTGCCTCCTCAACCCTCCTCTCCTCCCTTTCTGCATCCTTTGACTCTCTATGTCCCCTACCCTCCAGGCCGGCTCGGTCCTCCCCTCCTGCTCCGTGGCTCGACGACTCATTGCGAGCTCACAGAACAGGGCTCCGGGCAGCCGAGCGGAAATGGAGGAAAACTCGCCTCCCTGCGGACCTGGCATCCTTTCACTCCCTCCTCTCTACATTCTCCTCTTCTGTCTCTGCTGCTAAAGCCAATTTCTACCACTCTAAATTCCAAGCATCTGCCTCTAACCCTAGGAAGCTCTTTGCCACCTTCTCCTCCCTCCTGAATCCTCCTCCCCCTCCTCCCCCTCCTCCCTCTCTGCTGATGACTTCGTCAACCATTTTGAAAAGAAGGTCGACGACATCCGATCCTCGTTTGCTAAGTCAAACGACACCGCTGGTTCTGCTCACACTGCCCTACCCTGTGCTTTGACCTCTTTCTCCCCTCTCTCTCCAGATGAAATCTCGCGTCTTGTGACGGCCGGCCGCCCAACAACCTGCCCGCTTGACCCTATCCCCTCCTCTCTTCTCCAGACCATTTCCGGAGACCTTCTCCCTTACCTCACCTCGCTCATCAACTCATCCTTGACCGCTGGCTACGTCCCTTCCGTCTTCAAGAGAGCGAGAGTTGCACCCCTTCTGAAAAAACCTACACTCGATCCCTCCGATGTCAACAACTACAGACCAGTATCCCTTCTTTCTTTTCTCTCCAAAACTCTTGAACGTGCCGTCCTTGGCCAGCTCTCCTGCTATCTCTCTCAGAATGACCTTCTTGATCCAAATCAGTCAGGTTTCAAGACTAGTCATTCAACTGAGACTGCTCTTCTCTGTGTCACGGAGGCGCTCCGCACTGCTAAAGCTAACTCTCTCTCCTCTGCTCTCATCCTTCTAGACCTATCGGCTGCCTTTGATACTGTGAACCATCAGATCCTCCTCTCCACCCTCTCCGAGCTGGGCATCTCCGGCGCGGCCCACGCTTGGATTGCGTCCTACCTGACAGGTCGCTCCTACCAGGTGGCGTGGCGAAAATCTGTCTCCGCACCACGTGCTCTCTCCACTGGTGTCCCCCAGGGCTCTGTTCTAGGCCCTCTCCTATTCTCGCTATACACCAAGTCACTTGGCTCTGTCATATCCTCACATGGTCTCTCCTATCATTGCTATGCAGACGACACACAATTAATCTTCTCCTTTCCCCCCTCTGATAACCAGGTGGTGAATCGCATCTCTGCATGTCTGGCAGACATATCAGTGTGGATGACGGATCACCACCTCAAGCTGAACCTCGGCAAGACGGAGCTGCTCTTCCTCCCGGGGAAGGACTGCCCGTTCCATGATCTCGCCATCACGGTTGACAACTCCATTGTGTCCTCCTCCCAGAGTGCTAAGAACCTTGGCGTGATCCTGGACAACACCCTGTCGTTCTCAACTAACATCAAGGCGGTGACCCGTTCCTGTAGGTTCATGCTCTACAACATTCGCAGAGTACGACCCTGCCTCACGCAGGAAGCGGCGCAGGTCCTAATCCAGGCACTTGTCATCTCCCGTCTGGATTACTGCAACTCGCTGTTGGCTGGGCTCCCTGCCTGTGCCATTAAACCCCTACAACTCATCCAGAACGCCGCAGCCCGTCTGGTGTTCAACTTTCCCAAGTTCTCTCACGTCACCCCGCTCCTCCGCTCTCTCCACTGGCTTCCAGTTGAAGCTCGCATCCGCTACAAGACCATGGTGCTTGCCTACGGAGCTGTGAGGGGAACTGCACCTCCGTACCTTCAGGCTCTGATCAGGCCCTACACCCAAACAAGGGCACTGCGTTCATCCACCTCTGGCCTGCTCGTCTCCCTACCTCTGAGGAAGTACAGTTCCCGCTCAGCCCAGTCAAAACTGTTCGCTGCTCTGGCACCCCAATGGTGGAACAAACTCCCTCACGACGCCAGGTCAGCGGAGTCAATCACCACCTTCCGGAGACACCTGAAACCCCACCTCTTTAAGGAATACCTAGGATAGGATAAAGTAATCCTTCTAACCCCCCCCCTTAAAAGAGTTAGATGCACTATTGTAAAGTGGTTGTTCCACTGGATATCATAAGGTGAATGCACCAATTTGTAAGTCGCTCTGGATAAGAGCGTCTGCTAAATGACTTAAATGTAATGTAAATGTAAATAAATAATACTCTCTACTATTATTCTGACATTTCACAATCTTAAAGTAAAGTGGTGATCCTAACTGACCGAAGACTGGGAATTTTTACTAGGATTTGTGAAAAACTGAGTTAAAATGTATTTGCCTAAGGTGTATGTAATCTTCCGACTTCATCTGTATACCCACTACTGATATTAACCTTAAACAATATATAATCTAGCAAAATGTTACCAATTATTTAACTGGCATATTGGTGCTGACCGGTCGAAGTAACCTCTTCTACCAGGAAGTCCTTCATAAGGATTAGTGACACCTCCAATAAATACATTGCCATCCAGACAGACTGACAGGAACCTCTGACTGGATGTAATACAGCCACCATACACTGGGATTTTGTGCTGTACCGCCACCATCTCTCTACAACACACATGCCGACCCTCTAGCTGAGGTGTTTCAGGCTGCATGTCTATGTTGTTACTGCTACTAGAACGAACTCTTTGATCTGGGGCAACGATCGGCTCGAACATGAATGGCTTCAGTAGGTTTATTGGCTCCCTAACTAACATTATTTCATTCTCTGTAATAAACTCATTCTCAGACTCGGAGCTACTCGGTAAATTCAGCCATTTTTGGGAGTTCCAAAATGTTATTTCCTGCCAGTGACGTAACAATGCCAATCGGGCGAATTACAGTTTGTTAGCTGCTGTTCTAAATCCTAGTATTTCCATTCTCCTTTGGTATTGACCCAATGTGTCGTGTTTTTGTAGTGGCAATCAATGGCACAGTGTTTTTATGAAGGATCCATCCCCATTGAAGTCAGATTGGCCCTCGTTGGACTGGTTGTCCTTGCTACTAGGCCTTGGTCAGTATTACCAGTTGTTCCAACCATTATAAAATTCCTCATTGATGTAAAAACAGGGTCTATAACTAAGAGCCCAACCTCCGACACTAATGTGTGGATGTGTACTCTTGCACGTGAGCTAATCTACACTCCAGGGCCGATGCAGGATGACAGCGTGCCAGGTGAAAATAGGTGGCTGAACTCAGAGCAGAGGGCTGCCGGCCTTCGTTGTCCTTCTCCACTCTGTCTTAACATTACAACATGGCCGCGGCCACCGTCGACAATTACCTACACTGCCCGCGGTGCCAGAGAGCAGCTTGGGAAGTCAGCGAGAAGTCACACACTGTCTTTCAGCATTTCACCCCAGTGGAGGACTGGACTTGGAGGAGAGGAGGGAGGGAGGGAAAGGGGAGAGAGAGAGGGAGAGCAGAGGACAGGATGAGGAGGGAAGGAGATGACCGAAAAGTGAGATGGGAGGGTGGAGGAAACGGAGGGAGGGATGTTTTTTTCACCATTGTCCTGAGATATTTTTTTTTTTATTTTTTATTTTTTTTACCAGGTAAGTTGACTGAGAACACGTTCTCCTTTGCAGCAACGACCTGGGGAATAGTTACAGGGGAGAGGAGGGGGATGAATGAGCCAATTGTAAACTGGGGATTATTAGGTGACCATGATGGTTTGAGGGCCAGATTGGGAATTTAGCCAGGACACCGGGGTTAACACCCCTACTCTTACGATAAGTGCCATGGGATCTTTAATGACCTCAGAGAGTCAGGACACCCGTTTAACGTCCCATCCGAAAGACGGCACCCTACACAGGGCAGTGTCCCCAATCACTGCCCTGGGGCATTGGGAACTAGTTTTAGACCAGAGGAAAGAGTGCCTCCTACTGGCCCTCCAACACCACTTCCAGCAGCATCTGGTCTCCCATCCAGGGCCTGACCAGGACCAACCCTGCTTAGCTTCAGAAGCAAGCCAGTAGTGGTATGACAGTCTGGTGCTTCATGAAGGGCAGTTGACACTGACTAATGTAGCTGCTGAATTGCAGACTAAATTAAATCCGCTCCAAAACCATTTTCAGGTCAAAAGGAACTTTATTTATCTATGAGGTAGTTTACTGAGGACAACAAAATCAATTTTTTCATAACAACCTAGTACCAAACAGGGACATCGTGGCAAATTAATGGTGGGCTGATGACTATGTGATTGTTAGATAAAATCCTGACAATTCAGGAATGACGGAAAACTGCCGCCGTCACACCACTTCAACATAGTATCACAATTAGCCAGTTCAACCCAGTGAGGTTGTTGAAGTCCACTAGACCTCATATGAACCTCTCTCTACAGTCCAGACCCTGTTATGTCTGACACATCCCCCAATTGTTCTGCTGATGCTTTTCTTCATGGGAAACCTGTCTTGTTTTGTTGATTAGATGTCCTTTGTCTTGCTCAGCTGCAGTAGGCTAGTTGCCTAGAGAACTGGAATCCATACTTTAGTAGTCAGTGGCTTGATGCCCTGACTCATTATGGATTAAAACAATGATATGTTAATGAATAGTCTATGTTACATAGGCCTATACTTATTAATGTAATTTGATTAAACAATAATTCATTCATTCATATATTCAGTGATCCCCTTTCTCGAATTGACCCTTCTCATTCAAAATCTTTTTTTTCACAAGAGGAGCCCCCACCAGAGGGTTCTATATCCATGGTGATACTGGTAAGATACATTATTACACATTATCTGCAAGTTATAACACATTATACAATGGGTGGGTCTAATCCTGAATGCTGATTGGTTAAAGCCGCATTCTAGCCATTGTCTATTCCACAAATTACCACTGACTAAATCTATGATGTTAAAATGCCTATTTTCTCTGTTCCATTTGACTGCGCAATCATCAGCTGCAGCCAGGCAATTTATAAACTTGATCTCCACTATAAAAAGTATCTAGACATAATCTCACATTTCTTTTAGACTAACATTTACTTTTCAACAGCGGAGATTTGTATAAACATTGCTGTCTGTCTCCAACATTTGCCACATTGTTTCAATATTCAAATTCTATCTCCAGCTGTCCCATAGTAATGAACGTGTCGGGAGTCGGGATGAGACAGACAGGCAGGCAGCTTTTTTCAGCCAGTCGAAATCATGAATCAGCATCATGTTTATGGATATATATAAAGAAATATCAATACAAAACAGGTAAAACTAAATTAAATTCAGCTAGTTTACTGTATTTCTAGATTACATTTGAAGTCATTGTGTTAGCTGTGTTCTTAGCTAGCTCCTCTTAACAATAGTGTCCTGACGAGAGAGCACATTTTCTATGCCAGGCGAAATCCTGCCTCATTAGCTCATTGTTATGGATGCATCCAAATAAATGTCACTAGAAAACAGCTTAAACAAACTCAAATGCAGCTACTTTGCTGTTATTCCGGCTGCACTGTTTAACGTGACAGTAAGTTAGCCGTAGTTGGCTAGCTAGCAACCAAGGGACAAGAATGTTGCCAGCCAGTATGGCAATGGAACATTTGGAGCGAACAACTGGGCTGTGTCAACAGATACAGAACAAAAAGACTGAACGACTGGGTCGCGTCCATAGATACAGAAAAAAAGACTGAGCCTTCGTTTCAGACCTAACAACACCCGTTCCAATATATCTTCCAAACACCGGCTTCTCGGACATTATCTGCAAGTTATAACACATTATCCGCAAGTTATAACACATTATCCGCAAGTTATAACACATTATCGGCCAGTTAAAACATGATCTACAGGTTATAACACTCACTTACATTCTGTTTGATGCTGACCCTGTGACTACTGACTCCTTGTGTTGTTGCCATGTTGTTTCATGCTTTCTTCAGATATTGTTAGCTATATTTTATGATCCATATGTTTCTTTCTTGTCTCTTTTTTTAGGTGAATTCCAGGGACAGGAAAGACCATGCTCATGGATATGTTCTACTCTCATGTGGATAATGGACGTCAGGAAAGGGTCCATTTCAACGGATTCATGTTGGACATCCACAAAAGTTTTTATTATCCTAGTATCTTACCTCCTATCTCCTAATATACAGCTATCATATACAGCTATCAGAGGCTTGACTTTGAGCAAGTCAAACACCTCCCATACATTCTGTATTCTATCATTACCTCACTCTCTGTTGGTCCTAATGCAATACTAAAATTGTGCAGGGTTATAAACAGGGTTGGGAAGTAATGGATTACATGTGGTATGGATCTGCTTTTTTCTATACTTTAGAACCAGAACACTCAACAGAAGCTAGCCAGCTAACTAGCTACTAGCTAGTAGTCAGTTAGCCACTGCTAGCGGTCATCAGCTAACCTTAGCCCGGTCAACTAATGCCAGTCTGCACAGCGGGATTCAACCAAAAGCATACCAGACTGCTTTTTCTCCATCAAATCTACACATTTCCGGATTCCTTCCGCAAGCTTTGAACCTTTTCACCTGGATAATCACAGCTAGCAAGCTGCTATCCGAGTGGCTACTCCTGGCTAACGTCTCTGTCCTGAAGCAAGCACCAGTTAGCCTGGAACTAGCCTCGTGCTAGGCCCATCTCTCGGCTAGCTGAAGAGATCCATCAGCCACTCCTTGGGCTACAATACCTATTTTGCCAATTGGCCTGGACCCCTTTTACTGCCGACACGAAGCCCCGCCGATCTATCACGACTGGTCTACTGATGTAATCCGCCCGAGGGGGTTTCAACAGGCGCCTCCATCGCGACGTCCCCTGAAGGCCCATCTGCTAGCCTGCTAGCTCTCTAGAGCATATCGGACTGTTAGTTGAAGAGGTCCATCAGCCAATTTCTTGGACTACAATACCTATTTTGCCAATTGGCCTGGACCCTTTTACTGCCTACATGGAGCCCTGCCAATCATCATGACTGGTCTGCCGACGTAACCGTCCGAGGGGGCTACAACAGACTCTTTCGTTGTGACGTCCCCCTAAGGCCCTTCTGCTAGCCTGCTATCCCCGACCTGCTAGCTCTCTGAATCGCTGTGTCTCCGGCTCGCCTAGCTACTCACTGGTCCTTATGATCACACGGCTACGCATGCCTCTCCCTAATGTCAATATGCCTTGTCCATTGCTGTTTTGGTTCGTGATTATTGTCTTATTTCACCGTAGAGCCTCGAGCCCTGCTCAATATGCCTTAGCTAGCCCTTTTGTTCCAACTCCCACACATGCGGTGACCTCACCTGGTTTAAATGGTGTCTCTAGAGACAAAAACTCTCAATTTCTAGGTTTACCTCCATTGTATTCACATCTTACAACATGTCTGTGTATTATGCCTTGAATCTATTCTTCCGCGCACCAGAAACCTGATCTTTTTAACTCTCTGTTCCGAACGCACTAGACGACCAGTTCTTACAGCCTTTAGCCGTACCCTTATGCCCTGCAGCGCCTAGCTCCACTCCTGTTCCCCAGGCGCTCTCATTTGTTGACTTCTGTAACCGTAAAAGCCTTGGTTTCATGCATGTTAACATTAGAAGCATCCTCCCTAAGTTTGTTTTATTTACTGCTTTAGCACACTCTGCCAACCCGGATGTCCTAGCTGTGTCTGAATCCTGGCTTAGGAAGGCCACCAAAAATCCTGAAATTTCCAACTCTAACTATAATATTTTCTGACAAGATAGTACTGCCAAAGGGGGCGGAGATGCAATCTACTGCAGAGATAGCCTGCAGAGTTCTGTCATACTATCCAGGTCTGTGCCCAAACAATTCGAGCTTCTACTTCTAAAATTCCACCTTTCCAGAAACAAGTCTCTCACTGTTGTTATAGACCACCTTCAGCCCCCAGCTGTGTCCTGGAGACCATATGTAAATTGATTGCCCCCCATCTATCTTCAGAGCTCGTACTGTTAGGTGACCTAAGCTGGGACATGCTTAACACCCTGGCCGTCCTACAATCTAAGCTAGATGCCATCAATCTCACACAAATTATCAATGACCCTACCAGGTACAACCCCAAATCCGTAAACCCTCATAGATATCATTCTGACCAACCTGCCCTCTAAATACACCTCTGTTGTCTTCAACCAGGATCACAGTGATCACTGCCTCATTGCCTGCATCCGTAATGGGTCTGCGGTCAAACGACCACCCCTCGTTACCGTCAAACGCTCCCTAAAACACTTTAGCGAGCAGGCCTTTCTAATCGACCTGGCCTGGGTATCCTGGAAGGATATTGACCTCATTCCGTCAGTAGAGGATGCCTGGTTATTCTTTTAAAGTGCTTTCCTCAACATTTTAAATAAGGCAGAACCAGGAAAAGATATAGCACTTGGTTCACTCCAGACCTGACTACCCTTGACCAACATAAAAACATCCTGTGGCATACTGCATTAGCATCGAAAAGCCCCAGCGCTATGCAACTTTTCAGGGAAATTAGGAACCAATATACACAGGCAGTTACGAATGCAAAAGCTGGCATTTTCAAACAGAAATTTGCATTCTGTAGCACAAACTCCCAAAAGTTTTGGGACACTGTAAAGTCTAGGCTAGGAAACACTGTCACCACCGATAAATCCACGATAATTGACAATTTCAATAATCATTTCTCTACGGCTGGCCATGCTTTCCACCTGGCTACCCCTACCCCGGTCAACAGCCCTGCACCCCCCACAGCAACTTGCCCAAGCCTCCCCCATTTCTCCTTCACCCAAATCCAGATAGCTGATGTTCTGAAAGAGTTGAAAAATATGGACCCCTACAAATCAGTTGCACTAGACAATCTGAACCCTCTCTTTCTAGAATTATCCACTGCCATTGTTGCAACCCCTATTACTAGCCTGTCCAACCTCTCTTTCTTATCGTCTGAGATCCCTAAAGATTGGAAACCTGCTGCGGTCATCTCCCACTTCAAAGGAGGAGACACTCTAGACCCAAACTGTTACAGACCTATATCTATCCTATCCTGCCTTTCTAAGGCCTTCGAAAGCCAAGTTAACAAACAGATCACCAACCATTTCGATTCCCACCGTACCTTCTCCACTATGCCATCTGGTTTCCGAGCTGGTCATGGGTGCACCTCAGCCATGCTCAAGGTCCTAAACGATATCATAACCGCTCTCAATAAAAGACAATACTGTGCAGCCATATTCATCGACCTGGCCAAGGCTTTCAAATCTGTCAATCACCACATTCTTATCGGCAGACTCAACAGCCTTGGTTTCTCAAATGACTGCCTCGCCTGGTTCACCAACTACTTCTCAGACAGAGTTCAGTGTGTCAAATTGGAGGGCCTGTTGTCCGGACCTCTGGCAGTCTATGGGGGTGCCACAGGGTTCAATTCTCGGGCCAACTCTTTTCTCTGTATACATCAATGATGTCGCTCTTGCTACTGGTGATTCTCTGATCCACCTCTACGCAGACGACACAATTCTGTATACTTTTGTCCCTTATTTGGACACTGTGTTAACTAACCTCCAGACGAGCTTCAATGCCATACAACTCTCCTTCCGTGGCTTCCAACTGCTCTTAAATGCAAGTAAAACTAAATGCATGCTCTTCAAACGATCGCTGCCCGCACCTGCCCCCCCGTCCTGCATCACTACTCTGGACAGGTCTGACTTAGAATATGTGGACAACTACATATACCTAGGTGTCTGGTTAGACTGTAAACTCTTCTTCCATACTCACTTTAAGCATCTCCAATCCAAAATTACATCTAGAATTGGCTTCCTATTTCACAACAAAGCATCCTTCACTCATGCTGCCAAACATACCCTCATAAAACTTACCATCCTACCGATCCTTTACTTCGGAGATGTCATTTACAAAATAGCCTCCAACACTCTACTCAGCATATTGAATGCAGTCTATCACAGTGCCATCCGTTTTGTCACCAAAGCCCCATATACTGCCCACCACTGCGACCTGCATGCTCTCGTTGGCTGGCCCTCGCTTCATATTCACTGCCAAACCCACTGGCTCCAGGTCATCTATAAGTCGTTGCTAGGTAAGCTCTGCCTTATCTCAGCTCACTGGTCACCATAGCAGCACCCGTAGCACGTGCTATGGTTTCTCAAATGACTGCCTCGCCTGGTTCACCAACTACTTCTCAGACAGAGTTCAGTGTGTCAAATTGGAGGGCCTGTTGTCCGGACCTCTGGCAGTCTATGGGGGTGCCACAGGGTTCAATTCTCAGGCCAACTCTTTTCTCTGTATACATCAATGATGTCGCTCTTGCTACTGGTGATTCTCTGATCACCCATAGCACGTGCTCCAGCAGGTATATTTCAATGGTCACCCCCAAAGCCAATTCCTACTTTGTCCGCCTTTCCATCCAGTTCTCTGCTGCCAATGACTGGAATGAACTGCAAAAATCACTGAAGTTGGAGACTCATCTTTTCATCACTAATTTTAAGCATCAGCTGTCAGAGCAGCTCACAGATCATTGCACCTATACATAGCCCATCTGTAAATGGCCAATCCAACATCCCTCGTCCCCATATTGTTATTTATTTTTTTGCTCCTTTGCACCCCAGTATCTCTACTTGCACAATCCTCTTCTGCACATCTATCACGCCAGTGTTTAATTGCTAAATTGTAATTACTTCGCCACTACGGCCTATTTGTTGCCTTACTTCCCTAATCTTACCTCATTTGCACACACTGTATATACATTTTCTATTGTGTTATTGACGATGCGTTTGTTTTTTCCATGTGTAACTCTGTGTTGTTGTTTGTGTCGCACTGCTTTGCTTTATCTTGGCCAGGTCGCAGTTGTAAATGAGAACTTGTTCTCAACTGGCCTACCTGGTTAAATAAAGGTGAAACAAAATAATAAAATAATAAAAATAGATGTAAGCGATTACAAAAAACGGTAACTGTAATCCGTTACCGGCAAAAATATTGTAATCAGATTACAGATACTTTTGAAAAACTAGATGATTACTGAAAAGGTAGGGGTGGTATATACAGAAGATATCCCTATTTGGTAAAAGACCAAGCATATATTATGGTCACACCCTGACCATGAGCTTTTTATTCTCTATGTTGGTTAGGTCGGGGTGTGACTAGGGTGGGTCATCTAGGTGTTTATATGTCAATGTTGGCCTGTTATGGTTCCCAATCAGAGGCAGCTTTTTTTCGTTGTCTCTGATTGGGGATCATATTTCGGCAGCCATTTCCCCTTTGTGCTTTGTGGGATCGTGTCTATGTATAGTTACCTGTGAGCACTTTTTCTAGCTTCACGTTTCATTTTCTTTATTTTTTTTCTTTAAGTTTTCGATTCCAAAATAAAGGATGGAAACATACCACGCTGCATCTTGGTCTACTCCTTTCAACGACCGTGACAATTATGACAAGAACAGATCAAAAAGCAAAGAGAAACGACAGTCCATCAATACTTTAAGACATGAAGGTCAGACAATCCGGAAAATTTCAAGAACTTTGAAAATTTCTTCAAGTGCAGTAGGCAAAAACCATCAAGCTCTATGATTAAACTGCCTCTCATGAGGACTGCCACAGAAAAGGAAGACCCAAGTTACCTCTGCTGCAGAGGATAAGTTCATTAGAGTTAACTGCACCTCAGATTGCAGCCCAAATAAATGCTTCACAGAGTTCAAGTAACAGACACATCTCAACATCAACTGTTCAGAGGAGACTGTGTGAATCAGGCCTTCATGGTCGAATTGCTGCAAAGAAACCACTAATAAAGGACACCAATAATAACTTCTTATGGCTGAAGGGGCAGTATTGAGTAGCTTGGATGAAAGGTGCCCATGCTCAGTGCCTGCTCCTCAGTCATAGTTACTAATATTTGCATATTATTATTAGTAGTGTATAGAAAACACTCTAAAGTTTCTAAAACGGTTTGAATTATGTCTGTGAGATTAACAGAACTCATATTGGCAGGCAAAATCCTGAGTTGAAATCAAAACAGGAAGTCAGAAATCTGAGCTTGTATGTATGAAATCTGAGCTTGAGTCCCTAATGAAATCCCCTTGAGATATTAATGATTGTGCACTGCCTAGGGGTTCCACTAGATGTCAACCATCAATAGAAATTATAATGAGACTTCTATGATGTTGTGGGAGAGAATGATAGCAGAATCAGTCAGGTGTCCATCAAGCAGCCATTTTCTGATCATGCTTTTTCCTCATGGTACTCACTTGCGTTCCATTGCTCACGAAGACAAGAAAGAATACTCCCGTTGGAACTTTATTGAAGCTATATGTTAAAAACATCCTAACGATTGATTCTATACTTAGTTTCAAATGTTTCTTCGACCGGTAATATCCCTTTTTGAAGTTTTTGTCCGATATAACGCTGACCAGAATTAGCGTTTGGATATGTAAACCAGACGCGCTAACAAAAGAAGGTATTTGGACATAAATAACGGATTTTTTCGAACAAAACAAACATTTATTGTGGACCTGGGACTCCTGGTGTGCTTTCTGATGTAAATCATCAAAGGTAAGGGAATATTTATCATAAAATTTCTTGTTTATGTTGACGCCATCTTTGCGGCTGTGGTGTTTTACTTTTGAGCGCCGTCTCAGATTATAGCGTGGGTTTCTTTTTCCGTAAAGTTTTTTTGTAATCTGACACAGTGGTTGCATTAAGGAGAGGTATATATATATAATTCCATGTGTATAACTTGTATTATCATCTATATTTATGAGAATTTCTGTTGAAACAATGTGGCTATGCAAAGTCACTTGATGTTTTTGCCATTAGTGAATCTAGTCGCCTCAATGTAAACTCTGATTTTTTTATATAAATATGAATTTAATCAAACAAAACATGCATGTATTGTGTAACATGAAGTCCTATGAGTGTCATCTGATGAAAATAATCGAAGGTTAGTGATTCATTTTATCTCTATTCTGGTTTTTGTGAAGCTATCTTTAGCTGGAAAAAATGGCTGTGATTATTGTGGTTTTGTGGTGACCTAACATAATCGTTTGTAGTGCTTTCGCTGAAAAGCCTATTTGAAATCGGACAGTTTGGTGGGATTAACAACAAGATTACCTTTAAAATGATATAAGACACATGAATGTCTGAGGATTTTTAATTATGAGATTTCTGTTTTTTGAATTTGGTGCCCTGCACTTCGACTGGCTGTTAACAGGACTGCAGCCATAAGAAGATAAGAATAGACTTGCTTGGGACAAGGAACATGAGCAATGGACATTAGACCGGTGGAAATCTGTCCTTTGGTCTGATGAGTCCGAATTTGAGATTTTTTGCTTCAAATCGCTGTGTCTTTGTGAGACGAAGAGTAGGTGAACGGATGATCTCCGCATGTGTGGTTCCCACCGTGAAGCATGGAGGAGGAGGTGTGATGGTGTGGGGGTGCTTTTCTGGTGACACTGTCTGTGATTTATTTAGATTTCAAGGCACACTTAACCAGCATGGCTACCACAACATTCTGCAGCAATACGCCATCTCATCTGGTTTGCGCTTAATGGGACAATCATTTGTTTTTCAACAGGACAATGACCCAACACACCTCCAGGCTGTGTAAGGGTGTATTTGACCAAGATGCAGAGTGATGGAATGCTGCATCAGCTGACCTGGCCTCCACAATCACCTGACCTCAACCCAATTGAGATGGTTTGGGATGAGTTGGACCGCAGAGTGAAGGAAAATCAGCCAACAAGTGCTCAGAATATTTGGGAACTCCTTCAAGACTGTTGGAAAGCATTCCAGGTGAAGCTGGTTGAGAGAATGCCAAGAGTTTGCAAAGCTGTCATCAAGGCAAAGGGTGGCTACTTTGAAAAAAATCTCAAATATATTTTGATTTGTTTAACAATTTTGGGGGGCGTGATACATGATTCCATATGTGTTATTTCATAGTGTTGATGTATTCACTGTTATTCTACAAAGTAGAAAATAATAAAAAATAAAGAAAAACCCTTGAATGAGTAGGTGTGTCCAAACTTTTGACAGGTACCACATATATTGATTCCTGACGAAAATAATTTATAAAATCCTCATGAGCTTAGTTCAACTGTTTCACTCCACGAGAACCCAAAATTTAAGCTAGTTTTACTCCAATGTTTGTAAACAAAGTAAATGCAAACAAACAAAAAATGGTTAAAACTATAATTTTGATATCATGGATGGTCAGTCCTTGCATCCATAGCTCTGTCTATTAATCTGAGAGTGGTTATATTTCTCCAGACCCATCCCTCAGCTTTTTACCAAAACAGAGGTGGGGCAATTGTTTTGTTATTGTTTCATCTTTGGATTTGCCCTTTAAACAGCTGTATATTGTCAAGATATCAAAGTGTCACCAACAAAAAGGTAAACAATAGTCCTAAATCAAATTACATAAATTTTTCACATGTAAATAGCACTTTTTCAGTCGTGTTCAAAGCATGCCATTCCATGAGCGCAGCATTTATTTTTGTACTCGAATCAATGAGCCCAGTCAGTCCTCCATGACAATAAAATCATAAACAACAGAGTAGGGTTGGCTAATAAGTCCTTAGTTTTGGGGTCATGCTCAGGTAAAACAATTTGCCTAATCTATTCTTCCATATTTCCAAGTTCTATTCTTGAAGATCAAGGGGTATAACATTTATTGGAAAGACTGGAATTCTGATAGACTTTGGTTATTAATGTAAATATATAATTTAATCATATTATTATATGTAGAAGAAAGCGATGGGTTATAAAAAGCCTACATAACCAATCCATAAAGTAAAATTGTACATCCATATATGGCCAGCTATTGTCACGTTCCTGACCTGTTTTCTCTTGTTTTGTATTTATTTAGTGTGGTCAGGGCGTGAGTTGGGTGGGTTGTCTATGTGTTGTTTTCTATGTTGGGGTTTTGTGTGTTCGGTCTTGTATGATTCTCAATCAGAGGCAGCTGTCAATCGTTGTCCCTGATTGAGAATCATACCTAGGCAGCCGGGGTTTCACGTGGGTGTTTGTATCTCGTGTCAGTGTTCGTGCCACACGGGACTGTTTTCGTTTTGGTTACGTTTGTTGTTTTGTATCTTGAAGTGTTCTGTTTTACTTTCATTAAATAATGAACACTAACCACTCTGCGTTTTGGTCCTCTCCTTCTGTCAGCGAGGACAGCCGTTACAGCTATGTAAACTTTAACATTGATTTATTGAACAGATGTCGTTCAATTGGTAACAAAATTTGTTGTCTTCTTCCAATGCCTCTTAAGGGGAAAGTCATCTAAAAGTAACTGAATGTAATCCAAAAGTTACATTACTGATTACAATTTTGGACTGGTAACTGTAATCTATTACATTTAGAAAGTAACCTACCTAACTCTGATTATGCATATAAATTATATTACCGCAGATACGTGTCAGATGCAGGTGTGCTTTAAGATGTTTGTGTCTGACGCTTATGCAGCGTTGTGAAAGGGATCCACTGAAGGAAACAAAGCACTCCTCAACAAAGGCTAGGGAAAATGTTCACCTATGACCCCATTTAGCCGGTTACCATGGAGATCAGCAATGAAACCTGCCTCGTGTGTTTTGAACAGTTTCAGGTGAGCTCGCACATTGGTGAAGGAGGGGGACTTGAGGTAACTCAAGCAGGTCTTTTTGGACACAAGCTATACAGTAGGTAACAAACAGCACAACTATGAACTGCACAAACGAATAAGATAGATTGGCAAATTCATCTGTGGAGTTTTATGTGCCATTTATTGGTGATGTGGTAGGCAGAATTGTCAGATCCTTCAAGACATTAACATCTCATTTATACTAATGAACAGGAGGCTATCATACTCAGGCTAATGGCTCTGAAGCATGTTTTCATGTTCTCCTGTTGCTTACAGAGCCATCTGAGGGCTTAGTAATGATTCTCCTCAGACTCACATAAACAGGTCTGTAGCCACCTAGCGGTTCGTGTGAGATCATACTCAGGCACAATCAGGCACTGAAACAGAGATGTTTAATTAAAGGTCCAAATGCAGCTGTTTTTTATCTCAATATCAAATCATTTCTGGGTAACAATTAAGTACCATACTGTGATTGTTTTCAATTAAAAGGGTAAAAAGTAACCAGAAATAGCTTCTTAGCAAACATTTTGCCAGGGCTGTCTGGGAGTGGTCTGAGCGAGGGGGCTAATTGGAGGAGCCTAATGGGAGGGATGTGTAACCTGAAAACTAGCTGTTATTGGCAGAAAAGAGGACAAACTTTGTTATTGGTATATTAACATCAACAGGTAGTCCAAAAATCCCAGCCAGCAAAAAAGCTGAAATTTTAGGCAGTATATTCAAACAGCTCTTACACCTAAAGTGCATTATCCTAATGTCACAGTGTGTGTGGGAGGGGGGGGGGGACACAGAAAAATAGCATATATTTGACTGCACTGCTCCTTTAACATGGCTATTCATTATACCAAGGAAGCTGCAACCGCACATATTCATATTCACTCTGGATCATATGCACCTCTTAAAAGCATTAAAATAACCTCTTAAAAGCATTAAAATAACTGCTGTTGCCTTCTCAACAATTCTAACAGTAATGATTTATTCACCTACTCTGCTCTTTAGCTCTTTGACATGTTAGCTAGGTGCCATCTACATTGAGAGACATATGGCCTTGATTCTCAGTGAGTGACAATATGACTATTACTTTCATTCATCCTTATGGGGGGGGGGGGGGGGTGTCAAAGGTCATCATAGGCACTGTCTCTCTAATCACTCCCAGGGTGCATCTGTGTGGATCAAGAGCATCTCCTTTCATTCTGCCTTTTCACATTTTAAACTGCCGCACATGCAGCTCCTCTCTCTCTCTTCTCTTGCATCCTGCTTTGCTTTCTTTGCTTGTCGACTGTTGCTACCAGCGAATATGGACAGCGCACACGTGTGTCATTGTTTGGGATGCATAAACAAGAGGACGGCGAGAGGGAGAGAGTGGGGAACAAGGTGGGGTGGTTGAGGGTCCATAGCAATCAGCATCCTCCTCCACTCAGCCATGCAAATGAGGCTATCTGGGTATCAGTCGCACTCTCCTGCTTCCTTAAGTGAGTGGCACTGGAAAGCGACTGGCGGCGGCAGCAGGTCAGATGGATCTTATCCTCTTAAATGCTAATGACATTTCTCCATTCTCTTCATTAGCAGCGTGCCATTATCAGTAATTTGTAGTCTTCCCCACTTTCCCCCCCCCCTCCAAGTCTCCCTAATGAATACTGTCCATTGAGAAGGAAGCCTGAGACGGAGAGAGGGATGGAGAGATGGAGCGAAAGAGACCGAGAAGAGAGACAGAAGAGTGAGAGAGTGGGAAGAAAGTGCTTCAGACTTTCATTGTCTCAGACCCCCAGTCAGTGAGGCCTATTTGTGAAATGTACTTATAGGTTGTGTTGTTGTGTACATAAAGGGGTGTAAGATCAAAAGAGGCTTAATTTGGCACCCAAGTGCGACGTTGCAGTAAACTGACTCCCCGCTAGAGTAATTGGATGCTCATTTGAATATCGACAGCGGTTATGGCTGCGGTGCACCATTTTTCAGTTGCACAAGTGCTGTATGTTTGCCCCCCCTTCTCTTCTTTTTCTCTTGGAAACCTTTCTCTCTCTATCTCTCTCTCGCTCTCTCTCTCTCGCTCGCTCGCTCGCTCCCTCCCTCTCTCTTTTTTTTCTCACTCTCTCTTCATATTCAGCAATCAAAATCAGCCCTTGGAGTGTGCGTTGTGTTTAGGGCCCATGAATAAACAAATACAGGTTTGATAAAAGGTTATAATTAGATGATTCTTTTGAAATGAAAATAAAAAAACAGCGGCTGGAGGAAATTAGGCCTATTCAGTGAGTATATAGGGCCCAGCACCTTTGCTTTATGTGGATGTAACACACACACAGACACACCTTCATTTGCTGTAAGGAGAGTGCCTCTTGCTGCCCTGTAGCAAAATCAAGGCTTTAGCTAAGATGCTAATGTAATATTGGCAGAGGGCAGAGGGGTTAGCATGCAAAAGCCGAAGACACTCCAGGCTAAGAAAGGCAGCTTAAGCTGTGGGTATGGCAGTCATAAGTGTTTGTATGAAACCGGAGAAGTAAAAGAGAGGAAAAGAGAGGGACGGTAAGGAGGGGGAGAGACCATAAGATAAAAGGAATACCCTTCCTTTTATCTACAAGTTCATCAACCCTACTGTACTTCTCTACATGGACTTCTTCATTCCTAATGAAATACATTATAGTGGATTTGACCAAGGAGATTGATTATAATGATCATAGAGATATTGGGTGGAATGGAAATACAGTACAGTTTTACTCTTTGGCAAGATAGTCATTTAATCAGTTGCTCATATGTTTGTCAATGTCCTCTTGACATGATGCGTTGATTGATTCACTGTACTGCCATGCAGTGTTGGAGCTGGAAAGGGCAGCTGTTCCATAGTGCTAATAGATAATGACAGTAGAGTACTTGCGTGGGCCAGCAGCAGCTCATGGACAATAACGCTGTCAGGGCCCTCTTCACAAAGTGACATCCATCACACACAATCACACACACTTCACACACCTGTGTGCGGCCATCTGTGGAGTTGCTTTGTTTGCCATTGTGGCCCCTGTTCGAATTCATATTGCTTACATTTTTTTTGTTATTCTTTTCTTTCTGTCTCATTCTCTCATTCTCTCGCTTTCATTGGCGTTATCTTCACTCAGTCTGTTTAATTGATTAGCTCAGCTTCACCACGTTGGCTTAGATACTTATCCTCGACAGAAATCCGCTTTGTGACCATTTGCAGTCAGGTGTAGTTGTGTGTGCGAGTGCGACTTGAGGTTGCCCAAACAACTGATCTGCGACCAACTGGCAGAGAGGACACAAGGAGGACAAAAGACAAGATAAAAAGACACCTTGAAATCTAACCTAAAAAAATGCAACATAAAAACAAACTGGGAACTCCACGCTATAAACAGATCCACCTGGCGACTACAGTGGCTCCACTATCGGCCTGCTGAACCACAGCAGGATCCACAACAGGCACGCCACCCAAAAAACCTGTGAAGAAGAGATCATCCTCAACCTCGAGGGATTGTTGATGATGGTTGTGTGTGTGTGTGTGTGTGTGTGTGTGTGTGTGTGTGTGTGTGTGTGTGTGTGTGTGTGTGTGTGTGTGTGTGTGTGTGTGTGTGTGTGTGTGTGTGTGTGTGACCATGACCAGGGTGAGAGAATAGAAATGACTCATGACGCTGATCAGCTGTCATGTGTTGACCTATACGCACACACACAAACAGGAATGGCTCTCCCTTACTTTTTCAATTTGAGAATACACGGAGCTGGAAAAATAATTTTCTGAAAATGTATTTGGATAAATTCTAAATAAATTCTATTTAATTACCACTAAAATTCCATGAAACACAATGTAGTAATAATACATTATTATTATTATTATTCAACTTATAAAGCGCTTTTCAAAGAATCTCAGCTCTTCAAAGCACACAAAAAAAGGACAAGTAAATTTAGAAAAACAACATCATCAGATGGACAGTCATTAGAGAGTTCATGGCTTGAGTGGTCATCTGAGGGAGGTGGTCAAGCGGGGAGAGAAAGTCCGTAGGCAGGCAGGAAGTGCGGTCTCATCAAGGTGTCTCGCTGTCCATGGACTCCGTAGTAGGTAACTAGCTAGCTACTCCTTCACTACTACCAAAATGAAGCACCCACTTTAATTTTTTATTTTTATTCAACCTTTATTTAACTAGGCAAGTCAGTTAAGAACAACCTCTTGGAAATAGGGGGCGCCATTTTCACTTCTGGATAAAATCGTGCCCAATTTAAACGGCCTCGTACTCTGTCCTAGATCATATGATATCCATATTATTATTACTATTGGATAGAAAACACTCTGAAGTTTCTAAAACTGTTTGAATTATATCTGTGAGTAAAACAGAACTCATTTGGCAGGCAAACTTCCAAACAGGAAGTGAAAATTCTGAAATGGGTCTCTGTGAAAGGCATTACCTATTCAATTGCCTAGTATTTATCGATATGCATGCACTTCATACGCCTTCCACTAGATGTCAACAGGCAGTGGAAGGTGGAATGGGGTGTCTAGCTTGATCTGAGGTCGAACAAGAGCTCTTGGAATGACATGTCCAGAATTTTCTTTGTCTACCAAGGCGCGGGGAGTACCTCCATATTGTCTTGTGATAAGCGTTCGGTATACACGGCTAATATCCCCGGCTCTATTTTTATTTGATACATATTAGAAAAACATCATAAAGTAGGTATTTTCAACCGAGTTTCATCAGTTTATTCAACGTTTATTGGGACTTTTGGAGTTTTCCGTTCTTTGCGTCGAGAGAAACTGGGAACGTCATCAACATTGGCTAGCATTGTGGCACGAATTCGACAGGAGAAAAGGACATTCTAAAACCAAACAACGATTTATCCTCGACCTAGGACTCCTTGTACAAGATTCTGATGGAAGCTCAACAAAAGTAAGAACAATTTATGATGTTATTTCGTATTTCTGTGGAAAATGTTATTCCTATTCTCTGCCGTTTTGGCAGGCGCTGTCTCGCAATAACACAAGCTGTTTGTAATGGTAGTTAAGTTATTTTTTTAAATCTAACATGGAGGTTGCATTAAGAACCAGTGTATCTTTCATTTGCCATACAACAAGTATTTTTATGTAAAGTTTATGATGAGTTCTTTGGTCAGATTAGGTGAGTGTCCAAAATAGCTCCGGACATTCTGGTGAATCGATGCTACATATTCACAATGTATAACCACGGTTTGCAGCTCTAAATATGCACATTTTCGAACAAAACATAAGTGTATTGTATAACCTGATGTTATAAGACTGTCATCTGATGAAGTTGGTCAAGGTTAGTGATTAATTTTATATCTTTTGCTGGTTTTTGCGAATGCTATCTATGCGGTGAATAAATGCGGTTGTGTGTTTGGCTATTGTGGTAAGCTAATATAATGCTATATTGTGTTTTCGCTGTAAAACACTTAAAAAATCTGAAATATTGGCTGGATTCACAAGATGTTTATCTTTCATTTGCTGTACACCATGTATTTTTCATAAATGTTTTATGATGAGTATTTAGGTATTTCACGTTGCTCTCTGTAATTATTCTGGCTGCTTTGGTGATATTTTTGATGGTAGCTGCAATGTAAAACTATGATTTATACCTCAAATATGCACATTTTCGAACAAAACATACATTTATTGTATAACATGTTATAAGACTGTCATCTGATGAAGTTGTTTCTTGGTTAGTGACTAATTATATCTATATTTGGTCGGTTTTGTGATAGCTACCTATGCGGTAGAAAATATGCGGTTGAGTCTTTGGCTATTGTAGTTAGCTAATAGAAATACATATTGTGTTTTCGCTGTAAAACATTTTAAAAATCGGAAATGATGGCTGCATTCACAAGATGTTTATCTTTCATTTGCTGTATTGGACTTGTGATTTCATGATATTTATATGCTATTATTTACTTGTGGCGCTATGCTAGGCTATGCTAGTCAGCTTTTTCTGATGAGGATGCTCCCGGATCCGGGATGGGTGTTAAGTGAAGGTTAAATAAAGGTGAAATATATATTTTTTAAATGATACAGCGTGTAGAGTGGCAAGAAAAAGTATGTGAACCCTTTGGAATTACCTGGATTTCTGCATAAATTGGTCATCAAATAGAATTTTTTATTAAATGAAAAAAACAATAATCGGTGTGTTATAAGTTTAAGCACGCTATGTTTGTCTATTGTTGTGACAACAATAGACAAACATAGTGTGCTTAAACTAATAACACACAAATTATTGTTTTTTTCTTGTCTTTATTGAATACATCATTTAAACCAGGGGTGTCAAACTCATTCCACGAAGGGCCTAGTGTCTGCAGGTTTTTGGTTTTTCCTTTCAATAAAGCCCTAGACAACCAGGTGTGGGGAGTTCCTAACTAATTAGTGATGTTAATTCATCAATCAAGTACAAGGGAGGAGCAAAAACCCGCAGACACTCGGCCCCCCGTGGAATGAGTTTGACACCTGTGATTTAAACAATCACAGTGTTGGTTGGAAAAAGTATGTGAACCCCCAAGGCTAATGACTTCTCCAAAAGATAATTGGAGTCAGGAGTCAGCTAACCTGGAGCCCAATCAATGAGACGAGATTGGAGATGTTGGTTAGAGCTGCCTTGCCCTATGAAAAACACTCACAAATTTTGAGTTTGCTTTTCACAAGAGCATTGCCTGATGTGAACCATGCCTCGAACAAAATAGACCTCAGAAGACCTAAGATTAAGATTTGTTGACTTGCACATAGCTGGAAAAGGTTACAAAAGTATTGATGTTCATCAGTCCACAGTAAGAAAAATTGTCTGTAAATGGAGAAAGTTCAACACTGTTGCTACTCTCCCTAGGAGTGGTCATTCTGCAAAGGGTACTGCAAGAGCACAGAGCCGAATGCTCAATGAGGTTTAAGAAGAATCCTAGAGTATCAGCTAAAGACTTACAGAAATCTCTGGAACATGCTAACATCTCTGTTGACGAGTCTACGATACGTAAAACACTAAACAAGAATGGTGTTCATGGGAGGACACCATGGAAGAAGCCACTGCTATCCAAAAAAACCCATTGCTGCACGTCTGGAGTTTGCAAAAATGCACCTGGGTGTTCTACAGCGCTACTGGCAATATATTCTGTGGACAGATGAAACTACAGTTGAGGTGTTTGGAAGGAACACACACCACTATGTGTGGAGAAAAAAAAGGCACAGCACACCAACATCAAAACCTCATCCCAACTGTAAAGTATGCTGGAGGGAGCATCATGGTTTGGGGCTGCTTTGCTGCCTCAGGGCCTGAACAGCTTGCTGTCATCGACAGAAAAATGAATTCCCAAGTTTATCTAGACATTTTGCAGGAGAATGTTAGGCTATCTGTCCGGCAATTGAAGCTCAACAAAAGTTGGGTGATAAAACAGGAGAACAACCCAAAACACAGAAGTAAATCAACAACAGAATGGCTTCAACAGAAGAAAATACGCTTTCTGGAGTGGCCCAGTCAGAGTCCTGACCTCAACCCAATTGAGATGCTGTGGCATGACCTCAAGAGAGCAGTTCACACTAGAATATTGCTGAACTGAAACAGTTTGGTAAAGAGGAATGGTCCAAAATCCTCCTGACAGTTGTGCAGGTCTGATCTGCAACTACAGAAAATGTTTGGTTGAGGTTACTGCTGCCTAAGAAGGGTCAACCTGTTATTAAATCCAAGGGTTCACATACTTTTCCCACCCTGCACTGTGATTGTTTACACGGTATGTTCAATAAAGACATGAAAACGTATAGTTGTTTGTGAGTTAATAGTTTAAGCAGACTGTGCTTGTCTGTTGCTGTGACCTAGATGAAGATCAGATCACATTTTATGACCAATTTATGCAGAAATACAGGTATTTCCAAAGGGTTCACATACTGTACTTTATATTGCCACTGTATGCTACACAATACAATGAAATTGCAATAAAGCCTTCCTCGCAAACAGTGCAATGATATTAGGCTATATGTATTTACATTAGGCTATAGCCTACAAATAGCTGTACCACATTGTTGTTGACCTATTAGGTCTACTGCAAATGATTGTTGTTTGTTCCTGAGCTGGCCAAATGCGCAGAGCGGTCCTCCAGCCATCCTTCAACACCACACGTTGGTTCAACTTCTTCAACATCATTGCGTGATCCTTGCGCTGTCCTTTCAGCACCACGAAGAGCGCTCCAATCGCTTAAAATAACATCTCATTCAGGTCTGTTGCCTACGCTTAATAGTCCTTCTTTTCACTTATTGTTATTTGTCACGCCCTGACCATAGTTTGCTTTGTATGTTTTATGTTTTGTTTGGTCAGGGTGTGATCTGAGTGGGCATTCTATGTTGTATGCCTGGTTTGTCTATTTCTATGTGTTTGGCCTGATATGGTTCTCAATCAGAGACAGGTGTTTTGCGTTGTCTCTGATTGGGAACCATATTTAGGTAGCCTGTTTTGTATTGTGGGTTGTGGGTTATTGTCTATATGTTAGTTGCTTGTGTCTGCACTGTTTATATATAGCGTCACATTTGTTTGTTGTTTTGTAAGTTTGTCAAGTGTTCTTCGTTTCTTCTTTAATAAATAGAAGAATGTATTCACTTCACGCTGCGCCTTGGTCCTCCTCTCTTTCTCCCGAAGACGATCATGACATTATTATTTCAAATAGAAGATGATCACTTCTCACAATGGTGCTCGTTTAGTAAAGTTAGATCAAAGCTGAATCAATGTCTTGTAAGATCACATAATGATACATTTTCATTTTTACATAACCTAATATAATATCGTAGCATAGTAGGCCTATAACAGTATTGTTACACAACGAAAACACATCTAATTACACTTTAGGATGGTTAGCTGAATATTTTTTGTCTCAAGCTTCAACTTGTCGGTACCAAATTTGAGAAAACGATGACATCATAAGCAAAATGTGCGCAACCATATGCTCGTCTGCCATAAGAGAAGGCACATTGTCGTCTGGTTGCCTTTAAATTCTCTCTCTATCTCTCTCCTCGGGTGACTTGGCCTAGTTCAGGACCAGGGTACATTTACATTTCTGTCGTTTAGCGTACTCTCTTATCCAGAGCGACTTACAGCAGCAATTAATGATGCTTTATCACAATCCCAATCTCACACCGTTTACAGCTTGCATAGCAATGTAGCCCTCTCCTTCCTTCTAATATGCTGTTGAACAAAGTCACACATGCTACAGTACCTCCCTCTCCAATTCACATCCAGTCCAACATGTTCACTTCACATCGTGTCAAGCGCACCTTCCCCTTCCATATAGCCCACTCTATTGTGTTTTCAAGTATACAACTGTTTCTCTCACTTTCACTGTTTCTGGAGGATATCAGATATCTGTTATAGTGCCCTTTCATGTGGATGCATATTTCATCCTTTGGATTCAGTTACAGTAATAAGCTGATATTGAAGAGATGTATGTCCTGTCTGAATGGCAGCCAGAGGAGGTCAGCGAGACTGTCAATAGATCGGGTCGTGTTCAGCAGTGCACCGTAGCGAAACGCTTGGCAGCAGAAAATGAAATGCTGTGTTCTTATGGAAAAAGTTTCTCCCTGTTTCATTCCGTTCCAAAATGTTTTCTCTCCACTGAACACAACCGTAATGATGACACTGAGGGAGAGAGGGTCGTCACTAGTTAACACAGCCACAAGGTCATAATCAGTGCAAAACTCTGCAATGTCTACAATTTATCCTCGTAAAATGTTAAACCTAACCGTAACACTAACCTTCACCACACTGCTATCTTATGCCTAACCCTAACCTTAAATGAATCACATTATTTTTGCCAATTTCGGCCATGTGACTGTGAAGTCTGACTTTGTGGCTGTGATATCTAGTGGAATGTCACTTTCTGACCTTAGTTCATTTTTTATGTCTTTATTTTAGTTTGGTCGGGGCGTGAGCTGGGGTGGGCATTCTATGTTGTTTTTCTATGTTTTGTTCTGTTGTTCTATTTCTATGTGTTTGGCCTAGTATGGTTCTCAATCAGAGGCAGGTGTCAGTCGTTGTCTCTGATTGGGAGCCATATTTAGGTAGCCTGTTTTCCTTTTGTGTTTTGTGGGTGGTTGTTTCCTGTGTCTGTGTTTGCACCAGACGGGACTGTTTCAATTTTCGTTTGTTCATTCACTTTGTTATTTTGTATTTTTTTAGAGTTCAGTTTTATATATTAAAATGGTCACTTACCACGTTGAACATTGGTCCGATATCTCTTACTCCTCGTCAGAAGAAGAGGAAAGTCGTTACATGGAAATCTGGGGTGGACTAGGCCTCTGTCTGTTTGTTGAACTGATGTTGAACTGCTCCCTCCCAGGATAAAATGATCTGATGCGTGAGCCATGTAAACTCTTTAATCTCTCCCTCCCTCTTGCTCCATCCATCCTCTCTTTCTCTTAGTCTCATTATGCCTTTGTTGATTCTACCGCTGTCATTTTGTAAGGGTAGTGATGTTACATTTAATACTAAGTGAGCAAGGTGCAGAAAGAGAAGAAGCGAGAGAGGAAGTAAGAGTGGAGGGAGACATGACGTTGGCTCTCTCCTCATCTCAGGACCAACGTCGTCAATGTTTCGTTGCTCGAGTGGGTTTTGAGTTGATGGCAACCGAGATCGTTCTCTCTATCTCGTATACAAAGCTAAGCTTCTCTGACATTTACCAGTCATTAAGAACAAAGCGACGGACCGCGCGAACTCGAAAGAGACGCTTGTTTGTTTTTTAATTAGACGGCTAATGGAACACTAAGCCCTCAGAGACAACCTGACATGAAAGGAAAGGATTCCTCCTTTATTGATCTCCACATGAGATGGCGCTAGCTAGGCTATCAAAAGCAACTAAAGTGGGTTATGTGGTTGATAGATGTCGCTAAGCTATCAAACACAGCTAAAGTGGGTTATGTGGTTCATAGGTGGCGCTAGGCCATCAAACGCAGCCAAAGTGGTTTATATGATTGAAGGGGAACTTGCTTAGAAATGATGTGCTACGCTCCCCAGCACGCTCTTGTTTTTGTTTTGCTGTTTGCGAAGCTAGAGCAGAGCAGTTGTCGCGCTGTCAGCCTGTCCTTTTGATGCTCTCGTGTCAATGGATGTTTAGGTCGAAAACGGACAGGCTCAATGCTTAATTTCAGGGTTGACAGACTAGAGATTGGTGGTGACCATGGTGACTCTAGGTTAGAGGCTGCTTGCCTCTCAGGCCCGTTGTAGGCCAGACCACCATACATTTCAATGTGATCTAATGTTACATCTCACATACAACCTGGATTGATAACTATGGGCTGAATGATTTCCATCCACAGTAATAAAAATAAAAAAAGTCATGTGTTGCTTGACTTTTTCCATTGGGGAACAATTAGCACATTGATAGGAGCGTCTCTTGAAGAGCCCCCTCACAACCACACACGTCGCTATGCGTCGTATAGATCGAACCGTTGTTCTCTCCACTAAGAAGGTATTTTAACAAAGTCTTACTTCATTGTCAGCTGCTACTTATGTAAGCTTAAACCAAACATCAACAACACCTGCTTGTTTGCATCTGTGTGTGTGTGTGTGTGTGTGTGTGTGTGTGTGTGTGTGTGTGTGTGTGTGTGTGTGTGTGTGTGTGTGTGTGTGTGTGTGTGTGTGTGTGTGTGTGTGTGTGTGTGTGTGTGTTTGTGGTCAACTTTACTATGTAACTTTACTATCAAAAGGATAGTAAAACAAGGAAAATTCTGACAAGTGGGGACATTTCGCCATACCCCAAAAGGAAAAATGCTATTTTAGGGTTAGGGTTAAGGGTTAGGGTTAGGTTAAGGGTTAGGTTTAGGGTTAGGGAAAATCGGATTTTGAATGGAAATACATTTTAGGGTCCCCACTTGGATAGTAAAACCAACGTGTGTGTGTGTGTGTATATTTCAGTTTTTTCTGTCTCTCAGGGATGCTACTTCAGATGTAATTTGTTCCAGCAGAGCTAATTGGAAAATCTATTCACGGGAGTCTGTGGACAATGTCCGAGCTGAAAAAGCGAGAGCCCTTTCTCCCGCCACCATTGTTTGAGAATGTAATACATTTTATGTTGCTGCTGCTAGCTGCTGCTGCCGGTAGAGAAATACATTTTTCCTCTGCCCTTTTGTCCTGTATCCCCACCCATCCTTTACTTCATCAATAGCCACTTTATGTGCCAATCTTTGGAGGAAGAGTGACATTATTAGGGGGCTAAACAGCAGCGCTAACACAGCGCCTCCCTCTCCTTTCAGATCTGTACAAAAACGGACTTCAGAGGGACACCTTCCTACCTTTCATCGAAGGCGTTGAAGGTAAAGACAAAGTCATCCCCTCTTTGCTCCTCTTTTTAATTTATTCATAAATGTACCCTCCACCTCACACCTCATATACACACACACACACCTCTGTCACTGTGTCTTTCCAATTTTGCTCTTGTGTGTTTTTCTTAATGGGTTTTCTACCTGAGAAGCACACAGTGTCACACACGATGTCACAAAGCTGTCTTCGATCATACCTGGCGATGGTGAAAGACTCAAACGGACACAGAGAGAGCGAGGGGGGGTGGGGTGGGTAAGAGAGAGAAACCGAGAGATAGGAAGAGGGCGAACGCTGGCTGTGTGAATGGGAAACGGGCAAGCGAGCGAACGGAGGGAATGAACCAGCCTGCTTGCATTTCAAAGTGAGGAGAGAAAAGGTTGAGGGAGGGGGTGAGGCGGGTGAGGAGGGGGGTGGGGTGGGGGACAGTACCATGTTTGGAAGCTAGCGATGCTCCAAAACTACTTTGCAATTTAATAGCATTATTGTAAGCAGGTAGAACCATTATCCTGGCAACACCAGAGATAATTGCGAGGTGTTTGTAGTGTCTATGATAATAAATAATTTGAAAATAATTTTGCATTTTGCAGAAGAGAGCAGGAAAACATTCTTCCACTTTTCATAGGCATTCACCTACACTCTTGCTAGAACATACATACACAATGTATTTATTTATTTTATTTTACCTTTATTTAACTAGGCAAGCCAGTTAAGAACAAATTCTTATGTTCAATGATGGCCTAGGAACAGTGGGTTAACTGCCTTGTTCAGGGGCAGAACGACAGATTTTTACATTGTCAGCTCGGGGATTCGAATTTGCAACCTTTCGGGTTAAAAACCCAATGCGCGCCCTCACAGTTTAGGAACCACTGGGCTAAATGACTACCCTTTTACCACTGGCCTATGTAGTTAACACAACCCCTAACCACTAGAGATAAAGCATTCACAAACGTCTATTTACCCATTGGTTGTGGAATGCACAGGTTCTCAGGGGATTAATAAGGTTTGGTTTAGGGGTGTTTTAATGAACTGTTTCAGGGTCACTGGAGCTCTACTCTGTGTCCCCCTCCATGTTGGTCTTTCACCAGGGCCTTAAAGTCACCCAACGCCAAAATGCTCCCCTCTCCACCCCTTGCCCTCATCCTAATCCAGCCTGTAAATACCCCTGGTTTTATTCTGCCCTCTCTCTGCCTCCTCTTTGCCCCCTCTCTTTCATACTGCCATGTTCCCCTTTGTGAGGCCATCTGGTTTTGGGGTTGGAGGGTGTGGGGGGGGGGGGGGACTCCCCTCCACACAGTGGACATCCTGCCAAGTTAGCCAGGGGTGGTGGGGTGTGACGGGGGTGGCTCCTTGCATCCACTGGATGACCCTTAAATGATTCCATCCGTCTGACACTTTGGATGTAGAGTCAGTGTGTGTGGTGAAGGTGAAGAGGGGAGGATGGGTGAGAGTAGTGAATTAGTAAGGTTGTGAAAATAGGCCCCAGGACCCTTGAACCACCCTGCCAAGCCACCCAAACCACCCTGCCTCTGCCTCCGGCTAGCTACCCTATCGAGGCCGCTGCTCCCCTCTTGCGTAGCCCCCCTCCAGGTCGCTAGCCTCCTACTGCTCTTAGCACTCAAAGGGCTACAGCTACGCTACACTCCCTCCAAGGTTCTCTTCTTCCCTCTTCTTTCTTTCTCTGGCTCCCCGTCCTCTCTCTTCCTCTCCCTCTGTCCCTCTCCCCCAGTCCCTTTTCCTTTATCCCTCCTCCTTCTCTTTCCCTCAAGCCCTCTGTTGCCCCTCTCTACAGGCTGAAGGTCAGGATTTATTTCCCTCCCTCTGTTGGTGCCAGAAAAATATGATAACCTTTATAAAACTTATGTCTTCTGTCCTTTGTGGTGGCTGATTGCTATGGTAGCCAGTACTGTTTTGTAAAAAATGTAATGAATAAAAGTCCACAGTTGCAGCGTGCTCTGCTCCAAGGGGAAAATCAAGGACTGAAATGGTTGTGTTCATATCTAGTGAAGGCCTTTCGTCTGTTGAGGACCTACATAGAGAGTTTGAAGAGTCGCCAGCCCACGAGTTCCCAGTAAATGAAAATTGATGTTTGATGACTGCTATTGTCCCTCTGGCATTTAGTTACCTAACAATAATGCTCCCTGTGCCTCGGGTTTTATTTTCACAACAATGAGAGTACAAATCATGTGTTTTCTAATGCAATGCAATGGGATAGAAATAGCCTTGCATTTGTTGCTTTCATGGACATTCTATCAGTGAAATGTAATGGTTTTAATTTTTTTTTGCCTTTTCTTTTCTGACTAACATTCTTTGTTTTTTGTCCCTACAATATTAGTTGTACAGCCCTGGGATTTTACACTCTTCATATCTCTCGTCATCACATCTCTCTTTTTTTCCTCTTTCCCCATTTTCACCTAATTTTTCTCTCCTTCCATTTCCCACAGTTCTTTCATTCCAGTCTCCCAATCTCTCTATCTCCCTCCCTCCCTCCCTCCCTTGCTCCATCTTACATGACTACTGCTGTGAGTGTCTGCTCCTCTCTGGTGGTTTAGTGGAGCCCCTAGTGGCCAGGTGCAGTTGGGACACCCCCTACCCATGCAGTTGCATGTCGTGGGGGGTACAAAAGGGAGGCTCCAGCTGGGGGGGTTGGGGGTCTGGAGGAGGGGAGCTGGGGGGTCCAGTTGTGTCCTGGGTCACCCTGCGCTCAAAAATGTTTTCCCAAGAGGACCAGCCGAGGCAGGGGGAGGTTGTGAGAACGACCCTGTGGTACAAACCACCCAGGACCCAAGGCAGTCACACTTTAAGGGACTAGATCATTAGGTGTAATTAGGGTGCTCACATTGTTATTTCCCTCCATGTAGCCTCACTTGGACTGAATACACCCCCCCCCCCCCCCCCCCCCCCCCCCCCACACACACACACACACACACACACACCCGCTCCACTCCCCAGTTAGTGAAAATACTTTGATGTCAGAAGAGTCGTCTAGGACGGGCCGGCATAAAAGCACTGTTTTAAGCTTTCTCTTTTCTCTCTCTCTTTTTCCCAACCCATCTATCCCTCCCTTTTCTTCTCTCCCTCTACACAAGCTGCAAGACACAAATGGATGAATGGACAACAACCTTTACCCCCCCCCCCCATCTCTTTTTCAGCCTTCCCACCCCATGTTCTTTGAGACCTGGTCAATTCTCTGGGCCAAACAAAAAAAGCATCAAATGTTTCCTGCGATTGGTAATGAGGGAGTGGACTTCATCAAGCCGCAGTAGTCAGCTATCCTTGGCTTTTGTTGCCTCTCAATGGCACCGCGCTCTTTGAAAAGCTCAAAAGCAACTTTTTGAGGAGCGAGCGACAGAAGGAGAAAAAAAACTCTGTTTTTATGCTAAACAGCTGTCCAGAGAGAGAGAGCGGTGGACAGCCTGGACAATGACATGATTGGACCTACATGTGTTAAATGTGCTTACATGTGTCTCTAAAGAGACTCTGATTCTCATGTCTGTCATGACCCGGTAGCGAGTTAACCTGACAGCGACTGCACTACTACCTGTTTATTGGAAAGGGATGTCCAGAATGTGGTGTAGGATTTTGAGCTAGAGGACAGTATGGGATATGATAGTGTGTAATTGGGGATAAGGTTGTGTGGAGAAGTAGTGTGGAGAGTAACATCCTAGCATGTGGGGGGTGGGGGTGGGGGTAGAAAAGGGTAGAGTATGTGGGTGGATGAAATCTGCGAGGAAGCAGTAGGAACTTCTCAAACCCCTTTAAGACGGTAATCATGTAATGACCCACAAGGCCTCCTCCTCATCTGATTATAAATAACTGACTGTGTTCCCTTCACGTCTCTCTTCCCCCCTCTCTGTCTTTCTCGCTCTTATTTTCTTTCTCTTTTCCTTCGAGCTGCTCTGAATATTAGTTATACGTCTGTCTGTTTGTGTGCATGTTTTACTGTGTGTGTTACTGTCTGCCTGCGTTCGTGTGTGTGTGTGTGTGGCGCGCCACCATGGAGCTCAGGCGTCTATAGTACAGACAAATCAAAGATACATCAAAAGGAGCGAGAGAGAGAAGAAAAGATTAGCTTTAGTTTGTGATGTTACGTGGATGTTATGGTGGAGGGATTATTTACCTGTCGGCTGTGGCACTGCTTGGCGAGGTCGCGGCTAGGTTCATGAAATGACATGTCCCTTTTGTGTGCGGGGAATGGTACGTTTGTCAGGTTGTTATTAAGCCTGATTCAACCAATTGGCTCAGAGTGGGAACCCTGTTCGTGTGAGCGGGCGCGTAGTTAAGAAGTTGACAGCGGAGGGAGAAGAATGGAGTATTTCCGTCCCCTTGCTTTGTGGTGATTGCTAATTATCCCACAGCTCAAGGCCCGTGGCACAAACTCACTGATTTCATAATTTGCTCCGAGCTGTCATTGAATACTGATTTGCGTAGCACGGCGATCGCTTGGATCGTTTGATGATATACGTTTTTCTTTTCTTGTTTTTTTTTCTGAGAATGGACGAAATGATGATTATAGTTTGTCACACTCGCTGACATGTATCCTGTTGACGTTTTATACTGGCTGGGAAAGCTTGAACTCTGCAGAAGAAGTTTAAACTCTGCTGTACCACTTGAATAAATAACATACGGCAGATCAGCTAGATAAATAAGACAAATGAAACATGACAAAATTCCTTCTGCAAAACAAGTTAGTTCAGACATTTGTGCTTCCCTGCCATACTTGTATCAGCAGCCGTTTCCTTTGTCACCCTTCTGTGGTAATGCTGTTGTCCACCTCTCACTCACTCTATCGCTCTCGCTTACACACAACCATCTCAGCCCCTTACACACAAACACACATTGATTTTGGTGCCGAGGTTGTTTTGGACACATTGCCAAATCAATGTGTTTTGTTTTTCTGTGTGTTGGAATACTGCCAGCCCATGGGCTTAGACTCTGGGGTCGACTAGAGAAGACAGCAGGGAACCTCTACTCTATGTAAGAGCGTGTGTGATTGGGCCTGCGTGCGTACATGAGTGTGTTTACTACATGTGTGTGCGTCCGTATGTATGCTTGGATGTGTGTGCTTTCTTTTCCCTTCACTCTGTACATCTATTGCCTTGTGCTGGACAGTGTGGAGGTCACACACACACTCACTCACTCTAAGCCCCGGTGCCCCTCTATGATGGTGGTTGTGGGAGTTTGCTGTTTTCACGTGTCCCTAACCTCTCCCCCCTCGCAACTGCAAGGATCAGTGCTGAGTGGAGGCACCTCACTTTGAACACGAGAGGTTCTCATGAGCTGTCTATCCATGGAGTCACACACACACACTGAGTACAAAGTACACAGAGTGATGGCAGCTAGGATACTTTTACATCAACCTAACAAAACACACACACAACTGTTCTGCCACTTTGCATGCAATATGAGGGAGGCAACAGAAGATAGAGAAGAGGCGAGACAGAGAAAGGCAGAGTGAGTTAAGAGAAGATAAGGACAGAGAGTAAGGACACTAGTCTACAGTGAGAGAGAAAGGGATGGATAAAGGAGTAGAGAAATCCAGAATGATTAAGTTTGAGCCCTATTCTTCTCATTGCCTGTACACACACACACACACACACACACACACACACACACACACACACACACACACACACACACACACACACACACACACACACACACACACACACACACACACACACACACACACACACACACACACACACACACACACACACACACACACACACACACACACACACACACACACACACACACACACAGAGAGTATGAATAACGTTGCTCATTGGTGATCAGGAGATTTGAAGTGCCTTCGTCTTTCAGTGTATGCAAATAAAAGACATCGCAACCCTCTTAACCTGAACAAGAGTTAAAACACACACGTAGACTCATTCCGCCTTGCATTCACAGGCTAAGGTTTGTGTTTAAAGCCTAACATCCCGTTCTTTGGAGATGGAGTGAAAAGCTCCTTCACCCTCCTCGCCGCCGTTTGATGTGGCCATTTCAGCCTTATTCATTTCATATTTTATTATCCCCCTCTTTCTCTCTCCTCTCTCTGTGTGTGTGTGTGTGTGTGTCTGTGCCTGTGTGTGTGTGTGTGTGTGTGTGTGTGTGTGTGTGTGTGTGTGTGTGTGTGTGTGTGTGTGTGTGTGTGTGTGTGTGTGTGTGTGTGTGTGTGTGTGTGTGTGCGCGCGCGTCTGTGTGTGTGTGCGCGCGCGTCTGTGTGTGTGTGCGCGCGCGTCTGTGTGTGTGTGTGTGTGTGTGTGTGTGTGTGTGTGTGTGTGTGTACACAGTAAAGTAAAGGAGGGTGTTGAGTAGGGGCAGTGATATTAAGGCTGAAGTAGTGGCCATTGTTATTTCTGTTTATTAACAGCTATAATGCTATATATTGGGTACATTTATCAATTCAAGAGTGTGTGCGTGTGTGTGTGTTTCCTTAGTAACGGGTCCCAGGGTTCTAAAGGTGCAGGGCAGAAAATTAAGACTGTGGAACCATCGCAGACTGTTCCTTCAAACTACTGTGTGATCGAGTAAGTTACTTACATAACAACCCGCTCTCTATGTCTATTCCTCTTTCTCATCGCTCTCTCTCTCTCTCTCTCTCTCTCTTCCTTTCTTAATTAAATGTTTATTTTTATAGAACCTTTATTTAACTAGGCAAGTCAGTTAAGAACAAACTCTTAATTACAATGACGGCCTACACTGAACGCGGACGACACTGGGCTTTATCTATATCTTGGCCAGGTCGCAGTTGTAAATGAGAACTTGTTCTCAACTGGCCTACCTGGTTAAATAAAGGTGAAATAAAAAAACATTTCAAAAATTTGCGCCACCCTATGGGACGCCCAATCAGGACGGGTTGTGATACAGCCTGGAATCGAACCAGGATGTCTGTAGTGACACCTCTAGCACTGAGATACAGTGCCTTACACCGCTGCGCCACTCGGCAGCCTGTCGTTCTCTCTTTCTCCCCACTCTATTCTCTCTCCTGATTGTTGTTGTATCTCTCTTCTCTATTTGTTGACTACTCTCTACTACCTTTTCTCTTTCTAACCATATCTCTTTATTTTGTCTTATTCTTTCTCTCTTTTTGCCCTCGCTTCCCCCTTCTCTCTCTGTCCTCATCTCATCCACTCATTGTCCTCTTCTCTCTTTTTTCTGCCTCATTCTGTGTCCTTCCGTTTCTGCCTGCCTCTTTTTTTCTCTTTCTCATTCTTGTTCCCCCTTCTCTCGACCATGCTCCCGCCTCCTGACCACTCCAATTCTATTATAATTCCTCTGTGCTCTTTTCAATGTCAATGACTACACGCTATTGTTGACCGTTGTTGTTGAGCAGAGAATAGCATTGGCCTTTAAGTGTTTCTATATACTCTTATGCATGCGTGAGTGGGACCATTAACAACATCAATAGCTGCTCTTTCACCAAGTCATACCACAGTCTAGTGTATGAGTGTACACACATACAAAAATAATTAGAATTGTGTGTGCACGTGTGCGACAGATACAACCCTCCCGTAGCATGACACACACTGGGTAGTACAATGTATTTGTGAAGGACCGTTACAGGGCCAAGCCTTCATCTCTTGTTCCCTGTTCTACTCCACTCAGAGAGAATGTACTGGGGGGTTGCACCCCGTGGTCAGGGTTAAAGCCCAATACTGGCAAAATAAATTTTTCACAATGGTTACATACATATTGTACTATACGTGTGTGAGTGTGTTGATAGTAAACTCATGCACGCATCTGTATGTGTTTATGCTTATTATCCCTGTCTCTGTATGTTCCAGCCAGTGAATGCCAGTCACTACCTCAAGATGGCCTAGGCGTTTGAGAGGGTTTATCCGCCATGTCCCCATGCTCACCCTCACCCTGAAGCAGCGGCCGCAAGGTTTTAGAGTCATAAAGCATCTGAGAAAAACAAAATTGCTACTGTTTATACCACTTGAATGAAGAATAAAAATATTTTTGTCAACTCTGTAAAACTATCAAGGCTCAGGCTAAGACCCAGATGCAGACACAGGAGGCGGATAGTACGAGTATCTGAGTTTATTATAGTACAAGGGGCAGGCAAGGAGTCGTAATCCAAATCAGAGTCAGGCAGGTACAGGACGGCAGGCAAGAACAGGGTCAGGACAGGCAGAAAGGTCAGAACTGGGAAGACTAGGAAAACAAAAACTAGAGCACAGGAAACAACGAAACACGCTGGTAATGTAGGACTTGCCTGGATAAGCCGAACTGGCAACAGACAAACAGAAAACACAGGTAGAAATACACAGGGGATAATGGGGGGGAGGGGGGGTGGGAGCCACCTGGTGGGGGGTGGAAACAAGCACAAAGGGTGTGCTATCAGGGTGTGACAAAAACATAATCTCCGTCAGATTTTTGTCTAACGCCAACGCCGTCAGAGCGATGAGAGATCTGATAGAACGGTTATGTTTTTATTGTTGATTTTCTAATGAATCATTTCCCATATTTTTACAAATGTTTGTATTGAACTTTTATTTTTAGAGACAAAAAATGTCTGTTTTGAGTATCTGTTGTCACCTCCGTCAGTGAGGTCAATATTCGGAACAATATTTGAATCACTGTTCTGCAACATATGCTTAAATAATTCAAGTATTTGCTGTGCTAGACCTAATGGATAATGTTTGCTTTATAAATGTTGTTTAATGTTCTAAATCTAGAAAAACATGTCAAAATGCTAACGAAATTAGCCCTGGAGCATTTAATAGTGTTGGAAAACAAAACAAAATAGGTTTGGAGATTTGTAATACATATACTGTTAGAATTAAACAATCAAGGCCAATAAACACTTGTTGCACAATAATTGTATGGTGTCTGATGGTGTCCAGCTAGTTGCATTTTATAATAATAAAAATTAGGTTGTTCCTTTACATGGTGTGATAGCTGATATTTTGGTCTATCAAATGTAGTTAATATGAAGACAAATATTTGTCCAAAGAAATAGAGATTGTCCCGTCTTTCAAGAATCTCTGAGCTCTAAAACGGCAACATTTGTACTGTGGTGTACTGTATTGTTGTGAAAGTACAGTACGTGTAATAGCATTCCCCGTAATTTGATATATCCACCCTCTCCCACGGCAGGTGTCACTAATTCACTGCAGTTCTTAGTGTTGTTACGATTCCATTGTCCCTCTGTCCCAGGTGAGGGTGGTGCTGTTGGCTGAGGCTCCTCTGGAGGGAGGAAGGACGACCGCAACCGCCTGCTACTCGACGTCCTGGTTCTGAGCGGGGTGGACCACGGTCCAACCACAACGAGACCACAACATGACCACAAACACAATCTTTGATATAAACATCTCTGTTGTTGTGTTGATCACCCCTCCGTTTGTGGCTGTGTTTGTGTTAAACCCTCTTGGTGGTCATGTTTGTGTCAACCCGGTTGTTTGTGGTAATGGTTGTCGTTGAGTTAACCCCGCTGTTTGAGGTTGTGGTTGTGTTAATGACTCTGTTCTGCAGTCCTGTTTGTAGGATGCGGGGGACTGCCTGTCTCTGGTCACAGCAGACGAGGAGATCTTTACATTCCAGAGGACGATCTCAGTCCAGACTGACCGAGATGCAGACGGAGATGTACTGGACCCAAAGGGACTGCATTAACCTCTAACGAGCCCCTACCCCGGGTCCGGGTGCACCCCCCCCCCCCCCCCCCCCCCCACACACACTGATTAGCATCGCTAGCATAGCGTCACAATTAAATAGTAGCATCTAAATATCATTAAATCACAAGTCCAAGACACCTAATGAAAGATACAGATCCTGTGAATAAAGCCACAATTTCAGATTTTTAAAATATTTTACAGGGAAGACACAATATGTAAATCTATTAGCTAAACACGTTAGCAAAAGACACCATTTTTCTTTGTCCACCATTTTCTCTCAACACCAGTAGCTATCACCAATTCGGCTAAACTAAGATATTGATAGCCACTAACCAAGAAAAAACCTCATCAGATGACAGTCTGATAACATATTTATGGTATAGGATAGGTCTTGTTAGAAAAATGTGCATATTTCAGGTATAAATCATAGTTTGCCATTGCAGCCACCATCACAAATCTCACCAAAGCGACTAGAATTACTACAGAGAGCAACTTGTATTACCAATTTACTCATCATAAAACATTTCTTAAAAATACACAGCACATAGCAATGGAAAGACACAGATCTTGTGAATTCAGACAACATTTCAGATTTTCTAAGTGTTTTACGGTGAAAACACAATAAATCGTTATATTAGCATACCACATATGCAAACGTTACCCGAGCACTGATTCAAGCCAAAGAGAGCAATATCGTTATCATCGCCAAAATATATTAATTTTTTCACTAACCTTCTCAGAATTCTTCAGATGACACTCCTGTAACATCATATTACAACATACATATAGAGTTTGTTCGAAAATGTGCATATTTAGCCACCAAAATCATGGTTAGACAATGACAAAAGTAGCACAGCTGGTCAGAAAATGTCGTGCACCATATTAGACAGTGATCTAGTCTTATACATAAATACTCATAAACTTGACAAAAAAATACAGGGTGGACAGCGATTGATAGACAATTTAATTCTTAATACAATCGCGGAATTACATTTTTTAAATTATCCTTACTTTTCAATACAGGTTGCGCCAAGCGAAGCTATAGCAAACAAAATGGCGGCATAAGCGTTTAACATTTTCCGACAGAAACACGATTTATCATCATAAATTGTTCTTACTATGAGCTGTTCTCCCATCAGAATCTTGGGCAATGAATCCTTTCTTGGGTCTAATCTTCTTTTGGTCGAAAGATGTCCACTTGTCCGTCGAAATGCCCACTAACGTACGACCGGGACCCCGAAACGTGCCCGGAGCTTCAAAGTGTATTACAAAGCAATGCCTCAAAATCGCACTAAACGGATATAAATTGCTATAAAACGGTTTAAATTAACTACCTTATGATGTTTCTAACACCTATAACGAGTAAAAACATGACCGACGCTATATTACTGGCTAAACCAAGGCTTGGAAAAAGGCCAGTCAGATATCCTTCTTGCGTTGAGCGCAGAGTCCAAAAGAACGGTACTTCCGGTATTTTGTCATTTATAGAGGCCATGATTGCGCAATCGACTCCATTCAAATTGTCACCACTTACTGACATCTAGAGGAAGGCGTGGGCAGTGTTTGTATCCTCATAGGATTTACAGTGGCTTTAAAACTGATCTGGAACCAGAGGCCAAGAGTTCTGAAAACTCACTCACTGGGAGGAAAAGTGCTGTAGAATGAGTTCTGTTCCACTCAGAGACATAATTCAAACGGCTATAGAAACTAGAGAGTGTTTTCTATCCAATAATAACAATAATATGCATATTGTACGAGCAAGAATTGAGTACTAGGTAGTTTAATCTGTAGAGCAAATTATGCTAATGCGAAACAGCACCCCCTATAGTTGCAAGAAGTTAACACTGCACACACAAAATGAGGATCGCAGTAAAGTACTTCTAAAGACCTGAAAACACATAGAGGGGACAGGTAACCAACAACCACTTCTCTTTCAGGCTGAAGTACAATAAAACAAGCCCAAATGCCTCACAAAAACACAGACAATTGGTACAGGAGCGATCAATCAATTCTACCCCTTTAGACTGGAGTACAACATGATGAGCCAAAACTCACAACAGACATTCAGTCAGGGAGATAAGAACTAAAGTGCTTTTCAGACAGCCAAAGGAGTATCGCCTAGTACCCCGCCGAATACACAACTTGTCCCTCAAGTCAAAGTGGCCTTCACCACACAAGGCCTCAGTCTATGGGTGTGTTCGAGCAGTAAGCCTAACGAAACCGACCGTAGACGAAAGTCGACGAGCGAAGTTGTGGAAGGTGCATCTGCGACAGCTGAAAGTCGGACACTGGAGTGGTTTTCCAACAGCAAGGCTCAGATCAACATAGCAGTATCAGCAAAGCTACTACTGTTTATAAAAGTGTTTCTGTGTAAATGTCTATTTAAACTTTTCTTATACCCGCATATCACACACTCACAAACTGAAAACACAAAGTGTGTACAATTCATTGGTCACTTTCATTTGTGTCCCCTGTAGCTTTAGTATCGCAGCAAAGTTGGTTCCTGTTTCATTCACGTGTTTGGCCACATTCGCATGGGTCAAACAAAAACACCCTAATGATTGGTTGACAAATAGTGCCTCCAACAATGCAGGTGATGGCTCCAACTGCAATAACTTGAAGGAGACTTCATCAAAAACTGCATGACATCATTTTTGTAAAGTTCCAGCATACGACATGTCAAGTCATAGAATTTTTATAACCATGATGCAACACTTTAAAAGGCGGTGACAAACAATGGTCACCAACTTGACAAAAGTGATCGCCTTGAACGCGCCGAATGCGACAGTTGCCGGTAACCATAGCAATGAAATAAGTAAACATTATCAACGTGCTGAAAAATAATCGCTATAACACCATAAGCATGCATAAAAACATATTTACACGCAACATAAATTATTTATCCCAAAATGTATTAGAAAACAATGATTTTTATTGTTAAATGTGACTATCAGTTTACACTGTTAGCCAGCTAGCTAGTGGAATGGTATCAAATACAGCAAACACATGGTGTCCATGTTTGTGATGCCATTCCATTCGCTCCAAACTAACCATTATGAGTCATCCTCCCCTCAGCAGCCTCCGGTGGTGCTGATGTATCACCACGCAAGCTACGTTTTGTACTGTGATTGGTCAACAACGACGGCACCGCTTGAAAAATAGAACAGAATCCTATTTTCTCCTCCTCGGCTGAGTGGCTTCCACTGGCACAAGCATTACCGGGGTGGAGATGTTGTTTCCTACCCTCACCACCCGGGGGCAGCCCGTCAGAAAGTCCAGGACCCAGTTGCAACAGGGCAGGGTCGAGACCCGGGGTCTCGAGTTTAATGACGAGTTTGGAGGGTACTATGGTGTTAAATGCTAAGATGTAATCGATGAACAGCGTTCTTACATAAGTGTTCCTCTTGTCCAGATGGGTTAGGACAGTGTGCAGTGATTGCGATTGCATCGTCTGTGGACCTATTGGGACGGTAAGCAAATTGGAGTGGGTCTCAGGTAGGGTGGAGGTGATATGATCCTTGACTAGTCTCTCAAAGTACTTCATGATGACGGAAGTGAGTGTTACGGGGCGATAGTCGTTTAGTTCAGTTACCTTAGCTTTCTTGGGAACAGGAACAGTGGTGGCCCTCTTTAAGCAGGTGGGAACAGCAGACTGGGATAGAGATTGATTCAATATGTCCGTAAACACACCAGCCAGCTGGTCTGCGCATGCTCTGAGGACGTGGCTAGAGATGCCGTCTGGGCCGGCAGCCTTGCGAGGGTTAACACGTTTAAATGTTTTACTCACATTGGCTGCGGTGAAGGAGAGCCCGCAGGTTTTGGTAGCGGGCCGTGTCAGTGGCACTGTATTGTCCTCAACGCGAGCAAAGAAGTTGTTTAGTTTGTCTGGGATGGAGAAGCTGGGGGCCACGGTCAGCCTCACATCCGGTTGCCGGACTCAGTCTAATGGGCAGGTGGAAAGGACCAATCAGGAGCTGGGGAGGTTCCTAAGGAGTCACTGCCAGGAACGGCAGGGGGAGTGGGTCCGGTTCCTTCTCTGGGCAGAATAGGGCAAGAAAACCTTCACTCATCCACCAGGCTGACTCCCTTCCAGGGCATCCTGGGATATCAGCCGGCCCTGGCTCTGTGGACTCCGAGCCAGACGTAGGCCCCTGCAGTTGACAAGTAGTTCCGGCGCACAGAGGTGTGGAACGCTGCCAACGTGAGGCTTCTCTTGTTTTGTAATGCTCCATGTTTAAACTCACAATCTGCACCTGCCTCCTGACTCCCTGCGTCTTTGTTACAATTCCCCAACGTGGGGACAAATGTGGGGACCCCCACCCCCTGATAAAAAAAAATAAAAAAAATGTATTGGCTAGACTGCAAACTCTCCTTCCAGACTCATATCAAACATCTCCAATCCAAAATCAAATCTAGAGTCGGCTTTCTATTTCGCAACAAAGCCTCCTTCACTCACGCCGCCAAACTTACCCTAGTAAAACTGACTATCCTACCGATCCTCGACTTCGGAGATGTCATCTACAAAATAGCTTCCAATACTCTACTCAGCAAACTGGATGCAGTTTATCACAGTGCCATCCGTTTTGTTACTAAAGCACCTTATACGACCCACCACTGCGACCTGTATGCCCTAGTCGGCTGGCCCTTGCTACATGTTCGTCGTCAGACCCACTGGCTCCAGGTCATCTACAAGGCTATGCTAGGTAAAGTGCCGCCTTATCTCAGTTCACTGGTCACGATGGCTACACCCACCCGTAGCACGCGCTCCAGCAGGTGTATCTCACTGATCATCCCTAAAGCCAAAACCTCATTTGGACGCCTTTCCTTCCAGTCTCTGCTGCCTGCGACTGGAACGAATTGCAAAAATCTCTGAAGTTGGAGACTTTTATCTCCCTCAACAACTTTAAACATATGCTATCCGAGCAGCTAACCGATCGCTGCAGCTGTACATAGTCCATCGGTATATAGCCCACCCAATTTACCTACCTCACCCCCCATACTGCTTTTATTTATTTACTTTTCTGCTCTTTTGCACACCAGTATCTCTACTTGCACATGATCATCTGATGATTTATCACTCCAGTGTTAATCTGCTAAATTGTAATTATTCGATTTATTGCCTACCTCCTCATGCCTTTTGCACACATTGTATATAGATTCTCTTTTTTTCTATCATGTTATTGACTTGTTTATTGTTTACTCCATGTGTAACTCTGTGTTGTTGTCTGTTCACACTGCTATGCTTTATCTTGGCCAGGTCGCAGTTGCAAATGAGAACTTGTTCTCAACTAGCCTACCTGGTTAAATAAAGGTGAAATAAAATAAAAATAATTAAATTGTGAAAAACATATATATTTTTTTGAATATTTGGGGTTTTTGGTCTGCTGTATCGGGGCTCTGTAGTAGTCAAATTGTTTTTGACGCCTTTATCTGAGTCCCACAGTTCTTACCTCTCTAAGACTAAGACATATTGGGTGTCATAAATGGCACTATTAGAGTTTATGCTTAGACAAAATGCAATATAGCAATCAATGTCTACAACTTCATAGGCTTTATCCAGTATACACCAAGGGTTCCAACATTTCAAGTGGGCATTAGGGGAATTTTCAGTCGAGGGACACTCCATTATGAGACTTATAGTTTTGAAATCTAAATTTACTTTGAGGGTAGTATAAAATATTATGCGTCATTTAGAAAATGCCACCAGAGGGGGTCAGTTTATCAGGTTTTAAAATCTGATTTATGCTTGATCAGAGAATGCGGTCCGGGTGTGACACCAATTGCGGCGCCTCCAGAGGCTCGCGCTGCCAAATCAAGGTCCGTACTGCATTGTCGTGCGCCTCCCAAATGTTGTAATAATGTGGAGGGCTCCACATGATTGGTTAACGGTAGGCTTGGGCGGTATAAACAGAAACTCACTTCCTTGACAATTTCCTTCACAACAGCCCTGCTCCGCGAGGCCACATCACAGTAAATGTAGTACGGCAAAGCAGACGCCGGAATGAGCATATATTGGCTTTTATTACTGACATCCCCCTCACGTACCTAAAAAGGAACTGACGGGGAAACAAGGGAAACTCATTCAAGCCCAATATTCATCTTTCTAAAACAGAGGGGGGTATACCTAGCTAAGCTGAGCAGGATAAGGGACAACCCACATCGGTGAGAGCTGAAGGGATGGAATAGTGTCCTTCTTAGTGGATAACTACCACCCCCTTGTGGTTGGTATTGAATTGTGCCACTGTGTGTGCTGATACTTTATGTAACCTGCCATCTGCCCTGTAAAAATGCTAAATTTAATTTATTTGCGCCTACTGTTTAATAAACTAAAGGTGAAAATAAATGGGTCTTGTGCCTTTTTAGGGGTGAAACTGCAAAGGCAAAATATGGTATTACTTAACTCAGGGGCATAGGAATGCCCTGCCAGGCCCACCCAATCAGATTGATCAAAAATATAAAAAAAATTATTTTTATTTTTTATTACTACCTCATCAAACATTATCTTAAATAATCATCATCCTCATCTTGACCCCCCCCCCCCCCCCCCCTCTAGCTCTGACTCTACTGATAGCTACTTTACTGAGATGAAATGTACTTTCTAGTCCTGTGATATGTAGTTGTCCCACCTAGCTATCTTAAGATGAATGCACTAACTGTAAGTCGCTCTGGATAAGAGCATCTGCTAAATGACTAAAATGGAAAATGCAAATGTATTATTAAAAAATGACATGCACATTTCTGCAGGCCGACCCACCAACACATCTCTGGCTATGCCCCTGGCTTTTACTTTTTATCTTATGTTAGATGTATTGGATGCCTCCGGGTTCATTCAAATGGCAGGCATGGCTTGAACGAGCTGAAGAGAGAAACCGACTGAAATGCTGGGCTGACTTTCTACCTTTCTACCACAAGATGGCAGCAAATGATGGGTAAGTGATGACAAAGATGAGTTGTTATTGCTTCCTAGTTATGTCATCCTGTTAGCGCACAATAGCCTGTCCAGCATGTGCCAACCTACCCTGTCTTAGTGAAGCAGTATCAGAGAAGTGCCCAGTACACCTACAGAACCACACGCAATTTTGGCTTCCCGCCCTCAAGACTCCTGTAGTCTGAGCCACCTGGCATAAAATTGTGTGCAATCAATGTCACAGTATTAATGCAGTATAGTACATTGAGTTTTCAAGTGTGTGAACTGTGTAGTGTTTGGGTACGTTATGATCATAAGATCATGGTATTTGTGCCAGCTCCCTGGTACATATCTAGAGGCCACTGGAATTGTGTGTATGTGTGTGTGTGTGTGTGTGTGTGTGTGTGTGTGTGTGTGTGTGTGTGTGTGTGTGTGTGTGTGTGTGTGTGTGTGTGTGTGTGTGTGTGTGTGTGTGTGCATGCCCCTTCTGCGTGCATGTGTTTGTGTCTTGGTGTGTTACTGTCAGTTTGTTTGCTGTCTATTCCACTATAAATCTCAATTAAGGGAAAATCAATCACGGTCTATTCCCGAGGGCTCTAATCCAATCAGAGCATTACAAATGTTCGGGAAAACATCAGGCAGAAACATAAATGGTGGCCCTCTTGTGTATGCAACATTACACTAGCCATTGACCCGTTGTAGTAATGGACAAGATAAAGGGGTGGATGTCACACAGGGGTGGAGAGCCACTAATATAGCTGTTTTAAGTGCGTAGGCCCCTGCTGTACACCTACAGTATGTGACCCTGTAGACCAGGGGTGGGCAACTTGCGGTCCGCGGCCCCTCTTTAGTTGGCCTGCGGTCCAATTTAAAAAAAAGTTTTCTTTTGAGAAGTCAGTCGGGGTCTCAACTTACTGTTGAGAGTTAGAATAATATAATACACAAGGTGCAATTTCTAAATGTGGTTGTGCATCAGCAGTCACTTAATTAGCCCATATCAGCTAATTGGTAAGTTAGTCTAGCGGCCAGCTATCTAATCTTACAGTAAGGATGGTCGATTTATCGACCACGGTGGGGCCCATTGATCATCAGTTATCATATTAAAAACGGCAAACATTTGCCTCCACCCTATGGCAAAATGTGTAGAATTGCAGGAAATTATGAGGGGGACTGCTAAAATGTTTTGCTCGCACCCACGAGCCACTGCGGCCCCCTCATGATGAGTTCCGTTTTTTTGTGGCCCCCACCCACATCAAAGTTGCCCATCCCTGCTGTAGACTGACAGTATGTGACCCCTATAACACACAGCGCAGAGAGCACTAAAACAAACGGCCCCCTACTCTGTAGACCGACAATCCTGTTGGTGTGTTCGCTCTCTTAGGGGCACTGAATGGAGGTCTTTGTGATGTGCTGAGCAATGTCAGTTAAAAACGTTGAACAAACTCTGTTGAGAACAAACAGTTCGCCGCGAGCCTTCGCAGCGAGCCGCGAGCCTTGTTGAATTCATCTCAGGTGATGGAACGACTTACTTAAAACAGCTACAGTATGCATGTCCTTGGCCTGAAATGGATGACACAGCCTCACATTAAAAGGGAACACATCTGACATGGCTGTGACGTGATCCTTTTGAATGCACCTGGGTGGGCAACACTGTCACTGGCCTCTCTCCACCCGTGTTGACCTTTCTCTCCACCTGTTTTCTATCTCTCTCTCTTCTCTTAGAACAGCCTACAGAAGCATTCATTCATCCACCTCCTATGTCCCTTTCCTCTCTCTGATGCCCAAAGACATTGTACCAAGTTGGGTCAGAGCCCTTCTCGCAAGCAAGGGTGGAGGCCGATGACATAAGAGCATACGACTAACTCCTTGAATGGCATAGTCCTTGATGTTTGCAGTTGTCTAAAAAACACTATTTTGCTTAAAATGTATTTTTCTTACCCTTAAGTGGGTGTATATTACTGTATTTATACTTGGGATATTGTTTTTCAACAGGAAAGGTTCAAATAAAGCTGCAGTGTGTCTTTAACCCTCCACTGCAGTAGCTAACTGTGTCACCAAACTGCTGTATCAGCCATTCCTCTTTATATACATAGCTGGGACAGGAGGAACAAAGAGGAGCATGTTGATATGTGAGCTCGAGTGCATTTGTCCATTCGTTCTTGCGTTCATGTTGTATACTGAACAAAAATATGAACGCAACATGCAACAATTTGAAAGATTTTATTGAGTTCGTGGAAGGAAGTCAGTCAATTGAAATAGTCAGTCTACATGCATGTGTATCTACTTCGGTTGTCATAATAATACATGAAATAGTGTTGACGTTTTTTCCTGTAAAATTCAAAGCCATAACACAACCAATGCCTTGCAGGATGTGTGTGTTTTGTCTGATTTAGTATATAGGATTGTTATCCATTCCTAATCAATGCCATCCGTTCCAATAATTCATTGATGAATACTGCGCACAGGTGGAGTGCGCGCATTCCTGTACATAAATCGAGAGCGCGTATCCCTGCCAGGCGGACAAGCACCTTACACAACATCTACTCTGGAACAAAGACGTATGTAGGCTGACTAACGCTGGTGTTTTGGTACAGTCTTGAAGGCGGGAGGTGAGGGGCAACCACTCCGAAGTATCGCATACAGGACAGATAACCATAGCATTTCTTCCCTTATCTCTTGATTATAAAATGAATGACGTCATGTGTTTGAAGAGGTCGATCTGGTTGGAAGGGGGCGTGTTCTGCGCTTGCTGTCCACATTGATTGACACCCATGCTCACGGATTAAAGGGACAAGCGATCTAAACTTTAAAGATACTGTCATTAAAATAAAATGCCTTTAACTTGACTTAAAGACTTTACTATTTTATTATAATATTTGGTAGAATGCATGTCATTTAGGTTATGAATGTGGTATAGGCTAATACCCAACACAAGGAAAATAAACACCTACTTGCATGTGCCTAAATTGTTACACATGTGTAGGCCTATGTCAGTTGTTGCATCGTAACAGTGCACCACAGCGGAAGTGGAAATAATGATACATATGTCCATCATACCTTAACAATTATTGTCCTAATGTAGCTTTTGTCATTAGCCTATGAATTATATCTCCAAAAGGAGCAATATAATTATTTGTAATTCGATGTAAATGTCCTCTATCCACCGTTGAGTTTCTTTGTGTTCTTATCGTTGTACGATCATAGCTGTATGATCTGTCTGTCTATTTCTGGATCCCTCAACATGCCAAGACATGTGTCCCTTCCACAAACTGCTTGCCTAGATATGCCTGTGCGCACATAGGCTACTGTCTCTTGGAGGGTGTCTCTTTAAAAAGGCGGAAGGGGTGGCCTCTACAGTGGCGGTGGTAACGTTAGTCTTATCTAGCCACCACTATTGCTGCATAACTTTGAGCTTGTTGAGGGCTGTCACATGACGGAATGTGCTAAGTAGATAGATATGTGTGTAGCAGAAGAGATCTTAGCTTACTGTGACCGAGAGTATGGTGTGGCGTTTCGTTTTCCATACCAACTGAGCTGCGTTCGTCAGTAAAGGCGACTTCTGAGAACCGGAGATATTATTCTAATTTCCGTTCCTTTTCGTTTTTCTATCCACACTGACAACAATACGCAGCGTCCCTGTATCCAGTCTAGTTTTTAAAAGGACTTGAGTGTGAAAGGGAATTTGGCAAGATGGCAGCAATGACAGAAGAGATAGGACTATGCAGGAATGAATCGCTGCCATCACCATAGCACGCAGTGACTGTACGCTTTTATCCGCGGCAGACCGCTTCAGTGTGGTGACGTTTTACCAGGTTCTCCGTGGCTATTGACGAGGAGGTTCAAACTGGTGTATTCAGTTGCCTCGCAATCAATGCGGGATTTGATCTTGAACGCGCAAGGTAGGAATGTGTAATCCGCTCATTGATGAACCAACTCGTGCTACACAGTAGATTACTCGTGAACGAACTGCAGTCACTGTACTGTTGTCATCAACATTGCTCCAGGCGAGGAGAAATACGACGAATATGCAGGCGAGGAGAAATACGACGAATATGCAGCAACCCGTTTTGAACTCTTGCGATTGTCAAATGTAAAGTCGCTGTGGCTTGCATTTGGAGCCAGGGAGAATAGTCATCGTTTATTAGTTATGGTGCTAAGACATTTATAATAGTCCACGAGTAATACGTTTGAAATATATCCTGATCAGCATAGCGGTGCTTTTTTTTGCTACTAGAGGATTTTCTCAATTCACGCGGAGTTGATAGTGACCCTTGGGGACTGCTGGTCTGGAATAGCAACAAAGGCGGGGGCGCGCATTCACGGAATGTGAATTTGACAACTCTCCACTACTTATCTACTGACCTTATCAACGGGCAGCAGGGACGTGCGAGTGACTGAAGGAGAGATGGCCGAGGTTCCAGCGCCCAGCATTCACACTGAGTTGGACGTGGCCATAGACCCAGACTTCGAGCCACAGAAACGGCCACGATCGTGCACATGGCCGCTGCCCCGACCCGAGTCCAATTCTGGGAAACCAGAGAGCAATGACACTGACATTATACCCGAGGAAGAGGACGACGAAGAGGAACAACATGCCACTTCCATGGCCATCAACGTCAATGGCACCGGCTCCAGCCTGGGAGCAGACGACCAGAACAGCAACAGCCCTACGGCCGAAGGACTGCTGTCCAGACAGGAAAATGGAGACTCCCCGCTCCCCTCCCAGTCCCCCACAGCCACTTCTGGCACACTCAGCACCAGCAGCCCGGGGGCGCAGACTGCACGGAAGTCCTCGTCGCGCAGAAACGCGTGGGGGAATCTCTCATATGCTGACCTGATAACCAAAGCCATAAGCAGCACGCCAGACAAGAGATTGACTCTGTCTCAGATTTATGAGTGGATGGTGAGATGTGTGCCGTACTTCAAAGACAAAGGTGACAGTAACAGCTCAGCTGGGTGGAAGGTAAGCACAAACGTTTCCCCTCGTCTCCTCATTCATTCCCTCATCTCCTCATTCATCCCCCCTTCCTCCCTTCCCCTGTCATCAAAACAAAAACAATAACAAGAAACACATGTCTAGAGAGTTTGTGCTTTTGGACATTCCCTGGCTTTGTTTATAAACATACACACACACACCACACACACTCTCTCTCTCTATTTCCCGCATTTGGATTTGAGAAAAACAAAAAAGAACAATACGAAACTTTGTATCAGCAAGCGAGTCTGGACTGTCTGTAGCTTATTTAGAGAGACGTTATTCAAATGAGTTTACGACGCACAGAGATTGCTACAATTAGGCTACATAAATCATTAGACTGTACAGTCCTACGATTAATCAACATTTAAGAGTAAAGAACATAACATGATTGTGGACCTGACCATTTCCCCGACCCGAGTCCAATGCTGGGAAACCAGAGAGCAACGACACTGACATTATACCCGAGGAAGAGGACGACGAAGAGGAACAACATGTCACTTCCATGGCCATCAATGTCAATGGCACCAGCTCCAGCCAGCCAGTCAGTTCAAAATGATAGTTATATATTTGTGTTTGTACATCTTAGGCTAATGCCTGCGATCTTCTAGGTCAGGTAGGCTACTGTAAGCCTACTGCCAATGTTGTTAAAACTGCCGTTGGGGAATTACATAACGACTTGGAATGCTGCGAGCTCGGGTGAACAGCCTGGGGTAAGACTGCCTTCTATGGGGCCGCTATGGTCGCAAAGTGCCGAGGGATGGGACACATGATGTCATGGATCGAAACTCACTGTGTCGGGGCCCCGTGGAACTTGTCTCGTTGGCCCGAAAAGGCCATATATTCTCACGAGGGGATGAGTTATCTGCGCTCAGGCGGCAAAGGGGGCAGCTGGAGTAGGCCTATGTGGCGCTCATGGAATTTTGGGCATGGAGGGCCTGGCGGGTGGGGTGCTCATGTTTCAGTGGACATAAAAAAAAACTGTAGGAGACAGGATGCATGGGCATAGATGTCGTTACTACATGATCCCCCCCCTGGCAATGCCTTTTATAGTTATGTAATTTTGCGTTTCGATCACACAGATCAATCAGCCGGCCAGGCCAATGCAGTTCAATATAAGACAACCAACGACACCAGCTTTAAGGTACCAACATGGAATGGCTACTGGCATTAGGAGAACATCCAATGAAACTTAAGACCAGCTTCAGTGGTCTTTAGACCACAGTGTTTTCACCCGCCGTTCAGTTTGTGATTTCACTGTCAATTGGGGTCCAGGACAGAGTGTTTAGTTTGTCATCTTAGGTTTCATACAGGTCAGATGGGAGAGCTGGCTTTGTTGAGTAGATTTGCTCAGCAGATCCCAATAATCCCTGTTGGTTTCTCTCCTCTCACTGAATGACGTCACTCAGCAGACTCTGGGTCATGTCTTATGATGACGGATATCAATGATACATTTTTCCCCATTCAAGGCTCTTGACACACGCATAGGCATATAAAGTATCAAAAAACATACTTGCATTATGTAGATCAGGGGTCTCCCAACATTTTCTAGCATGAGAGCTACTTAAAAAAATGTATGTCACAAGCTGCGCATTTTTTTCTAGTTTTCAAGTAGACACATTCTTCTCTTTTCCTCTCTCTTGCAACTCTTCCCCGGATCCTTTGTGTACAAGAGAAAGTAGTGTTTTCTGTCAATAGACCTGGTAAAAAGTATGGTTAATAAACAACTCTAAGGGGGCCCATTTAAAATCTGTGATTTTTTTTGGTTTTATATTTTCCCAAATTCTGTTTTCTCTTTTATTTTTCCTGGTTTTAGATTGTTTGTAATTTTTTTCACTCTCAAAATTACAATTGTTCATAGAGAAAAAACAAAATTACATGTCAATGGTTAAATCAGATCAGAATATATTTTGTTTTAGGTGGTATCTATTGAGGAATGTGCTGGTCTGACAGAAAACAAACATAATTATTTTTCAGCGTAATTCCCGTTTTATATACTTACTCATTAATACAGTACTTCTGCCAGGTAAGCCTACTTTGCAGTTAACATTTAATTGAGAAGGTTTTGGGGAAAGTATTTCTGTCGACACACAAGACTGTTATCACATCAACTGGCTACACGCTGAGTGATAGACAAATGTGCACACCACACGTACAGACGGGCGATATTACTGGAAATTAATTGGCAGATATTGTGTTAGGTTTGGCTTTTTAAGCCAATAGTGGCTAAGCAGGAGTGGTATAATGTCAGTTGTTTTGATGAGCTAGTAGCTGGGAGCTTGCGGTGTTGGATACTTGAGATTTTTTGGGGACATTTTTTAAATTGAATATCCCCAAAAATAAAATATACTTGCAGTGAAGCCGCTCAACAACTACGTCACACCAGTCATCCAATAGACTCCAATTCAGAGCGACACACAGAAGCATCCAGGGTCAATGCCCTGCTCAAGGGCACGTTGACCGATCTACCACCAGGCCAAAAAACATGAACCCGAACCCTCCAAGATCCCCCCCCCCCCCCCCCCCCCACAGTTCCCCAATTGCTGTCCCTCAACCATCCCACCTATCTCTGTCGGCAGCCCTCTTCGGATTTCTACGCAACATATATCTTTCAACTATGCTGTGATGTTTAACGTACAATTTCTAACTAATCAAAATAGAATCCACAGATTGCGAGTTGAAGATAAATACTTTAACTAAGAGTATTAGTATATTAGTAATTGACTGACCCGGTCTCTCCAGAACTCCTAACAGTACTATTTCTAGGGTCAATTTTAGATCAATGCTATGCATTTTCAGCCATTCCTGAACCTGAGACCAGAAACAGGCTACCTGAGGGCAACACCAAAATAAATGGTCTATTGATTCTGTATCCTCACAACAAAATCTGCAGAGCTTTGATGATTTTATGCCCCAAATATTCAACATTTTGTTGGTGGCAAGAGTTCTATATAATAATTTTAGCTGAAAAGCACGAAGTCTTGAATCTTGCGTTGTTTTATATATCAACTTATATACCCTGTACCATGGAATCGGTACATCAAAAATCTGTTCCCAACTATTTTACAATCTGTATGGCACAGTTGTCAACATCCTGGTCCTCAAATGAAACTGGAATACTTTCCTATTTATGCTATTTTTATTCCTCCGCAAGTTTTGATCTTTTATATTGAGCAGACAGACCAGGTCCCTACCTCCTCCTGCTGCCACCCGCCTCCTCCATTTTTGGAGTAATGCTGTAATCAATTGGTTTTACTCTTGGATTGAGCAGACCTTCCTGTACAATTCTGATAACTCCATGAAGGACACAACTCTACCATTCCAATTTAAAATATAATTTAAGAACAAAATACCCTTTTCAAACCTCTTTCCCATAAATACAGATATTTTATCAACCAGCACATTTGAGTTCAGCCATTATATTTGTTGTAATATTTGTTCTATCTTTTCAGGGATATGAAATTGAAATTGTAGCCAGCTCTGCAATGCTTTAAAAAAAAAGAGTGATACTTTGAAAAAAGTATAATTTTCAATTAATCGAAAATGAGACATGGCAATCTGGAAGAGCTTTTTTTAGTAATCTACTTGAGAACCATTTAGGGTTCAAGTAAAACTTTTGAATAAGTGAAGCTTTACGAGAGAGGTTTAGTGCTTTTATATTTAATAATCTCAACCCACCCAATTCCTATTCATTATATAGATAGGCTCGTTTTATTTTGCCTGGTTTAGCGTCCCAGATAAAGCAAAATATTTTTTGCTCATATGATTTGAAAAACGAATCATAAGGAGTAGGCAGCGCCATAAGTAAGTGAGTAAACTGAGATATGACTAAGGAGTTAATCAGGGCAATTTTTACATAAATAGACAGGTATTTACCTCTCCAGGATCTTGTCTATTTTTGCAAGTTTTCTATTGAAATTCATTGTGGAGAGCTTACTTGTGAGATTTGTTTATGACAGTTTGGCATGGAACACATGAAAAATTGCATGTACTTTTGGAATTGTTTGGCGAGCTACTCAAAAGGTGAGCTGCGAGCTACTGGTAGGTCGTGGTTGACCTGTTGGAGACCCCCGATGTAGATAATCAATCACATTTAGTGCAGTCATCCATCTTTCATTGAACACAGTTATGAGTGAGTTGGGAAATGTAAAAATTCAGCAGTGATGACCCGTCAGTCATGTTTTGAGCTCCACCTGTTGCCTGTTTTGCTTGTTATTTTAGCATCCAATACGTGTCACAAATCAGTTTGCAAACAACCGAAAAATATATAAACTCAGCAAAAAAAGAAACGTCCCTTTTTCAGGACCCTGTCTTTCAAAGATAATTCCTAAAAATCCAGATATCTTCATTGTATAGAGTTTAAACACTGTTTCCCATGCTTGTTCAATGAACCATAAACAATTAATGAACATGCACCTGTGGAACCGTCGTTAAGACACTAACAGTTTACAGACGGTTGGCAATTAGAGGCCTTTCTACTGACTCTGGAAAAACACCAAGAGAAAGATGTCCAGGGTCCCTGCTCAACTGCGTGAATGTGCCTTAGGCATGCTACATGGAGGCATGAGGACTGCAGATGTGGCCAGGGCAATAAATTGCAATATCCATACTGTGAGACGCCTAAGACAGCGCTACAGGGAGACAGGACGGACAGCTGACAGGTGGCAGACCACGTGTAACAACATCTGCACAGGATCGGTACATCCGAACATCACACCTGCGGGACAGGTACAGGATAGCGTCAACAACTGCCCGAATTACACCAAGAACGCACAATCCCTCCACCAGCGCTCAGACTGTCCGCAATATGCTGAGAGAGGCGGGACTGAGGGCTTGTAGGCCTGTTGTAAGGCAGGTCCTCACCAGACATCCCCGGCAACAACGTCGCCTATGGGCACAAACCCACCGTCGCTGGACCAGACAGGGCTGGCAAAAAGTACTTTCACTGAAGAGTAGCGTTTTTTTCTCACCAAAAATGTATTGTATGCTGCTGCATTAATGATGTAATATGTCAGGGAGAGGTGTATACTGTAGCTAAGAAAGTCATACTAAGTGTATGTCATGTAGTAAGCTGTTAGTAGCCCATTTGGTCCTTTCCCCCCTCATAATTCAGCCTACTGTTCTGACTTGGTGGTGCACATGTAGCCTATAGCCTGTTTTAGCGAAATGTCATCATTGAATATAGTAAGAGCTTTCATTGTCTGCTTATATGCTCCCTTTATTTATCCTTCGGTACTGACTTGGTGTAGAGGGAGAATACTGTAAGAACGACCCATGTTCTGATTTCTCTCGCTGTACATTTCAAAAGTGCTGAACAAATAGTTATATTGACTATGTCAGTCTTAGCTTGTTTATTAATGTCTTAATCGAAATGAAGGATTGCCTCTTATCCTCTCATCATTCCCTTATGTCATAGTTTGTACATCTCAATTGTCAGTAGAAACCACATTAGATCTGGTAAAAGATAATACAAAGAAAAAACCAACTATGTTTTTGTATTTTTTTTGTACTATCTTTGAAATGCAAGAGAAAGGCCATAATGTATTATTCCACCCCAGGTGCAATATAGATTTTGGCCACTAGATGGCAGTAGTGTATGTGCAAAGTTTTAGACTGATCCAATGAACCATTGTATTTCTGTTAAAAATGTTGTATCAAGACTACCCAAACGTGCCTAATTTGTTTATTATTAACTTGTCATGCTCAAAACGGTGCACTCTCCTCAAACAATAGCATGTTATTCACCATAATAGCTACTGTAAATTGGACAGTGCGGTTCGATTTACAAGAATTTAAGCTTTCTGCCAATATCATATATGTCTATGTCCTGGGAAATGTTCTTGTTACTTACAACCTCATGCTAATCGCATTAGCCTATGTTAGCTCAACCGTCCCACAGGGGACCGACCAACCCTGAAGAAGTTTTAAGCAAGTCAGCCAAATCAGCTATGGCGGTAAATGAGGCTGAATGAACTGTTTTGCTCCCAGCCAAGGCTTCGCTGATAACCAGATGTAGTGGTGGTAAGCATTCATTCCATCGTGCTGAAAGGAAACCTCTGCTGTTGGGACCGCTTCATGTAGGATCTAACAGTTTGTGGGCACCGTTTGTCACCGTTATAGTGCAATTCATGTATTGTTTAGTTTTGTGTTGTGCAGTGGCTTTGCTGGCATGTATCCCAAATATATTTTGGGGGAGTTTGCCCCACCAAAATGTACTTGCTAAAATCCCACTGAAAGTCAGTCTTTCTTGCTAACAATTCCAGGGTAGACTATGGTTGCTCCACAGGGAATGTAACAGCTTGACTCCTGTCTGGAGGGAGAGGTCTAGTTTGAAGTTGCCAAATACCTCAACTCCTCCATGGAGCTGATCGCAGACTAGAGTTTTTTTTTTAAATGAACCTCTGACTCCTTCAAGTCGCTGTGCTGAAATCCATACTTTAAAAAGAATCTTAATCAAATACAACCACCGACTGTTTCTTCGTTGTTGTTGCTCTAAGATGTCAACTCAGCACGAATGTGCATGTGCCAATTGAATCTCAACAAGGAAACAGTTGGTGGTTGTATTTGATAAAGTATGGATTTCAGCAAACAAAGAAAGGCACGCAACAATAGAGGACAGTAAAGGTTTAAGAATGTACATTTTTGATGTATCATGCATAGCACGTCGGAGTTTAATTTCAAAATCTCTAGTCTCTGTTCAACTGCATGGAGGAGTTGAGGTACTTCACAAAGTTTGGAGAAGCTGTTGAAATGTGTAGCTATGTTATGGCAGAACAAAGGGAGAGTGAGAGAGACCAAATAGGGCCTGGCCTGTAAACATGCCTGAAGCACAGGTGTGTGTGTGTGTGTGTGGTGTGTGTGTGTGTGGTTAAGGTGTGTGTCTGTGTTCCTAGCGCTGCTCCAGTGAACTTTGGGCCCCTGTGTTACTTAAGCCTGACGCAACAAGCAGCCAGGCAGCTCAGAGTCTAGACCCCTCAACAGCTGCAGAGCAGAGGCCCATTCTCAGGCTCAGTTATGTCACTTATGTGGAGCAGGGAGATAAACACACACACGTATACATACATACATACATACATACAGTGCCTTGCAAAAGTATTCATCCCCTTTGGCGTTTTTCCTATTTTGTTGCATTACAACCTGTAATTATTATTATTATTATTATTTGGATTTCATGTAATGGACATACACAAAATAGTCCAAATTGGTGAAGTGAAATGAATAATAAAATAAAAAAACTTGTTTAAAAAAATATATATATATGGAAAAATGGTGCGTGCATATTAATTCACCCCCTTTACAATGAAGCCCCTAAATAAGATCTGGTGCAATCAATTACCTTCAGAAGTCACAGTAGTTAAATAAAGTCCATCTGTGTGCAATCTGTCACATGATTTGTCACATGATCTCAGTGTATATATACACCTGTTCTGAAAAGCCCCAGAGTTGGCAACACCTTTAAGCAAGGGGCACCACCAAGCAAGCGGCACCATGAAGACCAAGGAGCTCTCCAAACAGGTCAGGGACAAAGTTGTGGAGAAGTACAGATCAGGGTTGGGTTATAAAAAAATATCCCAAAACTTTGAACATCCCACGGAGCACCATTTTAAATCCATTATTAAAAATTGGAAAGAATATGGCACCACAACAAACCTGCCAAGAGAGGGCCGCCCACCAAAACTCACGGACCAAGCAAGGAGGGCATTAATCAGAGAGGCAACAAAGAGACCAAAGATAACCCAGAAGAAGCTGCAAAGCTCCACAGCGGACATTGGACAGATACTCCAAACATGTTTGGTGTTTGCCAAAAGGCATGTCGGAGACTCCCCAAACAATTGGAAGAAAGGAGTCTGGTCAGATGAGACAAATTGAGCTTCTTGGCCATCAAGGAAAATGCTGTGTCTAGCACAAACCCAACACCTCTCATCACCCCGAGAATACCATCCCCACAGTGAAGCATGGTGGTGGCAGCATCATGCTGTGGGGATGCTTTTCATCGGCAGGGACTGGGAAACTGGTCAGAATTGAAGGAATGATGGATGATGCTAAATACAGGGAAATTCTTGAGGGAAACCTGTTTCAGTCTTCCAGAGATTTGAGACTGGGACTGAGGTTCACCTTCCAGCAGGAAAATGGCCATAAGCATACTGCTGAAACAACACTCGAGTGGTTTAAGGAGAAACATTTAAATGTCTTGGAATGTCCTAGTCAAAGCCCAGACCCAATCCAATTGAGAATTTGTGATATGACTTAAAGACTGCTGTACACCAGCAGAACCGATCAAACTTGAAGTTGCTGGAGCAGTTTTGCCTTGAAGAATGGGCAAAGATCCCAGTGGATACATGTGCCAAGCTTATAGAAACATACCCCAAGAGACTTGCAGCTGTTATTGCTGCAAAAGGTGGCTCTACCAAAGTATTGACTTTGGTGGGGGGTGAATAGTTATGCACGCTCAAGTTAAGTTTTTTGTCTTATTTCTTGTTTGTTTCACAATAATAATATTTTGCATCTTCAAAGTGGTAGGCATGTTGTGTAAATCCAAAAATGATACAACACCCCAAAAAATCCATTTTAATTCCAGGTTGTAAGGCAACAAAATAGGAAAAATGCCAAGGGGGTGAATACTTTTGCAAGCCACTGTACATACACTGTTGCTAAATAAACACACGCATAAAAACTCACATATACACACAAATGTATTTGAAGGAAATACCCCCCAATGTTCCAGTTCTTACATATGCACTGTGTAGTACATTCCATACACATGTTAATTATCTTGAAAACACCTCACACACACACACTCACCCAGTTTCCACTTTCTAGGATTAGTTTGTATGTGTGTGTGTGTATGTATGCTGTATTAAGCTGGAGGGAACATCATTCTTGAAGTACAATTAAACTATAACTCATCCATTAATTTGTCACAAAGTCATTTATTACTGTGTTATTGCAGTAATTGCAGTAATGTCTGTCCTAGACTGCATCCCACCTCACCTCTAACCTCCATTTGGTCAGGGGGCATACAGTGTATGAAAACGTACCCCAATAAACCAGCAGAGATAGATGGTGATTATCATTTTAATGGACTTCCCTTCCCTCTCCATGGTGTATGTGTTTATTCTCCAGCCCCAAAATTATTAGTGCTCCTATCAAGACGAGGGAGGGATCCAGGGAGGAAGAAAAATGGAAGCAGGGGATGAACAAAACCCATTAGGCCTTTATCAGATGTCTTTCTGTGACGATGGGACGGGAGTATGCTTTGGAGGATGTTATGGTGCTAACAGCACCCCTCTGCTGTCAGTGTTTGTGTACAAAAGACAGGCTGACAGGCTTTCAGTCTGGAGTCATAGAGACGGGCAGTAACAAAGAATGTCCATTCTATAGAAAGGCATTGAAATGCAATGCCACTGTGGTGAGTTAGCAATGTGACAGGTTGATAGCATATTGTCATGGCTTCTATAAGACCAGCAGCATAGAACCACCAACGATATGGGACGCTAGTATAGGCATAACGAGGTTGTAAGAAAAATGTGACCAACCACTAGTTTGAAACCATTAGGATTTGCACGTGCGTCCGCCCTGGCTGAGGGAGCACCATCCACGAAACTCCGTAAAGACTCCTTAAAGCAAAACAAAATAAAGGAGGGAGAGGAGAGAGTAAATTAACAAGCTTTGTTCCAAATTGCTGTATTACAGCTGCCCTTTGGCAATGACCCCCGATACAAGGGACTCTGGGTGTTTGGGGGGGTGAGGGGGTTAGAGGCACTCGTTTATAGGAACCAATTGCTCCAGGGCTTCTTTCTCCTTCTCCTCTGAGTAGTGTCACACTCTGAACAGTGTACCTGCATCTATATTACAGACCCACTTTCTATTTCACATTCTAATCAATGGTGTCGTCTAATTGTCTGCCCCAGGGACAAGCTGCATGTTGCATTCCCATTTGACAGTTTACATCTATGTTAATGACTGTTGTTTCTGTAGCAGAGTAGGCCTATAATGTCATTGTGATGGTGTATGGCTGAAGAGGGGCAGGGACAATGATCTTACTGATGATGAGTTCTTACTGACAGGTCAGGTAGTGAGAGGGCTTGACATTTACAGAGCTGACCGTTTGATACCTCTCTCTCTCTTTCTTGCTTGCTCGCTCGCTCGCTCTTTGTGTACAGTGCATGTGTGTCCCCCCCCCCCCCCCCCCTATTTGTTGCAATTTGAACTGACTGACAAGGGTGCATTAAAAATGATATTTTTACTGTTCAGTGCAGTAATTTTCCCTTGCCTGGCTACCCCGACTCCTTTCTCCAGCCAAACACCACGCCCTCGTACGTTAGATGATTCTCCACAATGAGTCTGGAGCTGAGTACCTCACCGACCCTTCAACGAATGCGAACACATTCGGGGCCGTCTGATTGGTCAATAAACTGATGGGTTGGGCCAGAACACACGTGGGTAAAGCGGTGGTTTGAAATGTCATCATTGGTTAGAGACGATCCAATTGCTGATGACTTTGTTTTGTACAACTCCCCTCGTAACCACAAATGATTTCAATGATGGTAGTCTCAGACTAAAGTATGTAGCAAATGACAGAACAGATGAATATTTTAGTGTGAGTCGTCAGGCCAATGTTCCCTATCCTCTCTACTCTAACCCATGTCACACTCGTCTGATCTGCTCTGTTCAAAGCTGCTCCCCAATCATTCAATGCTCTCTGGATTAATTCAGATTACTGTATACATTTTTAAGAGCATGTTCTTGGCTGAAGGGAAAGCTTACCCCCTCTCACATCTCTCTCTCTCTCTCATTTTTTCTCTCTCTCTCTCTCTCTCATTTTTTCTCTCTCTCTCTCTCTCTCTCTCTCACACACACACACACACACACACACACACACACACACACACACACACACACACACACACACACACCACCACCAGCCCCCTCATTTGGTTGGATGTAAAACAGTGAAGTGAGCAAAAACAAGTTGTCCCCCATAGCACTTCTCCTCACTATAAGCAGAGCCCTTGAAGTCTGCTGTAGCCTCTAATAAATGAAGATAAATCTCCTACAGCTCTCTGTCTTTGCACTACTCTCCCATTGTTACTCTCCATGACTCGATTCCATCTTTTTGTTGTTGCTATCGACCAAAATTAAGATGCATTCCCGAAATGGATGACAATACTGTGTGTGTTCCCTCTGTGTGCTCTGTGGAGGAGCCAAGCTTCAGATAGGATCTCACTGACAATCACTCCCATCATGTCTCACACACTGATTACACTAAAGACAGGGATGTGGTTAGACTGGCACGCGCAGGTGGAAACACACAGAATAAGGTTTTCCACCTGCGCGTGCCAGTCTAACCACATCCCTGTCTTTAGTGTAATCAGTGTGTGAGACATGATGGGAGTGATTGTCAGTGAGATCCTATCTGAAGCTTGGCTCCTCCACAGAGCACACAGAGGGAACACAAACACACTATTGTCATCCATTTTGGGAATGCATCTTAATTTTGGTCGATAGCAACAACAACAAAAAGATGGAATCGAGTCATGGAGAGTAACAATGGGAGAGTAGTGCAAAGACAGAGAGCTGTAGGAGATTTATCTTCATTTATTAGAGGCTACAGCAGACTTCAAGGGCTCTGCTTATAGTGAGGAGAAGTGCTATGGGGGACAACTTGTTTTTGCTCACTTCACTGTTTTACATCCAGCCAAATGAGGGGGCTAGCAGTGTGTGTGTGTGTGTGTCTTGTTGCACTCCCTCTACGCACGGCACATGGTCTTACAGTATGTATGTATGTCCAATCTATTCTAATTAATTTAATCATAGTAACAAGCATGGTTTAACAAGCAGAGACGTTTCCCTGTGCTGCCGTATTTAGGCCCTATTGTAAAAATGGTGAACCTCAAACAGTTGCAACATGTGAGTCCCAATTCACCCTGTTTACATATGTCTTGGAGACTATACAGTCCACCCCTCCTAGTTGTAGCTGGTTTGTTTATATGAAACAGGAAATAAGCAGTGCTTAACAGGAAGTGTTACTGGGCAGGAGCAGGATAGAGACCACGGCCGACCGTGAGGAGAAGCACAGGCTCCTCTAATGACCCTCGAATTACTACCTTCCCCTCTGAACCTGTCACTGTGTGTGTGTTTGTGTCTGCATGCACACACTGTGTTTGTGTTTTCACGCAAGCTCTGGCTATGATCTCTCTCTCTCTCTCTCTCTCTCTCTCTCCCTCTTTCACCACCCCTCCCTCCCTCCCTCCCAGTCCTCTAAGTAGCGTCTGTGCAATGTGAGTCTGTGGCGCCATGGTGATGATCTCAATAATGTGTCATTTTAAATCACTGGTTTGGGGTGATGTAACGCTCTGCGGTGTGATGTGCACAAGTCACGCAATGCCGGGGTCGATTTTGCTCCGCTCCTCTACTTCCCTGGTACACTCCTGTGGTCCTCACCCCAGTGCTTCACTTAGACATGCATATTCTCATATTTGATTAATTACACACAGGCTGGTGGGTGCTGGTGTTTAAAAGGGGTTTGGAGGAGGGGGGATATGGGGGGTAGAATGAATGGTTTGGCATGGGTAAAGGGCAGTGTTAATTATTGAACTCTTTTTAGATTTAGTCTTAGTCATTTTGACTAAAATATCATTAAGTCTTCATTTGTATAAGGATTTTGTCTCGTTATTGTCAAAATGACGAAACCTGTCGGCCATTTTAGTCAACTAAATGCCCTTACATTTTAGTCACATCACCATTTTTTGTTTTTATTGTCATTTTTACCCCCTTTTTCTCCACAAATGTTGTGCTAACGATCTTGTCTCATCACTGCAACTCCCCAACAGGCTCACGAGAGGCTCCGAAACATGACCCGCCAAGCCGCGCTTCTTAACACCCACTCGCTTAACCCGGAAGCCAGCTGCACCAATGTGTCGGATGAAAAAATGTTCTACTGACGACCGAAGTCAGCCTGCAGGCGTGATGAGCCAAGTAAAGCCCCTGGGCCAAAGCCGGACGACGCTGGGCCAATTGTGCGCCAGCCTATGGAACTCCTGGTCACAGACAGTTTTGACACAGTCTGGGATCAATTCAAATCAAACTTTTTTTGTCACATGCGCCGAATACAACAGGTTGTAGACCTTACCGTGAAATGCTTACTTACAAGTCCTTAAGGAGCCTTTCGGTCCTAGACTTGGCGCTCCGGTACCGCTTGCCGTGCGGTAGCAAAGAGAATAGTCTATGTCTGGAGTCTTGACAATTTTTGGGGCTTTCCTCTGACACTGCCTAGTATATAGGTCCTGGATGGCAGGAAGCTTAGCCCCAGTGATGTACTGGGCCGTACGCACTACCCTCTGTAGCTCCTTACGGTCGAACCCCAGGCTGTAGTGACGCCGCAACACTGTTGTGCAATCACTCGGGAGGCCCGTCACATCACATTTTTATTGTCTCATTAACCTATAGTAAACAGAAATCACTGACTTCCATGTGCACATGTCCTACCAGCATATTTTTCTGCATCACATCCTATCCCATGTTTCTCTTCCTAACAGTCAAGTTGGCAGAAGAACACATTACTCTGCAGCAGATTCCAAAAAACACACCCCATGATATACTGTAGCTATACTGTAATCCAGTGGCGATTTAAGCATGTACATCTTGGTGGGGCAGAAAAAAACAAGTGGAATGCATGCCAGCAAAGCCACAACACAACATGAAACAATACATTAATTGCACTATAACGGTGACAAACAATGACCACAAACTGTTAGGGCCCACATAAAGCTGTCCCAACAGCAGTCCAAATATATTACCACTGCTACACCTGGCTATCAGCGGAGTCTTGTCTGGCAGCGAAACAGTTCATTCAGCCTCATTTCCTGCCTTGTAAAAAAACAGCTGATATGCCTGACTTGCTTAAACAAATGTGGTTTCTAATGACAATTGAGATGTACAAACTACGGCATAAGGGGAAGACAAGCGGGTAAGAGGCAATCCGTCATTTCGATTAAGATAATGAGCAAGCTAGGACAGACTTAACGTTAGTCAATATAACAATTATAACCAAATCACGCTTCATTGACAGCATGTCCAATGTTGAATGTTTTACCATTTTACATTTGGAATCCTTAATCCTTAATCGCAGATTTGGGACCACACAGCCACTGTCACTGATTCCTTCCAAACCACTCGTTGAATTTGAGATTTCAAACTTGTTGTGTAATGATGGTGGCAGCATCATGCAGTGGGGATGTTTTTCAGCGGCAGGGACTGGGAGACTAGTCAAGATGAACAGAGCAAAGTACAGAGAGATCCTTGATGAATATCTGCTCCAGAGCGCTTAGGAACTCCGACTAGGGCGAAGGTTCACCTTCCAACAGGACAACGACCCTAAGCACACAGCCAAGACAACACAGGAGTGTCTTCGGGACAAGTCTCTAATGTCCTTGAGTGGCCCAGCCAGAGGCCGATCGAACATCTCTGGAGAGACCTGTAAATAGCTGTGCAGAGACGCTCCCCATCCAACCTGACAGAGCTTGAGAGGATATGCAGAGAAGAATGGGAGAAACTCCCCAAATACAGGTGTGCCAAGCTTGTAGCGTCATACCCAAGACGACTCGAGGCTGTAATCGCTGCCAAAGGTGCCTCAACACAGTCTACCTGCCCTCCAGAACACCTACAGCACCCGATGTCACAGGAAGGCCAGAAAGATCATCGACAACAACCACCCGAGCCACTGCCTGTTCACCCCACTATCATCCAGAAGGCGAGGTCAGTACAGGTGCATCAAAGCTGGGACCCAAGAGACTGAAAAACAGCTTCTATCTCAAGGCCATCAGACTGTTAAACAGCCATCACTAACATAGAGAGGCTGCTGCCAACATACAGACTCAAATCTCTGGCTACTTTAAAAAAATGTATTTAATAAAGGTATCGCTACTCACTTTAAAAAATGCCACTTTAATAATGTTTACATATCCTACATTACTCATCTCACATGTATATACTGTATGCTATACCATCTATTGCATCTTGCCTATGCCGCACGGCCATCGCTCATTCATATATTTATATGTACATATTCTTGTTCATCCCTTTACATTTGTGTGTATAAGGTAGTCGTTGTGAATTTCTTAGATTACTTGTTAGATATTACTGCACTGCCGGAACTAGAAGCACAAGCATTTCGCTACACTCGCATTAACAGCTGCTAACCATGTGTATGTGAACAATAACATTTGATTTGATTTTGAACAAAGTACTGAGTAAATGGTCTGAATAATTATGTAAATATGATATTTAAGTTATTTTTTATAGATTTGCAACAATGTCTAAACCTGTTTTTGCTTTGTCATTATTGGGTATTGTGTGTAGATTGATGAATGAGGCTGTAACGTAACAAACTGTGGAAAGAGTCAAGGGGTCTGAATACTTTCCCGATGCATTGTACATTGGGATGATGTGCTTTCATATGTCTCTTGAGGTAGGTACTATTTTCCCCCGTCATCTCCCGTGGAAACGTTGCATTCGGTCTTGTTTGAATCGACACTACAGGTAAAGTGGCTCCAAACGTCACCTAGGCCCTTTTTCTACCTACCTTTTTTTGTTGGCGAACTTAACACTAGTATAGGGGTGGGCTTAATATCTGGAGTTTAACCCAATAGTGGCACTTACTGTGTGGGCCCCAAATTGCCCCCTGGTACACACACACACAGACACATACTCACACTCCGACGTTGCAGCAATCCCTAGTCCTTGAGTCAATTTAAGTTACCATTTTAGAATTTGTCTTGCCACTATGAGCCTGGGTTTTTAAACGTTTATTTGTTTTCTCCCAAGCCTGTCTCTACGTATTACACCACTCCACCTAGCTGCCATTACCCAGCCTAGGAAGAGAAAGGGAAGGGAGAGTGTGTGAGAGAGAGAGACAGAGTGCGAGGGGGAAAAATACACTTTAATGACAGGAGACATGGCTTTGCTGCCATCTAATCACAGAAAAGAATTGCTTTGTCTCACTCCCTCACTCCCACCCTCCTCTCTCTCTCTCTGACAGCAGCGTAGGGTTACAATGCTGTGTGTGATCTGATGAGGGTATCTGTTGTTCCCCGATGCTGCCGTGATTCATGTGGGTCAGGAGACAAGAGTGATGGAGGTGCGCCCCTTGCCGTTTCCATTCCCCCAACCCCTCTCCATCCCTTCTGACCTTCGCTCCTCCATCCTCAGAGCAGGATTTTCCAGATTGATTAGAATTCATAAAAATTTGATTATGCTGGAATAACTGTTTGTGTCCTCCATGCGGGAAGCCATGGCTGGCGCTAAATGGAGCCAACCCTCCCATTTATGGTGTATGTGTAAGTGTGCGCTTGGGTGTGTGTGGTGCATGCCAAAGTCTGCATCTACATGTAAATGGCTTTGTCTCTGACCATATAAATCCATGCCTTTGAATTAACAGCAGTGGACACACTCCCAGATTTGCTAAGGGCTGTTTAGGCAGAAGTTGCCTCTAACCACTGATACAGGGTCAGATATTATTGTTTTGCTCCACTCATTTTGCAGTTAGGATTGGGGCGGTAGGGTAATATGATCCTAGATCTGTGATTTAAGGGCCACTTCTACCTCAAGGACAATGGGCAAGGTTTGGGTCTGACCTTTAAAACCAAGTTAACCTGCTTGTCACCTAGACGTAGTCATGTCCTTAAAATGGGAGATTGTCTTCAGTAGAGGTTCTGTGTATTTGTGAAATGTTTATGACACTTTATGATCTCTAAAGAGGGTCTGGGTCGTGGTCCAGAGTTAGCTATTGTTAAAACAGTAGAATGATGACGTCATCGACTTTCTGGTTCTGCTTTTCAGACAGCTCCAGTAGTGTAGTTCTCTGTCTTAAGTTGTTTTGGTTCTCCTCAGATCCAGTTTCTCTGGTTGTTTGGTTAGGAGTCAGGGGGTCAGAGTCAGGGTTAGCTACAGACTGATTGGGCATGCTCTGTAGGCTTTGTCTTACGGCTGGCCCACTAGGCTCTAACCACTAATCCCCTCTCTTCATGAAGTAACCACAGTGTTCCCAGGACATTGTGCTGGGCGTGGGGGTGGAGGGGGTGGTAGGTGACGGTGGGGGGCTCAAGGGATGAAGGAGGGCCATTGTGAAACCGTGCTCAGCCACTGAACACTAAAACAGAGAGAGGAGGTTTGGGGTTTCCAATGTTGACATGCTTCAGTGCATTCCATGTATCGCTGTGTGGTTCAATGTAGCCACAAGCAAATTGAGATCCAGCCAAAATCGGAAAGTCTACCAATCAGCACTCCTTCCCACCTCACTTCTACTGCCTTAGCTCACAGTATTATCAACTGACAGAATCTTTATTTTACTCTTGCAAAATTGGCTTCAACCTGTGGATATGGATGCATGCTTCTCATAATTTGACCAAACCATGTAGGTCCGTCCAGGTGAAGAGTTCATATTCCTGTGCCCCTGAGCTGAAGAAGAGTAGTTTTGTCATTCTTAATCCTTATGATCCCTCAGTGCACCTGTGTGTTTGCACACAGGTATGGGTCAGCGAGATACAGTATGATGCCTGGAGAGAGAGGAGACATATGAGCTAGCAATATAATGAGCCCTGTGAGGTTGGTTGCCTGACTGGGTTTTCTGACATTGCACAAACCCAGGGAAAGGTTTTGGTTTTTCATTTGACAGAACACTGACATTCCTGTCTTGCAGGAAATCACACACAGAACGAGCAGTGTGGCTGGTGGCATTGTCATACTGGAGGGTCATGTCAGGATGAGCCTGCAGGAAGGGTACCACATGAGGGAGAGGATGTCTTCCCTGTAACGCACAGCATTGAGATTGCCTGCAATGACAACAAGCTCAGTCTGATGATGCTGTAACACACTGCCCCAGACCATGACGAACTTTCACCTCCAAATCAATCCCGCTCCAGAGTACAGTCCTCGGTGTAACGCTCATTCTTTCGACAATAAACGCGAATTCGACCATCACCCCCTGGTTAGACAAAACCGCGACTCGTCTGTGAAGAGCACTTTTTGCCGGTCCTGTCTTGTCAACGACGGTGGGTTTGTGCCCATAGGCGACGTTGTTGTCGGTGATGTCTGGTGAAAACCTGCCTTACAACAGGCCAAGCCCTCAGTACAGCATCCTAAAGCCTATTGCGGACAGTCTGAGCACTGATGGAGGGATTGTGGGTTCCTGGTGTAACTTGTGCAGTTGTTGTTGCCATCCTGTACCTGTCCCGCAGGTGTGATGTTCGGATGTACCGATCCTGTGCAGGTGTTGTTACACGTGGTCTGCCACTGCGAGGATGATCAGCTGTCCGTCCTGTCTCCCTGTAGCGCTGTCTTAGGTGTCTCACAGTATGGACATTGCAATTTATTGCCCTGGCCACATCTGCTGTCCTCATGCCTCCTTGCAGCATGCCTAAAGCACGTTCACGCAGATGCATGTTCATTAATTAATCAGGGCTCTAAAGTGTGACCAATTAGGTCAATTAGCAACCCTCTGTCTCTGTATGTGTAGCCCATCTATCTGATGCTGTCTGGTCAAAAGAGTATGATATTGTTGCTGCCAGTAGCATTGAATGCAAGGGAAGCCAGCGAGTATTTGGCCCCCTTGATAAAAAAAATTATGCAATAATAGCCAATCAGCGTTGAGCTAAACTGAGTGAGCTCAACTGTAAATGGTCCTGGCGTACCAAAAAAAGGGGAAGTCGGTTTAGATTTGGCTTCACACCAATCACATCAAGCCAAACGTCATTGACAGAAAAAAACTTTAATTGTTGCATCTCGTTGTGTTGTTGTCCTCCGGTGGCTAGCTAGCTAGCTAAAATTGGCCCTTTCCTAAATTAGCCCTGGACGGAGATAGGGATTTGAACTTGTGGTTTTACTTAATTCTCCGTACTGGCCAATGATTTAACGCGATTCTGATCCAACCATAAATTCATATATTGTGCTTCTGGTCTGAGAGGATGGATGTTCAATATGTAATTAGATTAGTAGGCTAATGTTGGCTGTTTTGGCAACATGAAAGAGAGGAGGATGGCATTGTTATTTCTCTAAAAGAAGGGTGAGTCAACATGTTTTTTATACTTACGCACACACACACAAATCAGTACCATGGACAGCCACATGATATTTAGCTTACGTTGATTGGACTAAATAGTTTTTGTAATCTCTTAGTTGTCACTAAGCATAGGTGATTTCATGATGTTGAAATGGTGCTGGAATAGTGTAGGCAGCTGTTTTTCTTTGCGACTTGCAGTAAACTCTCCGGTGCACTTAATCAATAGTTGTTTACTAGTCCTAAAATGTTGGAAACATTAACGTGATTGACCATGCTGTAGGTCATGTAACTGTTTGTTACATGCTTTGTGGACTCCACTGGACAGATGTTGCTCTGTGATGAAACAAAGGTGTGTTTGAATTTATTCTGCCATTGTGTCTTCTTATTGTCTCGGCCATGGGCCTATATATCACGGTGGCAAGGCATATGAGCTAGCAGGTTACAAAGCAAGCAAAGCAATTATTACAACACACAGGTTATAATTTGGCTTTTTTTTCCCTAGCTTGGCTTCCCCAATGATTTTACCCACGCACCGCTACTGCATAAACCATGCTGTGGGCAGATCTAAAGAACTTGCACGTCGACGTCGTTAACCGTTTGTTTAAACTTTGTTCAGTCATGTTACCTCATTGGCTAGCTAGCTAACAATCTGGTAACTTTACCAGTATATTTAAACATTTGGGGGCACAGAAATAAAGGAAAAAGGGATAACTTCAGGAAATCAATGATCATCGCAATGAATGAATGACAGGTATCTTGCATGTCCTCATCACAAACCTGATGTTTTTGAAGAGACCGTTTCTAGGGCACAACATGTGCTTCAATAGTAGATAGAGCCTATGTTGGGCCTCTATGAATTCTATCTCAATCAATTAAAACAATTATTTCTGGGTCTCCTAAATTTCATGTGGTGCTCTTAACTTTTTGAAGTTGAGAGCACCAGTGCTACCAATGAATAAAACATTTATAGAGCCCTTCCAGGGAGAAAGGAGAGAGGTGTGTATGTGTGTGTGTGTGTGTGTGTGTGGTTCATTGCTTATGGGGGCATGAAATCGCTCCAGAGCCCCAAGGCACATTGGACGTTGTTCTACCCAGACACGGAGCCTGTTGTTAGGCCAGCTTGTCTACTGTCCCGGTAATACCAAGGCTTCTCTAATGGACTCAGATGGGACCAGATGTATCTATCTATCTGTAGTGATGTGTTTTTTTACCATGATACAGAAGCTGGCACTTGCAAAGTGGCACTTCTACGGTAGTAGTGCATTGCAGTTGCAGAGGATTGCCCTTTCACAGTGGCATTGTATATTGTTTTCAGTCCGGATGGGGAGCTCTTACTGCAACAGTTAGTGTAGTCTCTTTTTAAATATGGGTTAGTGTACCTTTTGCTCTCCCCCTCCCTCTCCCTCCCCCTCCCTCTCCCCCACTCTCTCCCCCACTCCCTCCCCTTCCTTCTGTTTTTTTCTTTTCTTACCCTTTTCTTATCCGACTTTTGTGCCTTTTCTGTAGCCGCAGCAGAAAGAAGCCTGTTTTTTTTCTTTGTAAATGGAAAGGGGAACAGAACAAGATATCGTGCCAGAGGAGCCCCTGCCCTGCCTAGCCAGATGAAACTATTCTACTCTCCTATTACTCTCCTATTCAACTAGCAGCACACTGGCTTCATCAACAAACTGTTGGTCCTGTCCGTCACTCTCTGTCATTGTGATGGTTCTCTTTATTTATCTGCAATCTCATTCAGCTTCAATTGCAGGATGCCTCTGCTTAAAGGGAGGTTGGTTTTAGTGTTATTCATGATTTTAATAAATAAAAATGAAATATTTTGTTTGAGAAAGAGATGGAGAGCATGTAAGAGAAACATTTGTACAATGGCAGAAAGAGGGATGGCATGGCAAAGGAAAGAGGGAAATAGCCTAGACAAAGGGAGACAAACTGAATGAAGTGACGTTATTAGGTGATAGTGCCACCTCTGATGGGCCCCAGTGTCACTTTTGAGTACCGTCCATACCAGTCTGTCTTGTGGTGGTTTCACAACAGTGAGGAGTGTGTGTGTGGGTACTGTGTAGAGAGCGTGCCATGCCATCCAGAGACAAGCCAGCATGCTGTTTGATATGTGCTCTATGCTGACTGATCTGTGTACAGTGTGTCTGTCTGCAATTCTTTTTTTTCTCTCTCTGTCTCTCTCTCTGTCTTTCTCTCTCTCTCTCTGTCTCTCTTTCTTTCTTTCTCTCTCTCTCTCTTTCTCTCTCTCTCTCTGTCTCTCTCTCTGTCTCTCTGTCTCTCTGTCTCTCTGTCTCTCTCTCTCTCTCTGTCTCTCTCTCTCTGTCTGTCTCTCTTTCTGTGTCTCTGTATGCACAGTGAGATGAGTCAGAAGTTTCTGTTGTCAGTCTCAGCTTACTTTGAACACCAAACACAGACAGCCTTGTCATGTAACAAGCTGGCTGCATACAGTCTGCACGCACACACCACAACCTGTTTACCTTACCCATGGACTGTACACAGATATACACAAACACTCATACGCACAGTCAGTAAGGTCTAGATGCCAGGAATAGATGCAGAGAAACCAATGTATGGTATGTGTTCGGATTGGAACCTACCAATCTGTCATCATAGTTTAAATGGGTTCATGTACACTAACTGTTTTTAATGAGAGCTCAAACTATTCTTGGCTCACTCTGTTAATAGTTGATATTTTTGGTGTATCTTAATGATCTTCAAGGCCCATGTTAAAGCTCTAAGACCCAGGGAGGGCAGGGCACAGACTGTGCTAGGCCAGAAAAGGCTAGCCTTAGCTTAGTCTGTGGGCAGGGAAAGGAACAGGGACAGGTATAGGGTGGGAATCCACTCTTTAGCATGAGCTCGAATTAGCCCTCATCTGACTGTCTGCAGCCAGTCGCACTACTGCCGTAGGAGAGAGAGGGAGAGAGGGAAAGAGAGGAATATCCGTTTCTATTTGTCTGTCTGGGCCACATTGAGCTTCCCAGGTCTCTTTTTCCCCCTGTCTGTCCACCACTCTCTCTCCCTCCCCTCACCCCCTTTCGTTTTCCTGCCTCTTTCATCTGTAGAGCTCTCCTTCGCACTCTCTCACTCTTTCTCCGTGTGTGTGATGACTGAAAACTGTACAGACTCCGGAGACAGTGAGAGCTCCGTGGAGGGCGGCCCACGCAATTGGCTGGCTGGCACTCTCTCCCCGCCCATGATTGGCCGGAGGCTTCAGCGTAAGACTCAATCAGCTGGGGGGAAACGTATGTAGGTCAGTGTGTAGCTATGTGAGCTCTGCTTCTCTCTCGTTACCTCTCTCTCTCTCTCTCTCTCTCCCCTTCCTCCATTCCTCTGCACGGCTCTGCGAACTGGCCTGTTGTGTTAATTGGCTGCGTTCCAGCTTCGCCGTTTTTTAAACTGAGGTAAGAGGAGGAGGAGAGGAGGAGGAAAGGGGGAAAGAAGAAGGGGGTTAAAGAGAAGAGAGGAAGGAGGAGGAGAGTGAAGTCAAGGGAAGGTGGGGGAGGGGAATGACACAATGTGCTGTGCCCTGCTGCACTGCCGGGCGCAATAGTACAGTGTGTCAGTCAGTCTCAGTCACACACACAGCAATCTGAACATCACTGGAGAAAACTATAGACTGTTTACCTCTATAGGAACTGCAGTGGACGTTCTATGTCTGTCAGAGTGGGAGAGAGGTAGAGGAGAAGGGCAGTCCTTGAAAGAGGAAAGCAGAGGGGCATAGAATGAGAGACCTTTGAGAATGGAGAGAGCAGAAGGAGAGAGAGAGAGCACAGAGAGGGAGAGCAGCTTGTTATTTTTCCTTAAACTCTACATCCTACAGACTTTTGGCCTCCTATCCTATTCTAACCACCTCTCCCCGGCGTTGTATTCATCTTACCTGATGAAATTGCTGTACAATATGATCTTGTTGCCATCTGATGTACAGCCGTGGCCAAAAGTTTTTAGAATGGCACAAATATTAATTTTCACAGTCTGCTGCCTCAGTTTGTATGATGGCAATTTGCATATACTCCAGAATGTTATGAAGAGTGATCAGATGAATTGCAAATAATTGCAATGTTCCTCTTTGCCATGCAAATGAACTGAATCCCCACAACACATTTCCACTGCATTTCAGCCCTGCCACAAAAGGACCAGCTGACATCATGTCAGTGATTCTCTCTTTAACACAGGTGTGAGTGTTGACGAGGTCAAGGCTGGAGATCACTCTGTCATGCTGATTGAGTTCGAATAACAGACTGGAAGCTTCAAAAGGAGGGTGGTGCTTGGAATCATTGTTCCTCCTCTGTCAGCCATGGTTACCTGCAAGGAAACATGTGGCGTCATCATTGCTTTGCACAAGAAGGGCTTGACTGTTAAGGATATTGCTGCCTGTAAGATTGCACCTAAATCATCCATTTATCGGATCATCAAGAACTTCAAGGAGAGCGGTTCAATTGTTGTGAAGAAGGCTTCAGGGCGCCCAAGAAAGTCCATTAAGCACCAGGTCCGTCTCCTAAAGTTGATTCAGCTGTGGGATCGGGGCACCACCAGTACAGAGCTTGCTCAGAAATGGCAGCAGGCAGGTGTGAGTGCATCTGCACGCACAGTGAGGCGAAGACTTAGGGCAGCAAAGAAGCCACTTCTCTCCAGAAAAAACATCAGGGACAGACTGATAGGTACAGGGATTGGACTGCTGAGGACTGGGGTATCATTTTCTCTGATGAATCCCCTTTCCGATTGTTTGGGGCATCCGGAAAAAAGCTTGTCCAGAGAAGACAAGGTTAGCGCTAACATCAGTCCTGTGTCATGCCAACAGTAAAGCATCCTGAGACCATTCATGTATGGGGTTGCTTCTCAGCCAAGGGAGTGGGCTCACTCACAATTTTGCCTAAGAACACAGCCATGAATAAAGAATGGTACCAACACATCCTCCGAGAGCAACTTCTCCCAACCATCCAGGAACAGTTTGGTGACGAACAATGCTTTTTCCAGCATGATGGAGCACCTTGCCATTTGGCAAAAGTGATAACTAAGTGGCTCGGGGAACAAAAAATCTATAGTTTCGGTCCATGGCCAGGAAACTCCCCAGACCTTAATCCCATTGAGAACTTGTGGTCAATCCTCAAGAGGCGGGTGGACAAATAAAAACCCACAAATTCTGCCAAACTCCAAGCATTGATTATGCAAGAATGGGCTGCCATCAGTCAAGATGTGGCCCAGAAGTTAATTGACAGCATGCCAGGGCGGCTTTGCAGAGGTCTTAAAAAATAAGGGTCAACACTGCAAATATTTACTCTTTGCATCAACTTCATGTAATTGTCAATAAAAGCCTTTGACACCTATGAAATGCTTGTAATTATACTTCAGTATTCCATAGTAACATCTGACAAAAATATCTAAAGACACTGAAGCAGCAAACTTTGGAAATGAATATTTGTCATTCTCAAAACTTTTCTCCACGACTGTACATTTAGATGTCATAAATCAGCACTGCAGAGCTCTCATTGTCCTATGCCATGTCTTGATCGTATTACTGTTGATGATATCTGGAAATGTGCATGTACACCCTGGCCCATCTACTGTTGCTAGCCCCAATTCCGACTTGTGCTCTGATATCTGCTTCACTGATTTCTGCTCTCGTAACCTAAAATGGATCAATTGAAAGTGTGGGTTCACAGCTTCAATCCAGATGTGTTGGTCATTACTGAGACATGCTTAAGGAAGAGTGTTTTGAATACTGATGTCAACCTTTCTGGTTATAACCTTTTTTGGCAAGACAGATCTTCCAAAGTTGGGGTAGTGGCAATCTTTACCAAGGATCACCTTCAGTGCTCGGTTGTCTCCACCAAGTCTGTCCCCAAACAATTTGATTTACTGGTTTTAAACATTACACATTCAAATAGCTCTTTGTTGACTGTTGCTAGGTGCTATCATCTATCAGCACCGGCCTGTACCCTAAGCTCTCTCCTGGCCCCTTTACACTAAGTCTGAATTTGTCCTGCTTGGTGACCTAAACTGGGACATGCTTAAACCCCCTGACCAAGTCCTAAATCAATGGGACTCCCTAAATCTTTCTCAGATTATTACTAATCCCACAAGGTATGACTCCAAACACCCAGAAAAGGCTACTCTCCTCGATGTTATCCTCACATATAATCCTGATAGGTAACAGTCTGGTGTTTTCTGTAATGACCTTAGTGATCACTGTTTTACAACCTGTGTTTGTAATGGCTGCTCAATAAAACGACCTGTCCTGATTTGTCATAGACGCTTGCTAAAAAACTTTAATGAGCTCTGTCGAAGACGCTTAGGCATTTTTTTTAATATATTTTCAGTGGTATTGTTAACAAACACGCCCCCAAAAAGAAAATGAGAATTAAAAACAGGTTTAGCCCCTGGTTTGACCGTGATCTTACTCCACCTCAAGAATTGCATTTGGCAAAAGGCTCGGCACACGCATACTCAGGCTGACTGGCTCCTGTTCAGGCAATTTAGAAATAAGTGCACTCAGGCTATCCGGAAGGCCAAACTTAGTTACTTTAAGGAGCAGTTCTCTCTCTGTGCGTCTAACCCCAAGAAGTTCTGGAAAACGGTTAAAGACCCGGAGAATAAACCCTCCTCCTCACAGCTGCCCATGTCCCTTAATGTTGATGATGTGGTTGTTACTGACAAGAAGCACCTGGCTGAGCTCTTTAATCACCACTTCATTAAGTCAGGATTCCTATTTGACTCAGCCATGCCTCCTTGGCCTTCCAACATTTCCTCATCTCCCACCCCTTCTAATGCGACTATCCCGATGCTTCTCCCTCTCTTTGCCCGCCCCTCTACAACGGTTCTCCCTGCAGGCAGTCACTGAGTCCGAGGTGCTAAAGGAGCTCCATAAACTTGACCCCAAAAAAACATCTGGGTCAGATGGTTTTGACCCTTTCTTCTTTAAGGTTGCTGCCCCTATCATCGCCAAGCTTATCTCCGACCTGTTTAACCTGTCTCTCCTCTCTGGGGAGGTTCCCAATGCTTGGAAGGCAGCCACGGTTCATCCTTTATTTAAAGGGGGAGATCAAGCTGATCCAACTATTATAGGCCTATTTCTATTTTGCCCTGTTTATCAAAAGTGTTGGATAAATCAACTGACTGGCTTTCGTGATCTCTATAGTATTCTCTCGGGTATGCAATCTGGTTTCCGCTCAGGTTATGGATGTGTCACTGCAACCTTAAAGGTCCTCAATGATGTCACCATTGCCCTTGATTCTAAGCAATGTTGTGCTGCCATTTTATTGACTTGGCCAAAGAATTTGATATGCTTGACCGTTCCATTCTTGTGGGCCGGCAAAGGAGTATTGGTGTCCCTGGGGGGTCTTTGGGCTGGTTTTGCTAACTACCTCTCTCAAAGAGTGCAGTGTTTAAAGTCAGAAAATCTGCTGTCTCAGCCACTGCCTGTCACCAAGGGGGTACCCCAAGGCTCAATCCTAGGCCCCACGCTCTTTTGAATTTACATTAACATCATAGCTCAGGCAGTAGGAAGCTCACTCATCCATTTATATGCAGATGATACAGTCTTATACTCAGCTGGCCCCTCCATGAATTTTGTGTTAAACGCTCTACAACAAAGATTTCTTAGTGTCCTACAAGCTTTCTCTACCCTTAACCTTGTTCTGAACACCTCCAAAACAAAGGTCATGTGGTTTGGTAAGAAGAATGCCCCCCCTCCCCACAGGTGTGATTACTACCTCTGAGGGTTTAGAGCTTGAGGTAGTCACCTCATACAAGTACTTGGGAGTATGGCTAGATGGTACACTGTTCATCTCTCAGCACATATTAAAGCTGCAGGCTAAAGTTAAATCTAGACTTGGTGTTCTCTATCGTAATCGCTCCTCTTTCACCCCAGCTGCCAAACTAACCCTGATTCAGATGACCATCCCACCCATGCTAGATTATGGAGATGTAATTTATAGATCGGCAGGTAAGGGTGCTCTCGAGCATCTAGATGTTCTTTACCATTCGGCCATCAGATTTGCCACCCATGCTCCTTATAGGACACATCACTGCACTCTATACTCCTCTGTAAACTGGTCATCTCTGTATACCCGTCGCAAGACCCACTGGTTGATGCTTATTTTTAAAACCCTCTTAGCCCTCACTTCCCCCCCATCTGAGATATCTACTGCAGCCTTCATCCTCCACATACAACACCTGTTCTGCCAGTCACTTTCTGTTAAAGATCGCCAAAGTACACACATCCCTGGGTCACTCCTCTTTTCAGTTCGCTACAGCTCGCGACTGGAACGAACTGCAACAAACACTCAAACTGGACAGTTTTATCTCAATCTTTTCATTCAAAACTTAAACATGTACACTCTTACTGACAGTTGTGGCTGCTTTGCGTGATGTGTTGTTGTCTCTACCTTCTTGCCCTTTGTGTTGTTGCCTGGGCCCAATAATGTGTTTACCATGTTTTGTGCTGCTACCATGTTGTGTTGCTACCATGTTGTTGTTTTGTTGTGTTGCTACCATGCTGTGTTGTCATGTGTTGCTGCCTTTATGTAGTGCTGTGCTGTCTCTCTTGTCGTGATGTGTGTTTTGTCCCATATTTATATTTTATATGTTTTTTATTTTTAATCCCCAGCCAGGAGGCCATTGTAAATAAATAAGAATGTGTTCTTAACTGACTTGCCTCGTTAAATAAAGGTTCAATTAAATTGAAAAAAAAACATCCATTCTCCCACATTCCGTACACAGGGATCTCTTTTGCCTCCTCCAATCAGCAACATCCAGATGGCCTTCGTGGCGTTCTTACTCCCTGTCCCCCTTAAGGCACAGCCCCCTCCTCTTGTGAAGTGCCTGAGAAGGAGTTGGTAGACTGACTCTTCGTGGCTGCTGCCTGCTGTACTGCTAAACTTTGGGAGCTGAATTATTCACACTAACCCAAATTCTCCTTGCTTCCTCTACTCCTTCTACCCCAGGCACACACGCGCACACACACACACACACACACACACACACACACACACACACACACACACACACACACACACACACACACACACACACACACACACACACACACACACACACACACACACACACACACACTTTCCCCCCTCGGTCCCTAGGCAGTACCCATGGTAGTCTAACCCAGACAGGAAAAAGACTCTTCAAGTCTGCAAATGCATACTCTCCTCACTATTTTAAATAAAAAGACCCTCATTTAGCCTCGTACATTACACTCACTTCATATAGAACGCCTCCCCCTTCCCAATAGTACATTGGGTACCGTACATTCCTGCCTGTCTGAGTCATTTGCACTAACATACACACACACACACACACACACACACACACACACACAGAGAGACAGACCCCTCCCCCAGTGTGGCTGGCGTTGTATTTTTCAGTAGGCTGGCAGGCACACACACTTAGCGCCGGGTAACTTTATCCTGACTTTACCCACTCAGTGTGTTAGTCAGCCAGAGAGTGACCCAGTTTACTGTAAAATACAACAGGGCCAGACGGCAACCGTTTACTCTGAGGCTTTATCTGTCTGACTGTTGGAAAACAAAGCAAAATAGAACAAAAGAGAGAACCCAGTCTGGACAACCAAAAGTTCACTCAGGGGTTACCGTTTACTCAGGGGTTACCATTCCAGCAACAAAGTCTATGTTGAAAGGGTGATACCTAGTCAGTTGTACAACTGAATCCATTCAACTGATATGTGTCTTCTGCATTTAACCCAACCCCTCCGAATCAGAGGTGCGGGGGGATGCCTTAGTCGACATCCATGTCATCAGCGCCCTGCTCAGGGGCAGATGTTTACCTTGTCAGCTCGGGGATTCGATCCAGCAACCTTTCGGTTACTGGCCCAATGCTCCTACCCATCAGAAGTAGTTGTCTGTAAAGCCTTCTCTCAGTCAAAAAGCTTGTCAGCTCTTTCTTTCTCTCTTTTTACACTCTTTCTTTTCAGTCTCCGGTTTACGAGGCCTTCGCACACACCTCTTTGACGCTCACTGAGCCTCAACGCTTTTCAGAGTCACCTGTCTGTCTGTCTGTCTGTCTGTCTGTCTGTCTGTCTGTCTGTGTTTTGAGAGAGAGAGAGGTAATGATCACACACACAGGCCAATGTTTAATGAAACCAACCAAAATAAAACTTGCACACCCTTAATACCTCTGCCTGCCCTGTTTGCTATGGACGATGGATGCAGATTGGAGTAGAGGAAAGGAGGGGTAGTAGGGAAGCTGCCAGTGGCAGTGTGATCCATACAGTCTATTAATAAAGGGCCAATATAAAGACAACGTGCTGTGTATGGGGAAAAGAGCTCTACTGGAGGGAGAGAGGGGGAGAGGGGCAGCAGTGTGTGTGGGCCTGCGTATGTGTGTGTGGACCTGTGTGTTCAGGAACGCAAGTGTAGCCATATGCTGTGTGTGAATGTATGTGCCGGGGTTTCATAATAACCGTGAACAGTAAGTAGTGTGTGTGTGTTGTGTGTGTCTGCATCTGCATGTGTGTTTTGTCTTGTTTGACGCAGAGTGTCACTAAGCTGTGAGTGCCTGAGAGAGCAGGGACAAAGAGAGGGATGGAGGAGAGGGCCTCCTGTGTCCCCGGTTAAGCCTCTCAATCCTGGGGAACAGAGAGACAGAATACCCCCTCATTTAGCCCTTCTACCAAGGGGTTATTAAGTTCAGTGTGTGGGTGAAGAGGGACAAATGCAGTTCCCTTGGGATACACACACACACACTAACACACACGCACCCTTTCTCAAACAAGCTCACACACATCAAGTTCAAGTTTGTTTATTTGTCATATACACATGATATACATGGAGTACACAATGCAATGAAATAACAATAAAAGCTGAATAAAAATAGGATATTTACACGTGCCGGGGGATTGTGCAATTAGATAAATCGACATTGTGCAGTAACAATAAATATGGAGTCCAGTAGCATCTGTGTGGGCTGTAGAAGTGGAGTGATATAAAAAGAGAGTGTACAGGAGAGCGGGATGGATAGACGAAGGGAGATATAAGCTGACTTGGCAGAGTGGAGCGACAACAGGAATACATGGCTTTCTCTGCCGTCATGTGGCAGTGATTAATACGCTTAGCTAAGACTCTCTCACACACACACACACAGACATATGCTCACACGCAAATGGATCCTTATAGCCTACACACATACGCATACACACTGTATATAGTACTGAAGTAGGTAATGAAGTCATGGAACAATAGCTTTGCTTCTAAGACTGGGTCTCAGAGAGAGAAGTGTGTCCTTCATCTCTTACTGATTCAGTCACATAGCCACAGGAGAGAGAGGGGGGGAGGGAGGAGAAGAGAGGAGTTAGGACGGAGGAGAGGGAATGAATGGAACAGAGGGGAGAAGGACGTGAGTGATAGGGAGATAGGTGGGAGAGAGGAGAAAATAGGGGGGGGGGGGGTTGGATGAAGATTGATGGAGATAAAGGGGGTGAGGAATTGGGAAAAGAATAGAGTAGCCACAGTCACCTCACCTCGCTGCACACGGTCACAGTAGAACAGGAAATCATGTGACCCTCTCCAGAAGGGTGTAGCCTAGGAACTAAGGAAAAGGCCCACTGTTGCTGGGACAGCAACGGGATATATGTGTGTGTGTGTGTGTGTGAATGTACAATACCGTGGATGTACAATGCTGTATGTGTGCGTGGGTGTTGCTGATCAAGGCTCGCTGTTGCAAAGTTTCCCCTCTCCCCTGCAGCTGCTCAGCTGGTGTGTGTGGGGGAGGACTGAAACTGACAGGCCTGAAAGTGCTGAGCTCAGCACACATTGAGCCTTTGCAGACAGACAGACACACACACACACACACACACACTGACACGGAGCAGAAAGTTCTTGTGCAGGGGGTGAATGTAGGTCAGGGTCAGACATGTTTGAGATTAACTGAACCAGTCAGCCATCGGTGACCCTTACGGACACTTAAAGGGATTTTTCTCCTGGCTTTGGTAATATCTTTGTTCAACTCTTCCCCGGAGTCAGATGAACTCGTGGATACCATTTTTAATGTCTCTGTGTCCAGTAAGACGAAAGAGGTAGATTCGTGAGCCAATGCTAACTAGCATTAGCGCAATGACTGGAAGTCTATGGGTATCTGCTAGCAGTATCCCTTTAACATTACAGCTGTGACATTTCACATGTACAGAGAAAGCCTCAGAACAGTCAAACCTGAGTGTGCATCAAATAAACCATCTTTCAAAGATCTGCGATGAAACTCATTCACAGAGGTAATTATTCTATGAGCCATTAGGTGTGTGCAAGAATGACAACGGCCAGATAACAAGAAGAGCACTTTTTTTGTTATGGTTAACCTCTCATTCATATAATGTCTTTACCATGTTCCTGAAAAAGATGTGCGTATAGTGGGGCAAAAAAGTATTTAGTCAGCCACCAATTGTGCAAGTTCTCCCACTTAAAAAGATGAGAGAGGCCTGTAAATTTCATCATAGGTACACTTCAACTATGACAGACAAAATGAGGGGAGAAAATCCAGAAAATCACATTGTAGGATTTTTAATGAATTTATTTGCAAATTATGGTGGAAAATAAGTATTTGGTCACCTACAAACAAACAAGATTTCTGGCTCTCACATACCTTCTTTAAGAGGCTCCTCTGTCCTCCACTCGTTACCTGTATTAATGGCACCTGTTTGAACTTGTTATCAGTATAAAAGACACCTGTCCACAACCTCAAACAGTCACACTCCAAACTCCACTATGGCCAAGACCAAAGAGCTGTCAAAGGACACCAGAAACAAAATTGTAGACCTGCACCAGGCTGGGAAGACTGAATCTGCAATAGGTAAGCAGCTTGGTTTGAAGAAATCAACTGTGGGAGCAATTATTAGGAAATGGAAGACATACAAGACCACTGATAATCCCCCTTGATCTGGGGCTCCACGCAAGATCTCACCCCGTGGGGTCAAAATGATCACAAGAACGGTGAGCAAAAATCCCAGAACCACACGGGGGGACCTAGTGAATGACCTGCAGAGAGCTGGGACCAAAGTAACAAAGCCTACCATCAGTAACACACTACGCCGCCAGGGACTCAAATCCTGCAGTGCCAGACGTGTCCCCTGCTTAAGGCAGTACATGTCCAGGCCCGTCTGAAGTTTGCTAGAGAGCATTTGGGAGATCCAGAAGAAGATTGGGAGAATGTTAAATGGTCAGATGAAATCAAAATAGAACCAAAGAACACCATACCTACTGTGAAGCATGGGGTTGGAAACATCATGCTTTGGGGCTGTTTTTCTGCAAAGGGACCAGGACGACTGATCCGTGTAAAGGAAAGAATGAATGGGGCCATGTATCGTGAGATTTTGAGTGAAAACCTCCTTCCATCAGCAAGGGCATTGAAGATGAAACGTGGCTGGGTCTTTCAGCATGACAATGATCCCAAACACACCGCCCGGGCAACGAAGGAGTGGTTTCGTAAGAAGCATTTCAAGGTCCTGGAGTGGCCTAGCCAGTCTCCAGATCTCAACCCCATAGAAAATCTTTGGAGGGAGTTGAAAGTCCATGTTGCCCAGCAACAGCCCCAAAACATCACTGCTCTAGAGGAGATCTGCATGGAGGAATGGGCCAAAATACCAGCAACAGTGTGTGAAAACCTTGTGAAGACTTACAGAACATTTTTGACCTCTGTCAATGCCAACAAAGGGTATATAACAAAGTATTGAGAAACTTTTGTTATTGACCAAATACTTATTTTCCACCATAATTTGCAAATAAATTCATTAAAAATCCTACTATGTGATTTTCTGGATTTTTTTTCTCATTTTGTCTGTCATAGTTTAAATGTACCTATGATGAAAATTACAGGCCTCTCTCATCTTTTTAAGTGGGAGAACTTGCACAATTGGTGGCTGACTAAATACTTTTTTGCCCCACTATATCTCTCAATTTGTGTGTGTGTTGCTGTAGCTCGTGTACTCTGTACGTCCAGGCTGTTTTTAGACTGAACCGGGCCCAGTAACAGTAGAGCGGAGCCCCAGGAGGAAAGCTAGCTAGGGGCCCCCAGACTAATCTCTACCAGATGAGCTGGTCCTCTAGCCTCCAGCACGGCTAAAGCATCAGAGGAACGCACCCCAAGCCCCTAAACACACACACTACACCGCTCCCAGTCAAACGCATACACTACATGTTATGTCAAAGACTGCATTCTCCTACACACTGGAGCTACACTTACCACCAGTCAAATACATACTGGTGTGCATAGAGATTTATTCATGTTTTAAATAGAGACAACTAAACTGAGGAGTTTTGGCCTACTGCCTCCAGTACTAGCTAACTGGAGGTTATACAGGTCATTGAACTGCACCAAACATCAGCATACCTTCTTCAGCTGTTGCTACCCTTCCATCTGACCTGGACAAAGAGAGCACTTGATGTAGGTGAGAGGAGAGTGTGTTACGGAAACACAGGATCAAAGAGTCCGTAACACCTCAATGTCACACACACTTGTTTTTCTATCCTTGTGGGGGAAGGGAATGGCCCCACGAGAGAGAATTCTCCCTTGTTTTACTATCTCTGTTGGGACTTTTGGGGATTTCAGGTCCCCACAAGGATAGAAGAACAAGACCACAAACACACACACAGGGAGGGATAAATCAGGGAGGGTGACATAATGAAGATGAATGGAGAGTACGTGCTGAAACGCAGAGAGGGGGTCAGAGAATGGCACTGTTGCTGAACTGTGTGTGTGTGTGTGTGTGTGTGTGTGTGTGTGTGTGTGTGTGTGTGTGTGTGTGTGTGTGTGTGTGTGTGTGTGTGTGTGTGTGTGTGTGTGTGTGTGTGTGTGTGTGTGACTGAGGCTGTATACTTTAAGTGTGTGTGTGGCTGTGTATGTTGTAGTAGGTGTGTGTGTGGGTGGGGGAGATGGCATTAACAAGGCCTAATATCCGGGAATGGTTGAAAAAAATGAGAGGACACAGAGGGGGGTGGAATGCTGTCGTTTTCGGGAAGCGGTTAGGAAATCAGAAGCGTTGCGGGGGTACGGGGAAAGGAGGGTGGTCGGTATTTAGGGAGGGGGCGCACACAGATGTGTGAAACAGCCAGGGCAGAGCAGTGTTTATAGTGGTAGTAAACTTCTAAACACATTAAAAAAACACATCCTACCTCCCCTCCCACAGACTGACTCGCTTCTTTGACCTCTGACCCCTACTACATCTCCTCACTTCTCCCTCTATTCTTCCACCTTCATTTTCTCCCTCCAAATGGTAGAGGCCCTCTCTCCTGACTAGACACACTGTACAACTCTCTCCTACTCTTCTTTTCTCTCCCTCTCCCCCTGAGATGTGCTGTAGGACTTCCTCTCTCTCCCCTTCCTCTCCCTCCCTCCTTCCTTTCAGAAACCTCACCCCCTTTCTCTCCTAATATGAAGTGCTCTCCTTCTCTCCCCTCTATCTACATCTCCCTCTCTCATACGGGAGAGTAGTCATGTAGGCATCATGCTTCTCTGAATCTGCAGAGCACACACATACACAAACACGCTCCACAGATCTCATTAATCAACTATCCATGTGGAAAAGTCCCATTACAAGTGTGTGTGCGTGCGTGTGTGTGTGTGGTTACAGTGCGAAGCTCCCGTGACGGCGTGCCTCTGATGGACTTCCCTATTCTTTTTGTTACTGCATTTATTCACATAGTTAATCATTCTCTCTCTAGACCAGTATGTTCTCTGTCTCAGTCTGTGCGTGTGTGTGTGTGTGTTCTTAGTTCACTCGTAGGCCAGGACCATCACATGATTACCCAGGCTGACTTGCAATCTGATCGAGCTCTCTATTTTTAGATGTGAAATGTTGAAATAGATGGTGTGGTGGTTAGTAAACAGGACAGGCTGTATACTCACACCACCAGCTCACGGCATGGTGCTAGATCTGGAGGTGGCACACCCTGCACACATCAGAGGTTAACAGGCTTTAAATACCGCTCTCGATATTGACTTATTTAAACACTGTGGGAGTTGTGGATGGCCACTGAGCAGATCTTGCTAAGAGAACTGTTGGATGAGCCTCATAATAGAGACATACTGTTCCAGAGACAGAATACATATATCTTTGTTCGAGTCTTTCCACATCTGAAGCAAGCCATCTGTTTGCTTTGGTGCACGTGTCTGTTGGTCTGCCTCTTTGTCTGTCTTTCTCTCCCCTCTCTCGCTTTGCTCTCTCTCTCTCCCCTCTCTCTTTCTCTCTCCCTCTCTATATCTGTGGAGGTGATCTGCAGGCTTTGTGTGTGTGTGTGTGTGTGTGTGTGTGTGTGTGTGTGTGTGTGTGTGTGTGTGTGTGTGTGTGTGTGTGTGTGTGTGTGTGTGTGTGTGTGTGTGTGTGTGTGTGTGTGTGTGTGTGTGTGTGTGTGTGTGTGTGTGTGTGTGTGTGTGTGTGTGTGTGTGCGTGCGTGCGTGTGTCCATCCTTGCGTGCATGCTTGCTTGTGTGTGTTCTTGGCAAGCATGGTAGGGCCTTGGCTGTGGGACGTTCTGTACGGGAGCTCTGGTGGTAAAGCACAGCAAGGCCAACTGTAACGTCCCGTAGTGAACTATACTGAACCGTACACTAATGAGCGCACATGATACCGTGCGTAGAGGAGCTGACTCTCAGCTTTGGGTAGATTTGAGACTCTGTGCTATACAGAAGGGATCTAAAGTAAGGGAGCTTTTTGTTTCATACGGCCTGTGTATGTTTACTGTGCTGTGTATGTTGTGAACACATTCACACACTGTAGATATTTCTGTTTATGGATGTGTGGGTGTGTGCAGTAACTCACCACAGCATAAGTCAAGCACGTTTTCAGCAACGAGGTGACTGGGATCATGAAACACACTGACCTACAGGAGGGCCACCAGGACAATGTGACAGACCATGCCTGATTTTTAGGGCTCTGATTGGTTAGATAAGGTGGGCTTGATCAGGCAACACCCCCTCTCAGGGCAGTCCTGATTGGAGGAAACGGAGGGTAAACACAGAGGTCTTTGAGCACGTGGCCTTATGTAAAACTGAGCTCAGGGCGGGATGAATGGCGGGAGAGTGGGTGTGTGTGTGCATGTATGCCTGTGTGTGACCCACACATTAGCCAGGCCTCTTAGTGGCAGGAGAATGATCCATGATTCTTAAAGGATCATGTCCTGTGGACTGTGAACAGAGAAAGGGGCCCACCCTGTTGGAGTGACAGAGACCTGTGGACAATTTGAGAGTTTCCTGTTCATGTGTACATTATATCGTGTGGGCTTATTTGTGGGTTGGACTATTGTTGTGTGAATGTAGTATATTAGTCAAATGTAATGTGCAGAGACAGAGAACGAGCGAGAGTGAGAAAATGAGGAGAAAGCCAGAATAGAGGAGTGTGACCACTTTCACAATCCTGACCTCCTGACCTCCCTGTCCAGTTTACACACACACACGCACAACCTAAACACACACAAATAAGTGGAGCGATGCCCAGCCCAGGCCGGGAAAGAGCACATTTGGTTGAATGGAATGGAATGTTCTCTTCACTCTCCAGAACTCAGGGCAGCTGGAATTGGGAGTAGTGTGTGTAGTGTGTGTGTAGTGTGTGTGTAGTGTGTGTGTAGTGTGTGTGTAGTGTGTGTGTGTGTGTGTGTGTGTGTGTGTGTGTGTGTGTGTGTGTGTGTGTGTGTGTGTGTGTGTGTGTGTGTGTGTGTGTGTGTGTGTGTGTGTGTGTGTGTGTACGTGCGTGCGTGGAGGGTTACAATATAAATAACTTTGTCCTAACTCTCCTGCCCTCTGTATCAGCGCCTGGCCTGTAGTTTATGTATAATCCACATCATGTCAAAAACGTACGGTTAGCCCCCTCTCCCTCTTTTGTCTCTCTCGCACCTTCCCTCTGTGTTATTATTATTTACTTTTACTTTAACAAGGAGTCCCATTGAGACCAAGGTCTCATCTGCAAGGGAGCCCTGCATCTTACAATTACACAAATTACACATAGGAAATACACCAGAATATTCAATAAAACACTCATAAAAAGCATGTATCTCTCCTCTCTCTCACAAACATTATTTTCCTTAATCCCTCTTTTGGAAAACTCTTTTAGATACAAATGTCAAATATATGTCAACAATCCTTCCTCCAAAGGACTATAATATGGATTACATTTTGTGAAAATCCCCCAAATCATGGGCTTTTCTTTGACTGGTCTTTGTGAGGAATCGTGTGTGTGTGTTTTACCTGTTGTTGGTGACGCTTTTTGTTATTAGCCTGCAGACCTAAGAGGACCAGTCCTGCATCTCTCTCTCCTTATACAGTCGTGGCCAAACGTTTTGAGAATGACACAGATATTATTTTCCACAAAGTTTGCTGCTTCAGTGTCTTTAGATCTTCTTATCAGATGTTACTATGGAATACTGAAGTATAATTACAAACATTTCATAAGTGTCAAAGGCTTTTTATTGACAATTACATAAAGTTGATGCAAAGAGTCAATATTTGCAGTGTTGACCCTTCTTTTTCAAGACCTCTGCAATCCACCCTGGCATGCTGTCAATTAACTTCTGGGCCACATCCTGATTGATGGCAGCCCACTCTTGCATAATCAATGGTTGGAGTTTGTCAGAATTGGTGGGTTTTTGTTTGTCCACCCGCCTCTTGAGGATTGACCACAAGTTCTCAATGGGATTAAGGTCAGGGGAGTTTCCTGGCCATGGACCAAAATATCGATGTTTTGTTCCCCGAGCCACTTAGTTATCACTTTTGCCAAATGGAAAGGTGCTCCATCATGCTGGAAAAAGCATTGTTCATCACCAAACTGTTCCTGGATGGTTGGGAGAAGTTGCTCTCGGAGGATGTGTTGGTACCATTCTTTATTCATGGTTGTGTTCTTAGGCAAAATTGTGAGTGAGCCCACTCCCTTGGCTGAGAAGCAACCCCACACATGAATGGTCTCAGGAGGCTTTACTGTTGGCATGACACAGGACTGATGTTAGCGCTCACCTTGTCTTCTCCTGACAAGCTTTTTCCGGATGCCCCAAACAATCAGAAAGGGGATTCATCAGAGAAAATGACTTTACTCCAGTCCTCAGCAGTACAATCCCTGTACCTTTTGCAGAATATCAGTCTGTCCCTGATGTTTTTCCTGGAGAGAAGTGGCTTCTTTGCTGCCCTAAGTCTTCGCCTCACTGTGCGTGCAGATGCACTCACACCTGCCTGCTGCCATTCCTGAGCAAGCTCTGTACTGGTGGTGCCCCGATCCCACAGCTGAATCAACTTTAGGAGACGGTCCTGGCGCTTGCTGGACTTTCTTGGGCGCCCTGAAGCCTTCTTCACAACAATTGATCCGCTCACCTTGAAGTTCTTGATGATCCGGTAAATGGATGATTTAGGTGCAATCTTACAGGCAGCAATATCCTTGCCTGTGAAGCCCTTTTTTGTGCAAAGCAATGATGATGGCACATGTTACCTTGCAGGTAACCATGGTTGACAGAGGAAGAACAATGGTTCCAAGCACCACCCTCCTTTTGAAGCTTCCAGTCTGTTATTCGAACTCAATCAGCCTGACAGAGTGATCTCCAGCCTTGTCCTCGTCAACACTCACACCTGTGTTAACGAGAGAATCACTGACATGATATCAGCTGGTCCTTTTGTGGCAGGGCTGAAATTCAGTGGAAATGTTTTTGTGGGATTCAGTTCATTTGCATGGCAAAGAGGGACTTTGCAATTAATTGCAATTCATCTGATCACTCTTCATAACATTCTGGCGTATTTGCAAATTGTCATCATACAAACTGAGGCAGCAGACTTTGTGAAAATTTATATTTGGGTCATTCTCAAAACGTTTGGTCACGACTGTAGAGTGATTGATATCGTTTTATTACTTAAGTACAGTATGTGTGTTTGCCCCAACGGTGGTCAATGTTGACATAAGACTCAGATTAGATATGGTTTACATGGGAGTGTCTGTCTGTCTGTCTGTCTGTCTGTCTGTCTGTCTGTCTGTCTGTCTGTGGCTCAGATCACTGAACCCAAGCAATCAGTGCTGACAGAGCAGGTCTGGAGGCGGAGTAATGGTGTAAGAGGAGCTACCAACGACCTCAGTGCACTCTCACCTTTGACCCCGCCCAGCCTCCCAGCCTGATGTTCACCTCACAACCTGGACACTTCCTGTCATACAGGGTGTGAAGAGCTCTCGGTCTGTGTGTGTGTGTGCATGTGTTAGATAACCTCGGAGGGTAGGGCAGGTCTTTTAGGAAAGAGATAGCACTACCCCCTGTGGCTGAAGGCATGGTTCAGGCTTGGCTTGAACCAGTAAAGCAGGGGAGGAGAAGGGAAGGTGGGGGGGGGGGGTTAGAATAGTGGATAGGCGGGGAGGTGTAGAGAGATTGGAGGCCGGCAGAGACATTTAGGACAGGACAGACCGCTCATCCTTTTCTTCCAAGTTACAGATGAGGCCAGAATGACCCAGGCTATCCTGTCAGACCACAGTGATATATGAGGCTTAGCTGGGTGATGAAACCAACTTGAACAACTCCTAGTGGTAGATACTGTAGAGCTCAGTATTACTAGAATATCTCTATCTCATACAAGCCTCTTAAAAATGGTGTGTGTGTGTGTGTGTGTGTGTGTGTGTGTGTGTGTGTGTGTGTGTGTGTGTGTGTGTGTGTGTGTGTGTGTGTGTGTGTGTGTGTGTGTGTGTGTGTGTGTGTGTGTGTGTGTGTGTGTGTGTGTAGATTCCTATCGTAGTTGCTGACAGTGATGAATTGTTCCCACATGTTGCTGATGGACAAAAAGTCCTCTGTGCTCTGGCTGCAGCTGGTGTCCACATACATTACATACATACATACATACATACATACATACATAACAATCTGTCAGTTCAACATTAGCTACGGCGCAGGCATGGAAGGAGAGGAATAACAGTGTAGCTATCCCTGGGACGAGATGACAACTGAGGAGATGTAGAGAGCTGTGTGTGTGTTCAAGGCCATGAGCGTTTGTTAGCATTGTGTATACATGTGCAGTCATACATTGTATTTATGCGTCTTGCCAGTAGTAGGGATAAAGGGTGTATTTGTGTAGTTAGTTTAGGTGTGTGTGTGTGTGTGTGTGTGTGTGTGTGTGTGTGTGTGTGTGTGTGTGTGTGTGTGTGTGTGTGTGTGTGTGTGTGTGTGTGTGTATAAGAGAGAGAGAGAGAGAGACAAAGAGTTAGAGAGATATGAATCAGAGCTACTGTCTCATTTTTCTTAATGGTCTTTGGGAATAACCCAGAGGACCAAGTGTAGTGAGTATACTGTACTCTCACTGCAGTGTCGCAAGCACACAGACACACACACAAACCACACACTTACATACACACATTACACCCTCTCTTAACAATTACTTTTTAGTGGTACAGAAAAGAGAGGGGGGGAATAGAGGACATATTAAAGAGTTCCAGTGTTGGGAGAGAAGGAGTGAGAATGTATTAAGTGTCAGGAGCTGGCAGATATATGTTTACAGGGGGAGAGAACCTCAGAGATTCCATTCACTCTGTTCCCTCTCTTTTCTTCCCTCACTTGCTCCCTCTCCCTCTCGCTCCCTCCATAGATGTTATCCCCCCTCTCTGCTCACACCCCCACCCTCTTTATAATTTGATGTATCTAGTTATTTCAAGAATTCTTTAAGCGTTCTTCCTTCATTCATTTAGCTCGTAGCAGCTGTAAACAGTTAGTGTGGGAGTGTGTAGGTTCTGGGGCTGTTTGTTTTTAGCTGCTGTAATTAAGCAGCCTTACGTCATGCCTCTGGAGATGCTGCCTGGCTGGCTGGCTGGCTGTAAACACTGGTTTCTTGGTATCTCTCCTCATCTTACTTCATAGGACAGACCTACACGCACATATACACACCGTGGCCAAAGTATTGCCTACGACTTAGTAAAACAACATACTGTGTACTAACAGTACATACTATTGAGAACTTACCGTTTAGCAAAAATGTATGCAGTAAGCAACAAATGTCAACATGCCACTCATCCATACTGAGAAGGCGTCATCTAATGCGCAATCGTGCTCGTTCCCTGCTATTCGTTCGTTTGTCAAAAACACGGTTGGTGTGAAAAGACAATTCTCTCCCTCAATAGTGTGCAATGCATTCTACTAGATGAAAAGCCGAAATGAATGTGACATCCTGGCATTTAAAGCACACTCAGTACCGCTATTGCCCTCACACACAACTCTCAAAGGCAACGTTACACACAACGTTACACATTTTCCCGAACAGAATAACAATCCAATCCACATTGTCAGTGTACGGTAAGAGAGGAAGGGAAAGAGGAGATTGGTTGGGGGAAACAATATTTGGATTCCCACAAAAAAAAAAAACGACTTTGGCTCGCTCAGATTTCATACCCAATAATCTATTCTGTTTTGGGGCAGAGAAAAAACATGCAAAGATATAATATGAAAGAAATGTATGTTTTGGATGGTGTTTAGGTTGTTCATATCTATGGATATATGTGACTCACCACCTAGATTCGGTATTATGTAGCAAAATTTGAAATATTTTCTACATTGGATAAAAGTAGAGACTCACGGCTAACAAATTGTATATTTTGCATTGCATTTTTGAGGAACAATGGGAAAGTAATTCTGCTTTGAAATTGATAAACTTGTAAACTCACTTTTGAGAAAATGGCCTATGAATGTTTTGGTATTGTAACGTTCGTCTGGTGGTGTATTAACGGACCAAGGCGCAGCGGGTGATGAATACATACTGACTTTAATTGAACAGACGAAAACACTGACAAAACACTAGAACAAACTACAAAACAATAAACAAAGGCAACAGACCTGAAACAAACGAACTTACATATAGACGAAGGACGCAAGAACAGGAACAGACTACCTAAAACGAACGAACAAACGAAACAGTCCCATGTGGATTACACAGACACAGGAACAATCACCCACCAACAAACAGTGAGAACAACCTACCTTAATATGACTCTCAATCAGAGGAAATGAAAACCACCTGCCTCTAATTGAGAGCCATACCAGGCAACCCATTAACCCAACATAGAAAACACATAACATAGACTACCCACCCAAACTCACGCCCTGACCAATTAAACACATACCAAACAACAGAAAACAGGTCAGGAATGTGACAGGTATCTAGTGAAGAGCTCTTCTTTGTCTACACCCATTCAGCATCGTTCACACCCTTTTAAGCTTTAGATCCACCCATCTCGTTTCGCTCTCGGAGCGCACACTTGCCGCTCTGACCGATGATTTGTTTACCTCTGGATAACATGAAAACAGCCTGACGAGCTCTGCTGGCAACAATTTCATTATGCTTTTTTGCCGACATTTACTGACACCGGCCATATTCAACGAGTGTTGTACACTTTAGCTTAAGACATGTAGCTAGCTAACATTAGGCTCTAACTAGCAAAGCAAACGGTTCTGGGATACGAATAATAACGTCATAAACGTAACTGTAGCTAGCTATCTTACCCGTATACATCATCATGCATGATGGACGCGTCTCCCTGTCACGGAAGCCATGTCACGGTTGCCCTTAGTTTGAAGATGTAATCCGGAGACAGTTGTTTTCTCCATCTCTTTAGCTATCATACTCAAATTCCATAGATTTCGAAACTCAATCCTCCAGAAAGTGGAGAGCAACACTCATGCAGCTCCACTACACTATACATGTTTTAAAAAGCTGTGTTCGACAGGATTACCAACACAGACTGACGAGCTCACATAGACAGAACCTGCTATATGGCAGACCAATCTGAACTCCTCTCTTGGCATGTCCAGCCCACTCATTATCTCAGCCAATCATGGCTAGCGGGAACGTTGCAGGATTTTTCTGTGGCTAAACTAACTACACTCGTAATTTAACAATTGTATTCGTATTTACAGATGGCATACAAGTTTGTTATTAAGGCACATGAAAGTTCACATGTTCCAAAAGGCATTTCTGCCACAAAAAAAACGCACTTTGATTTAAAAATAAAATGTAAACGTTCAAATGGCTCTCCTGTGAAGTCGTGACTTGCGAGATACGCCTAGTTTCCTGAAACGGGTCACATATCAAAACCCCAGTCTCTCTCAGGGCCCATAGAGAACCATATGTTTGGAAAGAAACTGGAAAGAGGCATGGATGAATTTCCATTGCAGTACCTCAATGTGTTCAGTTCTTTTGGGTCACCTTCCCTATTTATAATCAGTAAAATGACCTCGATTTTTGTGTGTTGAAACATGTTTGGTATAAAACGTACTGTTTGTGGAGTAACCACGCAGAGCCATCACTCTATGTGTAAGCCACACATAACACACACCATTAAGTAGTTACGTCCATTCATCCTGTGTGTAGAGGATGTAACCAATAGACCAGTAGAGTCTGGAGCTTTGTTCTTGCACAGTCTTCCCTTGTCCGGTGATGATATGTGAGGTTAGAGAGTGTGTGTTCATTACTCCATCATAAACGGGCCATGGTACTGTATATGAAAGCATGTCAGCTGAAGCATCCACATGGCCACGGATAGATGGGTGTTATCTTGTGTGTGTGTGTGTGTGGCGCGATGGACATGTGGATGCTGTGAGTGGTATGGTATTACAGTTCCTTTAATTGTACTGGTACCATTATGAAATTATAATCTTGTGAGCAAAACATTTTAGCGGCCCCCCCCTCATGACAGCAAAGAACATTTACATTTTTAAAGTTCATTTCATGTAATTCTACTCATTTTGCCATGGGGTGGAGAGAAAATGTTGCCGTTTTACAGCTAATTTCCTGCAATTCTACATATTTTGCCATAGGGTGGAGGAAAATGTTTGCCGTTTTTAATATGATAGCTGATGATCAATGGGCCCCACCGTGGTCGATAAATCGACCATCCTTACTGTAAGATTAGATAGCTGGCCGCTAGACTAACTTACCAATTAGCTGATATGGGCTAATTAAGTGACTGCTGATGCACGGCCACATTTAGAAATTGCACCTTGTGTATTATATTATTCTAACTCTCAACAGTAAGTTGAGACCCCGACTGAGTTCCCTGAGTTATTAAAATTATTATAATTATTTTTTTTATTGGTCCACAGGGTGCCAGTTGCCCATCCCTGATGTAGGCTTATCCCTGCTATAAAAACAAACTGTTTGAGTATTTGATGGTGAATAAGCACAACCTGCTGTGTGTCTCGCAACTCTGTTCTGAACATGAAGGAGCCTGTCTCAGATCAATACACACCAGCGATGACTCACAATCCCCCTGCCAAGTACGCACACACACTTCAAAACCTGCCTGTTATGTAATGTCGTGGCGGGGGTCCCTTTTGTGTGTGTGTGTAGGATTAATGATAGAGCACACTAAGTCACACACACACTACAATGGGAGCAATAGGAACATCAACGCTAATTGTTGCTGCATGTTATTCATGTGTTGCTATCTGTGGCGTTCCATTCAGCAGGGAATGAACAGTCAACGCTTTATTCCTCTAGCAGCGCTAGTCTCAAAGAACATTGAGTACAAACTCAATGGGTGGTTTATAAATCAATGTTCCTGGACTTAGTGAACATGATTCATACGATCATTGATTGGAAAATGAAAAAGAATATGAATACTCAATACTGATTACATGCATTGTTTGCTTAATTACTTTTCAATGATTTTGAGCACTGTAGTGGACGCTCTAACACTCTCTCTCTCTCTCTCTCTCTCTCTCTTTTCTATCTCTCTGACAGAACTCCATCCGGCACAACCTCTCCCTCCACAGTCGTTTCATCCGTGTCCAGAACGAGGGAACGGGAAAGAGTTCCTGGTGGATGATAAATCCGGAGGGAGGAAAAGGTGGGAAGGCCCCCCGGCGCCGTGCTGTCTCCATGGACAACAGCAACAAATACACCAAGTCTGCCCGCGGCCGCGCAGCCAAGAAGAAGGCGGCCCTGCAGGCAGTGGCGGCAGGCGAGGGGAGCGGAGACAGCCCCTCAGGGCTTTCCAAGTGGCCGGGCAGCCCCACATCACGGAGCAGTGAGGACCTGGATGCCTGGACAGACTTCCGCTCACGCACCAACTCCAACGCCAGCACGCTGAGCGGGCGCCTCTCGCCCATCCTGGCCAACCCAGAGTTGGACGAGGTGCCGGACGATGAACCGCCGCTGTCGCCCATGCTATACTCCAGCCCTGGCAGGGCGCTGTCGCCCGGGAACCCCCCCACGCCCAATGGGAAGGCAGTGCCCGCAGAGCTGCCTCGTTTGGCAGACCTGGCAGGAACCATGAACCTGAACGACGGGCTGGCGGATGCCCTGATGGATGAGCTGCTGGATAACATTACTCTGGCCCCCAACCCAACCGGACCGACCGCCCAGAGAGGATCCACCGGGTTCAGCTTTGGCTCCAAGCCTGCCGGGCTGGGTTCCACCTCCTTAGCCGCCTCTCCCTCCGCTGCATCCCCCTCTAATGGTGCAAGCAGCGGCGGCTACAATAATTCCATCTTCGGGCCTCTCGCAGCGGGTTCCTCTCTGCGGCCTGCCCCCATGCAGACCATCCAGGAGAATAAGCAGACGTCCTTCTCCTGCATCTCCCACTTCGGCAGCCAGACCTTGCAGGACCTTCTCAACTCAGAGGGCCACAGCCACAGCGACGTCATGATGACCCAGTCCGATCCGCTGATGTCACAGGCCAGCGCCGCCGCCGTCATCTCCCAGAACTCCCGGCGAGGCCTCATGCTCTGCAGCGACCCCATGATGACCTTTGGGACCACGGTTGCTGGACAGGGAGGGCAGGGAGGTCTCTTGCACCCCCACAACCACAACCAGGGCTCCCTGAGGACCCTGAACGGGGGTCTGAGCCTGAACAACGAGGCCAACATCAAGCAGCAGCTCCTGCATTCTCCACTGAGACTTGGATCCAACGGCTCCTCTATGATGCAGATTGATTCGTCTCTCTTCCTGAACGGGAGCGCTGGTGGCAGTGGTGGGATCTGCTCGCTAGGCCCCGACCGCTTTCCCACTGACCTGGACTTGGACATGTTTAATGGGAGCCTGGAGTGTGACATGGAGTCCATCATCAGAAACGAGCTGATGGACGCAGATGGCCTGGACTTTAACTTTGAGTCTCTGGCCAACCTGAACGGAGCCAACCTTGGCAGCTTCACCAGCACCAAGCAGGGACCTCAGAACTGGGTCCCTGGCTGAGAGAGAGGACTCGCTCTGGAGGTGGCGGAGCAGGTCAGAGTCCATGTCACTGTCTGTGTACATCTGGGACTGCCATTCGTGCCAGAGAGAGAGAATATGTGATTTTATGTCTGTTTTTAGCTGTCTAGCAGAGAATAGTGAAAGCATGTTTATCGATTTGTCATGTTCCTTCTTGAAAGTAATTTTGGACTGTGTCGCTTGGATTACTGTTTCAGCTACGACCCAGCAAAAAACCACCCCATTGACCCAGTGTATTCGGTGGGCAAGGTGGGAACAGGCTAAACCACACAATGCCCACACCAGCCCAACACAGGCTAGCCTACACCAGCCCAACACGGGCCAGCCCTCACCAAACCCAACATGGGCTAGCCCACACCAGCCCTACATGGGCTAGCCTACACCAGCCCAACACAGGCTAGCCCACACAGGTGGCTAGCCCACACAGTTATTAAATTGTAATAAATAAATAATAATTTAATAAATCCCTTTTAAATAGAATAAGTGCATCGGCAGTCCAATATTTATGCCTGCATTGGGCCCACGTAGTGCCAATTTAGACATGTTTTCTGGGAAGAGATGGGCTTACTTCAGGCAAAGTGAGGGGTGCCTTCACCAGATATGGGCCACCCACCTTGGGCCTCACTGGGAAAATACCTTGGGGGCCAACATGGAGCCGATGAGCAAAGGCTCATTGGCCCAATGTGGGAAGTCTTGCGTAATTGGTCAGACACTCAATTAAGTTCTGGGTCCATACGTGTTAAGAGAAGAGATCACAAGAACAAGTATCAGAACTGGAACAAAAAGCTCCACTCTCTCTCTTTACACCACACTTTATCTACGGTACCATTTATGTTAACATAGTATGTCCACAAGAAATTTACATGGGGCCAATATTTGGGCCCACATAGTGCCAATTTGGACATTTTTGCTGGGTAATAATCTGATATTGAATTATGATTATAAATGAATCCCATTCACTCAGATCTGATGTAATTTCCCATATCTCCCTCTCTCCAGGTCCCAACTGTAAAGCATGAGAAGATCAGACACAAAATGTCCTTTTTGCCAAACCTGCCATCAGCACAACGTGGAATAAAAACCCCTCTGTTTACACAAGACCTCCTCTAGAGAAACCTAACTTTGCTCCCACTCTGACCAACCATGAATGATTTCAAAGACACAGACTCAAGACTCTACTGTCAGTTACTCAAAGCCTCCTGCAAAACAAATAAATAAATAAAAAAAACTATGTGAAATCGTCACGACAAGCTCATCTCAGAATTATGCAATCTTCCTTTGAGAAAATACCAGTCAGGTCAAAATGAATTGTAAAGATTTCAGAGAGAGAGAGAGACTGTGTTTTGTTTATCTGAAGGGGTTTTGGGATGGGAAACCAGGACATGTGGCAAGCAAGGTTGTAATGTACAGTGAAGTAATTCCTGTTCGAAAAATGACAAAAGATAAACAAAAACAAAAGTAATGTTGTGTGAAATCTAATATAGTAGTTTCTGGGGTGAGTTATCTTGAAAATCTTCCCTCTGTTTTCACTCAGTGATTTTAAATGTTTAATGTTTGTTTTAAATTCCTGTTTTATCATCATCACTGTATCTGCACCACACATGTTTGTGTAAAAAAAAGTATTGATTCAATTGAAGGAAGGAGACAATATCTGCATTTAGAATAGCGACAACACACACACGTTACACACACACACACACCTCCCAAAATGACAAGACTCCATAGCCCCTTAGGAGTGATGGTGACAAACATAACGCCATGCACTTCAGGTTTTGTTGTTTTCATTTTACATGAGTTTGATTAGTCCCAGTTTTAAAATTACTTATAATAATGATGTACAATTATCCTTAGCCAAATACTATACAGAGAGATTGGTATCGTTTGTGTGTATCTACAGTTGAAGTCGGAAGTTTACAGACACCTTAGGCAAATACATTTAAACTCAGTTCTTCACAATTCCTGACATTTAATCTGAGTAAACATTCCCTGTCTTAGGTCAGTTAGGATCACCACTGTATTTTAAGAATGTGAAATGTCAGAATAATAGTAGAGAGAATGATTTATTTCAGCTTTTATTTTCTTTCATCACTTTCCCAGTGGGTCAGAAACTTACTTAAACTCAATTAGTATTTGGTAGCATTGCCTTTAAATTTTTTAACTTGGGTCAAATGTTTCGGGTAGCCTTCCACAAGCTTCTCACAATAAGTTGGGTGAATTTTGGCCCATTCCTCCTGACAGAGCTGGTGTAACTGAGTCAGGTTTGTAGGCCTCCTTGCTCACACACGTTTTTTCAGTCTGCCCACATATAGGATTGAGGTCAGGGTTTTGTGATGGCCACTCCAATACCTTGACTTTGTAGTCCTTAAGCCATTTTGTCACAACTTGGAGTCATTGTCCATTTGGAAGACCCATTTGCGACCAAGCTTAAACTTCCTGACTGATGTCTTAAGATGTTGCTTCAATATATCCACATAATTTTACCTCCTCATGATACCATCTATTTTGTGAAGTGCACCAGTCCCTCCTGCAGCAAAGCACCCCCACAACATGATGCTGCCACCCCCGTGCTTCACGGTTGGGATGTTGTTCTTCGGCTTGCAAGCCCCCCCCCCTTTTCCTCCAAACATAACGATGGTCATTATGACCAAACAGTTCTATTTTTGTTTCATCAGACCAGAGGACATTTCTCCAAAAAGTATGATCTTCGTCCCCATGTGCAGTTGCAAACCGTAGTCTGGCTTTTTTATGGCGGTTTTGGAGCAGTGCCTTCTTCCTTTCTGAGCGGCCTTTCAGGTTATGTCGATATAGGACTTGTTTTACTGTGGATATAGATACTTTTGTACCTGTTTCCTCCAGCATCTTTACAAGGTCCTTTGCTGTTGTTCTGGGATTGATTTGCACTTTTCACACCAAAGTACGTGTTCATCTCTAACGCGTCTCCTTCCTGATCGGTATGACGGCTGCGTGGTCCCATGGTGTTTATACTTGCGTACTATTGTTTGTACAGATGAACGTGGTACCTTGAGGCGTTTGGAAATTGCTCCCAAGGATGAACCAGAGTTGTGGAGGTCTACAATTATTTTTCTGAGGTCTTGGCTGATTTCTTTTGATTTTCCCATGATGTCAAGCAAAGATGAACTGAGTTTGAAGGAAGGCCTTGAAATACATCCACAGGTACACCTCCAATTGACTCAAATGATGTCAATTAGCCTATCAGAAGCTTCTAAAGCCATGACATAATTTTCTGGAATTTTCCAAGCTGTTTAAAGGCACAGTCAACTTAGTGTATGTACACTTCTGACCCACTGGAATTGTGATACAGTGAGTTATAAGTGGAATAATTTGTCTGTAAACAATTGTTGGAAAAATAACTTGTGTCATGCACAAAGTAGATGTCCTAACCGACTTGCCAAAACTATAGTTTGTTAACAAGACATTTGTGGAGTGGTTGAAAAACGAGTTTAAATGACTCCAATCTAAGTGTATGTAAACTTCTGACTTTGACTGTAACTGTAACAAAAAAAAAAGGAGAAAAAAAAAGAGTAATCTGTCATGGATCTATGTAAAGTACACTGCAGTGGAACCTTCAAGTTAAAGGAGGAGCCGAGGAGGAGGGGGGAGTTTAGCAGTTATTTCTTAGCTAATTGGAAGGTTGCATCTAGGACGTGTAGTACAGCATATGTAGCCAAAATGAATACCTATGTTCTTGCGTTGTGTACATTTACACACCATAACAGGTGCTATGATGTACACAGTGTTTGGGTCCAGGCCCTAGCGATCCGTGCGTTTTACCTACGCGGCCTGCTGAGTCGTAGCCGTAGAAGTAGCAACAGCAGGGTGGCGCTGAGAGGCCAGGAGGTTGTACAGTCAGGCTCCACCCCCTCTGGCAGCCATTTTGTTTTTATTGAGCAAAACAATAAGCTATCTGTGTATATTGCCAAATTACTTGAAACATGTACATGTAGGTGATGCTGGCAGCCAAATTCACAACACACACACATAGCGAAAAATAAGAGCAGGGATATGTGTTTTAGCTCTGCTTGTTGTTTCGTTGTGGGCATGAGGGGCATGTTATTATCTGCATATACCATCACTCAGGGGGAAGAGGGAGCTAGCCCATGCCTAACATTACCCCAGGTCACATGGTAGGACACGCAACAACATGTCCTTTGTTGGCAAAATGTACTGCTTGTGTCGTGAACCTGTAACCTGTGAACTATGACCTTTCAAGAGGAAGAGGAAAATCTTCACTTGGTCCTGTCATTTCATTTTTTTGTCATCGTAGTTTTTTCTTCTCATGTGGAGTTCATGATGCGCGCACACCCACACCCCTCACAGACACACCTGGTGCTCCTACAGGTCTCTCCTGTAACACCTGAGTGTGTGTTCGTGTGTGTGTGACTGTAGACTTTTATCTACATTTTTGATTTTATCTCACAAGGATATGTTATCCTTCGTTATCCTTCATGGCGCATACAGCACCCCCTCTGTATGCATGTACTGTATTATGCATTATGAATTGTGTGAAATGCATCTATATGCTCAGTTTATGTCCTTATATACTCATGTAGTACTTGGCCCTTGGTTTTTTGTGATGCCTCGGAAGGTAGAGTTGAAGAAAGAACTTTACATTACTTGCCGGGTGGGAGGGAAGACACTACGCTAGTATTAGCAATGCTTTTGTTGAACCAGATAGAGAACCAGGAAACCATTATTGTAGCAGCATCTGGGCCGCTGGTACCCCTTCTGTGTCTGGGGTAGTTACTCAGAGAGTTGCCCTGGCCTGTCTCTCCTGTAAAATAGTGTACAAACAAACCAACGTGTGTATGTATGTCCGTCACCCGGAGGCTGAGGCAGGGGAGTGTTTGTGCATGACTGGGTAGGTGATCTACTGTAGCAGTGCTACCTGAAATTTGGTGCATGACCCCCCAACCCCTAACTGCTTCTTTACAGCCCCCACCCCTTCACTGAAGTTCTACACCAGTGGTGCACTCAGCTCTCTCAGTATGGGGAGAATCTCTATGAGTCTGAGTAGATCCCCCTAAACTTAAAATCTTCTAACCACATTGTTTTCTGGAACCTGTGACTTCCAACAAACCTAGAACTTCTATGACTCCTCACTGCACCTTAACCCTTATAGAAATGCCCCTGTGTTATCGTGTACAGACAGACAGAGAAGGGGAGAAAGAACCCAGTCAGCCCAGAACAGATGTTCCACAAATGCATTCTTTGCTACTGCGTTTAGCCCCATAATGATGGCACATGCCATCCAAACCCAGTATTACCAGGCTGTATCACATCCTGCCGTGATTGGGAGTCGCATGGAGCGGCATCCGCGTTTGGCCGGGGTAGGCCGTCATTGTAAATAAGAATTTGTTTTTAACTGACTTGCCTAGTTAAAGAAAGATTAAAGATAATGATAATTACCCCCATGTCCGGAATAAAAAGACAGAAGTGCCACTAGTTACTCTTTCAGTCATGACACAAGCCCCCCGTTCTTCTAAGCTCTTCTTGATCCTAGAACCTTCTGCACATCATTAGCCCCGCCCCTCACCTGCCATGCAGTCACCTATGACCGCTGCTCTTTGACCCCTGTAGTACACTCGCTTCTTCTCGACGATGTTGATGTTAGTGGGTATTTTTCCTGTGTATTCCATTTTGAATTGTAATCTAGTTTGTATAACAAATGGTGCGCATGTAAATAAACCTTGGTGAAGCTCCACACTCTAACTGGTTCCAGAAGTGCTCATTTTCTTTATGACATGTTTTGGGTTTACTGAACATGCACAGAGGATTATAGAATTTATTCAAATGTACAACTATACGTGAGTGTGCCATTTATTGGTTGTTAGAAATTAGAACGAATAGGTAATACATTGGTTATTAATAGTTACTATTAATAAAACCTTAAGTACACTTGGACATGGGATGGGTACTTTTCCATAATTATTGCGTAACAGGGAGAAGAGGATGTAGAGAACATATTTGGTGTAGTAATGTTGCTCGTAAACACTTTGTAAACACAGCCCAAATCTCCCTCACGCAACCCCCCGACCACCCCACACACAATGCCTGCCACCTCCCCAAGGTAAGGTTTCGGTCAGCTGGCTAACTAAGAAAGGCCAGTATTTCAGCTATGAGGCCAGAGGTGAGTTAGTTTAGTTCAATAGAAATGCCCTGAAGCAATGTTCCCTTTAATTGTTTTCATCACTGAGCAAATTTCAGGTCTGCTGAGTGCAAACTTCCGGCACACGTTCACTGTGAATACTGAGGCTGTACCCGCTTTAAGTTAGTTTTAACAGTGGTCAAGTAGGCTACTGTGGCAATTTGATTGTAATGTAGGCCTAACATAGGGGCCTACCATCAAAAACAATGGAGAAAATGCATCCAATAACATTTTAACATGGAAATAGCTGTTCTATTTTTCAGCCTACAGTAGCAGCCAATGTGTTCAATGTAGGCTTACATTCCAAAAACATGCAGGGCTTGACTTTAACCTGTTTATCCACCTGTCCTTCAGACAACGAGGTGACTGAAAATGTTGTTGTGTTGTTTGATGCAAAATAAATACTTTACAAAATAAAATGCATTATTATTCCCATACCATTATTACAGAGAAGCAGACTAAGCATACTACCCTCTGCATGTTGGCTACTTAGCTTATTCAAGCCTGTCTCAAAATATAACACTGCCCTTTTAAGACAAAACAAAGCTCTTTACCTGACTTGCTGTCTAGAATGTCTAGAAATGCACACGCTTTGTTCTCTTGTAGGAATCAATCACTTCCCCACTGCTGACTACAAATTATTTATAACTGGGCTAATAACTCATTAAACAAGGTCTAAATCATGTTTGATGCACTTTGTATGTAAAAATGTGTGCAGTACTGGGTAGTTGAGATGATAGGAACACTGTGGACAATTTTCAGCAAGTTGCAACCATGAAATACAGTTATAAACAGTTTGACAAACAAGGTCTAAATCATGTTTGATGCACTTTGTAAGTAACAATGTGTGCAGTACTGGGTAAATCTCAAAACAAGACAATCTACGGATGACCGCTGGTGCTGTAAAAACAGTCCAGTTCAAAGTGAATGGCATATCCATACAATGGTCTATTTTTATATAGGCCTACTGGAGCGCTAATTGGTTATGGTGCACCGGTCTTTGTAGAGTAGGTGCTTGAGTCGTGCCTGTCAATGCAATAGAATCCTACTCCGATGCGTTCTGCCTACAACAAAATCTCTTATATAATTAGTTTTGAATACTAAGTCTTGCATAGTTCATTTTGTTTCAGTATGTTGTCTTGAAAGTGGCTAATATTGCGTTGATTCGATCACAATTCCCACAGTAAAGGGAAACGTTAATAGTGTTAACTAATGGGGAAAATGCTAGAAAGTTGAGTGAAGTTCAATCTCATGCTTCTCTGCACGTGCTGATATTTCTTCTGCGTGGCAGTCCCCGGGTGCCCGTTTTGTTTAATGTCCAAGCACTACACAGCTGATTAAAATAACCAACTCATCATCAGGCTTCGATTATTTGAATCAGCTGTGTAGTGCTTGGGCAAAAAACTAAATGTGACCTAGACAACTAATTCAGCCAATTAGACCAGTCTGCTGCATACTCACTGAAAGTCATGGGGTTTGACTTAACTTATCTACCTCTCTCTAGGTTTCACTGTTTGTCTTTTTTTCTGTCTCTCTCTCACTTTTTTTCTCTCTGACTCCTATTTGTCAGGAACTATGACCTTTTTTACACTATGACAGATTCTCTAGAAGTTTCGAGAGAATACCCTCAGCTATAGCTTTTTTAATCATGTGAACTTGCGAACTTGTTACGTCTCTACCGCTACCTCCGGAAGTAGCGCTTGACATGTTCCCGACAGTTGCCCCCCTCTGAGCAGGGCAGTGAGAACAGAATTGCCTCATTAGGCCCAACACTCCGACAGTATGGTAATAGCAGAGCAAAGATTTTGTACAGACATTTTCATTTTCATATTTGAGACTTGTTTTATTGAGTTTTTACTTGAAGTTGCAGTAACAGCCATTTACATTCTGAAATTGCCGGCTGCACTGAGCCAAGTAAAACTATGGAAGCCCATCCCCACCACCCAAAAAAAATTACAATGTCGATAGTAGATCCTACAAAACTAATATGTTTTTAACATTACAACTGGGAATTTGGAAACAAAATGAGCTCAGATTGGGAAAAATCATAATGTCTGTAATCTTCAGGTCAAAGAAAGATAACGACCCCAAACACACCTCCAAGACGACCACTGCCTTGCTAAAGAAGCTGAGGGTAAAGGTGATGGACTGGCCAAGCATGTCTCCAGACCTAAACCCTATTGAACATCTGTGGGGCATCCTCAAACGGAAGGTGGAGGCGTGCAAGGTCTCTAACATCCACCAGCTCCGTGATGTCATCATGGAGGAGTGGAAGAGGACTCCAGTGGCAACCTGTGAAGCTCTGGTGAACTCCATGCCTAAGAGGGTTAAGGCAGTGCTGGAAAATGATGGTGGCCACACAAAATATTGACACTTTGGGCCCAATTTGGACATTTTCACTTAGGGGTGTACTCACTTTAGTTGCCAGCGGTTTAGACATTAATGGCTGTGTGTTGAGTTATTTTGAGGGGACAGCAAATTTACACTGTTATACAAGCTGTACACTCACTACCTTACATTGTAGCAAAGTGTCATTTCTTCAGTGTTGTCACATGAAAAGATATACTCAAATATTTACAAAAATGTGAGGGGTGTACTCACTTTTGTGATATACTGTATATATATATATATATATATATATATATATATATATATATTCACATTCATTCCCCAATGAGCGGCGTTGTGGCACTAAGTGATGGTTGTATGGGGACTTTGTTTATGGCTCTATCCCTTCCTAAGTGTCAAAGGAACTAAACCGAAAAGGAATGAAAGCATAAACAAAATATATGCAAAATATAGTTCTCACACCAAAATCATTTAATTGGACTTTCTTCTATATATGTCCAATGTCCTGGCAAAATGACAATCATGGCATTGTCTCTAATGTCATGTCTAGGGTTTTCCTACTTGGTGTGTTGCTTAGGCCCTATCCTAAGTTGATAACTGTATGATAAGTCTACAGCTGTAAGGCACTAGTCTTGGGGAGTCTACAGGGATGACTTCTGGTCTTCTGGAAAGAAAACTGGTGAGTAATGTAACTGTAGAGTCAAAGGCCTCAAAGTAAATGTTCAACTTTACTAAGGCTGGTATTTTGCCCGGACCCTTAAGTGATCCTAGCGTAAATCCTAATTGGATGTTCCGTTGTGCATGTGCGTTTATGCTTACACACTAGCGTGGATGTCAAGGGAAGAAAACCAAGTATCCTGGCAGATTACAACTTGTTCAGAATGAGTCTGACGTAATCAGGTCATTTTCAGGTCAATGCCTGGAGGTCAGTCAGAATTGGTGTTGAGGGAGTCTGTAGTGGTTTTACTACAAGTCACTGTGTCTTCCACTATTGTAGTGGTGCTAGGTATGAAGTCTATTTCATAGCCATGTTATCCACGGAGGAACTAACCTCACGACGGAAGTGGATTGGACCAGTCGTAAGTGGTGTGATCATGGTTCATGACTTCTAATAATTTTCCTCCTCAATGGAGGGTTCTATTTATTAGTGGCATGTGTGTTAACCATTGGAAGTGTGCTCTGGAGATTCCCTTCCCCATGTTGCACTCTGAGTGACTACTAACTCGCTGTTGTCAAGGGTAATTTGATTGGTTAGGTCTCTAACCTTCTTATTGATTGTAGCTGGACTGACTGTTGCTGGCATTGGTACTGGTACTCAAGGGGAGGAGTTATCCTACCGATTTATTCTGAAATATTATCCTACTGGAACACATGATTAGAGCATTTAATTAGTTGTATTGTAGTTGAACCTACACATGGCAAGGCATGACTATTTATATATATTTTTTGCCATTTGTTTGAGGTGGAAGTCCACTGGACTTCTTCTACGACCAGTGTGGTACACCTCAGTAATATCTTAGATGTGTTCTAAGATTATCCCCGTCTAGGGGCCTGTCTGCTCCTCACTGTTCTCATAGGGGCGTTTACAACTAGATTTGTAAGTGGGTGTGGACTGAAAAGGCGGGTAAGAACAAAAGGAGTCACTACACAGTTGATAATTATTATCATTGAAATGCTAATCCTTTGCACATGAACGCTCACTAATTCAGGAATAATTGCAATCAATATATATTTACGCCCAGTGTGTCGTCATGGTCTCTGTTGGAAAGTCAGTTCATCATCGTCTCTCTCTCTGCTTCCCTGAAGATCAGTCTTTTGTGGTTAGAATGGATACTTCAGAGTACCATTCAGAAATGTTCTCATGGAATAGATGATTTGGCGGTTGTCGGTCTTCGCATCCCAGGTTGACATAATTTCTAGTTGCAGGTTAGTAATTAGTATCTAAGATTTGCTCTTATTCTGTCGGGATCGATAGTCTCAGAGTTGAACCATTTCCACCCGTGTAGCCAATGCTTCACGTGGCATGGTTAGGAATTCAACAACCATTGCAACCTTAGCGGACACTGATATATTTGTGTTCTAAACTTAACCTGTGCCCCCTCGGTGTCCATCGAGGTACACGTGGTCTAAAGAGGATTTTCTCAGGAGGGTTTTTTATTCGTAACAGTAGAAAAGGGCTGTTCCATGACGCCAGATCATGTCTGTGCTCACGGGAATACAAGGGGAATACAATTCTCTTTCATTGAAAGTTCAACATCACCTTACATCATTTCACAAATAGTTTCATCTTTACTCATTCATTTTATACAAGAATTAGATGCAAACCCCATAATTGAGAAATGTACATATTCAGAGATATAGTTATGTGTGTTTCCTGTCCTCTCTGAGGTCACCAAATGAAACACACTCGTCATACCCGTCCCTTAAGTGTCCACGGACCATTCCCACCTCCTCACAAGTGGACATTTTGTATCAAATCCTCATTTTGGGGATTTAGGAGTTCGCCATGTGAAATCCGTTGTTCTCTATATGTGTCTCTTTCTGTATGGCCAGGGGAAGAGAGTCTCCTCCAGGAATGTATGACCCGAGATAACAGAACCTAGGTGTAGGAGAGAGCGAGAGAGAGAGGGGAAGCCACTAGCTATACCCAAAAAGGGCCAGGTCATGACAGTGCCTTGAGAAAGTATTCAAACCTCTTGACTTTTTCCAAATGTTTTAAATAGAGATTTTGTGTCACAGGCCTATACACAATACCCCATAATGTCAAAGTGGAATTAAAGTGCATTCAGGAAGTATTCAGACCCCTTGACTTTTTCAGCATTTTGTTACGTTACAGCCTTATTCTAAAATGGATTAAATAGTTTTATCCTCTCATCAATCTACACACAATAACCCATAATTACAAAGAAAAAACTGTTTTTTAGACATTTTAGCAAAGCTGAAATATCACATTTAAATAACTATTCAGAACCATTACTCAGTACTTTGTTGAAGCAACTTTGGCAGTGATTACAGCCTCGAGTCTTCTTGGGTATGACGCTACAAGCTTGGCACATCTGTATTTGGGGAGTTTCTCCCATTCTTCTCTACAGATCCTCTCAAGCTTTATCGGGTTGGATGGGGTGCGTTGCTGCAGAGATATTTTCAGGTCTCTCCAGAGATGTTCAATCTGTTTCAAGTCCGGCCTCTGGCTGGGCCACTCAAGGACATTCAGAGACTTGTCCCGAAGCCACTCCTGTGTTGTCTTGGCTGTGTGCTTAGGGTCGTTGTCCTGTTGGAAGGTGAACCTTTGCCCCAGTCTAAGGTCCTGAGCGCTCTGGAGCAAGTTTTTATTAAGGATCTCTCTGTAGTTTGCTCCGTTCATCTTTCTCTCGATCCTGACTAGTCTCCCTGTCGCTGAAAAACATCCCCACAGCATGATGCTGCCACCATCATGCTTCACCGTAGGGATGGTGCCAGGTTTCCGTCAGACGTGACAATTGGCATTCAGGCCAAAGAGTTCATTCTGATTTCATCAGACCAGAGAATCTTCTTTCTCATGGTTTGAGAGACTTTAGGTGCCTTTGGCAAACTCCAAGCGGGCTGTCATGTGCTTTTACTGAGGAGTGGCTTCCGTCTGGCCACTCTACAATAAAGGGATGATTGATGGAGTGCTGCAGAGATGTTTATCCTTCTGGAAGATTCTCCACAGAGGAACTCTCAAGCTCCTTCAGAGTATCCATTGGGTTCTTGGTCACCTCCCTGACCAAGGCCCTTCTCCTCCAATTTCTCAGTTTGGCCGGGCGGCCAGTTCTGGGAAGAGTCTAGGTGGTTTCAGACTTCTTCCATTTAAGAATGATGGAGGCCACTGTGTTCTTGTGGACCTTCAATGCTGCAGAAATGTTTTGGTGTCCTTCCCCAGATCTGTGTCTCGACACAATCCTGTCTCGGAGCTCTATGGACAATTCCTTCGACCTCATGGCTTGGTATTTGCTCTGACATGCACTGTCAACTGTGGGAATTTATATAGACAGGTGTGTGCCTTTCCAAATCATGTCAAATCAATTACATTTACCACAAGTGGACTCCAATCAAGTTGTATAAACATGTCAAGGATGATCAATGGAAACAGGATGTACGTGAGTTCAATTTCGAGTCTCATAGCATGTAGTATTCAGGGTCTGAATACTTACGTACATTTTTTGTCCTTTGTTTAATTTATTTAACCTTTATTTAACTAGGCAAATCAGTTAAGAACAAATTCTTATTTCAATGACAGCCTTACAAAAGGCAAAAGGCCTCCTGCGGAGATGGGGGCTGGGATTATAAATAAATTAAATAAAAATATAGGACAAAACACACATCATGACAAGAGAGACAACACTACATAAAGAGAGATTAAGACAACAACATAGCATGGCAGCAACACATGACAACACAGCATGGTAGCAACACAACATGCCAACAACATGGTAGCAACACAACATGGCAGCAGCACAAAGCAGGGTACAAACATTGTTGGGCACATTTGTATAAAAACCTGTTTTCACATTGTCATTATGGGGTATTGTGTGTAGATTGAGGAGGGAAAATATATGTATTTAATCCATTTTAGAATAAGGCTGCAATGTAACAAAATGTGGAAAAAGTAAAAGGGTCTGAATACTTCAAAGCTGAAATGTCTTGAGTCAATAAGTATTCAACCTCTTTGTTATGGCAAACTTAAATAAATTCAGGAGTAACCATTTGCTTAACAAGTCACATTATAAATTGCATGGACATGATTTTAGAATGACTACCTCATCTCAATTATCTGTAAGGTCCCTCGGTGCAGCAGTGAATTTCAAACACAGATTCGACCACAAAGACCAGGGAGGTTTTCCAATGCCTCGCAAAGAACGGCAACAAAAAAAGACATTGAATATCTCTTTGAGCCTGGTGAAGTTATTAATTACACTTGGATGGTGTATCAATACATCCAATCACTACAAAGATACAGACCTCCTACCTAACTTAGTTGCAGGAGAGGAAGGAAACTGCTCAGGGATTTCACCAATGTTGAGGTGAATACAGTTACAGAGTTTAATGGCTGTGATAGGAGAGAACTGAGGATGGATTAACACCATTGTAGTTACTCCACAATACGTACCTAAATAACAGAGTCAAAAGAAGGAAGCCTGTACTGAATAAAATATATTCCCAAACATCTATAATGTTTGTAATAAGGCACTAAAGTAAAACTGCAAAAAAATGTGGCAAAGAAATGATCTTTATGTTTGGGGAAAATCCAACACAACAGATCACTGTTGTACCACTCTTAATATTTTCACGCCTGGTGGTGGCTGCTTTCCACCAGGCGCTGGGAGACATATTCAACCTTCAGCAGGACAATAACCTAAAACATAAGCCCAAATATACACTGTAGTTGCCTAGTTACAGTTTGACTTAAATCGGCTTTAAAATCTATGGCAAGACTTGAAAACGGCTGTCTTGCAATGATCAACAACCAACTTCACAGACTTTGAAGAATTGTTTAAAGAATAATGTACAAATATTGTACAATTCAAGTGTGAAAAGCTCTTAGAAAGACTCACAGCTGTAATTGATACCAAAGGTGATTCTAACATGTATTGACTCAGGGGTGTGAATACTTATGTAAATTAGATTTCTGTATTTCATTTTCAATACATTTGCTGAAATGCCTAAAAACATGTTTTCACTTTATAATTATGGGGTATTGTGTGTAGATGGGTGAGATTTTTGATTTATTTAAGACATTTTGAATTCAGGCTGTAACGCAACAAAATGTGGAATAAGTCAAGGGGTATGAATAGTTTCTGAAGGCACTGTAGCTAAGCTAGATAGCTAATGAACATATTTTTAGTCCTAAAGCGAGAACTATGACAATACAAAAACACAACTGCAACGAATTATTAAATGTTATCCTGTCTAGCACCGGGGTGCCGCTAGCGGCACACCCCCCCCATCCCCACTGAAAAGGCAGAGCCGCGAAATTCAAAAAAAATATTTTTTTTAAATATTTAACTTTCACACATTAAAGTCCAATACAGCTAATGAAAGACACAGATCTTGTGAATCCAGCCAACATGTCTGATTTTTAAAATGTTTTACAGGGAAGACACAATATGTAAAGATGTAAATCTATTAGCTAAACACATTAGCATAATCCACCATTTTTTCTTTGTCCACCAATACCAGTAGCTATCACCAATTCGGCTAAACTAAGATATTGATAGCCACCAACCAAGAAAAAACCTCCTCAGATGACAGTCTGATAACATATTTATCGTATAGGATAGGTTTTGTTAGAAAAATGTGCATATTTCAGGTAGATGTCATAGTTTACAATTGCACCCACCGTCACAAATGGACTAGAATAATTACAATGAGCAACGTGTTTACCTAACTACTAATCATCAAACATTTCGTAAAAATACACAGCATACACTAATCGAAAGACACCGATCCTGTGAATACAGACAATATTTCAGATTTTCTAAGTGTCTTACAGCGAAAACACAATAAATTGTTATATTAGCTTAGCACATGTGCAAACATTACCCCAGCATTGATTCTAGCCAAAGAGAGCGATAACGTAAACATCGCCAAAATATATTAATTTTTTCACTAACCTTCTCAGAATTCTTCAGATGACACTCCTGTAACATCACATTACAACATACATTTACAGTTTGTTCGAAAATGTGCATATTTAGCCACCAAAATCATGGTTAGACAATGAGAAAAGTAGCCCAGCTGGTCAGAAAATGTTCGTGCGCCATATTAGACAGTGATCTAGTCGTATACATAAATACTCATAAACGTGACTAAAAAATATAGGGTGGACAGCGATTGATAGACAATTTAATTCTTAATACAATCGCGGAATTACATTTTTTAAATTATCCTTACTTTTCAATACAGTTTGCGCCAAGCGAAGCTAAGTCAAAAAAAATGGCGTCCTAAGCCACTAACATTTTTCGACAGAAACACGATTTATCATAATAAATTGTTCCTACTTTGAGCTGTTCTTCCATCAGAATCTTGGTCAAAGAATCCTTTCTTGGGTCTAATCGTCTTTTGGTCGAAAGCTGTCCTCTTGCCATGCAGAAATGCACATTGCGTTCGGCATGAACTGGAACGGTGCCCAGAGATTCACAGTGGCTCAGAAATAAATGTCCCAAATTCGCACTAAACGGATATAAATTGCTATAAAACGCTTTAAATTAACTACCTTATGATGTTTTTAACACCTATAACGAGTAAAAATATGACCGGAGAAATATAACTGGCTACACTAATGCTTGGAAAAACAGTAGGTCGGTATCCTCCGCGCGCATGACGCACCAAGAAAAGAGTTCCTACCTACAGGGTTTTTTCATTTATAGTGGCTGTGATTGGGCAATCAATACCATTCAAAGCGTCATCACGTAAAGGCATCCAGGGGAAGACGTAAGCAGTGTCCGTATACTCATAGGAATAACAGTGGCCTTAAAACTGACTCCAGAACAGGGGCCAAAATGTGTGAAATCTGACTCCATGTCAGGGAAATTGCTGTAGAATGAGTTCTGTTCCACTTAGAGACAAAATTTCAACGCCTATAGAAACTATAGACTGTTTTCTATCCAATAATAATAATAATATGCATATTGTACGATCAAGAATTTTGTAGGAAGCAGTTTCAAAAATTACATGATTTCCATAAATAGTGACAACAGCACCCCCTATCCTTAACAGGTTATATCACTTGATAATAATGAAGCAAGTCCTGGTCTAATTTCTATATTTCATAACCTCAGATACAGAGACCTGTGAAAGCTGCTGAACCCTGTCAACGGACGAAGGTCTAAAATAAATTCCTGGAGAGACTGAAGGGTATATCTCCAATCTGTTATATATGCTACTGGTTTACTGTTAGAATTGGTTGTTGGACTACAAAAATACTGCTAAAAGTATCAATGCATAGACCTTGCTCCTACAGATCTAGCTACTGGATGTGCAGGTTCCGACGTCCGGAGGGCAGTTGTTTTTGGGGGTTAACAACAACTACTCTACATTGCTCGAGGGCAAAATGGCTCAAGGAGCCGAACCAGCGGCATTTCAGTTACTGGGCCAACGCTCTAAACCACTAGGCTACCTGCCACCCATTGGTCATTGGTGTGGATGTAACAATCCCTGTATGGCGGACCTAGGATGCAAATCCTGTCCAGAACAGCACTTCATACCCTGAAAAGCAGCGTCCATTATCCTACAAAAAACATGATTTTGGATAGGCTTCGAATAACAGTACTTCAGGTCTCAGGGCGGGTGACATCACCACACGATGGCTACTAGGGCTTTGTCTCTGTAAGGTTCTGTATTTATTTTCTTAGTCAACCTTGTGTTCTGTTTTGTTGTATTCTTGAACGTAGCCCTGTCTATCATTTTTGATAGACCATTGCCTGCCTGTGACCACGATTCCTGCCTTCTGCAAAAGAGAAATAAACACCTGCCACGCTCTGCGCGTGAATATACACCTTTTTCTCCATGAGAATTCATAACAGAATACCTCACCTAAAAACGGAATGGATTCCGTGGCGCTACAACGGTGCCTAACCCAGAAAGAGGAGTATATGGAGGAAATCTGCCATCTTCTCCACCAGCCTATCCCTAACCCATAGCCCTCCTTCATTCATATCCATGCCTGGAAAATATGACGGTTCACCTGGGAATTGTCAGGGATTTCTGACGCAATGCAGCAAATTCATTGAGCACAACCCCACTAACTTCGCCACCGACAAGAGCAGGGTGGATTTTGTTGTCTCTAATCACAGGCAAAGCCCTGGATTGGGCCACCGCCATTTGGACTGCCAACAGCACAGAACTCAGATCCGAGACCCATTTCCACACCCTCTTCAAAGAGATCACTCTCCTTCCGGTCGTCCTATAGGAGACCTCATAGAACTTCAACAAGGACGCGATTCAGCTGCTGAGTATGCCCTCAAGTTCTGCACCATGGCTGCAGAAGGTGGATGGAGTGAGGCTGCTTTACTTACTGTCTACTGAAGAGGGTTCAACAGGGAACTTCAGGCGGAGCTGGCCTGTAGAGGTGACCTTCAGGATTTAAATCAATACATTCGTATGTCCATCTCCATCGACCACCTCATCGCCGACCGCTGAAGAACTCTGCCATCCAGGAACCCGCAACCTTCTCTTTCCATGATTCTGTCATCCCGTCCGAGTCTTCCAGAGCCCATGCAGTTGGGCCATGCTCCTCTCCCGTGTATCGAACGTCAAAGACAGATCAAATCAAATCAAAGTTTATTTGTCACGTGTGCCGAATACAACAGGTGTAGACCTTACAAGCTCTAACCAATAGTGTGGAGAGAAAAAAGTATGTGTGTGTGTGTGTGTGTGTGTGTGTGTGTGTGTGTGTGTGTGTGTGTAGGTAAGTAAAGAAATAAAACAACAGTAAAAAGACATTTGAAAATAAGAGTAGCAAGGCTATATACAGACACCTGTTATTCAGGCTTATTGAGGTAGTATGTACATGTGGGTATGGTTAAAGTGACTATGCTTATATGATGAACAGGGAGTAGCAGTAGCGTAAAAGGAGGGGTTGGCGGGTGGTGGGAAACAATGCAGCTGGCCCCATTAGCCAATGTGCGGGAGCACTGGTTGGTCGGGCCAATTGAGGTAGTATGTACATGAATGTATAGTTAAAGTGACTATGCATATAAGATAAACAGAGAGTAGCAGCAGTGTAAAAGAGGGGTTGGGGGAGGCACACAATGCAAATAGTCCGGGTAACCATTTCGTTACCTATTCAGGAGTCTTATGGCTTGGGGGTAAAAACTGTTGACAAGCCTTTTTGTCCTAGACTTGGCACTCCGGTACCGCCTGCCATGCAGTAGTAGAGAAAACAGTCTATGACTGGGGTGGCTGGGGTCTTTGACAATTTTCAGGGCCTTCATCTGACACCGCCTGGTGTAGAGGTCCTGGATGGCAGGCAGCTTTGCCCCAGTGATGTACTGGGCCGTACGCACTACCCTCTGAAGTGCCTTGCGATCGGAGCAATTGCCGTACCAGGCAGTGATGCAACCGGTCAGGATGCTCTCGATGTTGCAGCTGTAGAACCTTGTGAGGATCTCAGGACCCATGCCAAATCTTTTTAGTTTCCTGAGGGGGAATAGGCTTTGTCGTGCCCTCTTCACAACTGTCTTGGTGTGTTTGGACCATTCTAGTTTGTTGTTGATGTGGACACCAAGGAATTTGAAGCTCTCAACCTGCTCCACTACAGCCCCGTCGATGAGAATGGGGACGTGCTCGGTGCTCCTTCTCCTGTAGTCCACAATCATCTCCTTAGTCTTGGTTACGTTGAGGGATAGGTTGTTATTCTGGCACCACCCGGCCAGGTCTCTGACCTCCTCCCTATAGGCTGTCTCGTCGTTGTCGTTGATCAGGCCTACCACTGTTGTGTCGTCAGCAAACTTAATGATGGTGTTAGAGTCGTGCCTGGCCATGCAGTCGTGGGTGAACAGGGAGTACAGGAGGGGACTGAGCACGCACCCCTGGGGAGCTCCAGTGTTGAGGATCAGCGTGGCAGATGTGTTGCTACCTACCCTCACCACCTGGGGGCGGCCCGTCAGGAAGTCCAGGATCCATTTGCAGAGGGAGGTGTTCAGTCCCAGGTTCCTTAGCTTAGTGATGAGCTTTTGAGGGTACTATGGTGTTGAACGCCGAGCTATAGTCAATGAATAGCATTCTCACATAGGTGTTCCTTTTGTCCAGGTGAGAAAGGGCAGTGTGGAGTGCAATCGAGATTGCATCAGCTGTGGATCTGTTTGGGCAGTATGCAAATTGTAGTGGGTCTAGGGTTTCTGGGATAATGGTATTGATGTAAGCCATTACCAGCCTTTCAAACCACTTCATGGCTACGGACGTAGTTCCACGCGTTCCACGGGTCTGTAGTCATTTAGGCAAGTTGCCTTTGTGTTCTTGGGCACAGGGAATATGGTGGTCTGCTTGAAGCATGTTGGTATTACAGACTCAATCAGGGACATGTTGAAAATGTCAGTGAAGACACCTGCCAGTTGGTGTCAGTGAAGACATGCCAGGAGCACACGTCCTGGTAATCCATCTGGCCCCGCAGCCTTGTGAATGTTGACCTGTTTAAAGGTCTTACTCACGTTGGCTACGGAGAGCGTGATCACACAGTCGTCCGGAACAGCTGATGCTCTCATGTATGCCTAAGTTTTGCTTGCCTCGAAGCGAGCATAGAAGTGATTTAGCTCGTCTGGTAGGCTCGTGTCACTGGGCAGCTCGCGGCTGCGCTTCCCTTTGTAGTCTGTAATAGTTTGCAAGCCCTGCCACATCCGACGAGCGTCGGAGCCGGTGTAGTATGATTCAATCTTAGGATGTCAGGGTCAAACTGTTTTCCTCTGATCCCAGTGAGCCTTGAACAAGTGGGCTGCACCAACATCTATACAAAACACGACTTGCAAAGTGCATATGACCTTGTCCGTATACGTGACGCCGACGAATGGAAGACGGCCTTTATCACCGCATGAGGGCACTACGAATACCTGGTCATGCCCTACAGCCTTACTAACGCCCCCGCCGTCTTCCAATCCTTTATGAAAGAGGTTTTCCAGGTTATGATCAACCGCTTTCTCATCGTCTTTGATGACATGCTGATTTACTTCCACTCCCTGAAGGAACACATACAGCATGTGCAAAAGGTTATTCAACAGCTCCTTGACCATAACCTGTATGTGAAGACTGAAAAGAGCACCTTCCATGTAACCTCGGTAAACTTCCTCAGTTTTGTACTGACACATTGAGGGGTCCGCATGGATGAGAACAAAGTCACCGCCGTCAGTAACTGGCCCAAACCCCCCACCATTAAGGAACTCCAACGTTTCATTGGGTTCTCCAACTACTATCGTCGGTTCATTCGGAACTTCAGTTCTACTGCCGCTCCCCTCACTGACCTTACCACCCAAAAGACCCGGGTCCTTCAATGGACTGATACTGCCCTGACTGCTTTCAACAACTTGAAAAAGTCTCTTCACCTCGGCTCCTGTCCTTCGCCAAACCTGATCCGACCCTTCCTTTCACCCTGGAGGTGGATGCCTCCGAAGTAGGAGCCATATTCTCTCAGTGGGTGGGAACACCTCCAAAATCACATCCCTGTGCCTTCTTCTCCAGGAAGTTATCCTCCGCTGAGAGGAATTACGATATTGGGAACATTTATCTTCATCATCAAGCTGGCCCTCGAGGAACGGCGCCACTGCTTGGAGGGCGCACAACATCCCTTCACACGCTTCCATTTTCATTTTACTTACATCCCTGGAAAGAAAAACGTAAAGCTGATGCTCTCTCCCGCCAGTTTGACCTTCCGACCAGTAACTCAGACCCAACACTCATTCTTCCTTGCTCTTGCATTATGGGACCGGTACAGTGGGAGGTTCACTCTGCCGTACAAGAGGCTTTAACCTCAGACCCGGCTCCTCCTGAGACACCAGCTGGGAAGAGTTACGTACCAGCAGCTGTTAGACCCCAACTGATGCAAGGGTGTTTCACATCCTTGGAGTCAGGACATCCGGGCATTACACGAACCAGCGTAAGTTCTAGCCCGTAAATTCTGGTGGTCCTCACTGGCATCCGACATAAGGGATTACTTACTCTCCTGTCCAGTCTGCGCCCAAACCAAAAGCCCCCCATCATCTCCCTTCTGGTAAGCTTCAACCTTCGCCAATCCCTCACAGGCCCTGGTCCGACATAGCTGTTGACTTCATCACAGACCTTCACCGTAATGCTGCGGTGAAACATGGTGGTGGCCGCATGCTGTGGGGATGTTTTTCAGCGACAGGGACTGGGAGACTAGTCAGGTCTAGGGAAAGATGAACGGAGCAAAGTACAGAGAGATCCTTGATGAAAACCTGATCCAGAGCGCTCAGGACCTCACACTGGGACGAAGGTTCACCTTCCAACAGGACAATGACCCTAAGCACACAGCCAAGACAACGCAGAAGTGGCATCGGGACAAGTCTCTGAATATCCTTGAGTGGCCCAGCCAGAGCCCGGACTTGAACCCAAATGAACATCTCTGGAGAGACCTGAAAATAGCTGCGCAGTGACGCACCCCATCCAACCTGAGGATCTGTAGAGAAGAATGGGAGAAATTCCCCAAATAAAGGTGTGCCAAGCTTGTAGTGTCATACCCAAGAAGACTTGATGCTGTAATCGTTGCCAAAGGTGCTTCAACAAAGTACTGAGTAAAGGGTCTGAATACTGATGTAAATGTTTATTAGCAAAACATTCTAAAAACCTGTTTTTGCTTAAGGGGTATTGTGTTGCATTATTCAAGAATCTAATGTGGTTTTGCTACATTTTTTAAATGTGTATTATGGTTAAGATGAAAAGGCACTTTCATACTTGAAGCATGCTGGCTAGTAGCTATACTTGGATATTTCATAAGGATATTTACAGTAAATGCCAGTTGCCGAACCCTCTTGCGGAACATGACGTTCTGTTCATAATGTGAAAAGTTAATGTAGCAAGCCTACACATGATGTAAATTGAAAAGTCGCGCTGCCTCTCCAACTTTCGTCAATGAGAAAAGCCTATATGTTTTTCTTTCTACCGTGGAACCTATTCTCACTATGGGAGATTGTCTAGAGATTACTAGAAAATACCCTTGGCCAGCCTAGACCTTTAACCTCTAACGCCTACCAAACCCGGATCCGGGAGCACCCCCATCACAAACGCTGACTAGCATAGCCTAGCCTAAAGCCACAGGGATATCATATAACAAAATGTTCATGAAATCACAAGTCCAAGACACCAAATGAAAGATACACATCTTTTGAATAAAGCCATAATTTCAGATTTTTAAAATGTTTTACAGGGAAGACACAATATGTAAATCTATTAGCTAACCACGTTAGCAAAAAACACCACTTCCATACTCCACCATTTTTTTTACTCCATCAGCAGCTGTCACAAATTCGACCAAATAAAGATATAAATAGCCACTAACCAAGAAACAACCTCATCAGATGACAGTCTGATAACATATTTATTGTATAGCATAGGTTTTGTTAGAAAAATGTGCATATTTCAGGTATAAATCAGAGTTTACTATTGCAGCCCCATCACAACTCTCACTAAAACGACTAGAATAACAACAGAGACCATCGTGTATTAGCTAATTACTCCTCATAAAACATTTCTTAAAAATACATAGCGTGCAGCAGATGAAAGACACAGATCTTGTGAATCAAGACAATATTTCAGATTTTCTAAGTGTTTTAAAGCGAAAACACAATATAGCGTTATATTAGCTTAGCACAATAGCAAACATTACAACAGCATTGATTCAAGCCAAACATAGCAATAATGTATAAACCACCAAAATATATACATTTTTTCACTAACCTTCTCAGAATTCTTCAGATGACAGTCCTGTAACATCATATTACACAATTCATATAGAGTTTGTTCGAAAATGTGCATATTTAGCGGCACAAATCGTGCTTATACATTGAGAATAGTGTCCAAAATCTCAAGCAATCTGTCCGGCGCCATCTTGGAACGGCACCTATTCTTATCGAAAACTATTCATAAACTTGACTAAAAAAATACAGGTTGGACAGCAATTGAAAGACAAATTAGTTCTTAATGCAATCGCTGAATTACATTTTTAAAATTATCGTTACTGCGCAATACAGGCTGCGATAACGCAAGGCTACACTGCAAGAAATGGCGTCTCAAGCATTTTACTTTTTTCAACAGAACAATGAATTAACAGCATAAAGACTGCTTACTATACTAGCTGAGCTTCCATCAGAATCTTGGGCAAGGTGTCCTTTCTTCAAAACAATCGTCTTTTGGCTGAAAGATGTCCTCTTGTCCTGTCGAATTAGCCGCTAACGTTAGCCACCCACTGGAGAGGATTCCAACTCGTGAACGGCGTCACATTGAAATCCAGGAAAATCGCAATAAACTGCTATAAACTGCTATAAGTCGGTTTAAATTAACTACCTTATGATGTCTTTAACACCTATAACGAATAAAAACATTACCGGAGATATAAAGCTACTAAAACGAAAGTGTTTGCAGGACGTCATTGTGATGTCTTCTTGCGCCAGGCGCACCGTTGAAAAGGATGGTACTTCCTGTTCCACGATCTTATATAAGGCCCCAGATTGCGCAATCGACTCCATTCAAATTCTCACCGCTTACTGACATCTAGAGGAAGGCGTATGCAGTGCATGTAGCCCGATGGCTTACATGGGGACTTATAAACTGACCTTAGAACAGGGACCTCGATTTCTGAAATCTCACTCCCTGACAGGAAATGTGCTGCAGAAAGAGTTCTGTTTCACTCAGAGAAATAATTCAAACGGTTTTAGAGAGAGTGTTTTCTATCCAATAGTAATAATAATATGCATATTGTACGAGCAAGAATTGAGTACGAGGCAGTTTAATTTGGGCACTATTTCTTCCAATGGTGAAACAGCGCCCCCATATTGACAAGAAGTTTTTAACTGTAATGTAAACTTGCGAATTTGTCACGTCTTGACCGCTACCTCCAGGCGGTAGTGCACGACACTCACCTGCAAGGGTTGGAACCGTTTCAGTGAACAGAACCAAAAAACAGAAAATAACAAAATTATTTGAGGAACAAAACCGAAAAAAATAGGGATCTATACTGTTCCGGAACAGAATCATTCATTTAAAAGCATGGGAACTGGTTAATAATGTTCTTTTACGTTCCAGGCATTTTTTATTCAGTCCTCGGATAAGTGGGACTGTTTTTTTACTTGTCCAACAGCTAATAATACTTGTCCGAAACTGAAGATGCTGTAGTAGTAAAAACATAACTATTGGACAGATTAAATTGTTATTGTTCTTTTTTAATAACAGTGAACAACCCCTGACTCTCCAATGATATGGAAACTATAACAAACAGAATCTGAATACAATACACCAGTGACATCAGTGGCATTTTCCTTTGTGGGTTAGAATTTATTAAATAATGTATAATACTGAATAGAATAATAACCTATGCCAATCTATGCCAGGCTAATTAAAGCTGCTGGTTACCATAGCGACACACATCTCTAAAACGCAGATATAAAAGTATCCCCAAATGTGTTCTGCAACACCCAAACTCACAATAGAAAAGGCAAGGGACCCAACTTTGAAAAATTATATTCCCTTAACGCTGGCTGTTTGTTCATATTCTATTCTATGTCTTGCAGGCTGTCCCAACACAAAATAATAACATGAAAGCAAGTTCTCATTGTGTAAATGTTTCTTAATTGACACTAAAAGGTTGTATTCTATAACCACCATATAATACAAATTTAAATAGTGAAACATTTAAAAGGTTACCCTTTTTAGATAAAACTATACTAAATATATTCACGTCACCAAATAATTGAATTAAACACACTGTCTTGCAATGTTCTACAGTAACCTCAACAGCACTCTGTAGGGCCTCCTGAGTGGCGCAGTGTTCTAAAGCACTGCATCGCAGTGCGAGCTGTGCCACTAGAGATTCTGGTTTGAGTCCAGGCTCTGTCGCAGCGTCGTCCAGGTTAAAGGAGGGTTTGGCCAGCAGGGATGTCCTTGTCCCATCACGCTCTAGCGACTCCTGTGGCGGGCCAGGCGCATGCACACTGACACGGTCGCTGTGTGTACAGTGTTTCCTCCGACACATTGGTGTGGCTGGCTTCCGGGTTAAGCGGGCATTGTGTCAAGAAGCAGTGCGGCTTGGTTGGGTCGTGTGTCGGAGGATGCACGGCTCTCGACCTTTGCCTCTCTCGAGTACGTACGGGAGTTGCAGCGATGAGACAAGACTGTAACTACCAATTGGATACCACGAAAAAGGGGTAAAAATATATATATACATTTTTTAAGGAAAAATTCATAAAAAATTTAATACAAACCATACGAATATACACAGCACTCTATAGGGTGTAGCCGGAGGACAGCTAGCTTCCGTCCTCTTCTGGGTACATTGACTTCAAAACAAACTTAGGAGGCTCATGGTTCTCACCCCCTTCCATAGACTTACACAGTAATTATGACAACTTCCGGAGGACGTCCTCCAACCTATCAGAGCTCTTGCAGCATAAACTGACACGTTGTCCACCTAATCAAAGGATCAGAGAATTAATCTAGTACTGAAAGCATAAGCTACAGCAAGCTAGTACTGCAATGCATAAAATGTGATGAGTAGTTGACTCAGAAAGACACAAACAATAGTTGAACAGTTTTGAACAAATTCATTTATTCAAAAATGAGAGAGCTAGCTATATTTTCACTTTTTTTTATTTTACTAGGCAAGTCAGTTAAGAACAAATTCTTATTTACAATGACGGCCTACACCGGCCAAACCCGGACAACGGCCAATTGTGCACCGCCCTATGGGACTCCCAATCATGGCCGGTTGTGATTCAGCCTGGATTCGAACCAGGGTGTCTGTAGTGACGGTGTCTAGCACTGCCTTAGAACGATGTGTCACTCGGGAGCCCACTTACTTAGCTGACGAATACAGCTAGCTAGTTTAGCCTACTCAAACACCCGGTTCAAACAGAGGGATTATATGTTAGCTAGCTGGCTATGACTATCCAACACAGGAACACTTTCAAGTCAACGTAAGCTTTTGGTTTAACAAATGTATTTCCACCGGGGCCCGCCGGTGTAACTGCTGAACTGCTTACTGACTGTACAGTGCACTGCATGATTGTAGCAGGTTTACTAACATGTTAATTCTATTTGATATGTTGACTATGATGAGACTTTAGCTAATATTGTGACAACAATGTAAGCTGTGTGTAGTGGTTAGCGGTTATGATATGAAGGTTGGCTTGGAAAGTTTTTTTCGCCTGGTCACAGACAGCTGATGTGCATTGAAGTCCACAAGCGAAGGGAAAAGGTGAGAGGAGGAGAGTGTGGAGACGCAAGAATGAATCCAACGAGCTGTTTGTATGTGGCTGCTATGAAAGTGAACCGTGTGTGATCAGGGGTGTATTCATTCCGCCATTTCTGTTGAAAAACATTTCTTAAACGGAAGCAAACTGAACAAAATGTGGATAAACATACCTGATTTTGTCCAACAGAAACAATAGTATAGGGAAAATGTGAGTATCATGTAGTAGCCTAAACCTATCGATGTTACATTGAACGGGGTGAATAGAATATGAATAACAGTCATTCAATATGCTGTAATAGAAACAAGGCCATGCTCATAAAAAAATAAATAATCCTCCCTCATCTTAAATGGCACTGACTGCTACTGATAACCACTTCATTTGTTTGATACAATTACAGTTTCTCAGGGGACCCTATTTTCATTTCAGGCCCAAGTTTATTCTAGATGACGGTAAACCCATACAATACTAGAGCTGCTAAAAAATATGTAGGCCTTTGTCACATTTGTTTACTCTAGTCTAGAACAGAGCATGTGAGCAGAGTTGAGCAGTTGGAAATCCCGCTCATCGCTCATGGAGCAGGTCACTCCGCAAAAAAATGCTCAGCACTCACAGGAAAAAAAACTCTCGCTCTAAATTCACTCCATTCATTCAAATCACAATTTAACCAACACCAATCTGTTTTTGTCACTACCTGGACCTACTGTTTCGGAAAGGATATATACAAGATGCTACCCTCCACAGCATAACCTTCACTTAGCATTGAGGCGTGAAGTGAAAGGTGTCGACGCCTTTGAGCCCAACACATGGCAGGAGTCTCACAGGCTACCCCTCCCAAATCCAGAGGTCTTGAAGCACCCTCCTGCTGTTCAGGGCCATCCACTTGCATTTCCTACAAGAAATCTGCCTCCAGAAATAAAGCTTTGCCCAAGTGAGTGTGACACCTACTCCCGCAGCCTGCTGCACTGCTGCTTGGATTCCACTTAGCGATCTGTTCACCGTCTGCTCTGGCTTGTCTCCCTCCCCCTGTCTGGTACAGGTACCCCCACCACACTCCCCCCTTTCTACCGAGCTTTCGATCGCTTCCAGCACACAGGCACTTTTGGGGCAAGTGACTCTGAACTTACAATGGCTAGCCCCAAGTCTTTAATTTATTTTTTCTTGTGCATTTTACTATTTGCCTCATGACTCCTGCATGCCTTCACCCCAAGATTTGCATTTGGCAAAAGGCTCGGCACACTCATACTCAGGCTGACTGGCTCTCGTTCAGGCAAATGAGAAATAAGTGCACTCAGGCTATCCGGAAGGCCAAAGTTAGTTACTTTAAGGAGCAGTTCTCTCTCTGTGGGTCTAACCCCAATAAGTTCTGGAAAACGGTTAAAGACCTGGAGAATAAACCCTTCTCCTCACAGCTGCCCATGTCCCTTAAAGTTGATGATGTGGTTGTTCTTGACAAGACGCACATGGCTGAGCTCTTTAATCACCACTTCATTAAGTCAGGATTCCTATTTGACTCAGCCATGCCTCCTTGCCCGTCCAAAATGTCCTCATCTCCCACCCATTTTAATGTGACCAGCCCCGATGCTCCTCCCTCTTTTCCCCCTGCCCTGCTACAAAGTCTCTCCCTGCAAGCGGAGAGACTTTGTGTAAATCAAAGACTTTGTGTTGTGTAAATCAAATGATACAACCCCCAAGAAATCCAATTTAATTCCAGGTTGTAAGGCAACAAAATAGGAAAAATACCACGGGGGTTGAATATTTTAGAATGCCACTTAATCGCCAAGCCTATCTCTGACTTTTTTAACCTGTCTCTCCTCTCTGGGGAGGTTCCCATTGCTTGAAAGGCAGCCAGGGTTAGTCATTTATTGAAAGGGAGAGATCAAGCTGATCCTAACTATTATAGGCCTATTTCTATTTTGCCCTGTTTATCAAAAGTGTTGGAAAAACTTGTTAATAATCAACTGACTGGCTTTCTTGATGTCTATAGGATTCTCTCTGGTATGCAATCTGGTTTCCCCTCAGGTTATGGATGTGTCACTGCAACCTTAAAGGTCCTCAATGTTGTCACCATTGCCCTTAATTCTAAGCAATGTTGTGCTGCTATTTTATTGACTTGGCCAAAGAATTTGATATGCTTGACAGTTTCCTTCTTGTGGGCCGGCTAAGGAGTATTGGTGTCTCTGAGGGGTCTTTGGCCTGGTTTGCTAACTACCTCTCTCAAAGAGTGCAGTGTATAAAGTCAGAACATCTGCTGTCTCAGCCACTGCCTGTCACCAAGGGTGTACCCCAAGGCTCAATCCTAGGCCAAACGCTCTTCTCAATTTACATCAACAACATAGCTCAGGCAGTAGGAAGCTTTCTCATCCATGTATATGCAAATGATACAGTCTTATACTCTACTGGCCTCTCTCAGGATTTTGTGTTAAACGCTCTACAACAAAGCTTTCTTAGTGTCCAACAAGCTTTCTCTACCCTTAACCTTGTTCTGAACACCTCCAAAACAAAGGTAATGTGGTTTGGTAAGAAGAATGCCCCTTTCCACAAAGGTGTGATTACCACCTCTGAGGGTTTAGAGCTTGAGGAAGTCACCTCATACAAGTACTTGGGAGTATGGCTAGATGGTACACTGTCCTTCTCTCAGCACATATCAAAGCTGCAGGCTAAAGTTCAATCTAGACTTGGTGTCCTCTATCGTAATCGCTCCTCTTTCACCCCAGCTGCCAAACTAACCCTGACTCAGATGACCATCCTACCCATGCTAGATTATGGAGATGTAATTTATAGATCGGCAGGTAAGGGTGCTCTCGAGCAGCTAGATGTTCTTTACCATTCGGCCATCAGATTTGCCACCAATGGTACTTATAGGACACATCACCGCACTCTATATTTTTCTGTAAACTGGTCATCTCTGTATACCTGTCGCAAGACCCACTGGTTGATGCTTATTTAAAAAACCCTCTTAGGTCTCACTCCCCCCATCTGAGATATCTACTGCAGCCCTCATCCTCCACATACAACACCCGTTCTGCCAGTCACATTCTGTTAAATGTCCCCAAAGCACACACATCCCTGGGTCGCTCATCTTTTCAGTTCGATGCAGCTAGCGACTGGAACGAGCTGCAACAAACACTCAAACTGGACAGTTTTATCTCAAATCTCTTCATTCAAAGACTCAATCATGGACACTCTTACTGACAGTTGTGGCTGCTTTGTGTGATGTATTGTTGTCTCTACCTTCTTGTCCTTTGTGCTGTTGTCTGTGCCCAATAATGTTTGTACCCTGTTTTGTGCTGCTACCATGTTGTGCTGCTGCCATGTTGTGTGCTACCATGTTGTTGTCATATTGTGTTGCTACCATGCTGTGTTATCATGTGTTGCTGCCATGCTACGTTGTCGTCTTAGGTCTCTCTTTATGTAGTGTTGTGTTGTCTCTCTTGTCGTGATGTTTGTTTTGTCCTATATTTTCATTTTATTTATTTTAATTTTAAATCCCAGCCCCCATCCGTGCAGGATTATTTTTGTTTTTTGGTAGGCCGTTATTGTAAATAGAAATTTGTTCTTAACTGACTTGCCTAGTTAAATAAAGGTTAAATAAATGTAAAGAACATTTGGTTTTGAAGTATTGAAACCAAACCATATGGATTTGAATGAAAAGTATGAAAAAAATATATGAAAAGGTGAATATAAGAGGCGCACATTATCTCAAATATGTCATATTAAACAGCATATAAACACTCTCAATAGCATATAAACACGTATGCTGGTTCAAAGTTTTGGTAGTGGTGGTGGACAAAGGGGCGCTTTCCTGGTGCCTGGCCAGCTTGAGGTGCTTGTAGAAACATATTTTATTCCACAACTATCTCCCACTCTCCATCTCTCCGGGATAACACCGGCAAGAGAGTAGACTACACACATTTGAAAACTGTGGTAAAACCGAGGGCACACACGGGACAAATGACGAAAGAAAGACTTCAGACAAGCCACTCCAAATCACAGTTAAATTCATTTTAAAAAATTCCCAATTTCTCTTTCGGCTACTTGCTACGCACTGATAGATAGACAAGTGTATGTGAGCGCACAAACTTGTTTGCTAGCTAGCCTGATAGCGAACATTTTCTCTGGTCCAATGTTAAACCAACTCGGAAGTTCAAAGACATTCAAAGTTCCTCCATAGAAGCCGCTCCTCCATAGGTATAATTCTCTGGGCCTAATTCAGATAATGCATGTCATAACAAGATGCCCAGCGCTTCAAGGCAAGCTTCCTCTTTCCTCCCCTCAAAAATGTCAGTTGCATCTCGCGCCCTACACTGGTTACTTAAGTCAGATTTGGATATATTTGTCTGTTTTCGCTATATGCTGCTGTTTCTTATAGCTAGCATACAGAAATCGGTGGTCGTTTTTAACTGTAATGCAGTTCATTGTTGATGATGACATGAACATGTGTTGGGGTTGATATCCATACAAGCATTTTACTCCGATTCTTACCTCAACATAATGTGAAATACACATATAAACAAAGCCATACAATCTACCTATGCAAACAAGAAGTTGATCAACTCCCCAGGGAATTATCAACGTTTTCAGTCGCAATATGCTTTTACCTCATATAATGACTTCCATGATGTTGATAAAATGAAGCCTGGTTTGTTGTAAGGTAACTTTAAGCTGAATGACACTATTATAACTTCACTGTACTTTTATATCCGTATGAGGGACAAGCATTCATGTTTGATATGCTAACGTTACTAGCTAGCAGTAGCTACCTGTGCTATTGTCTTACAAGCTAATTTAATGTGTGTACGAACAAGAAAATAAACCCTATAATTGTCTGCACATACATGTGAAATGTTGCATTATTAAAGAGTGTAACATGGTTTGGTTGCACTTGCATTATACAAGAGTGTAATATGTTTTAGATGAAAAGTTGCTTGCATTGTTGAATAGTTTGCATGCTTACTGACTGGTGGCTACTGTAGTGTTTATGGTAAATTTGGAGCTGAAAAGCAAGAATATCATGTTGCCAGCCACAACAACAGGTAAGGCAAGAATGTAATGTAAATTGAAAAGTAGAAATCTCTTTGCCAGTCCGCTCTTCAGACTAGTCTTTCTGAATAAGCCCCTGGTCTCTCTTGCGTTTTTCTTTATACCACTCTCTATTTCTCTGTCTTTCCTCTCTCTCTCATTACCTCAAACCACTGCAAACATTAGGTGTTTCTCAATATGCATACTATCATGCTCGAGACTCTCACTCTCGGAGTGCATTCTATGACCACGTTCTCTTGAGTAGAGTACGTTCTTGTGAGGACAAGAGTGTGGAGAATGCATAAAATAATACATTTGAGAAGCACTCCCACTCCCCCTACTGCATTACCTCACACTTCACCTCCCCATTCACTGAACCCCTACTGCATTAACTCACACTTCACCTCCCCATTCACTGAACCCTCTTCTAGCCAGGACAATGGCAACAAAGCAAAAGTTTTACTTCATAATTATCAGCTAGATATGCAAATCGTAATAATTTAGCTAGCTAGCTAGTTAAACAGGCAAAAATAACCTAAAAACTGATGTTATGCAAGGTAGGTGTACATGTTTTGTGGGTAGCTACCAACTCTTTGTGGCTAGCCCTATTGACTTACTATGGACTTACCCATTCACCAAATCATCTTCCAGCCAGGAGGACAAACAATGTCAATATAGACAAAAGAAGATATATGTGACAGTATAACTGTAGACCGTCCCCTCGCCCCGACACAGGCGCGAACTAGGGACCTTCTGCACACATCAACAACAGTCACCCACGAAGCATCGTTACCCATCGCTCCACAAAAGCCGCGGCCCTTGCAGAGCAAGGGGAAACACTACTTCTAGGTTTCAGAGCAAGTGACGTAACTGATTGAAACGCTATTAGCGCATACCCGCTAACTAGCTAGCAATTTCACATCCGTTACACTCACCCCCCTTTCGACCTCCTCCTTTTCTGCAGCAACCAGTGATCCGGGTCAACAGCATCAATGTAACAGTATAACTTTAGACCGTCCCCTCGCCCAGACACGGGCGCGAACCAGGGACCTTCTGCACACATCAACAACAGTCATCCACGAAGCATCGTTACCCATCGCTCCACAAAAGCCACAGCCCTTGCAGAGCAAGGGGAAACACTACTTCTAGGTTTCAGAGCAAGTGACGTAACTGATTGAAACGCTATTAGCGCGTACCTGCTAACTAGCTAGCCATTTCACATCCGTTACATATACACAAAGCAACCATTTTACTTCATAACTATCAGCTAGCTATATGTAAATTGTAATAATGTAGCTAACCAGATAGTTGAACAGGCAACAATTACATAAAATGAATATTATGCAAGATAGATGTAAATTCTTCGTGGGTAGCTAGCTAACAATTATTTGTGGCTATCTGGCTAGCTAACAGTACTAGTAGCCAGCCAGTTAGCCCTATTGACTTACTATGGACTTGTGATCTACGGTACGTAGGCAAGTAAACATGCAAAAATGAACACAGCATGTATTTATTAACGTATCAATATAAATTATTGTAGTCAGGCAACACATGCGATGTGAATGGGAAATATTTGTATTTTCTCTTGCTTCAGCACAACCAATTGATTTCAAGAAATGTGCATAGACTCTCTCTCTCTCTCTCTTTCACAATTTTTTTTATCAAACCATACAAAAATGTCCATTAATTATATCCACATTATAATTTACATTTCCTGTTGCTGCAGGATTATTTTCCTGCTGCCGCAAACTGGCTCAAATTAATATTCTACTTCTGTATGTTCTACTCTGCTTCACACACACACACACACACACACACACACACACACACACACACACACACACACACACACACACACACACACACACACACACACACACACACACACACACACACACACACACACACACACACACACACACACACACACACACCTCTCTCCTTTCTCCCTGGAAGGGCTCTATAAATGTTTTATTCATTGGTAGCACTGGTGCTCTCAACTTCAAAAAGTTAAGAGCACCACATGAAATTTAGGAGACCCAAAAATAATTGTTTTAATTGATTGAGATATAATTCATAGAGGCCCAACATAGGCTCTATCTACTATTGAAGCACATGTTGTGCCCTAGAAACGGTCTCTTCAAAAACATCAGGTTTGTGATGAGGACATGCAAGATACCTGTCATTTATTCATTGCGATGATCATTGATTTCCTGAAGAAGCTATCCCTTTTTCCTTTATCATCTGTGCCCCCAAATGTTTAAATATACTGGTAAATATACTGGTAAATATACTGGTTAAATATACTGGTCTTGTACAGCTAACCTTGTGGGGACATACAATTCAGTCCCATTCAAAATCCTATTTTCCCTAATCCCTAACCCTAAACCTTACCCTAATCCTAACCCGTACTCTTACCCTAACCCTAACCCAAAAACCTCAACTTTATCCTAACCCTAAACCTAACCCTAGCTCCTAACCCTAACCCTACAACTAACCCTAGCTCCTAACCTTAATATTTAACTTAATTCTAACCCTAACACTAATTCTAACCGTAACTCTAAACCCCCTAGAAATAGCATTTGACCTTGTGGGGACTAACAAAAATGTCCCCAGTTGGTCAATTTTTACTTTGTTTACTATTCTTGTAGGGACTTCTGGTCCCCACAATAATAGTTAAACACGTCCACACAGACAGACAGACAGACAGACAGACAGACAGACAGACAGACAGACAGACAGACAGACAGACAGACAGACGCACGCACTCACACACGCCTGCCTCTGCTCCACACTAATTGACGTTGGGTTCGTGGGGATGGATCCGTGACAAAGAGAGACCAGATAACTGAGTGGCTGTGAAATGATACCTCTGTGTGTTTGTGTGTGACTACTGCAGTGAGGTGATGTCATGGCTGTAATAGCACACTGGCACAGAGTGATTGTGTTTTCCTGCAGCTCTCCTATTAATTTCCTTTGATCAACGCCATTAAGGCAAATTACAGTGCAGACCCACGACTGTGGTAGCGTACCAGCATTGCACGCCACATACATACAGTGCACTCGGAAAGTATTCAGACCCCTTGACTTTTCCACATTTTGTTACGTTACAGCCTTATTCTAAAATGGATTAAATCGTTTTTTCCCCTCAATCTACACACAATAACCCAAAACATGTTTTTGCACATTTTTGCCCCCCAAAAATGTAAATATCACATTTATATAAGTATTCAGAACCTTTACTCAGTACTTTGTTGCAGCACCTTTGGCAGCGATTACAACCTCGAGTCTTCTTGGTTATGACATTACAAGCTTGGCACACCTGTATTTTGGAAGTTTCTCCCATTCTTCTCTGCAGATCCTCTCAAGCTCTGTCAGGTTGGATGGGGAGCGTTGCTGCACAGCTATCTTCATGTCTCTCCAGAGATGTTCGATCGGGTTCAAGTCTGGGATCTGGATGGTCCACTCAAGGACATTCATGTGCCTTTTACTGAAGAGGAGCTTCCGTCTGGCCATTCTACAATAAAGGCCTGATTGGTGGAGTGCTGCAGAGAGGGTTGTCCTTTTGTAAGGTTCTCCCATCTCCACAGAGAAACTCTGGAGCTCTGTCAGTGTGACCATCGGGTTCTTGGTCACCTCCCTGACAAAGACCCCTCTCCTCCAATTGCTCAGTTTGGCCAGGCGGCCAGCTCTGGGAAGAGTCTTGGTGGTTCCAAACTTCTTCCATTTAAGAATAATGGAGGCCATTGTGTTCTTGGGTACCTTCAATGCTGCATACATTTTTTGGTACCCTTCCCCAGATCTGTGCCTCGACACAATCCTGTCTCTGAGTTCTATGGACAATTCCTTCAACCGCATGGCTTAGTTTTTGCTCTGACATGCACTGTCAACTGTGGGAACTTATATAGACAGCTGTGTGCCTTTCCAAATCATGTCCAATCAATTGAATTTACCACAGGTGGACTCCAATCAAGTTGTAAAAACATCTCAAGGATGTTCAATGGAAACAGGATGCACCTGAGCTCAATTTCAAGTCTCATTGCAATGGGTCTGAATACTTATGTAAATAAAGTATTTCTGTTATTTATTTTAAATAAATCAGCAGGAAAAGAATAATAGTCCTTATGGGGTATTGTGTGTAGATTGATGATGAAAAACATATATTTAATCCATTTTAGAATAAGGCTGTAACGTAACAAAATGTGGAAAAAGTGAAGGGGTTTGATGACTTTCCGAATACTCTGTACATCCATATGTGATCTAATGTACAGTACCAGTCAAAAGTTTGGACACGCCTACTCAGTCAAGGGGTTTTCTTTATTTTTTACAATTTTCAACATTGTAGAATAATAGTGAAGACATCAAAACTATGAAATAGCACAGATGGAATCATGTAGTAAACAAAAAAGTGTTAAACAAATCAAAATATATTTTATATTCTTCAAAGTTAGCCTTGATGACAGCTTTGCACACTCTTGGCATTCTCTCTACCAGCTTCATGAGGAATGTTTTTCCAACAGTCTTGAAGGAGTTCCCACATATGCTGAGCACTTGTTGGCTGCTTTTCCTTCACTCTGCGGTCCAACTCATCCCAAACCATCTCAATTGGGTTGAGGTCAGGTGATTGTGCAGGCTAGGTCGTCTGATGCAGCACTCCATCACTCTCCTTACACAGCCTGGAGGTGTGTTGGGTCATTGTCCTGTTGAAAAACAAATGATAGTCCCACTAAGCGCAAACCAGATGGGATGGCGTATTGCTGCAGAATGCTGTGGTAGCCATGCTGGTTAAGTGTGCCTTTAATTATAAATAAATCACAGACAGTGTCACCAGCAAAGCACCCCCATACCATCACACCTCCTCTTCCATGCTTCACGGTGGGAACCATACATGCGAAGATCATCCGTTCACCCACTCTGCGTCTCACAAAGACACGGTGGTTGGAACCAAAAATCTAAAATTTGGACTCATCAGATCAAAGGACAGATTTCCACCAGTCTAATGTCCATTGCTCGTCCATTGCTCGTGTTTCTTGGCACAAGCAAGTCTCTACTTCTTATTGGTGTCCTTTAGTAGTGGTTTCTTTGCAGCAATTTGACCATGAGGGCCTGTTTCATGCAGCCTCCTCTGAACAGTTGATGTTGAGATGTGTCTGTTACTTGAACTCACTGAAGCATTTATTTGGACTGCAATCTGAGGTGCAGTTAACTCTAATGAACTCATTCTGTGAAGCGGAGGTAACTTTGGGTCTTCCTTTCCTGTGGCGGTCCTCATGAGAGCCAGTTTCATCATAGCGCTTGATGGTTTTTGCGACTGCACAAAGTTCTTGAAATTTTCCGGATTGACTGACCTTCATGTCTTAAAGTACTGAAGGACTGTCGTTTCTCTTTTCTTATTTGAGCTGTTCTTGCCATAATATGGACTTGGTCTTTTACAAAATAGGGCTATCTTCTTGTAAGTAAGCATTTCATGGTAAGGTCAACACTAGTTGTATTAGGCGTATGTGACAAATAAAGTTTGATTTGATTTCTGTATACCACCCCTACCTTGTCACAAAAACTGATTGACTCAAATTCCACAAATTAAATTTTAACAAGGCAGACCTGTTAATTGAAATGCATTCCAGGTGACTACCTCATGAAGCTGGTTGAGAGAATGCCAAGAGTGTGCAAAGATGTCATCAAGACAAAGGGTGGCTACTTTAAAGAATCTCAAATATAAAATATATTTTGAATTGTTTAACACTTTTTTGGTTACTACAGGATTCCATATAGGTTATTTAATAGTTTTTGATGTCTTATTCCACAATGTAGAAAATAGTAAAAATAAAGAAAAACCCTTGAAGGAGTAGGTGTGTCCAAACTTTTGACTGGTACTGTATTTGTGTGTGCAATTTCTTTCCCCCTACCTACGTCCATTCAACACACTATCACAGATTATCGTTGTGACTAAACACCTGACTCACAGGTGATGATAAGAGTGTGAAGAGGAGACAGAAATAGAGAGGGTTGGAGAGAGAAAGAAGGGTGGCGCATTACCCCAAGTAGAGATTGACCTGAACACAACGTCACACACTGGTTTATCACATCAAAACAAAAACAACAACAACAACAGCCCAACAAACACACATCCCAAATGCACCAGAGAGGGACCCCTGCTGCATTGGCAGGTTATGCGTCATCATGGCCCCTCTCCCCTATTTTGGCTTCTCTCTTTTTGATACCTTTTGGACTTTGTTGTTGTTTTTGTTCATGATGGTGATGCTGTGCATTGCACCACTTTCTCGCTCTCTTCCTCCCGTCTCATAGTCTGTCAGATGAAAGACAATAGAGACTTAAGGTGAAAAATATCTTTCTTTCTCTCGCTCAGTAGAGGAGGAAAATAAACTAGGGAGGCAAAAAGGACATTTGTGAATGAAAACACCAGCAGGGTGGTGTGGAGCTAGGGATGGTGGAGGAGGAGGAAAACAACAGTGGAGAAGCAGGAGGGGCTGATGAATGTCCTCTCCCACTGTGGTCAGTCTTTAGTGATGTATTAGAAATTATTTCATACAGTCAATGAAATTAATGATATTTGGACCATTGGAATGAATGAACCTGATAACCAGTGCTGCATAAAACACGGTAGTCAAAAGAGTTTGAAGGACTTTTATCTCTGTCTCTATTTTCCTCTCTACCTCTCCTCTTGGTCATTCATTCAGCTCTCTATTATCCTCTCTCCCTCTGTCATTCTCATAACTCTTAAGCGTTTTCTCCCCTTTCCCTTTCCCGCTCCCCTCTTTCTGTCATTTTCATAACTCTTCGCTGTCACGATCGTGTGGGAGTGAGACGGACCAAAACGCAGCATGTGGAAAATAAGCCATCTTCTTTTATTATAGAAGAAGGCAAAACGAAACAAAACACTTACAAACTATCAAAACAACAAACGACCGTGAAGCTACAAAAACGAAAGTGCACACACACAAGCTACTAACGTTTAACATAGACAATTCCCCACAACAAACTAAAGCCTATGGCTACCCTAAATATGGCTCCCAATCAGAGACAACAGAAACCAGCTGTCTCTAATTGGGAACCCATTCAGGCAACCATAGACTTTCCTAGACAACTACACACAACATAGACACAGCTAGACAACTATACTAAACATAAACCCAACTACCCCCTAAACCTTACAATCACCCTGGACACTACAAAACCCACATAAATACCCATGTCACACCCTGACCTAACTAAAATAATAAAGAAAACAAAGAATACTAAGGCCAGGGCGTGACATAGCCTCCCCCCTTGAGGTGCGAACTCCGGGCGCACCAGCACAAAGTCTAGGGGAGGGTCTGGGTGGGCATCTGACCACGGTGGTGGCTCAGGCTCAGGGCGAGGTCCCCACCCCACCATAGTCAATCCCAGCTTATCTCCCCCTACAAATGACCACCCTCATATTACCCCCACTTAATCTTTTGGGTAACATCGACACAAGGGGCAGCACCGGGATAGAGGAATAGCTCAGGACAGAGGGATAGCTCAGGACAGAGGGATAGCTCAGGATAGAGAGGTAGCTCAGGATAGAGGGGCAACTCCGGACTGAAAGGCAGCTCCGGACAGAGAGACAGCTCTGGACTGAGGGGCAGTTCTGGATAAATAGCCGCTCTGGGCTGAGGGACAGCTCATGACTGGCTGACGGCTCTGGACGCTCATGGCTGGCTGACGGCTCTGGACGCTCATGGCTGGCTGACGGCTCTGGACGCTCATGGCTCACTGACGGCTCTGGCAGATCCTGTCTGGTTGGCGGCTCTGGCAGATCCTGTCTGGTTGGCGGCTCTGGCAGATCCTGTCTGGTTGGCGGCTCTGGCAGATCCTGTCTGGTTGGCGGCTCTGGCAGATCCTGTCTGGTTGGCGGCTCTGGCAGATCCTGTCTGGTTGGCGGCTCTGGCAGATCCTGACTGACGAATGGCTCTAGCGGCTCCTGACTGACTAACGGCTCTGACGGCTCTGTACAGACGGGCGGCTCTACTGGCTCGGGACAGACGGATGGTTCAGACGGCGCTGGGGAGACGGATGGCTCAGACGGCGCTGGGGAGACGGATGGCTCAGACTGATCCTGTCTGGCGGAAGGCTTTGGCTGCTCCTGTCTGGCGGAAGGCTCTGTAGGCTCATGGCAGACGGGCGGCTTTGCAGGCTCATGGCAGACGGGTGGCTTTGAAGGCTCAATACAGACGGGCAGTTCAGTCACCGTTGGGCAGACGGCAGACTCTGGCCGGCTGAGACGCACTGTAGGCCTGGTGCGTGGTGCCGGAACTGGAGGTACCGGGCTAAGGACACGCACCTTCAGGCTAGTGCGGGGAACAACAACAGGGCACACTGAGTTCTCAAGGCGCACTATATGCCTGGTGCGTGGTACCGGACTGATGGCACGCACCTCAGGACGAGTGCGGGGAGAAATAACAGTGTGTACAGGACTCAGGAGACGCACAGGTGGCTTAGTGCGTGGTGCCGGAACTGGAGGCACTGGGCTGGAGACACGCACCATAGGGAGAGTGCGTGGAGGAGGAACAGGGCTCTGAAAACGCACTGGAAGCCTGGTGCGTGGTGTAGGCACTGGTGGTACTAGGCTGGGGCGGGGAGGTGGCGCCGGAAATACCGGACCGTGCAGGCGTACTGGCTCCCTTGAGCACCGAGCCTGCCCAACCTTACCTGGTTGAATGCTCCCCGTCCCCCGACCAGTGCGGGGAGGTGGAATAACCCGCACCGGTCTATGTAGGCGAACCGGGGACACCATGCGTAAGGCTGGTGCCATGTAAGCCGGCCCAAGGAGACGTACTGGTGGCCAGATATGTAGGGCCGGCTTCATGACATTTGGCTCAATGCCCAATCTAGCCCTACCAGTGCGGGGAGGTGGAATAACCCGCACTGGGCTATGCACCCGTACAGGAGACACCGTGCGTTCTACTGCGTAACACGGCGTCTGCCCGTAATCCCGCTCTCCACGGTTAGCCTGGGAAGTGGGCACAGGTCTCCTACCTGCCCTTGGCCCACTACCTCTTAGCCCCCCGCAAGAAATTTGTGGGTAGTACTCACGGGCTTTTCAGGCTTCCAGCCATGTCTCCTTGCTGCCTCCTCATATCTCCGCCTCTCTGCCTTCGCTGCCTCCAGCTCAGCTTTGGGGCGGTTATATTCTCCTGGTATTTCTCGGTCCAGAATTTCCTCCCAATTCCAATAGTCCAGTGTAGGTGGGTCCTGTTGTTGTTGCACACGCTGCTTGATCCGATGATGGTGGGGAATTCTGTCACGATCGTGTGGGAGTGAGACGGACCAAAACGCAGCATGTGGAAAATAAGCCATCTTCTTTTATTTATGAAGAAGGCAAAACGAAACAAAACACTTACAAACTATCAAAACAACAAACGACCGTGAAGCTACAAAAACAAAAGTGCACACACACACAAGCTACTAACGTTTAACATAGACAATTCCCCACAACAAACTAAAGCCTATGGCTACCCTAAATATGGCTCCCAATCAGAGACAACAGAAACCAGCTGTCTCTAATTGGGAACCCATTCAGGCAACCATAGACTTTCCTAGACAACTACACACAACATAGACACAGCTAGACAACTATACTAAACATAAACCCAACTACTCTAAATAAACCCCCTAAACCTTACAATCACCCTGGACACTACAAAACCCACATAAATACCCATGTCACACCCTGACCTAACTAAAATAATAAAGAAAACAAAGAATACTAAGGCCAGGGCGTGACATTCGCCATCTCTTTCTCACATCTCTCTGTCATTCTCGCTCTTCTCCCTAACTAGCCTGGTCACATAGACAGAGAGACTGATACTGCTTGAGAGGGAGAGGAGGTGGAATAATCTGACTGGAAATGTAGGTGTCATTCCATCCATCACTCTCTCTCCTCCTTTATCACACCAGCAGATCTACCAATATCCCTCTTTCTCTGCCTTTCTAATCTGCGCTCAGTGGGCTATACACACACACACACATTCCTCCTAAGCCCTTCCATCTCCCCATCCCCCACTGCACTCTGCACAGCCTACATACATCTAACTCCCTGCAGCATGGATGTGCATATGTAGTACAGACACTTGAACTGCAGTTATGTGTATATGTGCGTGTGTGAGTCTGACCTGCGAGTTGTGCGTGTTTGTGTGTGTCAGATCTGTGGTGTGTGAGCATGTATGCGTGTGACCAGCACTCACGTGTGTGTTATTACTCTAAAGCAGTAACTAACCCTGCTCTGACCCTGTGTTACACGCTTGAGGACAAGGGAGTCATTTAACACAGCTCCCCCCCCCAAATTGTCAGCCTCCATCCACCAAGCAGAGATAGTGTAAATGTCTATCTGAGGTGAGTTACTGTGCCCCAGAGGAAAGAGGGGGGGGGGGGGGGGGGAGAGGAAGGGAGGGAGGGAGAGCGAGCGAGGGGGGGGATAAGGAAGGGAAGGAGGGAGGGAGAGCGAGCAAGCGAGGGTGGGATAAGGAAGGGAAAGGGAGATAGAGATACATAGAGCATAGGTGAAAGAGGAGAAACCGGGAGAGAAAGAAAGGAGAGAGGGGGATGGTAGGAAGGTAAAATAATTAAGAGAGGTGATGATGATAACGATACACTGCCCTGCTGCACGCAAGGGAATGTCATGGTCATACTGTGGCACTCTGCACGTCCATATATCTCTCCATCGCTGGCCCCAATGGAGGGTCAGGACAGGCACAAAGGCACTAAAACATTGCTCTGGGGCCAGTGTGTGTCCGTAAGTGACTTATGACCTGCATTCACCATTAAAGCTACCAGGAAAAGCACATGCATAGCTTTATTAGCCCCTTTCTTTCTCGCTCTCTCCTCTTTTCTCTCTCTTCTCTAAGTAAATGCTGTTGGCTGCTGTGGTGAGATGGAGTCAAGATAATATTGTGTAAGAATCTCCCTGTAGAGGTTCAAGGCTGGTGGCATCTGAGTTGTGAGATGCGTGCCTGCCTGCTTACTGTGTGTGTCCACGGCTCCTCCTGATACAATCTGCTTTGTTCCCCCGCTCTGGTCAGTAATGCACTAGATCCCTTGTCTATAACAGAATTATGGAAGCGCACACACATACATCAGTGTAGAAAAAATGCCTCTGGGCTTCAGGAGTCTTTGTGGTGTATGTGTGTGTTTGAGAGGATAGTGAAGCTTATCACCATTAATTACTAGGAGATCATGGTTGGATTAGAGAGAGAGAGAGAGAGGATCCATTGTTAAGGGGTAGGCAGCAGAGGGCAAGATATGGCAGTCTGGTCACAGGAGAGTCCCTGTTCTCTCAGTGTCAGAGTTCACATGTATGAGCGATGGATGGCGGGACTATGGATCAGTGCACACAGAGGAGAAGAAGGGGTAAGGGTGGCACGACACTGGAGGAGAGGACACTCCTACTATTACCACACAAATATAAACCAGCTCTCTGTCTCCCATTGTGTTCATTACATTGAGAAGCTGCACTGATTATTGTAATTTTAATTGAAAACATATCTCAACTCTATCTGTGGTTCCTCATATGTAAGACGACAGTTGATAATAGTGTTCTATTATGAATAAGTTGTTAGAATTATATATTATTGGATGTAATGTATTTGTAGTTTGTATTGTTTTAGTAAGTATTTGTATTGTGGCTGTGTAATTGCCCTTAAATCAGCTAAAGAGGGATCGGAACACATCAAACCAATCAAATGCCTTGCTTGGGCAGAGCTCCAACTGTGTTCACCAGATTAGTGCGGTAGGAGCAACAGCGTGAGAAAAAAAAAAATGTATAGTGTTGCCAATTTTTTGTGACTTTGTCGCTATATATAGTGAGTTCAGACCCCTCCAGCGACTTTTATTGGTAAAAGATTCTAGCAACAAATTCAGCTACTTTTCAGGCTGGCTTTGGGGAGTTTTGACACTGAGGGTTTCTATGGTTTTGATAACATTTAGCAACTTTTCCTACTCAATTCTGCCGCAAACGAGTGGGAGAATCTGTATGTGCAACAGAAGTCACAGCAATGGTGCACATACAGGCAGAGAAGCACAATGGGAGAGGGTTTGCGGCGGGAGAGGGGGCGAAAGCGCAATGTTAGGGACCACAGCTGTGCTGTTGCCACAAAACGACATCTAGCAACAAATCAAGGAGCCAAAGCAGATCTCACTGTGGGGGGAAAAGTACACAATTGTCGATACTTGAGTAAAAGTAAACATACTTTAATAGAAAATGACTCAAGGAAAAGTGAAAGTCACCCAGTAAAATATAGTTAATTATCAAAAGTAAATGTAATTGCTAAAATATAAAATTAAAAGTATAAATCTTTTCAAATTCTTTATATAAAGCAAACCAGGCAGCAGCCTTTTCTTGTTATTTAAATTTAGTTAACCAGGGGCAACCCTCAGACATAATTTACAAAGAAAGCATGTGTTTCGTGAGTCCGCCAGATTAGAGGCAGTAGGGACGACCATGGATGTTCTCTTGATAAGTGTGTGAATTAGACATTTTTTCTGTCCTGCTAACCATTGAAAATGTAACAAGTACTTTTAGGTGTCAGGGAAAATGTATGGAGTAAAAAGTACATAATTTTCATTACAAATGTAGTGAAATAAAATTAAAGTAGTCAAAAATATGAATAGTAAAGTAAAGTACACATAACCCCAAAAACTGCTTAAGTAGTACTTTCAAGTGTTTTTACTTGAGTACTTTACACCACTGCTGAAAAATAGTTGGAAACACTGGCCAACTACAAGGAGCTGGTGACAAAACATTTTTTTCTAATACATTTTACCCCCTTTTCTCCCCAATTTTCATGGTATCCGATCGCTAGTATTTACTATCTTGTCTCATCGCTACAACTCCCGTACGGGCTCGGGAGAGATGAAGGTCGAAAGCCATGCGTCCTCCGAAGCACAACCCAACCAAGCCAAGCCGCACTGCTTCTTACCTGGACCCCTTGGTTAGAGCGCACTGCGCCCGGCCCGCCACAGGAGTCGCTGGAGCGCGATGAGACAAGGATATCCCTACCGGTCAAACCCTCCCTAACCCGGACGACGCTATGCCAATTGTGCATCGCCCACGGACCTCCCGGTCGCGGCCGGCTGCGACAGAGCCTGGGCGCGAACCCAGAGACTCTGGTGGCGCAGCTAGCACTGCGATGCAGTGCCCTAGACCACTGCACCACCCGGGAGGCCCCGTGACAAAACATTTTAGAAAGTTTTCAGCATGCTGGTTTTCACAGCATTTCTGTTATTTCAAGGTGAGCTAAAGCTGCAGCAAGAGGGGAGAAATGGCCTACAATGTTGGCCATATCAATATACTTTTATTTTAACGTTTCTGAAGTGATATTTGGCTGTAAAGCCTAGCAGGAGGGGCAAAAAGTAGCTAGCCTCAATGAAATTTGATTTGAGAAAAGTCAGCTAACATTGTAAGCTACCTAGGTATAACTCACTAGCTAGTTACTAGCTAGTAACATTTCTCTCACGATTATAAGCCAACAAAATGTTGATAAAAACATATTATTCACCTAAAGGGTTAGCTGTTAGCCCAGTCTTTAGCTTATCTAGGGTCAGGGATACATAGAGCAACCATTTACTGTCTATCTATGGGACCAACTGCAATCATTTTGCAAGCAACATTGCTAAAATAAATTAAATTAACCTTATAAAGTGTTACCTGTAATGCAGCACTTAAAAGACATCTGGTATATGGTTTGCCTCATATATATTGTCTTCTGGTGTCATTTTAAGTTGAGAACCTATAGCTCAACATGTAAACAATGTGTGAGTTTAGCTATTCTCTGCTTCGGATGACAGATGCCCATAAGGCCAGTAATGCCATCACACTGTAGGCCTATGGCTGCATTGGCGATGCACGCTATCACACCAGCCTTCGCTTTGGCTCCCCCTCCTGTCCAGCTCAGGCGTTCGGTGTCGCCGGCCTTCTAGCTGCTGCCGAATCTACACTCGTCAACCCCGGACTTGTCTCGTCATCATTACACACACATGGTTCCAATCCCCACTCTATCACTGTATACATACTCGCTCTGCCATTTGTCTTTGTCGGTTATTGCAAATGTTACTTGTTTTCCTGAGAGGAATCTCTCCTACTATTTCCTGAGTACTTTATATTTTGCACTTTGGGTTCGTCCTGTGCCTTTTTGTTCATGAAGATACATTTTGAGCAAAACAGCATTTGGGTTTCGTCCCGCTTTGATCTATGGTGCATAAATAAACTCAGTAGTTCTTAACCTGAGACTGCCTCCTGCCTACTCCTCTTTACACCAGTGACACATGCTATATGATATGCTGCAAAATGGATTCACATATCTGATACTGAGAGAGAGAGTGACAATAGAATAAAACAGATTGGAGATTATAAGATTAGACAAAAAGGAAATGTTCATTTGGGAATACAACACAGAGAACAAACCCCTTCCCCTCTTTATTGCAGGATTGTGATATGTGACACTAGTTCATTTTGAATAATAGTTTAAGAATTAAAACAATTTTAAACACTTCACTTCAAATAATCAACACTTCTTTAACTTCAAAATGTACAAATAAATTAACTCGTAAAGATTAAGCATCTTAGTCTAAACAACAATAGATAATTGAGTAGTAACAAGTAGACCATTATCACTAAAGCATCATTTCAGGTTAACAAAAAAAAAACTCCATGCCAGCGGTGGCCAAACTTTCTCCCCTGATCTACTGGGTGAGCAGACTTCTATTCCAGCCGATCAATAGTATACTAGATTATCAAAACATTAGATTCAACAAGTATTGCTGGGCTGAAATAGAACCCTGCACACCCAGCAGACCTCCAGCAGGGTTGGCCTTCTCCAATTGTAATAGGTTTATACATCAGGATAAGCTAAGACCCAGATGCAGACCGTGTCCAAGTAACAATGTTTATTCCAGCAATAGAGGCAAAGGTACAGAACGGCAGGCAAGCTCAGGGTCAGGTCAGGCAGAGGTCGGAAATCCAGATAGGGGAAGGTACAGGATGGCAGGCAGGCTCAGGGTCAGGGTCAGGCAGAGTGGTCAGGCGGGCGGGTTCAGGGTCAGCACAGACAAGGGTCAAAAACCAGGAGGGCGAGAAAAAGAGAGCCTGGGAAAAGACAGGAGCTGACAGGACAAACGCTGGTAAGCTTGACAAACAAGACAAACTGGCAACAGACAAACATAATACACAGGTCTAAGTACACAGGGTGACACCTGGAGGGGGGTGGAGACAAAGACAGGTGAAACAGATCAGGGTGTGACAGTATCCCCACCCCCTCTAGGGGCGCTACCTGTCGTGCTACCTGGGCGCATACCTGGTTGACCGGGGTGCAGGCGGTGGAAGTCGGCGATGAGGGCTGGGTCCAGAATGTCTCTAGCGGGGACCCAGCACTTCTCTTCCGGGCCACCATAACCCTCTCAGTCAACCAGGTACTTGAAACCCCTGCCCCATGATCGAACCCTCAGGAGGCATCTCACCGTGTACGCCGGATGGCCATCGACGACATGGGGAGGAGGGGTGGACCTGGAAATTGAAGACACGGGACTGTGAGACATGGGTTTGATATGGGACACATGAAAGTTGGGGTGTATATGAAGGGTACGGGGCAACAGAAGATGCACAGCAGAGGGGCTAATGACCCTGGAGATGGGGAAAGGGCCGATAAACCCGGGCGGACAGTTTGCGAGACTCCACCCGGAGGGGCAGATCCCGGTTGGAGAGCCATACCTTCTGCCTGAGACGATGCCGGGGTTCGATGGCGATCGCTTGTTGTCGATACCTGGAGCTGGTCTTGAGGAGGGCCGACCAGGGTCTCCTCCAGGTACGATGACAGCGGCGGACATCTGGGCAGAAGGTATTCTGACCTCCTCTTCCTGCTCAGGGAAGAGCGGGGGCTGATACCCCAGGGAACACTCGAAGGGGTGTTGCGGGCATATTCGATCCACACAAGCTGCTGGCTCCAGGTGGTGGGGTTGGCGGAGACCAGGCAGCGCAGGGTGGTCTCGAGGTCCAGGTTGGCTTACTCCGACCCAGTTGGACTGGGGGTGGAATCAGGAGGACAGACTGGCCGATGACCCAATGAGGGTGCAGAACGCCTTCCAGAACTGGGATGAGAACTGAGGATCCCGGTCAGAGACTATGATCCGGAAGACGTGCTGCACCATGAGCTGGGCCGTCTCTTTGGCAGAGGGTAGCTTGGGAAGAGGAAGTGGGCGGCTTTGGAAAACGGATCCCTCACTATCAGGATGGCGGTGTTGCCATCAGACGGAGGAAGACCCGTGACAAAGTCCAGGGAGATGTGAGACCAGGGACGGTGGGGGACAGGCAGAGGTTGGAGGAGACCAGCCGGTGCTTGCAGTGGAGTCTTGTTCTGTGCACAAACTGTGCACAAAATCGCTGTCGCACTAAGGCCAGGATCCGATGGGCACCCGGGTGGCAGGCCAGCCTGGAAGAGTGGGCCCACTCCAGGACCAAGGAGCGGACAGTGTTGGGAACGAACATCCGGTTATCAGGACCCCCCTGGGCTGGGAACTTTGCGTTTCACAGACATGCTTCTCTATTTCCAAGCTGAGTGCCATCGCCAGGCATGAGGTGGGAAGGATGGTCTCGGGTTCCGGGGTAGTAATCGTGGGGCTATAGCGGCGGGACAGTGCACCCGGCTTGACATTCTTGGATCCCGGCCGGTACGAGAGAGAGAAGTTGAACCGTGTGAACAGCAGGGCCCATCTGGCATGCCTGGAGTTGAGGCGCTTAGCGGTGTGGAGATACTCCAGGATCTTGTGGTCAGTGCACACGATGAACGGATGTTCCGCCCCCTCCAGCCAGTGCAGTGCCTCCATTCCTCAAACGCCATCTTCACTGCGAGAAGCTCCCGAATCCCCAAATCAAAATAAAATCAAATGCATTTATATAGCCCTTCTTACATCTGTTGTACAGAAACCCAGCCTAAAACCCCAAACAGCAAGCAATGCAGGTGTAGAAGCACGGTGGCTAGGAAAAACTCCCCAAAACCTAGGAAGCAACCTAGAGAGGAACCAGGCTATGAGGGGTGGACAGTCCTCTTCTGGCTGTGCCGGGTGGAGATTATAACAGAACATGGCCAAGATGTTCAAATGTTCATAAATGTCGTTGAGTCCCGGTAGTCAATGCACCGGCGCAGGGTCTTGTCCTTTTTCTCCATGAAGAAGAAGCCTTCGCCAGCAGGAGAGGAAGAGGGATGGATAAATCCAGCAGCTAGAGAGTCCCCAATGTAGGTATCCATAGCCTTGGTCTCCGGTCCCGACAGGGAGTACCGACGTCCCCGGGGAAGCGTGGTGCTAGGGAGAAGGTCAATCCCGCAGTCATAGGGTCGGTGCGGCAGAAGCGATGTGGCCCGGGCCTTGCTGAACACCTCCCGGACCTCCCGGAGGTCCTGGTACTCCGCGGGAATGGAGGAGAGGTCCGGGGTACCTTCCGAGCCCCCAGGAAGACGTCCCGGGGCAGGTTGTTCTGACTTCAGGCAATGGGCGTGGCAGGACGGGCTCCAGCCCATGATGGCATCAGTAGACCAGTTAATGAGGGGATTGTGCCATTGGAGCCAGGAGAATCCCAATACCATGGGATTTAGAGGGGACTTGATGAGCAGGAACTGGATAGCCTCGCAGTGGTTCCCTGACACCCGTAGGTGGATGGGAGTGGTGTTGTGGGTAACTCGGCCTATAGAGCGCCCGTCCAGCGCTCTAACGTCCATGGGAATGGAGAGGGGTTGAGTGTGGATGTTCAGCTAGGACTCCAGGATGGTGTCCAAAAAAACTCTCGTCGGCCACAGAGTAAATGAGAACCCGGAGAGATTTGGATTGGTCTCCCCACAGCAGAATGGCATGAAAAGGGATGTGATCAGGAGAAGCAGGAACGTCCTCCATATGGCCCACCAGAGTCATTGCTCCTACCGGTGTGCCTGGCTTCTTTAGAGGACAAGAAATGACCAGGAGTCCCACAATACAGACAACTCTTCGTGTCGATCCGGTATTGCCATTCTGCTGGCGACAGCCCAGTTCTGCCTAGTGGCATAGGCTCAGGAAACGGTGACTCGGCAACCCTCTGGGCAGGTCGGGAAACCTTTGGTCCTCTCGGCAACGAGACCGTTGTGAGCTTCCAGGTTAACTCGGAGGCAAGGTGGGATCCCTTGTGCGTGCAAAATCGAATTTCCTCTCCCTCCGCAGCTTCCGTAGTTGCCCATTGATTTGGATGGTCAAAACGATGAGGGAATCGAGATCCGTAGGTAACTCCCGAGCAGCAAGCTCGTGCTTGACCACCTCCGAGACGCCGTGCAGGAACATATCGAACAGTGCTTCCAGGATCCAAGCACTCTCTGCTACCAACGTGCGGAAATCAATCGCATAGTCAGCCACACTGCAGGAGCCCTGCCGAAGTTGGATTAGCCTCCCGGCTGCTTCTCTCCCAGAGAACGGGGCGTATTTTTTTTTATTCAATTCTGCCGCGAATCCCTACAGACTAACGCATATGGCCTTCTGCTGTTCCCATACAGCAGTAGCCCATGGGAGAGCCCTCCCGGACAGCAGCGTGATGAGATAGGCTATCTTGGAGCGATCCGAGGGGAAGAAGGAGGGCTGAAGCTCGGAAATGAGGACACACTGAGCTAGAAACGCCCAACAGGTGCTCGACTCTCCATTGAAACATTCCGGGGGAGTAAACGGGGCTCCCAAGAAGGAGGAATGGCCGATGAGACGGCGCTGCTAGCAGCTGGGTTATTGAGGGGCTGTGGGGTTACAACCGTGGTAGGTTACCACCGTGGTAGGCTGCAACCTGCGGAAGTGCTCCAGCAAACCGTCCAATGCCTGGTCATGGCATTCAGCCAACGTTTGGACCCCTCCACGAATCAGTTCCTCGTGCCTCCCGATGGTGGCTCCTTGGGAGGAGATGGCGTCGCACAGCTGGCCCGGGTCTGCTGGGTCAGTCATGGTCAGTTCGTACTATCAGGATAAGGTAAGACCCAGATGCATACCGTGTTGAAGTAACAATGTTTATTACAGCAACAGAGGCAAAGGTACAGGACGGCAGGCAGGCAGGCTCAGGGTCAGGATCAGGCAGAGTGGTCAGGCAGGCGGGTTCAGTGTCAGGACAGGCAAGGGTCAAAAACCAGGAGGGCGAGAAAAAGAGAGGCTAGGAAAAGACAGAAGCTGACAGGACAAACGCTGGTAAGCTTGATAAACAAGACAAATTTGCAACAGACAAACAGAAAACACAGGTCTATAAGTACACAGGGGATAATGGGGAAGATTGGCGACACCTGGAGGGGGGTGGAGACAAGCACAAAGACAGGTGAAACAGATCAGGGCGTGACATTATTCATTGTGTGTGATGTTTAACTGTAGTTTTGTATAAAAAATTTGCTAACATAGCTAGGCCTACACATACAGAATAGCCCATGGCATATAGGAAATAACCCTAGTCTCTTGGGACATTCATTGGGACCTCTCTCTTCGTCTGCAAACAGGCCTTCACAGCTTTCCATATCTGAGGACAGAAAACATCACAAAGAAACAAGATAAATTTGACTAAAATAAGACAGCACTGAATATTATGTTGCTATTATCTCTCTGTCCTCAGTTTTCCCCTCTGGGGACTGGAACTGGAGAATATTTTCATAATGTCCTCCCACAAAATGACCTGCCCTATCCAGTAGCCTACACTCTCCCTTTACTGACAGCTGGAGCTGCAATGTCACCCTCTTCCATGGCTGTTATTTACAAATGCATTTGGAGACTGTGTTTTTCATTTACAATGGGTGTTTCACAATATGCGTACTACTGTGCTCTACACTCTAATGCTTCGGATGCATTCTCCGTGTTAGGTATGCGTAAATGGCTGTAAGGGAGTCAGGCGCAGGAGAGCAGATATTGGGTAGCAAACGGAGCCTTTATTTAGGCGAACCAAAAACACACGTCACAACAAACACGAAATACAATACGGGTTGACATAACCCATATAACCAGCGTAACGTGCGCATACATGGAACAAACAATCCCACACAAAGACATGGGGGGAAACAGAGGGTTAAATACACAACAAGTGATTGAGGGGATTGAAACCAGGTGTGAGGAAAACAAGACAAAACAAATGGAAAATGAAAAGTGGATCGATGATGGCTAAAAGACCGGCGACGTCGACCACAACCCAAACAAGGAGAGGACCCAACTTAGGCGGAAGTCGTGACACTCCGACTACGCTCCCTTGAGTACGAGAGTGTGAGTATGAGAGTGTGGAGAATGCATAAAACATTACATTTGAGATGCACTCGTACTCCCCCGTACTGTATTACCTAACGCTTCACCTCCCCATTCACTGAACCTTCTTCCAGCCAGGACAATGGAAACAATAGACAAAACAAGATATACACAAAGCAAACTTTGTACTTCGTAATTATCAGCTAGATATGTGAATCGTAATAATCTAGCTAGCCAGCTAGTTAAACAGGCAAAAATGACCTAAAACTAATGTCATCTAAGGTAGATGTAGCTAGCTAGCCAGTTATTTCTATTGACCTTTGGACTTACTCATTCCCTGAAATGTCTTCCAGTCTGGATAATGGCAATAGAGATGAAACAACATGTACACAAAACAACCCTTTTACTTCATAACTATCAGCTAGCTGTACTGTATGTGAATCGTAATAATGTAGCTAACCAGATAGTTTAATTACCTAAAACTAATATTATGCAAGTTAGATGTCAATTCCCGTGGTCCAATTTGCATGCTTTGATCACGGTAGTATGCATTGAGAAACACCCAATGATTACATCAAGATAGGTAACTAATAGGAAGTTAGCTAGCTGATGACATTTAATTCACTTAGCTAAACAGTGTATAAAGTTAGCTAAGTAGCTAGCAGTTCAGTTGAGTTACCCTACAAAGTGGCCTAATGTAGCCAGCTAGCTAGTTAATAATACATCACGTTTTTTTTATTTTAAAAATTGATTTATTTACTTGAACAGGTTCTCCCACTACTACTGTTTTTTGGGTCCTTACAAAAACAAAACAATGGGCAATCTTCACAAAATTTTGGGTGGTAGCAAAGTGCAGCCAGCAGCCATGTAGACAAGGAAAAAAGTGTGTTTGTCAAACGAGTTGTGACATTTGACTTTACCAGCGTAATCCACTTCCAATATCAATAAATATAAATTGCAGATTGTCGGCCACACTTGATAACTTGAACACTAGTGCTTGAAACTAACATAGGAAACAACTATCTGGTTGGAAAACAGTGACGCACAAGACACAGCACCCTTTCTATGTGCATGTGGGCGGAGGGTTCGTGAAATGTAACATCCAATCAAAATCTTGCCACTGGGAGCCAGCGGACCATTCAAACCATTTTTGCAATACAAAATTCTCCCGACCTCCAAGGGAGGCGTGACAACGACGTGATTTCGTAGATATGGCACAGCAAGACTAGGGATTATATAACAATGTGGTTCTCAAAATATTCAGTGTTTTCACAGAATTTTGCTGCACTGCCCCTTTACACAATGGAAGGTGGTGAGGAATGATTGTTCTCAACACATGCATGTCTCACTCTCTGGACATTATTTATGCGCTGCTAGTGTGTTTGTGTGTCCTTGAGTTATTTCATGCACGCCTTTCTCTCTCACCTGAGGAGTATATCGCCTAGAGGGACAAACAAGGATACATTTCACCTTGATTGCTTATTTTTCTTACATGACAGAAAGAAAATCCAAATGTGTCATAAAACCATATCTCCCATTGAGTTGACTTGAAGTGTTTGTTTACACAGATGGGGGAGGTAGGGAGGGAGTGTCTGAAACCACAAGGGTGTACTATTTCTTATTTATTTTCCTACAATAGAAAACTACAGAGAGGATGAGGGAGAGAACAGTAAACTATATTGTGAATGTTCTTGTAGTCTCACCATTGGTTGCACAACAGTTAGTGATGTGCAAAAATGAGAAGGGTGGAGAGGTTAGTCACTCTCAAATGTCTATGCACGATAGTACACACTTGAACCCAGTGACCTACTACAGACTTTGTGACACACACAAATTAAAAAAGAAAGAGATGAAGGGAATTTGTCCCCTAAATGTGAATCTTGTTGTGTTCCAAACACACTGCGTTCATATCACTCAACCACACCAAGGCATTGGTCCATGTGTGTACTTGAACGACAGAACCTATTGTGATGTCATCAAGCAGCGGTCAGGAGAGGGCCGTTCATTCAACAGTTTATAGCCCTGTCATTTCAAACCAGTCAATGTATACAGGTGCATCACAATTCCCTATAGAACAAGCATTTTCTATTGAAATACCAGCATTATTAACAGCCCTAGGATTTAACTACCAGTTTTTTAATATTTATTTTTCAGTCGTCTCTAGGTCTAGGATATGTGCTCAAGCGTACAAAATGTGGAAAGAAAATGACATTCCCACTAGTGTCTGTGTGTGTGTGTCAGAGAGTTTATGTACTGTATGAGTGTGTGTATCTGTGTAATGCCTGTTTATTCAAGCCAGGGTAACAGGTTGGGAGTGTATTCAGGCTACATTGTGGAGGAGTGAGTCAGAGAGTGTCTGTCGTCATTGGCCCTTGACGTGAGAAGCCCATACAGACTGTCATAGAGCAGGAACACAGTGCACAGACAGACTGATAGACGGACGGACAGACTGTGGAGACAAAGAGGCAGACAGACAGACCACAGCATCACCGACACCCATGAAGCTATTTATGGAAACATTAATCAGTTCCATCAAGATTAGATAAAGGCTCTCTCCTTTTGATTATAATATTAAATATTAAACTCCCTTCGTTGGAGTCTGTGGATGATAGGAGTCAAAGGAATATAAAACAGGGATGCTGCTCCATAATATATAAATATTTGTGTGTAATATGAGTGTGTGCGTGTCAGGGTTCTTTTCCGTGCAGACAGACAGAGATAAGAGGGTGACTGTCTGTCGAGTGTGTCTGCTCTATTTGAATGGGCTGCAGACAGTGTGCAGACAGTGTGTATGCAAGTTTAATATCTGCTTGTGTGACTCGCAACATATTGTTGGTGGTTAAAGGCCTCAACAAGTCGCAGGTTGACATTTATTGTCTTGTCTTGGAGGCAGAACTGAGCGATTTCCCCTTAGATAGGCCAGCTGCAAAGTAAAACATTTTTCCCTTTTGATCTTCATTTAAGGTTAGGGTTAGGCATTAGAGTACGGTAAGCAATGTGGTTAAGGTTAGGGTAAGGTTTCAAATGAGATTTTATGACTTTGTGGCTGTGCCAGCTAGTGACCAGCTAGCTGCCTCCAGAACAAGATTCATAATGAAAAACTCTAACCTGCCAACAAATCAAGCATTAGAGTTAGTTCATGAGTCCTATTGTTATTCTCTCTAAAAAGTTGAGAGAGCCAAGGTTGACAAAGTTAAAAAGGTGCTTCTGCTGTCAAAAACAGTCTGGAGTAAGCAAAGTTGGCTTCTTTTTTATCATCAGAAATATGCAGCGTACACACTGTTCTGTTCGGTCCAACCTGTATGAGGAAATTCTCCTGAAGGCACATTTGAACTTGAAATCCCTGATAAAACTGCAAAGTCAAGCAAGCCTGTGTCAGTGTGTTAGAGGGAGATCAAACAGCATGTGTTGTACAGGAGTGGAGGCCTGGATACATCCTTCAATAGCCAGTTGTGGTTTTCTGCCATAACACAGAAACACCCTCAATGCAAATCTCTCTCACGTCACAACATGGCCAATGGCACGCTGACACACGACAACCTTTACCTTACTCGGAGCATTCTTATCGGTCTGATGGTGACAGCCCTCTTGAGGAAGTTGGATATAGAAAGAGTAAGAGAGACAGAATAAAAGAGACAATAGTAAAGAGAAAGAAAAGGAATATTAACACTTGGGAGTCTGGGTTGCACACGAATTGAAATATCTCTAAATAAAAGGCCAATTTTCCTCCCTTCAAACTCCGCCTGAAGCGGAATTTTGAATGCTGGAATTTGGGCAGAAGAATTAACACAATTAAAATGAATGTGTTACCATTGTTTTTATACTTCATTTCAACGTATTCCTATCTTTCTTACATTTTGTTTTATTTATTCCATATATGAATTCATATCTGCTTTTATCTGGAACAAGACAAACCCTCGGATATGTAAAAGTGTTTTTGCAGAGATCACGCCTGCAGGGTGGTCTAACACACTTAAAAACATGCAATATTATTATTGGGCATCTAATATAAGAATAATTATATATTGGATGACAGAAAACACTGAGGTTGCAGGCCCGAAATGGTTGACCCTAGAGACTTCATCCCGTGGGCCCACCTCCTTAGCTGCCTTAGCTCCTCACTGCATGACTTGTACATTGATAATGATTTTGTATCTTTCGAACAGTTTGTACAAAAGTTCAATATTCATAGATCAACATTTCTTTAGGTATCTATAACTTTGTAGTTGTTTATCTTCAAACTCTAATCACTTCTCATCACACCCACGTCTCTGTTTGTAAAGTTAATCCTTATGTCACAGGGGGCATAGGCTTGGTCTATACACTGAGTGCACAAAACATTAGGAACATCTTCCTAATATTGAGTCGCACCCCCTTTTGCCCTCAGAACAGCCTCAATTCGTCGGAACATGGACTCTACAAGGTGTTGAAAGCATTCCACAGGGATGCTGTCCCATGTTGACTCCAATGCTTCCCACAGTTGTGTTAAGTTGGCTGGATGTCCTTAGGGTGACCATTCTTAATACACACAGGAAACATTGACAGTGAAAACCTCAGCAGAGCTGCAGCTCTTGACACACTCAAACCCGTGCGCCTGGCACCTACTACAAAAACCCGTTCAAAGGCACTTAAATATTTTGTCTTGCCCATTCACCCTCTGAATGGCACACATACACAATCCATGTCTCAATTCTCTCATGGCTTAAAAATCCTTCTTTAACCTGTCTTCTCCCCTTCATCTACACTGATTGGAATGGATTTAACAATTGACATCCATAAGGGATCATAGCTTACACCTGGATAGTCTATGTCATGGAAACAGCAGATGTTCCTAATGTTTTGTACATTCAGTGTATGTTATTAAAAACTCACACAATCTGGAATCACTGGATTCTCTTAAGAACCAATTAAGAGGATTTAGGTGAACAACTTTCTGATTAAATTTGGCAGAGTATGCTTCAGAGAATACATTCTAAAACATGCTGTAATACAATTTAAAATAGTCCATTGGCAACACTGATCAAATGCAAAATTAGACCAGAAATATATTCCACTTGTGACCGATGTAGGCAGGCTCCTGCTACTTCATTGCACATGTTCTGGACATGCCCGAAATTGTTTGATTTCTGGAAGCCCTTTTTTTTTCTTAAAAAAAAAAAAAAACATTTTCCAAGATACTGGAGAGGCCTATAGAACGTTATGCCTTTGTTGCATTATTCGGAGTGGCACCCTGGATACCTTTCTGAACAGTTATATGGGCAATATGTTAGCATTTATTACTCTTATTGCTAGACGTGGAAGATACATTTCCTCCTACTTTTAGCTATGGATAAAGGAAGTCTTGCAGCATCACAAACTAGAGAAAATGGGCTATTCAGTTAGAGGATCAGTAATAAAATGGTATCATATCTGGCAACCTTTCTTATCTTTTGTAGCTAATTTCAGAACTCCATAAAGTAACCCAAATATGAATGTGTATCACTATTTTTAAATTTCTTTCCTTTTTTGTTTAATTACAGTGCATTCGGAAAGTATTCAAACCCCTTGACTTTTTCCACATTTTGTTACACTCATCCTTATTCTAAAATGGATAAAATATATTTTTCCCTCATCAATCTACACACAATATCCCATAATGACAAAGAAAAAACAGGTTTTTACAAAGTTGGGCAAATTTAAAAAATATATAAAAATGGAAATATCACATTTACATAAGTATTCAGACCCTTTACTCAGTACTTTGTTGAAGCACCTTTGGCAGCGATTACAGCCTCGATACTTCTTGGGTATGACGCTACAAGCTTGGCACACCTGTATTTGGGGAGTTTCTCCCATTCTTCTCTGCAGATCCTCACACGCTCTGTCAGGTTGGATAGGGAGCGTCGCTGCACAGCATTTTCTGGTCTCTCCAGAGATGTTCGATCAGGTTCAAGTCCGGGCCCTGGCTGGGCCACTCAAGTACATTCAGAGACTTGTCCCGAAGCCACTGCTGCGTTGTCTTAAAGTTAAAGTCGTTGTCCTGTTGGAAGGTGAACCTTCGCCCCAGTCTGAAGTCCTGAAGAGCTTTTCATCACGGATCTCTCTGTACTTTGTTCCATTCATCTTTCCCTCGATCCTGACTCGTTTCCCAATCCCTGCTACTGAAAAAAATCCCCACAGCATGATGCTGCCACTACCATGCTTCACTGTAGGGATGGTATTGATCAGATGATGAGTGGTGCCTGGTTTCCTCCAGACGTGACGCTTGGCATTCAGGCCAAAGAGTTCAAACTTGGTTTCATCAGACCAGAGAATCTTGTTTCTCATGGTGAGTGTCCTTTAGGTGCCTTCTGGCAAGCGGGCTGTCAAGTGCCTTTTTGCTGAGGATTAGCTTCCGTCTGGCCACTCTACCATAAAGGCTTGATTGGTGGAGTGCTGCAGAGATGGTTGTCCTTCTGGAAGGTTCTCCATTTATGAATGATGGAGGCCACTGTGTTCTTGGGGACCTTCAATGCTGCAGAAATTTGTTGGTACCCTTCTTCAGATCTGTGCCTCGACACAATGTCTCTGAGCTCTATGGACAATATCTTTCGACCTCGTGGCTTGTTTTTTTGTACTGACATGCACTGTCAACTGTGGGACCTTATATAGACAAGAGTGTGCCTTTCCAAATCATGTCCAATCAGTTGAATTTACCACAGGTGGACTCAAATCAAGTTGTAGAAACATCTCAAGGATGATCAATGGAAACAGGATGCAACTGAGCTCAATTTCGAGTCTCATAGCAAATGGTTTGAATACTTATGTAAATACGTTTTTTAGAAGACTGCTTTGGTTTTCACTTTGTCATTATGGGGTATAGTGTGTAGATTGATGAGGAAATGTTTTATTGAATCCATTTGAGAATAAGTCTAATGTGAATACTTTCCGAATGCACTGTATATCTGTGTTTCAAAATTTCAGCAGTTTTCTATTGTATTCATCACATGATGCCTGCAGGTTGCACTGTCAGTACCCTTTTGGCAATTCTATAAAACAGGTTTTGCTATGAGAGTACATTAGAGTGAGAGAGAGAGAGAGACAAGGAGAGAGAGACATCAATGTATAGATAGAGCGAGAAAGAAGAGAAGGCATGGGGATTAGGTAAGAAAAATTAGGGGAGAAACAAACATATCAGAACAGGGAAGGAAGGAGAGTAATGGGATGAGAGAGAGAGAGATACTTACATTGGGGTCCTGGACTGAATTAGTGATTGAGGAGAGAGAGAGAAGCTCCTCTCATCTAACCTCCATGTCAGCTGTGTGTTTCCTCTATTATACTTAGCTCCTGGCCCTGAGCCGGTTGCCAAGGAGATGCACCACCTTCAAGGAGGACGAAACCACTCACATATCAAGCCATTTCTTCCTCACTGTGACGTCGACAAGTTAAAACGGTGACGTGTCTGTGGTGGGAGTGTGTTTACTGACTTTTCGAGCTCTTCTTTCTCTCAATGATTACTGCTACTGCTCCCAGGCCATATCAGTGATATACACGTTGACTGTAACAGCATCCTCCACTGCTCACCATGTTAGTGCCAACTGTCCTGTTAATATGTTTCCCCCTCCCTTAGTGACAATAAAATTACAGAGACCATCCTCCACCTCCCATTGGCTGGGAAGCGCCATGGTGATGCCCTCTGATTGGGCATACCCACCATGCACTCTCATCCAATCAGGCTCACTGTATCCATGAGACTGAAGAATGTAGGGCTATTTAAATCCAACAAGAGAGACACAAAATTGCTCAGATGTACATTTCTACTTTGGGGAAAAAAGCAGGGGGGGAAAGGTTTGCGAGTGGACGAACGTTGCAAATCCAGACAGACCTGATTGCTGCAAATGATCGACCCATCTTCGGGGTTAAAATGACCCAGGGTGAAGCGTGAGTTGAATGAATGAAAGCAGCGTACCAATGCATGTTGTACTCTTCTATCCCTCTACCCTAAGTTTATTTATGAATATTGATAGAACTCTATCCCTTACTTGCACTCATGCATGCTTTGCCCTAAATGAAGCTGTGGAAGTGAACAGAGACTGAACGGTGAAATCGGGTGGACAGAATGAACTAAAGCTGAAGGTGTCTTCTCCAGTGTCAGGGGAGCACTGGGTATTGGTTGTTCATGCCACAGGAATGTTGTACGAAAAATACTTTACATCTTGCAGAGGAGCAGCGTTCGAAAGAAAAGCACCGGATGAAAAAGTCGACGTAAGTCTGTGGCCATTTTGCGTTCGCTCTTTTTTATTTTAACGTCACATTTTCACAGACTACAAAATGGCGTCCAAATGTTCTCCTGCCAGGTCAGCCATTACAATCGTTTCGAGATTTGTTTTCATTGAATTGAATCCAACCATATCACTTGCAACATATGCTGTAATGGTGACCAACATTTTTACATGGACTTTTGAAACACCTTTAAATCAGATTTTATCCACATATTTTTAGCAGTTGTAATGACTTTCTACAGCCTTATGTTAATTATAAAGTATACTACATAAATGTATGACCCATGTACATTAAAATCTCAGTCTCAACTCTATCACGATTTCTGTAATACAAATAAATAATGTTTACTTATCTTTTCATATCTGTGTCTACATTGTCGCCATTTTACAGCTTATATTTAAAAAGTTAAGATTTTATGTTGTTAAATAAAACATTAACTGCCTGGTATTTCATTAAAGTGAGTGGAAACTTAAGGGAGAGGTGAAAGTACTGTATAGCAACGGCCCATGCCGCCTTACTGTAACCATGACAACAAACAATGGAACATCAACAGATAGCCTACTACTAGAGTCATGAGAAAGCAAGGTTCTTCCCTCCAGCAATTCTATAAACCTTGACCGGAAATAAAAGGTATAAATGTCAAAAAGGGTTAATACACATTTACATAATGGCCAAACTTAAATGTCTGTGGCAGACTAAGTCAAGCTTTACCAGTTTTCTATACTTAATTATGCGCATAAGTGTCAGCAGCGGTTTAATGTGCCAGTGAGAAAGAGGAGATGGTTGATTCATAGCGGCCGAAACATTAATACTGATTTTTAATTTAGCCAGAGGGTGTATTTGTATTAATTATGGATCCCCATTAGCTGCGGCCAAAGCAGCAGCTACTCTTCCTGGGGTCCAGCAAAATGAAGGCAGTTAAATCAGGAATCAGGGCAGCCTGTTCAGTTGAAAGCCTGCTCATTCTCTTAACAACAACTCAATGGATGGTTATTGTTATAAATCAATTCGTCATTCTGAATACTAACCAGAATGTAATGTCGGTGGGATGTGGAAAATGTACTTGGCTATTGGTTGAAACCGTTTACGTCTGGGTTTAAAGCATCTCTGGGGCACTGGGAAGGACATATAAAAAGATAACAATGTGACAAACAACACAATGTCCATATTAAAGATCGTTTAAAGACAGAGCACCATTTAATTTAATGACAGATGAGGAAAACTATAACATTTTGGCAAAGGTTCTCTAATCTAGAAGCCAATTAAACACACAAAATTGGTTATCATCCCTGGTTACAGGTAAAAAATTATTATTCCGTGATGTATGCATGATAGCCTATGTGATGGTGTGATGCAACTGACTTGTTAAAATGTCATGCTTTTTGTCAGTTTAGTGAAAAATGCAAATGTTGTACCCGAAAAAACGGTGAAGATGCTGAGACTCACCTGGACACAAACTGATGGTAAGGCTCGTGCCCGAGACTCGATGACGTCAGGCAGTCGTTTTGCTTGCAACCTCTACAAACTCACTTGCATCAAACTTGAAAAGCAATGCATTTTCCTGTTTGGCTGTAGCTAGAAGTGTCGTCTCAAAATCGCCCATTCATTTGAAAGGTGATCACCAGTAGACGGTAAGTTTATTTTAATAATAAGAATTCAACTTATTTTAATTTCCAAAGTCTGCCAGCTGATGCTAGCTAACGTTATCCAAAGCATTTGAACAGGCTAGCATGTCTAGCATGCTTGGTTTTTGACACCTCTCCCGAGGTATTTAGTTTATGATACCAATTCACGGTGAGTATTCCTGGTAGTGCTATCGGTTAAAAAATTCAGAGTGTATCATAGATGAACATTTAATTTGTTCGTTTCTGTACACAATGTCTGTTACTTTTAGCCACTCCGGTTTGTTGTCACTAGTCAAACGCTTGCTACCTCCGCTGTTCTCGGTTACCATGGTTACTTAGCGAGGACGCGCAGGCGTTCTCATTTACAACAAGCCACTGTAACGCTTCATGTCAGTGTACAGTTTTTTATGCCGTTTTGCTTGCTTTACTCAGATGCATTTTTGGTGCCTGTTTCTGCAATGGCTTTAAATACTGTGTTTATTATTCACCCATATATATAGTAAATAGCTTTTGTGAATAATGAATAGGTTTCCTCATAATTTCACTGCCTCTTCCTCTTCAGTAATACACCCAGGCAAAACCCACTTCAGTGATGAAATCATTCTCATAAAGTAATTCTCCTGACCTCATCCCTGGTCCTGCTGGCAACAACCCTCACAAAATGTCTTCTTTGGAGAGGAAGTGTGAGAAACACAGACCTTTCACCCTGAACCCTGACCCTCGGAGGAAGACCAGCGCAGAGATCGTCACCGAGGCTAGGCACTCTCTGAGGACCCTGCGCACCCAGCGACCTTTTACCCCTCGAGACGACCACAGACAGCTGTTTGGAGAGATCTCTCGAGCCCAAGACAGTCGACCTCCCTCTACATTCAGGTTAAGGATCTGGTTAAACGCCCTATCTTATAACCCCCCCTAGCAGTAGCCTAGTGTCACATCCATACAGTGTACTGAATGAACATGGTTTCTTTTCTTCTTTCAGCCTCTACGCTCGGAACTTTGAAGCGCCAGACTCCAGACCGGGTTCTGGAACTCGCCTGTCTCCTCTGGAATATGTGGGTTCTCCTCACTGTACATTTCATATCCTCACTCTTGTACAGTACATGAATCTGTGTGTATCCTTGTGAACTTGTTTGGGGTCTTGGAAAGCCTTAGTGTATTGTTCTGATCAGCTGAAGACTACACACACTAAATCATTGTTTGGTCCCTTTAATGATGAAGTAATGTTTGTGGCCTACCAGAAGCCCAGGTTGCCAGTGGCCCAGGATGAGGACCCAGATCCCGTCAGCCCCACGGCCCACCCCAAACCCCCCTCTGACCCCCTGGAGCTTAAGAGGGGGGCGAGGGCACGCCTTTTTAGAGCTGGCTCTCTGACAACACTCCCACCTGTGGCACGGCCAGCAGAGGGTAAGGAGAGATGGAGAGAAAGGAAAGAGAGATGAAGAGCGAGGAAAAAGAGGGCTGAGATGGAGTTTTTTGTATCTTATTAGGAAGTCTAAGAAGGGAGAGAGACAAAATTGCAAAAGCGATGGAGAGATTGGAGGTGATATACAGACGACACACACACACACACACACACACACACACACACACACACACACACACACACACACACACACACACACACACACACACACACACACACACACACACACACACACACACACACACACACAGTTGAAGTCGGAAGTGTACATACACCTTAGCCAAATACATTTAAACTCAGTTTTTCACAATTCCTGACATTTAATCCAAGTAAAAATTCCCTGTCTTGGGTCAGTTAGGATCACCACTTTATTTTAAGAATGTGAAATGTCAGAATAATAGTGGAGAGAATGATTTATTTCAGATTTATTTCAGCTCCCAGTGGGTCAGAAGTTTACATACACTCAATTAGTATTTGGTAGCATTGCCAAACATTTCGGGTAGTCTTCCACAAGCTTCCCACAATAAGTTGGATACATTTTGGCCCATTCCTCCTGACAGAGCTGGTGTAACTGAGTCAGGTTTGTATGCCTCCTTCCTTTCACTTGCTTTTTCAGTTCTGTCCACAAATTTTCTATAGGATTGAGGTCAGGGCGATGTGATGGCCACTCCAATACCTTGACTTTTTTGTACTTAAGCCATTTTGCCAAAACTTTGGAAGTATGTTTTGGGTCATTGTCCATTTGGAAGACCCATTTGCGACCAAGCTTTAACTTCCTGACTGATGTCTTTGAGATGTTGCTTCAATATATCCACCAAATTTCCCTTCCTCGTGATGCCATCTATTTTGTGAAGTGCACTAGTCCCTCCTGCAACATAGCTTCACGGTTGGGATGTTGTTCTTCGGCTTGCAAGCATCCCCCTTTTTCCTCCAAACAGAATTGTTTGGCCATAAAGACATTTACATTTTTACATTTAAGTCATTTAGCAGACGCTCTTATCCAGAGCGACTTACAAATTGGTGCATTCACCTTATGATATCCAGTGGAACAACCACTTTACAATAGTGCATCTAACTCTTTTAAGGGGGGGGGGGGGGGGGGTTAGAAGGATTACTTTATCCTATCCTAGGTATTCCTTAAAGAGGTGGGGTTTCAGGTGTCTCCGGAAGGTGGTGATTGACTCCGCTGACCTGGCGTCGTGAGGGAGTTTGTTCCACCATTGGGGTGCCAGAGCAGCGAACAGTTTTGACTGGGCTGAGCGGGAACTGTACTTCCTCAGAGGTAGGGAGGCGAGCAGGCCAGAGGTGGATGAACGCAGTGCCCTTGTTTGGGTGTAGGGCCTGATCAGAGCCTGAAGGTACGGAGGTGCCGTTCCCCTCACAGCTCCGTAGGCAAGCACCATGGTCTTGTAGCGGATGCGAGCTTCAACTGGAAGCCAGTGGAGAGAGCGGAGGAGCGGGGTGACGTGAGAGAACTTGGGAAAGTTGAACACCAGACGGGCTGCGGCGTTCTGGATGAGTTGTAGGGGTTTAATGGCACAGGCAGGGAGCCCAGCCAACAGCGAGTTGCAGTAATCCAGACGGGAGATGACAAGTGCCTGAGACCATCGTTATATGTTTGTTTCATCAGACCAGAGGACATTTCTCCAAAAAGTATGATCTTTGTCCCCATGTGCAGTTGCAAACTGTAGTCTGGCTTTTTCTATGGCGGATTTGGAGCAGTGGCTTCTTCCTTGCTAAGCTGCCTTTCAGGTTTTGTCGATATAGGACTCGTTTTACTGTGGATATAGATACTTTTGTACCTGTTTCCTCCAGCATCTTCACAAGGTCCTTTGCTGTTGTTCTGGGATAGATTTGCACTTTTCGCACCAAAGTACGTTCATCTCTAGGAGACAGAACGCGTCTCCTTCCTGAGCGGTATGACGGCTGTGTGGTCCCATGGTGTTTATACCTGCGTACTATTGTTTGTACAGATGTGGTACCTTTAGGCGTTTGGAAATTGCTCCCAAGGATGAACCAGAGTTGTGGAGGTCTACAATTTTTTTTCTGAGGTCTTGGCTGATTTCTTTTGATTTTCCCATGATGACAAGCAAAGAGGTACTGAGTTTGAAGGTAGGCCTTGAAATACATCCACAGGTACACCTCCAATTGACTGAAATGATGTCAATTAACCTATCAGAAGCTTCTAAATCCATGACATAATTTTCTGGAATTTTCCAAGCTCTTTTAAAGGCACAGTCAACTTAGTGTATGTAAACTTCTGACCCACTGGAATTGTGATACAGTGAAATAATCTGTCTGTAAACAATTGTTGGAAAAATGTCTTAGGACATCTACTTTGTGCATGACACAACTGACTTGCCAAAACTATAGTTTGTTGACAAGAAATGTGTGGAGTGGTTGAAAAATTAGTTTTAATGACTCCAACCTTAGTGTATGTACACTTCCGACTTCAACTGTAAATAGAGAGAGTTGCATGTTAGGGTTTTTTAGAGCGAGGGGGAGATAGAGGGATGGTTGCAATAATCAAACCATTAACACTATTTTTGTGAGTAAATATCTCAGCGCGTGGCCTGCTAGTCTTTTTGTTATTAAATCAAGTTTGCAGGCAGAAGGCTGGAACAGCGCTTCTCCCAAAGGGAAATGAATGGATCTATTCACAGGAGGACATTATACCTGATTTACATTACCACTGGGGTGGTTGAGGTGGAAAACATAATTCACTGCAGCTGGTTGCCATGGGGTTTAGTCTTCTTTTTTGCACATTTGCTTGCTGTCATTCGTTACTTACTGTTTTATAATGCTTTTGGGAAAAGCTAAAATGACTGTAAAATTGGGCTATTTGTACATTTTCTAAACATCGATTTTCTAATCTTTCACAAAATCAAAACTCAATATCTGAAACGATGGTGAAAACATTAAGGGGTGTTCAGAATTAACACTAGTATCCAGTAACTATAATAGCTCTTAATTGTACTGTGTTTGTAGTAAGGGAGAGTGTAAATTCAGACTCCAGCCCAGAGCACAGAGAGCTGTCAGCTAAGGGAAGAGGCAGGAGAGCCCCTTATGTTGAGCCCACTGATCGAAAGAGGAGAGACAAGGATAGTGGAGGACCCTCGAAACCTGCCCCACCCAGGACCAACAGTGTAAGGTACTGTATGCCTGTACATTTCTCTACATTTCACCTCTTGTTCTCTTTCCTCCATATCCTCGTTTCTTTCTATTCTCGTCTCTCTTTTTCCATATTTTTTACTTGAATTTTTCTTATTGTTCTGCTCTTTTTCCTATGTCTCTCTCCTCCCTCACTCTCTCTCTTCCTTTCTCTCTCCCCCTCCCTCTGTTCCTCACTCTGCCTCGTCTTGACCTAGGTGAAAGTAAGACAATAAGTGTAGATTTATTGGCACACAACGGATTCCATGTCACCAGTACTGCATAGTGGTGAATTATACCTCCTATTCTTACATTTCACATCCCCAGCCCTTGGCCTTCGCCACTCTCTTTGTCACACCTTCAGTGTGTCCGATTCAAAGGACTTTAACTATGCCCCCCCCACCTCCGTACTTTCTCACTCATTTTGGTTCTCAGAATGCCTTCATGTTTATTCAAGGTATTTCATGAATTTCTCCTAAGTGTTATAAAATATTATATAACCTTTTAGCTACCCCCATCTAGGCCTAATAAGTCCAAAATGTGCACCCATGGGAGGCCCCAGGACCGAGTTTGGGAATCCCTGGTTTAAAGGGATCCTAGTTTCCCCACCCAAACTACCTTCTCAGCCAAAGCCCTTCCCAATAAAATAGGCCTATCTATCTGTTAACACCATCACTGACTGGTAAGCCTTATACCTCCACAGCCAGTAGAGACTAGAAAGCTGTTTCTTTCTACCGACCTCATCAGGAGAGTGTCAGTTACGGAGGCATAACTCCAGGCGTGAGGACGGGCCTGTCATTAAAATCCATCCTTTTCCATCGATTAGCTATAGCTGCTGGGGCTGTGTAATGGTGAACAACCATTCAACACTTTTACTTAGAAACCAAGATCCCCCACAGGTTTACTGAGTACCAAAAATCCAAGCCAGGAATCCTTTTCATAACTTAGACCAACCCATCTTAGAGAGAGGGGGATAGAAAGCGACAGAAAAAGGAGAGTGAGGGTTTGAGCCAGGGGTGAGAGATAAGAGTGACAGAGAAGGAGATTGATATAACAAATTGATATACAGAGTGAAATATTTAAAGTTGGAGTGTGTAGTGCATGCTCAAGAAATGAAAAAAAGTGAGTGAAAGATGAAGAGTGAGAGATTTAGACATTGGCTGCTTTTTTTTCTCTCCAATAAGCCTGGGCTTTATAGCTCCAATTGGATGTCTATTAGATTTGGGTGCCCATCTGGGCATGGCTGGCAGCAGCATAGCAGCGTCTCTGCTGGGACTGACTGACTGACTGTCTGCTGTCCATTGGCTAGACCCTGCCCAGGCCCAAGACACAGATGAGATCATGTCTCTGAGAATGCACTATCACACACAGAGGCCCTATTATCAGGCCCTAATCCTATCACACAGACCTCATGACCCCTCTCTCTCCCACTCTCTCTCTCTCTCTCTCTCTCTCTCTCTCTCTCTCTCTCTCTCTCTCTCTCTCGCTCTCGCTCTCGCTCTCGCTCTCGCTCTCGCTCTCGCTCTCGCTCTCGCTCTCGCTCTCGCTCTCGCTCTCGCTCTCGCTCTCGCTCTCGCTCTCGCTCTCTCTCTCTGTCTCTCTGTCTCGCTCTCTCTCTCTCTCTCTCTCTCGCTCTCTCTCTCTGTCTCTCTGTCTCTCTCTCTCTCTCTCTTTATGTCTTTCTCTTTATGTCTCTCTCTTTCTCTGAAATGTAGAATAATATTCACCTCTGCTCTCGGCTTGTGCTTTCCGCTCTAGTCTATGCACTGTGTGCCAGCCTCAGTACTGTCCGTAAGTCATCCAATAGATGCTTTAGCCCTTGAGGGAGTTTTAAGTTCCATGCAGAATTTTACTTATCTGTTTTCCCATGTGCTCTTACAATGATTCAAATACAGTAGGGGCATTGCAGCACTGTCAAGATCAATTTGAAAATCAATGACAACAAACAGACAGTGAACGGAACAGTGTAGATTAAAACAGCATGTTATGGTTGTTACTGTCTGTTCTCTAACTGAAACTGACTGGTGAGTAAAGTCACAGTGACAAAACATGAATGCCTTTAACCAGGCTTAACCCACAAAGCTGTGGTCTGAGTTCTTGTTGCAATGGGGACATCGAGTGGTGGCTGAAGGAACTGGCCACATATGTATCTAGCAATACAACCAGTCGCTTCCAAACTACAGTATTATGCACTGTGAGTGACTCATCTTTGAAAATGTCTTACATCTCAGTTAACAATAGTTAATCAGCCAAGACCTAATAGGTTCTGAGCCTCCATTTTTGGTAAAGACTGTTTCAACTCGAACATCTCGTGTGTGTTTGTATGTCAAATTGCAGTGGACTCAGGTTCCATGGTGGTGTTGACTCATCTATTAGACCAGGCAAAGGAACAGGAGCAGGAGCCGGGGCCAGAACAGGTTAGTCCTGATTCACTGAGTGAATACTAGCTTAGTTCAATAATTTACTGAACCATACAGTTCTAACTGTACGTTAGGATCAACTAAGGGCTTATATGTCCAGCAGCGAACCAACAGAGCCTGCGAGGGTAGCCTACACCAGGCCAATTGTTAAACCTATTGTTAAATCTACCATCCAGGTTGGTTGGTTGGTAGATGTGTGTGTCACCCCGACTTTGAAGGATGTTTTATTTCATTTGAGCTTAAATCAAAGTTCTAGTTGGTTTGATGTCTACATACTGGTTGAGGATGGATATATTAAGTAGCTAAATGAAAAGGACAGGGAATGCCGTGTTCATCTCATCTCCAGCATAACCACCTTTCTTTCCTCTCGACTGCGAGAGCTTAGCAGTGTGTCACACTTTGATCATGCAGGGTGTTGTTGCTGAAGACCTCACTCACACCTTCTGTAAGCAGCAACGAATGGCTGTTGGTCTGTAGCCACCACTTCCTGCACCACCACTGCACCAGGCAGCCAGACATACAGATATGCAAATATTCACACGCTCGCAAGTACACACACAAATCGGAGGAACTATAGATGCGAACGGTGACCTTTCATTGCCGGCATTAAACTTCCTGCAGAGCGATTTATTTTAAGAAGCTGAACTTGTGAACTATACTCAGGACTCTTGCACCAAGTTGAGGTTTGAGGCATTAATTGTCTGTGTTTTTCTTTCTTCCCTTTTCATCTGCTTGTTTCTGTGTCAGAGTTGGGAACAGAGTTAGGCAACGGAGACAGACCAGCCAGCCAGGAGGCTGAGGACGAATCAGTGGTGTGGAATGTTAAGATTTTCCCTCTGTTGCAAGAGCTGGAGTCCATCGCTGCAGGTAGTGTTCTGTTTGCTATGAATGAACCCCAAACAAAAGTACAAACAGATGTTAGTCACATAACATTCTTCTCAATGTAGGACAATGATGATTGGACAGTGTTGGATTGCAATTCTTTCCCTATTGCATCTATGTTGTCATGTACAAAAAGCACCTCTTTCGTAAATGCACAAATCATTTTGACTTTTTGCCAACTGGGCAGATATTGTGAAAACAGGACTGAAATTAAGTCTATCCTGTGATTTGAATATAGGGACGTTTCTCATGTGCTACTCAGCTGATTTCCCTTTCATGCTAATATGTAAGTTCGTAATAAAAATAAAAAATAAACCAGTGTTGGTAGAAAAACACACACAAATGAAAAAAGTGAACACGGAGCCAGTTTAACGGTTGAAGAAAGCAAAACAAAGTAGTGTTGTGTTTGGCGTCCCTTCAGAATTCTCCTAGTTTGACTTTGCAGTCTGACTACCGCAAAATGAATTCTAGCTCTGTAAATATTTGAACACTTTTGAAATATTTATTGTACCAAGTACCTCCTGGCTCATGCATTTCAGATTGGCTGTGAAATTGCAATATGTTGAGTCGAGTGTGAGGCAATTGGACATATTTTTTTTAGACAGAAAAACATATATATTTTACACAAGGAAAAGCACCCCACCCTCTCTCTTCCTCTCAGTAATGTACAGGATGTTAATCATGAATATTCTCTGGGGGCCAAATCCTAACATAAGATATGTGTGCATAACTCATAACTCTGTGTGCATGTGCATAAATAATGCATGTCAGTGGTATATTTGCACAAATATGTCTAAGTTGACATATTTTTCTTAATCATGTGCCTCTCAGGTGGATCCGAGGATGCCGTGGAGCGGCTGTGTGACGCGTGTGACTGTCTCCATGGCGTCCTGGCAGAGCAAGGCATGCTGGGCCGGCGTTGCAGGAAGAGAGCGGGGCTTCTTAGGGCGCTGTTCTGCCTCATCGACCTCAACTCCGCCCAACTCAACCTGCAGCTCGCCAAACTCACCCTTGAGGTGAGTACAATCAATGTCATCATGATGATTCTATTTCTCCCATCTCTTCCTTGCCCTAATATACAACAGTAGTTTAAACAGACCAGCCCTTAGTTAGCTTTGTTGGGTGACATCCTTAGTACAAAGCAACAGTGTAAAGTTCCTGGCTGCTTTGTTAGAATTATTGTTGTCTAATAACTTGTTGTTCAGCTGAACGTCAGTGGAAAAAACCTGCTGAACATCTGTAAACTCATCTTCAAGATAAGCCGCAGTGAGAGCAACGATATCCTCTTCCAGAACAACTCCATCATAGGTAACACATTGACACACTTAACAGTATGTGTGTATAATGTTAATTATATACAGTACCAGTCAAAAGTTTGGACACACCTACTCATTCAAGGGTTTTTCTTTATTTTTTTTACTATTTTCAACAATGTATAATAATAGTGAAGACATCAAAACAATAAAATATCACATAAGGAATCATGTAGTAAACAAAAAAGTGTTAAACAAATCAAAATATATTTTATATGAGATTCTTCAAAGGAGCCACCCTTTACCTTTGCACACTCTTGGCATTCTCTCAACCAGCGTCACCTGGAATGATTCTCCAAGTCTTGAAGGAGTTCCCACATATGCTGAGCACTTGTTGGCTGCTTTTCCTTTACTCTGCGGTCCAACTCATCCCAAACCATCTCAATTGGGTTGAGGTCGGGTGATTTGTGGAGGCCAGGTCATCTGATGCAGCAGTCATCACTCTCCTTCTTGGTCAAATAGCCCTTACACAGCTTGGAGGTGTGTTGGATCATTGCCCTGTTGAAAAACAAATGATAGTCCCACTAAGCGCAAACCAGATGGGATGGCGTATTGCTGCAGAATGCTGTGGTAGCCATGCTGGTTGTGTGCCTTTAATTCTAAATAAATCACAGGGTCACCAGCAAAGCACCCCCACACCATCACACCTCCTCCTCCATACTTCACGGTGGGAACCCCACATGCAGAGATCATCCGTTCACCTACTCAAGTCTTCCTTTCCTGTGGCAGTCCTCATGAGAGCCAGTTTCATCATAGTGCTTGATGGTTTTTGCGACTGCACGTTCAAAGTTCTTGAACTTTTCCAGATTGAATGACCTTCATGTCTTATTAAAGTAATGATGGACTGTCGTTTCTTTGCTTATTTGAGCTGTTCTTGCCATAATATGGACTTAGCCCTATTTGGTAAAGGACCATCTTCTGTATACCACCCCCACCTTGTCACAACACAACTGATTGGCTCAAACGGATTAAGAAGGAAAGAAATTCCACAAATTTACTTTTAACAAGGCACACCTGTCAATTGAAATGCATTCCAGGTGACTACCTCATGAAACTGATTGAGAGAATGCCAAGCTGTGATCAAGGTAAAGGGTTGCTACTTTGAAGAATCTCAAATATAAAATATATTTTGTTTTGTTTAACACTTTTCTTGGTTACTGCCTGATTCAATGTGTTATTTCATAGTTTTGATGTCTTCCCTATTATTCTACAATGTAGAAAATAGTTTTTTTTTTAAATAAGAAAAACCCTGGAATGAGTAGGTATGTCCAAACTTTTGGTTGGTACTGTATGTTTGAATGTTTGTTTTTACCTGCGTAAGGCTGTATTAAAAGCAGCTCATGTGTTGTGAGGTTGGAGTGATGTGTGTTAACAAGTGTGTGTGACTTTGTATGATGTCCAGATTCCCTGCTGTGTGTGCTGCGCTGTGAGGATGTGTGTGTGTCTGCGGAGGCTGTGTTGTACTGTGTGGGCACTCTGAAGTTCCTCTCAGGGAACTCTGCCCTCCTCAGGCTCCTATTGGCCAAGGACTGTGTGGGTGTGGCCACCCTGCTCATACAGAAGCTCCACCCACTGTCCCAACCTGACCACACTCAGTTCACCACCGGAGGACACATCCATGTACAGGTGAGATTGTAGAAGATACCCCGAAACCAGTTTTATAAACACTATGGTAAAGGCCCGGTAGAGCTGACCCCAAATCAGTCAAGGGCAGTTTTTTGAGCAACTTTCTGCTAAGTTCCTCGACAGTTGAAGAATAGCTGGACAGTCAACTTTTCAGTTGAAGTTTTTTTTTTTTTTAACAAAGCATAACATTAAAAGGAACAAAATGTGAAATATTCAGTTTTAAGGAACTTCTCAGTTCTGGTGAGGGTAACTTTAGTTGTCCTTTTCCTGCTATTAGGAATTATGCTTTTGTTTCTGTCTGCTGCTCCATAATATTCTGATCCGTTCGGGCCATAACACACACAGCTCTGCTCCACAGTACAGTGTGTTTCATTCTATAGAAAATCACCACTTTAACATCTTCAATCCGATTAACTGATTTAAGATATAACATCCTGAGTTAGAGTTTAGCAGATGATTTGATATGAAACGATACGCGGCGGCCTGTCTGGCTGCTTGCTATGCTGTTGGTAGTCAGAGGGAACTGAGAGTGTTGTCATTTCAGCGCTACTGCTGGCAACGCTCTGTGTAGTGTTGGAAATCAGTTTCCTTCACGATAGGGTCTTTGAATCACTTCCGCTCCTTCTGTTAAAAAAAGGTTGAAGATTACTGGAGATATTGTTACATCAGGTGCAACTGGCAAAGACAATCTACAATAAGTCCTCAGTTCTCTTGGTTCCGCTCTCATCACATCGACATTGCCTCACATGCTCTTTCTCTCTCCACTTCTGACCCCTGCAGTTGACAGCGACCCTGAGGAACCTGGCTGACCTCCCCGAGTCCCGCCCCCTTTTCGTCTCCCACGGCACCCTGACAGAACTGTGCCTAGTCCTGCGCCATCACCACGGAGACCAGGACATCTGCACCAACATTGCCAGGGTGTTCAGGTAGCACACACACACACACTGTACATCTAAAACCTCTCAAAACGTACTTTCAACTGTTTCATTGAGAGTGGGACAGTACAGTCCTCAGGCCATTGGACATTGTGCATGTTGTGCATTTATTTTTAGTCTGTAAACATAAAGTGATGGTTAAATATGTCTCTAAGACTTTTCCCAACTACATCAGCCACTCTGAACTGTTATTCCTCATTAAAAAAAACACATTTACAGTTCATCCTATCTTATAATATGAATGAACAGTTTACTATCTCACAGTGAATGATTATAAAACCACGTACCACTCCTTATTTCCACAACTAATGCCAATAAAACCAATCCCTCTTTAGTAAAACAGTCCAGTGAGAGTCTATCTGGTCAGTGTTATTTATTGTCCCTCTGTCTGTCCTCCAGTAAACTGTCCTCCTACTCTGAGTGCTGCCTGGTTCTGGCCCAGACCCCGGGCTGCTACACACTATTTATAGAACTGTTGAGCAAACACCAGTGGAAACAGGTGAGCCCTGTGTGTGTACTGTGGTATAGGAAGCAGATTCGCCTATTCACTCCCAGTGTTTATACTGTTCATCGACTAAGCCTGTTTACCTTGAGCAAGTTGTTTATGTACTCCAAGTCCCAGTACATTTACAGCAGTGTGTGTGCTTTGACTTTAATCAGCGTCCCAGGAGAAATTGAGGAAGTCATCCTGCCCTTCCTCAGGGATACGGGGTGGGGAGGATCTAAATCACCCAGGGAATAAACAACACACAGCAGGGGAGCTAACACCACACACACACACACACACACACAGTGGGCACACACATGCTAGACACATGCTAGTAGATATCCCCCATTAATACACATAGACACACGGTTGATCACATTGTGTCCTGAATAGCCCTTTGACAGGACAGCCAGTACAGTACAGTACAGCCCAGTCCATCCCAGCTACACTTGCCAGTCAGCCCAGCCAGGACTAGGGTAACTCTAGGGCAATGGGAAGGATGTGTGTGTTTGTGACACCCACTTTAGGGGAGGGGCGGTGTGCGATTGAGAAACAAACGTGGTGGTATACAGGTCTTTTCTTCTGCTTTTGGGGTAATTTGTCGGTCCTTGTCGTTGTGGTGGGGGAGAAATTGTAAATGAATGTAATGCCATATCTGATGGGAGAAATGACTGCGTTATTCTCTGTAACCAAGGTATTTGTTTATGTGGATAACACACGCGCACACACACACGACATTGAAACACATTCAAGTCCCCTCCCTCTGTCTCTCCTCCACACAGGACCTGGTGGTGCGTCTGCTCTTCACTCTGGGTAACCTAACGTCTCGGAGCAGTGAGGCCAGAAAGCACCTCTTCACGGCTGAGGGATGTATGTCCGTGCTCCTGGGGCTCTACCACACCTACCACGGGAGGTGGGACCCACCTCCCGCACACACACCCCGCACACCTCCAGCCAGGAACACCTGTAACCCCCGCACCCCTTTCTTGGGGTGGCGGGAGAGTAATGACGTGCTGGTGAAGCTGGTCAGGGTGCTGGCTAATATGTCCATCCACCCTGCAGTGGGACCGACCCTGGCAGCTAACGCAGACCTAATACACTACCTGTTGGACACACTGGGTGAGTTTCAGCACTTTGAGGGTAATGTAAGGGTGAAATATGACCCCATAATGTTCTCATAACGTCTCCATAACATTACCATAATGATCCCATAACATTCCCATAACATCCCCATAATGTTCCCATCCCCATATTGTCCCTGGTTGTACTGAAGCTTTCTATTCACCAGGGTCAGTTAGTTAGCGAACTAGCTAGCTAGCGCTCAAGACAGTACCACTTTATTCGTTTAGCCCTGAGGTGCTCCGTCACCAGATGAATAAAAATGTACAAACCCTTTATAATGTAAAACTGTACAGTCAGTTCTTGTTTGGTACCACAGCTTCCTGTGTGCTGGGAACAAGTGACAAACATCTAACACCTATTTAATTTTTCCATATCTCACTTTCTTTCTTTCAATTTTTTTGTGCACATCCTTTTTCAGTTTGTGTCCTTTTGCAGAAAAGAGCCAGAGAGAGAGCAGAATGTTCTGTTCTCTTGAGAGTCTGGTTGGTTCTTGTGAAACTCTTAGGTGGTTAGAATGGTTTCAGGACTGACTGACTGGTATAGGCCATGTTCAGGTGGGTGTGAGATTCTTAGTTTCTCAGCTTTAACTGTGAGCTCTTATCTTTCGTCTCCCTCCCACACACTGTACTGTACGTGACTGGGTATGGGGAGATGGAGAGAGAATGACAGAGAGAAATGGAGGGCCATATGCAGATGGTGATAAAGACAAAGGTATGGACATTTTGAAGAGAGGGTGAGTGTGAAACAAAGTAAAGAAAGAATGGGGAAAATAGCAAAACAGAGAGTAGATTGTGAGAGCCAGGCAGACAGACCGAAAAGATGGAGTTTTTCCCTCTCTGATCTGCACTGGCTGTGGACATAAATCAGGCATCTCAATAATATCCTGTTTTGATCACAGTTTATGATGCATGCTGCTTTAGATTAGAGAGAGGAGGAGAAATTCTCCACCACACTAAAGGGCCTTTCCAGTCAGACCCAGAAACGAAACACACACTATGATGCAGGCACCGGTTGACACTCAGTACGACCGCAAAATCTGTGATATACAGTATGACCGAATAAGCAACATCTGCTGCAAAATCCAGAGCACATTCTGTTTTCAACCGCTTGCTTCTTTTTAGAATTTTCTGCACAAGTTCGTTGGAAATGATACCCACATTTTTTTTTTTTTACATTTCCTGCAGATAACATGTAGCTAAGTGAATTTTGCATATTCCATAGTTACTATTTTCACACTTTACTATACCTGTGCCTTCATTTGACCTATAAATTCTGTTCTTGCTGTGCTGCAGAGAGCCTCAACATCTTTTTTCTACAGTACATGCATCATGTTTTACTGCTCCCTGCTGTAAAGTATGTGTCGTGTGCGTGTGTGTGTCAGAGCTCAGGTCCATGCAGGAAAGCGAGGAGCTTCTGGTGAACGTGGCTGCCACCATCAACAACCTGTCCTTTTACCAGGAAGACAGCTCAGTGGTCAGGGACAGAGGACTCACTGTCGCCAAGTGTAAGAGAGTGAGAGTGTGTGTGTGCGCGCTTGCGTGCATGTACAGTTGAAGTCGAAGTTTACATACACCTTAGGCAAATACATTTAAACTCAGTTTTTCACAATTCCTGACATTTAATCCTAGTAAAAATGCCCTTAGGTCAGTTAGGATCACCACTTTATTTTAGAAATGTGAAATGTCAGAATAATAGTAGAGAGGATTGTTTATTTCATATTTTATTTCTTTCATCACATTCCCAGTGGGTCAGAAGTTTACATACACTAATTTGGTAGCATTTCCGTTAAATTGTTTAACTTGGGTCAAACGTTTCAGGTAGCTTTTCACAAGCTTCCCACAATAAGTTGGGTGAATTTTGGCCCATTCCTCCTGACAGAGCTGGTGTAACTGAGTCAGGTTTGTAGGCCTCCTTGCTCGCACACGCTTTTTCAGTTCTGCCCACAAATTTTCTATAGGATTGAGGTCAGGGCTTTGTGATGGCCACTCCAATACCGGGACTTTGTTGTCCTTAAGCCATTTTGCCACAACTTTGGAAGTATGCTTGGGGTCGTTGTCCATTTGGAAGAACCATTTGCGACCAAACTTTAACTTCCTGACTGATGTCTTGAGATGTTGCTTCAATATATCCACATCATTTCCCTTCCTCGTGATGCCATCTATTTTGTGAAGTGCACCAGTCCCTTCTACAGCAAAGCACCCCCACAACATGATGCTGCCACCCCTGTGCTTCACGGTTGGGATGGTGTTCTTCGGCTTGCAAGCCTCCCCCTTTTTCCTCCAAACATAACGATGGTCATTATGGCCTAACAGTTTTATTTTTGTTTCACCAGACCAGAGGACATTTCTCCAGAAAGTACGATCTTTGTCCCCATGTGCAGTTGCAAACTGTAGTCTGGCTTTTTTATGGCGGTTTTGGAGCAGTGGCTTCTTCCTTGCTGAGCAGCCTTTCAGGTTATGTCGATATAGGACTCGTTTTACTGTGGATATAGATATTTTTGTACCTGCTTCCTCCAGCATCTTCACAAGGTCCTTTGCTGTTGTTCTGGGATTGATTTGCACTTTTCGCACCAAAGTACGTTCATCTCTAGGAGACAGAACGCGTCTCCTTCCTGAGCGGTATGACGGCTGTGTGGTCCCATGGTGTTTATACTTGTGTACTATTGTTTGTATAGATGAACGTGGTACCTTCAGGCGTTTGGAAATTACTCCCAAGGATGAACTAGACTTGTGGAGGTCTACAATTTTTTGGCTGATTTCTTTTAATTTTCCCATGATGTCAAAGAAGAAGGCACTGAGTTTGAAGGAAGGCCTTGAAATACATCCACAGGTACATCTCCAATTGACTCAAATGATGTCAATTAGCCTACCAGAAGCTTCTAAAGCCATGACATATTTTCTGGAATTTTCCAAGCTGTTTAAAGGCACTGTCAACTTAGTCTATGTAAACTTCTGACCCACTGGAATTATAAGTGAAATAATCTGTCTGTAAACAATTGTTGGAAAAATTACTTGTGTCATGCACAAAGTAGATGTCCTAACCGACTTGCCAAAACTATAGTTTGTTAACAAGAAATTGTGGAGTGGTTGAAAAACTAGTTTTAAAATTTCTTAAGACTAGGGGGCGGTATTTTCGTTTTTGGCTAAAAAAACGTACCCATTTGAAACTGCCTATTTCTCAGCCCTCGAAACTAGAATATGCATATAATTGTCAGATTAGGATAGAAAACACTCTAAAGTTTCCAAAACTGTCTTAATATTGTCTGTGAGTTAAACAGAACTGATATTGCAGGCGAAAACCGGAGGAAAATCCAATCAGGAAGTGCCCCTGTTTTTGAAACCTCTCTGTTCCTATGCATCCTTATTGCCCATTTAAAGGGACTTTTTTTCTATTGGTTCCCTAAGGTGTCAACAGTCTTTAGACATAGTTTCAGGCTTTTTGAAGAATGAGCGTGAACGATCACATTGCGTAAGTGGATAGGTGGGGGCTCTCAGAGTGAGTTGTGCGCAAAAGGGAAAGGCAGCCATTGTTACTCCTGGTCCTAGTGAAAAGCCAACTGTCCTGGTTGATATATTATTGAATAGATATTTGAAAAACACCCTGAGGATGGATTATAAAAAACGTTTGACATGTTTCTGTGGACATTATGGATATAATTTGGATTTTTTGTCTGCGTTGTCGTGACCGCTCTTTCCGGTGGATTCCTGGGCATAACGCAGCAAACTAACGTAGGTATTTGGATATAAAAAAATATCTTTATGGAACAAAAGGAACATTTGTTGTCTAACTGGGAGTCTCGTGAGTGAAAACATCCGAAGATCATCCAAGGTAAACGATTAATTTGATTGCTTTTCTGATTTTCGTGACCAAGTTACCTGATGCTAAGTGTACTTATTGTTTTGTCGAGCGATCGATAAACTTACACAAAAGCTTGTATTGCTTTCGCTGTAAAGCATAATTTCAAAATCTGAGACGACAGGTGGATTAACAAAAGGCTAAGCTGTGTTTTGCAATATTGCACTTGTGATTTCATGAATATGAATATTTTCTAGTAATATTATTTATCTGTGGCGCTATGCTACGCTATGCTAGTTAGCGTTTCTGATGACAATTGTCCCGGATCCGGGATGGGTGGTTCAGAAAGGTTAATGACTCCAACCTAAGTGTATGTAAACTTCCGACTTCAACTGTATATGTGTGTGTGTGATAGGCTGTTTTTGTGTATACTAGGCCTAGGTGTTTGTGTGGCTCTGGTGTCTTTTTATATTTGCTGTCTCACTCCCTTACTCTCTCCCTCCCCACTCTCTTTCTCCATGCATCCCTCCCTCTCTCTCTCTCTGTAGTGTTGTTGAAGCTGCTCCTCAGCTCCAGTATGGATGGGATGCTGGAGGCCACGCGTGTGTTTGGCAACCTGTCCCAGTCCAGGGAGGTTTGTGACTTCATCATACAAAACAAAGGTGTGTATATGCGTACACACACACACAGTGGGGTGAAATGGGGATATGTGTCATGCTCTATTGATACCTGTTAGACAAAATAAAGGTTGTGCTTTAGGTATTGTATTCTGTGAATACACATGCACACGCATGCAATACAAACCTTTTTTCCCAGATAAACACTGACACAGAAGACCCACTTGTGTTGTACCCCTAACCCCTCTTAATAACCTCTTCTCTCCCTGTCTTCCCCCAGTGCACCAGTTTGTGGTGACTCTGTTGGACTCTAAGAGCCCAGAGGTGTGTTTCTCCGCCTGTGGGGTCCTCACTAACCTGGCCCTGAACCCCCCCAGCAGAACCACCCTCACACAGGAGGGAGCACACACCAAGTAAGGAGCACACACAGGAACTCGGAATGATATTAGTGTACTGTATGTGGTCATTTTACTAGGTCTTAACCCCAGTACCTTCTTTATGGTGCTAAAACATGTTAATTAAGACCTGGTGCTTTTAATTAAGACTCACAGCTTAGTCTACTTTACTTGATCTACTAACCTCTTTTTTTTGATTATGTTAATTGAACTCATTGAGATTTTTATATATGCAAATATGAGAGAGAGAGAGAGAGAGAGAGAGAGAGAGAGAGAGAGAGAGAGAGAGAGAGAGAGAGAGAGAGAGAGAGAGAGAGAGAGAGAGAGAGAGAGAGAGAGAGAGAGAGAGAGAGAGAGAGAGAGAGAGAGAGAGAGAGAGGAGAGAGAGAGAGAGAGAGAGAGAGAGAGAGAGAGAGAGAGAGAGAGAGAGAGAGAGAGAGAGAGAGAGAGAGAGAGAGAGAGAGAGAGAGAGAGAGGAGAGAGAGAGAGAGAGAGAGAGAGAGAGAGAGAGAGAGAGAGAGAGGATCATAATCATGAAATTGGGTAAAAAAAAAAATATATATAGATATAGTACCAGTCAAAAGTGTGGACTAGGGTTGCAAAAGGGTGGGAAACTTTCTCGTACATTTCCCATGGGAAGTTGAGCCCTGGAATTTTGCTTAAATTCATCAAAAAAGTTAGCTTATAACAGTGAACCTTTTTTTGTGGGATACACGTAAGGCAATCCTAGGTCTTGTGGCATATTTTGGTTAAACGATCCCCAATTCAATGGAATTGCAACCTTCTGCATGCACAGTGCATTCTTCCATCACATGTACAGCTGATTCTCAAGATCATGCACACTTAATGAGATGCTATTGAGCCCACACTACTACACTGTCTGAGCCAAGGATTAAAACTTTCTGGTAAGTTTTGATTACAATACTGGGTGGGGTGAATATACACTGCTCAAAAAAATAAAGGGAACACTTAAACAACACAATGTAACTCCAAGTCAATCACACTTCTGTGAAATCAAACTGTCCACTTAGGAAGCAACACTGATTGACAATAAATTTCACATGCTGTTGTGCAAATGGAATAGACAAAAGGTGGAAATTATAGGCAATTAGCAAGACACCCCCCAAAACAGGAGTGATTCTGCAGGTGGTGACCACAGACCACTTCTCAGTTCCTATGCTTCCTGGCTGATGTTTTGGTCACTTTTGAATGCTGGCGGTGTTCTCACTCTAGTGGTAGTATGAGACGGAGTCTACAACCCACACAAGTGGCTCAGGTAGTGCAGTTCATCCAGGATGGCACATCAATGCGAACTGTGGCAAAAAGGTTTGCTGTGTCTGTCAGCGTAGTGTCCAGAGCATGCAGGCGCTACCAGGAGACAGGCCAGTACATCAGGAGACGTTGAGGAGGCCGTAGGAGGGCAACAACCCAGCAGCAGGACCGCTACCTCCGCCTTTGTGCAAGGAGGTGCACTGCCAGCGCCCTGCAAAATGACCGCCAGCAGGCCACACATGCTGGATGAACTGCACTACCTGAGCCACTTGTGTGGGTTGTAGACTCCGTCTCATGCTACCACTAGAGTGAGAGCACCGCCAGCATTCAAAAGTGACCAAAACATCAGCCAGGAAGCATAGGAACTGAGAAGTGGTCTGTGGTCACCACCTGCAGAATCACTCCTGTTTTGGGGGGTGTCTTGCTAATTGCCTATAATTTCCACCTTTTGTCTATTCCATTTGCACAACAGCATGTGAAATTTATTGTCAATCAGTGTTGCTTCCTAAGTGGACAGTTTGATTTCACAGAAGTGTGATTGACTTGGAGTTACATTGTGTTGTTTAAGTGTTCCCTTTATTTTTTTGAGCAGTGTATTTTATATGACAATGAGCCATCCCAAACAAGGTTGGAAAGTGACAATGAAGATTAGGCCTCAGTCTGTTGTTCAGGAGGTGGACATTGAGGAGGTCCAGGGAGAAGACATGGAAGCCTGAGAGGAAGACAACCAAAGCTTTAGTTTCTAGACAATCATTTTACAGATGTATGTTGAAAATGTTTTTGGGAGATGCGATGGATCATTGGGGATCATTCAATATTCCCTTTCTTTTGTTGTTCAGTGAAATCATCCCATGTGACGAGTCAACTCACATTATTAAAGTTACATTTCTAACTAAATAGTTATTTCTATTGGAAGGATGTAATCATTTGCAATTATCTCTACTTATGATAAGGTAAAAGGTTTATGTTTCTGTCTCCATATGATATGGTAAATATATCTAATTCAAAAAACATTTAAGGTGCCTTGCAAAAGTATTCATCCTCATTGGTGTTTTCCCTATTTTGCTGCATTACAACCTGTAATTTAAATGAATTTTGATTTAGATTTCATGTAATGGACATGCACAAAATAGTCCAGATTGGTGAAGTGAAATAAAAATAATAATACTTGTTTCAAAAAAAAAAAAAAAAAATGAAAAGTGGTGCGTGCATATGTATTCACCCCTTTGCTGCAAAGCCCCTAAATAAGATCTGGTGCAACCAATTACCTTCAGAAGTTACATAATTACTTAGATTGCACACAGGTGGACTTTATTTAAGTGTCACATGATCTGTCACATGATCTCACTATATATACACCTGTTCTGAATGGCCCCAGAGTCTGCAACACCGCTAAGCAAGGGGCACCATGAAGACCAAGGAGCTCTCCAAACAGGTCAGGGACAAAGTTGTGGAGAAATACAGATCAGGGTTGGGATATAAAAAAATATCTGAAACTTTGAACATCCCATGGAGCACCATTAAATCCATGATTAAAAATGTAAAGAATATGGCACCACAACAAACCTGCCAAGAGAGGGCCGCCCACCAAAACTCACAGACCAGGCAAGGGGGGCATTAATCAGAGAGGCAATAAAGAGACCAAAGATAACCCTGAAGGAGCTGCAAATCTCCACAGCAGAGATTAGAGTATCTGTCCATAGGTCCACTTTAAGCCATACACTCTACAGAGCTGGGCTTTATGTAAGAGTGGCCAGAAAAAAAGCCATTGCTTAAAGAAAAAATAAGAAAACACGTTTGGTGTTTGCCAAAAGGCATGTGGGAGACTCCCCAAACATATGGAAGAAGGTACTCTGGTCAAAATAAGGCTAAAATTGCGCTTTTTGGCCATCAAGGAAAACACTATGTCTGGCGCAAACCCAACACCTCTCATCACCCCGAGAACAGTGAGGCATGGTGGTGGCAGCATCATGCTGTGGGGGTGTTTTTCATCGGCAGGGACTGGGAAACTGGTCAGAATTGAAGGAATGTTGGATGGTGCTAAATACAGGGAAATTCATGAGGGAAACCTGTTTCAGTCTTCCAGAGATTTGAGATTGGGACGGAGGTTCACCTTCCAGCAGGACAATGACCCTAAGCATACTGCTAAAGCAACACTTGAGTGGTTTAAGGGGAAACATTTAAATGTCTTGGAATGGCCTAGTCAACCCAGAACTCAATTCAATTGATAATTTGTGGTATGACTTAAAGATTGCTGTACACCAGAGGAACCTATCCAACTTGAAGGAGCTGGAGCAGTTTTGCCTTGAAGAATGGGCAAAAATCCCAGTGGCTAGATGTGCCAAGCTTATGTGAATAGTTATGCACTCTCAAGTTTTCTGTTTTGTTGTCTTATTTCTTGTTTGTTTCACAATTAAAACATATATTGCATCTTCAAAGTGGTAGGCATGTTGTGTAAATCAAATTATACAAACGCCCCAAAAATCCATTTTAATTCGAGGTTGAAGGGCAACAAAATAGGAAAAATGCCAAATGGGTGAATACATTTGCAAGCCACTGTACATTTAAATGGTATTCATATTAATTTGCATATACAGTTGAAGTCGGAAGTTTACATACAATTTAGCCAAATAAATTTAAACTCAGTTTTTCACAATTCCGGACATTTAATCGAAGTAAAAATTCCCTTTCTTAGGTCAGTTAGGATCACCACTTTATTTTAGGAATGTGAAATGTCAGAATAATAGTAGAGAGAATGATTTATTTCAGCTTTTAGTTCTTTCATTACATTCCCAGTGGGTCAGAAGGTTACATACACTCATTTAGTATTTGGTAGCATTGCCTTTAAATTGTTTAACTTGGGTCAAACGTTGCGGGTAGCCTTCCACAAGCTTCTCACAATAAGTTGGGTGCATTTTGGCCCATTCCTCCTGACAGAGCTGGTGTAACTGAGTCAGGTTTGTAGGCCTCGATGCTCGCACATGTTTTTTCAGTTCTGCCCGCACATTTTCTATGGGATTGAGGTTAGGCTTTGTGATGGCCACTCCAATACCCGGACTTTGTTGTCCTTAAGCCATTCTGCCACAACTTATGAAGTATGCTTGGGGTCATTGTCCATTTGGAAGACCCATTTGCGACCAGGCTTTAACTTTCTGACTGATGTCTTGAGATGTTGCTTCAATATATTCACGTAATTGTACCCTCCTCATGATACCATCTATTTTGTGAGGTGCACCAGTCCCTCCTGCAGCAAAGTACCCCCACAACATGATGCTGCCACCCCTGTGCTTCACGGTTGGGATGGTGTTCTTTGGCTTGCAAGCCTCCCCCTTTTTCCTCCTAACATAACGATGGTCATTATGGCCAAACAGATCTATGTTTGTTTCATCAGACCAGAGGACATTTCTCCAAAAAGTACGATCTTTGTCCCCATGTCTGGCTTTTTTATGGCGGTTTGGGAGCAGTGACTTCTTCCTTGCTGAGGAGCCTTTCAGATTATGTCGATATAGAACTTGTTTTACTGTGGATATAGATACTTTTGTACCTGTTTCCTCCAGCATCTTCACAAGGTCCTTTGCTGTTGTTCTGGGATTGATTTGCACTTTTCGCACCAAAGTACGTTCATCTCTAGGAGACAGAACGCGTCTCCTTCCTGAGCGGTATGATGGCTGTGTGGTCCCATGGTGTTTATACTTGCGTACTATTGTATGTACAGATGAACGTGGTACCTTCAAGTGTTCGGAAATTGCTCCCAAGGATGAACCAGACTTGTGGAGGTCTACAATTTTTTTTCTGAAGTCTTGGCTGATTTCTTTTGATTTTCCCATGATGTCAAGCAAAGAGGCACTGAGTTTGAGGGAAGGCCTTGAAATACATCCACAGGTACACCTCCAATTGACTGAAATTATGTCAATTAGCCTATCAGAAGCTTCTAAAGCCATGACATAATATTCTGGAATTTTCCAAGCTGTTTAAAGGCACTGTCAATTTAGTGTATCTAGACTTCTGACCCACTGGAATTATGATTAAATAATCATAATAATAATTGTAAGTGAAATAATCTGTCTGTTAACAATTGTTGGAAAAATTACTTGTGTCATGCACAAAGTAGATGTCCTAACCGACTTGCCAAAACTATAGTTTGTTAACAAGAAATTTGTGGAGTGGTTGAAAAAACGAGTTTTAATGACTCCAAACTAAGTGTATGTAAACTTCCGACTTCAACTGTATTTCCGTTAATTCCCATATATTCCCACGGAAAGTTTCCACCTCTGAATATTCCCCAAAATGTGCAACCAGAGTGTGGACACACCTACTCATTCAAGGGCTTTTCTTAATTTTTTCTATTTTCTACATTGTAGAATAATAGTGAAGACAGCAAAACCATCAAATAGTCATGTAGTAACCAAATAAGTGTTAAACAAATCAACATTTATTTTATATTTGAGATTCTTCAAAGTAGCCAACCTTTGCCTTGATGACAGCTTTTCACATTCTTGGCACTCTCAACCAGCTTCATGAGGTAGTCACCTGGAATGCTTTTCCAACAGTCTTGAAGGAGTTCCCACATATGCCGAGAACTCGTTGGCTGCTTTTCCTTCACTATGTGGTCCAACTCATCCCAAATCATCTCAATTGGGTTGAGGTCAGGTGATTGTGGAGGCCAGGTCATCTGATGCAGCACTCCATCACTCCCCTTCTTGGTCAAATAGCCCTTATACAGCCTGGAGGTGTGTTTTGGGTCCTGTTGAAAAACAAATGATAGTCCCAACAAGCGCAAACCAGATGGGATGGCGTATCACTGCAGATTGCTGTGGTAGCCATGCTGGTTAAGTGTGCATTGAATTCTAAATAAATCAGACAGTGTCTCCAGCAAAGCATCCCTACACCATCACACCACCTGCTTCACGGTGGGAACCACACATGCGGAGATCATCCGTTCACCTACTCTGCATTTCACAAAGACTCGGAACCAAAAATCCAAATCCAACCAAAAATCTCAAATTTGGACTCAGACCAAAGGACAGATTTCCACTGATCTAAAGTCCATTACTTGTGTTTCTTGGCCCAAGCAAGTCTCTCTATCTTATTGGTGTCCATTAGTAGTGGTTTCTTTGCAGCAATTCGACCATGAACGCCTGATTTCTCGCAGTCTCCTCTGAACAGTTGATGTTGAGATGTGTCTGTTACTTCAACTCTGTGAAGCATTTATTTGGACTGCAATCTGAGGTGTAGTTAATTGATGATTTCTGAGGCTGGTAACTCTAATTAACTTATCCTCTGCAGTAGAGGTAACTCTGGGTCTTGCTTTCCTGTGGCGGTCCTCATGAGATCCAGTTTCATCATAGCGCTTGATGGTTTTTGTGACCGCGCTTGAGGAAACTTTAAAAGTTCTTGAAATGTTCCTGATTGACTGACCTTCATGTCTTAAAGTAATGGACTGTCATTTCTCTTTGCTTATTTGAGCTGTTCTTGCCATAATATGGACTTGGTCTTTTACCAGATAGGGCTATCTTCTGTATACTACCCCTACCTAGTCACAACACAATTCGCTCAAACGCATCAAGAACGAAAGAAATTCCACAAATGTACTTTTAAGAAGGCACACCAGTTAATTGGAATGCATTCCAGGTGACTACCTCATGAAGCTGGTTGAGAATGCCATGAGTGTGCAAAGCTGTCAAGGCAAAGGGTGGCTACTTTGAAGAATCTCAAATATATAAAATATATTTTCATTTGTTTAACACTTTTTTGGTTACTACATGATTCCATATGTGTTATTTCATAGTTTTGATGTCTTCACTATTTTTCTGCAATGTAGAGAACAGTAAAAATAAATAAACAAGTGGGTGTGTCCAAATGTTTGACTGGTACTGTATATCGGTTGTAGAGTGCTAAGCTCAAGACTCAGTCATCTTTAGCCGAAGAGCCTTACTACAGCAGCAGGGGCAGAAGTTTCATCAGCCCACCTTTAGGACCAGCTGCACTTAAGGATCACCCAGTCACTTGGCGTGTATATGTGCGTGTGTGCATGCCTGTGTGCAGGCTGGCAGACTGTCTGAGGGACTTTGGGCCAGTGGACTGGCAGCTGGCTGGCCTGGTGTGTCAGACCCTGTGGAACCTCACTGAGGAGGGGGGGACGGAGACAGGCCCCCCATCCACAATGAACAACCAGGAGAGAGAGGCACTGCTAGAGGTCCTAACACTATACCTAAGTAAGTAAGCTACTGTAATGGTTTACCGAAAGTGTCTTGAATAACCATCTTTAGTACTTCTATGCTTCTGTATACTACTGTCAACAGATATTTTGTTCATTTTTTAAAAATGTTGAAGCATTTTGATTAAGCTCTTTCTATCTCAGACGAGGAGGATGCTCTGCAGTGGACCTCTGGTGATGACATGAGGGACTTCCACCGATTATGCTGGGAGTTGGAGTTTCTGCCTGTGGCTAAGAGGCTGAGGGACAGGATCCAGACTAAGACTGACTAACATGACTATCTCCTTACTCTGGTTGTCACGAATGGCGCCCTGTTACCTATATAGTGCACTGCTTTTGACCAGGGGCCATAGACTCTGGTCTAAAGTAGTGCACTATATAGGGAATAAGGTGCCATTTGAGATGCACAATGTCTCACTCCCTAGTGTGACCTCTTTGCAATGTCCTCTCCTTTCTCCTTGTTGTGCATTGCTATACTGACACCTCTCTAAAGTCACTCTCTACTCTGTGCTACCACCCCTCTCACTAATTCTATGAATAAGTATTTAGTTATAGGCTATAGGTCTAGATTTTTTTCCTGGTTAAGTCACATGATCATGAAAAACTCCAAGGCCCATACCTATGACCTACTGAATGTTGAGCCTCTACCTGACATGTATGACAAACTGTTTACACTTTAAATAACAGAAATTATCGTTTTTAGGTTGTATCTCATGCATACTGTAAATGGTTGTGATTTTGTCATAAGCTACTCTTGTTAACATACGAGTAGAATTGTAATTTGCCTCTGGTGATAAAAAAGCTAATGTTTCTCCGTATGGCTGGTTAAGACATTGTTCGACCTAGATTTAATCAGATCAAGCGTTAACCGGCGATATCCGACACCCACGTAGCTGATGTTTTTGCGGTGTCGGAGGTGTAACTGCGTTGGAGTTGTCAAACCTGTGAGCAGCTGCTCCTGATCAATGTTGCGAAGCCACACCCGTCCCACTTGCGTTTAGAAGTTCAGAACAAGAAAGTATATGCTATATAGAACTAATGAGGCATAAATTGATTAAATTAAATAAGGATTTCTATCAGCCCAATCGAGATGTAGATTACATCTCACATTCCAGTTTTTGAACTTTATATTAACAAGGCTGCATGGGATTTCTCTTAAATCGACTCCGTGTAGCTAATGGCAACGTCCACTTCAGGTATAATTCCAGGAGACGCTTGTGGATTTGACAGCTCTAACGCAGTTTCACCGCCGACACCGCCAAAACAACCGCTATGCTCTCGTGTCTCCCATTTCACCTCACTCAAGCACTGAACATTCTCCTCCTTCAGGCTCTTGACCGTCGATCAAGTCATGTGGTTTTTAAATAGATTTGTTTTTAATGTTGCGTTACCGCGCTTTGAAATGAACTGCTCTATATAAATGGAATAAATTATTAATATTATGTCAGCTAAAGTGGATCTAATCAAATAGAGCCCTAAATCTGAACCGCTGTACACAAACAAAACAGAAAAGTATTGTAAACATTCTCCTCAAAGCCTTTATTGTTACACAAATATGGACCAGGCAGTGCTGCTGCAAAGTGACAGCGTTTTCAAATCACATTAAGAAATAAAATTTAAAAAAACGGCACTTCTGTAAAAAAAAACTTCAGTTCCCACTATACAAAATCAAAGCGTTCAGTGACAACACACAAGACAACCCAATAGCGTTTCATCAGGCATATTCAATGACAAACATTGTTCTCCACATGATAGATGCCTGTCTGTCTGGGTTGATATGAAACAGGTAGCTGGCTGATCATGATGTTAAGAGCATCATTTGTTTAGTCTCATCCTTTTTCAGATTGTCATAGGGAAATGAGTCAGTCAAAAATAGAGGCAGTTCAGTAGAGACACACTGCTGGTGATTGAATGGACCAAGTCACCCTCTGTCCTTAATGGAAAAGAATCCCTGAACATCCAAAGAGTTCAGTCTATAGCCCGTCATGCCAGGGAGTTTTTCCAGTGAGGACAGAAGTGAGCAGGACAAAGCTCAAAGGTGATCCTAGAGGGAATGTCCCCTCTTATCTCAATGCACATTACAGACAAGATAAAACGTTTTAGCACAACAGTTGTGGGAGGAACATCCAACTGTGACTCGACCACACATGGACAAGGAAGGACCATTTGCGGTTCTGTTTGGGTCGTAACGACACAAGCAAACCACTGAGTTCAGTGTAGTGTGACTGGGAGGACCGACTCAACACAGGAAACTGAAACACTGCTGGGATTTGGACTCGTATACACCCAAATACACCCAAGTCTTAACGCTGTTGTACGAAACAGTTCATTGTGTGGGAGCCATTATTGCATTAACGTGTGCAAAATGTATCCGTAATAGCCAAATGTTTTCCTATATCATTGGGAGAGTAGATGCCCATTGTTCAGCTTGCAGATAATACATGTGCTGTGACTACAATTTGGTGGGTTTGTTGCATGAATGATTCAAAGTGTACCCATGTTATGTAATGAGTGAACATTGATGCAGCAAAAACAGTTTTAGGGAGAAAACTAGAAAATGATACAATAAGTTTATTTAATTTCTTTAATAAAAAGGTGTTTGACAGTCAGAAGTATGAAACCTCGACTTCTACCGCAACCACCTCCAAATAATGTACCATGCCATAACCATCTCATCAAACAATCAACTGTCTCAACCCACCCTCAGAAGAATGCAGTACTTCACTTGTTTTCAGTCAACAGAAATAAACAGTGGAGGGTCTGCCATCGTCTTAAAAAAAATAAAAGGGTTGCTTTTGCACTGGTTAGGCTTCCACAGAGGAAACAAGCATAGCATCGGTCCAGTGAGGACCAACCAGGCTCCCTACGAAGGGAAGCCAAGCGACCCAGAGAAATAAAGAGTCATTCTGCTTGCTTGCCAAAGAGCACTTCTTAATGTGATAGAGAAAACAGAAGAGGCATGTACTGGTAAAACTCACAATCCAAAGCTTTGAAGGTGGGTGTTAGGATGACCAGGCCAGGGTCAAAGGGTGAATGTGGAAGACAGACAGGTCATCTTTATGACAACCGGAAGCTAGTCCCCTAGAAGACCAGTTTTTTTTTTTTTTAGCTTGTCTTTTTTCCTTACAGGACAAAGCTTCTAACAGAAACAAAAGATCGATATAACAGTCACCACACAAAAAGAGTGCCTCGCCTTTTTTTTTTTTTACACTTGAAATCCCAACATTTTTTATAAAACACACGGAGTCACACACAATACTTGTCACAGAGAGCCTCTCATATTTACAATCAAACTGAATAGGTCTCAGACAGTGTTCTTTTTTTTGTTTTTCACCAACACCTTTCTCACACACACACACACTCCTTGGGTTAGCTTACACAAACAGTTTAGGGTGGTTAGGGTGTGGGGTCAATATGACCCCATGCTTACAGAAGCAGCAGTATCAGGCAGCACCTCTGAACACTGCCGTCTGATATAAAAATCAGGCACACTATCACACAGCCCAAATAATGATTTCATAACCTTCAGTTACAGCAATATCATCAACCCCATGATAACTTCTCTTAATACAACCCCCCCAAATAAACTATGATTACATTGAGTGTAGACTGGTGTACTGCTCTTCTTTCTGGAGAATTGCTGTGGGTTTTTTCACACTATAAGGAGATTTCAGTGACATCATCCACTGAGATGTATTGGAATACTGGAAGGTTGGCCACACACTCCTGACAGAGGGAGTCTTCTCTAGGCTGCCCCCTCATGGTGAGTTTTGGCAATGCGAGCAAAGAGGACCAACAAAGCTCATCTTTCCACAAATGGGTTCAGATTATTATTTTTTGCAGTCATTTCTTTTGCTCCCTAACCCCCATTCTCTCTTTTGTTCCATTCATCTTTCTACATTCCATCCATCACAAGGACAAGCTTCGTCATGACGAGCGGGGCTCCTTTCTGTCCCTTCCCATTTTCTGTTCCCCGCCCCATTGGTTTTTTTTTTTATTATAAAAAGGTGTCCAACGAGAGCAACAACGACAGTAAAATACAACGATAAACGCCAAAAAGCACTTCATGTCATGTAGCAGGTGATCGCTCTCAGAGCGTAGAGCAGTTCTGCCTGCATGCGCGCTTCCATAAGAAGCAGATTTACATGGACCTGGGAAAGGGAAAGGAAGCGTTAGAACACGGCTCCAGTCACTCAGCTCAAGAGCTATGAGAAACCTAGAAACTTTAAATGCTACCAATAGAAACCCAAGGACAAATAAGTAAAATAAGTTGTTCCTTCACCTTCTCGGAGTGCTGGAACTGCCTCCAGAAGCTCTCATACATTCGTTTGGTGGTTTTCTCCGGGCTGCACACCATGGTCTTAATGTAGACCTTAAAGCTGCGGTCTAACAGCTGGTTAATCTCCCCATAGTCATAGTCATCATACCTGAGACACACACACAGAGGGAGATCTGTTACAGCTACTGATGAATACAGTTATTTTTTTACTGAAGTACATTACTGCCCAAAATGAATGCACTTTGTCAATGTATTAAAACATATAATAATACTAATGTTTTCATTGAATCTAGCATATGTCATCTTGGAATAAATCAATTTGTATTGTGCCAGTGAGTGGCGTACCTGATGCCGAACATGCAGTGGATGTAGTTCCAGATAGCCCTGCGGAGCATGGAGGTGTCCACGTCTTTGTGCATGGCCATGGTGTTGTAGGTCAGGTTGTAGGCCATCTGGAACTTCTCATCCAGCAGCTGACCAACATCAGGGTACAGACGGTTGACAAGGGAGTAGCCGTGGTCCTCCCAACTGTAGTCCTGCAGAAGAGAGGAGAAAAGAGGAAAGCGCTAATCACAATGTCTGGATATCAATTGGTCAATCAGATAGATTACATTTAGAAAATGTTGCACTTGAAGATATTGAGAAACCACTTCACTTTCTCCTTTCAAATGCCTCTTTCCATCCCTCTCTGTTTCTCCGTAAGTGAAGTTGTGTGTGTGAGCGTTATATACCTGCACTCTGAAGGTGGGTACATGTTCTCCTCTCCTGGAAAAGTCCTTGTAGCCGTAGCTGGGGTCTTCAAAGTGCCTGGACACGTCTCTTGACTGCACACACTCCTCGTCCTCTGCCGTGGCCACCAGCATGCTCTCGGTCTTCTCCCTCTCGAAGCGTGTGGCCATCTCCTCCTGACTGGCTTCCTCTTCATCACGACACTCCTGCAGCTGCCTCATTCTCTCCATCAGCACCTCCACCTCACCAGACACCTAGACAGGAACACAAACACGTTCTGGGTCAGGGCATACATAGGGTGACCACAACCACAAGAGCCACTCAACTCACAACCACATCTTTGTCAAAGCCAGCAACTAACAAACTCTCAGCTTCCCTTTCTCACACACACACACACACACACACACACAAATGCACCATCCTCGCACCTGATGGCTGCCTCTCCTTTCCTCCAGGTCGTTGCCGTGCCCATTGCCATTGGCGATGTCGCAGACACAGTACTGGCTGAGGGAGAGAGATCTGAAGGTGTGCCCACCATCACTGTGGATCTCAGGGGTGATGCCACAGCCAAAGGTAAAGGACGCCAGGGAGTGGTAGTGTGTGAGGAGCACCACAGCATGGATCAGCTCAGCCAGGGACCAGCTGTGTTCTTCAGCCTTCAGCAGGTGCTGGGGAGACCAGAGAGTTGAAGTGTCAGTCAATCAGTAGTTTCCTTTGGATGGAATCTTATTTTCCTGTCTCTCAATTTCTACCCTTCCATTTGTTCTCTTCTCTCTACCCATACCTTCCATTTCATCTCTGCCCATTCCTCCCGCTTTCATATAACTAACCCTGCCAAGTAACAGCCGCATAACTCCGGTGTGCCGCCACCCATGATCTCAGTCGGTTACATAACCCTAACCTATCCCTTTGTCCAGTCCTGTGTTTGTGTGTGTGTGTCACAGGTACAGCCCCAGCTGCCTACCTCAATGTGTGCCTTGGTAAGAAGCCAGGGCCGGTGGGCCAGGATCTTGTTGAGCTCCCCAAGAGCCTGCAGCTTCTGTGGGGCTCCGTCCAGGCCATTCAGCCACTTAGGGTCCCCTCCCACCTGGAGGAAGTCGTTGACGTGGAGGTTGACCAGGTAGGAGCACTGGTGTCTGGCCGCAGCCTGGGAGGGAAGCGGGGGAAGGAGAGAGTTGCGAGAGACTGTCCAAGTGACTCTACACTACCATGGTAAAGCCACTGCAGAGTTTAGAGTAGGGCTTAAGGGGCCTCACCATGATGCCTATGTAGTGGCGGTAGTGCAGGGATAAGGGCCCATCCATCTGCAGTAGGTAGTGCTGTGTTCTCAGGAAACTCTCCAGGTACTGTGGGTGGAAGCCCATCACCAAGGAGATGTTGTCAAGACGACCCAGTGCAGCAAATGCGTCCTCAAATATCGATTGCACCCTCGGATCTACTTTACTGACTTGAAGTATCTGGTGCCACAGAGCCAGTGAATACATTTTTACTCTCAATCACATATTGATATAATATGGCATTTGAATGTATTGTAATGGTAAGTTAAAAGGTGTAATCATTTTCACAAGTATAGAAAATCCTGTGGTGTAAATTAAGTTGTTCTCCTTACCTCTTTTTCAGGGATAAATCTACTTGGTCCATTTCCCTGTGGTCTTGGGATCCGAACTCCTACGTCCTACAAGTTAAGAGTACAGAAACACATTGTTCTGCAAGAACCAAATGCAACATCATGCGAAAACCCTAAATGCTGTTTAGCACCATTTTGGCTGCGAGCCCTGACTGAGTAATATTATACGGCCTTCTGCAAGACATCTCTCACTCTCTCCACTAGATCACATATTCACTCTACAGTCAGGTTGGAGCATTGCATGCACAGCCTATGCAAAAGAGAAATCCAACTCATTTTGTTCACAATTTCGCTGTAGCAAGCTGCCATAACAGTAGTCTCTAGAAATGCGACAAATGTGTCAAAATACACAAATCAAACACTTGATAGATACAATGTATCATGCGTGCGGCTGCTATTTAAAACCACTTGCAGTTTGAAACACATGTAATACCCTAATTAATACATTATTTGACAATTATTCGGAAAGGTTTGCATAGTCAAATGATGTTATTAAAAGGAACAAATTCAAGACACGATTGACATCGCATTAAAACAGCCAACTCAAGAAGTCGCTGATCGCATGTTCCCTGGGGGCTCCATAGATAGCTCCTGTCCCTCTGCGCAGAGCAATGAAGTAGTAGAATGAATGATCTAGTCTTAGAAGAACTCGGGGCCAAAGATTGCTCGATAGCGACAACACGGCCTTGCGTTCAAAGACACCAAGCGAAAAGTGTTGCTAAGAGCATATACGAAATAGCAGAGTTGACAATATGATGACAAAGCAGGAGAAGAAATGTAAAGCGTTGACAAGCAACGCTAACTCCTCAAAACGCGTAAACAAGGTCGGACACAAAAGAAAAGACTGCACTGCAGTTCCTTCGCGCGCAGCCACAAAACAAAGTGTCTAAAGGGACGTGAACTTGTCAAAAATGAATAATTTAAAATTCCACAACGACGGTGCACGGAGTTTTAAAAACATGCATTCACTGTCAAAAACATTTGCCACTTATTTTCCTTTTCTCTTACCTTTTTGCTTAGCCGTTCACAATGAGTGCATATTTTATATAAGTATGTTACTGTAAATGAATTATTTTCCATGGTTTCTGTTGCTGCAGTTGCGTGCCTCATAATGTGTCTTCAGTGCGATCTTGTGTTTCAGGTATATTTAAATTGATGGTTCCGTTCTCGCTTTGTTTCATGAGGGTAAAGTGCTCAATTGTCAGTTGTTACAGCCCTACAGCAGAATACCGTTCGACCTCAGCACACACACTGTAAATAAACTGAGCCCTAGTTGAGTGAGGTGCGCAACAGCCAATCGAAAGGCGAAAACAACCTCCATTCATCCAATGAGGTATAAGAGGACGGAGAAATAGGAGTGGGCCGTGCGGAGAGAGGGTCTAAAACGTGAACGCAGAGCGAGCCAACCCCCAGGAACACATAATCAATCAAGTATCTAATTTTGTTCCAAGCTTCTGCCATTGATCATGGCGATGGATATCGAATGACACCATCACTCTGCAGCGCGCAATGTGTGCATTCATCTTAAGAGTCAACAAATATAAGGGATTAAATACATGTCCAAAACAACAAATATGTCCTGAGCTTTCTTACATATCCTAGATATAGGGCCAAATTCTTCATTTTATTCTAGATCAAATAGCTAAATGGTCAATGGTATGACCATCTTTAAACAATTCCATATGTTAACTTAGTTAACTCCCCCAACGGCGTAGACTTTCAGAGATTTTAAGAGGTCCCTTTGACCAGCTGCCTTAATATGTCTTTATTACATTCAGGCCTTATATCTAGGAGATGTAAGAAAGCTCAGGAAGTATTTGTGGTTGTTTTGGACATGTATTTAATCCCTTATATTTGTTGGCATAAAACTACCTCCATACTTCCATTCGTTTGGATGGGTTACCTTCAAGTTGGTATATTGAGACGCAGCCCATGCAATCTCTAGTTTAAACTGACGGATTTTCACGGGGATTTGTTTATTAGGCAAATGATCTAAATCAATCGATTATGACAAACAATGTCGTTCACTTTGCACGTTTATTTTTCACCCTTTCCCACCACAATGACCCGCTACACTAATGTTTACATGCACCAGCTGTCTATGTTCTCATCTCAGTCATGTGCATTGAAAACAACTACCGATACAAGGATATTCCGCAAGCAGCAGCAAGTTCTTTTCTCCGTGAAAACTTGAGTCCAATGTGGTCATGTCTCCTAGGCCAGCGTCACCGCTGTAAACAAGGTGGCCTACCGACGCTCTGCGGTGACGTGTATTATTATGGCACAGTAGGATATCTGGTCCTGCAAGACAGGACAGGACACAGCAGGTGTACAAACAACCTGAAATGAATCCCTGCTTATGGTGCATTTCAATTGAGGACTTAACCCAGTGTTTTACCTAAAAGGCTAAGACTTTTTTTGTTTCCATCTATGCGGCCCGGCGCCTCTGTCTCACTGGGCCATGGCTCCAGCGGACCTGCTCTAATACCTGATGTCCACCAGATGCATATGCGTTTTGTTTTGCTGGATGTCTAGCTCACATTTTCCGTACTTAACGCACATGTACTTCGCTTTTCAACTAGCTAAAAGCTAGTGTGTGTAACTCCATTTGTACCGACACACGGTAAGCAATGCATACAGTACACAGAGTGCACCGCAGCTTAGTGAGGCACTCCCAACGTAGCGTTGTGGCCTGCTCCATTGGCAATGAATGACTTCAGCCGGAATACAAAGAGTTTTATGCATCTGGTGGGGATGAGGCTTAACTTGGAGCCAAGTACGGCTACTTTTCCGCCTGCATTTACTTAACCATGGCTAACTGTGAACTTTAGCACCTTCACACGAAGCAACAGTCTTGAATGATACAGAGGTTGTTGATTATGCTCGCCACAAGTCTTTAGTGTCACACTCCTGATGGAAACACAATAACATTCAAGCCTGCATCAACATAATACACTAGTGGCCCACTGGTGTGGGGGTATTATGACTTCAACATGCTTCGGTTCGGTTGCAACCTAGCTGAATTTGGCTAGGTGAACCCGAACCCGTGATCACATACTCCCGTAAAAGACCTTCGCTTGAAAAATGAGCGGCAATAGTACTGATTAGAGGTTGACCGGTTATGATTTTTCAAGCAGATACCGATTCTTGGAGGACCAAAAAAAGCCTAGCCTCTATCATAGAGCCTGTCAATATAGATACAGCCTGGATGATGTCACCAGCCACCTGTGTTGCTGTTTTTACTGTATTGTACCCTGAATAAAAAATAACAAAAGTCACTTGTGAGTAATTCAATATGCAGTTTGGTCAGATGGTAGGAGCATGAAAAGGAGGTTAAGTATGAATACTCAAAAAATTCTTGCAGTGGTATGAAATCTAAATATCTGTCTAATTGTCTTATAAATTAGTGTGGTAAATAGCATATGCATAATTGGGATAATTGCTTATTGCTGCAGCACAGCCAGCTAGGCAGGCCTGAGTGAGTCATGTGTGTTCCATGTCTGAGATGACGACAACCTCTTTACAAGCATGTTATATAATTCCACTGGCCTATTAAGTCTATCTAATAATAAAATCAAGGCGGGGGTGGAGGTGGGTTTGGGGAGGGGGGTGGTGGGCAGGGGGAAGAACCCATTAAAAACCTGACAAACAAGTTATATTAGGTAACAAGGAGGTGGTGGTGTAAGGGAGCCCGATCGGTTATCACTAGACCGAGCCGATCCAAGCTCCAATTCAATACTCTGTTTAAGGGCCTGGCTTCCTGGTTGATTTGGCACTGGCTGGCTGCAAGTCAGTCCCCTGGCTGATAGATAGCACACCATTCAGCAGGTTCATTGTGTGATAATGCCCCCCTCCCTCTACCCCCCTCCCTGTTATCCCCAGAGAGGGGTGGGAGTCATGGTAAACATGCGCTGGGTCTGGAGTCAGCACTCTGCCATTTCCCAGCCGCAATAGCCCAGAGTAGCACAGTGAGCACTGTGTGTATGTGAGCCCCATGGCTCAGCAAAGTTGCAGAGCAGAAGAGGCCTGGTCAGCGTTCGGTTTACGACACCATCTTTTCACATAAAAGCGCTAGGCTAGGTCAGGGACCCGACTGGCCCCCAGCCCCCCGGACAGAGGACAGGGCCAAACACTATTGTCACGGGCGTACACATCACCACCACCCAGCAGACACTCTTGGGGCTTTGCTGTACACATGCCAGCCAAGCCGAGTGCGGGTGGGGCAGGGGTAAGAGTGGGTTATGATAACATCATGATGATTAATTACACTGCAGTGGGAGGCTAGTGGAGATCCTGCAGGGATCCTTCTCGAGACGGTTCTCACAGTGCAGATGGTGAGCATCAGAGGAAGGGATAGAGGGATTGGACAGTAGAGTTGGAGTTAACTCTTCTTTAATTTCGTCAGATCAGACTCAGTTTGGAACTGACCACATTCATTTAGCCGTTCTTTTCGAAGGACTTTTGGACTCCTGAACTAACCTGATTGACATGGTATATGAGCCATGCCATTAGTCCTGCGGTATTAGGAATAGGGGCCTTGTTAAATTACTTGGGTCTCCAGAGAACCCTGGTTCTCAGTGGTCCTCTCTTTATTGAGTCTGAGTGAGCGGTCTAACTGATGATGCACAAACCACCCACACACAATGATATCCTATTGTTACAACTGACTGGGAATACATTCTACAGATAAGACTGAAACAATGGTAGGTATGGACCGGATATCAACAGATTATCTATACAAATGAGATTTTTGGGGTTTGAGAGGAGTATGTTAGTAAATAGTTTACTAACAGATCTCTATCACATCAATGCAACTGGTATGTGATTAGTATTTTTATGGACAGGATAAAAGTAATGGGGATTTGAGTGGGCCAGAAGAAAAAAAAGGTTGAAAAAAGTGAAGGAAATGTAATTATTGTTTTACTGCGAAAACATTTCAGCTGCTGTTACCCGTAAAAAGGAGGATAAAAGTCAAAGGGATTAAAAATAGAGAAAAAGAGAGAGAGGAAGCCAAAGTTAATGCTGTAAAGTATGTGCCCCAGAAGTGGCTGCAATGTTTTCCACACGCAATTAGAAGAGAAGAGAACGGAGAGCCAAAGAAAACCACAAAACTGTGGGGATGTTCAACAAGCGGTAGAAGTCCTCCTAACCAGTTCAAACCTGACCTATCACTTTGCAGAGAGAGGAAGCAAAAAACTTCCACTCTCACAATGACATAAGCCTAGCAACAGGCTACCACCAATCACAGGCTAGAACAACAGTTACAGAGTCCAATCTTTTTTCTCACTCTCCCTCTCTTGTTCCTCTGGGGGAAAAAGAGAATTAAAGGTTTTGCTAGAGCGTGAAGTTGTAGCATATCTGGTCTATATAACAGAGTTTGACTAACTTTTCACTTTACAAACAAATTGTGCCATCAAGTTTTTAAGAGCAAGTGTGTATGTAAGTGCATGTGTGTTGGTGTGTGTGCGTGGGTGAGTAACAAGTAGATTAATATTCTTACTGTGAACACGAAACCAAATGCCGCAGCTTGACCCAGAGCGGTTTCACAAAAACAACCTATATCTCTTCCCCAAATCAACAGTGTACTGTTTGCAGCATGTATATTCCTTATGTGATTTTGTTTCTCTCAGTCTTTGCATGTTTTTTAGAATTGAGTCTCTCTAGTTGGTAACATCTGTTTAACCTTAATGGAAGGGAGATGAATGAACACAACGTATAAGTTAAACTGAAATTAATAGTGCTTATTTGCTTCAATCACCGAACACAACCGGCGCTTAGAGATAGGCTTCTATTTGAGCCAGGTGTCTATTTCTGTAATGCAGAGTACACAGCTTTAGCTCAAGCTCCTCGCTAACCTTTTTCCTCCCCAACCTTGCAGTGTTGCCCTCTTCTGATCCAGCTCAGACAAACGTTGAAGTTTGACTTTTTTACTCTTATTCATGTGCAAAGAGTGACAACTGCAGACTATGTAGGTATTCTCACCCCTTTTCCTCTGACTCTCCCTCACTCTGTCGCTCTCCCACTCTTCAAACAAGGCTCTTGGTTCCAGCCATTCGATCACAAAGCAGTTAGCATAACGGCTATGACTTGGCATTACCCTTATGTCCCCATCCAGGTCCACTTTGAAGTGCAGAACAGTTGGACTTTATGCTTCATTAAAATGTCAAACTTTCACATTGTTCAAAATTGTAATTGCGTTTGTGCAGATGCTTAGCTATATTGTATACCTAAGGATGATGAGCCTTGAGTTATATGTTGCTGTGGATCAGTTGTCCTCTTTGTAGCCTAACAACAATCCTTACCAGTGAGAACTGAAAGAACTATTACACAGAACAAAAATATAAACGCAACATGCAACAATTTCAAAGATTTTACTGAGTTATAGTTCATAGAAGGAAATCAATCAACTGAAATCCATTCACTAGGCCCTAATCTATGGATTTCACATGACTGTGAATACAGATATTACTCTGTTGGTCAAAGATAACTTTAATAAAAAGGTAGGAGTGTGGATCAGAAAACCAGTTTGCCTCATGCAGCGCCGCACATCTCCTTTGCATAGAGTTGATCAGGCTGTTGATTATGGCCTGTGGAATGCTGTTAAACTCCTCTTTAATGGCTGTGCGAAGTTGTATATTGGTAGGAACTGGAACGCGCTGTCGTACACGTTGATCCAAAGCATCCCAAACATGATTCAGTGGGTGACATGTCTGGTGAATATGCAGGTCATGGAAGAACTGGGACTTTTTCAGCATCCAGGAATTGTGTACAGATCCTTGTGACATTGGGCCGTACATTATCATGCTGAAACATGAGGGGATGGCGGTGGATGAATGGCACGACAATGGGTCTCAGGATCCCGTCACAGGATCCCGTGTGCATTCAAATTGCCATCGATAAAATGCAATTGTGTTCATTGTCCGTAGCTTCTGCCTGTCAATACCATAACCCCACTGTCACCATGGGGCACTCTGTTCCCAACGTTGACATCAGCAAATCGCTCGCCCACACAACGCCATACACAGCGTTTGCCGTCTGTCCGTTACAGTTGAAACCGGGATTAATCTGTGAAGAGCACATTTCTCCATCGAAGGTGAGCATTTGCCCATTAGAAGTCAGTTACAATGCTGAACTACAGTCAGGTCAAGACCCTGGTGAGGACGATGAGCACGCAGATGAGCTTCCCTGAGACGGTTTCTGACAGTTTGTGCAGAAATTCTTCGGGTTGTGCAAACCCACAGTTTCATCAGCTGCCAGGGTGGCTGGTCTCAGACGATCCCGCAGGTGAAGAAGCCGGATGTGGAGGTCCTGGGCTGGTGTGGTCTGTGTTTGTGAGGCCGATTGGACGTAGCGCCAAATTCTCGAAAACATTTTTTTTTTTATAGAAACATTTACGTTAAATGATCTGGCAACAGCCTTGGTGGGCATTCCTGCAGTCAGCATGCCAATTGCACGCTCCCTCAAACCGTGATACATCTGTAGCATTGTGTTGTGTGACAAAACGGCACATTTTAGAGTGGCCTTTTATTGTCCCCAGCAGAAGGTGCACCTGTGTAATGATCATGCTGTTTAATCAGCTTCTTGATATGCCACACCTGTCAGGTGGATGGATTATCTTGTCAAAGGAGAAATGCTCGCTAACATTTATTCACCACATTTGGGTGAGGAATAAGCTTTTTGTGCATATAGAACACTTCTGGGAGAGTTTATTTTAGCTCATGAAACATGGGACCAACACTTTACGTGTTGCGTTTACATTTTTGTTCAGTGTAAATAATGAATGCGTTTTTCCAAAAGTCATAAAATCAATAAGCAACAGCTGAGATAACCTTGGAACCACTTACATTATATAGTTCAGAATTTAAATCCCAGTGTTTTCCCCTATATTAAATTAGCAGCGGTGGCTAGGGCTGTAGCGGTCATGACACATTTCAGCGGAAGGCGTTCAGTTGTACAACTGACTAGGTATCCCGGTTTCCCCTTTCATGAAATTTTGTCAAGCAAATAACTGCCGGTCTCACAGTAATTGACCATGAATTAGCATAAACACATTTAGCATCTCCTGGCTTCCACACATAGTCTACAAGCCACTGATGCAGACCTTTGGAACATCTACCTTTTAAAAAGTCTAATACATCCATTTAATATAACCTACACCATCACAATAAGTCCATTATTTATTTTAGACAGGTAAAAAAAAACATGATATGAAGAAAATGTAGTCTATTTCAGAAGAACACAATGGCACACTCTGAGTTGTCCTTATGGTAGGCCCTGATATGGCTATGTCATTTGGTTGTGGTTTACACTAGCTCATTTAGCAGACAAGATTTGCTTAGAATTCCCTGGAACTATTTAAAAAAAAAAATTATAGTATGAAGAATACAACTGAACAAAGCTGAATAAAATAGAAAGGATATTTTCTCCAAATAATTTCCAAGGAAGTGCGCGCACAAGCGGCTATTCTGTGTTGAGTGGTTAACAAAGAAACATGTCCTCCTATATGCTTAATTTAGTGCTATTTATGCAACTTTAGTTGTGATACAAACGTCAGGCTATATGTTTTGATTTTTAATACATTCAAAGGCTGCATGATGGGACTCTAATGATGATTTGAAAAAAGTAGCATGAAAGGCATAAGCTCTGATTTGTTTCTTGTGCAGGCTGCACACACTTCATCATTCAATCATTCACTGTCACGTTAGTTATAATGAGTGGACCAAAGCGCACCGTGCGTAGAGTTCCACATATTTATTGAGGTGAAACTTCAAAACAACAAATAAATAAACGAACATGCCATTTGTAGAGCACATCGGCATTAAACAAAACAATATCCCACAACGCAGGTGGGAAACGGACCACACTAAGTATGATCCCCAATTAGAGGCAACGATCATCAGCTGCCTCCAATTGGGAACCATACTCACAGCAACATAGAAAATAACGACTAGAAAACCCCCTAGTCACGCCCTGACCTAAAACATTATAGAGAACCCCGAAGGCTCTCTATCAGGGCGTGACGTTCACAATTTGACAAGCACTTGATAATATTCTCACCAGGCATAATATTCTTCGCGGCATACCCCTTGTGTGGCCGTAGTGGCCCCTAAAAAATCCATGCATTTTGCGGCCAAAGTGGCCGTTGTGCCCAAAGTGGCCTTTGTGCCCATGGACTGAAAATAATTAGAATTCCCTTCTCCCAGCTGCCATGCTCCAAAACACCTCACTCACATGGCTCTCTCAGATATTTCAATTCTTATTAGCAAATGCCCGCCATGTGATCGGTTCCTTCTCACAGGCATCTCAGCTAAGAAGTAGGCTACAAGTGAAGACAGACACGTCTGGGACCATTATCATGCACCGGTCTCGGAAACTGGGGCACATAAATGGCGAATGGAGGACGCTTTTCCCTGGGGTTCATTTTCATGCCAGCCAGGTAGGCTATATTCCTGTTGTAAAGCATGTGCTTAATATTAGGAAAGTTGATAAATAAATATAGTAGGCCTAGCCTATAGAAAACTGATCGGATCCTCTTTCTAATAGAGGCAATCAAAACTCTGTTTTCTCATTCAATTGCATAGCCTATAGAAATTAAGCCATTTTTTAGCAGCTTCTTGATATGCCACACCTGTCAGGTGAATGGGTTATCTTGGCAAAGGAGAAATGCTCACTAACAGGGATGTAAACACATTTGTTCACCAAAACTCTGTTTTCTCATGCAATTGCAGAGCCTATAGAAATGTTGCGCAACATCCGCTCATGGGCTCTCATGACCGCCAGTGTGGAAGTAATATGGTCACAGTATTGAGAGCCACAAGCGTACAGCAATCCTTTGCTCCTCATCATCTCCCTACGATGCAGTGGCACGCATCAGTTATATTTCAGATGGTGTCAACATCATTTCCCCCCTTTACATTTGACACTGCTGCTAAAAAGAATCCAAGAGGAAACACCGAATCCTCTACTCCAATTCCTCCCTCTACTCCCACTCCCTTCTCGTCAATCTCCGCTCTCCCTTTCTATCTCTCCTCTCTGATGTGTGTGTATTCTGGCATGCTATAAGAGTGCAGCTGCCTCGCCAAGCGCCAGCTTTCCTTAGTGGAGAGGCACGGTTGAGACCAAAGGGCCCTGGCCTGGGACAAACGCGCACCGACACCAGGAGGAAACCGAGTTCCCTGGATTCCATGAAATGGAGCGGAACTCAAGGGAGCAAAGGGCACGAAAAAGTAAAAGGCTGCAGAGAGGGTAGAGAGGAGGGAGGACTCTAAAAGAAAATAAAATAATTTTAAAACTGTGCGGTTCTTTGTATGTTTCAACTCTGGACAATGTGTAGAATTTGTCTCCAACACACGCACACACGCACGCACGCACGCACGCACGCACGCACGCACGCACACACACACACACACAGTCTCTAGCTCTCACAGATGCACACATACAGGCTTGCTCTTTCTGCATCTCCCACACATACACACGCACAGCCAAACACACACACCCACCCACTCACCCACCAGGGTTTCCATTAGGAAAATGTGGCACCGGACAGCTACATTTACCGGCCATTTAAAAAATTTACCGGACCCATATGCATTGGGTGCATAACCCATTAGGGCGTCCACCCACGGTGCTCAGAATGAGAGAAATCACATGTAGATTATGGTAATGCGTTTTAACAGAACGTGCAACTCATGTAATGAAGCAGCCAATAAAAGGTCATTTTCAAACATTTGCTATAAGGCAATTCACGGAAAAACACCATTCTAAATAGCACACCTAATAGCAGTTCCTGTGAAAGAGATAAACATGTTAGACACTTAGATAGAGGGGGAATCTAAAGATGCAACAACTAGTATGGGTTGCTAATATGACTAGAATTGTGCCTTTGGCTTCTGGACAACGAAAGTGTCACGCCCTGGCCTTAGTATTCTTTGTTTTCTTTATTATTTTAGTTAGGTCAGGGTGTGACATGGGGAATGTTTGTGTTTTGTTGGTTTTGGGTTTTTTTATGGTAAAGGGGTTGTTGGGTATAGTATATGGGTTTGTGTGGAGTACATGTGTCTAGTGTTGTCTATGTATGTTTAGTTGTCTAGGAGAGTCTATGGTTACCTGAATGAGTTCCCAATTAGAGACAGCTGATTTCGGTTGTCTCTGATTGGGAGCCTTATTTAGGGTAGCCATAGGCTCTCATTGGTGGTGAGTAATTGTCTATGTCAGAACGTTTGTAGCCTGTGTGTGTAAGTGCACAACGTTATTTAGCTTCACGGTCGTTTGTTGTTTTGTTCGTTTTGTTAAAGTGTTTCGTGTCGTGTTTATTTTTCGTCATCTTTTAAAATAAAAGAAGATGGCTTACTTTCCAAAAGCTGCGTTTTGGTCCATCAATCCGCCACACGATCGTGACAGAAAGAAAGTTGATATGAAAACCAATAGAACAGGAGAGAAACGGCATAGTGGATCAAATTGGGAAGTAAATGGAAATACATTTGCCAAAATTATATAATTACTCCTGCCTATACAGAAATAAATAAAATACTTCACCAGAAAGCATGACTTAGCCACAGAGGAATCAAGGATCATTAGATTCTTTAAAAAGTTAGCCATGGATTTTTACAAATCACAAGCTTGTAGGTCTATGCCTATTTGGGAAGCCCGCAATTTGGGCAGGGTGCATGGAAATAAGCCTAGCTGGTTACTGAGTTGCGGCTGTCAGTAAAAAGCATCTACAATATGTGTGAAGATAACGTGTCTTGAGCACAATTTAAAATATTGAGACAAGAAAATGAAGCTCTCTCCAGAACGGCTCAGCTGTCTCCTACCAAGTCTTGTGAATTGTTTGCCCTTTGATTATTTAATTTTTGAATCAATTCCCCATTACACATGTCTGCAGTAGTAAATGTACCGTTAATCCCTGTCATTTGGTTACATGAATGTCTGTTAATGCATGTATTAATTACAGTCACTTACCGTTGTAATTCTCAGAGTAGAAACATTGTTTGCAGTTCACAACCAGCTAACCTGTAAGAAACAAGAAACACGTTTTTCGTTGTCTTTTGAGTGCTCAATGTGAGCAAAGAGTATGTGTCTGGTTTCTCTGTCCTGATAATGTTGAGGGAGCTCTTGTTCCTGAGCACGCATATAAGTACCTGGCCTGCTGTGTGGAATAGTAGGAAATTGTATTTTTTTTTTAACATCCATTGCGAATGATTATACCGTATATTTAAACTATAGTTCCTCACAGTAAGCTATTTGAAAAATCTTTCCAACAATCTCGATAATCATCAATCCTCAGTGTGAAAGAGCAATGGAAGACATATGCCTACTGCTGCATCGGCCGATAGGCTATGAGTCCCATATGTTTATTACTTTAGCCGCCAATGGATCGTGGTGTATCAATGTGTCCATATGGCAGAGGCTGGTGATCTCACCTTACTTGACTTTTAACTTTAAGATGATCATTTGAATTCCCATTTTTATGATCAACCACGTGACAATGATTTTGAGAAACAAAAACGTTCTTGAAATAAAATGGTTCCACTAAAATGCGCAGAGGGAAATCATAACTGGCACGCAGACCAGTAGAAATCATAGGATAAATCGTAAGCGTCCCCAAACTTGAAACTCACGCGCCCCCAATGAAGTCTTTATGAAAGAATTGACTCCACGTCCATGGTCGGATTTTGGCTATAGGCTACTTTGAAGCAAGGTAAGACATTCATGTTAACAAAATTAAGTATGTTTTCAAAATGCACACTTCCTCCAGCTCACATTGTAAAGTGGTGGGTGACACGCTGATAGCCTGTTGCCTGCACTTGAATGGTGAATGGGAGGTGTGCTTCAATTACCGATTGAGAAATAAAAATAGTAGCTCTTTTCAATCGTGCACCAAAACTATTTTTAACATGCAATTGCATTTAGACCAGCTGGGAGCTGCAGGAGAAATCCCGCTCAAAATAGGCTCTGTATGCTGTGTGCGTGTGACAGCGGTGTTGGATAGCATAAATAAGATATGCCTACATGATGACTAATAAAAATACACACAGGCCAATTTAATTCCACTAAACTATGTAGATTAATGTAGAGACCGAAAAGAATGAAGGTATTTTCTTCGACTGGTAATTCATCAAAGAATAAAATGCATTCCTTCGCAATTATTTTCTCCAGTCACGTTGTCCAGCAAAAGTTTTATTTATCGGCTTTTTATTGGATATTTTTTTAAATCAAAATCCAGCAATTGTTGACTAACTGAAATCCTGACTGACACACACACACACACAAAAGTATTCATTCCCCTTGGCGTTGTTCCTATTTTATTGCATTACAACCTGTAATTTAAGTTGATTTTTATTTGGATTTCATGTAATGGACATACACAAAATAGTCCAAATTGGTGAAGTGATATGAAAAAAATTACTTGTTTCAAAAAATTCGGAAAAATAAAAAACGGAAAACTGATGCGTGCATATGTATTCACCCCCTTTGCTATGAAGCCCCTAAATAAGATCTGGTGCAACCAATTACCTTCAAAAGTCACATAATTTGTTAAATAAAGCCTGACTGTGTGCAAACTAAGTGTCACATGATCTGTCACATGATCTCACTATCTATACTTCTGTTCTGAAAGGCCCCAGAGTCTGCAACACCACTAAGCAAGGGGCACCGCCAAGCAATGGTTGGGTTATAAAGGGATTGGGTTATAAAAAAATATCCCAAAAAATTGAAAGAATATGGCACCACAACAAACCTGCCAAGAGAGGGCCGCCCACCAAAACAATCGGACCAGGCAAGGAGGGCATTAATCAGAGAGGCAACAAAGAGACCAAAGACAACCCTGAAGGAGCTGCAAAGCTCCACAGCGGAGATTGGAGTATCTGTCCATAGGACCACTTTAAGCCGTACGTTCCACAGAGCTGGGCTTTACGTAAGAGTGGCCAGAAAAAAGCCAAGAAAAAAATAAGAAAACACGTTTGGTGTTTGCCAACAGGCATGTCGGAGACTCCCCAAACATATGGAAGAAGGTACTCTGATCAGATGAGACTAAAATTAAGCTTTTTGGCCATCAAGGAAAACGCTATGTCTGGTGCAAACCCAACATCTCTCAGCACCCCGAGAATACCATCCCCACAGTGAAACATGGTGTTGGCAGCATCATGCTGTTGGGATGTTTTTCCACCGGCAAGGACTGGGAAACTGGTCAGAATTAAAGGAAGGATGGATGGCGCTAAATACAGGGAAATTCATGAGGGAAACCTGTTTCAGTCTTCCAGAGATTTGAGACTGGGACAGAGGTTCACCTTCCAGCAGGAGAATGACCCTAAGCATACTGCTAAAGCAACAATTGAGTGGTTTAAGGGGAAACATTTAAATGTCTTGGAATGGCCTAGTCAAAGCCCAGACATCAATTCAATTGAGAATTTGTGGTATCACTTAAAGATTGCTATACACCAGCGGAACCCATCCAACTTGAGGGAGCTGGAGCAGTTTTGCCTTGAAGAATGTGCAAAAATCCCAGTGGCTAGATGTGCCAAGCTTATAGAGACATACCCCAAGATACTTACAGCTGTAATTGCTGCAAAAGGTGGCTCTACAAAGTATTGACTTTGGGGGGGTGAATAGTTACGCATGCTCAAGGTTTCAGTTTTTTTGTCTTATTTCTTGTTTGTTTCCCAATAAAAAATATTTTCAAAGTGGTAGGCATGTGGTGTAAATCAAATGATACAAATGCCCCAAAAACCCATTTTAATTCCAGGTTGCAAGGCAACAAAATAGGAAAAATGCCAAGGGGGTGAATACTTTTGCAAGCCACTGTACAATTAAATTGTATTAACATTAATTTGCTTATATTTCCATTAATTCCCATATATTCCCGCTAATTCCCACGGAAAGTTTCCACCTTTAAATATTCCCCAAAATGTGCAATTCTAGTGTGGACACACCTACTCATTCAAGTATTTTTCTTCATTTTTGCTATTTTCTACGTTGTGGAGTAATAGTGAAGACATCAAAACCATGAAATGATCATGTAGTAACCAAAAAAGAGTTAAACAAATCAAAATATATTTTATTTTTCAGATTCTTCAAAGTAGTCAACCTTTGCCTTGATGACAGCTTTTCACATTCTTGGCATTCTCTCAACCAGCTTCATGAGGTAGTCACCTGGAATGCTTTTCCAACTGTCTGGAAGGAGTTCTCACATATGCTGAGAACTCATTGGCTGCTTTTCCTTCACTCAGGTTGTAAGGCAATAAAATAGGAAAAATGCCAAGGGGGGTGAATACTTTCGCAAGCCACTGTACACATACACAGTATAGAGTCCAGCAGTCAGCAGTGTTCCACTGCCAACCCTATGTGCACACTAGGAAGGCCGAGTTCCCAGGGATGTTATTTTAACAGTGAGTAAGCGCAGCTGTTACAATACAGGCCCCAAACAAAAATATCACATAGAATAACAGAAAATACAAACCCTGCTATCTTTAGCATGATATAAAACAGACTGGCAATAAAGTAATGAATAAACCCCCCTCCCCCAACAATGTTACCCCTCCAAAACCCTCCTCTGTGTGATTTATGGCAACATAACTCCAACCCCGCTCTAACTCCCCATAATCTCCTGGAGTTTGGTGTATCAAAGGGTTCTGTGGAAGATACCACTGTTTCGCTACAGAGGGGTGCAAGGAAGCGTTCAAAGGGTAAAGTTCAGGGAGCAAAGAGGTTTGTAAAAGGGAGAGTGTGCATATTGTAAAGAAAAATCATAAACAAAGAACTGGGATCAGTTAACCATCCCAAAACTCTAACCTTGATGCAACATGCAGCTCCTAACTATCCAACCCCCTTCTCCCTTGGCAGAAAGTTCCAGCAGTTTTTTGGGGTTGGTGAGAACCAGACTTTGCTGATTGGGCACAAATGAGTCAGCTCACTCCCAGGACCCCGTCCAACACATCCCTAATCAGATTAAAATAACCCATAATAAGCATTCATAACAGATCCAACCGTTCACCTGAGACATTAATTCACTCCCCTAACTCTCTCCATCTCCACAAACAACAAGGAAGGCCACACCACAGTAAAAACAGCTCACCGTCATGCCACTAAATCATAGGTCATAAAATCTCATAACTAATATAAAACTCCATGAACCTGAACCTCTGCTCAGCCAGCCGGTACATTACAAAGTTAGGGCGTTATCAGTCTCATCTGATTGCTCATACGGTTAAAGGAGAGAAAAACAACAATGTGTCAATGAACTCTGTATGAGAGACCGGGACTAGGAGAGTAGCAGACATGGGGTGATAAAACTCAAGGCTGGATTGTTAGACAGGTTTTATTGTAGCACGTTTTTGGAAGTGTAAAAGAGTGCAGGTATGAGAGTCCAGGTCAAATCCTGACCACTGATTCTGAATGACTGACATACTGGGCAGTGGACAAACAGACAGACAGACAGAACCAAAGACAGTCTGATGCAATGTATTGCAGACAATGGCAAACGTCCGAGATATAACAAGGATAATACAGTGCCACCGACGTGGCCCGCTACCTAGGACTGTGGGCCCCCTTCTCCTTCTCCGTGGCCGACGTGAGTAAAACATTCAAACGTGTTAACTCTCGCAAGGTTGCCGGCCCAGACATCATCCCTTGCTGCGTCCTCAGAGCATGCGCAGACCAGCTGGCTGGTGTGTTTACGGACATATTCAATCTCTCCCTATCCCAGTCTGTTGTCCCCACTTGCTTCAAGCTGGCCACCATTGTTCCTGTACCCAAGAAGGCAAAGATAACTGAACTAAATGAATATCTCTCACTTCTGTCATCAAGAAGTGCTTTGAGAGACTTGTCAAGGATCATATCACCTCCACCTTACCTGCAACTATAGACCCACTTCAATTTGCATACGGCCCCAATAGGTCCACTGACGTTGTAATCGCCATCACACTCACACTGCCCTATCCCATCTGGACAAGAGGAATACCAATGTAAGAATGCTGTTCATTGACTACAGCTCAGCATTCAACACCATAGTACCCTCCAAGCTCATCATTAAGCTTGAGGCACTGGGTCTCAACCCCGCCCTGTGCAATTGGGTCCTGGACTTCCTGACAGGCCACCCCCAGGTGGTGAAGGTAGGAACCAACATCTCCACTTCACTGATCCTCAACACTGGGGCCCCACACGTGTGCGTGCTCAGCACCCTCCTGTACTCCCTGTTCACCCATGAATGCGTGGCGATGCACGCCTCTAACTCATTCATCAAGTTTGCAGACGACAGCAGTAGTGGGCCTGATTACCAACAATGACGAAACAGTCTATAGGGAGGAGGTGAGGGCACTCAGAGTGTGGTGTAAGGAAAACAACCTCTCACTCAATGTCAGCAAAACAAAGGAGATGATCGTGGACTTCAGGAAACAGCAGAGGGAGCACCCCCCCCCCCCATCCACATCGACGGGATGCGAATAAGGGGGTGTAGAAGGTGAAAAGTTTTAAGTTCCTCGGCATACACATCACCTCATGCCTATGCCGCTCGGTCATCGCTCGTCCATATATTCATATATGTATATATTCTTATTCCATTCCTTTACTTAGATTTGTGTGTATTAGGTAGTTGTTGTGGAATTGTTAGATTACTTGTTAGATATTACTGCATTGTCAGAATTAGAAGCGCAAGCATTTCGCTACACTCGCATTAACATCTGCTAACCATGTATGTGACCATTAAAATGTCATTTGATTTGAACCGCATTCTCTGTTGCTCAATAACTCTGTATATCTTTCTACAGTGCATTCGATAAGTATTCAGACCCCTTGACCTTATCCACATTTTGTTACGTTACAGCCTTGGTATTTTTGCCATTTTGTTTCATGGGTTTCATGATGATCCAGCTCCACTATAAAGCAGAGAGGATGCGATATGCCCTAATCCTTGTGGCGCTACCATTTTCCCCAGGTCCCATTACCTCATAAATAGGTACCGTCCGGGCCGAACAAAACCACCCGGCAGAGCCTCGTTTGAATGCCACACTGCGACCCGAACAGCCCCGTTAATATTTAATAGTTTATGAAATGCCCATTTGGTCGGGGCCGAAATTCAACGTAGTTCTGTCATCCCCCTCTCTCTTTCTCTCTCTCTCTCTCTCTTCATCCCCTACTTCCACTACGTAAACATTTCCACACATGAAATATGGAGTGAGGGAAATGTACTGGCTGTAACAGCTGAGGACCCCCATCTATATACCATCTTTCAGGCCTTCTTTTCTCTCCTCATCCTTCACTCCCTCCCCTCTTTAGGCTCCCTCTCTCTCATTCTGACTTGCTTCATCTCCCTCCCTCTATCAGTCTTTTAATGTCCTGTTGTGGTTGACTTTACTAAACAGTGCTATTTATAAAGAGTGTACACTGAACGTTCTGACTCACTTCATCCAGCGGAATATCAAATAAGTCTGTAAAAGTAACAGAGCACACACAAACAAACAGCGCATGTACACACGTTTACTTCCATAAATTCAAAAACACACTTCTTCAAACATGTTGTAAGGTTTAGTACAACTGGCATGTTGTCTCAAAGATGACAGAGTCTATGAGTCTTCTAGGTCTAGCTCAATTCACAAGAACACCTGGACTCTTAGGACATTATATTTATAGAATAACAAACTGGTTGGTGAAATGTCTCACCCTCTCTGGACTTCACGGCCCAGGTCTGACTATGACCATCTTGGTGTGTGTGTGTGTGTGTCTGTGTGCGAATGGCTAGTTGATCAGTCCTCTGATGGCTGCGGGTGAGATGTTTGCCATGTGGTTAATCAATAACAGGACCATAAAAGCAGGAGAGGAGAACAAACCAACCAAGGGAAAATTTTCCATATGGCTCACTAGACTAACAGGCCAAGGATGGAGGGAGAGAGGAGGGGAGTGAGGAGGAAGAGGAATGGAAGAGCAGGAGGAACAGAAGGGTTTTTCCGCCACATTGACGTGAGACAGAAGGGAGGGGACTAAGAGGAGGAGAGGGAGAAGAGGGCATTAAAGAGGGAGGGAGAACCTCATGGTTACGCAAACACTGTGTACCGTACATCTGGAGTGACATCATCGTCCCAGAGAATCAATAACTAGCCACTTCCTGTTTAGTAATTGAAAATCAATGACTGAACACTACCTATCTGCACCCACACACCTGCGACACATACACACACACACTACATTTGCATACACACACACAATCGTAGTTAAGACCAGAGTGCAGATTATACAGTGACATCAGGGGGCCTCTATTTTTTTTCCACAGGATCTCTTTTGTGTACATACATTTTTTTTATGGGCATAATAGTAAAGCCAAGCCATTTAACTGTTCTTTTAATTACCTTTTACTTTGGCATGAACCAAACCAGTCAATATGTTTTGCTCTTATTGTCAAACAAATCACTTTATGTGTTTGTCCACATCAAAATAATTCCAGCATCCACGCCATTTGATGAACGGAAAGAGACATCTGTTACATGACATACAGCGATTGCCATTGGGTAGACTCTTGTTACCAAAATTAATTGATGCTGACCTTTTTCTCAGAAAGAAAAGTTGGGACACTTGAAAAGGGCCTGAGATATGGGACTGTCCCAAGATAACAAGTGAAGCCACATGGGAAACAAATGGTTTAAACCTTGACACAGAGTTAGGGGTGTTAGTTTTATTTGGAATAAGCTTTTATTTTAATATTTACCACAGTACAAATGACATTTGAAACATATAGGAGAATGATTAAATAACCATTATAGAGACCCCCCCAATGTTGGACATTGTTGCATTTAGGGGGACTCATGTCTCATTCAGGGGGTCTGAGACCCCTCTTGGCCCCTTGTAATTAGCACTCTGGTTGGGACATATCAGTTCCTGTTGAAGTCTGCAGGGCCCAGCTCAAGCAGATCTTTCTCAAGTTTCAACCCCCCCCAAACATCCCAGACTCCCTTACCTCCCTCCCCCTCTTCCACTACTCTCTCTCGCTCTCCTCCGCTCTCTGTCCTGAGCAGGTTATTATGTTGCGGTATTGAAACCAGAAACCACAAATAAAAGGCCATGTAGTCACTTGACAGAGATCAGCAACAGGCAATAAAAGAGAAGGGAAACACTCACACACACGCACAGATGGCCAAGCAGAAGTAGAAAATATTAGCCATGCAAGCAATTTGTGTCACTCAATACGAACTCAGAACAATGGCAGTGATCTTTCACTAGTGACGCCAGTCAGACAGGCTCAGTCTATGAGGCTCGCGATGACCTATCCTTGACTAAAGCTTAGAATTCAACTTAAATAATTCTGATGCCGCATATACCATCTAGGCAAATGTACATCCATTGAATCACTACACTTAAGTTATACAAAGTTCATATCCATGAAATCCAATTTCCCTCAGATCATCCCTCTCCTGTACCAAGTCATAGAGCTAATAGAAAGTAGTCATAGACGTTTAGGAGCTTGCAGAAGAGAGAGCCATCAGACTGACAAGGCTGTTGTCAACGCAATGAGCAACTGAGCCCAAGCACTACTGTATCACATCAATCCACCCACTTATCACCTTCTAGTCGACAGAGAGTGCGAGAGAGAAAAGAGGAGGAACAGGTTCCAACAACACTTCGACAACAAGTCACAGAACAGGGGGGAAGGGAAAAAACTATTTTAACAGAAAAACAAAATGGTGCGATGTCACCCATATAGACACGGCAGATAAGCAGAGAAGTGTGAATACAATACCTGGGGGTTACTGTGATAGATCTATTTGTATTTGATGAGTGGGTGGGTGTTTTTTTTCTTCCATAGCCCCTTACTTGCCTCTCGTTATCACATATATTTGTTTTGAGCCTAGGCTTTCTTCTGTTGTTGCCAACAGCTTACTGTATTCTCAAAGTGAAAATAAGCCCTACTGCTGCCTGTCTTTATGCAGACATTTGAGTTGAATATAACTGTTTGGGCTAGAGGGTAATATTCTCTATCCTCCACAAGCCCAACAGTCTAGATCACCTACAGGGGCATCTGTCCGTCTGTCTGTACTCACCTGCTGAGGTGTCTGTCTGTCCCCCACCTGCAGAGGCACCATATGGTACACAGACACCAGTAATGTCTCGAGCCCTCAGTGTGTGGATGCCTGCCATTATCTATAACCTTGAGAATATTCGGTTGGCCCGTCGACTAGACTTAACAATGGCCATTGAAACGTGTCGCCAGATAGCTACTGCCTCTGAACACTGACTCAGGGGAATATTTTATTTGAAAATCCAATGATCCGTGTTAGCATTAGTGTGTGTGTGTGTGTGTGTGTGTGTGTGTGTGTGTGTCCGTCCATCCATGTGTGTCCCTGTGTGTGTGTAGAGAGAGAAGAATCGTATTAATTTGCTGCATTAGAGCGAGGTGAAAAAAAATCGTTGACCCTTCGCTAACCTTTTCTGAAGACCAGGTCTACAGGCTCCATGGCTCAGTGTAAAGCCAGCAGTGTTCTCTATGAGAGTCCCACAGGAAACACTAACATAATACAGCCAGGGACCTCCTCGATATAGACAGACAGTGTGCACAGACAGGCGCACACATAATGACACACACAATCAGTCTCTCTCTCACACACGGTCAGATAGACAATGACAAGTGGAACATTTCCATAAAGGAAGGCTGTAATGCTGTTGTCCAGTCACTGGGCAACTGGAACAGCAGATGGTCATCTTCCCTTCCACTAATATCACACCAGCTAGCCGTGGGGGGTGGGGGCTCAGGCACCAGTCTCACACCTATCATGCACTGCAACTCTACCCCAATTTGGTTTGACATTGATTTCCAACAGACATCAGTTTAAAACGGATAGCAGAAAAATAAGCAATGAAATCATCTCTGAACTATAGATCAACGTTGTGCAGCATAGCGTAGTAGCGTCGCCTAGTGGTTAGAGCGTTGGACGAGTAACCGAAAGTGCAAGATCGAATCCCTGAGCTAGCACGGTACAAATCTGTCGTTCTGCCCCTGAACAAGGCAGTTAACCCACTGTTCCTAGGCCGTCATTGAAAATAAGAATTTGTTCTTAACTGACTTGCCTAGTTAAATAAAGGTAAAATAAAATAAATTATTCAGCAGATTAAACAGGAGACCATTAATTGGCATAAGTGAAAGATGGACTGTAGGGAGCATAGTAAGACAGTACCAAGTATAACAAGACAGTGTATGAGGGAGACACTAACTGAGCAAATCTGCTCATTGCGAGAAGTAGTGGAAAGGTCAGCTCTAAAATAAAGAACAGAAAACAGGAAGGTTTTATATCCTGTTGATTGGTCGGCCCAAGCACGCACTGTAAAACTGTACTGGAGAACATAGCCTACTTGCCACATAAGACCGACCGGCTCAAAGCGATCTTATGTAGCAACATTTGAAATTGTGTTTTTTACAATGGATAAAAGCAGAGACTCTGAGCTACAAAATGGTATATCATACACTGCATTTTTGAGGAACAATGTATTTGAAAGATGACAAACTTGTAAGCTCACTTTTGAGAAAATGGCCTTTGAATGTTTTGGTACCTACTGGGGAGCTCTCCTTTGTATACACCAATTCAGCATTGTTCACACCCTCTTAAGCCAGCCCCACCCACCTCTTTAATGATTCACATGTGAGGTCATGTACTAAATAGTGAGTAGTGTAGTAAAGATTAAGACTAAAAAAGTGGCAAAAGTAGTAGTCTACAATAAGGAAAAATTCCAGTTAAACAGAAAGTATCCAGATAAAAATATTTTTGAAATATTAGATGACGCTTACCCAGACACATTCGTCTAAATTGATGGGTCATGTGAAATAAATGATATAATCCCCAGCCAAATCCAATGGTGGAAAAAGTACAAAATTGTCATACTTAAGTAAAAGTCAAGATAGCTTAAAAGAAAATGACTCAAGTGAAAGTCACCTGGTAAAATATTACTTGAGTACAAGTCTAAAAGTATTTTGTTTTAAAATTACTTAAGTATCAAAAGTAAATGGAATTAATCAAATGTACTTAAGTATCAAAATTAAAAGTATAAATAATTTCAAAATCCTTATATTAATAAACCAGACGGCACAATTTAATGTATTTTTTTTATTACATAATTTATAAACAAAGGACTTGTGTTTAGTGAGTCTGCCAGATCAGATGCAGTAGGGATGGCCAGGGATGTTCTATTGATTAGTGTGTGAATTGAACAATTTTCCTGTCAAAATGTAGTGAGTACCTTTCGGTGTCAGGGAAAATGTATGGAGTAAAAAATACATATTTTTATTCAGAATGTAGTGAAGTAAAAGTAAAATATGACTGGTCCGTCCGAACCATACATGAACAAGGGAATCTATATTCGGAGAGCCTGTTTCTGTCCTGCCCTTGCCTTTGGTGCAGTTGCATGTGACGTCCATAGTCTCTTCGTAAACAAGACTCCTTATATTCTCAAAAATATATGTTTGTCTAGCTGTGTCCAGTCCAGGTGGTGCTTGTAGAGGCAGACCATCTATGGGAGAAAGGATGTCAGCGTTGCACAGCAGCTGAAACCTGGTCCCGACTGAATCCGAAAGCTCCATGGCGACAACACCAGGCTCCAGAGCATCGAAGCTGTAAAACAGGAAAAAACAAAATAGAATTAGAAGACATTACAACCTTGCACCTTATCAATTCACCTCACAAGTTTAGATAAGAAGAATAACTTCATACAATGCAATGACAATGATATAAGCCTGAAGTGCTGGTACTGTTTGATCTCTAGCAGCTGCCTGAAGTACAGAGTCAGGTGTTGTTGTCAGCCATAGCTTTCCACCAGCGCCGTACCATCCTCCAGTCCAACCAGCTTTGGGATGTTGACCCCTGTCAGAGTGCTGTCCTTCACTTTGCTGGACAACATGCCTTCATCAATCAAGTAGTTGACTTGTTGTGGTATTCCTTCACAGCAGACACCAAACAAGCCACACTTGCGAGGAGTTAAAAAGTAGATGGGACCTGGCTGCAGGCTAGTGCACCTGCAAACAACAAAATAACATAAATTACAATTACAAATTACAATTAATTGTCTCACCCCTGTCAGTCTGTCTTTACACTGCTCAGTGAAAGGTATTTGACCTTATACAGTGGGGCAAAAAAGTATTTAGTCAGCCACCAATTGTGCAAGTTTTCCCACTTAGAAAGATGAGAGAGGCCTGTAATTTACATCATAGGTACACTTCAACTATGACAGACAAAATGAGAAAAAAAAAATCCAGAAAAAAATCCTACAATGTGATTAATGAATTTATTTGCAAATTATGGTGGAAAATAAGTATTTGGTCACCTACAAACAAGCAAGATTTCTGGCTCTCACAGACCGGTAACTTCTTCTTTAAGAGGCTCCTCTGTCCTCCACTCGTTACCTGTATTAATGGCACCTGTTTGAACTTGTTATCAGTATAAAAGACACCTGTCCACAACCTCAAACAGTCACACTCTAAACTCCACTATGGCCAAGACCAAAGAGCTGTCAAAGGACACCAGAAACAAAATTGTAGACCTGCACCAGGCTGGGAAGACTGAATCTGCAATAGGTAAGCAGCTTGGTTTGAAGAAATCAACTGTGGGAGCAATTATTAGGAAATGGAAGACATACAAGACCATTGATAATCTCCCTCGATCTGGGGCTCCACGCAAGATCTCACCCCGTGGGGTCAAAATGATCACAAGAACAGTGAGCAAAAATCCCAGAACCACACGGGGGGACCTAGTGAATGACCTGCAGAGAGCTGGGACCAAAGTAACAAAGCCTACCATCAGTAACACACTACGCCGCCAGGGACTCTGCTTAAGCCAGTACATGTCCAGGCCCGTCTGAAGTTTGCTAGAGAGCATTTGGATGATCCAGAAGAAGATTGGGAGAATGTCATATGGTCAGATGAAACCAAAATATAACTTTTTGGTAAAAACTCAACTCGTCGTGTTTGGAGGACAAAGAATGCTGAGTTGCATCCAAAGAACACCATACCTACTGTGAAGCATGGGGGTGGAAACATCATGCTTTGGGGCTGTTTTTCTGCAAAGGGACCAGGACGACTGATCCGTGTAAAGGAAAGAATAAATGGGGCCATGTATCGTGAGATTATGAGTGAAAACCTCCTTCCATCAGCAAGGGCACTGAAGATGAAACGTGGCTGCGTCTTTCAGCATGACAATGATCCCAAACACACCGCCCGGGCAACGTGGCTTCGTAAGAAGCATTTCAAGGTCCTGGAGTGGCCTAGCCAGTCTCCAGATCTCAACCCCATAGAAAATCTTTGGAGGGAGTTGAACATCCGTGTTGCCCAGCAACAGCCCCAAAACATCACTGCTCTAGAAGAGATCTGCATGGAGGAATGGGCCAAAATACCAGCAACAGTGTGTGAAAACCTTGTGAAGACTTACAGAAAACGTTTGACCTCTGTCATTGCCAACAAAGGGTATATAACAACGTATTGAGAAACTTTTGTTATTGACCAAATACTTATTTTCCACCATAATTTGCAAAAAAATTAATTAAAAATCCTACAATGTGATTTTCTAGACTTTTTTTTCTCATTTTGTCTGTCATAGTTGAAGTGTACCTATGATGAAAATTACAGGCCTCTCTCATCTTTTTAAGTGGGAGAACTTGCACAATTGGTGGCTGACTAAATACTTTTTTGCCCCACTGTATATACAGTTGAAGTCGGAAGTTTGCACACACTTAGGTTGGAGTCATTAAAACTCGTTTTTCAACCACTCCGCAAATTTCTTGTGAACAAACTATAGTTTTCCCAAGTCGGTTAGGACATCTACTTTATGCATGACACAAGTCATTTTTCCAACAATTGTTTACAGACAGATTATTTCACTTATAATTCACTGTATCACAATTCCAGTGGGTCAGACGTTTACATACACTAAATTGACTGTGCTTTAAACAGCTTGGAAAATTCCTTAAAATGATGTCATGGCTTTAGAAGCTTCGGATAGGCTAATTTACATAATTTGAGTCAATTGGAGGTGTACTTTTGGATGTATTTCAAGGCCTACCTTCAAACTCAGTGCCTCTTTGCTTGACATCATGGGAAAATCTAAAGAAATAAGCAAAGACCTCAGATTTTTTTTTGTAGACCTCCACAAGTCTGGTTCATCATTGGGAGCAATTTCCAAATGCCTGAAGGTACCACGCTTATCTGTACAAACAATAGTGCGGAAGTATAAACACTATGGGACCACACAGCCGTCATACCGCTCAGGAAGGAGACTGTCTCCTAGAGATTAATGTACTTTGGTGCGAAAAGTGCAAATCAATCCCAGAACAACAGCAAAGGACCTTGTGAAGATGCTAGAGGAAACAGGTACAAAAGTATCTATATCCACAGTAAAACGAGTCCTGTATTGACATAACCTGAAATGCAGCTCAGCAAGGAAGAAGCCACTGCTCCAAAACCGCCATAAAAAAGACAGACTACAGTTTGCAACTGCACATGGGAACCAAGATTGTTGAAGAAATGTCCTCTGGTCTGATGAAACAAAATAGAACTGTTTGGCCATAATGACCATCGTCATGTTTGGAGGAAAAAGGGGGAGGCTTGCAAGAACACCATTCCAACCGTGAAGCACGGGGGTGGCAGCATCATGTTGTGGGGGTGCTTTGCTGCAGCAGGGCCTGGTGCACTTCACAAAATAGATGGCATCATAAGGAAGTAAAATTATTATTGAAACAACATCTCAAGACATCAGTCAGGAAGTTAAAGCTTGGTCGCAAATGGGTCTTCCAAATGGACAGTGACCCCAAGCATACTTCCAAAGTTGTGGCGAAATGGCTTAATAAGGATAACAAAGTCAAGGTATTGGAGTGGCCATTATCACGCCCTAACCTCAATCCTATAGAAAATTGTGGGCAGATCTGAAAAAGCGTGTGCGAGCAAGGAGGCCTACAAACCTGACTCAGTTACACCAGCTCTGTCAGGAGGAATGGGTCAAAATTCACCCAACTTATTGTGGGAAGCTTGTGGAAGGCTACCCCAAACGTTTGACCCAAGTTAAACAATTTAAAGGCAATGCTACCAAATACTAATGGAGTGTATGTAAACTTCTGACCAATTGGGAATATGATGAAATAAATAAAAGCTGAAATAAATAATTCTCTCCTATTATTTTGACATTTCACATTCTTAAAATAAAGTGGTGATCCTAACTGACCTAAGACAGGGAATTTTTACTAGGATTTAATGTCAGGAATTCTGAAAAACTGAGTTTAAATGTATTTGGCTAAGGTGTATGTAAACTTCCGACTTCAACTGTATATATATTTTTTGGAGTGTACATCTATCTATCTATCCATCTACGTCCTTAATCAGTATAAAGGAGGAAATGTTGCTTACTTGTTGAGCAAAATCAAAGCTGTAATGCATCCTAATGTATTTTCTTGCTGGTTCAGTATGGGCCCCCAGAGATAACTGCAGGTCTTGACATGTGGTCTTGCAGTCAGCAACCATCTTCTGGTAGACAGACCGCTCACTCTGAACAAGCAGGAGATGCTACTCTTGTTTCTTCAGCTTGCCTGACTTAACAACTTCTGGCAGATTGGCAGATCTGAAGACCTGATAGTTGTTCCTCTGGCACTGCCAGCACAGGTCTGTCCTGAGCTTAGTGCTTGTGATGTGGGGCAGCATTTTTTTCCCACAGATTCCGGCAGGAAGGCAGCCCGACTACACGTACCTCTGGGAAATACAGAAATAATGTGAGATCAAGAAAAGTAGTGCCAATCATGTTGGACGTCAATTAAATAATCAAAACGTGTTTATGCTTTACATACCAAATCTTGTCATTGATTCCTTGTACAGACGCCACACTGCTGCTTTTGTCACATGGGATGGCAGCAGCTTTCCACCTAAGTGTTTGTGTGGGTGGCGTCCTGGTAATACTACTGCATTATCCTCTGCGTAGTTGTTGATGAAGTTCACCACTCGCTGCAAGTCCTCATGCTTCAGGTGTAACCTGTGCTTGCTTGGGCCAGCTCTCTTTTTGATGGGAGGCATTAGACCATTCTCCTTGTATGACCGGTGGAGGAGAGTCAGGCGTGTTCTACTGATGCCGAATTACAAATTCCAGGTACAAATATTTTAACATTATTATGCAATAGATGCCAAATGGCATTCTGAGATATTACAACACACAGTTCATACACATATTGTTAGCTAGCAAGCCAGTCATCTAACGTCAGCTAGCTAGCTAACAGGAAGCTTTAACTTAGGGTCTTTTGTTTAGACATGTAGCTAGTTAGCTAAACAATTAACCATAATCCTAATCCATAGAGTACTAGCAATACAAACCGATTGGCATAGCTAGCTAAAGTTAACCAAATAGGTGGAATGTTAGCTAGTTAACATTAGGCTATAACTAGCAATGCGAAATGGCATTCTGAGATATCACTACACACAGTTCATACACGTAATGTTAGCTAGCTAGCCAGCCATCTATCTAATGTTAGCTAGCTAGCCAGCCATCTATCTAACGTTAGCGAACTAACAGCAAGCTTTACCTTTGGGTCTTTTTGTTTAGACATGTAACGTTAACTAGCTAGCTAAATAATTAATTATGATCCCAATCCATAGAGTACTAGCAATACAAACCGATTGGCATAGCTAGCTAAACTTAACCAAATAAGTTCAATGTTAGCTAGCAAGCCAGCCATTGAACTTCAGCTAGCTAGATAACAACAAGCTTAAACTTGCAATGAAAACAACTTTCTTACAAAATTAGAAACATATAATATCTGAATCTGTAGCTAGACTCTTACCCGTATACATGGATGAAAGCTTCACAGCATACTGCAACCCCTTTCATTAAATAAGACGTCCAGTGTCGTTTCTGTTTAGTTTGCACAGACATTCCACTGATTTCAAAACTCGGTCAACTTCTTCCGTGACAACAACACTGTTGATCGCCGTTTCTTCCCCATCACTGTGCCTGATAAATTCAGGGCAGCAATGTTATTGAGAGCAGTAGCAGCATGTTTGCAGTTCTTCATGGCTAACGTTATATCTAAAAAAAAAAACTGCAGTAGAAAGGATAATCTACGCATAAAAAGCAGCTCATTTTATAGACAAGATGCTACACCTCAGACCAATCTGAAACTCATCTCTCGGCATGTCCAGCCCACTCATTCTCAGCCAATCATGGCTAGCGGGAAGGTTCCTGACTTTTTCTTTGGCTAAACCAACTAGGCTCGTAATTTAACAACTTTATTCATATTTACAGATGGCATAAAAGTTTGTTATTAAGGTACATGAAAGTTCACATGTTTGAGAAGGCATTTCTGCCCAAAAATGCATTTCAGTAAAAAAATGTTTTTGTTCAAACGGCTCTCCTGGGAAGTTGTGACTTGCGACATACACCTAGTTTCCTGAAACAGTCAAATATGTATGCGCACGTGTGTGAGAGTGAGAGAGAATGTGTGTGTGTTTACTGTATCTGTTGAGATGCTTTCCCCCCCACAGCTCCTCTGCATATGCTTAGTCAAAAAAATGTGCACGTCAGAAGGCATATGTGGGGTGGCTTACCCATAAGAGTCATCTTACAGAAATAAAGACCTTATTGGTTGTTGCAGGCCCACAGATGGAGAGAGAAATGTGAACTATTTGGAGCGGCACACAAACAACTGCAATGAATGAATGGGGCCTCTGTGTGTGTGTAGGAAAACATGTTCGGCGTAGGGAGTTACATCAGTGGAGGTATGGAACAGATTGGCAGAGAGAGCAAGAGAGTTTGGGCAGGGCCAGGGAGGGAGGTTCAATCTGAAACAGTGTTCTACCATTACCTGGAAAGACTAACCTCAAGTTGTTTTCTTTCTTTTCGGTCATTCCATTTTTTCTCTCTCCCCCTCCTTCTGTCACTGTCACGCCCTTACTTTAGTTATATTTGTTTTATTTATTTTTTGGTTAGGTCAGGGTGTGACAAGGGTGGTTTGTTTAGTTTTTGTATTGTCTAGGGGTTTTGGTTTATCTATGGGGATTTTTGTATGGTCTAGGGGTATGTAGGTTTATGGTGGCCTGAATTGGTTCCCAATCAGAGACAGCTGTTTCTCGTTGTCTCTGATTGGGGAGCCTATTTAGGTTGTCATTTTCCATGTTGGTTTCGTGGGTAGTTGTTTTCTGTTTTGTGTTGCTGCACCTTACAGGACTGTTTCGTTTTCGCTCCTTCTCTTTGTTATTTTGTTTAGTGTTCTGTTTTTAATAAATATAACATGAACACTTACCACGCTGCGCTTTGGTCCGATGACTACTCTTCATCGGAAAGACGAATATCGTTACAGTCACCCTATTCATATTTCCATCTTCTCTTCACCCCCTCTTTTTTCAGTCTCTTTCTCTACTTCTTTGATACATTTCTTCCTTACCCTCAACTCTCTGATGATTGTTTTTGTCAAATGAGACAACTAGTGGAATGTGGTTGAAGCACAGTCCAACGCAACTGAGGCAGGGCGCCAGGCATACCATTTAGTCGCATTTTGTGACCCTTTGACTTGGCCGTGCAAGTAAAAAATTGTATTGCCGCGTTCTACCTGTTCACCTCAATCAAAAGGTCCTATTGTTGGGGCGGATAAAAGCACAAATAGAAAAGTGCATTATCCTCATGGTTCCTGTAATAAATAAAAAGTGTCTGCCCCTGCCACTGTGCCTGCCTGTTTCGCTGGGGCCAGCTGTTGTAATGAGCGAGCCTCTCAAACGCTCTCTCCCCCTCGTGTGCCCCTCGTGATTGTATAACATTTCAAAATGCATTTGCATCAAAAAAACAAATAGTTGTCTATATTAAAGAGAGAGGGCAGCATTCTGTAGAGATCATTTTAATTGTCAACGATCATTATTGAGCACAAAGTACAGTGTTTTACAGTCAAGATATCTGATATTGCTTTGAAATACGGAGCGTGCGAAATTGCACTTTGGCCATCGCGAGTGCACTATGAATGATTGCAAAGTTTTTTTTAGGACAGTATATTTACTGTTAGATTAATACATGGCTACTAGCAGTAGGTGTTATATTTAGAGTTAGCGATCTAGCTAATGTGTTGAGTTTCCACTTCCTCAGCTGGTGAGAATTAGCACCAATTGAGTTAGGCCTATATATAATATTAGCGCACATAAAGATGAAGGCAAACCCATCTCTATAGAACAACAAAAAAAAAAATCGGAAAATTCTGGAGCATTATTTTGACAGTAAAATATAACAAAAATTACCTAATTGTCAAACCAAAATTCATGACAATCACTGGATTAGGTTGCATTTCAAAATATATACACATTCTATTACACTTCTTAATAAAGCATTGTGAATAACTTTATATTGATAAGATGATAAGATGATGACTCAAATGTATTATTTTGTGTGACGCTGCGAGCTGGTGCCACCAACTGGAAAAGTTAGTCAGTTAGTCAGGGGAAAATTGTATTTGTCACATTCTGACCTTCATTTTTTGTTATTTCTTTGTTTTAGTATGGTCAGGGCGTGAGTTGGGTGGGTTATCTATGTTTGTTTTTCTATGTTGGGTTTTTTGTTTGGCCTGATATGGTTCTCAATCAGAGGCAGGTGTTAGTCGTTGTCTCTGATTGGGAACCATATTTAGGGAGCCTGTTTTCTATTGTGTTTTGTGGGTGGTTGTCTTCCGTGTCTGTGTGTTCCACACGGAACTGTTTCGGTTTTCGTTCGTTCACGTTATTGTTTTGTATTTCAGTGTTCAGTTTGTTCCATTAAATATTCATCATGAACACTTACCACGCTGCGCTTTGGTCCTCCTCTCTTTCTCCCAACAAAGATTGTTACAGAACCACCCACCAAGAAAGGACCAAGCAGCGTGGTGACGAGAGGCAGCGATACCTGGAGAACTTGACTTGGGAGGAGATATTAGATGGCAAGGGACCCTGGGCACAGGCTCGGGAATATTGCCGTCCCAAGGCAGAGCTGGAGGTAGCGAAAGCCGAGAGGCGGCGTTATGAGGAGGCTGCACGAAAGCGCGGCTGGAAGCCAGAGAGGCAGCCCCAAAAATGTATTGGGGGGGGTGGCACACGGGGAGTGTGGCTGAGCCAGGTAGGAGACCTGAGCCAACTCCCCGTGCTTACCGTGGAGAGAGAGGGACCGGGCAGGCACCGTATTATGCTGTGAGGCGCACGGTGTCCCCGGTGAGCAGGCATAGCCCGGTGCGGTACATAGCAGCGCCTCGATTCGGCCGGGCTAGAGTGGGCATCGAGCCAGGTGCCATGAAGCCGGCTCAGCACATCTGGTCTCCAGTGCGTCTCCTCGGGCCGGGGTACATGGCACCAGCCCTACGCATGGTGTCCCCAGTTCACCAGCACAGCCCAGTGTGGGCTATTCCACCTCGCCCCACTGGCCTGGCTACGGGGAGCATTCAGCCAGGTAGGGTTGGGCAGGCTCGGTGCTCGAGACCTGTATTGCGACCCACGGTCCGGTCTATCCGGTGCCTTCTCCACGCACCAGCCCTCCTGTGACAGCCCCACGCACCAGCCCTCCTGTGGCAGCCCCACGCACCAGCCCTCCTGTGGCAGCCCCACGCACCAGCCCTCCGGTGCCGGCACCACGTACCAGGCCTCCAGTTCCAGCACCCCGCACTCGCCCTGAGGTGCGTGTTCCCAGCCCGTTACCACCAGTTCCGGCACCACGCACCAGGCCTACTGTGCGCCTCCAGGGTCCAGTATGCCCTGTTCCTGCTCCCCGCACTTTCCCAGAGGTGCATGTCCCCAGCCCGGTACCACCAGTTCCGGCACCACGCACCAGGCCTACAGTGCACCTCGGCAGGTCTGAGCCGCCCGTCTGTCCTGAGCTGTCAGAGTCGCCCGTCTGTCTTGAGCTGTCAGAGCCGCCCGTCTGTCCTGAGTTGTCAGAGCCGCCCGTCTGTCCTGAGTTGCCAGAGCCGCCCGTCTGTCCTGAGTTGCCAGAGCCGCCCGTCTGTCCTGAGTTGCCAGAGCCGCCCGTCTGTCCTGAGTTGCCAGAGCCGCCCGTCTGTCCTGAGCTGCCAGAGCCGCCCGTCTGTCCTGAGCTACCGAGCCGCCTGCCTGTCCTGAGCTGCCAGAGCCGCCCGTCTGTCCTGAGCTGCCAGACCCGTCCGTCTGTCCTGAGCTGCCAGAGCCGCCCGTCTGTCTTGAGCTGCCAGAGCCGCCCGTCAGTCAGGAGCTGCCAGAGCCGCCCGTCAGTCAGGAGCTGCCAGAGCCGCTCGCCAGTCAGGAGCTACCCTTCAGTCCTGAGCTGCCCCTCAGTCCGGAGCTGCCCCTCAGTCCGGAGCTGCCCCTCAGTCCGGAGCTGCTCCTCAGTCCGGAGCTGCCCCTCAGTCCGGAGCTGCCCCTCAGTCCGGAGCTGCCCCTTAGTCCAGAGGCGCCCCTCAGTCCAGAGGCGCTTTTTAGTCCAGTGGGGCTCTTTATTAGAGTTCCCAGTCCAAGATCGGCGGCGAGGGTCGCTGCTCTAAAGACGCTACTGAAGCGGACTAAGGGGAGCCGCGGACAGATGCCCATCCAGACCCTCCCCTATAGGTTCAGGTTTTGCGGCCGGGGGGGGGGGGGGGGGGGGGGGCTTGTACTGTCACGGTCTGACCTTAGTTTTTTTGCTATTTCTTTGTTTTAGTATGGTCAGGGCGTGAGTTGGGTGGGTTATCTATGTTTGTTTTTCTATGTTGGGTTTTTTGTTTGGCCTGATATGGTTCTCAATCAGAGGCAGGTGTTAGTCGTTGTCTCTGATTGGGAACCATATTTAGGGAGCCTGTTTTCTGTTGTGTTTTGTGGGTGGTTGTCTTCCGTGTCTGTGTGTTCCACACGGAACTGTTTCGGTTTTCGTTCGTTCACGTTATTGTTTTGTATTTCAGTGTTCAGTTTGTTCCATTAAATATTCATCATGAACACTTACCACGCTGCGCTTTGGTCCTCCTCTCTTTCTCCCAACGAAGATCGTTACAGTATTCTGGAGCCTTGCCGTAAGTGTCAACACGTTAGACATCCCAGTCATTGGGAACCAATGGGTTGACTCAAATATGTGCATCGCTTAAATAACTCCTCCTACCACCTGTCAAAAGAAACAGTGTTCAACTTAACGCCAATGCATGGTAGGAAATATCCATTCAACTTGAGTGAGCTAACTTGTCAGCACACCCTCTATTTTCCACATCTTCCAATCTTTCTAAGAAAAACAAATTCCCTGAAAAGCAAATTGATCTACATTACAATAAGTACCCTTGTTCTTAAAGTGGAGAATAACAACAGTTGCCAGCTTCTCTGGTTGTGCAACAAAATATAAGAACGATTTTTATTTTTTATTTGACAGACCAGAAAGACTTACAGTGCCTTTGGAAATGATTCACACACCTTGACTTTCACACATTTTTGTTGTGTTACAGCCTAAAAAAAATGATTAAATGTAAATGGTTTTGTCACTGGCCTACACACAATACCCCATAACGTCAAAGTGGAACATATTTTTGTTTCTAAATTAATAGAAAATGAAAAGCTGAAATGTCTTGAGTCAACAAGTATTGAACCCCTTTGTTATGGCAAGCCTAAATACATTCAGTAGTAAAAAACAAGTAAAAACAAGTGCTTAACAAGTCACATAAGTTGAATGGACTCACTGTGTATTCAATAATAGTGTTTAACATTGTTTTTGAATGACTACCTCATCTCTGTATCACTCACACAATTATTTTGAAGGTCCCTCATTCGAGCAGAATTTCAAACACAGATTCAACCACAAAGACGAGGGAGGTTTTCCAATGCCTTGCAAAGAAGGGCACCTATTGGTAGATGGTTAAAAAAAAAGCAGACATCGAATATCCCTTTTGAGAATGGTGACGTTATTAATTACAATTTGGATTGTGTATCAATTTGCCCAGTCACTACAAAGATACAGGCGTCCTTCCTAACTCAGATGCCTGAGGGGAAGGAAACCGCTGTGATAGGAGAAAACTGAGGATGGATCAACAACATTCTAGCTTCTCCACAATACTAACCTACTGTAATTGACAGTGAAAAGAAGGAAGCCTGTACAGAATAAAAAATATTCCAAAACATGCGTCTTGTTCGCAACAAGGCACTAAAGTAATACTGAAAAGAATTGTAGCAAAGCAGTTATGTTTTTGTCCTGAACAGAAAAAAAGTGTGATGTTTTGAGCAAACTCAATATCACACATTGCGGAGTACCACTCTCCATATTGTCAAGCATAGTGGTGGCTGCATCATGTTATGGGTATGCTTGTTATCGTTAAGGACTGGAGAGTTTTTCGTGATAAAAAGAAACTGAATAGAGCTAGCACAGGCAAAATCCTAGAGGTAAACCTGGTTCAGTCTGCTTTCCACCAGACACTGGGAGATTAATTCAACTTTCAGAAGGATAATAACCTTAAACACAAGGCCACATCTACACTGGAGTGGCTTATCAAGAAGACAGTGAATGTTCCAAGTTAGAGTTTTGACTTAAATCTACTTGAAAATCTATGGCATAACCTGAAATTGACCTCTAGCAATGATCAACAACTATTTTGACAGAGCTTGAAGAATTTTTACAATTTTGGCAAATGTTGCACAATCCAGGTATGGAAAGCTCATAGAGACTTACCGAGAAAGACTCACAGCTGTAATCACTGCCAACGGTGCTTCTACAAAGTATTGACTCAGGGGTGTGAATATGTAAATGATATATTTCTGTATTTCATTTTCAATATGTTTGTTAACATTTCTAAAAACATGTTTTCAATTTGCCATTTTGGGGTATTGTGTGTAGACTGGTGAGAACAAAATGCATATTTAATCATTTTTAAGTTTAGACTAACAACAAATGTGGACTAAGTCAAAAAGTATATGAATACTTTCTGAAGGCACTGTAACTGGGCTGTACAGTTTACCATCCCTCCTCTTCTCGCTCTTTCATTCCCTCTTCCCTTCCCTCTTCCCACTCCCTCGCTTTCTCCTTTAGGGCGCTGTACAACTCCCTTCACACAGGGCTTTAAATAACATGTCCTCAGACTCACAGAGCGAGGGAGTGAGAAAGAGCTAGAGGGGGAAAAAAGAGAGCAAAGGGGGGGGGTTATGTTTTTTTCCTCCCTGCTGACTTTACTTCAGTTTGATAAATAGCAGGCCTCCTCAAAGCACCAGATGCCCAGGCTCAAACCCCTGCCAATTCCCCAGAAAAATAATACATTAAAAAACAGCCCTCCACAGCTGTCCCACAAAGTGCCTGCAGCAGGGAACACTGCAAAAAAAACAGGCCCACTTCAACCCTGCTATCCAAACCCCACCCCAAACCAGCACCAGTCAGAGTAGATCTCAATCCCCAGACTCACATGAAAGTTTGGCCCCCATGCAGAAGACATGGATTTTAGTTCAAGTTCAAGGTTATTCTGGGTCTTTCTTTTGTGCTATCTTTAACTTAACAAAACTGTCTGACATCAAGCTCCACCCACACAGTAACACTCCACACATTTCAGCAAACATGAACACTGTTTTCCAGCGACTAGGAATTGTATTTTCAGCGAGGAGCCTGTTTTAAGGGTGTTAATTGTTTTGTGGGTTGTGCAAGTTGTGTTTGAGTTTAGGAGCCGGTTTATGGGCTGAGTAAGAGGGTGTTTGGGGACAAACAGAAAATTGTGAGAGTTTGTCAGAGAAAATGTTTGTTTAGGAGAGTGTTGGTGAAACCAGCACAAAGACCACATCTCCCCCCTTTCCCCGTTTTCTCTTTCTCACTATCAGTCTCTCACATGGTGCTTGTCTCCCATACTCTTGTTATTCTCTCTCTCCATCCCTCTCTTTGCACATATATTTTTGTTCCCTCCTCCTTCTCCGTTTCTCTCTCTTAACAGAGATAGCGCTGGCCCCCGTCTGCTCTGAGCAGGCCAGGGTGGTGACTGACATGGAATGAGCTATTTAAAACACACACAAACTATCTACAGTAGAGACTAGGATGACTGTCCAGTCACTGTGTCTACGTCTGTGTGTGTCATGTCGTGTGCCATTCTGTGTATGTATGTGTGTATGCATGTCTGTTTACAGTATCACGTGTCTTGTTGATGTTTAAGTTTGGCAGCCAAGCATATGTTTATGTGGTCCACACGTAGGGGGAAATAAAGGCCAGCAGATGGAAGCTGTGTTAGAAAGGTATGTGGAGCCATATAATTAGATATGTTCTAAGGATGGTCCTTTATGTACAGTGAAGACATCGACACTATGAAATAACACATATCACTAAGCACAAACCAGGTGGGATGGCATATTGCTGCAGAATGCTGTGGTAGCCATGCTGGTTAAGTGTGCCTTGAATTCAAAATAAATAAATCACAGACAGTGTCACCAGCAACGCACCACAACACTATCACACCTTTTCCTCCATGCTTCATGGTGGAAACCAAACATGCAGAGATCATCCATTCACATACTCTGTGTCTCACAAAGAGACGGCAGCAGGAACCAAAAATATCAAATTTGGACCAAAAGGACAGATTTCCACCAGTCTAATGTCCATTGCTTGTGTTTCTTGGCCCAAGCAAGTCTCTTCCACAAATGAACTTTTAACAAAGAATTCCTGTTCATTGAAATGCATTCCAGGTGACTACCTCATGAAGCTGGTTGAGAATGCCAAGAGTGTGCAAAGTTGTCATCATGGCAAAGGGTGGCTCCTTTGAAGAATCTCAAATATAAAATATATTTTGATTTGTTGAACACTTTTTTGGTTATTACATGTGTATTTTCAGATTTAGATATTTACAAATCCTGTGAAAAGTACAGTAAATGTAAAATGCAAATATAATCAATATTGTAATGTTTAGATTCAGTCTTGTGTCAGGTCACTGTTGTGACCTCACCTTTGGTCTGATCATGTCCCCATAATCCCCAAAGTGTTATCTTTCAATTGCTACCATGGTCATGCATATGCTTTTTATACTTCTTCTGTTAGAACATTTCCACAAATGTAAGGGGTTAACTTCACTTCAGTTGAATGTGTCTCCCTTCGATGACCCGGCTAAATGTGTCTCTTGGGGTTCTGAGAAAAGAAGAGGGACAATACAAGTGCTTTCAGAAAGTATTCACAACCCTTGAATTTGTCCACATTTTCATGCGTTACAGCCTGAATTTAAAATGGATTCAATTTAGATTGTGTGTCAATGGCCCTCACACAATACCCCATTATTTGATAATGGCTGCCGTTTTACAGGCTGCAAACTAAATGTGCTATTTTGTGTGTTTTTTTGCAATGTTTGTAACATATTTTGTACATAATGTTGCTGCTTTTAGAACACACACTAATTCAAGGATTTCTCTTTATTTGTACTATTTTCTACATTGTAGAGTAATAGTGAAGACATCAAAACTATGAAATAACACATATGGAACCATGTAGTAACCAAAAAAGTATTAAATAAATCAACATTTATTTTATATTTGAGATTCTTCAAAGTAGCCACCCTTTACTTTGATGACAGCTTTGCACACTCTTGGCATTCTATCAACAGGCTTCACCTGTTCTTATCGGCAGACTCAATAGCCTCGGTTTTTCTAATGACTGCCTTGCCTGGTTCACCAACTACTTTGCAGACAGAGTTCAGTGTGTCAAATCGGAGGGCATGTTGTCCGGTCCTCTGGCAGTCTCTATGGGGGTACCACAGGGTTCAATTCTCGGGCCGACTCTTTTCTCTGCATACATCAATGATGTTGCTCTTGCTGCGGGCGATTCCCTGATCCACCTCTACGCAGACGACACCATTCTGTATACTTCCGGCCCTTCCTTGGACACTGTGCTATCTAACCTCCAAACGAGCTTCAATGCCATACAACACTCCTTCCGTGGCCTCCAACTGCTCTTAAACGCTAGTAAAACCAAATGCATGCTTTTCAACCGTTCGCTGCCTGCACCCGCACGCCCGACTAGCATCACCACCCTGGACGGTTCCGACCTAGAATATGTGGACATCTATAAGTACCTAGGTGTCTGGCTAGACTGCAAACTCTCCTTCCAGACTCATATCAAACATCTCCAATCCAAAATCAAATCTAGAGTCGGCTTTCTATTCCGGAACAAAGCCTCCTTCACTCACGCCGCCAAACTTACCCTAGTAAAACTGACTATCCTACCGATCCTCGACTTCGGCGATGTCATCTACAAAATAGCTTCCAATACTCTACTCAGCAAACTGGATGCAGTTTATCACAGTGCCATCCGTTTTGTTACTAAAGCACCTTATACGACCCACCACTGCGACCTGTATGCCCTAGTCGGCTGGCCCTCGCTACATGTTCGTCGTCAGACCCACTGGCTCCAGGTCATCTACAAGGCTATGGTAGGTAAAGTGCCGCCTTATCTCAGTTCACTGGTCACGATGGCTACACCCACCCGTAGCACGCGCTCCAGCAGGTGTATCTCACTGATCATCCCTAAAGCCAAAACCTCATTTGGACGCCTTTCCTTCCAGTTCTCTGCTGCCTGCGACTGGAACGAATTGCAAAAATCTCTGAAGTTGGAGACTTTTATCTCCCTCAACAACTTTAAAAATCTGCTATCCGAGCAGCTAACCGATCGCTGCAGCTGTACATAGTCCATCTGTAAACTACCCACCCAATTTACCTACCTCACCCCCATACTGCTTTTATTTATTTACTTTTCTGCTCTTTTGCACACCAGTATCTCTTCTTGCACATGATCATCTGATGATTTATCACTCCAGTGTTAATCTGCTAAATTGTAATTATTCGATTTATTGCCTACCTCATGCCTTTTGCACACATTGTATATAGATTCTCTTTTTCCTACCATGTTATTGACTTGTTTATTGTTTACTCCATGTGTAACTCTGTGTTGTTGTCTGTTCACACTGCTATGCTTTATCTTGGCCAGGTCGCAGTTGCAAATGAGAACTTGTTCTCAACTAGCCTACCTGGTTAAATAAAGGTGAAAAAAAAAATAATAAAAAAATAATGCTTTTCCAACAGTCTTGAAGGACTTCCCACATATGCTGAGCACTTGTTGGCTGCTTGTCCTTCAATCTGCGGTCTCTCTTCTCAAACCATCTCAATTTGTTTGAGGTCTGGGGATTGTGGAGGCCAGGTCATCTGATGCAGCACCTCCTCCATGCTTCACGGTGGGAACCACACATGCAGAGATCATCAGTTCACCCACACCACGTCTCACAAAGACACAGAGGTTGGAACCAAAAATCTCCAATTTGGACTACAGACCAAAAGGACAAAATTTCCACCGGTCTAATGACCATTGCTCATGTTTCTTGGCCCAAGCAATTCTCTTCTTCTTATTGGCGTCCTTTGGTAAAGGTTTCTTTGCAGCAATTCGACCATGAAGGCCTGATTCACAAAGTCTCTTCTAAACAGTTGATATTGAGATATGTCTGTTACTTGAACTCTGTGAAGCATTTATTTGGGCTGCAATTTCTGAGGCTGGTAACTCCATTGAACTTATCCTCTGCATCAGAGGTAACTCTGGGTCTTCCATTTCTGTGGCGGTCCCCATGAGAGCCAGTTTCATAGCACTTGATGGTTTTTGGGACTGCACTTTTCAAAAGTTCTTGACATTTTCCATATTGACTGACCTTCATATCTTTAATTTTTTAAATTATTTTTTATTATTTGTTACAGAAAAATACAAGGAAGGGGTAACATTAAAGTATTAGACCATGAAGGACAAACAATACAGCATCAAGACACTATCAAACATGTATCAGTCTTTCCGCAACAGAGCCATCCTGTGTGAGGGTGCGTGTGCATGATAGTGATATAAAATATATGTCATAGTTTCCTTTTTTCATGATCATAATCTAATCTTGTGAAACCCGAACCCTCCAAGATCACTCCACAGTTCCCCAATAGCTGTCCCTCAACCATTCGAGACCCCTCCCACAATCCCCCCCGGAAGAAAAAAAATAAAAAATACAATTAACTCCATTCCCCACCCCCAAGAACCCCCCAATGTAACCCCCAAAAATGTTTTAAACCCCAAAATTTTTACCCCCAAAAATGTTTACAAAAAAAAAGAAGTAAAACAAAAGACATCAAGGACAACTGAAATCATAACAGCAATGCCTACTTTATATGTTAGTGTGCATGTCTTGCACTATTACAATTATGTGTGTATTCTTGTATGTGTTAATTGGAATGAGAGTGTGTGTATATGCATGTGCGCAAACACCTGCATGTCATCAGCCTCAGGCAAACCGGCATTAGTTGTAAAAACACTGCCACTTCGTGTCATTCAAATGTACTTTTATTATGTTTTATTTTGACTTTTTTTCCCTTTATCTTTTGACCATCATTCTTTCTCTCACACAGCAACTCCACTCCCACTTGTCTCCAATTCCACATACCAACCCTCAGCTTCCCTCAGCCCATCCCATCTATCTCTGCTGGCCACCCACTCGTGTTTCTACTCAACACATATCTTTCAACTAAGCTATGATGTTTAACGTACAATTTCTATCTATCTAATCGAATAGAATCTACAGATTGCGTGTTGAAGATAAATACTTTTACTAAGAGTATTAGTATAGTAGTAATTGACTGACCCGGTCTCTCCAGATCTCCTAACAGTACTATTTCTAGGGTCAATTTTAGATCAATGCTATGCATTTTCAGCCATTCCTGAACCTGAGACCAGAAACAGGCTACCTGAGGGCAAAACCAAAATAAATGGTCTATTGATTCTGTATCCTCACAACAAAATCTGCAGAGCTTCGATGATTTTATGCCCCAAATATTCAACATTTTGTTGGTGGCAAGAAGTCTATATGTCACGTTCCTGACCTTATTTCCTTTGTTTAGTCTTTGTTTAGTTGGTCAAGACGTGAGCTGGGTGGGTATATTCCGTGTTATCTGTTTTCATTGGTTTAGGTTTGTCTAACTAGCCTGATATGGTTCTCAATCAGAGGCAGGTGTTTTACGTTGTCTCTGATTGGGAACCATATTTAGGTAGGCTGTTCTCACTGTTTGTTGGTGGGTGATTGTTCCTGTTCGTGCGTTCATTGTTTTTCATTGTTCACTTGTTCAGGACTGTAGCGTCGTTGGTTTCGTTTTGTTTATTGTTTTGTTCGTCTAGTAAAGTATTCTAATAAATATGGACACGTACCACGCTGCGTTTTGGTCCTCCGATCCTTCTAACTTATCCTCCTCAGACGAGGAGGATTACGACGAGCGTTACAGAATCACCCACCACAAAAGGACCAAGCAGCGTGGTAACGGGCAGCAACAGCAGCAGCAGCGGCCAAAACCTCAGGACTCCTGGACATGGGAGGAGATTTTAAACGGAGAAGGACCCTGGGCACAGGCTGGGGAATATCGTCGCCCCAAAGCTGAGCTGGAGGGAGCGAAAGCTGAGCGGCGGCGATATGAGTAAGCAACACAGCAGCACGACAGGTAAGAGAGGCAGCCCCAGGATTTTTTGGGGGGGGATAAAGAGGAGTGTGGCTAAGCCAGGTAGCAGACCTGAGCTCACTCCTCGTACTTATCATAAGCAGCGCGTTACTGGTCAGGCACCGTGTTATGCGGTTAAGCGCACGGTGTCGCCAGTGCGTGCCCATAGCCCGGTGCGCTATAGGGCAGCCCCCCGAAAGTGTCATGTGAGTATGGGCATCCAGCCAGGGCGTATTGTGCCTGCTCAGCGCGTCTGGTCTCCGGTACGCAGTTTCGGTCCAGGGTATCCTGCGCCGGCTCTGCGTGCTGAGTCTCCGGGGCGCTGGGAGGGTGCAGTGCGTCCTATGCCTGCACTCCGCTCGTACCGGGCAAATGTGGGAGTGGAGCCTAAGGGAGAGGTGCGCGTAGTAGGCACTAGATCTCCAGTGCTCACGCACAGCCCGGTTCAACCTGTGCCTGCACTCTGGAGGCTCCGGGCTAGAGTAGTATTCCAGCCTGGGGGTGGTGCCAAGGCTGCGCACCAGAGCTCCAGTGCTTCCCCACAGCCCGGTCCTTCAGGTGCCTCCTCCTAACACCAAGCCTCCTGCAGGTCTCCCCAGCCTGGTGGGTCCTGTGGCAGCCCCACGCACCAGGCTCTCTCTCCATCTCCACCCTACAGGTGTGCCCGTCTGCCCAGCACCACCTGCACTGCCCGTCTGCCCAGCGCCGTCTGAGCCGCCCGTCTGCCCAGCGCCGCCTGCGCCGCCCGTCTGCCCAGCGCCGCCCGTCTGCCCAGCGCCGACTGAGCCGCCCGTCTGCCCAGCGCCGACTGAGCCGTCCGTCTGCCCAGCGCCGCCTGCGCCGCCCGTCTGCCCAGCGGCGCCTGAGCCGCCCGTCTGTCCTGAGCCTTCAGAGCCGCCCGTCTGTCCTGAGCCGCCAGAGCCGCCCGTCAGTCCTGAGCCGCCAGAGCCGCCCGTCAGACAGGAGCCGCCAGAGCCGCCCGCCAGACAGGAGCCGCCAGAGCCGCACGCCAGACAGGAGCCGCCAGAGCCGCCCGCCAGACAGGAGCCGCCAGAGCCGCCCGCCAGACAGGAGCCGCCAGAGCCGCCCGCCAGACAGGAGCCGCCAGAGCCGCCCGCCAGACAGGAGCCGCCAGAGCCGCCCGCCAGACAGGAGCCGCCAGAGCCGCCCGCCAGACAGGAGCCGCCCGCCCGCCAGACAGGAGCCGCCCGCCAGACAGGAGCCGCCCGCCAGCCAGGAGCCGCCCGCCAGACAGGAGCCGCCCGCCAGCCAGGAGCCGCCAGAGCCGCCCGCCAGCCAGGAGCCGCCAGAGCCGCCCGCCAGCCAGGAGCCGCCAGAGCCGCCCGCCAGCCAGGAGCCGCCAGAGCCGCCCGCCAGCCAGGAGCCGCCAGAGCCGCCCGCCAGCCAGGAGCCGCCAGAGCCGCCCGCCAGCCAGGAGCCGCCAGAGCCGCCAGCCAGCCAGGAGCCGCCAGAGCCGCCAGCCAGCCAGGAGCTGCCCCTCAGTCCGGAGCTGCCCCTCAGTCCGGAGCTGCCCCTCAGTCCGGAGCTGCCCCTCAGTCCGGAGCTGCCCCTCAGTCCGGAGCTGCCCCTCAGTCCGGAGCTGCCCCTCAGTCCGGAGCTGCCCCTCAGTCCGGAGCTGCCCCTCAGTCCGGAGCTGCCCCTCAGTCCGGAGCTGCCCCTCAGTCCGGAGCTGCCCCTCAGTCCGGAGCTGCCCCTCAGTCCGGAGCTGCCCCTCAGTCCAGAGGCGCCCCTCAGTCCAGTGGGGTTAATTTGGAGGGTTGCAGTTAAAAGGAGGCCACGAAAGCGGGTAGTGACTATGGTGGGGTGGGGGCCACGTCCAGCGCCGCCACAGATGCCCACCCAGGCCCTCCCCTATAGGTTCAGGTTTTGCAGCCGGAGTCCGCACCTTGGGGGGGGGGGGGGGGGGGGGTACTGTCATGTTCCTGAACTTATTTCCTTTGTTTAGTCTTTGTTTAGTTGGTCAGGACGTGAGCTGGGTGGGTATATTCCATATTATGTGTTTTCATTGGTTTAGGGTTGTCTAACTAGCCTGATATGGTTCTCAATCAGAGGCAGGTGTTTTACGTTGTCTCTGATTGGGAACCATATTTAGGTAGGCTGTTCTCAGTTTGTTGGTGGGTGATTGTTCCTGTTCGTGCGTTCATTGTTTTTCATTGTTCACTTGTTCAGGACTGTAGCGTCGTTGGTTTCGTTTTGTTTATTGTTTTGTTCGTCTAGTAAAGTATTCTAATAAATATGGATACATACCACGCTGCGTTTTGGTCCTCCAATCCTTCTAACTTAGGACGAGCGTTACACTATATAATAGTTTTAGCTGAAAAGCACAAAGCCTTGAATCTTGCGTTGTTTTATATATCAACTCATACCATGGAATCGTTACATCAAAAATCTCAATTTTTTTTTGCAATCGGTATGGCACAGTTGTCAACATCCTGGTCCTCAAATGAAACTGGTATACTTTCCTATTTATGCTATTTTTATTCCTTCGCCAGTTTTGATCCTTTATATTGGGCAGACAGACCAGGTCCCTACCTCCTCCCGCTGCCACCCGCCTCCTCCATTTTTGGGGCAATGCTGTAATCAATTGGTTGTACTCTTGAATTGAGCAGACCTTTCCGTACAATTCTGATAACTCCATGAAGGACATAACTCTACCATTCCAATGTACAATATAATTTAAGAACAAAATACCCTTTTCAAACATCTTTCCCATAAATACAGGTATTTTATCAACCAGCACATTTGAGTTCAGCCATAATATTTGTTCTATCTTTTCAGGGGGATGAAATTGAAATTGTAGCCAGCTCTGCAATGCTTGTTTGAAAAAGACAGTTTCAAGTAATCGAAAATGAGACATGGCAATCTGCACAAAGGCAAAAAGGCAATTTTTGAACAATGAGCTTTTCTTATTAATCTACTTGAGAACCATTTAGGGTTCAAATAAAACTTTTGAATGAGTGAAGCTTTTAGAGAGAGGTTTAAGTGCTTTTATATTTGTCACGACTTCAACCGAGGCAGGCTCTCCTTCCCGTTCGGGTGGCGCTCGGCGGTCGTCGTCACCGGCCTACTAGCTGCTACTGACTCTTTTTCCTCCCCCTCCTTATGTGTTTATTTGTATCACCTGGTTTGAGGGAATTGGTAATTAGTGTGGCTTTATTAGTCAGCCAGCCTGTCTGCTTCTTTGTGCGGGATTGTTCGTCTGTTACTTTGGATTTCGGGAGTGGTTCGTGTATTGTGTACTGGTTTTGTCTCCGTGTTTGTAGACAGGTGTTTATGACACCCAGTAAGTCCGTGTTGGACATTTTGGTTTGCCGGTTGGGAATTAAAATCACCGTATTGAAGCTCTGCTGTTCCTGCGTCTGATTTCACACCCCCCCAACACCTAGAGCGTTACAATATTTAATAATTTCAACCCACCCCATTCATATTCATCATATATAGGCTCATTTTATTTTGCCTGGTTTAGCGTCCCAGATAAAGCAAAATATTTTTTGCTCATTTGATTTGAAAAATGAATCATCAGGAGTAGGCAGTGCCATAAGTAAGTGAGTAAACTAAGATATGACTAAGGAGTTAATCAGGGCAATTTTTACATAAATAGACAGGTATTTACCTCTCCATGGTTGCAGGTTCTTGTCTATTTTTACAAGATTTCTATTGAAATTCATTGCGGAGAGTTTATTTATATATTTTGTGATATGAAAACCGAGTATGTCTACTTCACCATCAGCCCATTTTATAGGTAAGCTGCAAGGTAATGTAAAAGTTTTATTTTTTTAGGATCCAATGCGTAATATTGTACACTTATCATAACTAGGCTTTAGTCCATCTAGATCTTTAATGAGACATTGAAGGGATCTAGCTTGCGGACTTAACATAAAACTTGAGTCATCGGCATACATGGACACCTTTCTTTTTAAGCCTTGGATTTCTAATCCTCTAATGTTGTTATTGGATCTGATTTTAGTAGCTAGCATTTCGATGGCCATAACGAATAGATATGGTGACAGCGAATACCCTTGTTTAACTCCTCTTGACAATTCAAAACTCTATGAGAAGTAGCCGTTATTTACTATTTTACACCTCGGGTTGCTATACATTATTTTTACCCATTTTATAAGAGAATTACCGAAATTGAAAAAAATCCAGGTATTTATAAATAAAATCCAGTCTTACTTTATCAAATGCCTTTTCAAAATCCGCTATAAATACCATTCCTGGCTTCTTATGTTTCATGATGTTCTATTATTTCTAGCAGTTGTCGTATATTATCTCCAATGTATTGTCCATGTAAAAAACCTGTCTGATCAGGAGGAACAATACCTGGTAAAACCCTTTTAATTCTGAGTGCTATGCATTTTGCTAGTATTTTTGCAATACAACATTGAAGTGTAAGGGGCCTCCAGTTTTTTTTAGATAGACCGGGTCTTTATATTTGCCATCTGGGTCTTGTTTTAATAATAGAGTAATCAGACCTTCCTGCTGAGTACCTGACAGACTACCATTTCTATAGGAGTAGTTAAAACAATCTAACAATGGAGCTTTTAGTATATAAAAAAAAATACTTGATATACCTCTACCGGTATGCCATCAAGCCCTGGGGGTTTTCCAGACTGAAAGGATTATAACGAACGTCGTAATGCTCCTCGTCTGAGGAGGAGCAAGGATCAGACCAAAACGCAGCGTGTATGTATCCATATTTATTTGAATACTTTTAAACACGAACAAAAACAATAAACGGAACGAAACCAACGACTCTACAGTCCTGAACTTGAGAACATATAAAACATGAACGCACGAACAGGAACAATCACCCACAAACAAAGAGTGAGAACAGCCTACCTTAATATGGTTCCCAATCAGAGACAACGTAAAACACCTGCCTCTGATTGAGAACCATATCAGGCCAATTCGATAACCCTAAACCAATGAAACACATAACATATAATATACCCACCCAGCTCACGTCCTGACCAAAGACTAAACAAAGGAAATAAGGTCAGGAACGTGACAGGATTTAATAGCCTCAAAAGGTTATTCCTCTGCAATTTGGCCTTCGCACTGATCTTTCTGCACATTTGTTAATTTTCACTTTTTTATATTATTTGGAAAGAATTCCTTACCGTAATCTTCATTCTGTGGGAGAGGAGGAGAGAGAAAAGAGAACATCTGCCTAAAATAATTAGCTTCCTATTTTAAAATATAATTCGGAGAATCATAGATGACTCCGTCTTCAGGAACGAGTTTCTGCAAATTATTTTTGTTAACGTTCCTGTATTGGAGATTCAGGAAGAATTTTATGCATTTTTCTCCATATTCCATCCAGTTTGCTTTATTTTTGTAATAGATTACATCTGATCGTTCTTGAATAAGTTCCTCAAGTTCTTTTTGTTTTCCTCTAACTTATTTTGTATCTCTGTAGTATCATTTTATTGCTATCTACCTGTACAATTAGTTCATGGATTTCCCTTGATAGTCTTGTTTCTTTAGCCAGAAACTGCTTTTTTATTATTGATGAATATTGAATGACCCCCCCTGAAGGTACATTTTAAAGGTATCTCAAACAATAAGGGGATTTGCTGAACCTATATTATACTGGAAAAATTCAGTTATAAATTATTGTGTCTTAATTAAAAATAAGTTGTCCTCCAGTAAACTTTGATTACACTTCCAACCACGTGGAAAATCTATAAGAGTTATGTGAATGCCAATGATCCGATCGCATTCTGTCTCCTATTAAAACTTTTTAAACCTTTGATGCAAGAGAGGAAGAGACAAGAAAGTAGTCAAGATGACTAGCTTGATTATGTATCCTCCATGTATATCTCACTAGGTCAGGGTTTTTTAGTCTCCAAATATCCACTATTTCTAATGTGTCCATAATATTTGTGATTTCCTTAAGGGCACATGATGATAGTTTGTAGAGTGATTACCTTTACGTTCCATTGAGGTACTTATGACTGTGTTATAGTCTCCTACCATAATGATTAGATCATTTGTTGCCTGTAAATTCAATAAATTGGTATAAATGTTTGAAGAAATGTGGATCATCCTGATTTGGAGCATATAGATTAATGAGCCAAATCTCTTTTTCGTCCACTTTCATATTCAAAAGGATCCACCTTCCTTGTGAATCATTCCTGACTATTTGCACATTCAGATCGAAATGTTTGTTAATTAATGTCATCACACCCTTTGAGTTCCTTTGTCCATGACAGAAAATTATTTCACTACCCCATTCCTTTTCCAATGCAACTTCATCTAAGGATGTAGAATGAGTTTCCTGCAAACAGTATATGTTATATTCCTTTTCCTTTAGCTATGTAAAGACTGATCTTCATTTTTATAATCTCCCAAACCGTTACAATTATAAGTAGCTATACTTATTACACCTCTTTGTCATGTTCATCGTAACGAGGAGACCAAGGCGCAGCGTAATTGGAATACATTCTTCTTTTATTCACGAAGAACACTGAAACAAACTAACAAATTAACAAAACGAACGTGAAGCTATAAACAACTAGTGCTGACATACAACTACACAGACAATAACCCACAAAACCAAAATGGAAAATGGCAACCTAAATAGGATCCCCAATCAGAGACAACGATAAACAGCTGCCTCTGATTGGGTACCAATTCAGGCCACCATAGACCTACATTACCTAGACATACAAAATCTCCATAGATAAACAAAAACCCTAGACAATACAAAAACACACATACCCACCCTCGTCACATCCTGACCTGGTCAAAATAATACAGAAAACATAGAAACTAAGTTCAGGGCGTGACACCCTTACCATAACTAGATACTATTCTCAGTCTAAATTGACCGTAATTGGTGCTTGTAAAGTGCCATCAGAGGTATTATGAAGGTCAAAACTAGAGCTTTCAAATGTCTGATATTTAGAATTCAAGAAATAGGTTCCAGCAATATGTTTTATTCCCTTGCCTGTTTGCCTGTGAGCCAATGCCACAGATGTTAGACCATTTAGCTACACACATATTATGTGTGTAGCAGATCTATGATATTGGATATGAAATAATGAGAGTGTTTATGATGTCTGTATAAGAGTAAGACAAGATGTCCAAATAAATAATAACTCTGCCAATTTGCATGTTTGAGTGTATGACATGTAGTGCGTATAGCCTTAATATTCATATTTGTAATCTATATCGTATCACCATCATAGTTGCATCATAATTACCTTCAACATCATTGAAAAACACATCCCAGCATTTCCATAGCAATTGATGCTTCACATGATCATGAACGAGACCTTGCATTACTCTAGAGACAGCTTCACTACAGTACAAGTAGTATTATTTCCCAATGCCCCTATTCTGATATCTTCCCCTTGCTTTTTGTAAACAGATAAACTTGTAGAGAAATACATAAAAAAGATAGATAAACAATAAACACATTCAATTATAACACAGTTCTCAACAATAGAGAGAGAGGGAGAGAAGAGAAGAGAAAAGAGAGAAAGTGAGAGAAAGCGAGATCAGGTGTGTGTGTATGTATAAGTCTGTATGTGTAAGCAAGCATGTCTTAAAGTTATGATGGACTGTCATTTAGCTTTGCTTATTTGAGCTGTTCTTGCCATAATATGGACTTGGTATTTTACTAAATAGGGTTATCTTCTGTATACCATCCTTACCTTGTCACAGCTCCACTGATTGGCTCAAAGGCATTAAGGAAAGAAATTCAACAAATTAACTTTTAAGGCACACCTGTTAATTGAAATGCATTCTAGGAGACTACCTCATGAAGCTGTTTGAGAGAATGTCAAGAGTGTGTGAAGCTGTTAACAAGGCAAAGGGTGGCTATTTGAAGAATCTCAAATTTAAAATATATATTGATTTGTTTAACACTTTTTTTGGTTACTACATGATTCCATGTGTGATATTTCATAGTTTTGATGTCTTCACTATTATTTTACAAAGTAGAAAATAGTAAAAATAAAGAAAAACCCTTGAATGGGTAGGTGTTAGAAAACCTTTGAGCAGACTACCATAGTTCCAGTGTCCAAGAAAGTGAAGGTAACCTGCCTAAATGTCTACAGCCCCCAACTCATGTCAGTAGCCATGAAGTGCTTTGAAAGGCTGGTCATGGGTCACATCAACACCATCATCCCGGAAACCCTAGACCCACTCCAATTTGCATACCGCCCCAACAGATCACGAGTCTCAATCGCACTCCACACTGCCCTTTCCCACCTGGACTAAAGGAACACCTATGTGCAAATGTTGTTCATTGACTACAGCTCAGTGTTCAACACCATAGTACCCACAAAGCTAAAGACCCTGGGACAAAACACCTGCCTCTGCAACAGGATCCTGGAATTCCTGATGGGCCACTCCCAGGTGGTAAGGGTAGGCAACACACATATGCCACGCTGATCCTCAACACGGGGGCCCCTCAGGGGTGCGTGCTTTGTCCCCTCCTGTACTCCCTGTTCACCCACGACTGTGTGGCCAAGCATGACTCCAACACCATCATTAAGTTTGGCAGTGTGGTGCCGGGACAACAACAACAACCTCTCCCTCAACGTGAACAAGACAAAGGAGATGATCGTGGACTACAGGAAACACGCCACCATTTACATCAACGGGGCTGTAGTGGTGCTGGTCGAGAGTTTCAAGTTCCTTGGTGTCCACATCACCAACAAACTATCATGGTCCAAACACACCAAGACAGTCGTGAAGAGGGCACGATACCACATTTTCCCCCTCAGGAGACTGAAAAGATTTGGCACGGGTCCCCAGATCCTCAAAAAGATCTACAGCTGAACCATCCTGACCAGTTCCACCACTCCCTGGTATGGCAACTGCTCGGCATCAGACCGTAAGCCACTACAGAGGGTAGTGCGTACGGCCCTTCCTGCTATCCAGGACCTATATACTAGGCGGTGTCAGAGGAAGGCCCGAAAAATTGTCAAAGATTCAAGTCACCCAAGTCATAGACTGTTCTCTCTGCTACCACATGGCAAGCGGTACCGGAGCACCAAGTCCAGGTCCAAAAGGCTCCTTAACCTGTCTAGCCCCGGGGTGCCGCTAGGGGCACACCCCCCCCCCCACCCCCACTGAAAAGGCAGAGCCGCGAAATAAAAAAAAAATATTTTTTTTAAATATTTAACTTTCACACATTAAAGTCCAATACAGCTAATGAAAGACACAGATCTTGTGAATCCAGCCAACATGTCCGATTTTTAAAATGTTTTACAGGGAAGACACAATATGTAAAGATGTAAATCTATTAGCTAAACACATTAGCATAATCCACCATCTTTTCTTTGTCCACCAACACCAGTAGCTATCACCAATTCGGCTAAACTAAGATATTGATAGCCACTAACCAAGAAAAAAGCTCATCAGATGACAGTCTGATAACATATTTATGGTATAGGATAGGTTTTGTTAGAAAAATGTGCATATTTCAGGTAGATGTCATAGTTTACAATTGCACCCACCGTCACAAATGGAAGAATAAATACAATGAGCAACGTGTTTACCTAACTACTAATCATCAAACATTTCGTAAAAATAAACAGCATACACTAATCGAAAGACACAGATCCTGTGAATACAGACAATATTTCAGATTTTCTAAGTGTCTTACAGCGAAAACACAATAAATCGTTATATTAGCATAGCACATGTGCAAACATTACACCAGCATTGATTCTAGCCAAAGAGAGCGATAACGTAAACATCGCCAAAATATATTAATTTTTTCACTAACCTTCTCAGAATTCTTCAGATGACACTCCTGTAACATCACATTACAACATACATATACAGTTTGTTCGAAAATGTGCATATTTAGCCACCAAAATCATGGTTAGACAATGAGAAAAGTAGCCCAGCTGGTCAGAAAATGTCCTGCGCCACATTAGACAGTGATCTAGTCGTATACATAAATACTCATAAACGTGACTAAAAAAATATAGGGTGGACAGCGATTGATAGACAATTTAATTCTTAATACAATCGTGGATTTACATTTTTTAAATTATCCTTACTTTTCAATACAGTTTGCGCCACGTCAAAAAAGATGGCGTCCTAAGCCATTAACATTTTTCAACAGAAACACGATTTATCATAATAAATTGTTCCTACTTTGAGCTGTTCTTCCATCAGAATCTTGGTCAAAGAATCCTTTCTTGGGTCTAATCGTCTTTTGGTAGAAAACTGTCCTCTTGCCATGTAGAAATGCACATTGCGTTCGGCATGAACTGGAATGGTGCCCAGAGATTCACAGCGTCTCAGAAATAAATGTCCCAAAATCACACTAAACGGATATAAATTGCTATAAAACGCTTTAAATTAACTACCTTATGATGTTTTTAACTCCTATAACGAGTAGAAACATGACCTGAGAAATATAGCTGGCTACACTAATGCTTGGAAAAACAGTAGGTCGGTGTCCTCCGCGCGCCTCACGCACCTAGAAAAGAGTTCCTACCTACAGGTTTTTTTGATTTATAGTGGCTGTGATTGGGCAATCGATACCATTCAAAGCGTCATCACGTAAAGGCATCCAGGGGAAGACGTAAGCAGTGTCCGTATACTCATAGCAATAACAGTGGCCTTAAAACTGACTCCAGAACAGGGGCCAAAATGTGTGAAATCTGACTCCATGTCAGGGAAATTGCACATTTGCACATTTGTGGCCTGCTGGAGGTCATTTTGCAGGGCTCTGGCAGTGCACCTCCTTGCACTAAGGCGGAGGTACCGGTCCTGCTGCTGGGTTGTTGCCCTCCTACGGCCTCCTCCACGTCTCCTGATGTACTGGCCTGTCTCCTGGTAGCGCCTGCATGCTCTGGACACTATGCTGACAGACACAGCAAACCTTTTTGCCACAGTTCGCATTGATGTGCCATCGTGGATGAACTGCACTACCTGAGCCACTTGTGTGGGTTGTAGACTCCGTCTCATACTACCACTAGAGTGAGAACACCGCCAGCATTCAAAAGTGACCAAAACATCAGCCAGGAAGCAAGGAACTGAGAAGTGGTCTGTGGTCACCACCTGCAGAATCACTCCTGTTTTGGGGGTGTCTTGCTAATTGCCTATAATTTCCACCTTTTGTCTATTCCATTTGCACAACAGCATGTGAAATGTATTGTCAATCAGTGTTGCTTCCTAAGTGGACAGTTTGATTTCACAGAAGTGTGATTGACTTGGAGTTACATTGTGTTGTTTAAGTGTTCCCTTTATTTTTTTGAGCAGTGTATATACATTAAAAATGAAAATCTGAAATGTCTTGAGTCAATAAGTATTCAACGTCTTTGTTATGGCAAGACTAAATAAGTTCAGAAGTAAAAATGTGCTTAAGTTGTGCTTAAGTTGCAACAACTTAATTATAGTATTTAACATGATTTTTGAATGACTACCTCATCTCTGTACCCCACACATAAAATTATCTGTAAGGTCCCTCGGTCGAGCAATGAATTCCAAAACACAGATTCAAACTGAGACCAGGGAGGTTTTCCAATGACTGGCAAAGTAGGGCACCTATTGATAGATGGGTAAAAATAAAAAAGCAGACATTGAATATCCCTTCGATCATGGTGTTAATAATAAAGTTAAAGTTAACAATTACACTTTGGTTGGTGTATCAATACACACAGTCACAACAAAGATACAGGCGTCCTTCCTAACTCAGAAGCCGGAGAGGAAGGAAACCGCTCAGGGATTTGACAATGAGGTCAATGGTGACTTTAAAACAGTAACAGAATTAATGGCTGTGATAGGAGAAAACTGAGGAAGGATCAACAGCATTGTAGTTAATCCACAATACTAACCTAATTGGCAGAGTGAAAACAAGAAAGCCTGTACAGAATAAAACAATTCCAAAACATGCATTCTGTTTGCAATAAGGCACTAAAGTAATAATGCAAAAAGAATGTGGTAAAGCAATTCACTTTTTGTCCTGAATACAAAGTGTTATATTTCAGGCAAACCCAATACAACCTATTACGGAATACCACTATCTGTATTTTCAAGCATAGTGGTGGCTGCATCATGTTATGGGTATGCTTGTAAATCGATAAGGACTGGGGAGTATTTCAGAATAAAAAATAACCGGAATGGAACTAATCATAGGCAAAAATCCTAGAGGAAAACTGGGAAATTACTTCACCTTTCAGCAGGACAATAACTTGAAACACAAGGTCAAATCTACACTGGAGTTGCTTACAAAGAACACAGTGAATGTTCCTTGAGTGGCCGTGTTACAGTTTAGAATGAAATCTGCTTGAAAATATATGTCAAGAACTGAAAATGGCTGTCTAGCAATGACCAACAATTGATTTGACAGAACTTTAATAATTTTGAAAAGAATAATGAGCAAATGTTGCACAATCCTGGTGTGGAAAGCATTTAGAGAGTTACCCCAGAAAGACTCTGAAATCTCTGCCAAAGTTCATTCTAACATGTATTGACTGAGGGAGTTGAACATAAAACACTATCTTGATTAGATAAATGTTATGTGTTTTTTTGATGACATAAACACTACTTTAATCCCAATTTGTAACACAACAAAATATGGAAAAGGTCAAGGGGTGTGAATAATTAACACACTGTGTAACGGTTCTCCTCTTCCTCTTCATCCGAAGAGGAGGAGCATGGATTGAACCAAGACGCAGCGTGATACTTAGACATGATATTTATTTAGACACGACAAAACAACGAAGACAAAAAACGAACTGTACTTGATTAACTACAAAACAACTGTGGCAAAGAAGGGGGTCGAGTGATAAATGGCAGATATGTGAGAGCAGAACTAATAAATGGGCTCTGCCCGATCACTAAAATGGCCACCCCGATCAGAACTACAGATCACAAAATGGCCGACTGCCAAAACTACAAGTCCCAGAAGCAAGGGGAACCCACAGAAGGTGGAGCCGACACACAGATAAAGGGTCAAGGAAAACCAGGAAGAGAAAGTGAGGGCTGGAAGGATCTGTGAACCATAGAGAAAGAGACAATAGATATTGGCTGGATTTGCTGTGTATGAGCTGGACTGTTTTGGACTTACCTGTTGGCGTTTGGACCTGGACCTACTGAGAACCCGATTCGTGTACCGAACCCTGCTATCCTTGACCTTGCCTACGACCTGGGTGGACCAGGACGGAGAGACAAACACACAGGTACTGTCCTGTTCGAAAGAACTCTCATTCTGGGGTAATTTGGTGACAGTTTCCCACTTAATTTGTGACAAATGCTCATAACCTTGAAGAGGTTTGCCACACAACGTAGACGCACCTGAACATAAGAACTTACGATTAACGAAGAACGAACAAGTACTGACTACAAACAAAACGAACTCACGATACAGTCCCGTATGGTGCAACAAACACTGACACAGGAGACAACCACCCACCACAAATAGTGTGAAAACACCTACCTTAATATGACTCTCAATCAGAGGAAACGAAAAACACCTGCCTCTAATTGAGAGCCATATTAGGTCACCCTAAACAAACATAGAAACAGAAAACATAGACTGCCCACCCAAACTCACGTCCTGACCAACTAACACATACAAAAACTAACAGAAATAGGTCAGGAACGTGACACACTGTATATGAATAAATAATAATTATATAATAATTATATCAAATAATAATATGTTGATAAAGGACTCTTTTGCAAGTAAGAGTTGGGGAAAGGGTGGAGCGGCCAAGGAAGGCAAGGCATCGTTTTCTCATGGGCCTGATAAATGGACCTGTCACCATGACGATGAGAGCTCCCAACGTTCTTATGTGCAGTCCTGATAATGCTGGGTCAGCAGAACACGGTGTTCCCTGAGGAGAGTGTGTGTGTGAGATTGAGAGAATCTGCATGGAGGGTCTCTCTGTGTGTGTGTGTGTGTGTGTGTGTGTGTGTGTGTGTGTGTGTGTGTGTGTGTGTGTGTGTGTGTGTGTGTGTGTGTGTGTGTGTGTGTGTGTGAACACCACTATTAGAGGAAGAGGCTGGAACATATAGTCCTGCTAGGACTAGGAGGGTATAAGCCCACCCACTGGGAAGCCAGGCCTAGCCAATCAGAATGAGTTTTCCCCACAAAAGGGCTTTATTACAGACAAAAATACTCCTCAGCATCCCCCCTCAGACGATCCCACAGGTGAGGAAGCCGGAAGTGGAGGTCCTGGGCTGGCGTGGTTACACATAGTCTGTGGTTGTGAGGCTGGTTGAACGTACTGCACAATTTACTAAAACGACGTTGGAGGCAGCTTATGGTAGAGAAAAAAACATTAAATTCTCTGACAACAGCTTTGGAAAAGCTCTGGTGGACGTTCCTGTAGTCAGCATGCCAATTGCACACTCCCTCAACATGAGACATACAATGCATTTGGAAAATATTCATACCCCTTGACTTTAGATGTTGGAAAATGTATAACATTTTTATCCCCTCCTCATCAGTCTACACACAGAGCAAAAACAGGTTTATACATTTTTGCAAAATTAGAAAGAATACAAAACTGAAATATCAGATTTACATAAGTATTCAGACCTTTTACTCAGTACTTTGTTGAAGAGCTTTTGGCAGCGATAACAGCCTTGAGTATTTTTGTGTGCCAGGCTTGTGGCGTCATACCCCTGTATTTGTAGACTTTCTCGCATTCTTCTCCGCAGATCTTCTCAAGCTCTGTCAGGTTGGATGGGGAGCGTTGCTGCACAGCTATTTTCAGGTGTCTCCAGAGATGTTCGATCGGCCTCTGGCTGGGCCACTCAAGGTCATTGAAACTTTCCTGAAGCCACTCCCGTGTTGTCTTGGCTGTGTGCTTAGTGTCATTTTCCTGTTGTAAGGTGAAACTTTGCCACAATCTGAGGTCCTAAGCACTCTGGAGGTTTTCATCAAAGGTCTCTCTGTACATTACTCTGTTCATCTTTCCCTCAATCCTGACTAGTCTCGCAGTCCCTGCCGCTGAAAAACATCCTCACAGCCGGATGCTGCCAGCAATAAAGTTTCACCACAGGGATGATGGCAGGTTTCCTCCAGACTTGACGCTTGGCATTCAGGCCAAAGTGTTTGATCTTGGTTTCATCAGACCAGAGAATCTTGTGTCTCGTAGTCTGACAGTCATTTAGGTGCCTTTTGGCAAACTCCAAGCAGGCTATCATGTGCCTTTTACTGAGGAGTGGCTTCCGTCTGGCCACTCTACCATAAAGGCCTGATTGGTGGAGTGCTGCAGAGATGGTTGTCCTCCTGGAGGTTCGCCCATCTCCACAGAGGAACTCTGGAGCTCGGTCAGTGACCATCGGCTTCTTGGTCCCCTCCCTGACCAAGGCCCTTCTACCCTGATTGCTCTGTTTGGCCGGGCGGCCAGCTCTAGGAAGAGTCTGGTGGTTCCAAACTTCTTCCATTTAAGAATGATGGAGGCCACTGTGTGGGTATCCTTCCCCAGATCTGTGCCTCGATTCTATCCTGTCTCATATTTATTGTCCCCAGCACAAGGTGCACCTGTGTAATGATCATGCTGTTTAATCAGCTTCAGGTGGATAGATTATCTTGGCAAAGGAGAAATAGGAGAAAAACTAAAGCTTCTTGTGCGTATGGAAAACTTCTGGCATTTCTTATTTAAATTCATGAAACCAACACTTTACATGTTGCGTTTATATTTTTGTTCAGTGTGGTTGTACAGCATTCTGACAGAACAGTCCATAAGGACACACACACACACACACACACACACACACACACACACACACACACACACACACACACACACACACACACACACACACACACACACACACACACACACACGTGGCTGGAGGTGAAGGACTAGACAACCCAAACACAATGGATGCTCAATTCAGCAGCTTAGAGAGTGATAAGTGTTTGTGTGTGTACTGTCCCTTTCCTGCTGCGTGCTATGTAAGGGCCTTGTATGAAGCAGCTGCATAGGCTACCTGCCAACACAACCACGTCTGCCAACTCTCTGTCCCCTTTCTTTGTTTTCCTCTATCCTCCCACCTTTCTTTTTGAAATGCTTTAATTGTTTATGCAGAATGTCCCTGATTCACTTATTCTGTCTTTCTCCCATGCAAGCGCCTTGTTTCGCTCTCTCCTTAAAGACCTAGAGTAGTCAAAAACGCGATTTCCTGCATTTTATATATATATTTCCACACTGAGCTTGGAATAATACTGTGAAATTGTCTAAATGATAATGTCCTTTTAGCGAAATAGCTGTTTGAAAAGACCGTCTGAAATTTCAGCCTGTTTTGTTGGGATGGAGTTTTGGCCTGCCTGGTGACATAACCAGGAGGTAAAAATGTGTTAATAGACCTATAAGAAAGAGAGTTCCAAACCTCTATGCCAATAACAGCTAGTTTTCAGTTTTCCCCTCCCAACTCAGACAGCTCCCAGACATTCCTAGCAAAATTCTTGCTTGAGAAATTGCTCTTTGCTATAAGAAGCTATTACATTGAGGTACTTATTTGTTATCTATAGAAATTATTTGATATCAAGATATAAAACTGCTGCATTGAACCATTAACGGGACATTTCGGGATTTGAAAAACAACAAGGCAGTAACCACGCCACTTGTATTGGTAAGAATGTACTTACTTGCATATGATATAAATTAGGGTCAGCCCCTCATTGTTTTAATAATTATTTCCCCCCGTGGAATATTCTTTAAATGTCCTCTCTCTCTCACACACACACACACACACACACACACACACACACACACACACACACACACACACACACACACACACACACACACGCTGACAATGATGATGATATACAGTTGAAGTCGGAAGTTTACATACACCTTAGCCAAATACATTTAAACTCAGTTTTTCACAATTCCTGACATTTAATCGTAGTAAAAATTCCCTGTCTTAGGTCAGTTAGGATCTCCACTTTATTTTAAGAATGTGAAATTGTCACGTTCCTGACCTGTTTTATGTTATTTTTGTATGTGTTTAGTTGGTCAGGGCGTGAGTTGGGGTGGGCATTCTATGTTTTGTGTTTCTATGTTTAGGTCACTTGTAATTAGCATTATATGGTTCTCAATCAGGGACAGGTGTTTGACGTTTTCCTCTGATTGAGAACCATATAAAGGTTGGCTGTTCACAATGTTTGTTTGTGGGTGATTGTCTTCCGTGTCTGTGTCTATGCACCACACGGAACTGTTTCGGTTTGTTTGTTCATTCGTTCGTTCGTTCGTTCGTTTGTTGTAGTCTGTACCTGTTCGTGCGTTCTTCGTGTTACATGTAAGTTCTCATAATTCAGGTCTGTCTACGTTTTCGTTTTGTTGTTTTGTAATTTTCCAAGTGTTTTTTCGTGTTCGTCTTCGTCTTTCAATAAATTCAGTATGTATTCACAACCCGCTGCATTTTGGTCCTCCGATCCTTCTCTCCTCTCCAAGGAGGAGGGAGAACTAGACACCCGTTACAGAAATGTCATAAAAATAGTAGAGAATGATTTATTTCAGCTTTTATTTCTTTCATCACATTCCCACTGGGTCAGAAGTTTACATACACTCAATTAGTATTTGGTAGCATTGCCTTTAAAGTGTTAAACTTGAGTCAAATGTTTCGGGTAGCCTTCCACAAGCTTCCCACAATAAGTTGGGTGGATTTTGGCCCATTCCTCCTGACAGAGCTGGTGTAACTGAGTCAGGTTTGTAGGCCTCCTTGTTCACACACGCTTTATCAGTTCTGCCCACAAATGTTCTATAGGATTGAGGTCAGGGCTTTGTGATGGCCACTCCAATACCTTGACTTTGATGTCCTTAAACATTTTGCCACAACTTTGGAAGTATGCTTGGGGTCGTTGTTCATTTGGAAGACCCATTTGAGACCAAGCTTTAAGTTCCTGACTGATGTCTTGAGATGTTGCTTCAATATATCCACGTCAATGTCCTCCCTCATGATGCCATCTATTTTGTGAAGTGCACCAGTCCCTTCTGCAGCAAAGCACCCCCACAACCTGATTCTGCCATCCACATGCTTCGCGGTTGGGATGGTGTTCTTCGGCTTGCAAGACTCCCCCTTTTTCCTCCAAACATAACGCTGGTCATTATGGCCAAACAGTTCTATTTTTTTTTTATCATACCAGAGGACATTTCTCCAAAAAGTACGATCTTGGTCCCCATGTGCAGTTGCAAACCGTAGTCTGGATTTTTTATGGCGGTTTTGGAGCAGTGGCTTCTTCCTTGCTGAGGGGCCTTTCAGGTTATGTCGATATAGGAATCATTTTACTGTGGATATAGATACTTTTGTACCTGTTTCCTCCAGCATCTTCACAGGGTCCTTTGCTGTTGTTCTGGGATTGATTTGCACTTTTCGCACCAAAGTACATTCATCTCTAGGAGACAGAACGAGTCTCCTTCCTGAGCTGTATGACGGCTGCGTGGTCCCATGATGTTTATACTTGCATACTATTGTTAGTACATTTGAACGTGGTACCTTCAGGCGTTTGGAAATTGCTCCCAAGGATGAACCAAACTTGTGGTCTACAATTTGTTTTCTGAGGTTTTGGCTGATTTCTTTTGATTTTCCCATGATGTCAAGCAAAGAGGCCTGAGTTTGAAGGTAGGCCTTGAAATACATCCACAGGTACACCTCCAATTGACTCAAATTATTTTCATTAGCCTATCAGAAGCTTCTAAAGCCATGACATAATTTTCTGGAATTTTCCAAGCTGTTTAAAGGCACAGTCAACTTAGTGTATGCAAACTTCTGACCCACTGGAATTGTGATACAGTGAATTAAAAGTGAAATAATCTGTCTGTAAACAATTGTTGGAAAAATGACTTGTGTCATGCACAAAGTAGATGTCCTAACCGACTTGCCAAAACTATAGTATGTCAACAAGAAATGTGTGGAGTGGTTGAAAAACAAGTTTTAATTACGCCAACCTAAGTGTATGTAAACTTCTGACTTCAACTGTATCATCCTAAAAAATCTCCAGTGAAAAACACAGACCAAGCCGCTAACATTAGAGAGCAGTAAAAACACACACACTACAGTGAAAACACACACACACACACAATGTCTTCTTTGGCGAAGTCACAAGTTCTTTTCAGACTGCCGACTAAAAAGAGGGATAACAGATGTTTTGTTTCTGGAGCTTCCCCTTCCTTTCTACATGTTGTTGGAAATATCCCTCACACTATGTGTCCTGTGTGTGTGTGTGTGTGTGTGTGTGTGTGTGTGTGTGTGTGTGTGTGTGTGTGTGTGTGTGTGTGTGTGTGTGTGTGTGCCCCCTCTGTCAAAGTGTGTTATGAGGAAACTGAAAACATAAACCACAAGACATATCAGTTGAGAGTTCAGAATGTCACACAGGAGCGTCAGAGATCAGAAATAACCCCTGTGGTCGTCACTGCTGGTGACCATGGGTTACATACTGTCCCCAGAGGGCCTTACTGACTGAGAAACACTCATGTCACATAACTTCCAAGCAGCCATCAATGCTTCGTTAAGTTATGTGAGTGTGACCTACAGGGGCCCAAGCCCGACTCAATCAGCCAGGCCATAGTCTATGCAAGGTTCATGCAGCATCTTGTTTACATAGGTTACTACTGGCTAGTGTCCATAGAGTGTGATTCAAATTCCTGGAAGGAATCTAGAAGAGGAGGTGGTGTTTGCACAGTAGCACAAACCCATTCTGTGATTTTATTTAGAGGGAAAAGGTATGTTTTTTTAGGGCCTAGGCTTCACTGTAAATGATGAAATGTGAGTCAGAATAAATTAGTTGGGAGAGGGTAGACAACAGAGAAGCGTGGGGAGCACAGTGAAGAGCGACGGAAGGGGGCGAGAGGACAGGGCCGAGGGGCAAGAGGCGCCTCAGCTCGCCTCTGATGACCTCAGCGGGTGGCTGGAGGATTAGGGGTTACTTGGTTTCACATGAGCTGGGGTATGTCCGTGTGCAGTGTCTGTGTCTCCCTCTAGGTCTGTATCCTTTGTCAGGGCAAGAAATCATCGGCCCTTCCCCATCTCCCATGCCCCCAGTTTCTTGCCCTAACCTCGGCCCTCAAGGGATCTCATCTTCGCCCTCTCCACCTCCCAGGCATAGTGGTCACCGCACCCAGCCTCCATTTCTCTCGCTCTCTCTCTCCCCCTCGCTCCACAGCTCTCCACAGCTCTGTCACCTCAGTGTTTGCGGCTGTTCAGACAGGAAAGCCCACTGCCAGATGACAACAATAACAGCCAGACCTTCGTCACAGCTACAGATGAAGAGGCAGTGTGTGTGCGTGCGCACGCATACTTGAGTACGTGAGAGGGAGAGAAAGAGGGAAAGAGGGTGCGAGAATAGAGAGAGAAACAATATTATATAGGCCTTAATACAGTAAGTAGTATGTCACTGCACATACAGTAGCAGTGGAACACTGGATGTCCTTGAACTTATTGCATACAGTACATATTCTGTGTGCAAACACTGTGTATACAGTATACGCACACAGCTGGCTGCTGAGAGAAGGGACTTCCCCTCCAGACTCCTGGCTGAGACAAACTCTTACCCACTCTACCTCCATACCCATCCTGTCAGGGTAACAGACCACTTCCTCTGGCACCAACCAACACACTTTCTCTGCTTCTCTCACATTACAGATGTCTCCTTCTCTCGTATCTGTCGTTCTATACCTTTATATCTTTCATCTCTTTCCCACACCCTACCGTTTCGCTCTTTCTCTTTTTACGTCTCGTTTTCACTCGCTCTGTCTTTCCATCACTATTTCTCCATCTAGTTATGAATTACCCTGGAAAACACATTTTTTTTTAACACATGAGAACGTTGAGGCTTAAACTCTGTCAAACACTGCACAATAACCGTGGCTGCTTGGTAGGGACCCCTCTGGTGTGAATAATTCTGTGCTAGTCTTACTGTCCCTGTCCATGTTCAGAATACAAGCCTCTGTTATTACGAAGTGCTGTGTAGCCGAGCCACCGCGCTACATCCCACGGAGGAACTAGTTTAAACCAGCTCATGCCTAAAGAAAACACACACACACACACAGAAACCACAGCAGGCCCCACACACACAACCATCACTCCAACACTCACACCACGAGCATGCCCCCTCACATACAGTATTGTGGTCATACATGCGCTTACGTAAGTCTGAGTGTACTGGTATGTGTCAGTATGTTTTAGGCTTCAAAAGTTTGCGGTCACTTCGAAATGTCCTTGTTTTGAAAGAAAAGCAATTTTTTGGTCCATTAAAATAACATCAAATTGATCAGAAATACAGTGTAGACGTTGTTAATGTTGTAAATGACTATTGAAGCTGGAAACGGCAGATTCTTTAGGGAATATCGACATAGGCGTACAGAGGCCCATTATCAGCAACCATCACTCCTGTGTTCCAATGGCACGTTGTGTTAGCTAATCCAAGTTTATCATTTTAAAAGCCTAATTGATCACTAGAAAACCTTTTGCAATCATGTTAGCGCAGCTGAAAACTGTTGTGCTGATTAAAGAAGAAATAAACTGGCTTCTTCAGACAAGTTGAGTATCTGGAGCATCAGCATTTGTGAGTTTGATTACAGGCTCAAAATGTCCAGAAACAAATAACTTTCTTCTGAAACTAATCAGTCTATTCTTGTTCTGAGAAATGAAGTCTATTCCATGCGAGAAATTGCCAAGAAACTGAAGCTCTGGTACAACGCTGTGTACCACTCCCTTCACAGAACAGCGCAAACTGGCACTAACCAGAATGGAAAGAGGAGTGGGATGCCCCAGTGCACAACTGAGCTAGAGGACAAGTACATTAGAGTGTCTAGTTTGAGAAACAGACGCCTCACAAGTCCTAACCTAACACAGAAGTCTGTATTCATGTCTAAAGTTTCTGTAAAAGTTGAACTTGAAATCATCCAGAATGAGAGAACAGAATGTCTAGAGCAGGGGTATTCAACCGGGGGTGCAGAGGTACTGCAGGGGGTCCGCATTTTTTAAATATAAATAAATAAAACCTTGAGTGAGTCGGTGTGTCCAAACTTAGGATTGGCAAGGGTTTTTCTTTATGTTTACTATTTTCTACATTGTAGAATAATAGTATAAACGTCAAAACTATGAAATAACGCACATGGAATAATGCAGTAACCAAAAAAGCGTTAAACAAATCAAAATATATTTTATATTTGAGATTCTTCAAAGTAGCCACCTTTTGCCTTGATGACAGCTTTGTACACTCTTGGCATTCTCTCAACCAGCTTCACCTCTTGAAGAAGTTCCCACATTGGCTGAGCACTTGTTGGCTGCTTTTCCTTCACTCTGCGGTCCAACTCATCCCAAAGCATCTCAATTGGGTTGAGGTCAGGTAATTGTGGAGGTCAGGTCATCTGATGCAGCACTCCATCACCCTCCTTGGTCAAATAGCCCTTACACAGCCTGGAGGTGTGTCTTGGGTCATTGTCCTGTTGAAAAACAAATGATCGTCCAACTAAGTGCAAACCAGATGGGATGGCGTATCGCTGCAGAATGCTGTGGTAGCTATGCTGGTTAAGCGTGCCTTGAATTCTAAATAAATCACAGACAGTGTCACCACACCATCACAATCACAGCAAAGCACCCCCACACCATCACACCTCCTCCTCCATGCTTCACGCTGGGAACCACACATGCTGAGACCATCCGTTTAACTACTCTTCGTCTCACAAAGACACGGTGGTTGGAACCAAAAATCTCAAATTTGAACTCATCAGACCAAATCAAATTTCATTGGTCACATACTTATGGTTAGCAGACGTTAATGCGAGTGTAGCACAATGCTTGTGCTTCTAGTTCTGACTGTGCAGCAATATCCAACAAATTCACAACTACCTTATACATACAAATACACACAAATGTAAAGAGATGAATAAGAATATGTACATATAAATCTATTGATGAGCGATGGTGTATACAAGATGCAGTAGATGGTGTAGAATACAGTATATACGTATGAGATGCGTAATGTAGGATATATAAACATTATTAAAGTGACGTTATTTAAAGTGACTAGTGATACCTTTATTAAGTCTGATTATTTAAGTGGCCAGAGATTTGAGTCTGTATGTTGGCAGCAGCCTCTCTCTGTTAGTGATGGCTCTTTAACAGTCTGATGGCCTTGAGATAGAAGCTGTTTTTCAGTCTTCCGCCACTGGGTTTCACTGTGTAATCATAACGGACTACACATGGTGCTCTTTAAAAATGCTGAATACTGGCAATTTAGGAACTGTATTCACATCAGTTAGTGTAAAACCGTGGACTCCACAAATATTGTCAGCACGTGATTGATGTAGGTGTATGTCTACATAACGAGGCCTTAAAGGATGCTTAACTTTTTATTTTATCGCCATCTGGATTTTTTTTATCACCTTCTGGATGATAGCGGGGTGAACAGGCAGTGGCTCGGGTGGTTGTTGTCCTTGATGATCATTTTGGCCTTCCTGTGACAACGGGTGCTGTAGGTGTCCTGGAGGGCAGGTAGTTTGCCAATGGTGATGCGTTGTGCAGACCACACAATGGTGAAGTTGACGTACCAGGCGGTGATACAGCCCGACAGGATGCTCTCAATCGTGCATCTGTAAAAGTTTGTGAGGGTTTTAGGTGACAAGCCTAATTTCTTCAGCCTCCTGAGGTGGAAGAGGCACTGTTGCACCTACTTCTCCACACTGTCTGTGTGGGTGGACTATTTCAGTTTGTCCTTGATTTTAATTTGTCCTAGAATTTTTCCACCTTCTCCACTGCTGTCCCGTCAATGTGGATAGGGGCGTGCTCCCTCTGCTGTTTCCTGAAGTCCACGATCATCTCCTTTGTTTTGTTGACGTTGAGTGAGAGGTTGTTTTCCTTACCACACTCTGAGTGCCCTCACCTCCTCCCTGTAGGCTGTCTCGTCATTGTTGGTGATCAAGCCTACTACTGTTGTGTCGTCTGCAAACTTGATGATTGAGTTAGATGCGTGCATGGCCACGCAGTCATGGGTGAACAGGGAGTATAGGATAGGGTTAGGGTTAGGGTCCCAGTGTTGAAGATCAGCGAAGTGGAGATGGGGGGCCCGTCAGGAAGTCCAGGACCCAATTGCACAGGGCAGGGTTGAGACCCAGGGCCTCAAGCTTAATGATGAGCTTGGAGGGTACTATGGTGTTGAATGCTGAGCTGTAGTCAATGAACAGCATTCTTACATAGGTATTCCTCTTGTCCAGATGGGATAGGTCAGTGTGATGGCGATTGCATCATCTGTGGAACTATTGGGGCGGTATGCAAATTGAAGTGGGTCTCGAGTGGCAGGTAAGGTGGAGGTGATTACGATCCTTGACCAGTCTCTCAAAGCACTTCATGATGACAGAAGTGAGTGCTACAGGGCGATGGTCATTTAGTTCAGTTACCTTATCACATTAAATTGTTGTTGAAATGATGTGGAAACAATGTTGAGTCAACCAGTTTTCGCCTCAGTGGGTATTGACTTGTGGTGTTATTTAAGTCAAGTTGTTGGCTAACTTTTTAAGTTGGGGGGGCCCTTAAATACGTCTGTTGACTAGATTAGGAGCTCAGCACGCATGGTTTCCTATACATTTTTGAAAAGTCTACAATGGATGTTTTCCAGAATTCCATATTCAATCTCCTCCCCCTATCTCACCTCACCAATCCCCCCCCCTCCCCGCTTCCTCTCAAGCCAAAAAAAACCCCTCTCCTTCCCTCCTTTCTCCCTCCCTCCTCTTTCTCCCATTGATTCATGTCATAGAAAATCATTACAGAAAGAGCACTCAAATCAATCAATAAGTGCTATAAAATATTTCAAAAGTGCTCAAAATATTTCGGTGTTTCTTGAAAGTCTTTCATGAGCATAACTAGTTCGCTACAGGCAAAACCAAAAATACCCAAACACTTGTTCTGTCGTGTGTGTTTGCATTCACGGAGTTTCTGATGAAAGGAGAAATATTCGTGAGGGTGATGACAGCATATTTAGCTCTCCTTGCCAACATCGGCACAGATTGTCATGCCATAATTTATGACAATGTGTGTGTGTGTGTATGACCCCTTGCCCCCTCATTAAACTATCACATGCAAATCTCAAGACTGAGTAGCAGCGTGCCCAGGGGAAATTACCCCTAAAAATAAAAACCGACAGAATGTATTCACAGTCTCACACACACACACACACACACACACACTAGGGACTACATGCCTACATCTTGCAACCAATCACAAACTCAAAATAGACAACTGCTTAGCTATAGCTTACATTCTACAGATAGATAGAGGCCTTGAGCAATTGTATACAGAATTACAGATCATGGGCTACATTTATTGTCTTATATACCACTTTCTAATTGACAAATACAGATACACACTAACTATTGTACAGACAGCAACCACAGACACACATAGGCTTATTGAAATGACAACTGCTTTAGCTCAGCTGTCAAGTTCAAATCACTATTGTTACTAGGGCTGGGAATTGCCTGGGACTTCAAGTTACAATATTATTATGATCCTTCGTAGTGATGGGGTGGCAGGTAGCCTACTGGTTAGAGCATTGGGCCAGTAACAGAAAGGTTGCTGTATCGAATCCCCGAGCGCACAAGGTAAAAGTCTACCAGGGATCTGTCGTTCTGCCCCTGAACAAGGCAGTTAATCCACTGTTCCCTGGTAGGCTGTCATTGTAAATAATAATTTGTTCTTAACTGACTTGCCTAGTTAAATAAAGATGGGAAGGAAAATCAATAGTTACATTTCGGGATATTATTTGACAATATATTGTATCGTTAATATCACAACATTATTTTTGCGCTAGATGGCTGTACCTGCGCCAAAACTCCATGGCTTGTTCTCCATCTTTTTTAAATAGGGATCCAATTTGTTTTCAGCACTTTAATTTCCATGACGGATCTTGTCCCTCGGCAGCAGACACATGGTCTGGTACATTGAATCGTAATAATATCACAGTATCGAATCGCAATACATATAGAATCGTGAGAATCGCAATGCATATCGTATTGGCACCTAAGTATCGCAATATTGTATTGTGAGGTCCCTGGCAATTCTCAGCCCTAATACTTAGGTGCCGATGCAATGTCAGCCAAACTCAACTGGTGGACCGCGGTCCGGACCCAGAGAAGGGTCAATCCAGACATCGCGTTTATAGTGCCCCGTCTAATCCAATCGTGTGGTTATATGCAAATACAAGAGGCCATGTCTTACCCAATCACATCAATCCAAATATCCTCTGTGGAACCTTTGTTACAAGCAGGCAGAAAGAAACAAAAGATTGTTAAGATCACATATATGAGCTTACTTACCAGTATCTTTGTTAATACGGCTTGTTAAAAAAAATGAAGAGTTGACCGTGAACCATATATTCAAAGACGAGTGGACGGAGCAGTTTTTATTCATTCCCCCACAAATATCACAAAACCTATGTGCCTGATGTGCTGCGAGTCCGTAGCTCTTGCGAAAATGAAGTGCAATTATGATACCAGGAATAGTACATTTGATCAGACGTATTCCCTGAACACGGAGGTGAGAACAAACAGGATTAACCAACTCAAATCACAATATGAGAGGTCCACCAAAGTCCTTGTCAATTCCCTGACAGCCCAACAACGTGCAATTGAGTGTTCACTGAGCTTAGCTTGGGTTTTGGGAAAACACACACACACAATTCTGACGCTGAGATGGTAAAAGAATGCATGTGTGAAGTTGCTGACACCTTGTTTGAAGGTAAACAAAAAGATGAGATCAGGGAAAAGAACTCACTATCAGATTCCACAGCAATGAGGAGAACTGAAATATTAGCTGAAGATTTATCTTCACAACTTGATGAGGCCATTCAGAATGCACCAGGCATTTCATTAGCTGTGGATGAATCAACAGATAATACTGATAATGCCTAGCTTCTGGTGTTTGTCAGATTTTATAATGAAACAAAGAAGGAATTCTGTAAGGAGCTGTTGGGCTTAACAAATCCAGAAGCACACACACAGGTAGATGATATTCATGAAGCCATCAAAGTGATGCTGACAAAAAGGGGGACAGATCTGAAGTCAGTGGTCTCTATCACCACAGATGGAGCTCCAGCCATGATAAGAAGAGTGAGGGGACTGGTTGCACGTTTGAAAGAGGACCACCCTGACCTGACATCACATCACTGCATTGTCCAACAATTTGTCCTGTGTGCCGAAAGAGTATTCTGTCATGACAATGATGATGACACTGAAACATTTGAGAGAGCAACATCATTCCTACAACAGGCCAATGCCAGTTTTGATGACTTATTACTGCACAACAATGTCAGATGGCTCCGCAAAGACAGGATTTTGGACCGCTTTTTCCCCCATTCAAGAGGAAATCAAAGCTTTCTTATCAGAGCAAAAGAGTGACAAGGCAACTCAGTTTTTCAGAGTTTTAGGAAGACGAAAAGATGGAAACAGTTGTATTTTTGACAGACATTACATCACACCTTAATCAACTGAATGTTACGCTGCAGGGACGGGACGACACAGTGTGTGATATGATAACAGCAGTCCGGGCTTCCCAGAAGAAATGTGAGTTTTTCAAGAACGATCTTCAGGGAGAACTTGTCCACTTTCCCGATCTTCTGGTGCAAACACATGTTGATTTAATTCAGAAACTGATGGATAACTTCAAGGCTCGCATTGAGGACTTCAATGATGAAGAGAACTCCTGCTGCTCATCCCGAACCCCTTCTTGGTCACCACTGTGACAATGTTGTCAGAAGACGCAAAACCGATCTTCAGATGGGTAGATGTTGCATCACTGCAAATGGAGTTGATTGAGCTATAAGAAAATGTGGCTTTGAAGGTGCAAGCTGATGATTGTGATCCTGTCACTTTCTGGGGAAAGATGGTGCCTGCATCTAATGTACTGAAACATTTAATTTACATAAGTATTCAGACCCTTTACTCAGTAATTTGTTGAAGCACCTTTGCTTAGGTTTGTTGTCCTGTTGGAAGGTGAACCTCCGCCCCAGTCTGAGGTCCTGAGAGCTCTGGGGGAGGTTTTCATCAAGGATCTCTCTGTAGTTTGCTCCGTTCATCTTTTCCTCGATCTTGGCTAGAAAAAGGGAAAGACCTAGTCAGTTGCACAACTGAATGCATTCAACTGAAAAGTGTCTTCTGCATTTAACCCAACCCCCTTGAATCAGACAGGTGTGGGGGGCTGCCATAATTGGCATCCACGTCTTCAGCACCCAGGGAACAGTGGGTTAACTTCTTTGCTCAGGGGCAGAACGACATCTTTTTACCTTGTCAGCTCAGGGATTTGATCCTGCAACCTTTCGGTTACTGGCCCAATGCTCTAACTTCTAGGCTACCTGCCGGTGCATCCGGCTAGTCTCCCAGACCCTGCCACTGAAAAACATCCCCACAGCATCCCCACAGCACCACAATGCTTCACCGTAGGGATGGTGCCAGGTTTCCTCCAGACGTGCTGCTTGGCATTCAGGCCAAAGAGTTCAATCTTGGCATCATCAGACCAGATAATCTTGTTTCTCATGGTCTGAGAGTCTTTAGGTGCCTTTGAGCAAACTCCAAGCGGGCTGTCATGTGGCTTTTACTGACGAGTGGCTTCCGTCTGGCCACTGTACCATAAAGGCCTGATTGGTGGAGTGCTGCAGAGATGATTGTCCTTCTGGAAGGTTCTCCCATCTCCACCGAGGAACTCTAGAGCTCTGTTAGATTGTCCACCGGGTTCTTGGTAACCTCCCCCATTTGGCCATGTGGCCAGATCTAGGAAGAGTCTTGGTGGTTCCAAACTTCTACCATTCAAGTGATGGAGGCCACTGTGTCCTTGGGGACCTCCAAATGCTGCAGAAATGTTTTTGTACCCTTCCCCAGATCTGTGCCTCAACTCAATCCTGTCTCGGAGCTCTAAGGACAATTCCTTCGACCTCATGGCTTGGTTTTTTCTCTGACATGGACTGTCAACTGTGGGACCTTAAATAGACAGGAGTGTGCCTTTCCAAATCAATGTCCAATCAATTGAAATTTACCACAGGTGCTCCAATCAAGTTGTAGAAACATCAAGGATGATCAATGGAAACAGGACGCACCGGAGATCAATTTCGAGTCTCATTCCAAATGGTCTGAATACTTACAGTTGAAGTTGGAAGTTTACATACACTTAGGTTGGAGTCATTAAACTTGTTTTTTAACCACTCCACACATTTCTTGTTAACAAACTATAGTTTTGGTAAGTCGGTTAGGACATCTACTTTGTGCATGACAAGTAATTTTTCCCATTTTTTTTACAGACAGATTATTTCACTTATAATTCACTGTATCACATTTCCAGTGGGTCAGAAGTTTACATACACTAAGTTGACTGTCCCTTTAAAAAGCTTGGGAAATTCCAGAAAATTATGTCATGGCTTTAGAAGCTTCTGATAGGCTAATTGACATAAGTTGAGTTAATTGGAAGTGTACCTGTGGATGTATTTCAAGGCTTGCCTTCAAACTCAGTGCCTCTTTGCTTGACATAATGGGAAAATCAAAAGAAATCAGCCAAGACCTCAGAAAAAAAATGGTAGACCTCCACAAGTCTAGTTCATCCTTGGGAGCAATTTCCAAATGCCTGAAGGTACCACGTTCATCTGTACAAACAATAGTACGCAATGTTTGGAGGAAAAAGGGGGAGGCTTGCAAGCCAAAGAACACCATCCCAACTGTGAAGCACGGGGGTGGCAGCATCATGTTGTGGGGGTGCTTTGCTGCAGGAGGGACTGGTGCACTTCACAAAATAGATGGTATCATGAGGAGGTAAAATTATGTGGATATATTGAAGCAACATCTTAAGACATCAGTCATGAAGTTTAAGCTTGGTAGCAAATTGGTCTTCCAAATGGACAATGACTCCAAGTTGTGACAAAATGGCTTAAGGACTACAAAGTCAAGGTATTGGAGTGGCCATCACAAAACCCTGACCTCAATCCTATATGTGGGCAGACTGAAAAAACGTGTGTGAGCAAGGAGGCCTACAAACCTGACTCAGTTACACCAGCTCTGTCAGGAGGAATGGGCCAAAATTCACCCAACTTATTGTGGAAAGCTTGTGGAAGGCTACCCTAAACATTTGACCCAAGTTAAACAATTTAAAGGCAATGCTACCAAATACTAAATTGAGTGTATGTAAACTTCTGACCCGCTGGGAATGTGATGAAAGAAATAAAACCTGAAATAAATCATTCTCTCTACTATTATTCTGACATTTCACATTTTTAAAATACAGTGGTGATACTAACTGACCTAAGACAGGGAATTTTTACCTGGGTTAAATGTCAGGAATTGTGAAAAATTGATTTTAAATGTATTTGGCTAAGGTGTATGTAAACTTCCGACTTCAACTTTATGTAAATAAGATGATTTTTTTGTCATTATGGGGCAATGTGTGTAGATAGATGAGCAAAATGTTTTATTTCATAAATTTTAGAATAAGGATGTAACGTCCACATTTTGTTACAAAGGGAAATGTTCTGAATACATTCCGAATGCACTGTATACATGAATATTGCATGGGCCACTGTGACATTCTGGTCATTCATATGATTATTTTGTTTAACTTTCCTTTGTTCTCCAGAAAACATGCATGTTATTTTTTAAATATTTTTGTATTAATTCATTCAAGTCCCATGTACAATGGTTCACAATTATGCAACCACTTTTGTTCTTCAGTAGTGTTGATACAATAATGCACATGTTTACATTCGAAAGAAGTTGTAATTAATTCAAATTCTTCGTCTCATTTAATGTACATTTTATATAACATGGTTCCTAAGTTGTAGACAACTATGTTTGTTGCTACACTGTACCACAGTGCCGATTAGGACGATATCCATCCGGACCTTTGCCACCCATGACATTTGTCAAATCAAGTTTTATTAGTCACATGCGCCGAATACAACAGGTGTGTAGACCTTACAGTGAAATGCTTACTTACAAGCCGCTAACCGACAGTGCAATTTCAAAAAATACGGATAAGAATAAGAGATAAAAGTAACAAGTAATTAAAGTGCAGCAGTAAAAGATAACAATATACAGTATACAGGGTGATGCCAGTACGTTGTCAATGTGTGGGGGCACCGGTTAGTTGAGGTAGTATGTACATGTAGGTAGAGTTAATTAAAGTGACTTTGCATAGATGACAACAGAGAGTGGCAGTGGTGTAGAGAGGGGAGGGGGCAATGCGAATTGTCTGGGTAGCCATTTGACTAGACGTTCAGGAGTCTTATGGCTTGGGGGTAGAAGCTGTTTAGAAGCCTCTTGGATCTAGACTTGGCACTCTGGTACCGCTTGCCGTGTGGTAGCAGAGAGAACAGGCTATGACTAGGGTGGCTGGAGTCTTTGACAGTTTTTAGGGCCTTCCTTTGACCTCCTGGTATGGAGGTCCTGGATGGCAGGAAGCTTGGCCCCAGTGATGTACTGGGCCGTTCGCACTACCCTCTGTAGTGCCTTGCGGTCGGAGGCCAAGCATTTGCCATACCAGTCACTGATGCAACCAGTCAGGATGCTCTCGATGGTGCAGCTGTAGAACCTTTAAAGGATCTGTGGACCCATGCCATATCTTTTCAGTCTCCTGAGGGGGAATAGGTTTTGTCGTGCTCGCTTCACGACTGTCATTGTGTGCTTGGACCATGTTAGTTTGTTGGTGATGTGGGCACCAAGGAACTTGAAGCTCTCAACCTGCTCCACTGCAGCCTCTTACGATGAGAATGGGGGCGTGCTCGGTCCTCTTTTTCCACAATCATCTCCTTTGTCTTGATCACGTTGAGGGAGAGGTTGTTGTCCTGGCACAACACGGTCAGGTCTCCTCCCTCCTCCCTCCTCCCTCCCTCCTCCCTCCTCCCTCCCTCCTCCCTACCTCCCTACCACTTGTGTCATCGGCAAATGTAATGATGGTGTTGGAGTCGTGCCTGGCCGGGCAGTCATGAGTGAACAGAGAGTACAGGAGGGGGCTGAGCACGCACCCCTGAGGGGCCCCTGTGTTGAGGATTTGTGTCACTGGACCTTCTTAAATAATAATTGAGTACCCCTGCAATATGTGTTGCGATTCCATTTCACAATTTTATATATATTGCGATTCTATATCACCATCAGTCATGGAAATAAAAGTGCTGAAAACGTGTTAGCTCACAGTTTAAAAGAAGATTGAGGCTATAGAATGTGAAACGCCGTAGTTTTGGCGCATATACAGCCGACTACCTAGCAAAAAAAAACAATGTATTGCGATACTCTTACTGTATCAATTTTCCCCCTCATCCTGAATTGTTACTAATGACAAATGACTAGCTAACATGACATTTATGGTCATATAGGGTGGCTAGCTATTGCCCGGTCTAGTTAGGCTAACATTGTTTGCTCAAACCCCACAGCCCTAAACTGCAAAGTTATATAAGCTCATCATTCCAGTGTTGTGTAGGATGGATTTATGACAAAGGGGTTAAAAAAGGTTCAAACATCCAGCATCCATTCCATGACATGGCCAATAAGCGATGTGTATATTGTGCCAATTTTCCCCCAAATCGCTGACCTATGGGCAGTTTTCAATCATTGGAGTATGGTAAGCTGATGCTAGATCTGTGCTTAGGGAAAGTATTTTTACTTTTCCTTGGAGGTAGTGAAAGATGATTGGGTTGCTAGTGTGAGTAGTGAGGGCCTCTCTGGAGTGTAGTTGAGAACTTGCCAAGCAGGCCATGTTTCATAATGACTGGATGCCTAGAGACCCACAGAGCGAGCAGAGGAACACAGACAAGGTGTGGCACGCTGCCACAAAGGAAAGAATAGAGCAGGAAAAGTTTTTATTTTTTCTCCTCTCTCCCGATAGGTTTCAGCCTCACTTGGCCTAATCATCCTCAAACTCCCTTTTCCTCCCCTCTCCTTTTCTCCCTCACTTTTTTACCTTTTGTTCCTTTCAGTGCCTCTCACGAAATCGGACTTACTCAAGTCAGATTTTGTGAGAGGCACTTTTCGTTCCACTCCCTCTTTCTTTCATCTCTCTATTCTTCCAGTCTCAGGGCTCCAGACTGAGACCATGTGCATTATTCTAATGATTCCTGTAATGAAAGTCCCTACCCTGCTCCTGTTTCTCTGGCGCCTGCTGCTGTGATGAGCAAGTCACTCACTTCCTCTCCCCCTACGCTCCGGATGAAAGAAATTCGTTCTGAATGTAGGCTGTAACATTTCAAACACAGCTTTGGAAGCAACTAATGTTGTCACGGTTGAAGAGACAAGATTCATTCTGTATGTATAATTTTGTATTTCTCAACTCTTAATATTGAGCTCTATAGGCCTATTTTACAACCAAGATGTTTGATATGGCTTTGAGACATGGAGCCTAGGCTACCTTTAGATTAATACATGGCTACCAGCAGTGGGTATTATGTTTAGAGTTAGCGATCTAGCTAATGTATTTGGAGTTTCCATTTAAGGCGTCAGCAAGCCTCAGTTCGGCTAGCGCCTTAGCCGAACCAAACGAGTGCGATCGCATACTCCCTTAAAAAGACTTTCGTTTAAAAAACAAGAAGAAAAGCAGCGATAGTACTGTTTGTCCATTTTGAGACAACAAAGCCAGTATATACTTCCTTAAAACAGATAACTCAAGAAATGTCATTAATGTTGATGTTTTTGTCGAAAAGATCTTAGTCGCGCGATTTGGCATCTAACTAAGATGTTTGATGCAGTATTTTTCAATTAATAAAATGTGCATGAAAACGAGTTGTCTCTCGTTGAATGACAACAAAGGCTTTATTGAAGAATCCCTACCATTGACCAATCACAATCGAAGGGGCGTAGACTTCGGCTTCGTACTTCAGCTTGCCTCCAGAAAAAAATGTGTGTGTCTGAATAGCTGAAAAAACCCTCACCGTGGTCCAAAATGATCCAAAACGTCATGGAAGGTCCTAAAATATGCACAAACTCCACCAAACTGTTTCGGCTGGGAATCATGTGGACGCCTCTACTCAGGTGGTGAGTTAACACTTCTTGACGCACGGATCCCTTTAGCGGGATCATTTTCATCAACAACCGCTGAACTGCAGAGCGACAAATTCAAAACAAAAAAAAAATACAAAAAATATTTATATTCATGAAATCACAAGTGCAATATAGCAAAACACAGCTTAGCTTGTTGTTAATCCACCTGTCGTGTCAGATTTTGAAAATATGCTTTACAGCGAAAGCAATCCAAGTGTTTGTGTGAGTTTATCGATCACTAGACAAAACATTATGAACACCTAGCAGCAATGTAGGTTGGTCACGAAAGTCAGAAAAGCAATAAAATGAATCGCTTACCTTTGATGATCTTCGGATGTTTGTACTCACGAGACTCCCAGTTACACAATAAATGTTTTTTTTGTTCGATAAAGATTATTTTCATAACCAAAACCTCCATTTGGTTTGCGCGTTATGTTCAGAAAACCACAGGCTCGTGCCGGTCCTGAAGGGCAGACGAAAATTCCAAAAAGTATCGTAATGTTCGTAGAAACATGTCAAATGTTTTTTATAATCAATCCTCGGGGAAAGAAAATGTCGAGCTACAACTCTCGCGCGCATGAACTAATCAAAGGACACCTGGCTGTCCACTGATGCTTTTTGATAAATCTCGCTCATTTTTCAGAATAAAAGCTTGAAACTATGTCTGAAGCCTGTTCACAACCTGTGGAAGCCATTGGAAAAGGAATCTGGTTGATATCCCTTTAAATGGAGGATAGGCAGGCAATGCAAAAGGGATTTTTCAAAATAAGAGGCACTTCCGGGTTGGATTTCAGGTTTTCGCCTGCAAAATCAGTTCTGTTATACTCACAGACAATATTTTGACAGTTTTGGAAACGTTAGAGTGTTTTCTATCCTAATCTGTCAATTATATGCATATTCTAGCATCTGGGCCTGAGAAATAGGCCGTTTACTTTGGGAACATTATTTTTCCAAACATAAAAATAGTGCCCCCTAGCTTCAAGAGGTTTAAGAGCTTTCCAGACATGAAGCGGCAGCGGAGTTGCCCATTCATTTTCAATGAAGCTAGGTGAGGGGGGCGGAATTCTATCCAGGCAGAGTGATTGGCGGTGCTTCTGCGCCTGAAAGCCGCTCAGCCGATACAGAGAAAATATGAATTTGCTCTCTTTTGGCGAACCCCATTCCACCCCAATTGCTTTAAGGCCTGGGAATTGCCAGGGACCTCACAATACCATATTATCACGACACTTAGGTGCCGATACATTCTGTATGTATTGTGATTCGATACTGCGATTTTATTGCCATTCGATGTTCCAAACATATTGCTTATCATGTTTGCTGCAGACTGACAAGAGAGAGCAAAGAGATAACCAGTTTTGATCAGTCATGGAAATAAAAGTGCTGAAAACAAATTGACTCAGTACTTAAAAAGAAAATGGAGAACAAGCTAGGAAGGAAAAATACTGGAGTTTTGGTGCAGTCATAAAAATTATATTGCGATATTGTCAAAAATAATATTTAATCTTTATTTACCTCGGCAAGTCATTTAAGAACAAATTCCTATTTTCAATGACTGCCTACCCCGGCCAAACCCTAACCTGGACGATGCTGGGCCAATTGTGCACCGCCCGATGGAACTCCCAATCATGGCCGGTTGTGATACAGCCTGGAATCGAACAAGGGTCTGTAGTGACGCCTCTAGCACTGAGATGCAGTACCGTAGACCGCTGCACCACTCAGGAGCAATATATGATCAAAAATAATAACGATATGTAACAGTCTTGATTTTTTACCCAACCACAAATTGCTTCCTGTCTGGAAAGTCCTTTAACCCATGATATCAGTGCACAAAAATGAATCTCCATTGAACAAAATAAAATAATTCCATATTTTAAGAGTCAAATATAAGAAAAATAGCCTAATTGTCAACCCAAAATTCATGACAATCCCTGAATTGGGTTGCACATCAAAATATCTTGAATCATTCCTGCATGGACATCTTACGTGAAACAACTTATTTCTTGAATACCATCTCAGTAGTTTACTACAGGTTATCGCAAACTTTTTGGGGCCAGGGAACCCTTTTGTGATAGCAAATTCATCGAGGACCCCCTCACAATCAGAACATATAAAAGTAGTCTACATGGAGTTTTCCTCTTGACATCAGAAAGAAAATATTGCAGTTTTAAAGGTAATTTCCTGCAATTCTACACATTTTGTCAGTGGGCAGAGAATGTTTTGTTGTTGCAGCTTTAAAGCTAATATCCTGCAATTCTTCACATCTTGTCATAAGGCAGAGATAAAGCTTTTCAGTTTTAAAGCTACTTTACAGTGCCTTTATGTAAACAAAAAATATTGGGGGAGGGGGCATAGTTTGGAGTTGAAAATAATTGGTGAGTACTGTGGATACCAATATTCCTGTGAGCCTATAGATTAATAATATTACATTGTATTACACACTAAAACGGATCCCTTGGCCAAAAGTAGTTTAATCTGTTGCTAATCATTCAAGGGTTTTTCTTAATTTTTACTATTTTCTACATTGTAGAATAGTGAATATATGAAAACTATGAATTGACACACATGGAATCATGTATTAACCAAAAACGAGTTAAACAAATCAAAATATATTTTATAATTTGAGATTCTTCAAATAGCCACCCTTTGCCTTAATAACAGCTTTGCACACTCTTAGCATTCTCCCAACCAGCTTCATGAGGTACTCACCTGGAATGCATTTCAATTAACAGGTGTGCCTTGTTAAAAGATACATTTGTGGAATTTCTTTCCTTCTTAATGCGTTTGAGCCAATCAGTTGTGTCGTGACAAGGTAGGGGTGGTATACAGAAGATATCCCTATTTGGTAAAAGACAAAGTCGATATTATGGCAAGAACCCTCACAACACAATTGGTCAGAGCTCATCCTTTTTTAATAACTGACAACTTCTGAAAAGAGGAACACCCACATTTCCTCTAAAGACACGTGGGTTCAGTCTACTAGGGCACATGTCATGACAAAGATCTAGTCTGCAACCACAGGGGCATATACTACACAACTTGAATATACTGTATATACCCAGTGTATATATAGACAAGTTATCATTACTCATTGTATATTCATTGTGAGTTTTACTTTTCTATTTTTCTTTCTCTCTCCATTATTGGGAAGGGCCTATAATTAATCATTTCACTGTTAGCCTACACCTCTTACACCGCATGTGACAAATCAAATTGGATTTGAAGAGCCAATGCAGACCAACATAACCTACATATTATACATACCCACGTACAGTAAATACACACTAACAGCATTAGACACATAGACCCAGTGTCACCAAGCGTCACTTCCTGGTGAACGCGGAATGAGGAAGGGCTCGGTTTCGTTAATTTGAAAAGTTTGTAGTTTGAAAGGGTATTGGAAAGTTCTTGGTAGCTAGCTAGCTTCTTAGTTTGGATCCCGCGACGCAGTTTGCTTCAGTTGCTGGGACTGCTTGTCTCTTTCCAGTGATCCTGCCGACCAAGGACGGGTCTGAGGAGCTATTTGGCGTCGCAGCTAGCCTAGCTGCTAGCTAGCTGCATATCAAGCTAGCAGGGTTTTCTTGAATGCAGCCTGCGATGCTGTTAGCCATTGTGGCTGGGACCGCGGATTGTTCCGGGTTTGTGGCTGTCTAGATCCCTGCTGTTTGTTGTTTTCAATCTTCCTCGTGACCTGCCCTGTCTGGAACTGCGAGGAGTAACAGCGTAACCTAACTTGCTAGCTACCATGACAAAGACCAAAGCCGGCGGGAGTACCATTGAGGACAATGGTGTCTCTCTATCACACATGAAGGATCTTTTAAACGAACAAAAAGAGACCTACAAGCAGTTGTTACAACAACAAGAAAATAGATTCAAGTGTTTTGTCCAAATACTCATGGATTCTACCAGTAAAAGAATGGACGACCAGACCAGAGAGGTCCAGGACCTGAAGAACAGTTTGCAGTTCTCCCAGGGTCATCTCGATGAGTTGAAACAGGAGAACAGCAAGATGACGCAGTCTGTAAGTCATTGAGAGAGGACATCAGTTCTGTTTGTGAATCCATGATAACAATGTCAGAGAAATCAGATTATCTCGAGGGACAATCAAAGAGGAACAACATGGTTGTGGACAGAATTGCAGAATCTCCACATGAGAAATGGACGGAGTCTGAGGACAAAGTGAGGGAAATGATCTCTGAGAAATTGAAAATGGACCACAGGAAGATTGAGGTGGAGTGCGCCCACAGGACTGGAAAATCCACCACCGGCCCAGGTGATAGGCCCAGGCCGATAGTGGTCAAGTTCCTGAGGTTCAAGGACAAGGTAGCTGTTTTGGAAAGAGCCAAGAACTTGAGAGGAACGTTTATCTTCCTCAACGAGGACTATCCTGAAGCTGTGCGCCAGAAGAGGAAAGAACTGATCCCAGCCATGAAAGCTGCCAGACCGCGTGGGGACATTGCTTACATCCGCTATGACAGGTTCAATGTCCACCCTCCCTCCCAAAAGCCTGGAAAGGATGAGAGAGCCAAGCATATTGGATTGCAGCTTCACCCCCCACCCCCCCAAACACACACACACACAGTTAACCCACTGTTCCCCAGTAGGCCGTCATTGTAAATAAGAATTTGTTCTTAACTGACTCGCCTAGTTAAATAAAGTTAAAATTAAAAAGCTGCAGCAGACCCAGAACAGAGCGGCAAGTTTAGCTCTGGATTGGAATCAGAGTGCTGATATAAATACGATACATGCCAGCCTCTCTTGGTTAAGAGTTGAGGAGAGACTGACTGCATCACTTCTTTTCATAAGAAATATTAATGTGTTGAAAATCCCAAATTGTTTGCATACTCAACTTACACACAGCTCTGACACACAAACACTTATCCCACCAGACATACCACCAGGGGTCTTTTCACAGTCCCCAAATCCAGAACAAATTCAAGAAAGTGTACAGTATTATGTAGAGCCCTAATTGCATGGAACTTCCTTCCATCTCATATTGCTCAAATAAACAGCAAACCTGTTTTCAAAAAACAGATAAAGCAACACCTCACGGCACAACGCGTCTCCCCTATTTGACCTAGATAGTTTGTGTGTATGTATTGGTACGTAGACTACGTGTGCCTTTTAATTTTTTTTATGTAGTTCTGTCCTTGAGCTGTTCTTGTCTATTGATGTTCTGTATTATGTTTCATGTTTTGTGTGGACCCCAGGAAGAGTAGCTGCTGCTTTTGCAACAGCTAATGGGGGATCCTATTAAAATACAACAACAAAAATAGACATAAAGAAGAGACATTTTGGTACAGCGTCTGGTGTCCATGCGCCTCCCAAACAACAAACACCCCCAAAAGGCAGGAGGCGAAACACAAAAACACAACACATATTAAGGCTTTGTCCTGTCAGCTCCTGTTGTTCCTCAGCTTCTCTTTTTCCTTGCCCTCCTGGTTTTGTCCCTCGCCTGTCCCGTCTCTGTACCGCCTGCCTGACCACTCTGCCTGACCCTGAGCCTGCCTGCTGACCGGTACCCTTGCCCCATCTCTGGATTATTGACCCCTGCCTGCCTTGACCTGTCTCTTGCCTGCCCCTCGGACTATTAAAACATTGTTTATTCAACGTGTCTGCATCTGGGTCTTACCTTGATTCCTGATATAGTCTTGGACTAAGTAAGCATGTTCAATGGATTCTGGGAAACCAGCTCTATGCATGTTAACAAACAGACACAGCGTTAGCCTATACATCAGTCTCCACACAGAAAGGTCTAGCAGAGCAGTGTAGGGCAGTGGGAAGTGGGAGTGGTGACCAGGGGTCAGGGGTGTCACTATCATGACAATCTGGTCCCTCCAGCATAAACATCACCACATGCACACGGGCCTGAGACAATGCTCCAAAGGAGACCACACAATACCCCCACAACGACACCACACCGAGCCTGCAACAATGCCCACAGTAACCACACACACTGAAATAACACTGTCACCACAGCTTCAACCAGTCTAACACAATGCAATGAGGTGGGCTTAACGAAACTCTACACAATGCAACAACCTAGCCTAACACAAGACAAAGTGTCTGAAACCGCATTATCCCTAGCCTCAAAGTGTGGGATCTCCTGGGTCCAAACACAACCCCTACAGCACACCAGAATCACTTTGAACACTTGAACTAGACTTAGAACAGGACCAAAGAAAAATAAGCCCCAAATAACCCCCAGCCTAAACGTTATATCATAAACCAGGTACCAGATTTAGAATCAAGCTGCACACCATCTAGGGACACCACATATGCAGGGATGTCATCAACACAAACAAGAAAATCAAGGAAAAACCCAAATATTTAACACCAAGACCCAACAGCTCTCGAACAAGAACTAAAATATATCCCAGACTGAGGCCTTGGAGTTGTTACCCAACACAGCCTACATCAGAATGGGGTCTGGAGACCTGCCATTGGCCTATTCATGCTTTGCCACAATGTCACCTGATCCTTTAGATGCCTCTCAATCCTGCATGCTATACAAGACGGAAAAAGATACTGTACACATTCCAAAAGAGCGAGCAAGATAGAGAGAATCTGAAGTCAAATGTTTACTGGTGATATGGTGCTTTTGTCCTCAACCAAGGAGGGTCTACAGTAGCACCTAGATCTTGTAAGACCTGGGCCCTGACAGTCAATGTCAGTAATAAAAAAATAATGGTGTTTTAAAAAAGATCCAGGAACACAAATACAAATTCCATCTGGACACTGTTGCCCTAGGGCATATATATATATATATATACCTACATTGGCCTAAACATCAGCACCACAGGTAACTTCCACAAAGCTGTCTAAGATCTGAGAAACAAGGCAAGAATGGCTTTCTACGCCATCAAAAGCTTTGCTATTGAGAGCAGCCGCTGTAGGCAGACCTGGCCCGCAAGAGAAGACAGGCTATGTGCACACTGACCACAAAATTGGGTGGAAATTGAACTGCACTTCGTAACCTCCTGCCAAATGTATGACCATATAAGAGGCACATAGTTCCCTCATATTACACAGACCTCCAAAGAATTTGAAAACAAATCCAACTTGGATAAACTCCCATATCTATTGGGTGAAATACAACAGTGTGCTTTCACAGCAGCAAGATGTGTGACCTGTTGCCATAAGAAAAGGGCAACCATTGAAGAACAAACACCATTGTAAACACAACCCATATGTATGTTTATTTTTTTTCCATTTTGTACTTTAACTATTTGCACATCATTATAACATTGTACAGATCCATAATGGCATTTGGAATGTGTCTATTCCTTTGACACTTTAGTGAGTAATGTGTACTGTTCATTTCACTTGTTTTGGCAATGTAAACATATATTTGTTTCCCCTGCCAATAAAGCCCTTTGAATTGAATTGAGAGAAACAGACACACACGGGATGTTTGTTGCTTGGCCAGGGCAGGCGGAAAAAAGTGAAATCCATGCACAGGCATTGCTTGCATTCAGTTCAGTGCATGGGAAATTGTTTTCTTGAAGCGCAAGAGGCCAAAGCAAGGGGGTAAAGCGTGGATGTCTGGCGCCCTGTAGTGCACGGATAAAATAACAGCCTTGTTTATTCTGAACATTATTGCAGTGACGTAAGCCTAAAGATTATGGTGGTTAGGTTGCCTAAAGAATACAATGTGGAGTTTGAAATACAGTGAAAAGGTACAAACATACACACACAAAAGTATGTGGACACCACTTCAAATGAGTGGATTCGGCTATTTCAGCCACACCTGTTGCTAACAGGTGTATAAAATCGAGCACACAGCCATGTAATCTCCATAGACAAACAGTGGCAGTAGAATAGCCTTACTGTAGAGCTCAGTGACTTTCAACGTGGCACCATTATAGGATGCCACCTTTCCAACAAGTCAGTTTGTCAAATTTCTGCCCTACTAGAGCTGCCCCGGTGAACTGTAAGTGCTTTTATTGTGAAGTGGAAACGTCTAGGAGCAACAGCGGCTCAGCCGTGAAGTAGTAGATCACACAAGCTCACAGAACGCCTGTCCCTCGGTTGCAACACTCACTACCGAGTTCCAAACTGCCTCTGGAAGCAATGTCAGCACAATAACTGTTTTGTCGGGAGCATCATAAAATGGGTTTCCATGGCCGAGCAGCTGCACACAAGCCTAAGATCACCATGTGCAATACCAAGCATCGGCTTGAATGGTGTAAAGCTCGCCGCCATTGGACTCTGGAGCAGTGGAAACGCGTTCTCTGGAGTGATGAATCACGCTTCACCATCTGGCAGTCCGATGGATGAATCTGGGTTTGGCGGATGTCAGGAGAACGCTACCTGCCCGAATGCATAGTCCAACTATAACATTTGGTGTGGGTAAAAAGGAACTGGTTCTCTAGCAGATTAGTAGGAATGGCCTTCCAGTTTTCAAGAATGGCCTTTTCCCCTTTATTCAGATTATAACCTCTCACTTTTGGTTATTTGAAAATGAAAATTACCACAAAAATGGAAGAGGCAAGTGGAAAGGGGAGAAAGTAAGGAACTTGTCTGTCGGCCCTGCATTAAAGACCAAAATCGGTCAAAGAAAACGATATACCAGTTTAATTTAAGGACCAACAAAAAATTGACAGTTGTGCCATACAGTTTGCAAAATCATTAGGAAGAGTTTTTCAATGTACCGATTCCATGGCACATGGTTATGAACTTATACATAAAACGATGCCGGATTCAATACTTTGAGTTTTTCTATTTAAATTATAATATAAAATTGCAACCAACAGAATGCTACTGTATATATATACAGTGCATTTGGAAAGTATTCAGACCCATTTTTCCACATTTTGTTACGTTACAGCCTTATTCTACAATTGATTAAATACTTGTTTTCCTCAATCTACACAAAATACCCTATATTGAAAAATCTAAAACAGGTTTGTAGAAATGTTTGCAAATGTATTAAAAAACATAAATACCTTATTTACCTGTGTGTGTGTGTGTGTGTGTGTGTGTGTGTGTGTGTCCTTATGGATTGTACTGTCAGAATGCTGTACAACTACACTGAAAAAATATATAAAAGCAACATGTAAAGTGTTTCATGAGCAGAAAAAAAAAATCCCAGAAGTTTTCCATACGCACAAAAAGCTTATTTTTCTCCAATTTTGTGGACACATTTATATATCCCTGTTAGTGAGCATTTCTCCTTTGCCAAGAAAATCTATCCACCTGACACGTGTCATATATCTTTTCTTATATATCAAGAAGCTGACTGCACCTTGTACTGGGGACAACAAAAGGACACTTTAAAATGTGCAGTTTGGTTACACAATGCCACATACAGTGCATTCGGAAAGTATTCACTCCTTGACTTTTAAACACATTTTGTTACGTTACAGACTTATTCTAAAATGGATTAAATAAAATAAAAATCCTCATTCATCTCCACACCATACCCCATAATGACAAAGCAAAAGCAGGTTTTTAGAAATGTTTGCAAATGTATTAAACATAAAAAATTGAAATACATTACTTACATAAGTATTCAGACCCTTTGCTATGAGACTTGACATTGAGCTCAGGTGCGTCCTGTTTACATTGATCATCCTTGAGATGTTTCTAGAACATGATTAGACTCCACCTGTGGTAAATGCAATTGATTGGAACACCACAACACATCACAGTTGAAAAATATATGGCAAATAGAAATCAAAACCGGATGGTGTTCTGAGATGGGAGGTTGAGGGCTTTAACCTTTATTTAACTAGGCAACTAGGGTAGCTGAAGGGTGGGACTAAAAACAATCAAACGATAACTCATGTAAAATATACTGTGACTGTAAAATGCATATAGTATGTATAAGCTGGAAGTAGAAGCCTAAATGTTGTTGTCCATTCATTTTACTACAATTAGGGGAGGGGTGGTAGCGTTAGGAGATAATAATAAAAGGAAAAAATATATTTTTAAATAATAATAATAATATACAGTACCAGTCAAAAGTTTGGACACACCAACTCATTCAAGGGTTTTTCTTTATTTAAAAACTGTTATACATTGTAGAATAATCGTGAATATATCAAAACTATGAAATAACACATATGGAATTCTGTAGTAACCAAAAAGTGTTAAACAATTCAAAATATATTTTATATTTGAGATTCTTTAAAGTAGCCACTGCCTTGATGACAGCTTGGCACATTTTTGGCATTCTCTCAACCAGCTTCATGAGGAAGTCACCTGGAATGCATTTCAATTAACAGGTGTGCCTTGTTAAATGTTAATTTGTGGAATTTATTCCTCCTTGGTGCATTTGCGCCAATCAGTTGTGTTGTGACAAGGTAGTGGTGGTATGATAGCCCTATTTGCTAAAAAACCAAGTCCATATTATGGCAAGAACAACTCAAATAAGCAAAAACAAACGACAGTCCATCAGTACATTAACACATGAAGGTCAGTCAATCTGGAACATAAAGAACTTTGAAAGTTTCTTCAAGTGCAGTCGCAAAAACCATCAAGCGCTATGATGAAACTGGCTCTCATGAGGACCGCCACAGGAAAGGAAGACCCAGAGTTACCTCTACTGCAGAGGATAAGTTCATTAGTGTTACCAGCCTCAGAAATTGCAGCTCAAATAAATGCTTCACAGAGGTAAAGTAACAGACACATCACAACATCAACTGTTCAGAGGAGACTGCGTGAACCAGGGCTACATGGTCCAATCGCTGCAAAGAAACCAATACTAAAGGACACCAAGAAGAAAAAGAGACTTGCTTGGACCAAGAAACACGAGCAATGGACATTAGACCGGTGGAAATCTATTCTTTGGTCTGATGAGTACAAATTTGCGATTTCTGGTTCCAACTGCCATGTCTATGTGAGACGCAGAGTAGGTGAAAGGATGATCTCTGCATGTGTGGTTCGCACCGTGACGCATGGAGGAGGTGTGATGGTTTGGGGTGCTTTGCTGGTGACACTGACTGATTTATTTAGAATTCAAGGCACATTTAACCAGCATGGCTACCACAGGATTCTGCAGCAATATATGTGGGAACTCCTTCAAGACTGTTGGAAAAGCATTCCAGGTGAAGCTGGTTGAGAGAATGCCAAGAGTGTGCAAAGCTGTCCTCAAAGCAAAGGGCGGCTACTTTCAAGAATCTCAAATATATTTCAAATCAAAGTCTATTTGTCACGTGCGCTGAATAAAACAGGTGTAGACCTTACAGTGAAATGCTTACTTACAGGCTCTAACCAATAGTGCAAAAAAAGGTGTGTGTGTGTGTGTGTGTGTGTGTGTGTGTGTGTGTGTGTGTGTGTGTGTGTGTGTGTGTGTGTGTGTGTGTGTGTGTGTGTGTGTGATAGTTTCTTCAAGTGTAGTCACAAAAACCATCAAGCGCTATGATGAAATCGGCTCTCATTAGGAACACCACAGGAATGGAAGACCCAGAGTTACGTCTGCTGCAGTGTGTGTGTGTGTGTGTGTGTGTGTGTGTGTGTGTGTGTGTGTGTGTGTGTGTGTGTGTGTGTGTGTGTGTGTGTGTGTGTGTGTGTGTGTGTGTGTGTAAGTAAGTAAAGAAATAAAACAACAGTAAAAAGACATTTGAAAATAAGAGTAGCAAGGCTATATACAGACACCTGTTAGTCAGGCTTATTGAGGTAGTATGTACATGTAAGTATGGTTAAAGTGAATATGCATATATGATGAACAGAGAGTAGCAGTAGCGTAAAAAGAGGGGTTGGCGGGTGGTGGGACACAACGCAGATAGCCCGGTTAGCCAATGTGCGGGAGCACTGGTTAGTTGGGCCAATTGAGGTAGTATGTACATGAATGTATAGTTAAAGTGACTATGCATATAAGATAAACAGAGAGTAGCAGCAGCGTAAAAGAGGGGCTTTTCCACACAATGCAAATAGTCCGGGTAACCATTTAGTTACCTGTTCAGGTGTCTTATGGCTTGGGGGTAAAAACTGTTGAGAAGCCTTCTTGTCCTAGACTTGGCACTCCGGTACCGCTTGCCATGCAGTAGTAGAGAGAACAGTCTATGACTGGGGTGGCTGGGGTCTTTGACAATTTTTAGGTTCTTCCTCTGGCACCGCCTGGTGTAGAGGTCCTGGATGGCAGGCAGCTTTGCCCCAGTGATGTACTGGGCCGTACACACTACCCTCTGAAGTCCCTTGCGGTCGGAGGACGAGCAATTGCCTTACCAGGCAGTGATGCAACTGGTCAGGATGCTCTCGATGTTGCAGCTGTAGAACCTTTTGAGGATCTCAGGACCCATGCCAAATCTTTTTAGTTTCCTGAGGGGGAATAGGCTTTGTCGTGCCCTCTTCACGACTGTCTTGGTGTGTTTGGACCATTCTAGTTTGTTGTTGATGTGGACACCAAGGAATTTGAAGTTCTCAACCTGCTCCACTACAGTTCCGTCGATAAGAATGGGGGCATGCTCAGTCCTCCTTTTCCTGTAGTCCACAATCCTATAGTCCACAATCACAGTGCGAATGTTGCCTGTAATCCATGACTTCTGGTTGGGGTATGTACGTACAGTCAGTGTGGGGACGACGTCCTCAATGCACTTATTGATAAAGCCAGTGACTGATGTGATGTATTCCTCAATGTCATCGGAAGAATTCCGGAACATGTTCCAGTCTGTGATAGCAAAACAGTCCTGTAGTTTAGCATCTGCTTCATCTGACCACTTTTTTATAGACCGAGTCACTGGTGCTTCCTGTTTTAATTTTTGCTTGTAAGCAGGAATCAGGAGGATAGAGTTGTGGTCGGATTTACCAAATGGAGGGCGAGGGAGAGCTTTGTACGCGTCTCTGTGTGTGGAGTGCAGGTGATCTAGAATTTTTTTCCCTCTGGTTGCACCTTTAACATTTTGATAGAAATTTGGTAGAACTGATTTAAGTTTCTCTGCAATAAAGTCTCCGGCCACTAGGAGCGCCGCCTCTGGGTGAGAGGTTTCCGGTTTGCTTATTTCCTTATACAGCTGACTGAGTGCGGTCTTAGTGCCCATATCTGTTTGTTGTGGTAAATAAACAGCCATGAAAAGTATAGCTGAGAACTCTCTAGGCAAGTAGTGTGGCCTGCAATTTATCACAATATACTCTACTTTAGGCAAGCAAAATCTAGAGACTTCCTTAGATTTCTTGCACCAGCTGTTGTTTACAAATATGCACAGACCGCCCCCCCCTCGTCTTACCGGAGTGTGCTGTTCTATCTTGCCGGTGCAACGTATATCCCGCTAGCTGAATATCCATGTCGTCATTCAGCCACGATTCCGTGAAACATATTACATATTACAGTTTCTGATGTCCCGTTGGATGGATATTCGTGATGGTACCTCGTCTAGTTTATTGTCCAATGATTGCACGTTGGCAAGTAATATTGACATTAACGGCAGCTTTCCTACTCGCCTCCTGCGGGTCCGGACGAGGCATCCAGCTCTTCGTCCTCTGCGTTTCTTCCTTTTGCGAATAATTGGGATGTCTGCCCGGTGGAGTGTTTTGGAGAATATCGTGTGAGTCCTGGTTGTTGTTGAAAAAATCTTTGTCTAATCCGATGTGAGTGAGCGCTGTCTTGATATCCAGACGCTCTTTTCTGCTGTAAGATATGGTTGCAGAAACATTGTGTACAAAATAATTTACAAATGTCGTGAAAAAAACACATAGCACAATTGGTTAGGAGACCGTAAAACGGCAGCCATCTCCTCCGGCGCCATCTTTATACTTTATTTTGATTTGTTTAACACTTTTTTGGTTACTACATGATTCCATATGTTATTTCATAGTTTTGATATATTCACTATTATTCTACAATGTAGAAAACAGTAAAAAATAAAGAAAAACCCTTGAAAGAGTAGGTGTCCAAACTTTTGACTGGTACTGTATTATCTAAAAAACGATATATGGGGGATTGGAAATGATGCAGACAATTACACTGATAGAAGCCACAATCTATTTGTAATATTAAAGCTGATCCACCCACAAAAAAATAAAAAAACATTTGGTGGAGGAGGAATAATGGTCTGGGGCTGTTTCTCTTGGTTTGGGCTAGGCCCTTTAGTTCCAGTGAAAGGAAATATTAATGCTACAGCATACAATGACATTCTAGACATTTCTGTGCTTCCAACTTTGTGGCAACAGTTTGGGGAGGGCCCTTTACTGCACATAGCCCTGTCCACAACCATCGTACACCTTTGGGATGAATTGGAACGCAGACTGCAAGCCAGGCCTAATTGCCCAACATCAGTGCCCGACCTCACTAATACTCATAGCTGAATGGAACCAAGTCCCCGCAGCAATAATCCGACATCTAGTGGAAAGCCTTCCCAGAAGAGTGGAGGCCGTTATAGCTGCAAAAGGGGGGGACCAACTCCATATTAATACCCATGGTTTTGAGATGTTTGTCAAGCAGGTGTCCACAATATTTTGGTCATGTAGTGTAAAAGAGAGTGGAAATCGATTTGTTATTTTTAAATCCATTGTCCATTAGCTTCTAAGATCATACGATCGTGAATTCAATCAAATTAATCGACAACAGATGGGCTGCAACCTGATCTTTGACACAACGGTATGGAGTAGACACCCTAGCTGCAATCACTACAGTTGTATTCTTCAGGATGGTCAGTAGTGAGTGTGTGTGTGTGTGTGTGTGTGTGTGTGTGTGTGTGTGTGTGTGTGTGTGTGTGTGTGTGTGTGTGTGTGTGTGTGTGTGTGTGTGTGTGTGTGTGTGTGTGTGTGTGTGTGTGTGTGTGTGTGTGTGTGTGTGTGTGTGTTTCTAATGGGCTTTCTTTCTCCATGCCTTTCAGTCTACCTCGATCTCTCTCTGTATCCTTCTTTCATTCCCCTCCCATCTCTCCATCTCTTTCTCAGGGTGTGGGTCAGAGAGGGGTGTGCACTGCACTGCACTTGTGGGGTGCTGGTAGTTTTCCACTGGAGGTTGCTGACTGAATACAGAGAGAAAGGCATTACAGTCAGTGTGCCGTTAACACTGTCACTCCCCCCCCCCCACCTCTCCTTTTTTTCAAATTCTAGGTCTTCTTCCATTTGAACATAATATTTTATTCTCTCCTTTTCATTCCTTCTCTCCCACTTTCTAGCCCGCTATCTTTCCCTTGTTTTTGAATATCTCTTCCAGAAATAAGCCCAGGCCAGCCCCTTGGTAAATGGTACCAACTGGACACCCTATAATGCCCGTCCTGCCACTGGTACCATAGCAACACCCCATCCACCCACCTCATCCTCCCTCCCTCTACGCCAGTATAAAATGCACTTTGGCTAACCATTGAGAGGAATAAAAACAACCCTACATTTAGTTATATTTGTTTTCTTAATTTTTTGGTTAGGTCAGGTTTTTGTTTTTCTATGGGGATTTTGTATGGTCTAGGGGTATGTTGGTTTATGGTGGCCTGAATTGGTTCCCAATCAGAGACAGCTGTTTCTCATTGTCTCTGATTGGGGAGCCTATTTAGGTTGCCATTTTCCATGTTGGTTTTGTGGGTAGTTGTTTTCTGTTTTGTGTGAATACCTGACAGAACTGTTGCGGTTTGTTCCACTTTTGTTTTTTGTTTCAGTGTTCAGGTTATTAATAAACATCATGAACACGTACCACGCTGCGCTTTGGTCTACTCCTTCTTCCTCAGACGAACATCGTTACACCAAAAAACGTTTTGTTTATTGCCCTAGCACTAGACAGCTGATTCAAATAATCAACTAATCATCATCAAGCTTGGATTATTTGAATCAGCAGTGTAGTGCTTGGGCAATAAACAAAATGCTCACCCCTGTGCTTGTATGTAGTGGATAAGAAGAGTTTATAATTTCCATAAAGCTTCCAATGGGGTTGACTCTGACCTAGTTCCACACTTCCCACACTCCCCACTCCCTCTCAGCAGTCTGCACTGAGCATTGTGTGACTCGGGAGGAGTCTGTCTTTGGGTGGTTGGAGTTTATGTGTGAGGCTGTGCCCCTAACGCATGTTCAAAATATAGGTCTAGGCATGGGACGGGAGCATAGGATGTGAAAAACACACACTTATTTGGAGATGGTTGGTTAACATGAACACATTTCAGCATACAACAAAAAGCTTTCCGCATGCAGGTACAGCTCATCTGTCAGATGATCTGATGACATGTCTCCCATAGACCCAACCCACTCAGTCTGCTGGCATCCTGAGAAACAGACCAATCTCCCACAGGCCAGGCGGCCCAAACCCCTCAGTCCTGCTACTACACAGGCCCTGCAGACAGCCAGCTGTAAATCCAGGGCGTTATATCACTATCACATTCTCCATACACAGAGAGAGCATCGCTGTGCCAAAGGTCGCTGCGCTGCCTTAATACTCTCACCATGTAATTTGTCTGACCTCGTTTGAGCAATCGCCATAATCCAGGAGATCTGCCCAGAGTCCCAGACCGCAGGCTTCTTTTCTCTCCATTTCTCTTTATTGATACAATAAGCAAATATGGGACACATTTCAGGAAACTAGATGTATGTCGCAAGTCACGACTTCACAGGAGAGGCATTTGAACGTTTATTCAACATTTTTACCAAAATGCGTTTTTTGGCAGAAAGGCCTTCTGGAATATTTGTGACTCACCAGCTGGATTCGGTCTTATGTAGCAAAATGTGAAATTGTTTTTTTCACATTGGATAAAAGTAGAGACTCAGAGCTACACAATGGTATATCATACACTGCATTTGAGGAACAATGGGAAAGTAATTAAACTTATAAACTCACTTCTGAGAAATTTGCCTTTGAATATTTTGGTATCTAGTGAATAGCTGTTCTTTGTCTACCCCCAGTCAGCATCGTTCACACCCTCACCCTAAGCTTTAGACCCACCCATCTCGTTTCGCTCTCGGAGCGCACACTTGACACACTGACCGATGATTTGTTTACCTCTGGATAACAAGTAAACAGCCTAACCAGCTCTGCTGGCAACAATTTCATTACGCTTTTTTACACACGTCACGTAACGTTAGCTAACGATCCAGCCAGCAAAAGTTAGCTAGTTAAACAACAATGAACAAAGTGCCAACAATGCCTAACATTAGGCTCTAACTAGAAAATCAAACAGCACTGGGAAACGATTAATAATGTCCGCTAGGGAGCCAGCCAGCTAAAGTTAGCTAGCTAGACACTTTAGCTCAAGACATATGAACCTAGCTAGGTAAACAATGTTTAAGAACACACACGTCACGTAACGTTAGCTAACGAGCCAGCTAACGTTAGCTAGTTAACTTGCTTGGGATTGGGGGGCGCTGTTTTCACTTTGGGAAAAAATCGTGCCCAATTTAAACGGCCTCGTACTCTATTCTAGATCGTACAATATGCATATTATTATTACCATTGGATAGAAAACACTCTCAAGTTTCTAAAACCGTTTGAATTATATCTGTGAGTAAAACAGAACTCATTTTGCAGCAAACTTCCTGACAGGAAGTGAAAAATCTGAAATCGAGGCTCTGTTCCAGGGCCTTCCTATTCATTTGCTTGAAATCTATGGATATACATGCACTTCATACGCCTTCCACTAGATGTCAAGAGGCAGTGAGAGGTGGAATGGGGTGTCTAGCTTGATCTGAGGTCGAACAAGAGCTCTTGGAATGACGTGACCCCAAATTTCCTTTGTTCAGCAAGGCGCGGGAAGGTACCCTGGATTGCCTTCTGAAAAGTTTTGGGTATAGACGGCTAATATCTCCGGCTTTGATTTTAGTTGATACATGTGATAATATCATCGTAAAGTATGTTTTTTCAATATAGTTTTATCAGATTATTGAACATATATCGGGAGTTTTGGCTTTTTCCGTTCTCTGCGTTTGGTGAAGATGGACAATTTCGCGCCACTTGGCTAGCTTTGGTTGCTAATTCGACAGGAGAAGAGGACATTCCTAACACCAAACAACGATTATTCTGGACAAAGGACTCCTTGTACAACATTCTGATGGAAGCTCAGCAAAAGTAGGAACCATTTATGATGTTATTTCGTATTAATTTTGTGCAGTTTGGCTACGTATTCACATTGTAAAACCACGATTTGTACCGCTAAATATGCACATTTTCGAACAAAACATATATGTATTGTGTAACATGATGTTATAGGACTGTCATCTGATGAAGTTTGTCAAGGTTAGTGAATAAATCTATATATTTCGCTGTTTTTTTGCGATCGCTACCTTTGCGGTGAATGAATGCGGTTGTGTGGTTGGCTATTGTGGTACGCTAATATAATGCTATATTGTGTTTTTGCTGTAAAACACTTAAAAAATCTGAAATATTGGCTGGATTCACAAGATGTTTATCTTTCATTTGCTGTACACCATGTTTTTTTCATAAATGTTTTATGATGAGTATTTAGGTATTTCACGATTCTCTCTGTAGTTATTCTTGCTGCTTCGGTGCTATTTGTGATTGTAGCTGCAATATAAAACTATGATTTATACCTGAAATATGCAAATTTTTCGAACAAAACATAGATTTATTGTATAACATGTTATAAGACTGTCATCTGATGAAGTTGTTTCTTGGTTAGTGATTAATTCTATCTCTATTTGGGGGTTTTGTGCAAGCTACCTGTGCTGTGAAAGAAATGTCTGTGCTTTTTTGTATTTGGTGGTGAGCTAACATAAATATACGTGGTGTTTTCGCTGTAAAACATTTTAAAAATCAGATATGTTGGCTGGATTCACGAGATGTTTATCTTTCATTTTCTGTATTGGACTTGGTAATGTGTGAAAGTTTTACTTTTTGAATTTCGCAAAAGATATTTTTTGGAAATATTTAACTTTCACACCTTAACCTGTTGGGGATGGGGGCGCTGTTTAGACTATTTATGCTAATGTGGCTAATTTTTTAAACGGCTTCCCACAAAATCCTTGATCGTACAATATGCATATTATTATTATTATTGGATAGAAAACAGTCTATAGTTTCTATAGGAGTTGAAATTTTGTCTCTAAGTGGAACAGAGCCCATTCTACAGCAATTTCCCTGACATGGAGTCAGATTTGAGAAATGTTGGCCACTTTTCTGAAGTCAGTTAAAAGGGCACTGTCGTTGCTATGACTATACGGACACTTCTTACGTCTTCCCCTGGATGCCTTTACGTGATGACGATTCCAACGGGGTCGATTGCTCGTTCACAGGCCCTACAAATGAAAAAAACCTTTAGCTAGCAAGTCTTTTCTTGCTGCGTAACGCGCGTGGAAGACACCGACCCTCTCCTGTTCCAAGCGTTAGTTTAGCCTGTTATATTTCTCCGGTCATCTTTTCACTCGTTATAGGAGTTACAAACATCATAAAGTAGTTAATTTAAAGCGTTTTATAGCAATTTATATCCGTTTAGTGCGATTTTGGGACATTTATTTTTGCAACGATGTGAAAAGTTGGGCACGCTTTTCAGTTCATCCCGAACGCAGTTGACATTTCCACATGGCAAGAGGACAGCTTTCCACCAAAAGACGATTTCTCCCAAGAAAGGATCCTTTGCCCAAGATACTGATGGAAGAACAGCTCAAGGTAGGACATTTTTATTATGATAAATCGTGTTTCTGTCGAAACATTTTAGTGGCTTAGGACGCCATGTTTTTTGACGTAGCTTCGCTTGGCGCAAACTGTATTGAAAAGTAAGGATAAATTAAAAAATGTAATAACGCAATTGTATTAAGAATTAAATTGTCTATCAATCCCTGTCCACCCTATATTTTTTAGTCACGTTTATGAGTATTTATGTATAAGAGTAGATCACTGTCTAAGTGGCGCAAGGACAAATTCTGACCAGCTGAGTTACATTTCACATTGTCTAACCATGATTTTGGTGGCTAAATATAAACATTTTCGATCAAACTGTATATGCATGTTGTAATGTGATGTTACAGGAGTGTCATCGGAAGAATTCTGAGAAGGTTAGTGAAAAAATTAATATCTTTTGGCGATGTTGACTTTTATCGCTCACTTTGGCTAGAATCAATGCTGGGCTGCTAATTGCTATGTGCTAAGCTAATATAACGATTTATTGTGTTTTCGCTGTAAGACACTTAGAAAATCTGAAATATTGTCTGTATTCACAGGATCTGTGTCTTTCGATTCGTGTATGCTGTGTATTTTTACGAAATGTTTGATGATTAGTAGTTAGGTAAACACGTTGCTCATTGTAATTATTCTAGTCCATTTGTGATGGTGGGTGCAATTGTAAACTATGCCATCTACCTGAAATATGCACTTTTTTCTAACAAAACCTATCCCATACCATAAATATGTTATCAGACTGTCATCTAATGAGCTTTTTTGTTGGTTAGGGGCTATAAATATCTTAGTTTAGCCGAATTGGTGATGGCTACTGGTGTTGGTGGACAAATAAAAGATGGTGGATTATGCTAATGTGTTTTTAGGTAATAGATGTACATCTTTACATATTGTGTCTTCCCTGTAAAACATTTTAAAAATCGGAAATGTTGACTGGATTCACAAGATCTGTGTCTTTCATTAGCTGTATTGGACTTTAATGTGTGAAAGTTAAATATTTTAAAAATATATATTTTTTTAATTTCGCGGCACTGGTTTTTCAGTGGGGGGGGGGGGGGGGGGGGGTGCCGCTAGCGCCACGCTGATCCTAGACAGGTTAACAAGTCTAATACAGCAAATGAAAGATAAACATCTTGTGAATCCAGCCAACATGTCCGATGTTTTAAATGTTTTACAGCGAAAACACCACGTATATTTATGTTAGCTCACCACCAAATACAAAAAAGCACAGACATTTTTCACAGCACAGGTAGCATGCACATAACCAACGAAACTAACCAAGAACCACCAAACTAACCAAGAAACAACTTCATCAGATGACAGTCTTATAACATGTTATACAATAAATCTATGTTTTGTTCGAAAAATGTGCATATTTGAGGTATAAATCATACTTTTACATTGCAGCTACAATCGGAAATAGCACCGAAGCAGCTAGAACAATTACAGAGACCAAATTGAAATAACCAAATACTCATTTATGAAAAATACATGGTGTACAGCAAATGAAAGACAAACATCTTGTGAATCAAGCCAATATTTCCGATTCTTTAAGTGTTTTACAGCGAAAACACAATACAGCATTATATTAGCTTACTACAATAGCCAACCACACAGCTACATTGATTCAAGGCAACAGTAGCGATAGCGACAAAACCAGCAAAAGATATTCATTATTTCACTAACCTTCATAAACTTCATTAGATGACAGTCCTGTAACATCATATTACACAATGCATATATGGTTTGTTCGAAAATGTGCATATTTAGAGCTGAAATCCGTGGTTATACATTGTGAAAACTTAGCATCTTTTTCCCAGAAAGTCCGGATATATTTCTGACACTCACCTATTCTGACCAAATAACTATTCATAAACTTTACTAAAAAAATACATGTCGTATAGGAAATTATAGATACACTAGTTCTTAATGCAATCGCCGTGTTAGAATTCTAAACATAACTTCAGTACGACCTGCAGCTTACGTTATAGCGAGAGAGCGCCCAAAATCTGGGCGCCAACTTATAGTAAACATGTTCGACAGATATATGAAATAACATCATAAATGTGTCCTACTTTTGATGATCTTCCATCAGAATGTTGTACAAGGGGTCCTTCGTCCAGAACAATCGTTGTTTGGTTTTAGAATGGCCTTTTTCCCTCTTGAATTACCAAGCAAAACTAGCCAAGTGGCGCTAAGCTGTCCATCGTCACCAAACGCAGAGAACGCAACACGCCTAAACTGCCGAAAAAATTTCAATAATCGGATAAAACTATATTGAAAAAACATACTATACGATGATATTATCACATTTATCAAATAAAATCAAAGCCGGAGATTTTAGACGTCTATAGCGAATGCTTTTCAGAAGCCAATACTGATGACCTTTATGCGCTTCCTGAACAAAGGAATTCGGGGGTCATGTCATTCCAAGCTCTCTCTTTTGAACATAGAAATACCTAGAAACCCCATTTCACCTCTCACAGCCTATTGACATCTAGTGGAAGGCGTATGAAGTGCATGTATACTAATAGATTTCAAGCACATTTATAGGCAGGCCCTGGAACAGAGCCTCGATTTCAGATTTTTCACTTTCTGACAGGAAGTTTGCTGCAAAATGAGTTCTGTTTTACTCACAGATATAATTCAAACGGTTTTAGAAACTTGGGAGTGTTTTCTATCCAATAGTAATAATAATATGCATATTGTACGAGCAAGAATTGAGTTCGAGGCCATTTGAAATGGGCACCTTTTATCCAAGCTACTCAATACTGCCCCTGCAGCCATAAGAAGTTAAACAACATTGAACAAAGTGCCAACAATGTCACCGTGCTGGGAGCTAACCAACCAGGTCCAATGTTAGCTAGATAACATTAGGCTCTAACAAGAAAAGAAAACGGCTCTGGGAAACAAATAATAATGTCACCTAGGGAGCCAGCCAGCTAACGTTAGCTAGCTAGCTAACAGTACACTTTAGCTTGAAATGAAAACACTTTTTTTCTTTACCCCTTTTTCTCCCCAATTTCGTGGTATCCAATTGGTAGTAAAAAATGTCTTGTCTTGTCTCATTGCTGCAACTCCCGTACGGACTCGGGAGAGGCGAAGGTCGAGAGCCATGCGTCCTCCGAAACACAACCCAACCAAGCCGCACTGCTTCTTGACACAACACACATCCAACCCAGAAGCCAGCCGCACCAATGTGTCAGAGGAAACACTGTACACCTAGCGACCTGGTAAGCGTGCACTGCGCCCAGCCCACCACAGGAATCGCTAGTGCACGATGAGACAAGGATATCCCTGCCGGCCAAACCCTCCCTAACCCGGACGATGCTGGGCAAATTGTGCGTCGCCCCATGAGCCTCCCGGTCGCGGCCGGCTGTGGCAGAGCCTGGGCTCAAACCCAGAATCTCTGGTGGCACAGCTAGCACTGCGATGCAGTGCCTTAGACCACTGCGCCACCCGGGAGGCCATGAAAACCCTTTTTGTCAAAATTAGAAATGTGTAATATCTGAAAATGTAGCTCGCTAAAGCTAGACTATCTTACCTGTCTACATCATCATGCATGATGGACGCATCTCCCTGTCAGGAATGCCATACGAAGGTTGCCCTTAGTTTGAAGATGTAATCCAGAGACAGGTGTTTTCTCCATCTCTTTAGCTATCATACTCTAATTCCACTGATTTCAAAACTTGATCCTCCAGAAAGTATAGAGCAACACTTATGCAGCTCCACTACACAATACATTTTTTAAAAAGCTGCGTTCGACAGGATTACCAACATAGACTGACGAGCTCAAATAGACAGCAGCCTTCAATATGGCAAACCAATCCAAACTCCTCTCTCGGCATGTCCAGACCACTCTATCTCAGCCAATCACGTGTGCCTTAATAACAAACTTGTATGCCATCTGTAAATACAAAAAAATCGTTAAATTATAAGTCTAGTTGGTTTTGCCACAGAAAAAGGAAGGAACCTTCCCGCTAGCCATGATTGGCTGAGATAATGAATGGGCTGGACATGCCGAGAGATGAGTTTCGGATTGGTCTGCCGTGTAGCATCTTCTGTCTATAAAATGAGCTGCTTGTTGCGTAGGTAATCATTTCTACTGCAGTTTTTTTCGAAAGATATAACGTTAGCATGGAGAACTGCAAATATGTTGCTACTGCGCTCAATAACATTGCTGCCCTGAATTTATCAGGCGCTATCAACAAAGGTCAGTGGGAAAAAGTTGTGATGGACTACTTTCAGGAGGACGATTGTAGCATGTTGACTCTCTCTGACTCTGAAAATTAATCAGACGATGAGGAAATCCCTGACTTAGGTAACAACATTTGAATTGAAGAAGAGTCTTCTGATCGCAGTGACTGGGAAGAAACGGCGATCAACAGTATTGTTGTCATGGAAGAAGATGACCGAGTTTTGAAATCAGTGGAATATCTGGTAGAAGCAGAGCATGAAAAGGAGATTAATACAATTCTGGCTTTTGATTGCAAATTCAGAAGGAGTTGAAAAGAGAATACCTGTCTCTGGATTACATCTTAAACTAAGGGCAACCATGGAATCCGTGACAGAGGGAGAAAGATCTGATGATTCTCATGGCATTGCACATGTGTAACAGTATAACTTTAAACCGTCCCCTCGCCCCGACACGGGTGCGAACCAGGGACCCTCTGCACACATCAACAACAGTCACCCACGAAACGTCGTTACCCATCACTCCACAAAAGCCGCGGCCCTTGCAGAGCAAGGGGAACCACTACTTCTAGGTTTCATAGCAAGTGACGTAACCGACTGAAAGGCTGCTAGCTCGCACCACCACTAACTAGCTAGCCATTTCACATCCGTTACACATGGTCAGTGTGAACCAGAGTGACTTGACACAACAGGCCAAGCAAGCTGTACAAACAAACGGAAACGACAAAGGACGTCTTTTTTAATGAAAGGGGTTGCAGTCTGTCGTGAAGCGTTTATCCATGTATACGGACGGGTTAGAGTCGAGCTACAGTTTCAGATATTATACGTTTATAATTTTGTCAGAAAGTTGTTTTCATTGTAAATTAAAGCTTACTGTTAGCTAGTTGACATTAGGTGGCTGGCTCACTAGGTAACATTACGTGTACGATCTGTGTAGTACTATTATCTCAGAAAGCCATTTGCATTGCTAGTTATAGCCTAATGTTAGCTAGCTAACTAACTAACTAACTTTGAACATATCTAGATTGGGATTATGGTTCATTGTTTAGCTAGCTAGCTAGAGTTGAAGTCGGAAGTTTACATACCCCTTAGCCAAATACATTTAAACTCAGTTTTTCACAATTCCTGACAAATTCCCTGTCTTAGGTCAATTAGGATCACCAATTTATTTTAAGAATGTGAAATGTCAGAATAATAGTAGAGAGAATTATTTATTTAGCTTTTTATTTTCTTTCATCACATTCGAAGTGGGTCAGAAGTTTACATACGCTCAATTTAGTATTTGGTAGCATTGCCTTTAAATTGTTTAACTTGGGTCAAATGTTTCAGGTAGCCTTCCACAAGCTTCCCACAATATATTGAGGGAATTTTGGCCCATTCCTCCTGACAGAACTGGTGTAACTGTCAGGTTTGTAGTCCTCCTTGCTCGCACACACTTTTTCAGTTCTGCCCACAAATGTTCTATAGGATTGAGTTCAGGCCTTTGTGATGGCCACTCCAACACCTTGACTTTGTTGTCCTTAAGGCATTTTGCCACAACTTTGGAAGTATGCTTGGGGTCATGCTTGGGGTCTACCAGACGATGGTTGCTGACTGTAAGACCACCTGTCAAGACCAGCAGTTGTCTCTGGGGGCCCATACTGAACCACCAACCAAAGACATCAGGATGCATTAGAGCTTTGATTTTGCTCAACAAGTAAGCAACATTTCTTCCTTTATGATAGATAGACAACAAAATATATACAGTACCAGTCAAACGTTTGGACGCCTACTCATTCAAAAGTTTTTTTTATTTTCTACTATTTGCTACTTTGTAGAAAAATTGTGAAGATATCAAAACTATGAAATAACACATATGGAATCATGTATTAACCAAAAGTTTGTTCAAAAATCTAAATATATTGTATATTTGAGATTCTTCAAAGTAGCCAACCTTTGCCTTGATGACAGCTTTGCACACTCTTGGCATTCTCTCAACCAGCTTCACGAGGAATGCTTTTCCAACAGTCTTGAAGGAGTTCCCACATATGCTGAGTATTTGTTGGCTGCTTTTCCTTCACTCTGCGGTCCGACTCATCCCGAACCATCTCAATTTGGTTGAGGTCGGGGATTGTGGAGGCCAGGTCATCTGATGCAGCACCATCACTCTCCTTCTCAGTCAAATAGCCCTTACAAAACCTGGAGGTGTTTTTTGGGTCATTTCCCTGTTGAAAAACAGATGATAGTCCCACTAAGCGCACTCCTTCAAGACTTCAAGACCTTTTGTATTCGGTGCATGTGGCAAACACAATTATTTTTTATTTTTCAGTTCATGGTACATGGGACCAACACTTTACATGTTGCATTTATATTTTTGTTCAGTGTATATCTAAAAAAAAAAAAATGAAAAGCTTTAAGCTAATAACACTTCCTCCCTAGAAGGCTTTTCCTATTAGCATTGTATGATAGATTAGAAAATACTTTTGATTACAGTGTCATTTTTACAAACTTGTGGCAATGAGTCTGGCTTCTTCTGATCAGATCCAAAATGTGTCCCATCTGTCTGTTTAGAAGCTCATGTAGATAATAGGAACTAAAGAACATGGTTAAACAGGATCAACTGAGATCATTTATTGTCCCCAATAATGAAATTTTATGTTAGTCACACGCAAATACACAGACACCACTGGCCCGATTTTGACGAAACATGGGTGAATGATGCATCTTGCCATGGAGATGCGAAATTAAAATGACACTGAATGGCCGATTAGTCGTGGGGGATTACATGTCTACTGTTGCCTTGTTTTACTTTGTGTGTGTGTCTGTAAAGAAGCTGTGCTCCTACGTTCATCGACTCAACCTCTAATGAAAGCACAATGCTAACAAGACCAGGGTGACCTTCTGACCGGTGTTGCTTATGTTGACAGGGTGAGCTGTTCTGACCTCAGAGCGTTGACCTCTCTGAACTCCCTATACAGCGACGGCTTGTAGAACTCGACCCCCCTGCCCAGCCCTACTATCCCGCAGACATATTTGGACCATGCTCCCCTAACCCTTCACCCCAAGCAGTCTCCAGTACAGAACACAACACCAGAAAAATATGAGCCCACTCCTTTCACTGCAACTGTCAACACTGTCCTACATATTCAGAGGCTGCCTCCTCGGAAAATATAGCCACACGACAGCTGCTTATTTTATGTCATGGGCAATTCTGTAAAATGCAGATTTTATTTTAGGATGTATCTGAACGAGAGAAGCTATTTCTATTTTAAAAAATAGCCTCCATTTACAAACACATAACCCAATATTCTCTCAGGCTTTAAGACATTATTCCACTTCATGCTTGAAAGGAAACTACATTATTCAAAGGTCATTGATATAATCCCTGGGTTGTTAACTACAGGGGTATTACAGAAGGATTCTTCTCACTAAACAGGAAACCCTCACATTGGAGAATATTGTTGGAGGGGGGCAGCTGTTTGATTAGACTAGCCGGACTGCCTGCCATGTGCTCTCCAAGAATTTTCTCTTAATCTTCAGATCCGCCAGAATCAGAGGTCCATCCGCCTGAACCTCTGTGGGACCAGAGCACAGGGATGCTGAGGGACAGATGTGCAGGGCTCATAAATGCAACCTTTGGCAAGCACTCAACAATGGCAGCTTAACATAATTTGGAAATGCCAGACGGTGGTGCATGCCCTCAGTGGCACACTGTTAAACCACAAAGCAGCTTTCTCTTTGACCCTCGCCCTTTTGCTCTCTCTGTCACCCGGATACACTTTTAGACACAAACATGAATTAATCCTGGAACCTAACAGGGTTTTGTCTATAATGAATATAATCCTGAGCCATATCGTCATGAGCTGTTCTGATGGTTTGTTCTTGTAGACAGATGACACTTTTATCTGGAGAGGATACAGGCTCTGTACACCAACTTATGTTTAAATTACAAATCATTTAGGGCCTATTCTATAGCGTGCATTGTTTAACCTATTTTCCCATGCATGCAACAAATGGCAATATTTATAATAGTCAAAGACTATGATGATTAACACGGCAAAGTTTCCCTATGCACTGATGCTGTTATTTATAGTTTTTAAACGACCGGTATAATTAAGACAGAAAACAGGAGATAGGGTCAAAATCAGAGATTAGGTTATTGTCATTTTCATTTAGTGCTTTGCTGGTTACATAGTTATTGACCATGTTCAGTAGTCAATAATACAGTTGCCAGGAGCCCCTTCAGCATTATGACAGTGTATAGTAATCTCCATTTTATAAACAGAAAGATGATGTAGACTAACACTTTAGAAAACAGACTGGGACGTAGAACACCACGAACAACTGCATCATTGGCAACAGTAGTGGTACAGCCGCGGCCGCATCAGAGCAGCACCACATCTGTCGGCCTTGCAATGCGTGTTCTCCTACCTGGACATTCCGTAGCAGCCAAAAGCAACACTCTCTGACATCATCGAAGGGGCACTGTTTGGACAGCATGAGTAGACGGCCCAGGATGACATTCAGGTCGCAGGTGGGGTGACCTACGGTAGCTGGAGGAGAGGGAACAGCGGCTGGTATGGGTCCTATACTCTCCACTCTGCATCACCTCCTGGCTGATGTGCTCCATTACCGTGTCTCTGGATCTCGCGTCACGGCTGCCCAGCGCGTCCCATCTGGCCGTGGCTTTTGGACTAATACTCAAGTAGTATTTTACTGGGTGACTTTAACTTTTGCTTGAGTAACTTTCTATTAAGGCATCTATACTTTCCCCAAGTTTGACAATTGGGTACTTTTTCCACCACTGGAAGTGCATGAAATGCCAACCATTGTCAAATACTCATAGATGCTAAAATATTTTATCTATAGCCTACCACCAAATGCATTCAATAGACAGCAGTTAGTACAATAATTTATGAAAGTTCTTGACAAATACGTCAAAACCTGAACAATGTGGCTAGAGGGTTTCCCCCTATTATGCAAAAGAAAATAACACATTTTGATTGAATAAAAAGAACATTGTTTGCATTGTCAAGATATGTGTCTAAAGCTGAGAGGGAATGAACAACAATGCATATCAATGGACAATGCAGAACACTTTTCTGAACACTCTGTGCGAAAGCCAGTCGTTTGTAAACCAGAAAGTTAATGCCAACAATGGAAGCCTGCTTTTACAGTAGCACTACTGCAGAGTACAAATCTAGCTAGCGTTAGCTGTTTTGCAGTCCGTTAGCAGCTTATAATGTGTTGTTCAACATGCAAAAAAACAAAAAAAACATGCTTCCTATGTCCTTCCAAAAGGCTTGGCACTGGTCTAACAGTATTTATAACACAGCCATTGTTTTAGTGCTTTCATTAGCTAGTTGTAAACATGTGGTATATGGTTTACAGTTGGTTAGCTAGCCAAATGGTGCATTCAATCTTTTCCTGCTCTCTCGGTCTCAACCCTTTTATGAACAGTGAATGGTTACAAACATCTATAGAGTACAAATATATATTTTAGCATACCAGCAGTTATATACCGTAGCCTCATCTTTAAGTACATCTTGCAAACGAAGGGTGTCATTGACAAATACTTTGTACATTTACATTATTTTCCACAGTTCATGCGGCAGTGAGACACCCAAGCGTATTTCATTACTACAGAGCAGCAACTTGGAAGTATTTAACAAATTGAAAATGAATCTTGATATGTAATACCCCTATCTGTTAGGTTTATGTACTCTTGTTTGTATATTTCTGTTTATTGTATTTGTTGTGTTCATTAAAAAAATATATTAAAAAAAGCAGCATCTTGAGTTGACACTTGATTGGCAGACTTATATCCAATGGTCTGCTCCGTAACCAAATATAGGCAGATCTATCCAGATTTTGGCCAATAGTCATCGTGAAAGGCGGCCCTTACCCACGGCAGGGGAAACATGGAAGTTTGTTTCTTTTAGCAATCGGACCCATTCAAAAATGGGATGAAGAGAAATAACAAACTACACCTCCCAGCAAACATAGTGATTGATGCTGAGCAGAGGGCCCCCTTCCCCTTGTTTATTAGAAATGTATAGTAACACAATTTTAGAAGTGCACCCCCCCCCCCCACTGTGTTAGTACACAATGTTCAGACAAGCAATTCTATATATCAGGTGACACAGATGCATTTAAAATACTGTTTGCAACAGTGCCAACATCTACAACTCTTTGAATATAGAAATGTGCATTTTTCTATTTGAAGATATAGAGTCCTTCACGATGATATGGATAGCTGAGGAACACTCAACTCTGTCAGTCTGTGATGGGGAGAGTACCACAGTGGGACGTGTGCAGACTGATGTCCCGTTCAGACAGACATGTTATTTAGTTTCTTTATACATGTACACACACACACACACACACACACACACACACACACACACACACACACACACACACACACACACACACACACACACACACACACACACACACACACACACACACACACACACACACACACACACACACACACACACACACAGCTCACAAAAAAAACATGTGTGGCACATGCAGAAATCTGCAATTCTTTTCTGCATCTCATCATCATCAACATCTGCAAACAGGCTGCTCCAGCTTTGACAACTTTCTGAAGGTATGAAAATAGAATTAATCATAATTTTCTACATGGCCAAATATTTTGCTAAAGTTGCTTGAAGTGCCAATTTAATTCGATTTAATTATGGATCCAGACTGAGACAAAGAACAAAGGTGTTTTCAATTCTTGTCAGACTGATAAATGAATAATTTCAGATATGCCCCTGTTCCAAGCCCATTTGATTCATCATATATTATATTAGTAGATTGAAAGTTAATCTCTCAACTTGTCTCTGACGAGGTCAAACCAAAGAAGATGAAATCCAATACCGCCTCCAGGGTACTACCCGCAATAAACACAACTTAATGACATGCAATTAAAATGTCATTTTGTGCTACACAACATTGTCTGAATTAGTCCTCACCAGAAAATTCATTTGGGGATGCAATCAATCAATCAATCAATTTTATTTTATATAGCCCTTCGTACATCAGATAATATCTCGAAGCGCTGTACAGAAACCCAGCCTAAAACCCCAAACAGCTAGAATGCAGGTGTAGAAGCACGGTGGCTAGGAAAAACTCCCTAGAAAGGCCAAAACCTAGGAAGAAACCTAGAGAGGAACCAGGCTATGAGGGGTGGCCAGTCCTCTTCTGGCTGTGCCGGGTGGAGATTATAACAGAACTATGCCAAGATGTTCAAAAATGTTCATAAGTGACAAGCATGGTCAAATAATAATCATGAATAATTTTCAGTTGGCTTTTCATAGCTGATCATTAAGAGTTGAAAAACAACAGGTCTGGGACAGGTGGCGGTTCCATAACCGCAGGCAGAACAGCTGAAACTGGAATAGCAGCAAGGCCAGGCGGACTGGGGACAGCAAGGAGTCACCACGGGCGGCAGTCCCGACGCATGGTCCTAGGGCCCAGGTCCTCCGAGAGAAAGAAGGAGAGAAGGAGAAAATTAGAGAGAGCCAAGATTTTCAAAATGTTCATAAATGACAAGCATGGTCAAATAATAATCAGGAATAAATCTCAGTTGGCTTTTCATAGCCGATCATTAAGAGTTGAAAACAGCAGGTCTGGGACAGGTAGGGGTTCCATAACCGCAGGCAGAAGAGTTGAAACTGGAATAGCAGCAAGGCCAGGCGGACTGGGGGCAGCAAGGAGTCACCACGGCCGGTAGTCCCGACGTATGGTCCTAGGGCTCAGGTCCTCCGAGAGAAAGAGAGAAGGAGAAAATTAGAGAGAGCCAAGATTTTCAAAATGTTCATAAATGACAAGCATGGTCAAATAATAATCAGGAATAAATCTCAGTTGGCTTTTCATAGCCGATCATTAAGAGTTGAAAACAGCAGGTCTGGGACAGGTAGGGGTTTCGTAACCGCAGGCAGAAACAGTTGAAACTGGAATAGCAGCAAGGCCGGGCGGACTGGGGACAGCAAGGTGTCAGCATGCCCGGTAGTCCTGACGTATGGTCCTAGGGCTCAGGTTCTCAGAGAGAAAGAGAGAACGAGAGAATTAGAGAGAGCATACTTAAATTCACACAGGACACTGGATAAGACAGGAGAAGTACTCCAGGTATAACCAACTGACCCTAGCCCCCCGACACATAAACTACTGCAGCATAAATACTGGAGGCTGAGAGAGGAGCGGTCAGGAGACACTGTGGCCCCATCCGAAGAAACCCCCGGACAGGGCCAAACAGGAGAGATATAACCCCACCCACTCTGCCAAAGCACAGCCCCCACACCACTAGAGGGAAATCCTCAACCACCAACTTACAATCCTGAGACAAAGAGAATCCCAGTGGAGAGAGGGGAACCGGCCAGGCAGAGACAGCAAGGGCGGTTCGTTGCTCCAGAGCCTTTCCGTTCACCTTCACACTCCTGGGCCAGACTACACTCAATCATATGACCTACTGAAGAGATAAGTCTTCAGTAAAGACTTAAAGGTTGAGACCGAGTCTGCGTCTCTCACATGGGTAGGCAGACTGTTCCATAAAAATGGAGATCTATAGGAGAAAGCCCTGCCTCCAGCTGTTTGCTTAGAAATTTTAGGGACAATTAGGAGGCCTGCGCCTTCGACCGTAGCGTACGTGTAGGTATGTACGGCAGGACCAACTCGGAAAGATAGGTAGGAGCAAGCCCATGTAACGCTTTATAGGTTAACAGTAAAACCTTGAAATCAGCCTTTGCCTTAACGGGAAGCCAGTGTAGGGAAGCTAGCACTGGAGTAATATGATCAAATTTCTTGGTTCTATTCAGGATTCTAGCAGCCGTATTTAGCACTAACTGAAGTTTATTTAGTGCTTTATCCGGGTAGCCGGAAAGTAGAGCATTGCAGTAGTCTAACCTAGAAGTAACAAATGCATGGATTAATTTTTCTGCATCATTTTTGGACAGAAAATTTCTGATTTTTGCAATGTTGCGTAGATGGAAAAAAGCTGTCCTTGAAACAGTCTTGATATGTTCGTCAAAAGAGAGATCAGGGTCAAGAGTAACGCCGAGGTCCTTCACAGTTTTATTTGAGACGACTTTACAACCATCAAGATGAATTGTCAGATTTAACAGAAGATCTCTTTGTTTCTTGGGACCTAGAACAAGCATCTCTGTTTTGTCCGAGTTTAAAAGTAGAAAGTTTTCAGCCATCCACTTCCTTATGTCTGAAACACAGGCTTCTAGCGAGGGCAATTTTGGGGCTTCACCATGTTTCATTGAAATGTACAGCTGTGTGTCATCCACATAGCAGTGAAAGTTAACATTATGTTTTCGAATAACATCCCCAAGAGGTAAAATATATAGTGAAAACAATAGTGGTCCTAAAACGGAACCTTGAGGAACACCGAAATGTACAGTTGATTTGTCAGAGGACAGACCATTCACAGAGACAAACTGATATCTTTCCGACAGGTAAGATCTAAACCAGGCCAGAACTTGTCCGTGTAGACCAATTTGGGTTTCCAGTCTCTCCAAAAGAATGTGGTGATCGATGGTGTCAAAGGCAGCACTAAGATCTAGTAGCACGAGGACAGATGCAGAGCCTCGGTCTGACGCCATTAAAAGGTCATTTACCACCTTCACAAGTGCAGTCTCAGTGCTATGATGGGGTCTAAAACCAGACTGAAGCATTTCGTATACATTGTTTGTCTTCAGAAAGGCAGTGAGTTGCTGCGCAACAGCTTTTTCTAAAATTTTTGAGAGGAATGGAAGATTCGATATAGGCCGATAGTTTTTTATATTTTCCGGGTCAAGGTTTGGCTTTTTCAAGAGAGGCTTTATCACTGCCACTTTTAGTGAGTTTGGTACACATTCGGTGGATAGAGAGCTGTTTATTATGTTCAACATAGGAGGGCCAAGCACAGGAAGCAGCTCCTTCAGCAGTTTAGTAGGAATAGGATCCAGTATGCAGCTTGAAGGTTTAGAGGCCATGATTATTTTCATCATTGTGTCAAGAGATATAGTACTAAAACACTTAAGTGTCTCTCCCGATCCCAGGCCCTCGCAGAGCTGTGCAGATCCAGGACAGCTAAGCCCTGGAGGAATACGCAGATTCAAAGAGGAGTCCGTAATTTGCTTTCTAATGGTCATGATCTTTTCCTCAAAGAAGTTCATGAATTTATTACTGCTGAAGTGAAAGCCATCCTCTCTTGGGGAATGCTGCTTTTTAGTTAGCTTTGCAACAGTATCAAAAAGAAATTTTGGATTGTTCTTATTTTCCTTGATTAAGTTGGAAAAGTAGGATGATCGAGCAGCAGTGAGGGCTCTTCGGTACTGCACGATACTGTCTTTCCAAGCTAGTCGGAAGACTTCCAGTTTTGTGTGGCGCCATTTCCGTTCCAATTTCCTGGAAGCTTGCTTCAAAGCTCGGGTATTTTCTGTATACCAGGGAGCTAGTTTCTTATGACAAATGTTTTTCGTTTTTAGGGGTGCAACTACATCTAGGGTATTGCGCAAGGTTAAATTGAGTTCCTCAGTTAAGTGGTTAACTGATTTTTGTCCTCTGACGTCCTTGGGTAGGCAGAAGGAGTCTGGAAGGGCATCAAGGAATTTTTGTGTTGTCTGAGAATTTATAGCACGACTTTTGATGCTCCTTGGTTGGGGTCTGAGCAGATTATTTGTTGCGATTGCAAACGTAATAAAATGGTGGTCCGATAGTCCAGGATTATGTGGAAAAACATTAAGATCTACAACATTTATTCCATGGGACAAAACTAGGTCCAGAGTATGACTGTGGCAGTGAGTAGGTCCAGAGACATGTTGGACAAAACCCACTGAGTCGATGATGGCTCCGAAAGACTTTTGGAGTGGGTCTGTGGACTTCTCCATGTGAATATTAAAATCACCAAAAATTAGAATATGATCTGCTATGACTACAAGGTCTGATAGGAATTCAGGAAACTCAGAGAGGAACGCTGTATATGGCCCAGGAGGCCTGTAAACAGTAGCTATAAAAAGTGATTGAGTAGGCTGCATAGATTTCATGACTAGAAGCTCAAAAGATGAAAACGCCATTTTTTTTTTTGTAAATTGAAATTTGCTATCGTAGATGTTAGCAACACCTCCGCCTTTGCGGGATGCACGGGGGATATGGTCACTAGTGTAACCAGGAGGTGAGGCCTCATTTAACACAGTAAATTCATCAGGCTTAAGCCATGTTTCAGTCAGGCCAATCACATCAAGATTATGATCAGTGATTAGTTCATTGACTATGACTGCCTTTGAAGTGAGGGATCTAACATTAAGTAACCCTATTTTGAGATGTGAGGTATCACGATCTCTTTCAATAATGGCAGGAATGGAGGAGGTCTTTATCCTAATAAGATTGCTAAGGCGAACACCGCCATGTTTAGTTTTGCCCAACCTAGGTCGAGGCACAGACACAGTCTCAATGGGTATGGCTGAGCTGACTACACTGACTGTGCTATTGGCAGACTCCACTAAGCTGGCAGGTTGGCTAACAGCCTGCTGCCTGGCCTGCACCCTATTTCATTGTGGGGCTAAAGGAGTTAGAGCCCTATCTATGTTGGTAGATAAGATGAGAGCACCCCTCCAGGTAGGATGGAGTCCGTCACTCCTTAGCAGGTCAGGCTTGGTCCTGTTTGTGGGTGAGTCCCAGAAAGAGGGCCAATTATCTACAAATTCTATCTTTTGGGAGGGGCAGAAAACAGTTTTCAACCAGCGATTGAGTGCTGAGACTCTGCTGTAGAGCTCGTCACTCCCCCTAACTGGGAGGGGGCCAGAGACAATTACTCGATGCCGACACATCTTTCTAGCTGATTTACACGCTGAAGCTATGTTGCACTTGGTGACCTCTGACTGTTTCATCCTAACATCGTTGGTGCCGACGTGGATAACAATATCTCTATACTCTCTACACTCGCCAGATTTAGCTTTAGCCAGCACCATCTTAAGATTAGCCTTAACGTCGGTAGCCCTGCCCCCTGGTAAACAGTGTATGATCGCTGGGTGATTCGTTTTAAGTCTAATACTGCGGGTAATGGAGTCGCCAATGACTAGGGTTTTCAATTTGTCAGAGCTAACGGTGGGAGCCTTCGGCGTCTCAGACCCCGTAACGGGAGGAGTAGAGACAAGAGAAGACTCAGACTCAGACTCCGACTCGCTACATAATGGGGAGAACCGGTTGAAAGTTTCTGTCGGCTGAATGAGCGACACCGGTTGAGCATTCCAACAGCATTTCCCTCCAGAAGCCATGAGAAAGTTGTCCGGCTGCGGGGACTGTGCGGGGGGATTTATACTAACGTTACTATCTGTACTTACTGGTGGCACAGACGCTGTTTCTTCCTTTCCTACACTGAAATTACCCTTGCCTAACGATTGCGTCTGAAGCTGGGCTTGCAGCACAGCTATTTTCGCCGTAAGGCGATCGTTCTCCTGTATATTATGAGTACAGCGACTGCAATTAGAAGACATCATGTTAATGTTACTACTTAGCTTCGGCTGTTGAAGGTGTTGACGAACCATGTCCAGATAAAGCGTCCGGAGTGAAAAAGTTTAATGAGGGAAAAAAGTTGCGATGGAAAAACTAAAAATATAAACGGTAATTAAAAACAGAAACAAAACAAAAAACGTAAAGTTGTCTAGCAAAGTAAAGCAAAGTAAAGTAAAGTTGGCAGCAAAACGCACAGCAACAAAACGCACAGCAACACGTCTGCAGATTCAACAGGAAGTGACGGCACAGGGAAGTACCGGGACAGAGTCAATGTGGAGGCTGTATACAGGAGGCAGGATGCAAGAGGCCCCAGCACCAACATCTTTCCCAAAAAAGAAACTGCTCTTTGTAGCTGTAACAGTACGTCCTCCTTTTACTTTGCTCTGCAAGTATATCAATATTAGGTTTGTTGAGAGAACATCTCTGTGACTGACCACATCTCTCCCTATCGTTCTCTCTCTCCCTTTCTCAGTCGACGATCCCCAGCCACTCGGTGCATGCTAACACGCAGAGTGTCCTCCACATGATGAAGCACCACCAGCCCACTCCCCCCACAAACACTAGCAGACAATATGTACATAACAACGCAAAGACGAAAAGAGAGATGGGAGTGACAATGGAATAAGGGGATGTTCTGGGTCTGAAAGAGAAGTGAGAGAAGGAGGATTAGTGGGGACTGGGGAGGGACTTTTTTGATATGTCTAATAATACTTACTGTATCTCCTCTCCCTGTAACGACAGCAGGGCTAAGGGGGAGCGGGGTGACACCCCTGCTCTACTCCCCCGTTAAGACCACCTCACGGGAGGGGGGGGGGGGGGGGGAGGGGAATGAGAGCAGGGGTGAGTCAGGAGAACCTCCAGGTGCTCAGAGAAACCTAGACACTGTGAACCAGCCTAAAGAAAGATGATATCACCTAGGAGACATAGCTATTAACATGTATCAGAGCTGGATCTGGAGGATCCTTCTGTGAACAGGTTAATCTCAAACCGTGCTTGATTATGTTTAAGTGATGCCCATTGATCAGTGTGATATGAAGATGAAAGCCTGCACACACTTTTATTTATTTAACATTTATTTAACTAGGCAAGTCATGACGGCCTACCCCAGCCAAACCGGGACGACGCTGGGCCAATTGTGCGTTGCACTATGGGACTCCCAATCACGAACAGATGTGATACAGCCTGGAATTGAACCAGTGACTGTAGTGATGCCTTTTGCACCACTCTGGAACGCATAGGGGTCCTTCAGGACCGGCTTAGGGAAGCACACTAGCAAAGCATTGTGGGTCCCCCATTGTGGTTTTTACATGTCAGCTTCTGCGTGGCCAAATGTCAAAGATATTTTATTAGAATGATTTTAGGGTAACCTTTTGTTACTTAAGTTTGTAATGTATGTTCGTTTGTCATACACACTGTACATGCACAAAAACAGTAATTTTGTAATGATTTAACTATTGTGACACTTGTATGTTTTTGTCTAATAAACACTCTTAATATAACAGCATCAGACTATTTTCTTAAGTTCTAAATTCCTCAGATTTAAATGCAACTATTAAAGCCAGATTTGACAAGACTACTTCAGTCCAGTGCATTGTGGCCTAATGGTCACATACAGTCAATATCCACTAGATGGCAATCTTTCTCCTGGATAGGAAACTAGATGCACAGCAAGGCCTCCAGATCTACTACAACTTATCAGTCAGTAATTGATTACAGCTTGTTGTGAAATGATGAGTTCGGTTTAGGGACATGGAGACTTATATTTCTTTACAAACAGATACACAGGTGTTGTCTCAGTCTCAGACACATAATTACCTAAGACACTCCCCAGATGCCTCCAGAAAACTGCGGTCCAACCATTAATCGACCCCAACTTTGGTCCTGACCTGCAGGTGTGTGTGTGGTAATAGGACAGTGGTCCGTTTTCTCTGGTCAACTCAGGGTTCAATGAACTTCTTATGGCTGGGGGCAGTATTGAGTAGATTGGATGAATAAGGTGCCCAGAGTAAACTGCCTGCTACTCAGGCCCAGAAGCTAAGATATGCATATTAATATGCATATTAATATATTTGGATAGAACACACTCTGACGTTTCTAAAACTGTTTGAATGAAGTCTGTGAGTATAACAGAACTCATATGGCAGGCAAAAACCTGAGAAAAAATCCAACCAGGAAGTGGGAAATCTGAGGTTTGTAGGTTTTCAACTCTTTGCCTATCGAAGATAGGGTGGGATATTGGTCATATTGCACTTCCTAAGGCTTCCACTAGATGTCAACAGTCTTTAGAACCGTGTTTGATGCTTCTACTGTGAAGGAGGGGGGGGTGAGGGCTCTTTGAGTCAGGGCTCTGGCAGCTGACCAGGCGGGTTCATGTGAGAGAGTTCGCTTGCGTTCCATTGCATTTCTGAAGACATTCTCCGGTTGGAACATTATTGAAGATTTATGTTAAAAACATCCTAAAGATTGATTCTATACTTCTTTTGACATGTTTCAACGAACTGTAATATGACTTTTCGTCTGAACTTTCGCATGGACTTGCCCACACGTCGTGAGTTTGGATTGTGTACTGAACGCGCAAACAAAAATGAGGTATTTGGACATAAATGATGGACTTTATGGAACAAATCAAACATTTATTGTGAAACTGGGATTCCTGGGAGTGCATTCTGATGAAGATCATCAAAGGTAAGTGAATATTTCTAATGCTATTCTGACATCTGTTGACTCCACAACATGGCAGAGATCTTCATGGCTTGTTTGGGCTCTGAGCGCTGTACTCAGATTATAGCATGGTGTGCTTTTGGTGTGGTGTGGTGTGGTGTGGCTCTCTGCAAAATCACCGGATGTTTTGGAGGCAAAATATTACTGAACATAATGCGCCAATGTAAACTGAGATTTTTGGATATAAATATGAACTTTATCGAACAAAACATACATGTATTGTGTAACATGAAGTCCTATGAGTGTCATCTGATGAAGATCATCAAAGATTAGTGATTCATTTTATCTCTATTTCTGCTTTTTGAGACTCCTCTCTTTGGCTGAAAAAATGGCTGTGTTTTTCTGTGAATAGGTGCTGACCTAACATAATGATATGTTGTGCTTTCTTCATAAAGCCTTTTTGAAATCGGACACTTTGGTGGGATTAACAACAAGTTTATCTTTAAAATGGTGTAAAATACTTGTATGTCTGAGGAATTTTAATTATGAGATTTCTGATGTTTTGAATTTAGCGCCCTGCACTTTCACTGGCTGTTGTCATATCGATCCCGTTAACGGGATCCCAGCCATAAGAAGTCCCAGCCATAAGAAGCAAAATCTAATTCGTGAAAATGGGGACCTGGCTGGTCTGGTCTCTAACCCTAACTGAACTGGCTGCACAGGGCCCTGGGTCATTGGAGAAGGGGCTCAGCTGACACTCATTGTTTTTACCAGCCGTATGATTCACTTCCACATCTCTGCCATCACTGGGTTCTGTTATTTTCTGTGTGATTCGGAGCTCACTGCATCACTTTGCACAGAGAGAGGGGATAAGAGAGCAGTACTGAATCCAGTGTTTTGTTTCGTACTTCCTTATTAGATTGTCGACTAGCACTGGGAGCAGAAATCAAGTTAGCTTAGATGAGCCCTGGCTTTTCTCTACCTCTCTGTCCTTCTGTCTCTCTATTATTCCATCTCTCTCACCAGTTCCCTCTTCCACCACCAGCTTTACCCACTCCCTTACTTTCTCTGATTTACTCCCCCTTCTCACTCTCTCAACCTCCTAACCCGGTTTCACTTTCCCTCCCTCCCTCTCTTGCCCTATCTGAAACTGGCCAGTGGACAAGGCAGAGTGGTTTTCAGTAGCAGCCAGAGAGGAAGGCCAGAGTAATGTCTGTATTGTTACAACATGCCAGGTATGTTGTTGTGGGTGTGTGAAAGTCCCAGAACACAGTCCCTGGACAGTTGGCACTCAAGGTCTTTTCAAATTATAATAAAAAAATGACATGAAACATGAAAAATAATAATGGCCTTTTTTTTCTGTCTGCTTGGGTTACTGACAATCTCTAAACAGTAACTAATGTGAAGCATGTTGACTTGAATGATTTCACAAGACAAATTCCCAGTCCGTTTATAACAGTGAGTTGATCAGTAATCAAGAAACTGATAAGACTGACTGGGAGATTTTCCCTTCTTCTGTAAAGGGCATCTGGGGTCATAAGTCAGTGATGGATTTGACTCAAATAAAACAACCATGTGGCTCACCAACCATCCATGTCCAATGCACACTAAAAGGCGCTGCGTGGTTAATCCAAAGTGGCAGTTCAGCATCTACTGCGGTGCAGCCTCTGCAGATGTCAGGGCTTTCATAATTCTTGCTCTAGCGGAGTAGAGCTATTGTAAAAGAAGTTGTCAAGGAAGTGATTTTGTGTTTATACAGGACGTACCGCCCCCACCCACCCTCAACCAATCATGTCAATGCGGAGCTACGGAGCCCTCTGCATTGTTACAAAATTTGAGAGGTGCACAGCAATGCAGCATGGAGCTCGATTTGGCCTTTGCTTGCCTCCGGAGGCTCCACAATTGCGTCCCACTCTCCATACGAAGCCTCCGAGCACATTTTCAGATGAAGCATAAATTGTCTTTAAGTGCAGGGCGTAAGATTGTTATTTTTGGAAAGATAGGAAGGACAGAGTATTCAGTGTCCAAAACACCTCGTCTTTCCCGTAACTTTGGCTCCAGGAAAAGAATGCCAGCCTCGAGTGCTGCTCCTGAACAGAGTGAAACCCTTTAAAAGGCGATGCATTGGCAGATGTCGGAAGCAGCGCAGAGCCGTTGTGAAGTTGTCAAGGAAGTGAGTTTATGTTTATTCAGGACCTCTCGCCAACCAAACTTGTCAATGCTGAGCAATATGGAGCCATCTGCATTGTTACAAAATTTGGGAGGCGCATGGCAACGCGGTATGGAGCTCAATTTGGCCCCTGGAGGCTTCGCAATTGCTTCACATCGTCCATAAGGAGCATCCGATCCCATTGACGGATCAAGCATAAATTGGCTTTAACAACAGCGACAGTGCAGTCACACACACATACACCTTCAAAAACGCACATGCACTTATTCACACACACTTTCTCTCCCACTAGCATTTTCTGCTAAGTAAGCAGGACTTGTGACCATGGGAACTGACCAAATATCCTGTTAGTTTGAGAGAGTGGACACTGAACTTTGATCTTTGTGGGCTATACTCGGCCTTGTCTCAGGATGGTACGTTGGTGGTTGAAGGTATCCCTCTAGTGGTGTGGGGGCTGTGCTTTGGCAAAGTGGGTGGGGTTATATCCTTCCTGTTTGGCCCTGTCCAGGGGTATCACCGGATGGGGCCACAGTGTCTCCTGACCCCTCCTGTCTCAGCCTCCAGTATTTATGCTGCAGTAGTTTGTGTCGGGGGGCTAGGGTCAGGTTGTTATATCTGGAGTACTTCTCCTGTCTTATCTGGTGTCCTGTGTGAATTTAAGTATGCTCTCTCTAATTCTCTCTTTCTCTTTTTTTTTCTTTCTCTCTCTCGGAGGACCTGAGCCCTAGGACCATGCCTCAGGACTACCTGGCATGATGACTCCTTGCTGTCCCCAGTCCACCTGGCCGTGCTGCTGCTCCAGTTTCAACTGTTCTGCCTGCGGCTATGGAACCCTGACCTGTTCACCGGACGTGCTACCTGTCCCAGACCTGCTGTTTTCAACTCTCTAGAGACAGCAGGAGCGGTAGAGATACTCTTAATGATCGACTATGAAAAGCCAACTGACATTTACCCCTGAGGTGCTGACTTGCTGCACCCTCGACAACTACTGTGATTATTATTATTTGACCATGTTGGTCATTTATGAACATTTGAACATCTTGGCCATGTTCTGTTATAATCTCCACCCGGCCCAGCCAGAAGAGGACTGGCCACCCCTCATAGCCTGGTTCCTCTCTAGGTTTCTTCCTAGGTTTTGGTCTTTCTAGGGAGTTTTTCCTAGCCACCGTGCTTCTACACCTGCAATGCTTGCTGTTTGGGATTTTAGGCTGGGTTTCTGTACAGCACTTTGAGAGATCAGCTGATGTAAGAACGGCTATATAAATAAATTTGATTCGAACTGAATGTTTGAGAAAAAAAGGAGTGTGAGAGAAAGAGGGGCAAGAGTGACATCTTTGGTCCAATATAATTTATCAGTATGGTTCCTTTATGGGTAATGCAGCCTTATTAACTCTGTCAATAAGCCAGTCATATCAAGGTCACTGTTTGCATACACAGCCAGTGGTAGAGATCCTGTTATGTGTGTGTAAGCACTAAGTAGAGGAGCGATATAGAGAGAGAAGGGGTAAAAGAGAAAAAGTATTTTTCTGGACAGGATTTGCCCCTACTACCCTGGTTAGGCACAAGACAGGTGTGCATGTCTATGTGAGAGACAATGCTGCAGAATAAATCAGTAAAAACCTCTTGCCCCTCTACAGGAGTTGGGGGGCAACTTGACCCCTCCAGCACACGGCTAGACCACCAAGCCAAGAGTGATCTGTGTTTATGTTTGACTGTCACTGACATCCACACCTTCACTTTGGGGCCCCGAATGCAGTTGGCACTTCTTATTAGTCCAGCAGCTACTCTCTGAACTCTGTGACTTCTGCTGCAGCGGCAACCTGCCACCTTGTCTCTCTGATAAGAGGCTAAAACTCAAGTCTTGGTTACCAAACTGTTTCACAATGTAGAGCCCATTGTAGAGGTCTTGGTTTGCGATTTACAGCATGTTGCACTGCATTCTGAATAAGATTTCCCTGCTATGAAACGTCATAGAAGTTGCAGCAACAGTAAATACATAAAGACCATGTTCAACAATATTCAAACTTTATTGAATTTAACATCTTCAATCGAATGGCAAAACTATAAAAGAAAATAAGGCAAATCAAGATTCCAGGCAAAATGGATATAAAACAAGCATAAAACAGAGTAGCAGGCATCATGGCTAACTATAACAGCAACTGCATGTGTACATATTCATCTGTATCTTTGTGTACATGAGAGCAACGCTGAGTAATCATTCCATAAGACCTAGAACCTCTTATTTAACCGGACTAAGAGCAAGGTGACATGTGGACATTGTTAGAAAGCAACTAACAAAAAAACTCCATCTTAAAAGCTCTAGCTTCACACAGAAAATGGTGGCTGCCCCCAGAGCCATAGACATGTAAACATCAGCAAACTGGGTTTGAGATATACAATACTAATGGGCACCATTGTTCCAGAGACAGCTACATTCTCAGGTCAAGAATGTAAATTGAATTCTATGTTGGAATGTAGCCAAGTCATGGAACGCAACAATTTGACATATTTTGCATGCCTGTGAATCTGGCCAGCTGACCCATTCTTCCGTCTGGTTTAAGCTCCCAAAGTCGAGTGTGACTGAGAAAACAAATACATTTAAAGCTGTTCTCACCACTCAAAGCATCTTTGATTGAATCTTTTACAAGGGGCCTGGAAGTGCAGAGTCCCTTTAATATCTACTGGGTGTACTATCAAGTTAAGACAAAAATACAAATCTTAATTTATGTTCAACTGAGTAAGGCACTTTTCTTGAAAAGGTGCATGGAGAGGGGCCGTGTGACTTAGTTTGTCCGAGCTGAAGAAAAAAATTGGTATCAGAATATTTGTATCAGTTGCTATGGGTACTGGCAATGTCCTGTGACAAACACTGAAAGAAAATACTCACTGCTACATTGTGTGTTCCTACTGCATGCAGACGTTTTAAATCACTGTCCTTAAGACCATGGCAAAAGAATGGTGAAGTAAAACTCAGAATGCTCTATGGATTCACAAATGCTTATCGGTTGCCTTCTCCACCTGACATTTGGCCATTAACTTTCCTTTGTGTGAGTGAGTGTAGAGGACTCAATGTTCAGCATACTGTGCGTGCAGACAAAGCAAAACTAGATTTGTACTTCTGACTTGCCATAGTTGGGAGGGAGGGGGGGGGGGTCTTTGGGATGTAGTCTAATGCCATCGGGTGACTGCAGATTCATCTTTAAAAAAGGCAAGCCTAAGGTGATCAAGAACATACATTAAATCAGGGCCAATGAACGACAGACACATGCACTTTTAAATTACACCGAGTGTTCCATACAAAGCAAGGTGATATTTTTTCAGAAGTATGAAAATATTGAGCTAAGAGTTCTCTCACAAACATTCATACATTTTTTGGCAGCAACAGGAAGGCAAAAAGTACAAAACAAAACTGTCAGCGCCGCACTCCATTTTCCATGCCGAGAACTTTTACTTTAACATACATTGTTCAGGCAAAACTCTTCTCTACCAAAATGTTTGACAAATGAATCAAGTGGTTATTTTTCTTTTAAGTGTCTGAAGCCCCAATAGCATCATTCAACAGAAAATATTAAATTTCCATTTGTTTGACATGCATTAATGCAGGAAAAAAAGCAAAACAAAACTGAGAAGCCATTGCAAGTGAATGCTACTGAAAAGACTCAAAGAATACTCAATCTTGCCGTTACATGATTGAAAGTTCAAACCTTTAAGGTAAATCAACTGAATGACATGATAGCTCTATGTACAAAGGGGACAAACGTCACACTATTAGCAGCAAGCTAATCAAAGAACTAGACACATACTGTTTGCACTGTAAACTTGGGAAACCTAGTCACTGCTTTTCTGTAGTTCAACACCCGTCTCAGCCGGCACTACATTTATAATAATAAAAATTAAAATAAAAAGTTGAGTGCTCCCCTAAGATGCCTCAATAGGAGAAAAGAAAACTCCCAAAATGCAAAGGACAATGTCTCAACATTAAAATTCACTTAAGTTCAGGGACCAGCTATTATCAAGTCAGTTAGTTGACACTTTCAAAACTCTGTCCAATTTATGCATGACTCCAGAAAACATGAGTTTACTAAGCTTAAAAATACAGGTAACTGCCAAAATAGAGGAAACACCAACATAACGTGTCTTAATAGGGCGGTGGCCAGAACAGCTTCAATGTTCCTAGGCGTAGAAGTACAAGTATCTGGAACTGGAGGGATGCGATACCATTCTTCCATGATCATTTCAAAAAATGTGGTGTTTTGTTGATGGTGGTGGATCCAGCAGCCTCTGATCCAGAATCTCATTGGTGAACAACTAGATTGAGATCTGGTGACAGAGACACCAGTGGCGGCTGCTGAGGGGAGGACAGCTCATTATTTATTTCACCAGGTAGGCAAGTTGAGAACAAGTTCTCATTTACAACTGCGACCTGGCCAAGATAAAGCAAAGCAGTGCGACACAAACAACAACACATAGTTACACATGGAGTAAAACAAACATACAAACATAATGGCTGGAACGGCGCGAATGGCATCAAACCATGTTTGAGTTGTATGTGATACTATATACCGATTCCGTTCCAGCCACTACGAGACCATCCTCCTCAATTAAGGTGTCACCAACCTCCTGTGAGAGACACACCATTCACTCAAGTGTTTCATTTATTTTGGCAGTTACCTATAAATGCCTTTCCACCTTTATTATTTTCAAAAACACAGGTTATTAGAATGTGTCTGTACAATATGAGGGGGAACTAGCAATTAGGGAGCTGTGTGGAACTTAGGCCCTACATTTAATGAAACAAAATATATTCAGTCTGCATAGGGGATACTTTTCAACCAATGGCATTCTAAATCAATTTATAGCTAATAGGTCTTCATCCATCCAAAACCATGAGGAGCAACTACTGTATCTATCTACTCTTCAATAATAAAAGGCTCTTCAGTACAGCTGGGATACTAGGGTTCTCAGGGTTGGGCTCAATTCCATTTCAATTTAGTCAATTCATAAAGTCCACTGAAATGTAAATCATTCCCAATCATTTTCTATGAGGAAAATGTGGACTTTCAGTTTACTACCTGGATTGGCTGAATTAAAATGGAACGGAGGCCAACCCTGGTTCTGTTCTCGTGATACTGCTCCTGTCCTGTGTCCAGGCTGCTTTCACTTCAACACTCACGCCTCAGCCAGGAGGAAGAGGAGCATCATCATAATCCTCCCTCATTCCCACCGCTTTAGGTAACAGACATTTAACATTAAAAGGCACTTTGCTTCCAATACTGTCAGCATCAAGGTGCATGCCGTCTTATCTTCTTCCATCTCCATTCAACACAATCATTTATACTTCTGACATATCATTCCCATATATTTACTACAATATTTTATCTGTAGCCCCCTTCAACCGTATCCTAAAGACTTGGCTCATTGTGATTTCCTTCCTGTTAAAAGGAAGGTGGTGGGTCAAGGGGTCATCTCCAGTCTAGTGGTCCGACTCATCACTGCAATCTGTTTGGCTGAAGTCAGTAAAGATTGGGGGGGGGGGGTTGACTTGGGTTTATTGCATCGAGCTGCTCTTTTGGCAGTGTGTAGTGTGTTCTGTTTCCCAAACGCACACACAGCACTGTGTCTTAACACCAAGAGAGCCCAACTCATCCTCCACTTAAGATGGTGGCATCTACATAAATAATATTCTAACTTAAGCAGGGCTCTATGCTGCCTTTTTTTGTGCACCGAAGTTGAAAAATGTAAACACACAAAGGAATTTAGTAGCACAACGCTAAATATTTGAGGTAATAAAGCTAGAATCATAATTTTTCCTACGCGCATCGGTGCTCCTAAATACATTTTTTAAATCCAGTTCACACAGCAAAATATTTACACGCATATGTGAGTAAAGTGGTCGCACTGTAGAGCCCTGCTTAGAAGACGGACCATTGCTTTTAGTTCTCCTTACTTTAACAGGCATCTCTGCCATCAGATGAATACAACCTCTTTATAAAGGAGTTGTGAAAACACCTACCCAGATCGGTCCCATGACAAACAAGAAAAAAAAGCTATGCTATATCATCCAGAGTCATCTAGTTCCAAAAAATAAAGGGGGAGGGGGACCTCAATCAAACAGTGTTTCCAAAGCGTTACCAAGGTGCATGAACAAGCTAGTACTCCAAAGCTGTGGCAGCCCCACTATACACCAGCGGAATTGAACGTTTACATAAATTACTATTGGGTCTATTAATGGCAGGCCAGGCAGGTAAAACATTAAGATAAAGGGCCAGGGGAGTGAAGCAGTAAACAAGTCCGCTTTTCATCCAGTCAGCACACAGGAGAATAGCCACAATGACTCACTGCAGGAGAGGGGGGGGGGGGGGGGGGGGGGGGAGAGGGGGAACGAGAGAGAGGGGTGGGGAGCGAGAAGAGGGGATGAGAGACGGGGAATCTATAGTGATGTAATCCTCTGTTGAAGGCTCAAATGCCACTGCGCTGGAGTTCACTTCAGCTGCACCAGGGTGTGAGAAATGTGTAGCGAACTACGTACAGTGAAAGATGTGGTGCACTTGTGGGTGTGTACAGTTTATAACCTTGTGTATTTAAGCTACAGGCCTAAACCACAGGTTGGTACCGCAATGGCATTAGGCTTTTGGGAGAAACACTGATTGAAAACACTGATAATCACAATGGCCAGGGGTTAGGGTGTTCATAGTGGGCCCAGGAGTAGGTATTGTGGAGGTGGAGTGGGTTCTTCAGAGGGTGTGGTAGTTGCGGTCCTTGGACTTGCAGAACTTGTAGAGGAAGAAGACCACGGCCTGCAGGCCCAGGACCAGCACTATGCCCCCAATGAAGCTCGCTGCGTCAAATGTGGAATTCTTATGAGGCGCTGGAGAGGGCCCCACAGGTGACGCGGTGGTGACACTGACGTCTGCACAAGGAGGGAGAGAGCCAAATTGGTTATATCACTGTATGAGCCACTAGCTAGGGCTAAGTGGATATAGAACCATATTGATAATACAGGTGGAATTCCGTTTTTATTCAGTAACACTTTCTATGGAATCCTTGGTGCTCTACAAGCAGCCATAAATGTCTCTTGATTTCATACCAGACTGGGCTGGCATGGGAACTTACTTGAAGCTTGCGTTGCGGCAGAGACTGGGAAGGTGCCGTTAGTGGCGGGCTGGGCACTTGGTCCTACAGTGGTCAGGCCAGCTGTAACCAGCGGTGAGATGTCAGTTTAGTATCTTTTCACTAAATGCATATACTAGACATATAAAAACAACATTTCATCTTATTTAAATTTGACATACAAAAACTCCCTCAAAAGAATCAAGTCACACAGCAAACATACACAGATTTTAGGGGAGCAGACGGGATGCTGCTTTGGGCTGGTTACCTGCGGTGGGCTCGGGCTCAGTGGTGCTGCTGTTAGTTGCATTGGCCGTAGGGGTAACTGGAGCAGCAGTGGTAGGAGAGTGGGAGATTGTGGGTGGGGCAGTTACAACTGTAGTAGCAACAGGTGGAGATCCCATTGAAGCGACGGACACCGTGAGATTGACAGACAGGGTAAAAAGCAGGAAAGAAGGAGATCGCCAGGTTATGGCAGTGTCTATGTCTGAATAGTCCCAAAATGATTGCTTCCCTTTCCTTCGTGCCTTCCCTTGTGATCTGAAAGGGCTAGATTGGTGAATGTAAGGGTGAATTCATTTAAGTAGCTTTCACCCATTTAATTCTTTTGGACCAGTGGAAGGATGAGGGATGGGAGGAAGGAGCCATGGGGTGGAGAATGGCAGGGACAAAGGAATTAGGAAAGAAGGGAAGCATTTGAGTGTTGAGACAAAGCAACTAAGACCACAGAACAAAGATATCAAATCTCTACATATGCCTAGATCAGTCACTTACCGTTGAAGGTAGACTTGTGTCATGTTAACAAAGTGAGTCACCGGAATGACAAAACATCTAATCCCTCTGGAGAGGCCTTTAAATGAACCAGGTGATGGTATTAGTCCTTACCTGAGCAGGTTTCATTAGAGCAGGTGCCCACGGTCATGTTCTGACCGTTTATGGACGTGATGTTGACACAGGAAACATTGGAGACCGTTGGAGTTTCTCTAACTGAACAGGGGGATAAAAGAAAAACACAAGCACAAATAAAAGATGTGATTGTGTGCATTCTACAGGAAACAACAAAGACAAGAAAATATATGTGTGTAATAATTTCCAAAAGATTCCTTACACTAAACCTGACACCCCATGGAACACGAGCAGTTTAACACAAGGATCATCTTTGTTTTCAGTCAAATGAATTAGCACATGGTGAGATTTTAATTAGATGGTTGTCAGCTCAGGAGTCTATAGTGTGTGTTCCTTCTCACAGTCCTCCTTCCTGGAAAGTCCTGAGTCAAAGCCCGTTCCCCCTCCCAATGCATAATCTTTCCATTACTGATTAATCCAAGGGTGTGCATGTGAGAAGGCGAGAGAAAAAAAAGAAGAGTGAGATGTGTGGAGGTACAGGAAGAGACTTGAAAGGACCAGAAATCCTAGCCTCTGAGCAAAACCCATTGCTCTGGACATCAGCTACGAGAAGTGACACTGACTAACCCTGTTAGTCTTCATTTAATCCTTAAGAGTCTAAACACAACCAAAACTGGAAAACTGAACCAAAACAGAAAATGTATGACAGCTCTCTGCTGGAAAAAAATGAGTGTCTGATATTCACCTCTGGTGACACAGATCCTCACATGACCAATCTGGTCTGGCCTCACTATAAAAACAGCGTGAAGACAATTAGGCTAAGTTGACTCGCTGCTGCTCATAGCAAAACATCGACACAAACAGAAACCTTGGTGATCTCTTATACCCTTCCTGTTCTGGGAGTGTTGCCACTACCCTTGCAAAGTGTCTGTGACCCCACTACTATCAGTGTATCCAGCAGGCACTCTATTGGCGGAGGGGGTAGAAGGGTCCGTTACCTCACAGGCAGCTGTGAAAGATGGAACTCACTCACACATTTCAGAAGGATTGTGACATCATGCTAGGGGCATCCAGTGAGAGAGCAGAGAGGACGCTTGTTAGAGGAGAAACCATTAAGGCTCGTAATACCGATGCGTAAGTGCGCCTTGTGTTTTTCTTACATCAAGACCTTTAAGACCACTGAGCTAAACCAGCTGACATGTAGCTCTGCGGCATTAAAGTACAGCCTTCAGAACAAAATGGTGTCACTCTGACGGCAATGCATTGTTCACATGAAATCCCTAAACCAAAGACAAATCTGATAATAACAGTGGGGTTGACTAACTCACCACAGCGAGTTGGGTTATTACCTAGGCCTAAGTGAGCTGGGTGTACTTTAGAACGGCCACCTCCATAGTGAGTCTGAGCTTTCGGATTTGCTGAGTTCATATCTAATAGGCGAGCTCCCGGGGAATTGTGAGAAGCATTAGTTCAGTCCTAAGACCTACTGTGTGGTTAGAGATGTTAGTTCAGGTGTGTGTGTGTGTAAGAGTGACTGGAGTAGTGGTGAGAGTTGTTTGTTCTGGTGTGTGACACACGGTGCTGTAGGATTTTGTGTGTGTCGTTGTGGCTGCTAAGAGGAGCGAATATGAGCCACACAAAGAACTAAGGCTGGGAATTGCCAGGGACCTCACAAGACAATATATTCACGATACTTAGGTGCCGATACAATATGTATTGCAATTCTCACAATTCTGTGTGTATTGCGATTCGATACTGTGATTTCATTGTGATTCAGTGATCCAAAAATATTGCTGCAGAGTGACGAGAGCCATGAGAAAATGTATTTTGATCAGACATGGAAATAAGTGCTAAAAAAAATTTGTCTCCCTACGTTAAAAAAAAAAAAAAAACTATTAGAACAGGCTATGAAGGGAAAATACTGGAGTTTGTGCAGGTACAGCAGACTAGCACTAAAATAATATTGCAAGTGTCAAAACAATACATTCAATAACAAAAAAATCCCAATTATTTTCCCCCATCGCTACTAAGAACCCAAAGCAGATAGAAAGTATCTCCACACTCAGTTGTACAGGTGACCCATATAAGATGTGCGCATTCACACGGATGTAGCACACGGATACCATGCTCATTTCCTGTCACTGTTCCTTTACATTTTGAGGTGGTTGTCATGGTAACGGTAGGTCATTTGCAACAAAGATATGACCCAAATAAATCCGATCATCGAGACAGAGGAGCATCAGTGGGAAAATACCCAATTTTCATACTTGAGTAAAAGTAAAGATACTGTACCTTAATAAAAAATGACCAGTGAGTCACCCAGTAAAGTACTACTAAAGTATACTTAAGTATCAAAAGTATAAATCATTTTACATTCTATATATACACTGCTCAAAAAAATAAAGGGAACACTTAAACACAATGTAACTCCAAGTCAATCACACTTCTGTGAAATCAAACTGTCCACTTAGGAAGCAACACTGATTGACAATACATTTCACATGTTGTTGTGCAAATGGAATAGACAAAAGGTAGAAATTATAGGCAATTAGCAAGACACCCCCCAAAACAGGAGTGATTCTGCAGGTGGTGACCACAGACCACTTCTCAGTTCCTATGCTTCCTGGCTGATGTTTTGGTCACTTTTGAATGCTGGCGGTGCTTTCACTCTAGTGGTAGAATGAGACTGAGTCTACAACCCACACAAGTGGCTCAGGTAGTGCAGCTCATCCAGGACAGCACATCAATGCGAGCTGTGGCAAGAAGGTTTGCTGTGTGTCAGCGTAGTGTCCAGAGCATGGACCTCCAGCAGGCCACAAATGTGCATGTGTCTGCTCAAACGGCCTGCTGGAGGTCATTTTGCAGGGCTCTGGCAGTGCTCCTCCTTGCACAAAGGCGGAGGTAGCGGTCCTGCTGCTGGGTTGTTGCCCTCCTACGGCCTCCTCCACGTCTCCTGATGTACTGGCCTGTCTCCTGGTAGCGCCTCCATGCTCTGGACACTATGCTGACAGACACAGCAAACCTTTTTGCCACAGCTCGCATTGATGTGCCATCCTGGATGAACTGCACTACCTGAGCCACTTGTGTGGGTTGTAGACTCCGTCTCATGCTACCACTAGAGTGAAAGCACCGCCAGCATTCAAAAGTGACCAAAACATCAGCCAGGAAGCATAGGAACTGAGAAGTGGTCTGTGGTCACCACCTGCAGAACCATTCCTTTATTGGGGGTGTCTTGCTAATTGCCTATAATTTCCACCTTTTGTCTATTCCATTTGCACAACATGTGAAATGTATTGTCAATCAGTGTTGCTTCCTAAGTGGACAGTTTGATTTCACAGAAGTGTGATTGACTTGGAGTTACATTGTGTTGTTTAAGTGTTCCCTTTATTTTTTTGAGCAGTATATATATATATATATATATATATATATATGGCATATCAGACACGTATATATATATATATATCAGACACGTGAATTTTCCTGCTAAGCATTTGAAATGTAACAAGTACTTGTGTCAAAATTGTATGGATTAAAACATACATTGTTTCCATTAGGAATGTAGTGAAGTAAAATTTGTCAAAAATATAAAACACTAAAGTATAGATATGCCTAAAATGAAGATGAAAGTATTTTTACTTAAGTGGATCTTTCTATAAACAAGGGTACCAGTGAGCATTTCTTGTAGTGGACAACTGTTTGGCGCTGTTACAAAGTCAATAATAAATTAGCCTTTTTTTCTCATGTGAATACATTAAGATATAAAAGGGGAACACATGAGTTTAATCAAAACCTATGCTTTAAGTTCCCATATTTGTCAAAAATCATTTGACATAAAGCACTACCTTTCTTTCCTTACAGTATATGATATAACAGTATCATAAATAAGCATTTAACATTTGAATTACACATTGACCTTGATCCTGTGAAATTCCTGGATATTGCTGTTGGACTCTTTCTGTATGGAGATCTCGGGAAGTTCACTAACCTAATGCAACAGTTTTGCTTCCGTCCCTCTCCTCGCCCCTACCTGGGCTCGAACCAGGGACCCTCTGCACACATCAACTGACACCCTCGAAGCATCGTTACCTATCGCTCCGCAAAAGCCACGGCCCTTGCAGAGTAAGGGAAACTACTTCAAGGTCTCAGAGTGACGTCACCGATTGAAACGCTATTAGCGCGCACCCCGCTAACAAGCTAGCCATTTCACACCGGTAACACTAATATTTCATATCTCCCTAGGTTACGACACTGTAGATTGCTTTTCACCGCAACTAGATTTTGAAACGCATACAAAAACATTTTTTTTCTCATTCCTCTATTCCCTTTCCTTCATTCCCTCTCGTCATCTTCCTGACATTCGACCCGGCTTCCTCTCCCGTCTCTGGGATTGGAACAGTCTTCATCGAGGTCCACAGTGACATGGAGTGTGTGTGTGTGTCCGAGTAGTACACACGGAGCTCTGTTATGCACCATTGTTCGGCGTCATACTTGCTCAGGCCTACTAGAGGCCTTTCAGAAAGCATCCCAAATACATTCACTCTCTCAAACACGAACAGTGACACAAACGCCGAGGGCCTTGATCCAGCTCAGTCATCATTCCACGTAATCAAGGAGGCTAGTATGCCTGGAACCTTGACTATAAGCCAACTTACCACACCCACAACTCAGACAGTATTTTACAGGAGTGTCTAATTCATTCGCAATGTTAATTATGCAAATCATGACAGACAGAGGCTCTTTATAAAAACATCCCACAACCCTTGGTAGCTTAAGTGGCCCAACCTATTAAAAAAACACACAAGCAGATTTGCTTGGGTTCTTCCGAGTCTCACACACACAGGGGTATGACCACAGCTGCTCACTGTTATCATTTAGCAGCGCTCATGGGCTAGGATCTGAACTTGGCTTAGAAAAACCCATAAAATAAAACTTAATTTATTGGGCTGATAACATCCACAGGCAAACAAATCCATTCTCCGTTCCACATTCTGATAAAGCAGTGGCTTGGACTACAATGCCACAGTAACAGGCACACAGAGTAGAGTTGGTTGGAGAGGAGAGTTTGGTTGAGTCAGTCAGAGCAGCAGGGAACAACCTCAAAGCAATAGGCTGGCTATATAAAGACCGTTATACTGCATACTGTATGACTCAGGCCTGTAGGAGCTTTATATATCACATTCGACCAAAGCAAAGACCGAAGCCTAAAAACAAAAAAGCATCCCCATTGGAGATCCCATACGCACACTACCCTGCATAGTCAAGACATTTTTCAAGTCTGACCGCCACTCCCATTATCATAATGAGATTACTACATAGAAAAGTGTCCTTGTCCAAAGACCATCAGATATTTCTTTACTCTTAAATGGCTGGTACGGAAGGAATTTAGGCCAAATGTCCTAAGCTGACACTTATTGGAGGACACAAACGTGTCTGTTCACTGCCGTTGTCCAATTCCTTTTTACCCCTTTTTTCGTGGTATCCAATTGGTATTTACAGTCTTGCCTCATCGCTGCAACTCCCGTACGGACTTAGGAGAGGCGAAGGTCGAAAGTCATGCGCCCTCTGAAACACGACCCACCCAAGCCTTACTGCTTCTTGACATAATGCCTGCTTAACCGGGAAGCCAGCCACACCAATGTGTCGGAGGAAACGCCGTACACCTGGCGACCGTACACGAGCCCGGCCCAACACGGGAGACGCTAGAGCGCGATGAGACAAGGACATCCCTGCCGGCCAAACCCTCCCCTAACCCGATCGAGGCCGGGACAATTGTGTGCCGCCCCATGGGACTCCCGGTAGATGCCCGGCTGAGACAGAACCTGGACTCCAACCAGGATCTCTAGTGGCACAGCTAGCAACTGCGATGCAGTGCCTTAGACCACAGCGCCACTCGGGAAGCCCGTCCAATTCCTTTTTGACCTGCATCTCAAAATGGCTAAATCTTGATCCTTTGGAATGACTTGGTCAAAAGGCAGGCTCCACTGGCTTACAATCTACCTGAAAGAGACTGGTACTGTCTGGTAGTTCAATGATCATAACCCCGAAATACAGTACATGGACCAGGAAATTATAGGGCTTACACATTAAAGTCAAAATGTATGCCTCCTTATTACAATATCGCACACGTGTAGAAAATGATCGACACTGCCATACCGACCCCTTACCGCAGGCATTTTGCGGATATCGTTCATAGACTACACTAGAGAAATGTGAAGCTTGAAATGAAATACATTTCCTAATATGGGTGATTGTTAATGGGACAATTGATGGCTACAACCATCAAACCAGTAGCAGTAGTTTAAAGGATAATGTGTATTAAAAAAAACAGTGGTGCACATTAATGTTATTACATCAATTCAGGCAATTTAACACAATATGGGTTTTTGTCCATATATCACCCAGCTTTAACGGGTAGGTACTACTTACATGTGCAGTTCAACCATTGACAGTCACCGACACAAGTTTCACAAGCGAGTTCAGCACATCCATCATCTGAAAGGGGAAACATCAATCAACATACAAGTAATTAGAAGTGTATACAAAGGTTAGTTGTAATTGACCAGAATTGTCACCAATGAGAGAATTAGCCCAACTGATGGATATAGACCAAAGTGGACTTACCAGGGAGATATTTACTTAAATAGGCACAACCTTAGATACTCATCAACTGTAAGTACGTTAGTCACAGGGAGTGGTACATTTACTTAGCTATGATTTCTGGTAGATGACTGCCTACGAGGTGAGAAAGGGCATGTCAATCTCTAACGTTGGTTTATGACATTTAAAACACCTGTGCGTGGAAAGAAGAGGGACTGAGAAACCCGCTGTCCCAATGACGGAGATTCATATTTATTGTCCCTCTGTCCGTGTGACTTATGTAGCTTGACCTGTGATATTTTTGGTGAAATATAGCTATAGATTAATAACGCAATATAAATTAAAATGTGACGCAAGGCTGACAGGCAAGCAAGGGCCAGCTGGCCAAAAAGAGCATAGCTGGCCATTTCACTAACCCCCCCCCCCATCTTCTAAAGTTATGTTGTCGAAAGGGACAATAACCAACACTCTTATTAAACAAATACATGTATGTGCCTGTTATTTCAGGGTTGCTGACTATAGTAGTTTTATCCTAAAAGCTAGCAGCTATGACGATATCAAGCAGCCCACGTTGGCTATGTCGCTTGTATTCTGAATAAAGGCTAGAGGGCTAGCTCAGCTGGCTAACGTTACACATCTATCATTAAAAACAAACTTGACAACACGTATGATTCCCACAAATCGTTTATAGAAACAGTTTGCTGTCACATTCGGGGCAACTAGAACGACCTGTGGCATAAATATACACTCAAAACGGCTCGCGCATTTATGTATACGAGCTAGCGCTTAGCTCGCAGGCTTTCTAACGCAGAGAGCGCAAAAACAAGCTGTGCTTTACTAGGTCGCAAACTTACCTACGTTCGCAACTATTGTTGCAGTTACCAAGGCGAGGACTAATGTAACGTAAACAAGTTTTAAGTACATGTTTAATTTATATCTTCCCCCAACTTGTTCGTCGTTCCACCCGATGTATGCAGAGTCGCGAGAGAGAACTGATTTCTGCTGGATACGGGTAGTCTGATGCTGTTGCTATCTAACCGTCTACTTCCTTCTACCAGAGATACTCACTTTTGAGGAGATGGGAATTGTATTAACGCCTATTGTGTTTTTGCCCAAGGGTTGTCTTTGGCCGCGCGGTGCATTCTGGTAGATTTTGGCACAGGTGCGGATCGGAGTCATTTAGGCGATTGCTCCCAAAAAATAAAAGTTACGTGAACGAAAAGTACAATATTACACATATTTCCGAGGTATGAGATGCGCAACTTATTCTCTGGAATATCGTATAGTTTTGTAATCGTAACATTACGTACTTTCGACGAAAACAGTCAGGTTTCTCATATCCGGACTTTTAGAATGGTTTGCGTTACGATTAGTTTAGCAACCACTTGACGCAGCATGACAACCTGAACACAATTGGTCGACAGTGCTGGGCGGAGCGTTATACGTTTTACACCCAATTGTCGATGGTATTATTTTCTCCTTTTCGAATATCTCTGCTTCTACACAGGTCATGTGGCTCTTTTTACTGCTTGCTTGCGGCAGGGTTGCCATGTCCGCAAATTTTTGCTAATTTGTCTTCATTACAAACTACGCCGCGGGTGAAAATGTATTGGTCGACAGTTTTTGGCCTAGATCACTGCCTCCGCCGTGGCATTGCTCTTATATATATTTTTTTTTACTGTGACCTGCTGACTATCCGGCATTGAGTCAGACTGTTACTGAGTGAATAAGTGACTTGAGTTGTAGGGAGGGCCGAAGTGGTTTGTTGCGACAGCGCTGCAGCAGGCAGCTGAGTCACGTGAGTGAGAGGAGGCAAAGCAGCACATGCGCATGTCGTGACCTTTTGTAGGTAGTCTATTTAAATTGTCATTATGGCGACACCTATTTATTTCCAACGTTTTCAATAAAACATGCTACATGCTAGAACTGATGCGCGTTAATAAATAATGTCGACATAGCACTGGAAAAAAACTTGAGTCATTTTCTATTAAAGATATCTTTACTTTTACTGAAGTATGACAATTGTGTACTTTTCCCACCACTGGATACAATAAATATGTTAAAATGGCATTATCACTTGTGTAGCCTATCCGGAGCTGGCAAACGGATTCAATAAATAGCCTATAACTTCAGTTTATATCTTGCTTAGGCTACTGTAGGCTATCTGAAATTAGATGTAGGCCTATCAAGGGCTATAGGCTACCTGCATCTAGCTGAGCAAACCACGGCAAAGTTGAATTGCAATCATAAACCCAGATTTTACTATGCAGCATATGCCTATTGAAATGACAGGTCAATCTTGCAAATGGTCCATTTTATAACAGTTTCTAGTCTTAACATCTGGCACATAACATTTTAATTTTATTTTTATAGTTCATCCAAGAGTTTCTTGCACAGAGATTGAGATCCTCTGTCCAACTGTCATCACTCAAACTCTCCTGTTGGATTTATCTATAGTTATGCACATGTGCAAAAGTGATTTATTTACAATTATAAACTGGGTTTGAGCCCTGAAAGCTGATTGTATGAAAGCTGTGGAATATCAGACTGAATACCAGGGGTATGACAAACTTTTTACTGCTCTAATTACTTTGGTAAACAGTTTATAACAGCAATAAGGCACCTCGGGGGGTTTGTGGTATATGGCCAATATACCACGGCTAACGACTATCCAGATATTCTTGCAAAATCTTCAAATTCCTTTATGTCATGTCATAGCTCGCAATAATGATTATTTTGATGAAACTGTAGCTTCTAATGTCATTACAAGTTACATCGATACTCCTTAATTGGCTCGATAACATTTTGGGAAAAGGGTTTATTGGATGAATGTGGCAACTGTGCAAAAAACATTTGGCCTAATTTTCAAACCTTTTGGGCTGGTTTTGATTGGTCAATGTCTAGATATTTTTGCTGGACCTGGCAAACCTGGCTTACAGGAAGGTGTAAAGAGAAGTGTCATGAAGTGAGAAGTTGTCCAGTACTGACTATCTAATTTACAGTATGGCCTAGGCCTGCTGTACTTCAAAACACTGACCGCCTGTTTATTAGTACTTCACCTTAAAGAGGCACAGCTATAACATGGCTCAAGCATCATTACGTTGTCTTTTTCTAAGAGAAACTCACACCTTTCATAAATCCCAATTGACATGATCTGAAGATCGCATGCCTGCTTACATGCCAATAACTCAAAGCCCCATGTACGCTATACAAAATAATACTTCTGATTGTTATGTTCAGTGCAGGAAAGGCCTACTGGGTTACATGGAAGATGTATTTCAGTTGAATGCATTCAGTTGTACAACTGACTAGGTATCCCCTGTCCCGTACTGTTTTTCTGTCCTCCTTGAGGTCAAGCTAGTTACCATTTCCTGTACAGTCCACCACCACAAAATAACATATCTAGAAGTGCCAGAGGTCTTTGCTTTGGAAGAGTCTTTGCTTTGGTTCACTCCAAGAGAAGAGGAACTGAATCAGACAGTCAGTTTAATCCTATATCAGTTTATGGTGGGGGGGGAGGGTTGTTTCCCAGCCCTTATGCAGGGTAAGCTATATTTCTATCTAGCTTTCATTTCTTGTGAGAGAAAAAAAGCTACCGATGTATTTACAAACATGGTAATATACAGTAAACAAAAAAAGAAAGCAACAAAGTTGGATGGATTCTTTTTTTTGGGGGGGGGGTTGTATCATTTGATTTACACAACATACCTACCACTTTGAAGATGCAAAATATTTGTGAAACAAACTGGAAATAAGACCAAAAAAAACAGCTTAAAGTGGTCCTATGGACAGATACTCCAATCTCCGCTGTGGAGATTTGCAGCTCCTTCAGGGTTATCTTTGTTGCCTCTCTGATTAATGCCCTCCTTGCCTGGTCTGTGAGTTTTGGTGGGAGGCCCTCTTGGCAGGTTTGTTGTGGTGCCATATTCTTTCAATTTTTTAATAATGGATTTAATGGTGCTCCGTGGGATGGTCAAAGTTTCAGATATTTTTTTTTATCCCAACCCTGATCTGTACTTCTCCACAACTTTGTTCCTGACCTGTTTGTCAAGCTCCTTGGTCTTCATGGTGCCGCTTGCTTAGTGGTGTTGCAGACTCTGGGGCCTTTCAGAACAGGTGTATATGAGATCATGTGACACTTAGATTGCACACAGGTGGACTTTATTTAATTAATTATGTGACTTCTGAAGGTAATTGATTGCACCAGATCTTATTTAAGTGCTTCATAGTAAAGGGGGTGAATATATATGTACGCACCACTTTTCCGTTTTTTTTTTTTTTTTTTCCCTTCACCAATTTGGACTATTTTGTGTATGTGCATGACATGAAATCCAAATAAAAATACATTTAAATTACAGGTTGTAATGCAACAAAATAGGAAAAACGCCAAGGGGGATGAATACTTTTGCAAGGCACTGTATGTACTGTATAACATGTATATTAGATTGACGTATTGTAAAATATGTTTGAGTGTATAGCCCAAACTCTGTCCTCGGTACCCCAAGCGGTGCACTTTTTGGTTGTTGCCCTAGCACTACACAGCTGATTCAAATAATCAACTAATCATAAAGCTTTAATTATTTGAATCAGCTGTGTAGTGCTAGGGCAACAACCCTTGGGGTCCCGAGGACAGAGTTTTGGAAACACTGGTATAGGTTCTTGTGTATTTGATCATTTCATTTTTCACATTTATTACAAATCCAATTCCCCAATGTTGGAAATAAAGCTTTACTGAACTGAACATAACAAAAATAAAATAGAGTTGGACTAGTTATGTAGAAAACTGTGGTTGAATAAAAATGCGCTGTTACGGTGACATCAGGGTTCAAACACTCTGCAGTCTGCCACTTTACAATCCTGTTTGGGTCTCTCATTTTAGGTTTGGACTTCATGTCTCCTCAGTGCCTTGAACCACTTCACTAATCAGAGGGCTATTCACAATACCCAAATGCAGGACAAATTTAAGAAAGTGTACAGTATTATATAGAGCCATTATTTCATGGAACTCCCTTCCATCTCATATTGCCCAAAAGAACAGCAAACCTGGTTTTAAAAAACAGATAAAGCAACACCTCACGGCACAACGCCTCTCCCGTATTTGACCTAGATAGTTTGTGTGTATGTATTTATATGTAGGCTACGTGTGCCTTTTAAAAAATATATGTAGTTCAGTCCTTCAGCTGTTCTTGTCTATTAATGTTCTGTATTATGTCATGTTTCATGTGGACCGCAGGAAGAGAAGATGCAGCTTTTGCAACAGCTAATGGGAATTCTAATAAAATATCAAATAAAATATCAAATTAGACAGGTGCACCTTGTGCTGGTGACAATTAAAGGCCACTCTAAAATGTACAGTTTTGTCACAACACAATGCCACAGATATCTCAAGTTTTGAGGGAGTATGCATTGGCATGCTGACTGCAGGAATGTTCATCAGAGTTGTTGCCAGAGAATTGAATGTTAATTTCTCTACCATAAGCTACCTCCAACATCGTTTTAGAGAATTTGGCAATACGTTCAACCGGCCTCACAACCGCAGACCACGTGTAACCACGCCAGCCCAGGGCCTCCACATCCGGCTTCTTCACCTGCGGGATGGTCTGAGACGAGCCACCCAGCGAGCTGATGAAACTGTGGGTTTGCACAACTGAAGAATTTCTGCACAAACTGTCAGAAACCGCCTCAGAGAAGCTTATATGCCTATATGCGTATCCTCACCAGGGTCTTGACCTGACTGCAGTTCGGTGTCGTAACCGACTTCAGTGGGCAAATGCTCACCTTCGATGGCCACTGACATACTGGAGAAGTGTACTTTTCATGGATGAATCCCGGTTTCAACTGTACCGGACAGATGGCAGACATCCTGTTTGGTGTTGTGTGGGTGAGCGGTTTGCTGATGTCAAAGTTGTGAACAGAGTGCCCCATGGTGGCCAGATCTTCCATGGCCTGCATACTCACCAGATATGTCACCCATTGAGCAGGTTTGGGATGCTCTAGCAATAGGGTGAGTGCACTTTGAAGTAAATCTCAGCTCTGTTAAAAGTAAACTCAAGGAAATATTTTATTGATTCAGGAGTATCATTTTAACAGTTTAAAATGTCGCACCAACTGTACAGAAACCTCTTAAATTGAGTTTCAAAAATTGAGGTACCTGAAATAAAATAATTATAATAAGGACTTAGAGGACATATGCATTTTCTGTGATAAAGAAGGGGAAACTGTTATACACATGTTTTATATGTGTGTGACTCTGTGAAGTTATTTTGGAGTGAGTTAAGTAATTACATTTTTTATTTCATGAATAAGACCCATGTATTTACAATTGTCACGATCGTGTGGTGGATTGACGGACCAAAACGCAGCTTTAGGAAAATAAGCCATCTCCTTTTTATTAAAGAAGAAGGCACACGAAACAAAAACACTTAAACACTAAACAAAACAAGAAACGACCGTGAAGCTAAATAACGTTGTGCACATACACATACAGGCTACAAACGTTCTACATAGACAATTACCCACATCACATGAAAGCCTATGGCTACCCTAAATATGGCTCCCAATCAGAGACAACAGAAATCAGCTGTCTCTAATTGGGAACTCATTCAGGCAACCATAGACTCTCCTAAACAACTAAACCAACATAGACAACGCTAGACACATGCACTACACACAAACCCATACAATACACCCAACACCCCCTTTACCATATAATCACCCAAAACCGACAAAACACAAGCATTCCCCATGTCACACCCTGACCTAACTAAAATAATAAAGAAAACAAAGAATACTAAGGCCAGGGCGTGACATAACCCCCCCCTTAAGGTGCGAACTCCGGGCGCACCATTACACAGTCTAGGGGAGGGTCTGGGTGGGCTTCCATCCACGGTGGCGGCTCCGGCTCTGGTTGTGGTCCCCACGTCACCATAGTCCCTAACCGCCTCCTTAGCTTCCTCCAAATGACCCCCCTCCACATTAACCCCATAGCATTAAGGGGCAGTTCCGGACTAAGGGGCAGCTCCGGACTAAGGGGCAGTACCAGGGTAAGGGGCAGTACCAGGGTAAGGGGCAGTACCAGGGTCAGGGGCAGTACCAGGGTCAGGGGCAGTACCAGGGTAAGGGACAGTACCAGGGTAAGGGGCAGTACCAGGGTAAGGGACAGCACCAGGATAAGGGGCAGCACCAGGATAAGGGGCAGCTCCGGACTGAGGAATGGCAGCTCCGGACTGAGGAATGGCAGCTCCGGACTGAGGGACTGCAGCTCCGGACTGAGGGACGGCCCATGACTGGCTGACAGATCTGGCTGCTCATGGCTGGCTGACGGATCTGGCTGCTCATGGCTGGCTGACGGATCTGGCTGCTCATGGCTGGCTGACGGATCTGGCTGCTCATGGCTGGCTGACGGATCTGGCTGCTCATGGCTGGCTGACGGATCTGGCTGCTCATGGCTGGCTGACGGATCTGGCTGCTCATGGCTGGCTGACGGATCTGGCTGCTCATGGCTGGCTGACGGATCTGGCTGCTCATGGCTGGCTGACGGATCTGGCTGCTCATGGCTAGCTGACGGATCTGGCTGCTCAAGGCTAGCTGACGGATCTGGCTGCTCAAGGCTAGCTGACGGATCTGGCTGCTCATGGCTAGCTGACGGATCTGGCTGCTCATGGCTAGCTGACGGATCTGGCTGCTCATGGCTAGCTGACGGATCTGGCTGCTCATGGCTAGCTGACGGATCTGGCTGCTCATGGCTGGCTGACTGATCTGGCTGCTCATGGCTGGCTGACTGATCTGGCTGCTCCTGTCTGATTGGCGGCTCTGGCAGATCCTGTCTGGTTGGCGGCTCTGGCAGATCCTGTCTGGTTGGCGGCTCTGGCAGATCCTGTCTGGTTGGCGGCTCTGGCAGATCCTGTCTGGTTGGCGGCTCTGGCAGATCCTGTCTGGTTGGCGGCTCTGGCAGATCCTGTCTGGTTGGCGGCTCTGGCAGATCCTGTCTGACGGACGGCTCTAGCGGCTCCTGTCTGGCTGGCGGCTCTAGCGGCTCCTGTCTGGCGGACGGCTCAGTAGGCTCATGGCAGACGGGCGGCTTTGCAGGCTCATGGCAGACGGGCGGCTTTGCAGGCTCATGGCAGACGGATGGCTCAGATGGCGCTGGGGAGACGGATGGCTCAGATGGCGCTGGGGAGACGGATGGCTCAGATGGCGCTGGGGAGACGGATGGCTCAGATGGCGCTGGGGAGACGGATGGCTCAGATGGCGCTGGGGAGACGGATGGCTCAGATGGCGCTTGGCAGACGGGCAGTTCAGTCATCGCTGTGCAGACGGCAGACTCCTGCCGACTGAGGCGCACTGTAGGCCTGGTGCGTGGTGCCGGGACTGGTGGCACCGGGCTGGGGACACGCATCTCAGGGCTAGTGCGGGGAGAAGGAACAGGGCATACTGGACCCTGGGAGCGCACATTAGGCCTAGTGCGTGGTGCCGGAACTGGTGGTACCGGGCTGGGGACACGCATCTCAGGGCTAGTGCGGGGAGCAGGAACAGGGCATACTGGACCCTGGGAGCGCACATTAGGCCTAGTGCGTGGTGCCGGAACTGGTGGTACCGGGCTGGGGACACGCATCTCAGGGCTAGTGCGGGGAGCAGCAACAGGACGCACAGGACTCTGGGTACACACAGGAGGCTTGGTGCGTGATTTAGGCACTGGTGGTAAAGGGCTGGAGACACGCACCATAGGGCTAGTGCGTGGAGGAGGCACTGGTTGTACTGGGCTGGGGACCGTCACAGGAGAGTTAGTACATGGGGCTAATATAGGAGGTGCAGGACTAGGGAGGCGTACAGGAGGCCTGGTTCGTGGGACTGTCATTCCCAGACGGTTAGCACGCACATCAGGACGAGCATGGAGAGCTGACTCAGGTAACCTCACATCCCGCACACGCTCTGTCGGGTGGATCTTGTGCCTCACGCACCAACACAGCAGCTCCCTCATTTCACTCTCTTCCAACCTCCCCAATAAATCCTTAACAGTCTCTGCGTCGCTCACTTCTAAATCCGCCCTCACCGGCTCCTTACGGTAAGCAGGAGGAGTTGGCTCACGTCTCCCGACTGACCCAACTAAACTACCCGAGAGCCCTCCCCCAAGAAATTTTTGGGTTTGACTTACGGGGTTCCAGCCTTGTTTCCGTGCTGCCTCCTCATATCGCCGCCTCTCTGCTTTCGCTGCCTCCAGCTCAGCTTTGGGACGGCGATATTCTCCCGGCTGTGCCCATGGATCTTCTCCGTCCAATATTTCCTCCCAACTCCAATAATCCTGTGTAGCAGGCCACTGCTCCAATTCACGCTGCTTGATCCTTTGGTGGGTAATTCTGTCCCGATCGTGTGGTGGATTGACGGACCAAAACGCAGCTTTAGGAAAATAAGCCATCTCCTTTTTATTAAAGAAGAAGGCACACGAAACAAAAACACTTAAACAAAACAAGAAACGACCGTGAAGCTAAATAACGTTGTGCACATACACATACATGCTACAAACGTTCTACATAGACAATTACCCACATCACATGAAAGCCTATGGCTACCCTAAATATGGCTCCCAATCAGAGACAACAGAAATCAGCTGTCTCTAATTGGGAACTCATTCAGGCAACCATAGACTCTCCTCAACAACTAAACCAACATAGACAACGCTAGACACATGCACTACACACAAACCCATACAATACACCCAACACCCCCTTTACCATATAATCACCCAAAACCGACAAAACACAAACATTCCCCATGTCACACCCTGACCTAACTAAAATAATAAAGAAAACAAAGAATACTAAGGCCAGGGCGTGACAACAATAAAATATGTAATATGTTATTTTTCAAATGAAAACAAAACTACTGAATTAGTCGTTAGTTTCTTCATTCTCTCTAGTAAACGTTATACACACAAAAACAAATATTTGAAATCTGTCCCCAAATGAATATATTTTTACTTGAAATCCAATAGTTAATCAAACCTCTAGAATTAGTCAATAACACAAAAAACATTGCATTCTTACAACTCTATCATAGGTTTATAAAATTGTCTCAGTTCATAAAAGTCACCTGCATAGAAAATGGTAATCTGGTCAAAACAAATGCACGATCAGAGATGTGCATGGCAAATGTGTTTGTTCTTCTGAAGTTCTATGATACGGGTTTTTGTTTGAGCACGGTTCGAAACAACATTTTAAGCAGCAATTTAACATGCATCTTATCAGCTAACAACATTTGGTGAATCATCATTGTCACCAATGACTGTGGTTGTCTCACAGGCCAACCTGCTCGTGGAGGGATGTTTGGCACTACAGACCATTAGCTAGGTAGCTACAATGTTTCCACTTTCTAGCAGTCTGTTTTATTGTAACACTAACATACATTATTTATTGCTTGTACCTTTTGTGTTTTATTGTATCAGAGGCCACGTGATCACTTAGGGAATGCGCAGTCCGCGGGAGAGAGCGGGAGATCTCAGCTCAATGCTCTATACTTGTATGACTCCAGTTAACTTGAATAAAGAAGGATTTATGTTTTAAACAACAGTTGTTTTCTTTAGTATTTCTTCGACAAGAAGATACAACATGGTACCAGGAGTGACAGAACTCACCTTTTACTCATCCATCATGGAGTGTTGGTCAAAAATGCTTAACGGTGCTGTGAGGATCTGTGTTTATTGCGCTATAACCCAATACTACATCACGTGATTGAATATTAGCAACTGTTTGCCTGGGCGCCTGGGTGTCTGTGTGTGTGTGCTGGAAATAACATTTTGCCCCAGATAGTGTGCTGAGAAGCTGTGGTTAACCTTGAGCGAGAGCAGTATGCTTTCTATGCAGGTGCAAATAGCTCAAACAATGTTACAGAACTGTCTGGCCCCAGTCTCTAGGGTGTGGGAGCGTAATCTACACAGCAACAGCGCCGGACACCAAGGAGCGCCAAGAGGCTGGGACCAGCCTGAGCGCCGGCGATGGGCTGAGCAAGTTTAAACCACGCTCAGCCTCTACTGTGATAGGCCAACAGACGGGTTGGAACTACGTCTATCACAGTATAAGAACAGCTGTTTACTTACATCCTGCCAGTTCCCTGTTCTACCCTGCGAGGTGTCGCAGTGAATCCGTATATACGAAAGTTGCATTTACCATTTATCGCTTGAGTTTAATACAAATACTTAAAGTATATTCGGTGACTCTGAATCACATTTTGTCCTGATACCAGATTTGAATTGACGCAAATCCCTTATAGTGCCAAGAGGCTTCAGGTCAACTAGCTAACTTTAGCTGATGTTAGCTAACTAGCCACTGGTCTAACCAGACTGACGTAAAAATAACCACGCCAGAGCTAACGGAGCGTGCAGTGCATGTAGCTAGTCGTTTTGCAGTGCTAGCTGGCTAACGACACAGAGCAGCTAAACAGAACTGCCTCCAACAGAACTGAAACTTAACGGCAATGTTGAAGAGCAATGGAAGCGGTTCAAATGGCGGCAATAGGAGTGGCTGAAAAAGACGACGCACAGAAGGTTGCACTGTTTCTCACAGTAAAGTTAGCTGGCTCTGTCGCCATTGATGCATGCAACAGCTTTCAGGTAAGGGATTAAGAGCAAGCAGATTATGAACTGGTACTAGCCAAATTTCTGTCTTTTTGTACTCCCAGAAGAAACAAGACATTTGAGAGGTATGTTTTCAATAGTAGATGTCACAATGAAACAGAGACTGTTGAGGAATTTATTGTGGATCTATGTAATTTTGGTCAAATTGCAGACTCGCTGATAGAATTGTCATTGGGTTGAGCGACAAGGGACTGAGAGAAAAGTTACTTGGTGAGAATAAATTGTCACTAGAAAGAGCAACACAAATGTGTTAATTAAGCTAGAAAGGTGACTCAGAGTCACATATGGTCAATGGACAGTGGTGTTCAAAGTGACACAGTATGCAAGGTGGAGTATGTTAGCAAAGGAAGAGCTACATCTAAACAGCTAACTTTGAAGGACAGCGCCGACAGCAGTCAGCAGCGCACTTCAGGGACCCAGCGCTCGTGCGGCAACTGCGGAGGAGAGCACATACCTCGCCAGTGCCCAGCATATAGAAAAGTGTGTTACACCTGTGGTGGCATGAAAAACCCCTTTGCACTGAAATGCAAGCAGCGGAGACAAAAAAATACAGTACACTATGTGGGAATAGTCGCACACACTACAAGACTAATAGAACTGACATTGTGTTCAAACTTGACACTGGAGAACAGGTCAACATAATTCCGGAGAATTACAGTAGTGAAGCAATTGCCACTTCAGGGACAAGCACATTGGTGCTGGAGGTAGATAATGAATCTCACAAGGTTCTGTTTGTCACACTAAAGGGAGAAAAAAACACCCTTCATTGGGTTAAAGTCATGTAACTTACTGGGTCTAGTGAAAGGGGTTCATACAGTGAATGGTGAAATGACTAATGTTGAGGATGCATACGCTGATGTTTTTTAGGGAATAGAAATACTCAAGGTGCAGCACAAAATCGAGTTAGAGCAGCCAAATAGACCAGTGATCCATGCACCTAGAAAGGTCCCATTATCACTAAGACACAAGCTAAAAGCAGAGCTACTGTCCTAGAGCTAGAGTCCTTAGATATCCTAGACAAAGTAGAAGAGTCTACTGAATGGGTCAACTCACTAGTAATAGTTGAGATCAGAGGGGAAACATTCAGGGACACAGCAGCGGCTAAATACTTCTCAAAGCTAGACGCCTCCTCAGGGTTTCGGCAGATCAGTCTAGTCAAGGAGAGTACAAGGCTTTGTACGTTCAACACTCCTTTTGGTAGGTACTGATTTAAAAGGCCCCCGTTAGGTCTCACTTCAGCACCAGAAGTCTTTCATAGGACAGTCCAAACAGATATTTGAGACTGCGCCAGGCAGAAACGTGTGCTAATATGGAGTGCGATTCGTGAAGAGCACAACACAAGGTTGAAAGCCAGAACTAATGGGCTAAAGCTAAAGGCATACAAATGTGAATTCAGAAAGACAGAAATGACCTTCTTGGGTGAAAAACTAACATGTGGAGGTGTTTAGATAGACCAAAGAAAAGTCCCAGCCATCAAGAACATGTCACCGCCTACCGATCAAGAGGGTGCACAAAGGTCCTTAGGTATGGTTAACTATGTGGGCAAATTTGTACCTAATCTGGCAACTCACACGAGTCAGGTGAGACGCCTACTGTGTAAAACTACAGAGTGGTGTTGGAACAGTAATCACCAGAAAGAGGAGCTCATGGCATTGATCATGCAAGCTCCAGTGCTGAGGCTATGATGAAAAGCGCAAACCAAAATCTCAGCAGATGCCTCTAAAGCAGGTTTAGGCGCAGTGTTGTTACAGCAGTATGGCACTAGATGGCGCCCAGTCGCATATGCTTCCAGGGCTCTGACAACTTCTGAGTGTAACTATGCTCAGATTGAGAGAGAGGCTTTGGCACTGCCATATGCATGTGAGAAATTCCATGTGTTTATCTATGGTAAAACAATGTTGGCCGAAACAGATCATATACCTTTGGTTACTATTGCAAAGAAGGGTCTAACATGCACACCACCAATGGTACAGAGACTGTTTACAAAACTTCAGAAATATGACTTGCAACTCAAGTACAGGCCAGGGAAAGAATTGTTAGCGGCAGACACATTGTCCAGAGCTTTAGACAGCTCAGAACCAAACCAGATATACGAGCAGGACGAGACCATACATGTAAACCTTATCAGAAAGTTGCCCAGTCTCAGATGAAACGTGGACAGTTATTTCACATGCTACTGCAAAAGAAGATGTTTGCAAAAGGTGATTCAATCCATAACATGTGAGTGGTCTATACACGCTATACCACACCCTTATGGTCAATACAGGGATGAGCTATCTGTACTTGATGGAATTCTGTTTAAGGGTTCAATAATTGTGATACCAAGTGTGTTACAGAAAAACATGTTGATCAAAATACACAAGGGCCATCTAGGGATGGAAAGGTCAAAATGATGTGCATAAGCAGTGTTATTCTGGCCCAAGATGAATGCTGATATAGAGCAGACATTCAGAGCCTGTGAAACATGCTAGAAATACAGGTCAAAACAGCAGAGCCAATGTGGATTGAGGAAAAAGAGGTAATGAGACCATGGGGCAAAGTAGGAATATATCTCTTTTCTCTTGAGGGCAGGAGATGCATTATTGATGCGCTATTATGCTCATTACCCAGAGAGCTTTGCTGAAGGACACTACTGCTAGTCAGGTGATAACTCGCATTAAGTCATTCCTTGCTCGTCATGGGGTCGGAGACATAGTCCGTATGGAAAATGCCTCACAGTTCAGCTTTCAGTGATTTTGCTAAACTGTACGGGTTCAAGCATGTCACATCCAGCCCACTGTACCCACAGTCTAATGGGTTAGTCGAGAACGGTGTCAAAACAGTGAAACTGCTGCTTAAGAAAGCTCCCGACTCGGAAGATAGATTCGTATCTAGCTTTGTTAAACCACCGGGCTACTCCACTAAAACATGGCCTGTCTCCTGCAGAGCTGCTGTTCAACAGGAAACTCAATACTAGTTTGCCAGTACTCCTAGAAACAGAGAAGAATGACAAGGTCATTCTTAACAAACGGAGAGAAAAGAGTGACAAGAAAAGATACTATGACAAAGGGTCCAAGGTGCTCATTGCACACAGTCCAAATGATAGGGTGAAAATGCATGATGGTAAAACATGGAGCGCTGAGGCCTGTGTGGTGAAAACAGTGCTTACAGCATATGATGTAATGACACCTGGAGGAGTTACATACAGGATTTACAGACACTTTTTGTTATTATTTTATCTTGTGAGAGAAAAGGCATGGGGGATGTGGCATATTGTATCAGAGGTCACGTGACCACTTAGGGGAAGCGCAGCCCGCGCAGAAGAGCGGAAGATCTCAGCTCATTGCACAATACTTGTACGGCTCTGATTAACTTCAATAAAGAAGGACTTAAGTTTTAAAGAACAATTGTTTTCTTTAGTATTTCTTAGACAAGAAGATACAACACCTTTGTAGTGTTTTCTGGGCCAACACATCCTCTTCTCTCTCTCATGATCCTGAAATAAATATCCTTCCGCAGTGTGAACTCCACTTAAAGCAGCTGCCAGAATCACCCATCGCATCTGTAAAGTTGAAGATCATCAAGTCTTCACCATGCCTCTGTCAGCAACCATCATCAGTGGAGGGCAGAAGTTGGTTCTAGAATAGATTCATGCATTTTCTCAAGCAACAAATAGCCTTTGGACAGCTGGAGGATACCTTACATCCAATTTTGCTCAGTCATAATAAAATGCATACACGCTTATTTCTTTCCACATGAAGGATAGGGTTAGTATGTCCATATTACATGGAACTCACATTTATAAGCTATTACAAGATGTTGGATATTTATTTGTATTATTTATTTTTAGGATCTCAAATGGACAACAGTATATTTAGCAGACCATTTGCTCATCATGTCTTATCTTATGGCCTATTGTTTACAGTACATTAACACTAGGTGGCAGTGTGGGTAAGAGTATGGTGTATGCCTCAAGACCTTCATATACAATCATTGCACAAGACATAAATTTTTATGACACAAAGCTACATGCTGCAGCATTCAGAAGACGGACACAGAAGGTACAGTTGAAGTCGGAAGTTTACATACACTTAGGTTGGAGTCATTAAAACTCGTTTTTCAACCACTCCACACATTTCTTGTTAACCATCTATAGTTTTGGCAAGTCGGTTAGGACATCTACTTTGTGCATGACACAAGTCATTTTCCCAACAATTGTTTACAGACAGATCATTTCACTTATAATTCACTGTATCACAATTCCTGTGGGTCAGAAGTTTACATACGCTAAATTGACTGCCTTTAAACGGCTTGGAAAATTCCAGAAAATGATGTCATGGCTTTAGAAGCTTCGGATAGGCTAATTGACATAATTTGAGTCAATTGGAGGTGTACCTGTGGATGTATTTCAAGGCCTACCTTCAAACTCAGTGCTTGACATCATGGGAAAATCAAAAGAAATCAGCCAAGACCTCAGAAAACAAATTGTAGACCTCCACAAGTCTGGTTCATCCTTGGGAGCAATTTCCAAACGCCTGAAGGTACCACGCTCATCTGTACAAACAATAGTATGCAAGTATAAACACCATGGGAACACGTAGCCGTCATACCGCTCAGGAAGGAGACGCGTTCTGTCTCCTAGAGATGAACGTACTGTGGTGCGAAAAGTGCAAATCAATCCCAGAACAACAGCAAAGGACCTTGTGAAGATGCTGGAGGAAACAGGTACAAAAGTATCTATATCCACAGTAAAACAAGTCCTATATCCACATAACCTGAGAGGCCACTCAGCAAGGAAGAAGCCACTGCTCCAAAACCGCCATAAAAAAGCCAGACTACGGTTTGCAACTGCACATGGGGACAAATATCATACTTTTTGGAGAAATGTCCTCTGGTCTGATGAAACAAAAATATAACTATTTGGCCATAATGACCATCGTTATGTTTGGAGGAAAAAGGGGGAGGCTTGCAAGCCGAATAACACTATCCCAACCGTGAAGCATGGGGCGGGGCAGCATCATGTTGTGGGGGTGCTTTGCTGCAGGAGGGACTGGTGCACTTCACAAAATAGATGGCATCAGGAGGAAGTATAATTATGTGGCTATATTGAAGCAACATCTCAAGACAAAAAAAATCGAATGAATTGTGTGTTTGGTTTAGGCTTACCTTGGTGTGACGTTTTTATTTGGGCAGTTCAAAACATCAAAGCAACAACCCAGGGTAACCTACACGAAACAGATCTGATATGAAGTAGTTCTAAAACCCCAGATGGAAAATTAAGGATGAAAAACAATTGGCACCATTTCTGAATTTTATGACTTCAATGAATTCAAAACAACTGGGAGCTCAAAATGTGAATGAGCTCGGACTGGGAAAAATTGATTTGAACTGTCATCCAACTCGGAATTCCAACTCGGGAACTCTGCCCTCTTCCTGGAGCTCCGATTTTCCGACCTGAAGATCACTGATGTCATGATTTGACCTCTATAATGGCTAAATAGACACAGAAAAAACTATAACTAAACACATTATTTTTAATTTCAGTTGATTAAAACGAGAAGAGACAAAGGGTGTGTTCGTAAATACACTCTGGAGTGCCAGAGTTGGCTCTGTGCGCTCTGGGCTTCGTAAATTCAGAGTGTTGTCAGATTGTCTGTTCATAAATTCAGAGCGTTTCGCTCTCAAAGCGTTCAGAGCGCACAAGAGCATTCTGACCTCACAATGGAGGTCAAGCACCCAAACTAACTGGCTAAAGTTGTCTAACTTGCTAGCTACTTCCAGACACAAATGAGAGCTACTTCCAGCACCTCACTCTGACCATCTTACCTGTCCTAGGAGAGCTGGTTAGGTTGTTTTCAAATCAAAATGTATTTGTCACATGTGCCAAATACAACAGGTGTAGACCTTACAGTGAAATGCTTACTTACAAGCCCTTAACCAACAATGCAGTTTTAAGAAAATACCAAAAAAAAGTAAGAGATAAGAATAACAAATAATTAAAGAGCAGCAGTAATTAACAATAGCGGGGCTATATACAGCAGGTACCGGTGTTGAGGTAATTGAGGTAATATGTACATGTAGGTAGAGTTATTAAAGTGACTATGCATACATAATGACTTGTTATGGATAGGGGGCAGCATTTTCACGTTTGGATGAAAAGCGTGCCCAGAGTAAACTGCCTGCTACTCAGTCCCAGTTGCTAATATATGCATATTATTAATAGATTTGAATAGAAAACACTCTGAAGTTTCTAAAAACTGTTTGAATGATGTCTGTGAGTATAACAGAACTCATATGGCAGGCAAAAACCTGAGAGAAAATCCAACCAGGAAGTGGGAAATCTGAGGTTGGTCGTTTTTCAACTCATTTCTTATTGAATATACAGTGGGATATGGGTCATGTTGCACTTCCTAAGGCTTCCACTAGATGTCAACAGTCTATAGAACCTTGTTTGATGCTTCTACTGTGAAGTGGGGCCGATTGAAAGTGGAATGAGTCCGAGGTCTAGCAGAATGCTTTGAGCTCGTGACGCTCGTTCATGTGAGAGCGAGCTCTGTTCCACTGCTTTTCTGAAGACAAAGTTATTCTCCGGTTGGAACATTATTGTAGATTTATGTTAAAAACATCCTAAAGATTGATTCTATACTTTGTTTGACATGTTTCTAAGGACTGTAATATGACTTTTCGTCTGAACTTTTGCCTGGACCTGCCCGCGCGTCGTGAGTTTAGATTGTGTACTGAACGGGAAAACCCAAAGGAGTAATTTGGACATAAATTATGGACTTTATGGAACAAATCAAACATTTATTGTGGAACTGGGATTCCTGGGAGTGCATTCTGACGAAGATCATCAAAAGTAAGTGAATATTTATAATGCTATTTCTGACTTATGTTGACTCCAACATGGCGGATATCTTCTTGGGTTGTGTTGGTCTCTGAGCACCGTACTCTGATTATTGCATGGTTTGCTTTTTCCATAAAGTTTTTCTAAAATCTGACACAGCGGGTGCATTAAGGAGAAGTATATCTTTAAATCTATGAATAACACTTGTATCTTTTATCAATGTTTATTATGAGTATTTCTGTGATTTGATGTGGATCTGTGCAAATTCACGGGATGTTTTGGAGGCAAAGCCAAATGTAAACTGAGGTTTTGGGATATAAATATGAACTTGATCGAACAAAACATACATATATTGTGTAACATGTTGTCCCGGGAGTGTCACCTGATGAAGAATATCAAAGGTTAGTGATTCATTTTATCAATATTTCAGCTTTGTGAAAATCACTGTATGCTTTCTGTGACTCGTTGCTGACCTAACATAATGATATGTTTTGCTTTCGCCTAAAAGCTTTTTTGAAATCGGACACTGTGGTTGGATTAACGAGAATTGTATCTTTAAAATGGTGTCTAATACTTGTATGTTTGAGAAAATGTAATTATGAGATTTCTGTTGATTGAATTTGGCGCCCTGCAATTTCATTGGCTGTTGGCGACAGGATAACAGAGAGTAGCAGCAGCGTAGAATGGGGGGAGGCAATGCAAGTAGTCTGGGTAGCCATTTGATTAGATGTTCAGGAGTCTTATGGCTTGGGGGTAGAAGCTGTTTAGAAGCCTCTTGGACCTAGACATGGTGCTCCGGTACCGCTTGCCGTGCGGTAACAGAGAAAACAGTCTATGAATAGGGTGGCTGGAGTCTTTTACAATTTTGAGGGCCTTCCTCTGACACAGCCTAGTATAGAGGTCCTGGATGAAAGGAAGCTTGGCCCCGGTGATGTACTGGGCCATACCCACTATCCTCTGGAATACAACTTTCCCGAAGCGGATCCTTTGTTCGGACCTCCACCCTGGACGTGGGATCTTGTCCCAGAGGCCGATCCAAAACAACGTGGACGGAGCGACCTACTTACTTAATTAAGAAAAAAAATATTGATTCGTTATTTTACCAGGTAAGTTGACTGAGAACACGTTCTCATTTACAGCATCGACCTGGGGAATAGTTACAGGGGAGAGGAGGGGGTTGAAAGAGCCAATTGTAAACTGGGGATTATTAGGTGACCGTGATGTTTGAGGGCCAGATTGGGAATTTAGCCAGGACACCGGGGTTAACACCCCTACTCTTACGATAAGTGCCATGGGATCTTTAATGACCTCAGAGAGTCAGGACACCCGTTTAACGTCCCATCCGAAAGACGGCACCCTACACAGGGCAGTGTCCCCAATCACTGCCCTGGGGCATTGAGATATTTTTAGACCAGAGGAAAGAGTGCCTCCAACTGGCCCTCCAACTCCACTTCCAGCAGCATCTGGTCTCCCATCCAGGGACTGACCAGGACTAAAAACTCACATATGCAGATAACATCTATGCTGGCTGGGTATCATACAGGTTTTTAGCAAATGTTCGAAAAAGGCCCCTTCACAAAAGATATTGTGTCAAATCCTGTCAAATCCTGGTCAGACTTAGAAGGTGAGCACACCATACACCGCTTCCGAGCATATTTCTCACCAATGTCCAATCGCTAGACAACAAGGTGAACAAAATTAGGGCACGAGTTGCCTTCCAGAGAGACATCAGAGATTGTAACATTCTCTGTTTCACGGAAACATGGCTCACTCGGGATATGTTGTCAGAGTCGGCAACCCGGATTCTTCACGCATCGCGCCGACAGAAACAAACATCTCTCTGGTAAGAAGAAGGGCGGGGGGTGTATGCCTTATGATTAACGACTCATGGTGTGATCATAACAGTATACAGGAACTTAGTCCTTTTGTTCACCTGACCTAGAATTCCTTACAATCAAATGCGGACCACATAATCTTCCAAGAGAATTCTCTTCGATTATAGTCACAGCCGTGTATATGCCCCCCAAGCAGATACCTCGACGGCCCTGAAAGAACTTCACTGGACTCTATGTTAACTGGAAATCATACATCCTGAGGTTGCATTTATTGTAGCTGGGGATTTTAACAAAGCTAATCTGCGAACAAGGCTTCCTAAATTCTATCAGCATATCGAATGCGCGACACGGGCTGGTAGCATTCTCGACCATTGCTACTCTAACTTCTGCGATGCATGTTGCTCCCAGCCTACAGAAAGAAACTAAAACAGGAAACGCCCGTGTTCAGGTCTATCCAATGCTTGTCTGACCAATCGGATTCCATGCTTCAAGATTGCTTCGATCACGTGGACTGGGATATGTCCGGGTAGCCTCAGACAACAACATTGATGTATACGGTGACTCGGTGAGTGAGTTTATGAGCAAGTGCATTGGTGATGTTGTACGCACTGTGACGATTAAAACCTTTCTAAGCAGAAACCGTGGATTGATGGCAGTATTCGCTCAACTGAAACTGAAGTTTTGAACTGAAACCACCGCTTTTAATCACGGCAAGGCGACTGGAGACATGACCGAATACAAACAGTGTAGCTATTCCCTCTACAAGGCAATCAAACAAGCAAAGCGTCAGCATAGAGACAAAGTAAAGTCGCAATTCAACGGCTCAAACACAAGACGTATGTGGCAGGGTCTACAGTCAATCACGGATTACAAAAAGAAAACCAGCCCCGTCGCGGACATGGACATCTTGCTCCCACAAATTAAGCAACTTCTTTGCTCGCTTTGAGGACAATACAGTGCCACTGACACGGCCCGCTACCAAAGCCTCTGGGCTCTCCTTCACCGTGGCCAACATGAGTAAAACATTTAAATGTGTTAACCATCGCAATGCTGCCGGCCCAGACGACATCCCTAGCAGCGTCCTCAGAGCATGCGCAGACCAACTGGCTGGTGTGTTTATAGACATATTCAATTAATCCCTATCTCAGTCTGCTGTCCCCACATGCTTCAAGATGGCCACCTGTTCACAAGGAAGCTAAGGTGACTAAACTAAATGACTATCGCCTCGTAGCACTCACTTCCGTCATCATGAAGTGCTTTGAGAGACTAGTCAAGGACCATATCACCTCCACCCTACCTGACCAGACCCACTCCAATTTGCTTTCCGCCCCAAAAGGTCCACAGGCGACGCATTTTCGCAATCACACTGCACACTGCCCTAACCCATCTGGACAAGAGGAATACCTATGTAAGAATGCTGTTCATCGACTAAAGCTCAACGTCTAACCATAGTACCCTCCAAACTCGTCATTAGGCTCGAGATCCTGGGCCTCGACCCCGCCCTGTGCAACTGGGTCCTGGACTTCCTGACGGGCCGCCACCAGGTGGTGAGGGTAGGTAACAACATCACCACCCCGCTGATCCTCAACACTGGGGTTCCACAAGAGTGCATTCTCAGCCCTCTCCTGTACTCCCTGTTCAGCCATGATTGTGTGGCCATGCACAACCTCCAACTCAATCATCAAGTTTGCAAACGACACTACAGTGGTAGACTTGGTTACCAACAACGACGAGACGGCCTACTGGGAGGAGGTGAGGGCCCTCAGAGTGTGGTGCAGGAAAATAACCTCACACTCAATGTCAACAAAACAAAGGAGATGATCGTGGACTTCAGGAAACAGAAGAGGGAAATGGTGAAATGGTCTGAAACTGAAATGGTCCACCCACAAAGACAGCGTGGTGAGGAAGGCGCAGCAGCGCTTCTTCAACCTCAGGTGTCTGAAGAAATTTGGCTTGTCACCAAAAACAGTCACAAACTTTTACAGATGCAAAATAGAGAGCATGTTGTCGGGCTGTATCACCGCCTGGTACGGCAACTGCTCCGCCCACAACCGTAAGGCTCTCCAGAGGGTAGTGAGGTCTGCACAACGCATCACCGGGGGCAAACTACCTGCCCTTCAGGACACCTACACCACCCGATGTCACAAGAAGGCCAAAAAGATCATCAAGGACAACAACCACCCGAGCCACTGCCTGTTCACTCCACTATCATCCAGAAGGCGAGGTCAGTACAGGTGCATCAAAGCGGGGACCGAGAGACTGAAAAACAGCTTCTATCTCAAGGCCATCAGACTGTTAAACAGCCATCACTAACATATACTGGCTGCTGCCAACATACTGACTCATCTCTAGCCACTTTAATAATTAAAAAATGTATGTAATAAATGTATCACTAGCCTCTTTAAACAATGCCACTTTATATAATGTTTACATACCCTACATTACTTATCTCATATGTATATACTGTACTCTATACCATCTACTGCATCTTGCCTATGCCATTTGGCCATCGCTCATTCATATATTTTTATGTACATATTCTAATTCATTCCTTTACACTTGTGTTTATAAGGTAGTTGTTCTGAAATTGTTAGGTTAGATTACCTATTAGATATTACTGCATGGTTGGAACTAGAAGCACAAGCATTTCGCTACACTCGCATTAACATCTGCTAACCATGTGTACGTGACAATTTGATTTGTTAATTGACTACAGCTCAGCATTTAACACCATAGTACCCTCCAAACTCATCATTAAGCTCGATACACTGGGTCTCGACCCCGCCCTGTGCAACAGGGTCCTGGACTTTTTGACGGGCCGCCCCCCAGGTGGTGAGGGTAGGAAACAACATTTCCACCCCGCTGATGCTCAACACTGGGGCTCAACAAGGGTGCATTCTCAGCCCTTTCCTGTACTCCCTGTTCACCCATGACTGCGTGGCCATGCACGCCTCCAACTCAATCATCAAGTTTTCAAATCGACACTACAGTGGTTGGCTTGATTACCAATGTCGTGTCTTTGTCTATGCCGGATTAAGTGATATGACATGCTATTCTATAAAATCATTTCTCTGTAATTAATATTACCTGGTTAAGCTAATCAAGTAAATAATTAACTAGAAATTCGGGGCACCACAAAATAACGTTTATAGAGCTGTTATCTTCCGGATAAACTCTTAAAGACCTAGTAATCTTTTACATCAATAGCAATCAATATTTAATCCTCGCCTTATTTCAGTCTCATCTGAAAGTTGTAAATTCTTATTATCTTCACAAATTATTTTCACGGTTATCTTCACGAACCCTGGCTAACAAGTTGAATCAGCAATACAACATTTGGTTTTATTATTTATTTACTAAATACCTAACTAATCACACAGAATTACATATACACAGAATGAATCTGGTGAACGATGCCGATATAGCGGCTGGTTACACAAAGAAAAGGGGGGGGTTTGAGTGAAAGAGCGGGAAGACTGAGGAACAAAGGGAGAAGCTCTCCATATCGTAAACAGTATCTTATGCATTCTAAATTACCGGCCATTTCGAAAAGGAAAATGCAATAAATATTTACTCTGAGCTGCGCTTCGATCGGTTGGTCGTAGATGGGAGGCCGGGTTGTCCTTTGAAGAATATCTGGTGGTAGAATGGATACTTGGTAGTACCGTTGTCGTGTGGTAGAACAAATACTCTGTCCGTCCTCTCCTAGCCCACGTCTACAGTTGCTGCGCTAACGTGACGGCTAGGAGGTATCACTTCTTTTGTGAATAAGAGTTCAAAGTTCATACCAAGTTGCCATACTTTAAGCTCATGCTATATTCTGGCTGGTATAGTCAAAATTCATCCTTTCGGCGTGTTGACCGTCATCTTCACGTTCAAATTCGATGCTGATTTCGTTAGGTTATCTGAGCCCTTTTAACGTAGAACCGTCACCCTAACGTCCTCGGAACAGAAAGTTACATTTTTGTCAAGGGGATAATATAGGATTGGGAGAGAGGGCCGTATTTCACAGTTTACACCCAGTGTCTGTTCACATGGGCGGGGCCTCTGAGTGAGCAGAGTGGTGTTCTTCTGACAAACCGTTCTCTCATTAAGAAGCTAAAATTACATTTAATCTTTTCACAAATTGTTTCATATTTAAACATTTAAATTGCACAACAATTCCATGTGAATCTGATAACTAGAATGTGTCGACTTTCCAAGATACAGTTTATGTCATCCTGTCATTAATAATAATGTCTCAGACAACAACTGATCTGAGATCATATTCATTAAGTACCAACGCATATTTTCAACTGGTTGGATTACCGAAATATGGTTCCGTTTCCCATCTTTTGATGTCACCAGACTCTCCATGTTAACAAAGGGATTTTCAATAGTCACATCGGTAGAGTAGAGAGAGGAAAAAGGGGAAAGGTATTTATGGGGGTCATAAACCTCCCCCATCAAGCCAACGTCATGACAGTCCCCCCATGTTGGGATCAATCGTGCGATTAACCTGCACGTTGCAAATCAACATAAAAATGACCCTGGGCTGTCCTGGTTGTGGACCATCGCACACACACACACACACTCATGAAATATATCATTACATTTCCTCCCAAATGAACGGCATTGTGGCACTAACTGATGGTTGTATGGGGAAGTTGTTTATGGCTCTAACACTTTCTACGTGCCGAAGAAAATGAAACAAACTGAAATGAAAGCATAAACAAAACAAAATATAGTTATGCCACCTTAATCATCTAATTGGACTGTATTCTATATACGCCCATGGTCTTGGCAAAATGACCCTATCATGGCATTGTCTAATGTCATATCTAGGGCTTTCCTAATTTGCGGGGTGTTGCCTAGGCTACTATCCTAAATTGATAACTACATGATAAGTCTACAGCTGTAAGGCACTAGTTTTGGGCAGTCTACAGGGATTACCTATGGACTTCTGGGGGAAAAAAATGGTGAGTACTGTAGCTGTAGAGTCAAAGGCCTCAAAATAAACGTTCAACTTTACTAAGGCTGGTATTTTGCTCGGACCCTTAAGTGATCCAAGCATAAATCCTAATTGGATGTTCCGTTGTGCATGTGCGTTTATGCTTACACAAGCCTGCTTGTCAAGGGAAGAAAATCAAGTATCATGGCACATTACAACTTGTTCAGAATGAGTCTGACGTAGTCAGGTAATTTTCAGGTCTATGCCTGGAGGTCAGTCAGAATTGGTGTCGAAGGAGTCTGTAGTGGTTTTACTACCAGTCACTGTCTTCCACTGTTGTAGTGGTGGTAGGTATGAAGAAGTCTACTTCATAGCTATGTTATCCACGGAGGAGCTACGGAAGTACGGAAGTACTCTCTAAGCACGGAACCAGTCGTACGCGGTGTGATCATGGTTCATGACTTCTAATAACTTTTCTCCTGAACAGTGGGTTCTATTTATTAGTGGCGTGCGTTAACCATTGGAAGAGTGCAATGCAGATTCCCTTCCCCGTGTTGCACTCTGAGTGACTCCTATGTTGCTATTATCAATAGCATTTTAACTTGTGAGGTTACCAATCCTTTTACTGAGTGTTGCTGGACTGACTGTTGTATTGGTACTGGTAGTCAAGGGGACCAGTTGTCCTACCGATTTATTCTGAAATGTTATCCTACAGGAATACATGATTAGAGAATTTTACTAGTTGTCTTGTAGTGGCTACTACACATGGCAAGGAATGATTATTGTTGCCATTGGTTTTGGAGGTGGACAAGTTCACTGGACTTCCTTTACGACCAGTGTGGTACACCTCAGTACTATCTTAGATGTGTTCTAAGATAATCCCCGTCTAGGGGCCTGTCTGCTCCTCACTGTTCTCATAGGGGAGTTTACAAATAGATTTGATTTATGCTCTGGTGGCCTCGTACAGTGTTGTCCGTAGTCTCGACCCCCCCCACCGGCCTCGATGAGGCTCATCATGGGTCTGGGCTACCATTCCCCCCTTTGTGTCTCGGGACCCCCCCACCAGCTGGTGGTGTTGGTATCCGAGGCGCAAACGGAAAGTTCGAACCCTATGTACGAGTTGTCAGTGGCCGCGTTATTATGAGAATGGCGGTAACCTTTCAACCAAATCTCCTGGTGTTTGTGCTTCAAAACGGTGGTGACTGAGGCCTGTCAGTCACCACCACGTCCGCGTGTGGTAACCTCTTCAGTACCTGCGAACTGAGACGAGGATATCGGTCTGTGATATCGCAAAGTGTTTCACCAGTGGGAGTCATCGGGTCAGTTGTTGGACTGACGCCATTAGTGTCATTGTAAGGGGTGACAGTCCCCCACAAAGCGGAAGGTGTATCATTGGAAGCAGAGTATACTCTGCGCATCGATGTTTTTCTTGCTGAGACGACCGCAGTGCTTGCGGAAGAAGGGCAAGAGAAGTTTATCTCAGCTACCGTATTGCACGACTGCAAGGAGGAGGGAAGTTGATCCTTCACAGAGACAGCTGGCTCGAAATCATGGAAATAATGGTCAATCAGATTGGCTGATGGAATGTGTCAAGATATCGTAATATCTCCTTGGATTGGATTCTTCACCAAGAGGTTTCTAAACGTCTTTTTCCCAAGGGGTGCTTTTGACAGATACCCCTCATGAATGACTGCGTTGCAGCTAGCGTTAGGGGACGACAGTATGGTCAGTGGAGAAGGCACTGTGGCCTGTGACCATACCTGCTTGGTTTTCTGAACCATCAATGGGAGTAACTGATCCATCAAGTCTGCTCCAAGTAGCAGGGGTAACGTTTCAGGCTGGTAACATACACAGGGTGAACGAGCGATACGTCCTGGAAGTGTAGTTTCAGCCTGACTCTCAATGTGAGAGGCGAGGTAGCCTGAGTGACCCCTCGAAGTGTAGTGTCGCATTGTTCCACTTTTAAACAACATTTAGCTGGCTTCAAAGCCCTTTTGAGATCATCGAACAATGTTTGAGAGATGAGTGATCTTGTCTCACCCGAATAAATTAGCGCATGACAAGTTAAGCAGTCCTCCAGGACCGTTTCCAGGTATGGGCGTTTAGATTCGTGATTAGTGGACATATTCCCCACAAAGTCGAGTGGTCGTACGCAACGACGTGATGTGTCATTTCTGTTCAAGGTGGAAGCAGATCGACTTTTCAGATCTTGAGTGGCTTGACTTTAACGAAGCGTTTAACCTTTTCTTCTTAATCTTTGTATCAGAGTCTATAGACAAAGCCCGTGGGCTTGTTTCTTAATCAAGCGGGCCCTGGATAGGGTCTTGAATGAGAGCGGTAGAAATTTGAATTTTAACGTCCTTACTATGGCTGTTAATTCTTGTGAACCTGTTGTCCGTTAATTCCCCGTCTAGTCCTTGTGACTTATCTTTTACCCTTTTCTCAAATGTTTCTCGCTTTAGTTCTTCACGTAGTGTAACTTCTGGAGAACATTGGTCTACGTTTTGATCGTCCTTCAACCCTTTATTACCCGTGTGCTCTGACACTTTGTGTAGGTTGGGTGCAGAAAAGTAGCGAACAGGTCAATTGTACCGGTAGTCGTTTTGATGGCGACGTACTTTACAGTTATTTAGACTATTGGTTATTGGATTTGTGGTTTCGGGGTAGAAACCGTTGTTGTGCATTATCACTCAATGCTCCAATACCTGATAATGCACCCTCTAACTGGAGTGAGTGCTCCTGGTCAAACTTCAAAACCGAGTGGCCAGGGCTCTTAGCGTTGCGAGTTTTTGATGCCTCAAAAGCTGTGCTTGCAAGCTCTCTGAGGTGTAGGATAGGCAAGCCAACATGGGCTGCATGGACCAAGTAGGTAATGAAGGTGGGATACATGTTCGACAGAAACATTTGTTTGAATGGTAACAGCTCTTCCATTCCTGTTTCAGTGAGTAGGCCAAAGTAAGCTGAACAAAGCCTATGATAGTAAGCTTGTGTGTCACGCCCTGGCCATAGAGAGGCTTTTATTCTCTATTTTGGTTAGGCCAGGGTGTGACTAGGGTGGGCATTCTAGTTTCTTTATTTCTAGGTTTTCTGTTTTCTAGGTTTTGGCCTGGTATGGTTCTCAATCAGGACAGCTGTCTATCTTTGTCTCTGATTAGGAATCATACTTAGGCAGCCTGTTTTGCCACCTTAGTTGTGGGTAGTTGTCTGTGTTAGTGGCCTGTATAGCCCTAGTCAGATTTTGGTATTTCTTGTTTTGTTTGTGACATTTATAATATTAAAAGAAATGTACGCTCACAACGCTGCACCTTGGTCCTGTCATTTCCATGACGACGTTCGTGACATTGTGGGTGTTTGTTCCGAGCTTGTTTAACCATGTTAGCCAGTGAGCTATCGTGTTTGCCAGTCGCAAAACCACTGAATTCTAATTTCAAGTTGTGGCAAGTTTAGCGTAGTCATTTACCATGTGTTGCTGTTGTAGGCGAATGAACCTCGTCACGTGTCTTTTCGACGTTCGCCTCAACAGGTAAACCCTGTCAGAACCCGTAGCGTTCGGGTAGCCACCCAACGCGTCCTTTATGTCAGCTAGGAATGTCTCAATATCGTTCGGCTGACCTGGAACGGGGTCAAAGGTGGGGAAATTCTTGACGAGTTTGTCAAGGTATTCTGCGTCAAGCGGGCGGAGAGGGTTGGCTTCATCCTGTGGGGAAATTGGGGCCGTTCCGGAGCCCTGTACGCTGTAGAGCGTGACCATTCTGGACTTCCTCCAGATGGTATCCAAGGGTGGTATTCCGCTGCATTGCAGAGTCCACTTGAGCATTTAGAGTACTGATTTTGGACACGTGAGTGTCGCACTTGCTCCTTTCGGTCTAAAACTTATCTGTGATGGTTTGCAGATAGAGGTCTCGAGAGATTCAGTGATGAGATTTCTTCTGCTTGCTTAGAAATCAAAATTTCCATCTTCATCACCCGAGTTCTCTCAACATTCATTTGGTCAGCGACTTCAATGAGTTCTGCTGATTTCTCATCGAACTTAGTCATTGTGTTCATTAGCCTCTCTTGGGTATGTGAGATGTTAGCGTCCCACCTCTTCAACAGCCAGTGAAACTGCTGGGAGCCAAATTCAAATACAGAAATACTCATTATAAAAATTCAGAAAACAAAACATATTTTACATAGGTTTAAAGATTAACTTCTTGTGAATCCAACCACGGTGCCAGATTTTAACCTGTCTAGGATCAGCGTGGCGCTAGCGGCACACCCCCCCCCCCCCCCACTGAAAAACCAGTGCCGCGAAATTCAAAAAAAATATTTTTTTTAAATATTTAACTTTCACACATTAAAGTCCAATACAGCTAATGAAAGACACAGATCTTGTGAATCCAGTCAACATTTCCGATTTTTAAAATGTTTTACAGGGAAGACACAATATGTAAAGATGTACATCTATTACCTAAAAACACATTAGCATAATCCACCATCTTTTATTTGTCCACCAACACCAGTAGCCATCACCAATTCGGCTAAACTAAGATATTTATAGCCCCTAACCAACAAAAAAACTCATTAGATGACAGTCTGATAACATATTTATGGTATGGGATAGGTTTTGTTAGAAAAAAGTGCATATTTCAGGTAGATGGCATAGTTTACAATTGCACCCACCATCACAAATGGACTAGAATAATTACAATGAGCAACGTGTTTACCTAACTACTAATCATCAAACATTTCGTAAAAATACACAGCATACACGAATCGAAAGACACAGATCCTGTGAATACAGACAATATTTCAGATTTTCTAAGTGTCTTACAGCGAAAACACAATAAATCGTTATATTAGCTTAGCACATAGCAATTAGCAGCCCAGCATTGATTCTAGCCAAAGTGAGCGATAAAAGTCAACATCGCCAAAAGATATTAATTTTTTCACTAACCTTCTCAGAATTCTTCCGATGACACTCCTGTAACATCACATTACAACATGCATATACAGTTTGATCGAAAATGTTTATATTTAGCCACCAAAATCATGGTTAGACAATGTGAAATGTAGACAAGCTGGTAAAGAAAATGTCCGTGTGCCACTTAGACAGTGATCTACTCTTATACATAAATACTCATAAACGTGACTAAAAAATATAGGGTGGACAGGGATTGATAGACAATTTAATTCTTAATACAATTGCGTTATTACATTTTTTAATTTATCCTTACTTTTCAATACAGTTTGCGCCAAGCGAAGCTACGTCAAAAAACATGGCGTCCTAAGCCACTAAAATGTTTCGACAGAAACACGATTTATCATAATAAAAATGTCCTACCTTGAGCTGTTCTTCCATCAGTATCTTGGGCAAAGGATCCTTTCTTGGGAGAAATCGTCTTTTGGTGGAAAGCTGTCCTCTTGCCATGTGGAAATGTCAACTGCGTTCGGGATGAACTGAAAAGCGTGCCCAACTTTTCACATCGTTGCAAAAATAAATGTCCCAAAATCGCACTAAACGGATATAAATTGCTATAAAACGCTTTAAATTAACTACCTTATGATGTTTTTAACTCCTATAACGAGTGAAAAGATGACCGGAGAAATATAACAGGCTAAACTAACGCTTGGAACAGGTGCGCGCCGGTGTCCTCTAGGCTCATGACGCAGCTCCCAAAGAATGACTAGCTTCAGGGTTTTTTCATTTGTAGGGCCTGTGAACGCGCAATCGACCCCGTTGGAATCGTCATCACGTAAAGGCATCCAGGGGAAGACGTAAGAAGTGTCCGTATAGTCATAGCAACGACAGTGCCCTTTTAACTGACTTCAGAAGAGTGGCCAACATTTCTCAAATCTGACTCCATGTCAGGGAAATTGCTGTAGAATGGGCTCTGTTCCACTTAGAGACAAAATTTCAACTCCTATAGAAACTATAGACTGTTTTCTATCCAATAATAATAATAATATGCATATTGTACGATCAAGGATTTTGTGGGAAGCCGTTAAAAAAATTAGCCAAATTAGCATAAATAGTCTAAACAGCGCCCCCATCCCCAACAGGTTAAAAATGCTTTACGGCGAAAGCATACCTTACGATTATTTGAGAACATAGCCCACTAGACAAATCATTACAAACAGTAACCAGCCAAGTAGAACAGTTACACAAGTCAGAAATAGAGATAAAACTAATCCAGTACCTTTGATGATCTTCATATGGTTGCACTCAGCAGACATTAATTTACTCAATAAATGGTCCTTTTGTTCGATAAAGTGTCTTTATATCCAAAAACCTCAGTTTTGTTTGCGCGTTTTCTTCAGTAATCCACAGGCTCAAACGCTGTCAAAACAGGAAGACAAAAGAAACCAAATTGTATCCGTAAAGTTCATAGAAACATGTCAAACGATGTTTATATTCAATCCTCAGGTTGTTTTTAGCCTAAATAATCAATAATATTTCAACCGGACAATAACGTCGTCAGTTTAAAAGGTAAACAAGAAACGCAATCTCTCGGTCTCGCGCATAAAAAAGCTTTGTGACACTTTAGGGTCCACTCATTTAGACTGCTCTTACTTCTTCATTTTTCAGAATTTTCAGAAAACTACAAAACCCCCCAAAAAACTACTTCCTGAATGGATTTTTCTCAGGTTTTCGCCTGCCAAATTAGTTCTGTTATACTCACAGACACTATTTTAACAGTTTTGGAAACTTTAGAGTATTGTCTATGCAAAACTACCAGTTATATACATATCATATCTTCTGGGCCCGAGAAGCAGGCAGTTTAATTTGGGCATGCATTCATCCAAAATTCCGAATGCTGCCCCTACCCTAGAGAAGTTAACTGATCATCTTTGGTCTTCAGAATTTGGAGTAGAACATTGTTACCTTGAGTAACGTTCAACAAAACTGCCCGCATGTTATCAAATTGTCTACTCCTGTTTGTAGATAACTCAACAGATTTATCTAGTTTGGAGTGGACTACATCGTATTTAGTTTTGGCTAAATCGAGTTGTTCCTGGAGACAACGATTTTGTTGGAGAGTTTGGCTATGCCGGATTAAGTGATATCTCATGCTATTCTATAAAATAATTTCTCTGTAATTAATATTACCTGATTAAGCAAATCAGGTAAATAATTAACTAGAAAGTTGGGGCACCACGAAATAATGTTTATAGAGCTGTTATCTTCCGAATAAACTCTTAAAGACCTAGTCAAGGGGCCTCCCGGGTGGCGCAGTGGTCTCTGCTCCACCAGAGTCTCTGGGTTCGCGCCCAGGCTCTGTCGTAGCTGGCCGCGACCGGGAGGTCCATGGGGCGATGCACAATTGGCCTAGTGTCGTCCGGGTTAGGGAGGGTTTGGCCGGTAGGAATATCCTTGTCTCATCGCGCTCCAGCGACTCCTGTGGCGGGCCGGGCACAGTGCGCGCTAACCAAGGAGGCCAGGTGCACGGTGTTTCCTCCGACACATTGGTGCGGCTGGCTTCCGGTTTGGAGGCGCGCTGTGTTAACTTCTTGCGACTATAGGGGGTGCTGTTTCAAATTAGCATAATTGTCTCTACAGATGAAACGGCTTCCTACTCAATTCTTGATCGTACAATATGCATATTATTGTTATTATTGGATAGAAAACACTATCTAGTTTCTATAGCCGTTTGAATTATGTCTCTGAGTGGAACAGAACTCTTTCTACAGCGAAATCCATGACAGGTTTTGCGAAGGTCTGAGAGCGAAGCTCTGATCTCAGTTCAGTTTAAAGGGGTGTGTATATCCTATGGAACGACACGAACTGCACCCGCCTTCCCCTGGATGTCAGTAACCAATGAGAAGTGGAATGGGCTTCCTGCGTAGCTCTCAGAGGTTATAAAACACCAAGGAGTGAGGTACGCCATCTTTTCGAGGTTGAACTTTACGCAGAGAGAGACCCCGGGATGCCATTTTCGAGCGCGCAGTAATGAACTTTAGATATATCAGTCTGTAATTTAATTTGATATAGGTGTTAGAAACATCATAACGAAGCTATTTGAAACCGAGTTATATCAGATTATGCGAGTATATTGCTATTTTTCGGAATTTCCTCAGTATTGCGTAATGAGGATTTGGACACGTTAGCTAATGTTAGCAATTGTTAGCTATAGTTAGCTGCTATATCAGAAGTTGAATGCAACGTTTTACAACCAAGCAACGATTCTTTTGGACAAAAGTACCACTTGGCCAAGATTCCGATGGAAGCTCGTCGAAAGTAAGAGCTATTTATGATGTTATTCCATTTTTATGTGGAAAAATGTAAACTCAATAACGGTAAATAGTGACGCCATTATTGCGGCACTAGTCTGTCTGTAACGCACACTGTATGTCTAGTAACGTTAATTTTAAAAATCTAACTTAGCGGTTGCATTAATAACTAATGCATCTTTCATTTAATGGCCAACCTGTATTTTTTTTGTCAAGTTTCTGAATAGTTTTCGATAAAAATAGTTGTATTATCATGATGCTGCCGGGCAGATTGCTTGAGTAGTTGGACAGTATTTCCATTGTGTAAGCACGATTTGTGCCGCTAAATATGCACATTTTCGATCAAACCGTATATGTATGTTGTAATGTGATGTTACAGGAGTGTCATCTGAAGAATTCTGAGAAGGTTAGTGAAAAAATATATATATTTTGGCGATGTTTACGTCATCGCTCTCTTTGGCTAGAATCAATGCTCTGGTAACGTTTGCATATGTGGTATGCTAATATAACGATTTATTGTGTTTTCGCTGTAAGACACTTAGAAAATCTGAAATATTGTCTGTATTCACAGGATCTGTGTCTTTCGATTAGTGTATGCTGTGTATTTTTACGAAATGTTTGATGATTAGTAAGTAGGTAAACACGTTGCTCTATGTAGTTATTCTAGTCCATTTGTGACGGTGGGTGCAATTGTAACCTATGACATCTACCTGAAATATGCAAATTTTTCTAACAAAACCTATCCTATACCATAAATATGTCATCACACTGTCATCTGAGGAGGTTTTTTCTTGGTTAGTGGCTATCAATATCTTAGTTTAGCCGAATTGGTGATAGCTACTGGTGTTGAGAGAAAATGGTGGAAAAGAAAAATGGTGATTTTTGCTAACGTGTTTAGCTAATAGATTTACATATTGTGTCTTCCCTGTAAAACATTTTAAAAATCTGAAATGGTGGCTTTATTCACAGGATCTGTATCTTTCATTAGGTGTCTTGGACTTGTGATTTAATGAAATTTAGATGCTACTATTTAATTGTGACGCTATGCTAGCGATGCTAATCAGTGTGGGGGGGGGGGGGGGAGCTCCCGGACCCGGGGTAGGTGCTCGGTAGAGGTTAAGAAGCAGTGCGGCTTGGTTGGGTTGTGCTTCGGAGGACGCATGGCTTTCGACCTTCGTCTCTCCCGAGCCCGTACGGGAGTTGTAGCGATGAGACAAGATAGTAATTACTAGCGATTGGATACCACGACAATTGAGGAGAAAAGGGGATAAAATTTGAAAAAAATAAATAAAAAAAAGACCTAGTCATCTTTTACATCAATAGCAGTCAATATTTAATCCTCGCCTTATTTCAGTCTCATCTGAAAGTTGTAAATTCTTGGTTATCTTCACGAACTCTCGCTAACAAGTTGAATCAGCAATACAAAATTTGGTTAAATTATTTATTTACTAAATCCCTAACTAATACACAGAATGAATCATACATTGATGGACCTGGTGAACGATGCCGATATAGCGGCTGGTTACACAAAGAAAAGGGGGGTGTAGAGTGAAAGAGCGGGAAGACTGAGGAATAAAGGGAGAAGCTATGCTATGCGTTCTAAATTACCGCCAATTTCGAAAAGGAAAATGCAATCATCCGGATGTGAAAATACTTCCCCCTACCTAAGAGAGGTTAAGCAGGTAAACATTCACAAAGCCGCGAGGCAAGACGGATAACTCGGATTACTCAAGCATGCGCGGACCAACTGGCATGTGTCTTCACTGACATTTTCAACGTCTCCCTGACTGAGTCTGTAATACCTACATATTTCAAGCAGACCACCATAGTCCCTGTGCCCAACGAATCGAAGGTAACCTGCCTAAATGATTACCACCCCGTAGCACTCACGTTGGTAGCCATGCAGTGCTTTGAAGGGCTGGTCATGGCTCACATCAACAGCATCCTCCCAGATACCCTAGACCCACTCCAATTTGCAGACCGCCCCAACAGATCCACAGATGACACAATCTGAATCGCACTCCACACTGCCCTGTCCCACCTGGAAAAAAGGAACACTTATGTGAGAATGCTGTTCATTAACTACAGCTCAGCATTCAACACCATGGTGTCCATAAAGCTCATCACTATGCTAAGGTTCCTGGGACTAAACACCTCCCTCCTCAACTGAATCCTGAACTTCCTGACGGGCCACCCCCAGGTGGTAAGGGTAGGCAACATCACATATGCCACGCTGATCCTCAACACTGGGACCCCTCAGGGGTGAGTACTTAGTCCCCTCCTGTACTTCCTGTTCAACCATGACTCCTACACCATCATTAAGTTTGCTGACGACACAACAGCTGTAGGCCTGATCACCGACAGCGATGAGACAGCCTATAGGGAGGAGGTCAGAGACCTGGCACTGTGGTGCCAGGACAACAACCTCTCCCTAAATTTGAGCAAGACAAAGGAGCTTATCGTGGAAAGGCAGGCCAATTTAGCCCCCCATTAACATTGATGGGGCTGTAGTGGAGCGGGTCGAGAGTTTCAAGTTCCTTGGTGTCCACATCACAAACGAACTTTCATGGTCCAAACACACCAAGACAGTCGTGAAGAGGGCACAACACATTTCCCCCCTCAGGAGACTGAAAAGATTTGGCATGGGTCCCCAGATCCTCAAAGTTCTACAGCTGCACCATCAAGAGCATCCTGACCGGTTGTATCACAGCCTGGTATGGCAACTGCTCGGCATCTGACCGTAAAGCACTACAGAGGGTAGTGCGTACGGCCCAGTACATCACTGGTGCCAAGCTTCCTGCCATTCAGGGCCTATATACTAAGCGATGTCAGCGGAAAGCCCCCAAAATTGTCAAAGACTCCAGTTAACCAAGTCAAAGAATGTTCTGCTACCGCACGGCAAGCGGTACCGGAGCGGCAAGTCTAGGACCAAGAGGCTCCTTACCAGCTTTTTCCCCAAGCTATAAGACTGCTAAACAATTAATCAAATGACCAACCTTGACTATTTACATTGACCCACCCCCCTCCCTTTGTTTTTACACTGCTGCTGCTCACTGTTTATTAGATATGCATAGTCACTTCACCCCTACCTGCATGTACAAATTACCTCAAATAACCTGTACCCCTGCACATTGACTCGGTACCGGTACCCCCTGTATATAGCCTCGTTATTGTCATTTTATTGTGTTACTTTATTATTATTTTTTACTTGAGTTTATTTGGTAAATATTTTCTTAACTCTTTCTTGAACTGCCCTGTTGGTAAGGGCTTGTAAGTAAGCATTTCATGATAAGGTATATGTAATAATAATAATAATAATAATAATAATATATGTGACAGATAAAGTTTGATTTGATTTGAAAACAGAACTGAAAAGCGTTTTGGAGCAAACGGTTTTGCAACAGACTAAACATTTTGGAATCTGACTAAAGAATACACCACATATGTGTACTGGTCTGAGACAAGGGCCTGCAAACCCTGCCCTCAGCAGAACGGCCTTGGGTTGAGGATCACTTTTGTAAAGAACCAGCTTTGATTACACTGGAAGAGTTTCAGTTTAGCCTTGCCCTATTCGTTGGTTCACTGATGTTCAGACATTAACAACATAGAGGTGTCGATGATAGGTAGAACAGGACATTGTGGCCAGACATACTGGATGTCCCCACACCAAATCTCAAACCAATACAGACACACATAATTGTCAGAAGAAAGATATTCCTAACTTGCATCTTAATTGTGTTCGGGAGAATAGCATGGCCTGTATAAATCACATTTATTAAACGTACTTCTTTCATCTGACTTCGTTCATCGACCGAAGCACTGCTTTTATCCCGCTGTTGAGTGAGGCTCATAATGTTACTGTATCTATCGATTTCTCGTTTTTTACACACTTTAATGTGTTATTTGATTCCAGAGATATTTTCTTGTGGGGAGCAATTGTACCCAAACCAAAAACCGTGTTCTGAAAATCGACCGCACTGAGCCAAACGACCTGGCAATTATTGATGATTGAGTTGCTGCATGCCACGCAACTGCTTGACAGTAGCATCGACCACGGCCCTTATGTTTCACAGCACACCTCAGGGCCCAGGTGTGCACGGGTTACAGCCATGCTTTTATGAGGGCTGAGAGCCTGCACTGTACATTAACACGCGTCCCTTGCAGTCAGCATTTCCACAGTGTATGAGAGTGGAGGAGATTTATTTGTTATCAAATGCTTAGGATTCTGATTCATTTGTAATTACAGTACAGAGTGGCGACTGGAGAGCTCCCTTTGCATCCATCATCATCCCCCCCAATGCTCCCATCCATTCCTGTAAATACTAAAGCCTAGAGTGGGGAATGTGCATCGTATTTACATTTGATTGGTTTGTGTTGGTGCACTGCTAAATGGCCATTGCATGTGGTACACGGTAGCTGGCTGCTATGGGAACGTGATGAAGTCCCGGAGTTGATTGATTTAGAAGAGCATCCATTATGTCTCCTCTGGCTATAGGCTACTGTTCATAATACACATGATACAGTATGTACTGTTCTGTTCTCTGCAGAGGGAATATATCTACTGTTTGTGATGCTCTGTTGTGATCCCAGCAGAACGAACTGAAATAAACAAACAAGCAGAGACTTTACAGTACATCTATTTTCAAATGTATGGTCATTATCAATGTTCTGTGTTCTGAAATCTAAATGCTAGTCCAGAAAAAAACGGCACTCGTCTCCTCTACCAGTTGCTTTAAGAATGGCCATGAGCCTGTCAGGGCATGTCTTGTCTGTGAGCACTGTACATTTGGCTGAGATGTGAAGGCTACTAAGACTGAAGCAAGGAGAGCTGATTCTGAATCAGTTGTTAGTGGCAAAATGTGTATTTTGAAGGGTTCTGAGATGACACACAGTTAGGGCTCCTAGCAGGTTCTATTTTATAAGAGGCTAATCAATGCTGTCACTGTAGTTTTGGGTTACCTAGTTGACCCAATAATCGATTGAGTAATCCACCACCTTTCAAATGTATTTCTGGCCATAGACATGACAGACATGTTAGTATCTGCCAATTTCTTTTTTTATTATATATTTTTATTAATACAAAATGTAACTTAAAACATTAAGGCATTGTACATTTTACCCCTTTTTCTCCCTCCCTTAACTTCACTCCCCCCACTGATGCTTTCAAACATGAGTTACATATATTTTTTAAAGTATACAGCATAATGTTACTTAAAGCAAACATACAATAGTCTAACTTTTTCAGTTGATAGGTGATCCTAGCAGTAACCTCAAGGGAAGGGGTGGGGGTGAGGCCTATAGTACTAACCTGGATGAAGTGTTTGGAGATATTCAAAATAGGATACCATCGGATCCCAGGTGGAATACAATTAGTTTTGATGCTGGACTGGTATACTTTATTTATTTTTTTAATTTTGGGAATAGCATCAAATCTTTGAGGCAAAGAGAGGCTAGACGAGGAATGACAGATTTCCAATCAAAGGATCGTTTGCACCTCTCTATGCCTATTTCTACTTTCATCAGCACACGCCGATACCTGATCTCTCAACGCCTTCGGTTGCACACTTGAAGTGTTTTGGAGAACCAACCTCCTGCCAGACCGTTTCCAAACTTTTTTCTCTGAAAAGCCAATTTTGTTACTTAATTGCTAATTTCGGTGTCTGAACCTTTTCTCTGCTTTTTCCCTGGGAAGAATAAGTACATCACGGTGAAGAGTGGAGAGAGCCTAATTTTCTCTGCTGTAACGGATGACGTTGCTAGGAGAAATGTCAAGCTTTGAGATCAAGGTCACACTGAACGGAGGAGAGAGGATAAAACGGGATCCTGAGAAGGGAGCGCCTCTCACATTTAGCTAATGATCTGTCTCTCACATTTTTTTCACGCATACACGCGCACACTCAAACCCTTTTATTTGGAGGGTCAGATGTCAGTAGTTTGACCTGACAATGTTGTGAGGCTTTGATCATGGTGCTCTTCCCCCAACCAGGCCAGTGTGTTTGTGGTATTAAACAAACAGATAATTGGTGTGACAGTAGCTTGAATGCCACTTATCTTCCTATCAGCACTGATCTACAGGCAGTAATGGGGAGGGCATCACAAAGATGTGCACAAGCAAGGTCACGCACGCACACACCCAATCTTGTTTGCACATCGACTCGGTACTGGTACTCCCTGTGTACCGTGTTATTTTTACTCGTTATTTGTTATTCACTGTGTATTATTTAAAAATATATATATTTATATTTTATCTTTAACTCTTTCTTGTTAGAAAAGGAAGCGTAAGTAAGCCTTTCACTGTTAGTCTACACCTGTTGTTTATGAAAATAACATTTGATTTGTTTTGTTTTTGCTGAAACTACAACTGCAATTGCATTGGTAACATGGCATGATATGGGCTTCAGAGAAACATTTCTTGGAAGTCATCTGTATTGAGCTGGACGGTGATCTAGGAAACCGAAAACCGACCCAGATTCTGATGTCGGCCACCTAAGCGGTCAAATTTGACGTATTTTACGGCTTGTCATTTCATGACCCACCGTTGAAACATGTCAATGTGTCACAGACAGAAAATGAGTGGTTGTGATGGTGGGAAATGGGCTAGGGTATCTTTGTGATGTACACAATGTCCCCTCTCTCCTCCCATTCCCCATTCCTACCATTTATGCTTCATATAATTTATCCATATGCATTTATGTCATGTGCTGTTCTGCTCCTGCAAATGATTTTCCTCTTGTTTATCTCCTGTAGGCTATTTCCTCCAGGAGCATGTGTTGCCTGTAGAATAACTTATAGTCTCATCCCCTGTCATTACCGTAATTCAAAACATATAAACACAGCAGAACTGGGTCAGGCTGTCAATGGTCACCTCCCCATCCATTGCAACATCAAACAACTCTTATGGCCTAGCTACACACAAATCCTGGCATATCAGTATCTGTCCAGATTATTTTCACCATAAAGAATAATGATTCTGTCCCCAGCCCAGTGTGTTCCCATTGTCCTTCCTTGATAAGTTCCAGCAACTATAGAGGAGATGTAAACAAGTATAAACCACCATAGCCTCTCACTCTACCACTATTTTGAAAGACTCCCCTCTGGCCACAGATACTGGTTCAGCAGGAGCTTCATCCCCACAGCCATAAACACCCTCAACAGCTAATGTAAGGAATGACGGTACGGAGAGTTGACATTTAATTAGGAACGGACATGCAACAGGACAGGAACATCGTCAGAACTGGGAAACAGAAAGACAGACGACAAACCAGCAGCGGGGACCAGAGCTGGGGAACTGACAAATATAGGGGAGGTAATAAACAGGTGATCGAGTGAGTCCAATATCGCTGAAGCGTGTGACGAGGGGAGGCAGGTGTGCGTAAATGATGGTGGCAGGAGTGCGTAATGCAGGGCAGCCTGGCGCCCTCGAGCACCAGGGGGGAAGAGTGGGGGCAGGCGTGATAGCTGAAGGACTGTAATTTCACTGTTTCTGTGCTGTCTTTGTCTTCTGTCTGTTTTATCTGTCCTGGGTGTAGAGAAGTTTGGTATTGAAAATGTTATGACTGGGTGTATGGGTTTCTTGGTGGTCTCTATGTCTATGTACGAGCATGTGGAAATTCATTTCCTCCTTGGAGGACAATAAAATCTTATCTAAAACCCAAGTGTAGCTTGGTTCCTCTCAGCTCGGCTCGGTTCAGTATTGTGAAAAGGGTATATCCTCCAGGCCGGCTCGGTCCTCCCCTCCTGCTCCGTGGCTCGACGACTCATTGCGAGCTCACAGAACAGGGCTCCGGGCAGCCGAGCGGAAATGGAGGAAAACTCGCCTCCCTGCGGACCTGGCATCCTTTCACTCCCTCCTCTCTACATTCTCCTCTTCTGTCTCTGCTGCTAAAGCCAATTTCTACCACTCTAAATTCCAAGCATCTGCCTCTAACCCTAGGAAGCTCTTTGCCACCTTCTCCTCCCTCCTGAATCCTCCTCCCCCTCCTCCCCCCTCCTCCCTCTCTGCTGAAGACTTCGTCAACCATTTTGAAAAGAAGGTCGACGACATCCGATCCTCGTTTGCTAAGTCAAACGACACCGCTGGTTCTGCTCACACTGCCCTACCCTGTGCTTTGACCTCTTTCTCCCCTTTCTCTCCAGATGAAATCTCGCGTCTTGTGACGGCCGGCCGCCCAACAACCTGCCCGCTTGACCCTATCCCCTCCTCTCCTCTCCAGACCATTTCCGGAGACCTTCTCCCTTACCTCACCTCGCTCATCAACTCATCCTTGACCGCTGGCTACGTCCCTTCCGTCTTCAAGAGAGCGAGAGTTGCACCCCTTCTGAAAAAACCTACACTCGATCCCTCCGATGTCAACAACTACAGACCAGTATCCCTTCTTTCTTTTCTCTCCAAAACTCTTGAACGTGCCGTCCTTGGCCAGCTCTCCTGCTATCTCTCTCAGAATGACCTTCTTGATCCAAATCAGTCAGGTTTCAAGACTAGTCATTCAACTGAGACTGCTCTTCTCTGTGTCACGGAGGCGCTCCGCACTGCTAAAGCTAACTCTCTCTCCTCTGCTCTCATCCTTCTAGACCTATCGGCTGCCTTTGATACTGTGAACCATCAGATCCTCCTCTCCACCCTCTCCGAGCTGGGCATCTCCGGCGCGGCCCACGCTTGGATTGCGTCCTACCAGGTGGCGTGGCGAGAATCTGTCTCCGCACCACGTGCTCTCACCACTGGTGTCCCCCAGGGCTCTGTTCTAGGCCCTCTCCTATTCTCGCTATACACCAAGTCACTTGGCTCTGTCATATCCTCACATGGTCTCTCCTATCATTGCTATGCAGACGACACACAATTAATCTTCTCCTTTCCCCCCTCTGATAACCAGGTGGTGAATCGCATCTCTGCATGTCTGGCAGACATATCAGTGTGGATGACGGATCACCACCTCAAGCTGAACCTCGGCAAGACGGAGCTGCTCTTCCTCCCGGGGAAGGACTGCCCGTTCCATGATCTCGCCATCACGGTTGACAACTCCATTGTGTCCTCCTCCCAGAGTGCTAAGAACCTTGGCGTGATCCTGGACAACACCCTGTCGTTCTCAACTAACATCAAGGCGGTGACCCGTTCCTGTAGGTTCATGCTCTACAACATTCGCAGAGTACGACCCTGCCTCACGCAGGAAGCGGCGCAGGTCCTAATCCAGGCACTTGTCATCTCCCGTCTGGATTACTGCAACTCGCTGTTGGCTGGGCTCCCTGCCTGTGCCATTAAACCCCTACAACTCATCCAGAACGCCGCAGCCCGTTTGGTGTTCAACTTTCCTAAGTTCTCTCACGTCACCCCGCTCCTCCGCTCTCTCCACTGGCTTCCAGTTGAAGCTCGCATCCGCTACAAGACCATGGTGCTTGCCTACGGAGCTGTGAGGGGAACGGCACCTCCGTACCTTCAGGCTCTGATCAGGCCCTACACCCAAACAAGGGCACTGCGTTCATCCACCTCTGGCCTGCTCGCCTCCCTACCTCTGAGGAAGTACAGTTCCCGCTCAGCCCAGTCAAAACTGTTCGCTGCTCTGGCACCCCAATGGTGGAACAAACTCCCTCACGACGCCAGGTCAGCGGAGTCAATCACCACCTTCCGGAGACACCTGAAACCCCACCTCTTTAAGGAATACCTAGGATAGGATAAAGTAATCCTTCTAACCCCCCCCCCCCCCCTTAAAAGAGTTAGATGCACTATTGTAAAGTGGTTGTTCCACTGGATATCATAAGGTGAATGCACCTATTTGTAAGTCGCTCTGGATAAGAGCGTCTGCTAAATGACTTAAATGTAATGTAATGTAAATGTATAATAAGTGTGACCCACTTGTTGGTAGGGCTGGAAATTGATACGATATTATCATGATACTTAGGTGACGATACGATATGTATTGTGATTCTCACGATTCTATATGTATTGCAATTCGATACTGTATTGCGATTCAATGTTCCAAACATATTGCTCACAATATGTCTTCTGCAGAGGGACAAGAGAGCCATGAGCAAACAGGTTTTGATCAGTAATGGAAATAAAAGTGCTGAAAACAAATTGGCTCCCTATTTAATATGAAGTCGGAGAACAACTATGAAGGAAAAATACATTTTTTTGATGCAGGTACAGCCAACTAGCACAGTAATAATATTGTGATATTGTAAAAACAATACGATACCATATCTTCAAAAATCGTATCCTGACATGTAACAGTATCGACCCCCCCCCGCCCCCCCATCACTACTTGTTGGTCTCAACCACCCCATTTATACAACTTTGATCTAAGCGAAACAGTGGTAGTAGTCTTTGTTTCTAGCTGTTGTCAATGACTTCCAAGAGGAGATAAAAGGAAAAGGGCCTGACTAATATGATTGAGAAACAATAATGAGCTCTCAGAAAACATATATTCTGCTTCTCTGTGAATAGAGAAAGTGTACTACAAATGGTGAATACACATTCGAGGACTGAAAACATATTTTGGAACCGAAAATATGATTTCACCAAAAGATTTTGATGGTTACGATGAATTATGTAAGGACGATGAAAAGGCTGTGAGTGTGTTGTGATCATGCAGCATGAAAAACAAGTGGTCTCATGTATCATGAAGACACACGCACACAGATGGACACTCATTTGCTTGTTGCGATGAGAGTAGATACTGTATTTAAAAAGGTGGCCTGGAAAAAAGCATTGTGGATGAGAAATTCATGGTAAAAGTTGCATACGAGTTATCTGGGTGCTTTGGGGTATCCTTGTAAGCTACAGTAATAATAGGCTTATTTGTGCTGTTTATGTGTATTTATTGTCCTGGTCTTGCAGGTTTTGTCTGATTCCTAGAGGGGTATTACATCGTCTTGATCACCAAGCGGAGGAAAATGGCAGACATTGGTGGTCAACCCATATACAACATGTGTCAACTCATTCTACGGTGGGCCAAGTGTATGAGGGTTTTTCGCTCCAATCTTGTACTTGATTGATGAATTAAGGTCACTAATTAGTAAGGAACTCTCTTCACCTGGTTGTCTAGGTCATAATTGAAAAGAAATAGCAATAACCTGCAGATACTCGGCCCTCCGTGGAATGAGTTTGACACCCCGATACAGAAGATCGACAATACCAATGTGATCTACATCCCCAATGACTCAGTGAGGGTGATGCATCCTGATGAGGCCAGGTACAATAGGTCGACAGACAGTTAAATACCATATACTTCACTGGAGACTTTCTCCTTTCCTCCCACTTTCCTCTTTCCCTAAATGTTTTCTCTCACTCAATTTCCGCACGCACACACACACACACACACACACACACACACACACACACACACACACACACACACACACACACACACACACACACACACACACACACACACACACACACACACACACACACACACACACACACACACACACACCAAGCATCCCATGAGATCATTAGGTAATTGACGTTTCACACAAGGCTGTGCGGTGTGACGGCTTCACCGACCCATTAACCAAGTGTGGCCAGCTAAGGGCTAAGGGTCACTCAGTACATGGGTCTATATATGCAGTGCACAGGAAATGAATATTGCCTTGTCTAGTCTCACCTTTTAATTGAGATGACATAAGGTAACATGCTCTTACTGTATAATGTTATATCTCCAGGACTTTTTCCTATGTGACCCGAACAGGGACAGCTTAGGTGATGTGACTGGTGATGAGACAGGAAAAATCCTGGCACTACTATTAGGTCTTGGCCATAGCTATAAGAGATTGTGACTGTTTATTTTTCCCCTTGTAGATACGTGAGGATCTTTCAGAACATGGACCTGTCCAGTAACTTCTACTTTAGGTAAGACTGCCCTGCAGTCTCCAGGGTCTCCGTAGTAACGCGTCTCCCTTTGATGTGTTGTGATGTGTCACAGGAAGTAAGGATCTTGGTAGCAGTATGTGTCACCTCAGGCACAGTCTTTCCAGATATATATATAACAGAGGTCATATCTCTCTCACATGCAGACACACACACACTTTCAAGACTGAATCTTTCATTGCCGTGGCCTTGTGTATGTAGTACTATCCTCCTGATTAAATGTATACACAAATGTGAATTGAATAAAAACAAAAGGTTATCTTATATTTCCATCCATCCATTGAATTGTATGTATTTTCTTTCGTTAAATAGTAGTACTATCCACTTGTTTGTTAAGTGGAAAAAAACACAATGACATCACTGCCATCTCTGCTTGAGGGAAAGAATAGTTATGTAACATCAAAGTACAGCTGGACTCCTTTCAAAAGTGTCTGTCTGGTCAGTCAGTTTGTCTGTTTGCTTAATATTATTGATTTAATCGGTTCTTCCGTCATTCCTCTATATATTATTCTTTCTACCCATCACTCCATCCATTCATCCATCTCATCGATCTACTCTCTGATTAACAACTGTTGTTCTTCTCGCCATCCTCATTGACCTTTTCACCTATGATCTCTGACCCCCAGCTACAGCTATGACCTGAGCCGATTCTGCAGTACAACCTGACCCTGCTGCATAGCCCATGCGACCCGGGCACCATGGAGGAGGTGCACACACAGATTAGCAGGCAGGACAGCGGCAACATCTTTGAGGACAAGGGCCTGCCCACAGAAGGTCAGACGGCACCCGCCCTCTCACACTCTACCTCATTTGTTTTCCCAGTTTTAACATTTTCGAAAAACAGCTGCTTTTACAGTTTCAAAACATGTGAATAGACTGCATGAATACGTTTGTTTCCATTTCTTATCACTAACAACATGTGTTATTGTATGTTACATTTGGTTCTCTTTCAAATACTAATTTCGGCATCTCACTATGGGGACACGCCCTTCGAGGCGGTGTCACCAGAAAGCTCCAATCACACAGCCTCTTTCCTAGACAGGAAGTGTGGCGAATAGTGGGGAACCCCACTCCTTATAAGGTGTCACTCTCCTGCCCTCTAACTCATTATCGTTTCTTCATTATATCTCTAGCTCTTCTCAGCACGACCTGGCTTACTGTTGTCCTGCTTAACTGTTCACAGGTGATCCACTAGGATTCGCCACCCAGTTAAGGATGACAGCTTTTCGTTTAGAGGATTGAGTACTTTTGCCAAAAGGAAAAGTTTGCTTCTTCTCAGTCTCCAGTTGAAGCTAGCACCACACGGCTATCCTTCGCCCTACTAGCCCACTTCGCTACCAGCTTAGTGCTGCTATTTCCGACCACGCTGGAAGAGAGAAAAGAGACTATAGATGTGGTTAGCTAGCTCACTGAAGACTTATGCCACATTCTTTTTCTTCAGTTAGCAGTGTGCTAGCAATAGCTAGGCTATTAGCCCATGAGTTGAACGCTAACTAGTTTATGCCAGTAATAGCTTTTTAGCTACCGTCGGCCGGAACAAGCTTAGAGCTTGCTAGCTCATAGCTCACAGTCATGGGACATTTTCAGCCTGTAGCACAATACCCCCATGTGGTGTTCTCCGTCTAGCGAAGTGTTAACTACAGGCTTTAGCCCACTAGGCTACTACTAGCTAGCTAAGCTGTACAGACCTTACGGTCAGGCTTTGAGTAGGACATGTATAACCCGGCTGATAGAACCTTTCCACCCGGAGTTACAGCTACTGCTTCCCCATACTGGGCGAACTAAGCCAGGCACTCAAATACGTGGAATTACTAGCTATGGATAAACTGACCAGTTACACGGCATGGTACTATGGTCAAAAGAGGCTCTCAAGCCTTCTCTTCAGCTAACACTGTGCTCAGCTAACACTGTGCTCAGCTAACACTGTGCTCAGCTAACAATGTGCTAGCTAACACTGTGCTAGCCTTGGTTTCTCAAATGACTGCCTCGCCTGGTTCACCAACTTCTTCTCAGATAAAGTTTAGTGTGTCAAATCGGAGGACCTGTTGTCCGGACCTCTGGCAGACTCTGTAAGGGTACCACAGGGTTCAATTCTCGGGCCGACCCTTTTCTCTGTATATATCAATGATGTCGCTCTTGCTGCGGGTGATTCCTTGATCCACATCTACGTAGACGACACCAGTCTGTATACATCTGGCACTTCTTTGGACACTGTGTTTAACAAACCTCCAAACGAGCTTCAATGGCATACAACACTCCTTCCGTGGCCTCCAACTGCTCTTAAACGCTAGTAAAACTAAATGCATGCTCTTCAACCGATCGCTGCCCGCACCCACCCGCCCGACTAGCATCACAACTCTGGACAGTTCTGACTTAGAATATGTGGACAACTACAAATACTTAGGTGTCTGGCTAGACTGTAAACTCTCCTTCCAGACTCATATTAAGCATCTCCAATCCAAAATAAAATCTAGAATCGGCTTCCTATTTCGCAACAAAGCCTCCTTCACTCACACTGCCAAACATACCCTCGTAAAACTGACTATCCTACCGATCCTCGACTTCGGCGATGTCATTTACAAAATAGCCTCCAACACTCAGACTGCATCCAGTTTGCTGAGTAATCACAGTGCCATCCGTTTTGTCACCAAAGCCCCATATATCACCCACCACTGCGACCTGTATGTTCTTGTCGGCTGGCCCTCGCCATATATTCGTCGCCAGACCAACTGGCTCCAGGTCATCTATAAGTCTTTGCTAGGTAAAGCTCTCTTATCTCAGCTCACTGGTCAACATAACAACACCCACACGTAGTACGTGCTCCAGCAGGTACAGTTGAAGTCGGGAGTTTACATACACCTTTGCCAAATACATTTAAACTAAATTTTTCACAATTCCTGAAATTTAATCCTAGTAAAAATTCCATGTTTTAGGTCAGTTAGGATCACCACTTTACTTTAAGAATGTGACATGTCAGAATAATAGAAGAGAGAATGATTTATTTCTGCTTTATATTTCTTTCATCACATTCCCAGTGGGTCAGAAGTTTGCATACGCTGAATTAGTATTGCCTTTAAATTGTTTAACTTGGATCAAACATTTCAGGAAGCCTTCCACAAGCTTCCCACAATAAGTTGGGTGAATTTTGGCCCATTCCTCCTGACAGAGCTGGTGTAACTGAGTCAGGTTTGTAGGCCTCCTTGCTCGCACACGCTTTTTCAGTTCTGTCCACGCATTTTCTATTGAGGTCAGGGCTTTGTGATGGCCACTCCAGTACCTTGACTTTGTTGTTCTTAATTTTGCCACAACTTTGGAAGTATGCTTGGGGTCATTGTCCATTTTGAAGACCCATTTGTGACCAAGCTTTAACTTCCTGACTGATGTCATGAGATGTTGCTTCAATTAATTCATATAATTTTCCTACCTCATCGTGCCATCTATTTCGTGAAGTGCACCAGTCCCTCCTGCAGCAAAGCACCCCCACAACATGATGCTGCCACCCCTGTGCTTCACGGTTGGGATGGTGTTCTTCGGCTTGCAAGTCTCCCTATTTTTCCTCCAAACATAACGATGATCATTATGGCCAAACAGTTATATTTTTGTTTCATCAGACCAGAGGACATTATTGCAAAAAGTACGATCTTTTTCCCCATGTGCAGTTGCAAACCGTAGTCTGGCTTTTTTATGGCGGTTTTGGAGCAGTGGCTTCTTCCTTGCTGAGCGGCCTTTCAGGTTATGTTGATTAGGGACTCATTTTACGGTGGATATAGATACTTTTGTACCTGTTTCCTCCAGCATCTTCACAAGGTCCTTTGCTGTTGTTCTGGGATTGATTTGCACTTTCGCACCAAAGTACGTTCATCTCTAGGAGACAGAACGCGTCTCCTTCCTGAGCGGTGTGACGGCTGCGTGGTCCCATGGTGTTTATACTTGTATACTTGTACTGTTGTTTGTACAGATGAACGTGGTACCTTCAGGCGTTTGGATATTGCTCCCAAGGATGAATCAGACTTGTGGAGGTCTACAATTTTTTTTCTGAGGTTTTGGCTGATTTCTTTTGATTTCCCAATGATGTCAAGCAAAGAGGCACTGAATTTGGAGGTCGACCTTGAAATAAATCCACAGGTACACCTCCAATTGATTCAAATAATGTCAATTAGCCTATCCGAACCTTCTAAAGCCATTACATAATTTTCTTGATTTTTCCAAGCTGTTTAAAGGCACAGACAACTTAGTGTATGTAAACTTCTGACCCACTGGAAATGTGATACAGCGAATTATAAGTGAAATATTCTGTCTGTAAACAATTGTTGTAAAACCGTGTGTGTGAGTGTTTTAAGAGCCAAATTTCTTCAGCCTCCTGAGTTTGAAGAGGCGCTGTTGCGCCTTCTTCACCAAACTGTCTGTGTGGGTGGACCATTTCAGATCGTCAGTGACGTGTACGCCGAGGAACTTGAAGTTTTCCACATTCTCCACTGCGGTCCTGTCGATGTGGATAGTGGGGTGCTCCCTCTGCTGTTTCCTGAAGTCCACTATCATCTCCTTTATTTTGTTGACGTTGAGTGAGAGGTTATTTTCCTGACACCACACTCCGAGGGCCCTCCTCCCTGTAGGCTGTCTTATTGTTATTGGTAACCAGGCCTACCACTGTAGTGTCATCTGCAAACTTGATGATTGAGTTGGAAGCGTGTATTGCCACGCAATCATGGGTGAACAGGGAGTACAGGAGAGGGCTGAGGACGCACCCTTGTGGGGCCACAGTGGTGAGGATCAGTGGGGTAGAGATTTTGTTTCCTACCTTCACCACCTGGGTGCAGCCCGTCAGAAAGTCCAGGACCCAGTTGCACAGGGCGGGGTTGAGACCCGGGGTCTCGAGGTTAATGACGAGTTTGGAAGGTACTATGGTGATAAATGCTGAGCTGTTGTAAATGAACAGCGTTCTTACAAAGGCAATTCTCTTGTCCTGAGGGGATAGGGCTGTGTGCAGTGTGATGGCGATTGCATTATCAGTGAACCTATTGGGGTGGTAAGCAAACTGGAGTGGGTCTAGGGTATCAGGTAGGGTGGAGATTATATGGTCCTTGACTAAGCACTTCATGATGACAGAAGTGAGTGCAATGGGGCGATAGTCATTTAGTTCAGTTACCTTAGATTTCTTCGAAACAGGAACAATGGTGGCCATCTTGAAGCATGTGAAAACAACAGCCCGGGATAGGGATTGGTTGAATATGTCCGTAAACACACCAGCCAGCTGGTCTGCGCATGCTCTGAGGAGGTAGCTAGGGATGCCGTTGGAGCCGGCAGCCTTGCGAGGGTTAACACATTTAAATGTTTTACTCACGTTGGCCACGGAGAAGGAGAGCCCACAGGCTTTGGTAGCGGGCCGTGTCAGTGGCACTGTATTGTCCTCAAAGCGAGCAAAGAAGTTATTTAATTTGTCTGGGAGTAAGATGTCGGTGTCCGCGACAGGGCTGGTTTTCTTTTTGTAATCCGTGATTGACTGTGGACCCTGCCACATACATCTCGTGTTTGTTTCTCCTAGAGATGAACGTACTTTGGTGCGAAAAGTGCAAATCAATCCCAGAACAACAGCAAAGGACCTTGTGAAGAATTGAGATTCTACTTTGTCTCTATACTGACGCTTTGCTTGCTTGTTTGATTGCCTTGCGGAGTGAATAGCTGCACTGTTTTTATTCGGTCGTGTTTCCGGTCACCTTTCCATGATTAAAAGCGGTGGTTCGCGCTTTCAGTTTTGTGCGAATGCTGCGATCAGTCCACAGTTTCTGGTTAGGGAAGGTTTTAATGGTCACAGAGGGTACAACATCTCTTATGCACTTGCTAATAAACTCGCTCACCGAGTCAGCGTATACATCAATGTTATTATCTGAGGCTATCCAGAACATATCCCAGTCCATGTGATCGAAGCAATCTTGAAGCGTGGAATCCGATTGGTCAGACCAGCGTTGTATTGACCTGAGCACGGGCGTTTCCTCTTTTAGTTTCTGTCTATAGGCCAGGAAAAACAAAATGGAGTCACGGTCAGATTTGCCAAAGGCAGGGCGGGGGAGGGCTTTGTGTGCGTCGCGGAAGTTCGAGTAGCAATGATCCAGAAAGCTACCAGCTCTTGTCGCGCATTCGATATGCTGATAGAATTTAGGAAGTATGGTTCTTAGGTTAGCTTTGTTAAAATTCCCAGCTACAATAAATGCAGCCTCAGGATGTATAGTTTCCAGTTTACATAGAGTCCAGTGAAGTTCTTTCAGGGCCGGCGAGGGATCTGCTTGGGGGGGAATATACACGGCTGTGACTATAATTGAAGAGAATTCTCTTGGAAGATAATGCCGTCGGCATTTTATTGTGAGCAATTCTAGGTCGGGTGAACAAAAGGACTTGAGTTCCTGTATGTTGTTGTGATTACACCATGAGTCTTTAATCATAAGGCATACACCCCCACCCTTCTTCTTACCATTGGGAATGTTGTTTCTGTCTGCGCGATGTGTGAAGAAACCATGTGGCTGTACTGAGTCTGACATATGTACCACATGTACAAACATATCCAGAGTGAGACATTTTTCGATGAAACGGAGAATGTTACAATCTCTGATGTCTCTCTGAAAGGCAACTCGTGCCCTAATTTTGTTCACCTTGTTATCTCGCGATTGGACATTGGCGAGTAATATGATCGGAAGTGGTGGATGGTGTGCTCTCCTTCTGATTCTGACCAGTAGGCTACTCCATCAGCCTCTCCTGCGGCGACCGCGTTGTTTTCGGTTGCCCTCTGGGATAAGATCGCATGTCCAGGGTGGAGGTCTGAACAAAGGATCCGCTTCGGGAAATACGTAATCCTGGTCGTAATGATGGTAAATTGACATCGCTTTTATATCCAATAGTTATTCCCTACTCTATGTAATAACACTTGAGATTTTCTGGGCTAACAATGTAAGAAATTATACATAAAAAAAACAAATAACTGCATAGTTTTCTAAGGACCTGAAGCGAAGCGACCATCTCTGTCGGTGCCATCTTGCATATTGGAACAGTTTGCCAATAACACCCATGCCAATATATCCTCCAAACACTGGCTTCTCGGGCATTATCACTTAAGTAACCAATGTGTGGAATGCTTTGTTTGATAACATGAAGGTGTTTAATTTCCAGCTCTTTGACCTCGGGATGTTTTTACAGAGGTCAAAGTGGAGGCGGACAAAGTGCTATTGGTCCGATTGCATAAGTGGCAGAATTTATGAAAATCTTTGGGATAAAAATGTAATCTATAGGGGAGTAGGTGTTGTGGACATTGGAGTAGTATGTATTGTCCATAGACGAGCTATTAGTCTCTCTCCAGATATCTATCAGTCCCATCTCTTTAGTAAGAGAGTTCAACATCTTTGCCGATTCAGGGTTTGTGGTGGGGACTTGAGATTAATTGCCCAGGGTTGAGTTGAGGGTAACATTTAAACTCCAGCCAGCATTCCAAAGGAAACACAATGCTCATTGAACAGGGTTATCATTTTCGACAGGAAAGCAGGAGTATCTGTGTTAGGGGCATATATATTTAAGATAGTAATTGGGGACCCATACAGTGACCAAGTTATCAAAATAAATCTTCCCTCTGGATCAGATATGTTTTTGTCAATCATGTATGGAACATACTTATGGAAAAGTATGTCTGTACCTCTACTGTTTGATTTGAAATATGAGAAATACACCTGTCCCCTACCCAAGCTCTGCAGAGTTTAGCATGTTCGGCATCACAGAGGTGTGTCACAGAGAATCGTTTCCCGTTTTATTGCATGATCTAGCACATGGTAGTTCCATGTCAGTAGATTTAAGGTACTAGTCAATGTCATCGAACAGTAATCAAACTCTAGTGCAGGTCATCTCTGGGTGTAGGTGGATAATAGTTACAGCTGCGATCAAATAAAATACAAATCTCTGAACTCACCAGCCGAGTGCCCAAGCAACTCGGCATATCCTGTTGGATCTGTTAACTGGCTGCAAGCCCGAGGCCGGCAACAATATGACAAAAGCCACTTCAAGTGCAGGGCGCGAAATTCAAAATATATTTTTTTGAAATATTTAACTTTCCAATACAGTGTTACAGTACATTAACAAGTCCAATACAGCAAATGAAAGGTACACATCTTGTGAATCCAGCCAACATGTCCGATTTTTAAAAGGTTTTACAGCAAAAACACCACGTATATTTATGTTAGCTCACCACCAAATACAAAAAAGGACAGACATTTTTCACAGCACAGGTAGCATGCACAAAGCCAACCTAACTAACCAAGAATCAACCAAACTAACCAACAAACAACTACATCAGATGACAGTCTTATAACATGTTATTCAATAAATCTATGTTTTGTTCGAAAAATGTGCATATTTCAGGTATAAATCATAGTTTACATTGCAGCTACAATCAGAAATTGCACCGAAAGCAGCCATAATAATTACAGACACCAACGTCAATTACCTAAATACTCATCATAAAACATTTCTGAAAAATACATAGTGTACAGCAAATGAAAGACAGGCATCTTGTGATTTCAGCCAATATTTCCGATTTCTTAAGTGTTTTACAGCGAAAACACAATATAGCGTTATATTAGCTTAGCACAATAGCCAGAAACACAAGCCATTCCCCAGTAGCAAAGGTTAGCGATCGTAACAAACCTGCAAACGATATATAATTTTTGACTAACCTTGATAAGCCTCATCAGGTGACAGTCCTATAACATCAGGTTTTACATACACTTATGTTTTGTTCGAAAATGTGCATATTTAGAGCTGAAATCAGTGGTTATACATTTTGCTCATGTAGCATATTTTTCCCACAACGTCCGGATATTTTTCTGACACTTTTTCTGACACACATATTCTGACCAAATAGCTATTCATAAACATAACTAAAAAATACATGTTGTATAGGAAATGATAGATACACTAGTTCTTAATGCAATCGCCGTGTTAGAATTCTAAAAATAACTTCATTACGACATAGGTATAGCGAGAGAGTACCCAAACTCTGGGCGCAAACGACTAGTTCACATGTACGACAGATATATGAAATAGCATCATAAAACGGGTCCTACATTTGCTGATCTTTCATCAGAATGTTGTACAAGGGGTCCTTTGTCGGGAACAATCGTTGTTTGGATTTAGAACGGCCTTTTTCCCTCTTGATTTAGCAAGCACACTTGCCAAGTGGCGCGAATCTCTCCGTGTCAACAAACGGAAGAGAACGGAACATGGCAAAACTCCCGAAAAAATTTCAATAATCTGATTAAACTATATTGAAAAAAACATACTTTACGATGATATGGTCACATGTATCAAATAAAATCAAAGCCGGAGATAGTAGTCGCCTATAACGACAGCTTTTCATAAGGCAATCCCCGGTTCCTTCCAGAAAACAGGAAATGGGTGACACGTCATTCCAAGAGGATTTATTCCATCTCAGACCAAGATAAACACTCCATTTCTTCTCTCACTGCCTATTGACATCTAGGGGAAGGTGTATGACGTGCATGTATACTAATACGTAGACAACCGCCAACACAAAACACTGCAGGTTCTTTTTAAAGATCCTTACTGTCATTTTATTTTTTGTAATTTGAAATAGATTTTTAATCTTTTTTGTAAATGATTGTAAAGCCCAATATGGATTTTTATGTTGAATACACCATGACAGCGCAATACACAAGGGGTGGAACAGTGGCAAAGGTACCCACAGGACAAACAGAATAATATTAGTCTGAGGAGAGATTAAATAGCATTAATACAACAAAAATTATTCTAAACACACCTTTACTTTACAAAGTTAAACAGATGTATTTTTTCTTCATAATAAGCAGGAGTAATATTCTTAGATCAGAATGACAGCAGACTGTACTTCTATCCATGTCACTAAAGACTAACAGAAACAAAAGACAAATTTAACTAGAATGGCTTATCTTTTCTCCCCCAACCCACCAAGAGGTAACATGTAGATATACACATTTACTTTCAAAGCATACACACGAAACACACCATAGTAGCAATAAAAACAAAATATAAACTGAGGTACACTTGAAAAAAAGTATTATCTTTGTCTTGCTTCTCCTTCATTTTGGAAGAAATGTATTTGTTCAAAACTGTTCAACTGTTGTCTTTCTTTCTTTTTGTCACCTACTCACCACATTTTATGCACTGCAGTGCTAGCTAGCTGTAGTTTATGCTTTCAGTACTAGATTCATTCTTAGATCCTTTGATTGGGTGGAAAACAAGTCAGTTCATGCTGCAAGTGCTCTGATAGATTGAAGGACATCCTCCGGAAGTTGTCATAATTACTGTGTAAGTCTATGGAAGGGGGTGAGAACCAGGAGTGTCCTAGGTTTTGTATTGAAGTCAATGTACCCAGAGGAGGACAGAAGCTAACTGTCCTCCGGCTGCACCATGGCGCTACCTACGGCTACACCATGGTGCTACCCTACAGAGTGCTGTTGAAGCTACTGTAGACATTCATTGCAAAACAGTGTGTTTTAATCAATTATTTGTGACATGTGGATATATTTAGTGTAGTTTTATCTAAAAAGGATAACTTTTTTAATGTTTTACTATTTTTATTTTCATGAAATTCACTGAGGAGGATGGTCCTCCCCTTCACCCTCTCAGGAGCCTCCACTGCATTGCACCATTTAGCATTGAGAGGTTCTTGCTAATTACTTTACTACTTGACTGAAGTTGTTATTGACCTTTTATATGCATGTATTAATGAATCACCTCCACAGTCATGACATTAATAACTGAACTGGGATCTGTCCTCTGTTATATTCTCCACCGCTCTCTCAATGAGGGAGGTATGAAAGGGGAAATTGATAGATGCTGTTGTTGACAGCAAACATTGCTGAATAGCACCGGTGTGTGTATATTGAGAGGTAAAGAAGAGAATTGAGAGGTAAGAGACTGACAAAGGGGTAAAGAAGTGGGAGCTAGAAAGAGATGGAGGGTATAGAGAGAGGAACGATGATTAGCAGGGTTGGGGTAAATACCATTACAATTCAGGAAGTAAATTCCAATTCAAGAATTTGCCAATTGTTATTAGAAACCATTATTATTTTATGCCTATGTGTTCAACCTTAACCTCTTTTTGAAGAGCTCTTGATCTACAGTATGGTCCTCCGGTTTACGTGTCACCCTCATCGCCAGGCGCTCCAGTAAATTCTTCCTCAAGAGAGGAGACAACTGCGAGGTACCCATCCACCACATCCCGTTGCCATGATAACAGGACAAACTCAGGGTGGGTTATGTAGTGGGCATGAGGTTAATTTAACATCTCTGTCTGCATCTCTTTGTGTGTGTGTGTCGAGTGGTTGATAAAAGGGTTCAGACTCAGCGTGCTGTGTTTTTGAGGTCCAGTGGCGAAGACTTTTTTCCCCTCCATGCTGCTAAGCTTAGGCCCATGTTTAGGTTCATAGGGTTAGATGTGCGTTTTCATTTGGGGATGAGTTTCTCGTTCAGTATACAGTATGGTCCTGACCAGGAAACAATTACAAGTCCAAACTTGCACGATTTTATAAAATAAAAAATAAAAAATACATAAAACAATGTGGGGTCATCAAAGAGTACAGTTCTCAAGTAAATTGCCCTCATATGTAGATCAGGAGCTCTTCAAACAGAGGTTAAGGTGGTACAATAAGTATCTTACATCATATTGGGGGTTTGCTCATCATGCAGAGGAGAGGGCGACGCAGCCAATGAGGTAGAGACAGAGCAGATCATCCATGATGCGTCGGTGATGTCATTCACGGCGGGGAGTTACTCCTCGTACGTTCAGGTCAGGGGTTCCGTACCCCTCTAGTGGTCCCCGGATATCTCCATCATGATGCGCAAACCACCCATAAGACGTAAGATATTTATTGTATTAATGTTATTACATTTCCTATGTACACTACAGTATCATTATTTTACTATATTCTATCTCTATCATGATACCTAAACCACCTATACTGTCATGGCCAATGCTGGAAGAAGACCAAGGCGCAGCGTGGTGAGCGTACATTACTTTTTATTTTGGAATGATGCCAACAAAAACAATAAACAATACAAAACGACCGTGAAGCTTAAGGGCTATGGTGCCACAAACAAAGACAACTTCCGTCACAGAAAGGAGGGAAAAGGGCTACCTAAGTATGGTTCCCAATCAGAGACAACGAATGTCCCTGATTGAGAACCATACCCTGCCAAAACATAGAACCACAAAATCATAGAAAACAAAACATAGAATGCCCACCTCAGATCACACCCTTACCAAACCAAATAGAGACATAAAAAGGCTCTCTAAGGTCAGGGCGTGACATATACGATATAAGATTCTATCATCATTACCATGAACACTGTACAGAATCATTAATATAATGTATTCTACTGGTGTCTGGACATAACCCTATCATCCATACACTGAGATACTCTCACAGAGGTGCAGTACTTACAGTAGTAGTTATACAGTAGTGCTAATAACTACACAATGAACTATACACTGCACAAACAGACCATGCTACTATGATATTGTCATTTTCTTTCTTATCTTAATGATAAGTAGTGGTAAAGAGAGAATGTTTTCCTTGGCAGAAGGACATGCAACGACCCAAGCAAGAGAGCTGAAGAAATGCATTAAAAACTGCTGCTGGTTTTCCTGAAGGGCTTTTCTCTCTATACCACTGTGAATGAGATGGAAGAGAAGCCAGGGTGCATCCCCCCTCTACTCTTCGTTTCATCATCTTTCTTTTTCATTATAACTCCAGCAGGATACAATAAATTCTAGGCTGTGTAAAAAAAAAGTGAAAATGAAATTAGTTTGAGGATGACCGAGAATTAGTGTAGGGGTCTATGACCCTACTATGACATACCATCTGACTCCATTATCATCTGAACACTATAGGCCCATAATCGTACCCAGTGGGTGTAGCCGAAATTGCAAGCCTTGCGTCATTGCTCGTAATACTATGAGATGCACGTGTTCAGGTTAACCATTATGCAATTATTAAGAGGCTAAGGGACTGGGAGTTAATATCTTGCAATCGATGTCCTAGCATTAAATTATTGAGTTAACCTTAGCTCAGAGATGCACAGTTAGAGATCAAGCACATATGCTATGTGTATTGTGAGTAACATTTACCAGTAGACATTTTACCAAATAATAATTCAAGGAATATTACTCAGAAACGTGAGGACTATGGTTCGTATCCATTCAAAAAATAATCAGATTTATTACAGTTACGGGATAAGAATATAATTAACAGGATAAAAATCATACAACATGTTCGAAGTCTTAACGCATAGAAAATTGTCATGGAAATTGTAATCAATAATGAGGAGAGTCAAGGTCAATCACCAATCAGGATATGACTTTATTTGAAACATATTAATAAGGAAAGCCTAGAGTAATTGCTTCTATATTGATGAGGCTGGTGGGCTCAACACTACCAAGTGTTGTGGCGAGTTGCTCTGACATAGGAAGAATAGAAAAATATATTTTATAGCAAAGATATGCCCTTTTAGTCTACATGGCAAACAACAGATGCATTGTATTTGTATTTATTATGGAGCCCCATTAGCTGCCAAAGCAGCAGCTTCTCTTCCTGGGGTCCAGCAAAATTAAGGCAGTTTATACAATTTTAAAACATTACATTACATTGACAGATTTCACAACACACTGTGTCCCTCAGGCCCCTACTCCACCACTACCCCATATCTACAGTACTAAATCCTTGTGTATGTATAGTGCTTATGTTATCGTGTGTGTATGCATGAGTCTTTGCCAATGTTTGTGTTGCTTCGCTGTTCCATAAGGTGTTTTTTATCTGTTTTTTAAAATCTAATTTTACTGCTTGCATCAGTTACTTGATTTGGAATAGAGTTCCACGTAGTCATGGCTCTATGTAGTTCTGTGTGACTCTCATAGTCTGTTCTGGACTTGGGTACTGTGAAGAGACGTCTTGTGGGGTATGCGTTGGTGTCCGAGCTGTGTGCCAGTAGTTTAGACAGACAGCTCGGTGCATTCAACATGTCAATATCTCTCATAAATAAAAGTAGTGATGAAGTCAATCTCTCCTCCACTTTCAGCCAGGAGAGATTGACATGCATATTATTAATATTAGCTCTCTGTGTACATCCAAGGGCCAGCAGTGCTGCCCTGTTCTGAGCCAATTGCAATTTTCCTAAGTCCTTTTTTGTGGCACCTGACCACACGACTGAACAGTTGTCAAGGTGCGACAAAACTAGGGCTTGTAGGACCTGCCTTGTTGATAGTTTTGTTAAGAATGCAGAGCATCGCTTTATTATAGACAGACTTCTCCCCATCTTAGCTACTACTGCATCAATATGTTTTGACCATGACAGTTCACAATCTAGGGTTACTCCAAGCAGTTTAGTCATCTCAACTTGCTCAATTTACACATTATTTATTACAAAATTTAGTTGAAGTTTAGGGTTTAGTGAGTGTTTTGTTCCATATACAACGCTTTTAGTTTTAGAAATATTTAGGGCTAACTTATTCCTTGCCATCCACTCTGAAACTAACTGCAGCTCTTTGTTGAGTGTTGCAGTTATTTCAGTCACTGTAGTAGATGACGTGTATAGTGTTGAGTCATCTGCATACATAGACACTCTGGCTTTACTCAAAGTCAGTGGCATGTCGTTAGTAAACATTGAAAAAAGTAATGGGCCTAAACGGCTACCCTGTGGAATTCCTGATTCTAACTGGATTATATTTGAGAGGCTTCCATTAAAGAAGGCCCTCTGTGTTTTGTTAGACAAGTAACTGCATCCACATTATAGCAGGGGGTGTAAAGCCATAACACATACGTATTCCAGCAGCAGACTATGATTGATAATGTCAAAAGCTACACTGAAGTCTAACAAGACAGCCCCCACCCAATCATTTTATCATCAATTTCTCTCAGCCAATCATCAGTCATTTGTGTAAGTGCTGTGCTTCTCGAGTGTCCTTTCCTATAAGCATGCTAAAATTGGAATGGGTCACAGGGTGAAACTTGATATATGAGAAAGAACTATCCCACAGCCAGACAGCATTTTCTACGAAGACTGTTCTTATTGTTCAGAGTCTGGCCCCTAAGACAAGGGTCCGATCTCGTTCGATCTCGGTACTTCATAGCACAGAAACACCAACTCATTCTATGGCATAAATCAATTGTCAACTCCAGATACTCCCATCTCAATTAAAACCCCTTCTTGACCACAGACCTGGACAAGCTCACTGAGGGGAGTGAGCCTTTAGGTTATACACTATCCCAGGATAGGTGCAACATCAGAGATGACAGATACTACCCCACACATCTTGTCTCAGACCATATCTCCCTCAAGGCCAAAGGAGGGAGTGAACGGTGCACAGACATTGTGGAGACAAGTAGTTGGTTCTCCATTATTCACGCCATTCCGTCACATGTCTTAAAAATAGGTAAAGACACATTCACATGTGAAGACAACGTTCCCTCCTGTCCTCTTCTCTTTCTGATATTCTTTCTGATATTCTTCAGGGACATGTGAAAGACAAGCCTGACTTCTCCCCTCTTTGGAGCCCTGGTGACTGAGGTCCAGCTGAGGGAGGAAGTGCAACTGCCAACACCAGAGTCCAAAGGGATACATTCTAATAACATGCATATCATATTAGCATATTATGCAGATAAGACATCTTAATTATCTATGTTACTTAACCTGTCCCTCACCCCCACTGAAAAGGCAGAGCCGCGAAATTCAATTTTTATTTTTAATATTTAACTTTCACACATTAAAGTCCAATACAGCTAATGAAAGACACAGATCTTGTGAATCCAGCCAACATGTCCGATTTTTAAAAATGTTTTACAGGGAAGACACAATATGTAAAGATGTAAATCTATTACCTAAAAACACATTAGCATAATCCACCATCTTTTATTTGTCCACCAACACCAGTAGCTATCACCAATTTGGCTAAACTAAGATATTTATAGCCCCTAACCAAGAAAAAAACTCATCAGATGACAGTCTGATAACATATTTATGGTATGGGATAGGTTTTGTTAGAAAAATGTGCATATTTCAGGTAGATGGCATAGGTTACAATTGCACCCACCGTCACAAATGGACTAGAATAACTACATAGAGCAACGTGTTTACCTACTTACTAATCATCAAACATTTCGTAAAAATACACAGCATACACTAATCGAAAGACACAGATCCTGTGAATACAGACAATATTTCAGATTTTCTAAGTGTCTTACAGCGAAAACACAATAAATCGTTATATTAGCATAGCACATAGCACATAGCAGCCCAGCATTGATTCTAGCCAAAGTGAGCGATAACGTCAACATCGCCAAAATATATTAATTTTTTCACTAACCTTCTCAGAATTCTTCAGATGACACTCCTGTAACATCATATTACACAATCCATATAGAGTTTGATCGAAAATGTGCATATTTAGCCACCAAAATCATGGTTAGACAATGTGAAATGTAGCCCAGCTGGTGAGAAAATGTCCGTGCGCCATATTAGACAGTGATCTACTCTTATACATAAATACTCATAAACGTGACTAAAAAATATAGGGTGGACAGGGATTGATAGACAATTTAATTCTTAATACAATCGCGGAATTACATTTTTTAAATTATCCTTACTTTTCAATACAGTTTGCGCCAAGCGAAGCTACGTCAAAAAACATGGCGTCCTAAGCCACTAACATTTTTCGACAGAAACACGATTTATCATAATAAAAATGTCCTACTTTGAGCTGTTCTTCCATCAGTATCTTGGGCAAAGGATTCTTTCTTGGGTCTAATCGTCTTTTGGTGGAAAGCTGTCCTCTTGCCATGTGGAAATGCCAACTGCGTTCGGGATGAACTGGAAGCGTGCCCAGCAATTCACAGCGTTTCAGAAATAAATGTCCCAAAATCGCACTAAACGGATATAAATTGCTATAAAACGCTTTAAATTAACTACCTTATGATGTTTTTAACTCCTATAACGAGTAGAAACATGACCAGAGTAATATTACTCCCTCCACTAATGCTTGGAACAAGTGCGGGTCGATGTCCTCCAGGCGCATTACGCAGCAAGAAAAGAGTTCCTAGCTACAGGGTTTTTTAATTTGTAGTGCCTGTGAACGCGCAATCGACCCCATTCAGATCGTCATCACGTAAAGGCATCCAGGGGAAGACGTAAGCAGTGTCCGTATACTCATAGCAATAACTGTGGCCTTTTAACTGACTCCAGATCAGGGGCCAACATTTCTGAAATCTGACTCCATGTCAGGGAAATTGCTGTAGAATGGGTTCTGTTCCACTTAGAGACAAAATTTCAACTCCTATAGAAACTATAGACTGTTTTCTATCCAATAATAATAATAATATGCATATTGTACGATCAAGAATTTTGTGGGAAGCCGTTTCAAAAATTACACGATTAGCATAAATAGTGACAACAGCGCCCCCAGCCTCAACAGGTTAACTTCTTCAGGCTGCAGAAAAGAAATTAAGTTAAGAAATTTTTTATTTTCCAATATGCATATATTTTCTACTGTTGGATAGATAACAGTCTATAGTTTCTAAAAAGGTTTGAATTATTTCTCTAAGTCGAACAGAAATATTTTTACAGCCATTTTCCCAGCCGAATTGAGATTTCCAAAATGCGATGTGTCTCTTTAAGACCTTGTCTATAAAAGGTCATTACACTTAGGACCGTAGAAACACGTCTTACGCCTTCATCTGGATGTAATGCGGAAGTGAGACTTGAAAGCAGTCGAATATCTCGTCCATGGACTGAATACCACACCTTCTTGTGAGACCTGCGCAGTTAAAATAAAATTCCGGGCGCGAGACAGAATTTAGACTCGGCTCCTGGAAGAAGCTCGATAACGGTGAATATGATCTCTTGCTACGATATTATTTGATACATGTCACAAAATCATCCTAAAGTATGTTTTTTCAATATACTTTAATTATATTATTGCAATTTATTCTGGACTTTAGATGTGATGCGACGGAAGAATTTTTTGAAGAATGAGAGATTAGCGCCGCAGTGCCATTGTGCTTGCTAACCAAAGAGGGAAATAGTTCGTTCTGGAACCCAACTAAAGACTGTACTGGACATTGGACCCCGTTACAACATTCTGATGGAAGATCAACAAAGATAAGGACCCAATTTGGGATGCTTTTCCATATATCTGTCGAACTGTTCAATGCTAACTCTGCTAACTGTGCTAGGCTAGCGCTTGACTAGAATCAATGCTGCCTTATGCTAGCTTATGTTGTTAGCTAATATAACGATATATTGTGTTTTCGCTGTAAAACACTTCAAAAATCGGAAATATTGGCTCTATTCACACGATATCTGTCTTTCATTAGCTATCCACCATATGTTTTTCTGAAATGTTTTATGAGGTGTAATTAGTAGTCGACGTTGGTGTCAGTATTTTCTCTGGCTACTCCCGTCTGGATTCAGACTGTAGCTATGTGGTAGCATTTATGGTAGCATCAATGTAAAACTGATTTATAGCTAAAATATGCAGATTTTATGAACAAAACATAGATTTCTTGTGTAACATGTTATATGACTGTCATCTGAGGTAGTTTTTTCTGGGTTCTTTAGGTTGGTTTTAGTTTATTTCGGTTGGCTTGTGCATGCTACTTGAATCATAATTCATACATCATAATCATATTCATACGTGTCTGTCCACTTTTGTATTTGGTGGTGAGCTAACATAAATATATGTGGTGTTTTCTCTGTAAAACATTTAAAAAATCGGACATGTTGGCTGGATTGACAAGATGTTTATCTTTCAAATGCTGTATTGGACTTGTTAATGTGTGAAAGTTAAATATTTAAAAAAAATAGATTTTGAATTTCGCGCCCTGCAGCTGTTGTCATTTTCGTTCCGACGTCGGGCTTGCAGCCCAAACTTTAAACGTCGGGCTTGCAGCCCAAACTTTAAAATCTTTCTGAGAGAAGCCTTACGTGACATACAGACTAGATCTATGAGAGAAAAGCTGGTACTTCTTGGTATCCAGGATCAATAAGGAGAAGTTCCTGAAAGTGTGATGAAGGAATTATTTCTTACAGTGTTTCAGATCCCACGCGAAGCTGTCGACAAAATCCAACTCAAACGTGTACATCATTTCGGACAGAGAGGACTGAGATAGGAGGTTTCCAAATTTGCTTTCTTTAAAGATAAAATAACGGTTAAAAGCCTGGGTAAAAGTCTCGCTGGCACGAAAATAGGCATGAGTGATCAGTTCCCGAAGGAAATTGCAGAAAGTTGTCACGTTTTGACCTTATGTTCCTTTGTTATGTCTTTATTTTAGTTTGGTCAAGGCATTCTATGTTGGTTTTTCTATGTTTTGTTCTATTGTTCTATTTCTATGTGTTTGGCCTAGTATGGGCAGGTGGCAGGTGTCAGTCGTTGTGTCTGATTGGGAGCCATATTTAGGTAGCCTGTTTTTCATTGTGTTTTGTGGGTGATTATTTGCTCTTTGCTGTTTCTCCGTACAGGACTGTTCGTTTTGTCGTTTTATTGTTTTTGTTTCGTGTTCAGTTTCGTATTAAAACATCATGGACACTTACCACGCTGCTCATTGGTCCTCCTCTTCTTCCACCCACGACGAGCGTTACAAACGCGGCAAAGTTCTGTACCCACTCTTCAAGGAGAATAGATCTCTCGTATTTGATAAACTGTATATGGACAACCAAATGTTCCGAGACACAAAGACTACTCCATGGCTATTCTAAATATTACAAAGTTCCCATAGAGGAGTCAAATAATCTAACACCCAATACTAGCCATGGTAGGGATTGTAATAAAAAAATATATATAGAAAAGCAGTAAAGTACAACAATTGTTAAAGAAATAAACTACAACTACACTATACCATTCTATGTAGGGAATGTTGGAAAATAATGAGTATTTCAATTTCCATTTATAGTATTTTATAAATGGATAAGACAGCATTAGTGGTAAAACTGTAAGACCACGCCGTAGGGTAATAGGGTAACTCCCAATTCCTGCTGCAGTTCAGCACCACAGCAGTGGAAAGAGAGCACTCTAGGCGGCCACAAAATGAAGAAATTATAAAACTGATGTTGCACAATCAAATTTGATTTGTTAATAAACAAAATTCGTTAAGGCTGGTTCATTGAGAGAAAGCGTATTTTACAATGTTCCTGTGAAACGAGTCCCACACCATGTATTTATGAAAGCACTCGTTTCCAAAGCTCAAATGGTATCTCACTCTTTATACAGTTCTACTGGATGATGTTAATAAATGCTATGCTTATTGTAATTTGAACTATCGTGGGGCCATGACTTGTCATGTGTCATGTGTGATATATGTGGCTTGTTGATAACTGTTTCCTACTATAGGCAGTTGGCTGCCTAGTGATTGGATCATTGTTACACTCCGATGTGAATAGTGGGCAATGATGTTTTGTTTCCAAGTGCTACTGGAATGCACCAATTGCGCATGATACACAGCATTACCCTACTCTAGTCGATCCTTTCCAAATCTTTATAGCCTACTATACATGACACAAGGGTGGCAGGCAAACTGCTAGGACCAGGCCTGTTGAACACAACAATTTGCCTCTAGTTTCCTTGCGTTTGCGGTGGACCTTGGCCAGCTGAAAGTGAGCAGCTGCTGTTGGGATGACAAAACTGTCCAACTCCTTGGAGCAGCTTGAGATGAGCATCTGCCTCATTACTTTGTCCTCAAGAAAGCGCAATCCTGAGGCCATCTGTACTCTGTTTTCGAGAAATTACACCCTCTTGGCAGGCACACTGGAACCGGGGATAATCAACACAATCTTTACCCTTACAAGGGCCTCACGTCTATTGCATTAGTAATTTATTAGTATAGCACTTCAACTGGTATTTCCATCAATTAATAAAAATCATTATTTTGCAATGGATTTTTTTTCTTCTACCGGACAATTTGGCAGGCAAGACTTTTATTAGTAAAAATTATTGGCCAAAAGCTGCCATTTACTGGCTAACAGAAAACTCTGCCGCCACTACGAAATTGTTTGCCGCCACTCAAAAAGATACAGTATGATAAAAAACTGCATGCTAGGTCAAATGTTTTCAGAGTAAACTTAAAACCAGATATAAAGTATATCGAAAATATAATGGAGCCATATATTTTTTACAACATCATCTTTGAGACCTAACACTCATTTTGTTATGTTTGAGTCACTCTGATAGCACAAGAACACAGTATAAGCCATGGCAAAATAGGTAGAAACAGGTCGCTAGGTGTAGGCAATAGGTAAATAGGTTCAATGGGATATGACTAAAGAGTTAATCACAGTGATTTTTCCTCAAATAGACAGGTATTTTCCTTTCCATGGTAGCAACAGCTAATCTATTTTTGCTAACTTGCTATTAAAATGTATTGGGGTGAGATCAGTTCTTTCTTTTGGTATATGTATACCAAGTATGTCCACATCACAATCAGACCATTTTATTGGTAAACTAAACCATAATGTAAAAGTTGTATTTTTTTTGGTGATCCAATAAGTAATATCATAATTATATATCATAAAAAATCTAGAAAGGTTAGAAAAAGTATCTAGATCCTCTATGAGGCTGTGGAGGGATCCAGATCGTGGATTTAAAAGAAAACATGACTCATCAGCGTACAACGACACCTTTGTTTTTAAGCCCTTGATTTCTAATCCCTTAATATTATTGGTGTATCTGATTTTAATAGCTAACATTTAGATGGAAATAATAAATAGAAATGCTGATAGAGGACAACCTTTTGTACTCCTCTTGACAGTTCAAGACCTTCTGAGAAGTAGCCAATATGTACTATTTTGCACCTAGGGTTACTATACTTATTCAAAAGCCTTTTCAAAGTCAGCTATGAATACCAGGCCTGGCTTCCCAGACTTTTCATAGTGTTATATTGTTTCCAATACTTGTCTTCTATTATCCCCAATGTATCGTCCATGTAAAAAACCTGTCTGATTAGGATTAATAATATCCAACAATACATTTTTGATTCAATGCGCTATGCATTTTGCTAGAATTTTTACATCACAACACTGAAGTGTAAGGGGCCTCCAAATTTTTAAATGGACAGGATCTTTATATTTACCACTTGGATTCTGTTTCAGTAAGAATGAAATCAGACCTTCTTGTTGAGTGTCGGATAATCTACCATTTATATAGTAGTGGTTAAGACATGCTAATAACAATCCTCTGAGTTTATCAAAAAAGGTGTGGTATACCTACGCTGGTATGTCATCCAGCCCCTGAGTTTTCCCGGACTTAATGTCTATAATTGCATCAAGAGGTTCCTCCTCTGTAATTTAGCCTTCACATGAGTCTTACTGTAAAGCTATTAATTTGACATTATTAATAGAGAAAAAATCCATACAATTAACTTCGGTTAGTGGAGATGGAGGAGACTGAAATGAAAACAAATGCTTGAAGTACTTTACTTCCTCTATCAATATATTATTTGTTGAATCAAGTTTCAGTAAATTATTTTTGGTAGCATTTCTATGTTGAAGATGAAAAAATTATTTGGTTCATTTTTCCCCATATTCCATCCAGTTCGGTTTATTTTTATAATATACTACACGGGATCTTTATTGAATAAGTCCCTCCATTTATTTTGGTTTTTCCATGTCACGCCCTGGCCTTAGTATTCTTTGTTTTCTTTATTATTTTAGTTAGGTCAGGGTGTGACATGGGGAATGTTTGTGTTTTGTTGGTTTTGGGTGTTTTTTATGGTAAAGGGGTTGTTGTGTAGTATATGGGTTTGTGTTGAGTTCAGATGTCTAGCGTTGTCTATGTATGTTTAGTTATCTAGGAGAGTCTATGGTTACCTGAATGAGTTCCCAATTAGAGACAGCTGATTTCGGTTGTCTCTGATTGGGAGCCTTATTTAGGGTAGCCATAGGCTCTCATTGGTTGTGAGTAATTGTCTATGTAGAACGTTTGTAGCCTGTGTGTATGTGCACAACGTTATTTAGCTTCACGGTCGTTTGTTGTTTTGTATAGTTTGTATTAAGTGTTTCGTGTTTATTTTTTCGTCATCTTTTAAAATAAAAGAAGATGGCTTATTTTCCAAAAGCTGCGTTTTGGTCCATCAATCCGCCACACGATCGTGACATTCCACTAACTTATTTTGAGCCTCTATGGTACAGTTTTTATTGTTATGTATCTGTACCTTTAGTCCTTCCATTTATGGACTCTTGACCTAAATTGCTTTTGTTTTAGAGATGAGGACTGAATTGCATGGCCTCTAACGGCACATGTAAAAGTGTCCCATACAATAAGGGGATCTATGTTATGTCAAGAAAAAGTCAATTATAAATTCTTCTGTCCTAGTTCAAAACAAGTTATCATCCAAAATGTCCAATATCCTCGCCCACGTGGAAATTCTGTAAGAGTAATATATATGCCAATTATTTGATGGTCCGACAGTATTCTATCCCCTATCAACACTTTCTAATCTTTTGGTGCCAGAGAGAATGACATAAGAAAGTAGTCAAGAAGACTAACTTGATTGAGCCTCCGACATGTATATCTCACTAGGTCAGGGTCATTAATCATCCTCCATGTATATCTCACTAGGTCAGGATATTTATGCCTCCATACATCCACTAGTTCCAATATATCTATGACATTCATGATTTCCTTAAGTGCATGAGGGTGATAGTTTGTAGTGTGATTTCCTTTACGGTTCATAGAGGTTTTTAAAACCATATTATAATCACCCACCATAATAATAGAGTCTTGTGTTGCTTGTATGGTCGATCAATTATTGCATATATTTTTTAAAAAGCGTACCATATCTGTTCATGGTACAATAACATATTTAAAATCATCCATCTACCTTGAGGATCTTTTTAGACAATTTTCACATTCGGATCAAAATGACTGTTAACTAATATCCCCCCCATCCTTTTTCCACACAACTCCATCTACAATTGTTGAATAAGTTTCCTGTAAACAATATATATTATATTCCTTCTCTTTTAGCCAGGTAAATACTGATCATCTTTTTTTAATCTGCTAAGCCATTACAATTACAACAGGCTATACTTATTTCACCATGTACCATAATGAGTTACAAGTTACAAAGCTATTTATCATAATATATGTTTGTAAACTCACCATTAAAAAGTACCATAGTGATTCTGTCCATATACTCTGCAGTAAAGTATTCAGACCCCTTGACTTTTTCCACATTTTGTTACGTTACAGCCTTATTCCAAAATGTATTGAATAATTGTTTTTCCTCATAATTCTACACACAATACCACATAATCACGAAGCGAAAACAGGTTGAGACATTTTTGCAAATGTATAACAAAAAAAACGGAAATACCATATTTACACAAGTATACAGAACTTTTGCTATGAGACTTAAAATTGTGCTCAGGTGCATCCTGTTTCCATTGATCATCCTTGAGATGTTTCTACAACTTGCTTGGAGTACACCTGTGGTAAATACAATTGATTGAACATGATTTGGAAAGGCACCCATCTGTCTATATAAAAGGTCCCACAGTTGACAGTGCATGTCAGAGCAAAAACCAAGCCGTGAGGTCGAAGGAATTGTCCGTACATCTCAGACAGGATTGTGTCGACCCTTCTGGGGAAGGGTACCAAAAAATGTCTGCAGCGCTGAAGGTCCCGAAGAACACAGTGGCCTCCAACATTCTTAAATGGAAGAGGTGTGGCTCCACCTAGACTCTTCCTAGAGCTGGTCATCTGGCCAAACTGAACTTTCGGGGGAGAAGGGCCTTGGTCAGGGAGGTGACCAAGAACACAATGGTCCCTCAGACAGAGCTCCAGAGTTTCTCTGTGGATATGGGAGAACTTTCCAGAAGGACAACCACCTTTGCAGCACTCCACCAAACAGGCCTTAATAGTAGAATGGACAGAAGCCAATCCTCAGTAAAAAGACACAAAAAGGCACCTAAAGTCTCTCAAACCATGAGAAACAAGATTCTCTGGTCTGATGAAACCAAGATTGAACTCTTTGGCCTGAATGCCACACGTCACGTCTGGAGGAAACCTGGCACCATCCCTAAAGCATGATGGTGGCAGCATCATGCTGTGGGTATGTTTTTCAGCAGCACTGGGAGAGTAGTCAGGATCGAGGAAAATATGAACAGAGCAAAGTACAGAGAGATCCTTGATGAAAACCTTCTCCAGAGTGCTCAGGACCTCAGACTGGGGCGAAGGTTCACCTTCCAACAGGACAACCACCTTAAACCTGTTGAGGATGGGGGCGCTGTTGTGACTATTTATGCTAATCGTGTAATTTTTGAAACGGCTTCCCACAAAATCCCTGATCGTACAATATGCATATTATTATTATTATTGGATAGAAAACAGTCTATAGTTTCTATAGGAGTTGAAATTTTGTCTCTAAGTGGAACAGAGCCCATTCTACAGCAATTTCCCTGACATGGAGTCAGATTTCAGAAATTTTGGCCCCTGATCTGGAGTCAGTTAAAAGGGCACTGTTATTGCTATGAGTATACGGACACTGCTTGCGTCTTCCCCTGGATGCCTTTACGTGATGACGATTTGAATGGGGTCGATTGCGCGTTCACAGGCACTACAAATTAAAAAACCCTGAGGCTAGTCACTCTTTTGGAGCTGCGTCATGCGCCTAGAGGACACCGACCCGCACCTGTTCCAAGCATTAGTGGAGGGAGTAATATTACTCGGGTCATGTTTCTACTCGTTATGGGAGTTAAAAACATCATAAGGTAGTTAATTTAAAGCGTTTTATAGCAATTTATATCCGTTTAGTGCGATTTTGGGACATTTATTTCTGAAACGCTGTGAATTGCTGGGCACGCTTCCAGTTCATCCCGAACGCAGTTGGCATTTCCACATGGCAAGAGGACAGCTTTCCACCAAAAGACGATTACTCCCAAGAAAGGATCCTTTGCCCAAGATACTGATGGAAGAACAGCTCAAAGTAGGACATTTTTATTATGATAAATCGTGTTTCTGTCGAAAAATGTTAGTGGCTTAGGACGCCATGTTTTTTGACGTAGCTTCGCTTGGCGCAAACTGTATTGAAAAGTAAGGATAAATTAAAAAATGTAATTCCGCGATTGTATTAAGAATTAAATTGTCTATCAATCCCTGTCCACCCTATATTTTTTAGTCACGTTTATGAGTATTTATGTATAAGAGTAGATCACTGTCTAAGTGGCACACGGACATTTTCTCACCAGCTTGGCTACATTTCACATTGTCTAACCATGATTTTGGTGGCTAAATATAAACATTTTCGATCAAACTCTATATGGATTGTGTAATATGATGTTACAGGAGTGTCATCTGAAGAATTCTGAGAAGGTTAGTGAAAAAATTAATATATTTTGGCGATGTTGACTTTTATCGCTCACTTTGGCTAGAATCAATGCTGGGCTGCTATGTGCTATGTGCTATGCTAATATAACGATTTATTGTGTTTTCACTGTAAGACACTTAGAAAATCTGAAATATTGTCTGTATTCACAGGATCTGTGTCTTTCGATTAGTGTATGCTGTGTATTTTTACGAAATGTTTGATGATTAGTAAGTAGGTAAACACGTTGCTCAATGTAGTTTTTCTAGTCCATTTGTGACGGTGGGTGCAATTGTAACCTATGCCATCTACCTGAAATATGCACTTTTTTCTAACAAAACCTATCCCATACCATAAATATGTTATCAGACTGTCATCTGATGAGTTTTTTTCTTGGTTAGGGGCTATAAATATCTTTGTTTAGCCGAATTGGTGATAGCTACTGGTGTTGGTGGACAAATAAAAGATGGTGGATTATGCTAATGTGTTTTTAGGTAATAGATGTACATCTTTACATATTGTGTCTTCCCTGTAAAACATTTTAAAAATCGGACATGTTGGCTGGATTCACAAGATCTGTGTCTTTCATTAGCTGTATTGGACTTTAATGTGTGAAAGTTAAATATTTAAAAAAAATATTTTTTTTGAATTTCGCGGCTCTGCCTTTTTCAGTGGGGGGGGGGGGGGGGGGGAGTGCCGCTAGCGGCACCCTCATCCTAGACAGGTTAAGCACACAGTCTCTGAATGTCCTTGAGTGGCCTGTATTTGGGGAATTTCTCCCATTCTTCTCTACAGATACTCTCAAGCTCTGTCAGGTTGGATGAGGCGCGTTGCTGCACAGCTATTTTCAGGTCTTTCCAGAGATGTTCGATCGGGATCAAGTCCGGGCTCTGGCTGGGCCACTCAAGGATATTCAGAGACTTCTCCCGAAGCCAATCATGAGATTTGATTAACCATTGTCAAGTCCTAGGTGATGGCGATTCGATCAAATCAAATCAACCCCCCAAAATATTTGTCACATGTGCCGAATACAAAAGGTTACCGTACTGTGAAATGCTTACTTATAAGCCCTTAGCCAACAATGCGGTTTTAAGAAGATAGAGTTAAGAAAATATTGACAAAATAAACTAAATTTAAAATATAACACAATAAAATAACAATAATGAGGATATATACAGGGGATAATGGTACCGAGTCAATATGCAGGGGTACAGGTTAGTCGAGGTAATTTGTGTATGTAGGTAGGGTTAACTATGCATAGATAATAAACACTGAGTAGCAGCAGCGGGGGGGGGGGGGGGGGGTCAATTAAAATAGTCCAGGTGGCCACTTGATTAATTGTTCAGCAGTCTTACGGATTCGGGGTAGAAGGAGCCTTTTGGACCTAGACTTGGCACTCCAGTATCGCTTGCCGTGTGGTAGTAGAGAGAACAGACTTGAGTGACTGGAGTCTTTGACATTTTCTTTGGTCCTTCCTCTGACACTGCCTAGTATATAGGTCCTGGATGGCAGGAAGCTTGGCCCCAGTGATGTACAGGGCCGTACGCACTACCCTCTGTAGCGCCTCTGTAGCATTACCCTCTGTAGCGTGGTTTACCCTCTGTAGCGCCTCTGTAGCATTACCCTCTGTAGCGTGGTTTACCCTCTGTAGCGCCTCTGTAGCATTACCCTCTGTAGCGTGGTTTACCCTCTGTAGCGCCTCTGTAGCATTACCCTCTGTAGCGTGGTTTACCCTCTGTAGCGCCTCTGTAGCATTACCCTCTGTAGCGTGGTTTACCCTCTGTAGCGCCTCTGTAGCATTACCCTCTGTAGCGTGGTCGGATGCCGAGCACGCTCTGGATGGTGCAGCTGTAGAACTTTTTGAGGATCTGGGGACCCATAACAAATCTTTTCAGTCTCCCGAGGGGGAAAAGGCATTGTCGTGCCCTCTTTACAACTTTCTTGGTGTGTTTGGACCATGATAGTTTGTTGGGGATGTGGACACCAAGGAACTTGAAACTCTCGACTCGCTCCACTACAACCCTGTTGATGTGAATGGGGGTGTGCTCGGCCCTCCTTTTCCTGTAGTCCACAATCATCTCCTTTGTCTTGCTCAATTTGAGGGAGAGGTTGTTGTCCTGGCACCACACTGCCAGGTCTCTGACCTCGTCCCTATAGGCTGTCTTATCATTGTTGGTGATAAGGCCTATCCCCGTTGTGTCATCAGCAAACTTAATCATGGTGTTGGAGAGCCTCCCGAGTGGCGCAGTGGTCTAAGGCACTGCATCACAGTGCTAGCTGTGCCACTAGTGATCCTGGTTTGAGCCCAGGCTCTGTCATAGCCGGCCCCGACCGGGAGATCCGTGGGGCGTCGTCCAGGTTAGGAGAGGGTTTGACTGGCAGGGATGTCCTTGTCCCATCGCACTCTATCGACTCCTGTGGAGGGACGGGCACATGCACGCTGACACGGTTGCCAGGTGTACGGTGTTTGCTCTGACACATTGGTGGGGCTGGCTTCTGGGTTAAGTGGGCATTGTGTCAGTAGGTACACGTCTCTGTGTGTGGAGTAAAGGTGGTCTATAGTTTTTTTCCCTCTGGTTGTGACATGCTGGTAGAAATGAGGTAAAACGGATTTAAGTTTGCCTGCATTAAAGTCCCCGGCCACTAGGAGCGCCGCCTCTGGATGAGCATTTTCTTGTTTGCTTATGGACATATACAGCTCGTTGAGTGCGGTCTTAGTGCCAGTGTTGGTTTGTGGTGGTAAATAGACGCTGTGGTCTTATGTGGTGGTAAAACTGACTTCAAACTCAAAGGCCTCTGTTATTGTGGTTATGAAACCACTTCTATGACTCAATCAGCCATGTTGTTTTATTCTCTCTTTGAAGGAAAGTGATAGTTCCTGGTTCAGCAATATGTGTTGGAAACTATAGTATTATTTTCCAAGCTTTCTATGACATTATTGCTTTCTCAAGTGTGTGTCTCTGATGTCTCTTTCCCTGTGGGGGGTGGAGGAGGAAACAAAGGGAGAGGAAGAAACAAGGGAAATCTGATGTTCACTCCAACATGGTTAAAATGAAGTGTTGACAGACACTAGAAAATGATTAAGGATTTAAATTGAGGATTATTCTAAGAAACCAGGATTCCTGGAATTACATCTCTGTGTGACTGGACAATAGCCTGGTGTGTTATATTAATTAGCTACAGAAATAGGGATAAAAGAGGAACCCTAGAGGGATGAAACTGGTTAGGGGCTAGTGATTATAAGCAGATTGAAAACCACCTTAAATACACATCAAATAAAATGTTATTTGTCACATGCGCCGAATACAACAGGTGTAGACCCAAGCCCTTAACCAACAATACAGTTCAATAAATAGAGTTGAGAAAATATTTACTAAATAAGCTGAAGTACAAAATTGAATGAAAAGTAACACAAAAGCAGAAACATTATGTGCAAACACTGTGAAAAAACACACGAAATATCACAGTTGGTTAGGAGACGTAAAACATCAGCCATCCCCTCTGGCGCCATTACACGCCATTACACACACACACCCCCCTTCTTGCTGTTGAGCTCAGGTGTCCTGCGCATGTTGACACAAGGGAGCGAGGACAGAAATAGCCAAACACAACCGTCCATTGCTTGCACAAGCTCTGGCCATGTGCAGGCAGAGGACTGAGGAGTGGTGTTAGGGAGGGAGGAGGAACATTGCATTGACTACATCGCCAGGGACATGGCCCGGTACACCAAGATATGGAGGTATGGTATGGAGGAACCCAGATCTCGGATCAGCTTTCCCTCCCCAAGTTTTATCCTTAACCAATTAAGGGGGAAACAAACCTATACCTCTATGCCTACCTACCCTAACACTCACATTGTCACCCACCCACTAGATTTGTTGGCGGGTTGGTGTTAGTCATAATTTGTTTCAGTTGTGATAATTGCTAAGATTGTTTTAAAGGGTTAGACCAGGAGTTCTTAAAGAATTTCAGCCTGGGAACCAAATGAGAAATTCAGGGTTTTCCTGGGACCCAAGCTCATGAAAACATGCCCCCTTTTGGGGGCCCTAAGCAAGATTTGTTGGGTGAGAGTGGCTCCGCACTTGACGGAGAGAACATTCTTAGTTTTACATTTAATTTCCTGCAATTCTACACATTTTGCCATGGGGTGTAAAGAAAATGTTGCTGCCATGTTAATATGTTATATCTGAGTGAGAGTGACTAACAAAATCAATGGGGGCCCCATGGAGGTCAGGGCCCCTGGGCACGTGCCCTGCGTGCCTGGTCGGTATTCTGCCAAGATTACTACAAGTTGATATAGGTGGCTCGACCATGTCTTAGCTGACATGACTAATTGAGTGACTGTCACTGACTGACATAACAAGAGAAAAACTTTAAGGTTAAACAATCCCTCAGGGGGCTGCGGTAAAGTTCCGTCTGATAGCGAATCATACTTCACAATCATGCATTAATAGCAATTTAATGTTGAATCTTTACTTCCGATATGAATTATATCCAGTAATGGGAATGGATGGGTGTGTAAGATGGGAGTTGGTCTTGCTTTATAGTCATGGCCAGGTTTTTCCCTGACTTTCTGAGTAGATTACAGTTCATGCTGAATCAGGGTGTGGAGGGGTGCTCTGCTCACAATGTCTGCATATCTTAATTTACATGCATTGACATTTCCATCTGGTTACATATCCTACTAGCCATGCTTCTACTGTCTGTATTTACTGGCCTTATGTTACATTATCAAACACCCTCCTACTCCCTCGCTTTTATGCAAGCACTCACTCCTAAGAAACGCAGACACATGCATACACACACAAAGCACTCAACTCTCTCGTCTCCGGCGGGGTTGTTGAGTCCACTCTAGTCAGTTCCTGAGCGGACGTGCTTTGCAAATGAAGAAGAGACCTCTGTTTACTTCTTAATTTGTTATTTCTTTCTTACTTTCAGACATCTGACGTTCTGAGTAGCTCTGGTTGGAGGCTACCATGCTGCTCTCTGGAGGGCCAGCCTTCTAAGACAACCGCAATTGTTTTCTAAAAGAAAAGGAATAAAAAGCAGGAAAGAGAATGGAAAAAAAGGATTTTAGGCTCTACTGGGGAAGAGGCAGGACAATACTGGTTCCTCAGCCAGCCTTGGTTGGCCTGTAACCTTTTCTCCTGTATGAGATGTCAGCATGACTGCTTATATAATCTGTTATCAGGCTAGTACAGCTAGGTCTTAATACTGTATCTCTAGCTATGATTAGATTGCATCTTGAGTTCAGCCCCATCAAATCAAGACATGGATGGAATAAACATTAGCTTATGATGCTTTGCATAAGAGCCTGGGGCTGGACCTGGCAATGAAGCAAGCCTAGAGTGACTCAATTGATAAGCAGAGAAGATTGGATGGTAATCTTGGAGATGAAAGATATGCTATGAGTAGAGCGTATGTTCCTCTGGTTGTTATCATACAGTGCTTTAGGCCATTGTGGCATTGGAGAATTACTCCTTGATGCACCTGTCCTAAATGTGTTCAGATTCAGAAACTTAGAGTTGTGCCATCTCTAGAAAATTGGAGTATAAAAGTTCAACAAACATACTAAACATACTCTCCTCGGGTGGGGAGACCTTGCTGGATGTCTCACCTCAAGTGGGCACATATCAACTTACTGTTTTCCTGTGGCTTGGCTGCTCCTAGCATGACAGCCATGTCCCCCCCCCCCTTAGCTGTTTCGTAGCTTATATAAGTGAGGAATGATGGATTAAAAGATGTTGTCTTGTCATGTATGTTGTCTTGTTCATTTCCTATTACTCTGCAGTGGATCTGGGTCAGGGGCTTTAGAAAGGTATTGAACACCAGAACTGACGGTGGCTGTTGACATTGAACCTCAAGATGGAGGTGATGCCCGACTTTTACCAGCACCCACTTTGAGATGTTTTTTGTTGTTGTTGAGATCTCCTCTCCTCACCTCAGACGGGTGTGTTGAGGAATAACTGTGTGGACTGTCTGTACCGTACTAACACCGCCCAGTTCATAGTGGGGCAGTGTGCTCTTGCCTATCAGCTCTACTCTCTGGGCATGATTGACAAGCCAAGGTTGCAGTTCGACACGGACTGTGTCCGGTTAAACCCTACCCTACTCCTTACTCTCGCCAGAGATTAATTTAAACATGACTAAAAGCTGACATAAGAACTTAAAGCATTCAGTACATCAAATATACAGTAACTTCTGTTCTCTAACCTCTAAACTTGCGGTGCCCCCTGTGTGACCTTTACCCCCATTCAGGCTTTTTGAGAAGCTGTATGAGGACCATGGGGGCCACTCTGTCTCTGCAGTACAGGGGCTCCCAGCTGGGCCACAGGGTCAAGACCTACCGCAAGATAACCCCCTGGACACAGCACTCCAAAGACATCATGCAGACCCTGTCGCGCTACGACAGCAATGCTTTCTCAGGTAGACACCACACACACACACATACATTCCGTTCACCCCTGCCCTGTAATTATGAGACCACTGCTTACTTACCCACTAGTGAATTCCTTTCACACCATCCTCGCCCCCTCACCCCCTCTCCTTCTCTCACTACTGTTGAACCAGTGCTCCCACTACCTCCATGCTCTCTCTGTCAGATAATGTGAGCCCTGCCAACTCATCTGTTTGTCCTTCCTCCCACACCTGCCCTGCCCCCCATGAACCTACCACCCCTGCCTCTCCCCGTTACCATGGAAACACCGATTCGTCATCCAGACCTGCACTCTTGTTACATAACAAGATCCAGCTCTCCTCCCTCTCCCATCATCTTTCATTTCCCCAAAGCTTTACATTTCAAAGAAAATCAATGATGAGTTTTTTGACCCAGTGTACGGTGAGCGGCAACCTCTTAATAATATCATATATCAAGTGAATTGTACATACTCTCTCCCATGACTTTGCACACACACACGCATGCACGTACACACACAATGTGAAGGCACGTTGTTAGCATTACAGTGGGGACTATGGCTGTAGAGTATTCTGGTAGACAAACACTTTGTAGAGAGCCGGACATTATCCTCATAAATCAACCCTAAATGTACAGTGCATTCGGAAAGCATTCAGACCCCTTGACTTTTTCCACATTTTGTAATGTTACAGCCTTATTCTAAAATGGATTAAAGAAATGTTTCCCTGATCAATCTACACACAATATCCCATAATGGCAAAGTGAAAACAGGTTTTTAGAAATTGTTGCAAATGTATTAAAATAAGAACACAGAAAGACCTTAATTACATAAGTATTCAGACCCTTTGCTATGAGACTCAAAATGTAAAAATCTTCCAAAATGAATTTTTTCCCCCATGTTTCCATTGATCATCCTCGAGCTGTTTCTACAACTTTATTGTAGTCCACCTGTGGTAAATACAATTGATTGAACTCTCCATTGCTGTTGCCTTGGAGTATCTTAGAACAGCCGTTAAAGAACACAGGGGAAATCTTCAATGCAGAGCACTAAGTGTTATGTTCTTGGCTTAGAAGTGTTCCTTGTATCCCTTTAAATCACCAGGGCTCTATTTCTTACTTCACAGACCTCTGGTATTGTAGAACACTGTAGACACAGAGTTGATTAGAAAAGCTTCCCCTTGTCTCTGTCTCATATCTCTCCTGTTTAGTGGAGGATTTAATAGAGCTGTAGAAATTCCCTTGAGTCTCCCAGAGAATTTTCTCCTGAATCACCCTCACACACTCCTATGTGAAAATACTTATTCACATGCACATGCATACACACACACACACACACACACACACACACACACACACACACACACACACACACACACACACACACACACACTCATGCTCTCACACACACAAACTCTCACTCTCTCACACATACGCGTACACACACCCACCTCCCCCCATTCAGTCTATCATCACCACAGGACCCATAACTCCCTTCAGTCACACTGCCATCTTACAGAGGACAAAATGTTTTATCAGCTCGTCAACCAACACATTACTTCCTGCTCAGGACTTTAGTGAGGAATGTGACTCTGGAGTGTTTTACTGGGGGACTTGATCGATTTAACTCAAACCTAGTGAGTCATGGGATTGATCCACTCAACAGAGAGGCCCGATGGAAGAGATGGTGATATTGGATAATAGGGGGAATTGTTTATTTAAATGAGATTATTATCGTTGATGTTATTGCATCATGGTCTTTTGTGGCTCCCTAGGTTGATGTAATTGACCTTGCGTGTTGACTACACACACACCTAGTGTGTGTCTGTGTGTGTTTGAATGTCTGGCTGTGTCTTCTCATCTCATCACCATCTGCTCCCTCTGCCCCTGTATATACACACACACACACACACACACACACACACACACACACACACACACACACACACACACACACACACACACACACACACACACACACACACACACACACACTGGGCGTTGCAGGTGAGACATCTGATTGTGGTGTAATGCAACTTTAGTTCAGTGAAATGACGGACAATAGATCCCCAGGGGTCATATAAGATATCCACAAAGAGCTCTGCTGGGGCCTGGCTGGGATGGAGTGAGTGGGAGAAAAAAATAGGGGTTGAGAAGTGAGTGAGAGAAAAGAGGGGATCAAGGGCCTGAGAGTGTGCTGCACTTGAGTTCAGTAAGTGCATTCTCACTATGTTGTAGCTTCCCTGTCTGCTGAGTGGGAGTGGGAATCAGGTCAATGTCCCAGTGTGGTGGCCAGGTCTTCATTAGTGAGCGTAGTGTATTGCGTGTGTGTATCTTTATGTGTGTGTTGGCACGTTCCACACCTCACACTGTCCCCTGGAGAGAGAAACCCACCATACCTCCAACCATTGAGCACAACCATTTGGGTTTGACTCAAATATAAGACAAGAGTGATTATTTCACAGAAAAGAATGATGTTCCTTGAGTTTTTTCAGTTTAGAGTGACAAAAAGTAGGATAGGTGTCCCGTCAACGGGACAGTTGTAAATCATGCAGCGCCTTGTGTCACGATCGCAGATTTTAGAGAAACAACACATGTCGGTACATATAAGTGTCTTATATCGGCTGAAAGCTTAAATTCGTGTTAATATAACTGCACTGTCCAATTTACAGTAGCTATTACTGCGGAGAAAATGCCATACTATTGTTTGAGGAGAGCTCCTAACAACAAAACACCTTTTTCACCGTGATAGGTTTGATAAATTCACCTCTGAAGGTGAAATGTGTACTTACATTCTGATTTATCATCCAAAGGGTCCCATAGATAACATGAAGTGTCGTTTTGTTAGATAAAATGCTTTTTCATACCCTAAAAAGGTCCATATAGCATGCACGATCGATTTTATATTTCCACTCGTTCAATTTGCAAAGAAAGCATTCTGGGAAAATCTAACCCTAAACGTTGTTTCAACCAGTCAAATCACGTTCGTATGTATTCCTCAGAGATCCAAGAACATAACCAGACTTCACTATATAATTAGGGGTGTAGTATATCGTATAGGACACCACATTTGGTCAGAGAGTGACTGTCACGCCCTGGCCGTAGAGATCCTTTTTATGTCTCTATTTTGGTTGGTCAGGGCGTGAGTTTGGGTGGGCATTCTATGTCTGGGTTTCTATGTTGTCTATTCTTTGTGTTTGGCCGTGTGTGGTTCTCAATCAGAGGCAGCTGTCTATCGTTGTCTCTGATTGAGAACCATATTTAGGTAGCCTGTTTTCCCACTGAGTTGTGGGTGATTATTTTCTGGTTAGTATTTGTTGCACCTGTCAGAACTGTTTGTTGGTCGTTTTGTTGTTTTTTGTTAGTGTATTCATCTTTATTAAAAGGTATAATGGATACGTTCCACGCTGCATTTTGGTCCTCCTCTCCGTCTCCCGACGACGTTCGTTACAGCGACGCCTTCATGGCACGCCGATGACGCGGCCGGTCTTCATTTGATCGACTGTATCTTTGTCGTCGCGGGCATGGGTAGGGCTTAAAATTCATGCCCGTGCATCGCTAGACAGCACATCCTTTGTCTGGCTGGAGTACATATTAGCTTCAGTGTTATGATGTTCAGAACTGTGTTTCCTGTTCACTGAGGAGGAGTGAGTAATGATGAACTCACCATGGCCATGTTTTAAACATGACATAATTACTGGAGATGACAACCAAACCTCTAGTAGCTTCATTTCATTGAATAATGCGTGGCATTTTGATATGGGCTGCATTCAGCTCCTATGGTTTTCTGGAGTGTTGTTGATGGGTAGTGATTCGATAAAAGCGCTGCAAAGCTTCAAGAATGAACCCCACTTTTTAACATTACACAAGTGTGCAGGTCAGGACTGTATGGCTATGAGAAAAAGATATACAGACTCGCTTTAGTTGTCGTGTAAGGGTGAGATAACAACAATGTTTACAAAATGTTTTTTTTCAACCAGCAGTTTCTATTTCTGCCATATATTGCTTTTTTTGTCGCTAAAATCACATTAGGAATGTTTTTTTTTTTCAGGGACAAGTCAAATGTTCTCTTACGGGGGAATATTCCTTAATTCATTCAATTCAATTCCAAATTCCTCCCCAAGGCCATGATACCTCTAGTCCATTTAGCCCTTTTTTTAATAGAACAGTCATGAAGTCCCAATGACATTCTGCCTTTTAGAGGCTTGGAAACTTGTCATTCGTGGAAATTGTTTTAATCGATGTACAGCCTTGTACATGTTCATCTGGGTCAGTTGTTTTGCCTTTTTTCCCCTTCTTTCCTCCAGTTTAGTCCCAGTTGCACCCCTTCCTGTTCCTTCCTCCCTCATCTCCTTTTGGCTGGACGTAAGCTATGGAGCTCTCTGTATGATGTCATAGGGTCCCTGACTAAGTATCGTGATAGAGACTGTACACACACACACACCAGCTCCACAACTGTTTTGCTAAATATTAAGCAATTTTAAGCTTTCACTCAATTTCTCAGTTTTATACTTTTAAAAAATTGTTATTTGGAGAAGGACAGTAATTGCCTTGACATCACATTGCACTGTACACGCGTAATCAATTACATTGGGAGCTGTGGAGGATGTACAGAACACAGAGAAACTGCATTGTTTAATAAAAAGGACACAAGCTCACACACACACACACACACACACACACACACACACACACACACACACACACACACAGTTCCCTAACCTGCCTCCCATGTACAATTAACACACACTGACGACACACCCTAATAATGTGACAAAAACACGTTTATTTTCTTCTCATTGACGTTTGTGGCCTCGTGTGCCTGCGTATGTACTTCTATTGTTTGACATTAACTCCTATCCCCGGATTTATTGAATAAATCTTCAGCTGAAAATTGCCTGTAGAAATTACCAGGGAGAGCGAGTGAGAACGTGTAATTGCAGCCAAACACCCTCGCTTAGTGGTTAATTACCCGCCATGGCCGTTAGTACATTACCACGTGGCGACGGGGCAGAGAGGGAGGTGTATCTTACAATCACACCTCGCGCCACCGCAACATGATACAACACGTGACACATAGATGCTAAATGCACACACACATGCGCACCCGCACCCGCACCAACCAAACGATTATCTCTACAGCACCCACCTGCCACACCCCCAAACCGTGGAGTCATCATCATGATCTAGTCTGGTTTTAATTGTGTTTTCCGTTCAGTGATGCTTTCATCTCAGGAGCCCCTGGAGCTTTTCATGTAGATATAGTTTGATTAGATGATACATCTTCCTTTTCTCTCTCTCTATCCTCATCTTCCATTTCTCATCTTCCATTGGCACCTCAGACCAAGGTCTGATTTAAGATCGACATTGAGACGACTGACCACAGCAGAGGCTCAACTGACCAACACTATATACCAATTTGACTCCGTTACACCTCAGCCCTGTGCATATTGTCTCCTTTCTCTTCTGTCTCTTCTTTCTCACCTTCTGTCTCTGTCTCTCCCCCCCCCCTCAGTTTCAGACCGGCAGGATGCCATCGACCAGTTTCTGCAGGTATACCAGCCATTAGAGTCTAAGCCTCACCTCTGGGAGCTGCCCACTGACTTCTACCTGCACCAGAGGAACTCTATGGCAGTGTTTCCCAACCCTGGTCCTCGAGTACCCCCAACAGGACACAGTTTAGTTGACAAACTAGTCCTTGACAAACACACATCATTCAACTCATTGAGGGCTTGATGATTAGCTGACAATTGAATCAGGTGTGCTTGTCCAGGGCTACAATAAAAATGTGTACTGTTGGGGGTACTCGAGGACCAGGGTTGGGAAACACTGCTCTATGGTACCACCCATGACAAGCGCAGGTACACGCCCACACGCATACAGTACACACGCACACACACACACACACACAGTTTTGTACAGCTAAACTTGTGGCGACACAGAATTCAGTCCCATGCAAAATCATATTTTCCCTAACCCCTAACCATAATGGATACACATCATCATGGCAAGCACATAAAGTTTGCGCCTTTTGTAGCAGCTAGAACTGATCACTTGTTTGTCAGTGACAAGTAACATGACCAGATGGATCAATACAATTAAATTTCACACATCGCGCCAAAACGGCCCAATCACAGCTGTGTATGCAAATGAAATGATGACCGGTAGCAGGATTTTCTAACAGTAAAAAAAAAAGGTAGCTACATGCCTTGAAAAAAAAGGTTTCCTAATCAACTTGAAAAATAAATGGAGCCTAACTAGATTGAGCAGGTTCAGGAGACAATACAGACACACACAGAGACAGAGCGAGAGGCCGGGTCTTCTGAAGACCATGAGGAAGGAAATCCCTGGCCGCATCTCAAAGAACACTTCAGCTTCAATATTTGTTATTGCCATGAATGGCGTTTGTTGTGTAGGTTATGTAATGTAGCTAACAAAGTGTTGCTACTAGCCAGTTGCGTTCAATCTGTAGCATAATGCTAACTTTAGCTAGCTCATCCTGTTGCTAGCTAGTTAGAAGCTAACCCTGACCAACGTCTTTACACAGCTGAAGGAACTATAAACTGTAGTGCGGGCTACTACCGCATTGACATTATGGTGACTAGTAGCTAGACATCCCCATAAGGTAAGTTGTTGGCGATAGCTAAAAGTGAAATTAAGGAACTTGTGAAGATAAAATAAATGACACATTTTGAGACCTGGGATTTTTAGGTATGTGCATGATCTTTTTTTTGCTTGCTTATCACCTAGCTATATCTGGTTGGATCACTGAGTTTCGAATAATAGGCAAAACTCATGTTTGGTAAAACTATAGTTGGGGAAAAGAAAGAACAATATTCCCCAACATCCGTATGTATTTGGACAGTGACATTATTCAAAACATGCTGTAATTTCTAAATGGTTCATTTGATATGAATAAAAACACCTTCTTATAGCTGACAGTCTTCACTTTAACCACATGGTCATTATATCTTTTAAAATCCAATGTGCTGGAATGCAGAGCCAAAACAACATTTTTTTTATAGCCCATACACTTACAGATTGCACTTTATGTGCCGGTTTAAGTTAATTTGTATAAAACCAAACTGGTCAGGCTATATACATTTTTCCCAGATTGATGCAATAATTTTGTCCACAAAGGAAACATCCATTAAAGATAACAAACTACAATATGCTCACCTCTGCAACCACAACAAATGAACCAAGGAACTATCAAACACCTCTTCAACTTGCAAAGAAGCAAATATGTCTGAAATTATGGCAGTGGGAGGAGCCAGGTGCGTCTCACAGGCAACCGTTGACAAGCTTGTCATTCATTTGATCTGTGAGGGCCAACAGCCATTCTCTGTGGTCGAACAACCAGCTTTTAAAGAGTTGCTCACCACCCTGCATCCTTAATGCCAAGTGATCTCCAGACCTACTGTTCGTTCAAGAATACATGAAGAATAGAATACCAACTCCCTCAGCATCAACGGTGTGCATGTCACATGCTGAACCTCATTGCAACAACAGGTTCTGCATTGGCAGAAACAAATAGTTGTCCAGATGGTCTTTTGCCAAATGCCAAGCCATGTGGAATAAAACGGGCCGGTCAACCTTAGCTGCTGAAGTTGTAGAGAATGAGTGCAAACTGCAGTTGATCTGTCCAAATCAAACACTTTGGAATTCAACTTACCTGGCTGTGGAGAGGATCACACATATCATACAAGAGAAGGGGGAGGATGCCATAAGAAATGTGTGTGAAGAATTAAAAGTGAAAATGTGAGTAGCAATTCTTTGAATCAATGTAATGTTTTCCTATTACAGTAATATTTATTGTCCATGAAATATTATGATTCTAAGAGGTATTACATTTACCTTACCTTATCTTTCAGGCTGAGCCCGACAGAAATGTCCTTCTTGAATGAGTACAGCAAAATGATGAAGCCTTTGGTCTCAGCTTTGAACATTCTACAGTCTGAGACCAACACGCATATGGGGTGGCTGCTGACAGTTTTTTTTTACTAAAAACAAAACTTCAAAGGCTGAAAGCATCTTGCCAAATGTGCCTAGCCCTTATCAGAGCCATTCAGAACGGTCTCCAAAAGCGCTTTGGAGAAATGATGGAGGAGCCACAGCTTATTGCCAGTGCAATCTTTCTGCCAAAGTTCCAGACGTCTTGGACTGGCAAAGCTGATGTCAACACAGGCGGTGTGATTTCTTTACTCCAAAAGGTTTTAACCTCATTGTCCATATGATGATATCTTTTGGTCTTTGAGTCTTTTCTTTAACTGTTGTTTTGTTATGTTTTTCATTATTTAAGTTGCGTTACAGGTGCTGGACAATAACCTTTGCATATAACTATGTTTGGGTACAGCCAGTCATGGACTCACCTCAACATTAGAGAATTTGGTACAGAGGAGCTGGATGGGTGTCTGGCTAGTCCATCGGACAAAATTGATTTACTTCATTTGTTTCCGTCCATAAAGAAGTTGTCCCTCAAACTCAACACAGGCCTGTCTGCATCTGCCGCCTGTGAGCTTCTGTGCTGTGCTGGACTACACTTCACTGCAAAGCGAGCCACGATAGACTCTAACTTAAAAAATCAGCTCCTACTGAACCTGAATGGCAAATTCAGAGAGAAGTGAGTTGAGTGTTCGAGAGTTAGTTCCACAAAAAATATGCTTTTTGAACATTCCTTTGAAAATGTGTGTATGTGAAGATGAATATTAAATATTAAAATCTTATCTGATCTTATTTTGTTGGTTATTTTTTCTGGTGTTTTATGGAACATTTATCCTGTCAAGCATTACATGTAAACAATATTACATATACAGTAGTATATATATAAGTATTTTTTTTTAAATATTCATTTGTTTGTGAAGCTTGCATTCAATTGCCACACCCTTTTCACATGAACTTCCATTCTTGTAAAAGGAGAATAAAAATAACCATCAACATTGAAATAGCAAATTATTTTTGAAGTAACATAGTAACTTTTGTTCTGAGCACTTTTTAAATGTGCTACTTTTTACTTTTACTCGTAGTTTTTTTACAGTACTCTTTCCATCCCTGCTTTTATGGTCTAATTACAGTACAGGTCTAATTCAAACGCATATCAATATAACACATTGTCATCCATACTCCCTCTGACCTGGCGGACTCACTAAACACAAATACTGCGTTTGTAAATTATATCTGAGTGTTGGCGTGTGCCCCTGTCTGTCCTTAAATAAAAATAAACAAGGAAATTGTGCTGTCTGGTTTGCTTAATATAAGGAATTTGATGTATAGTATAGCCACAGGAAGTACATAACCACAGGAAATACATAGCCACAGGAAGTAAGGGTGCTGAGGGTGCTGCAGCATCCTCTGACAAATCTAAATCTAACTTTTTTAAACTAATAAAAAAATGTGTATGTCAACTGAGTACTTTTTCCACCACTGTACTTACAATAAGTACCAGATTGAAACATATAGAAAATCTCAGCAGAATATTGAATCATTCCAAACAAAGCTGATTGCAATTTCAGCTGAAAGCCTACCCAAAGGTCATGTTTTTAGTCTCGTTACCAAACAGACGAAAGAGGACGGCTTCGGAATGATTTAGTTTGGAAACATGGATCGAGGAAGACAGGTTGGTGGGGAAAGAAGAGTGGCAGGGAGAGGGAGAATACGTGGAGGACAAAGGAGAGGAAGACCAAGAGCGGTGGTCTCTGATGAGATACGGGTCACAATTATTGACCATGTTGTAAACCAACGTCTCTCTTTGAGAGAGGCCGGTTTAAGGGTGCAACCAAATTTTCAGCATTCAACAGTTGCATCAATGGTACGAATTTTCCGGCAAAACACCAGGTGAGATGTGCATCCTTCAATGATAATTGAACTACATATCACAGTACAATACAGTATGTTCACATTTTTACATGTACTGACGTTTTGAAATATATTGTTTGTTTTGTGTTTTACAGTAGGATCCAAAGGTTGCCTCCCACAGGAGGGAGAGGCAGAATACTATCGGATGTGCAGGAAATTGCCATCGTTGACATGGTAATTTGCAACAATGCAAACTGCACATACATTCATCTTTGTGGATGAAGCTGGATTCAACCTGGCAAAAACACGCCGCAGGGGAAGAAATATGATTGGACAGAGAGAAACCGTGGATGTCCCAGGCCAGAGAGGAGCTAACTTCACAATGTGTGCAGCACTGTCCAATGACGGTTTTCTGTTACACAAACCCCTCATTAGCCCTTACAATACAAAGAGGCTAATTAATTTTCTGGATGACCTGCATAATCGACTTGTGCCAGCGGGGGAGAGTCGGGCAAGAAACTCCTCTACCTTCGTTGTTGTGTGGGATCATGTGGCATTCCACTACTCTGCTGCAGTCACAGACTGGTTTGCTGCACATCCCAGGATGTCAGCACTATTCCTGCCTCCATACTCCACCTTCCTAAACCCCATAGAGGAGGTTTTCTCTACGTGTTGGAAGGTTTATGACCACCATCCACATGACCAGATATCCTTACTGGATGCCATGAACGCAGGGTGTGGAGACACTTCTCCTGAAGACTGCCAGGGTTGGATTAGACAATCCAGAAGATACTTTCCAAGATGCATCGCCAGAGAAGACATAAGATGTGATGTTGATGAGAACTTGTGGTGAAATGCAGGAGAGAGGGAGAACTAGAACCCTCACAGTACTGTACAGTATGAGTGATTATACTATACATGTTGATGAGAACTAGAACCCTCACAGTACTGTACAGTATGAGTGATTATACTATACATGTTGATGAGAACTAGAACCCTCACAGTACTGTACAGTATGAGTGATTATACTATACATGTTGATGAGAACTAGAACCCTCACAGTACTGTACAGTATGAGTGATTATACTATACATGTTGATGAGAACTAGAACCCTCACAGTACTGTACAGTATGAGTGATTATACTATACATGTTGATGAGAACTAGAACCCTCACAGTACTGTACAGTTTGAGTGATTATACTATACATGTTGATGAGAACTAGAACCCTCACAGTACTGTACAGTTTGAGTGATTATACTATACATGTTGATGAGAACTAGAACCCTCACAGTACTGTACAGTATGAGTGATTATACTATACATGTTGATGAGAACTAGAACCCTCACAGTACTGTACAGTATGAGTGATTATACTATACATGTTGATGTTTTTCTTGTAATTGTTATTGTAGCCCTAGAATTTCAGGAATTTGTTTTTTCACAAGTAAATTACTATATAGAAAAAATAAAGGCTATTGAAGCAAATTGCTGCATTTCCGATTCATTCTTGTGACATATACTTTAGTACAGTCAATAAAGTGAAACGGTGTTATTCTTATTCTATAATGAAATACTGATTTATGTGAAAAATCATTCAAACTTCAAAGAGAAAAGTTCATCATTTATGTAATGCTCCCTGTTCGTTTTTTTTTCGGTCAGTGTGTTATGAGTGACAATGTATGCTTTCTGAGTGAGAATTGTGTTACGTGTGTTATGGTCGAACGAGCTTATTTTGAGACATGTATGAAGAGTTTTGGTGGTTTGAGTAAGTTTTGGAGGTGAGATGAACTGTTTGGCCAAGATGCATGTTGGTAATGCAAACTGTGAGAAGAGTTTTGAAAAAGTGGCTTCAATATTGACGATGCTTGTTAGCAATTTAAAAAAGCGACTAACAAAATCTTTTACTTTTACTCAGGTATGACATTTGAGTACACACACACACAATACGGTAGATGCGCACGCGCGCACACAGGGGCGGCACACACCTAGAATGTGAGTTTCTTTCTACTGGCCTGGTGGGAGATCGCTCAGACAAGATTACCAGCAGCACCTGCGTTTCTGTAACAGCTTTTACGCCAGAGACTTATAAGGACTTTCCTGCAGCACAGCACTGTGCGTGTGTGTGCGTGTGCGTGTGTGTGAACATGTGCTTGCCTGAGAGCACACGTGTGCACCTAAGTGCATGTCTACCTCTGTGTAGAAAGCTGTCACCACCACTGTTCGTGAGCTTTTGTTTGTTTCTGAGCAGACAAAGGGACACTTTTAGGAGCTTACAGACGTACTAGTGGGAGTAGAGAGGCGTGCAGCAAAGAGCAAGCAGTTTTGCAAGGGGCACAGTTCGAGGTACTCACTCCAGTGAGTGGCTCCAATGGATTGGCGCTTGAGGCGCCAAAATATGAAACTAGTCTTGAGCGGACACCGCGCATTGTTGACCGAGGAGCAGACTTAATCTTGTCAACTGATCAAACAATATTTTAACATTGGAGCTGACAACAACCTGTGTGGTCTCTACACACAGTAGGCGGATTTTGTCGCAGTTAAATGTACGTTTACCGCGGCCCGTCTGTAAGCGCTTTTAGACTTGATGTGTGAACTGATCTAGAGAGGCTTCATTCACAGCAGGGAGAGAGGGTTAATCTCTGTGGGTACTATAAGTTATGGCTTCCTCACCTCTCTAACACCTCTACTTTATGATAGCAGGAGACATGTCAATTTAAGTCACCCTGAAAGGAAATGATCAACTGCCCCCAACCCATCATCTTCTCTGGGGTTTAGAGTGCACCTGGGTTTCCACTTACCTAGCTTCCTTTCACTGTAACCCCACCCACCATCCCACTGTCGTTTCTCCCTCTCCCTCTCCCTCTCCCTCTCCCTCTCCCTCTCCCTCTCCCTCTCCCTCTCTCTCTCTCTCTCTCTCTCTTTCTTTCTCTTTCTTTCTCTCTCTTTCTCTCTCTCTTTCTCTCTTTCTTTCTCTCTCTCTTTCTTTCTCTCTTTCTCTCTTTCTCTCTCTTTCTCTCTCTTTCTCTCTCTTTCTCTCTCTTTCTCTCTCTTTCTCTCTCTTTCTCTCTCTTTCTCTCTCTCTCGCTCTCTCTTTCTCTCTCTCTCTCTAATTCAATTCAAAGGGCTTTATTGCCATGGGGAAACATATGTTTACATTGCCAAAGAAAATTAAATAGATAATAAAAAAAAGTGAAATAGATAATACAAAATTAACAGTAAACAGTACTCACAACATTTTCTAAGGACTAGAGACATTTCAAATGTCATATTATGGCTATGTACAGTGTTATAAAGATGTGCAAATAGTTACAGTATAAAGGGGAAATAAATAAATGTAAATATGGGTTGTATTTACAATGTTGTTTGTTCTTTACTAGTTGCCCCTTTCTTGTGGCAACAGGTCACAAATCTTGCTGCTCTGATGGCAAGGTCGTATTTCACCCAATAGATATGGGAGTTTATTAAATTTGGATTTGTTTTAAAATTCTTTGTAGGTCTGTGTAATCTGAGGCAAATATGTGTTCCAAATAAAGTCATACATTTGGCAGGAGGTTAGGAAGTACAGCTCAGTTTCCACCGCATTTTGTGGGCAGTGTGCACATAGCCTGTCTTCTCATGAGAGCCAGATCTGCCTACGCTGGCCTCTCACTGAGTCTATACATAGTCAAAGCTTTCCTTACTTTTGGGTCAGTCACATTGGTCAGGTATTCTGCTACGGTTTACTCTCTATTTAGGGCCAAATAGCTTTCCAGTTTGCTCAGTTTTTTGTAAATACTTTCCAATAGGTCAAGAAATTGTCTTTTTGTTTTCTCATCATATGATTGGGTCTAATTGTGTTGCTTTCTTGGGGCTCTGTGGGGCCTGTTAGTGTTTATGAACAGAGTCCCCGTACCAACTGGTAGAGGGGACTCTTCTCCAGGTTCTTCTTTCTTTAGGTGAGGGCTTTTTTATGGAAGGCTTGATAATCACTTATTTGTACGTAGTTGTAGAATTGAATTGCTCTTTTCTGGATCTTTTTTTATTACTGTTGGCCCTTTTCTGGATTTTGATAATTAGTGGGAATCGTCCTAATTCTGCTCTGCATGTATTGTTTGGGGTTTTACGTTGTACACGGAGGATGTTTTTGCAGAATTCTGCATGCAAATTCTCACATTTGATGTTTGTCCCTTTTTGTGAATTCTTGGTTGGTGAGTGGACCCCAGACTAAACAACCATAAAGGCTAATGGGTTCTATAACTATAGCTGTAGGAACTCCTTGGTTGGGGACAGAAGCACCAGATCATCTGCAAACAGTAAACATTTGACTTCAGAGTAGGGCTGTTATGGTGACTGTATTACCAACACACCAGCGGTCACAAGTCATGGCGTTAGTGACATTTCATGTGACCGTTTAGTCACGGTAATTAGGCTTCTCCAAGCTTGGATGCTGCTGATGGCCAATAGTAGCTTACCAAACTTGCTAACTGCCTGGTACTCAGCACTCTTATTCATATTACTCTTACTCTAATCACTCTGACATCAATGGAAATGTAATCAAAAATTGAATCAAACACTTCATGAGAGCCCATGAGCTCATGTTACGCAACATTTCTATAGGCTATGCAATTGCATAAGAAAACAGTTTTGATGACCTCTATTAGAAAGAGGAGGATCCCATCAGCTTTCTATAGACTAGGCCTACTATATTTATTTATCAACTTTCCTAATATTAAGCAAGAGTATAGCCTACCTGACTGGCATGAAAATGAACCATGGGAAAAGCGTCCTCCATTCACTATTTAAGTGTAAAGTTGACATTTATGTTTTGTGTTCCCATGCCCCTGTTCCGAGACAGGTGAATGATAATTGTCCATTCTAAATCAAAACCAATTTCACACATATATTATTTAGTATATGTAAAGACAACATTAAATGAAGAAAAGTCTGTTGGGTGACAATATTAGCCTATTAATTGTGAATTATATATTATAACTTGTGAATGATGCCCAGCTTGTAAAGTTAGGCAAGAAACAGCGCATGCCTTTTTTTGTTGACTTTTTCAAATCCTAGTCGCACACCTCCTGTAGCCGAGCCCATAGGCCTATATGTTTTAATAAGGTTTGTATCACAACTTTTGTTTTCCCATGCCCCTGTTCTGAGAGAGGTGAATGATAATTGTCCATTCTAAATCAAAACTAATTTCACACATATATTATTTAGTATGTTTTGTAAGGTTTGTATCACAACTAAAGGTGGCCAAATAACTAATTAAAATTAAGCACACTAATCCCCTTAGAACCATGACATGGCAGGATATGTTTTGAAACATCTCCTGCGTCGCATACAAGCCAGTGAATTATATGCGTTACAGTTGGATGAGTCAACAGACGTGGCGAGCCTGGCACAGCTGCTGGTATGTGTCCGTTACGTTTATGGGGGGTCAATTAAGGAAGACATCCTCTTCTGGAAACCAGGACAATATGAGAGGATACTGGACAGCTTAATGACATCAAATGGACTTTGATGGTCAAGATGTGTTGGTATCTGTATTGATGGCGCAAAAGCCATGACAGGGAGACAGTGGAATGGTAACGCGCGCGCAAGGAGTTGCTCCCGACGCCACTTGGGTACACTGCAGCATCCACCGAGAGGCTCTTGCTGCCAAGGGAATGCCTGACAGCTTGAAATATGTTTTGGACACTACAGTGAAATTGGTTAACTTTGTTAAAGCAAGGCCCCTAAACTTTCGTGTATTTTCTGCATTACGCAATGATATGGACAGCAACCATGTAACGCTTTTACAACATACAGAAGTGCGCTGGTTATCAATGGGAAAGTATTGACAAGTTTTTTTGAATTGAGAGACGAGCTAAAAGTTTTCTTTACTGACCATAATTTTCACTTGTCTGACCTCTTGCATAATGATGAGTTTCTCACACGACTGAGTTAATAAGAAATAATTCACACAAACAAGAATGACTCCAACATATGAAACCACTTCTAGCATAGCCGCAGGAAGATGTTTGAGGGTGCTGCGCTTTTTTTGCCCGCGCTACAGAAGGCTCTCGGTTCGCTAATGCGGACTAGTAAAAGCCCAGTGCAGTAATTTAGTGAAAAAAATAAATGCATTAATGAACCACTATTTCCCACTGGTATGACTCGTAGTTTATTGGTGCTCAATAAGCTATAGACCTTGATGATTTTTTTACATTTGCATTTTACATACACCTATCTGGGTGATGTTTTTTCTCACCTGAATGATCTGAATCTAGGATTACAGGGACTCTCCGCAACTACACTACCGTTCAAAAGTTTGGGGTCACTTAGAGATGTCCTTGTTTTTGAAAGAAATGCACATTTTCTGTCCATTAAAATAACATCAAATTGATCAGAAATACAGTGTAGACATTTTTAATGTTGTAAAGGACTATTGTAGCTGGAAACTAGATGGAATGGAATATATACTTACGTGTACAGAGGCCCATAAACAGCAACCATCACTCCTGTGTTCCAATGGCACATTGTGTTAGCTAATCCACGTTTATAATTTTAAACGGCTAATTGATCAAAACTGTGTCCTGATTAAAGAAGCAATAAAACTGGCCTTCTTTAGACTATTTGAGTATCTGGAGCATCAGCATTTGTGTGTTTGATTACAGGCTCAAATTGGCCAGAAACAAAGCACTTTCTGCTGCAACTCGTCAGTCTATTCTTGTTCTGAGAAATGAAGGCTATTCCATGCGAGAAATTGCCAAGAAACTGAAGATCTCGTACAATGCTGTGTACTACTCCCTTCACAGAACAGCGCAAACTAGCCCTAACCAGAATAGAAAGAGGAGTGGGGGGCCCCGGTGCACAACTGAGCAAGAGGACAAGTACATTAGAGTGTCTAGTTTGAGAAACAGACGCCTCATAAGTCCTCAACTGGCAGCTTCATTAAAGAGTACCCGCAAAACACCAGTCTCAACGTCAACAGTGAAGAGGCGACTCCGGGATGCTGGCCTTCTAGGCAGAGTTGCAAAGAAAAGCCATATTTCAGACTGGCCAAGAAAAAGAAAAGATTAAGATGGGGAAAAAACACAGCATCCCAGAGTTGCCTCATCACTTAGGGTACTAAATAGGGTACTATTTAATGAAGCTGCCAGTTGAGGGCTTGTGAGGCGTCTGTTTCTTAGAGTTTCTTACTTCCCATGAGCCGGGATGTGACAAAAACTCACACTCATTCTTATGTTTAATAAATGTATCGTATAGTGTGTGTGTGTGTGGCAGGCTTACAATGATGGCAAAAACATCATTTGAGAGTGCGCTGACCCTGGTGCTAGAGGGGGTACGCAGCTGGAAGTTAAATGTTTGAAGGGGTCCGGTACTATAAAAAGTTTGGGAACCACTGCCGTAGAGGTTAAACATTCTGGAGGTGTGTTTTGGATCATTGGCTCCAACAAAGCACCCCCACACCATCACACCTCCTCCTCCATGCTTCATGGTTGGAACCACACATTCACCGACTCTGCATCTAAAGAAGGCACGGCGGTTGGAACCAAAAATCAAAAATTTGGACTCATCAGACCATAGGACAGATTTCCACCAGTCTAATGTTCATTGCTCGTGTTTCTTGGCCCAAGCAAGTCTCTTCTTCTTATTGCTGTTCTTTAGTAGTGGTTTCTTTGCAGCAATTCGACCATGAAGGCCTTATTCACACAGTCTCCTCTGAACAGTTGATGTTGATATGTGTCTGTTACTTGAAGTCTGTGAAGCATTTATTTGGGAAGCAGTCTGAAGTGCGGTTAACTTTAATTAACTTATCCTTTTCAGCAGAGGTAACTCTGGGTCTTCCTTTCCTGTGGCGGTTCTCATGAGAGCCAGTTTCATCATAGCACTTGATGGTTTTTGTAACTTCGCTTGAAGAAACATTAAAAGTTCTTGAAATGTTCCACGTTGACTGACCTTCATGTCTTTAATGCTTATTTGCTTAATGCTTATTTGAGCTGTTCTTGCCATGATATGGATTTGACCTTTTACCAAATAGGGCTATCTTCTGTATACCACCCCTACCTTGTCTCAACACAACTGATTGGCTCAAACGCATTAAGAGGGAAAGAAATTCCACAAATGAACTTTTAACAAGGCACACCTGTTAATTGAAATGCATTCCAAGTGACTACCTCATGAAGCTGGTAGAGAGAATGCTAAGTGTGTAAAGCTCTCATCAATGCAAAGGGTGGCTACTTTGAAGAACCTCAAATATAAAATATATTTTGATTTGTTTAACAATTTATTGGTTACTACATGATTCTCCATATGTGTTATTTCATGGTTCCGATGTCTTCACTGTTATTCTACAATGTAGAAAATGTGTAGGTGTGTCCAAACTTTTGACTGGTACTGTATGTTGAAGAGCGTGGGGCTCAAGCTGCATCCCTGTCTCACCCTGAGGAAAGAAATATGTGTGTTTTTTTTTGCCAGTTTTAACCACACACTTGTTGTTTTTGTAAATGGATTTTATAATGTTGTATGTTTTCCCCTCAACACTGCTTTCCATCAACTTATATAGCAGACCCTCATGCCAAATTGAGTCATAAGATTTTTTGAAATCAACAAAGCATAAGAAGACTTTTCTTTTGTTTAGTTTGTCTATTTTTTTTATTATTTTATTTAACCTTTATTAAACTAGGCAAGTCAGTTAAGAACAAATTCTTATTCAGAATGACGGCCTACCAAAAGGCAAAAGGCCTCTTCCGGGGGCCTACATAAATATAGGACAAAACACATATTACAAGAGAGACACCACAACACTACGTAAAGAGTGACCTAAGAAAACAACATAGCAAGGTAACAACACAACATGGTTGCAGAACAAAACATGGAACAAACATTATTGGGCACAGACAACAGCGCAGAGGGCAAGAAGGTAGAGACAAAAATACATCGCACAAAGCAGCCACAACTGTCAGTAAGGGTGTCCATGATTGAGTCTTTGAATGAAGAGATTGAGATATAACTGTCCAATTTGTATTTGTAATTTTTTAGGATCCTCATTAGCTGCTGCCAAAGCAGCAGCTCTTCTTCCTGGGGTCCAGCAAAATTAAGGCAGTTCATACAATTTTAAAACTTCTTTAGGGATAGGCTAGCGGGACACCAGCCGGTGTCCGGTGAAATTGGAGGGCGCGCAATTCAAACATTCATGAACATACAAGTGTCTTATATCATTTAAAAGCTTAAGTTCTTGTTAATCTAACTGTGTCATCCGATTTCCAATAGGCTTTACGGCGAAAGCATACCATGCTATTGTCTGAGGACGAGGCCCTTAATCAACATATTTTTCAACCAGCACAGGCTTCACAAAATCACAAATAGCGATTTAAATAAATCACTTACTTCTGAAGATCTTCCTCTGTTTGCAATCCCAAGTGTCCCAGCTACAACATGAATATTTCATACTGAAAGTAGAATGTTTAATAGGAAAGCAAAATTAGTAAGCACCTCTCCCTCGCACGCCGAAAGACTGATTCTGACTGATTGTTCCGTGCGCTTCTCACCAAAACTCCAAATACTTGTTCGTTTTTCAAAAAACAAGCCTGAAACCTTGAATAAAGACTGTTGACATCTAGTGAAAGCCATAGGAATTGCAATCTGGGAGACAGATTTACATACCGGTTGGATTGTCTTCTGATTTTTTCCTTCCATATCAATTCTCTTATAGTCTCAGACATTATTTGAACAGTTTTAGAAACTTCAAAGTGTTTTCTATCCAATGCTACCAATTATATGCATATCCTAGCTTCTGGGTCTGAGTAACAGGCAGTTTACTTTTGGCACGTCAGTCAGGCGGAAATTCAGGAACCCAGACCATAAACAAGTTTTAAAAACATTACAATACATTGACAGATTTCACAACACACGGTGTGCCCTCAGGCCCCTACTTCACCACTACCACATATCTAGAGTACTAAATCCATGTGTATGTATAGCGTGTGTGTGTGTGTGTGTGTGTGTGTGTGTGTGTGTGTGTGTGTGTGTGTGTGTGTGTGTGTGTGTGTGTGTGTGTGTGTGTGTGTGTGTGTGTGTGCGTGTGTCTGTGCCAATGTTTGTGTTGCTTCACAGTCCCCGCTGTTCCATAAGGTGTTTTTTTTAACTGGTTTTAAATGTAATTTTTCTGCTTGCGTCAGTTACTTGATGTGGAATAGAGTTCCATGTAGTCATGGCTCTATGTAATACTGTGTGCCTCCCATAGTCTGTTCTGGACTTTGGGACTATGAAGAGACCACTTGTGGCATGTCTTGTGCGGTACGCATGGGTGTACGAGCTGTGTGCCAGTAGTTTAGACAGACTGCTCGGTGCATTCAACATGTCAATACCTCTCATGAATAAAAGTAGGGATGAAGTCAATCTGTTCTCCACTTTCAGCCAGGTTGAGTGTTTGTTGCAGCTCGTTCCAGTTCCTCGCTGCAGCGACCTGAAAAGACGAGCGACCCAGGGACGTGTGTGCTTTGGGGACCTTTAACAGAATGTGACTGGCAGAACCGGTGTTGTCTGTGGAGGATGATGTCTCAGATAGAGGGGAGTGAGGCCTAAGAGGGTTTTATAAATAAGCATCAATCAGTGGGTCTTGCGACGGATATACAGAGATGACCAGTTTACAGAGGAGTGTAGTGATGTTTCCTATAAGGAGCATTGGTGGCAAATCTGATTGCCGAATGGTAAAGAACACCTAGCTGCTCGAGAGCACCCTTACCTGCCAATCTATAAATGATGTCTCCGTAATCAAGCATGGCTAGGATGGTCATCTGAATCAGGATTAGTTCGGCAGCTGGGGTGAAAGAGTAGCGATTACGATAGAGGAAACCAAGTCTAGATTTAACTTTAGCCTGCAACTTTAATATGTGCTGAGAGAAGGACAGTGCACTGTCTAGCCATACTCCCAAGTACTTGAATGAGGTGACTACCTCAAGCTCTAAACCCTCAGAGGTAGTAATCACACCTGTGGGGAGAAGGGCATTCTTCTTACCAAACCACATTACCTTTATTTTAGAGGTGTTCAGAACAAGATTAAGGGTAGAGAAAGCTTTTTGGACACTAAGAAAGCTTTGTTGTAGAGCATTTATCATAAAATCCGGGGAGGGGCCAGCTGAGAATAAAATGTATCCTCTGCATATAAATGGATGAGAGATCTTCCTACTGCCTGAGCTATGTTGTTGATGTAAATTGAGAAGAGCGTGGGGCCTAGAATCAAACCTTGGGGTACACCCTTGGTGACAGGCAGTGGCTGAGACAGCAGATTTTCTGACTTTATACACTGCACTCTTTGAGAGAGGTAGTTAGCAAAACCATCCCAAAGACCCCCCAGGGACACCAATACTCCTTAGCCGGCCCACAAGAATGGAATGGTCTACTGTGTCAAAAGCTTTGGACGAGTAAAAAAAATATCAGCACAACATTGCTTAGTATCAAGGGAAATGGTGACATCATTGAGGACCTTTAAGGTTGCAGTGACACATCCATAACCTGAGCGGAAAACTTTTCGGGAAAAGATTGCATACCCGAGAGAAGACTATAGACATCATGAAAGCCAGTCAGTTGATTATTGACAAGTTTTTCCAACACTTTTGACAAACAGGGAAAATAGAAATAGGCCTATAACAGTTAGGATCAGCTTGATCTCCCCCTTTAAATAAAGGATGAACAGTGGTTGCCTTCCAAGCCATGGGAACCTCCCCAGAAAGGAGAGACGTCTTAAAAAGGTTGGAGATAGGCTTGGCGATGATAGGGGCAGCAACCTTAAAGAAGAAGGGTCAAGTTTAAGGAGCACCTTTAGCACCTGGGACTCAGTGACTGCCTGCAGGGAGAAACTTTGTAGCGTTGCGAGGCAAAAAGAGGGAGAGGCATCGGGGATAGTCGCATTAGAAGGGGTGGGAGATTTGGAAATGTTGGACGGGCAAGGAGGCATGGCTGAGTCAAATAGGAATCCTGACTTAATGAAGTGGTGATTAAAGAGCTCAATCATGTGCCTCTTGTCAGTAACAACCACATCATCAACATTAAGGGACATGGGCAGCTGTGAGGAGGAGCGTTTATTCTCCAGGTCTTTAACCGTTTTCCAGAACTTATTGGGATTAGACCCACAGAGAGAGAACTGCTCCTTAAAGTAACTAACTTTGGCCTTCCGGATAGCCTGAGTGCACTTATTTCTCATCTGCCTGAACGAGAGCCAGTCAGCCTGAGTATGCGTGTGCCGAGACTTTTGCCAAATGCAATTCTTGAGGTGGAGTAAGATCACGGTCAAACCAGGGGCTAAACCTGTTTTTAATTCTCATTTTCTTTTTGGGGGCGTGTTTGTTTACAATACCACTGAAAATATAAAAAAAGAAGGTCCAAGCGTCTTTGACAGAGGGGATCAAGCTGATTCTATACCATTTTACAGAGGCTAATTCATGAAGGAAGGCTTGCTCATTAAAGTTTTTTAGCAAGCGTCTATGACAAATCAGGACAGGTCGTTTCACTGAGCAGCCATAACGAACACAGGCTGTAAAAGAGTGATCACTAAGGTCATTCCAGAAAACACCAGACTGAAACCTATCAGGATTATTTGTGAGGATAACATCGAGGAGAAGAGCCTTTTCTGGGTGTTTGGAGTCATACCTTGTGGGATTGATAATAATCTGAGAAAGATTTAGGGAGTCCCATTGCTTTAGGACTTTGTCCGGTGGTTTAAGCATGTCCCAGTTTACGTCCCCAAATTCAGATTTAGTGTAAGGGGCCAGGAGAGAGCTTCGGGCAGGTAGGATACAGACCAGTGCTGATGGAGGACGATCGCACCCAGCTACAGTCAACAAAGAGCTATTTGAAAGTTTAATGCTTAAAACCAGCAAATCATATTGTTTGGGGACAGACTTGTTGGAGACAACCAAGCACTGAGGGTGATCCTTCAGTCTAAAGGGGGTGCAGGGTGAATACGTGGTCTGTTGTACGGTAATTTGGCGAAAAATCAACTTGACATTCGTGACACACCACCTGGATTCAGTCTTATGTAGCAAAATGGGAAATGGTGTTTTTCACATTGAATGAAAGTAGAGACTCAGAGCTACAAAATGGTATATCATACACTGCATTTGAGGAACAATGGGAAAGTAATTCTGCTTTGAAAGTTCCAACTTGTAAACTCACTTTTGAGAAAATTGCCTTTGAATGTTTTGGTATCTAGTGAAGAGCTCTTCTTTGTCTACACCCATTCAGCATTGTTCACACCCTCTTAAGCTTTAGATCCACCCATCTCTTTTTGCTCTCGGAGTGCACACTTGACGCTCTGGCCGATGATTTGTTTACCTCCGGATAAAATGAAAGCCAGCTCTGCTGGCAACAATTCCATTACACTTTTTAGAAGACATTTATTGAAACTGGACATATTCAATGGGTGATGTACACACGTAACGTAACGTTAGCTAACGAGCCAGCCAGCTAATATTAGCTAGTTACACAAAAATTAACAAAGTGCCAACAATGTCTAACATTAGGCTCTAACTAGAAAAGCAAACAGCTCTGGGAAACAAATAATAACCTCAGCTAGGGAGCCAGCCAGCTAACGTTAGCTAGTTAAACAACAATGAACAACGTTCCAACAATGCCACAGTGCTGGGAGCTAACGAACCAGGTCCAATGTTAGCTAGATAACATAAAGCTCGAACTGGAAAAGTAAACGGGTCTGGGAAACAAATAATAATGTCAGCTAGGGAGCCAGCCAGCTAACTTTAGCTAGATAGCTAACAGTACACTTTAGCTTGAAATGAAAACACTTTCTGTCAAAATTAGAAACATGTAATATCTGAAAAGGTAGCTAGCTAACGCTTTACTATCTTGCCTGTATACCTCATTATGCATGATGGACGTTTCTACCGGTCAGGAATGCCATACAACAATTGCCCTTAGTTTGAAGATGTAATCCGGAGACAGGTGTTTTCTCCATATCTTTAGCTATCATACTCTAATTCCACTGATTTCAAAACGTGATCCTCCAGAAAGTGGAGAGCAACACTTATGCAGCTCCACTACACAATATATATTTTTTAAAGCCGTGTTTGACAGGATTACCAACGCAGACTGACAAGCTCAAATAGACAGAAGCCTTGAATATGGCAGAACAATCCGATCTCCTGTAACGGCAGTCCTCCTCCTCTTCATCTGAAGAGGAGGAGTATTGAGGGAACCAAGGCGCAGCGTAGTGAAATGACATATTATATTAACGAAAACACGAACTTGACTAAACTAACAAAAACAACAAACGGTGTAGACAGACCTAAACGACGAACTTACATAAAACAAGAAGAACGCACGAATAGGAAACATAGACTACACAAACCGAACAAACCGTAAACAGTCCCGCGTGGTGTACAGACACAGACACGGAAGACAATCACCCACAACGAACACTGTGACAACGCCTACCTAAATATGACTCTTAATTAGAGGAACGCCAAACACCTGCCTCTAAATAAGAGCCATACCAGGCAACCCAAAAACCAACACAGAAACAGAAAACATAGAATGCCCACCCAACCTCACGTCCTGACCAACTAACACACATAATAAACTAACAGAAATAGGTCAGGAACGTGACAACTCCTCTCTCGGCATGTCCAGCCCACTCATTATCTCAGCCAATCATGGCTAGTGGGAAGGTTGCTAGACTCTCTGTGACTTAACCAACAAGTGTCGTAATTTAACAATTTTATTTGTATTTACAGATGGCATACACGTTTGTTATTAAGTCACATTAAATTTCACATGTCCGAGAAGGCATTTCTATATTTTTTACGTTCAAACGGCTCTCCTGTGAAGTCGTGACTTGCGAGTAGCAGCAGTGCAAAAACAAAAGGGGGAGGGTGGAGGTTCAATGTAAATAGTCCGGGTGGCCATTTGATTAGTTTAGTTGATCAGCAGTCTTAAGGCTTGGGGGTAGAAGCTGTTAAGGAGCCTTTCGGTCCAAGACTTGGCGCTCCGGTACCACTTGCTGTGCGGTAGCAGAGAGAGCAGTCTATGACTTGGGTGACTGGAGTCTTTGACAATTTTTGGAGCCTTCCTCTGACACTGCCTAGTATATACAGTTGAAGTCGGAAGTTTACATACACTTAGGTTGGAGTCATTAAAACTCGTTTTTCAACCACTCCACAAATTTCTTGTTAACAAACTCTAGTTTTGGCAAGTCGGTTAGAACATCTACTTTGTGCATGACACAAGTAATTTTTCCAACAATTGTTTATGGACAAATTATTTCACTTATCATTCACTGTATCACAATTCCAGTGGGTCAGAAGTTTACATACACTAAGTTGACTATGCTTGACATCATGGGAAAATCAAAAGAAATCAGCCAAGACCTCAGAAAAAAATCTGTCTGAATACTTATTTTCCACCATAATTTGCAAATAAATTCATAGAAAATCCTACAATGTGATTTTCTGGAGAAAAAAAAATCTCATTTTGTCTGTCATAGTTGAAGTGTACCAATGATGAAAAAAGATGCCCAGGGCCTCTGCTCAACTTGGTGAACGTGCCTTAGGCATGCTCCAAGAAGGCATGAGGACTGCAGATGTGGCCAGGGCAATAAATTGCAATGTCCGTACTGTGAGACGCCTAAGACAGCGCTACAGGGAGACAGGACGGACAGCTGATCGTCCTTGCATTGGCAGACCACGTGTAACAATACATGCACAGGATTGGTACATCCGAACATCACACCTGCGGGACATGCACAGGATGGCAACAATAACTGCCCAAGTTACACCAGGAACGCACAATCCGTCCAACAGTGCTCAGACTGTTTGCAATAGGCTGAGAGAGGCTGGACTGAGGGCTTGTAGGCCTGTTGTAAGGCAGGTCCTCACCAGACAGGACTGGCATAAGTGCTTGTCACTGATGAGTCGCGGTTTTGTCTCACCAGGGGTGATGCTCGGACTTGCGTTTATCGTCGAAGGAATGAGCGTTACACCGAGTCCTGTAATCTGGAGCAGGATCGATTTGGAGGTGGAGGTTCCTTCATTGTCTGGGGCGATATGTCACAGCATCATCGGACTGAGCTTGTTGTCGTTGCAGGCAATCTCAAAGCTATGTGTTACAGGGAAGACATTCTCCTCCCTCATGTGGTACCTTTCCTGCAGGCTCATGCTGACATGACACTCCAGCATGACAATACCACCAGCCATACTGCTCGTTCTATGCATGATTTCCTGCAAGACAGATATGTCAGTGTTCTGCCATGACCAGTGAAGAGCCCGGATCTCAATCCCATTGAGCACATCTGGGACCTGTTGGATCGGAGGGTGAGGGCTAGGGCCATTCACCCCAGAAATGTCTGTGAACTTGCAGGTGCCTTGGTGGAATAGTGTGGTAACATCTCACAGCAAGACCTAGCAAATCTGGTGCAGTCCATGAGGAGGAGATGCACTGCAGTACTTAAGTCAGCTGGTGGCCACACCAGATACTGACTGTTACTTTAGATTTTGATCCCCCCTTTGTTTAGGGACACATTATTCCATTTCCGTTAGTCACATGTCTGTGGAACTTGTTCAGTTTATGTCTCAGTTGTTGAATCTTGTTATGTTCATACAAATATTTACACAAATTAAGTTTGCTGAAAATTAACACAGTTGACAGTGAGAGGACGTTTCTTTTTTTGCTGAGTTTATTTTAATTGACCATATTAGATTAGAATTTTAATTGCGCACACATTGATGTCAGACATGCACCTACCCCAATGCTCTGTTGCTGATGACTGGGATGAATGAAGAAGCAGATTTCAGGAGCAGAACAAGACACCCTCCTTTTGACTGATAACTGATGTAAGGGCATGTAAGTGACAGGCCTATCTGGCTTATATGATTACGATGGCGATAACGGTTCTTGACAGTGTCATAAAGTGTATTTTCTTAGTCCAAGTAAAGTGACGGGATATGTGTATTTTCTACAAGCTATTTAAAATATGTAAAGAATTCATAACAACATCAACAAAGGATTTCAGAAACAAACTTTTAAACGAAAGGAAACTTCTTGGCAGGGATTTTTGGGACGGGAATAAATGTGGGTTTTGACACTCTTGTGTAGGTGTCATAACCAGCCATAAAATAACACAATATATGTCACAACAGTTGTAAATATATGGGTCATGACAGTGTTATGACCATATTGTGACGAGTAATGACAAGTTATGTCCGCTGTTATGACATATTATGACATGGTTATGACTGTGTCAATCCTCTATCTCTTTTGACCTAAAACGTTTTCATTTTAAAGATTAGTATTTATTTGCATGACCTCTGAAGGCACATTTGAAAGTCTCCCATGCAACGAAGGGGCTCTGCTGTACCTATGTTATGCAGGAAAAAGTCTGTTATATATTTTTTTTGTCTTGGTTAAGAACAGATTGTTATCCAATAGAATTAAAAAAATAAAAAATAACTACAGGTTTGGGTCAAATCCAATTCAACACAACACATCCTGAAACTCACTGTATTTTCAAGAATTGTGGTGGCAGCATCATGTTTTGCATATGCTTGTCACCAGCAGGGACTGGGGAGTTTTTCAGGATCAAAATAAATATCAAAGGAGCAAAGCCCAGGTTAGAGGAAAACCTGCCTCAGTCATTTGAAAACCCTGGGTGCCAAAGACACACCAGAATAGCTTGCCAAGAGGTGTTGAGTGTTCCTAGGTGGTCCTGGTCCAGTCTCAGTTCTGACTCAAATGTGCTTAAGGTTTGAATATTGCTCTCCATCAATGATTCTCAACCAAATTTACTGAGCTTGAGCAATTTTGACAAAGAAATTATATATGTTGCCCTAAGAGTTGTGCAATGTTGGTAAAATCTTGTTCAGGATTATTCACAGCTCTTAGGTCTGCCAAAGGTACTTACACCAAGTATTAACTTCTTGAGAATACAGGGGGTGCTGTTTCGCATTAGCATAATTGCCTCTACAGATTAAACTGCCTCTTATTCAATTATTGCTGTTACTATATGCATATAACCATATGCCATTGGATAGAAAACAAGCTATGGTTTCTAAAACCGTTCCAATTTTGTCTCTGAGTCAAACACAGGTCATTTCACAGCACTTTCCCTGAGCCAGAAGAAGATTGCAAGATGTGTATGCTCGCTTCAAAGCTCTGCCTATATATGGTCACGCGACCTATGACCCGAAACACACTTCCTTCTTCTTCCTCTGGGTGTCAGGAAGTTGTCAGAGGAGAAATTTTTTGTTTATCTTGTACTGACGTGAAATAAGACCTATTTCTTTAGCGTGACCGACAACTTCCGGTTTCTGAGATGCGCGTTTTCAGAGGTGCCATTGTCTTTTGTTATGCTGACGTTACGGATGAAAACTATCTCCGTGTCGAAGTTTGTTTGATACATGTGACCATATCACCGTAATGTATGTTTTTTCAATATAGTTTAATCAGATTATTAGAATTTTTTCGGGAGTTTTGCCGTGTTCCGTTCTTTGAGTTTTTTAACTTTGGACATGGACCGTGCCAGTCAACCAGTACCCAGGCTAAATGAAGAGGGGAGGTTGCCATTGTGAATGGATTGAACGACTCATCAGGACTAAGGACACCTTGATCAACATTCTGATGAAAGACCAGCAATAGTAAGACCCAATTTACGATGTTATTTCATATATCTGTCGTGCATGTGAACTGGTCGGGCGCGTCCAGCCGGTTCTGGCTGGCCTGGTTATGCTAATTTAGCGATACATTTTGTTTTCGCTATAAAACATTTAAAAAATCTGAAATATTGTTTGGATTCACCAGATGTTGGGCTTTCAATGTCTGTACGCTGTGTATTTTTTCTGAAATGTTTTAAGACAAGTAATTAGTTATATAACGTTGGTCTCTGTAATTGTTCTAGCTGCATCAGCACTATATCAGATTGCAGCTGCAATGTAGAACTGTGATTTATACCTGAAAAATGCACATTTAAAAAAAAAAAACTATGCTATACCATAAATATGTTATCAGACTGTCATCTTATGAATTTGTTTGTTGGTTTGTGGCTATCAATATCTTAGTTTAGCCGAATTGGTGATAGCACCTGATGGAGTAAGAAACTGTTGGAGTAAGAAAATGGTGTCTTTTGCTAACGTGTTTAGCTAATAGATTTACATATTTTGTCTTCCCTGTAAAACATTTAAAAAATCTGAAATGGTGGTTTTATTCACAAGATCTGTGTCTTTCATTGGGTGTCTTGGACTTGTGATTTAATGATATTTAGATGCTACTATTTAATTGTGACGCTATGCTAGCGATGCTAATCAGTGTGTGGGGGGGGGGGGGGGGGGGTGCTCCCGGATCCGGGTTAGGTACTCTGTAGAGGTTAACTCTGGGGTGTGAAGACATACACAATCAAGATTTTAAAAATTATTATTCATTTGAAAAATGTAAAAGAAATTGTCTTTCACTTTGAAAATGTGGGGTAGGTTGTGTAGATCGGTCTGTAAAAAAATCGAAAATTATCCCTTTTAAGATTGAAGGCACCAAAATGTGAAGACTTTGCAAGGGGGTGTGTAGACTTTCACTATGTAATCCTTCCATTATCACCTTGCTGCTGTAGCTTCATTCACCTCAGTCGATAAACAACAACATTCTACAAACACATCAACATTAGCTGATACATTACGCGCTAGCTCAGCACCGGGATGGATTAAAAACTCTAGTTTAGTTTCATGTCAAGTCAAACAGCAGTTACCTAGCCATCTATAACCATCTTCCACCTCTGCAGTATTTTGAGAAAAAAGTTGCTCTGTTCACTGCAGCTGCGTCAATGTGCTCTCTCAAAGGCATCCAGCCGGACAAACACCCTTCCTGAGCGATTGCGCATGGTCCTAACCAACTGCATTTGCCTTTTAATTGGGATTGGAAAGACTTTAGTAGCCTAATTTAAATTATTGGTGTTGAGCTAGGGTATGGAGACTTCCATACTCTGCCATACCCAATTGATGCCCCTGAGTTAGAAGACAGGAAGATGCTGAGCGAAACCCAGGTGCTGCAACAGAACACTTACAGAGAAACATGTGGCAGTCAAACACGAGGCGCACACTTATTTTCTCATTTTATTCATATACTCATCTCGTATAAAATGTACAATCAAATAGACAACTTAACAAAATCAAAATTGACCCACAGTACTGACAAATACAAAGTAGCCAATTACTCCAACATATATAGGCCTATGCAATACTGCTTTGGCATTTCAAATACATTCAATAAAGTGCTCGTTTTTTCATTCTTTGCTCATATAAATACATAATGCCGTATTTTTTTTCTTTACAAAAGCTGTTGTTCACAGCATTTCAGACGGACTGTGTCTTCAGTCGCAATAAAGTGCAGATGCTTGTTAGACACACATTTTGTTTAAAGGATTTAACGGTCAACTGAAAGCCAATTGTCGGTTGTCAACATGCACACGTACACACACACATATGTTCACTAAGCACCCCTCTAAACTTCACTGGGTGACCTGGAGTGTGTGGCTACGTTGCTCTGAAAGCCGCCGCAGAAGAGGACGTAGAGCGAGCGCTGGATCTCGGCATTACGGTAGGCGTAGATGATTGGGTTGATCATGGAGTTGTAGGTGGCCGGAAGAAGCGTGGCATACGTGTATACCGATGGGTATTCGCGCTCTCCCACCAGGCAGTAGATGGCGAAGGGTAGCCAGCTCGAGCCGAAGGTGCCTAGGATGATGGCGAGCGTGGCCACGCCCTTCTTGGTGGCCACGTAGTGCGATGTGGTGAAGAAGTGCTGTTGAAGAGCGATCTGGTGCGCGTGGCGGCACACGATCTTGCAGATCTTGAAATAGAGGGTCAGCATGATTATGAAGATGATGAAGAAAGAGACCGCCAACAATGTCACATTGCTGCGAGTGAGTGGGTGCACGATGCTACACAAGCTTGGGTCGTCCAGGCAGTTCCAGCCTAGCACAGGCAGCAGGCCCAGGCACAGAGACACACCCCATGTGCTCACCAGCATCAGGTGCACGTAGTGGAGCGTCTTCTCTGAGAAGTAAGTCAGTGCATTGTATAAAGAGAAATACCGGTCCACTGTTATAGCCAGCAGGCTACTTATGGACGCCGTGAAGGAGGCCACTAGGAACCCAACAGTAATAAGGCTGATAGTCTTTGAGGAGAGAACGTACTGGAACACAAAGTTGAGGATTAATCCCATGCCTGCCAGTAAATCCGCTGTGGCTAGGCTTCCTACGAGCACGAACATGGGGGTGCGCAGGGTGGGTGTATAGAAGATGATAGCCACCACGATGGCGTTCTCGCAGGCGATGACAGTGCCCGACATGCAAAGCATGATGTCCCATGGGTTGATGGGGAAGTCCAGAGGGGCGGTGGAGAGCCCCAGGCTGACATTGCGCACTGGAAAGTCGGTCTCCATCCACGGGAGAGCCTCTCCAGCCACCACAACCGTCATTGCGGTGTCGTTACACTGGAAAGTCTTGTTCATGTCTGCGCACATGTCTGCTTTCCCCTCCTGGAGAGAGAATGGGATAGAGAGAGATTGTGGTTTAGTTTCACTAAGGGACACCATGGCAACCATGACAGAGAGGGAGAAGCGTCCATCCATGTATACGGGTAAGATAGTCTAGCTAGCATTTTTTTTGATATTATACGTTTCTAATTTTGTCAAAGTCATTTTCATTGCAAGTTAAAGCATACTGTTAGCTAGCTAGCTAACGTTAACTGTCTGGCTCACTAGCTAACGTTACATGTATGATCTGTGTAGTAATATTATTCGTATCTCAGAGCAATTTGCATTGCTATTTATAGCTGGCTAACATTGAACGGTAACCATAGTTGGTTACCTTTAGCTACCAGCAGATTCAGGTAGTAACGTTATGAGTTGGGATTATGGTTCATTGTCTAGCTAGCTAGCTAGCTACATGTCTAAACAAAAGACTCAACTATGCAAGTAACCATTTCACTGTTCCGTTTACACCTTCTGTATCCTGTGCATGTGACAGATAAACTTCGATTTGATATAGTGTGTGTTTACCAGAGTGAAGAGGAACATGACCTGCACCACTCTGGTACACTCTGAAATCGGAGTAGATAGCCAGAGGGAATTTACAAACGCATCCTTTGAATTTAGCCAGCTGTTTTAGCTTGCCACCACATCATGTACTGTATATGTTGGATATAATTCAATTGCCAAAGCTAGCTAGTTCATGTTAAATGTTGCTTGCCGTGAGCGTTGGGTTTCTCTGAGAGCAATTTAGCTAGGACTGGCTAAATAGCTAGATTATTTCTAGCTAAAAAGGTAGTTGGTCTGGAGCCTCAACTGCCTATGGACAGACCACAGCCAATGTAAGTTAGTCTTTTGTATAATTTAGTTAGCTAGTTCCTGAACATTAATGAACCTCTTGTTCTTCATCTTGTGTGGAATAGTTTCACTGACTCTCTGTCTCTGCATTATCCACAGGGTAACTGTCAACTTGTGACTCTGAAAATTGACCCTGGAGGTTAAGAAATCTGCATTGTAAGTATCAATTTGATGTTCATGAACATTAACCTGGAATTCTTCATCTTGTGTAGAATTTCATTTGACTCTCTGTCTCTGCATTATCCAGGGTTAACTCAAATAGTCTGTGTAGCTATTTTCTTAGCTATTTATTTGAAATATACACTGAGTGTACAAACATTAGGAACACCTGCTCTTTCCATGACATAGACTGACCAGGTGAATCCAGGTGAAAGCTATGATCCCTTATGGATGTCACCTCTTAAATCCACTTCAACCAGTGTTGATGAAAGGGAGGAGACAGGTTAAAGAAGGATTTTTAAGCCTTGAGACGATTGAGACATGGATTGTGTATGTATGCCATTCAGAGGTTGAATGAGCACGACAAAATATTTAAATGCCTTTGAGCGGGGTAGAGGTGCCAGGCGTACTGGTTTGAGTTTGTCAAGAACAGCAACGCTGCCACGCTTTCATGCTCAACAGTTTTCCATGTATATCAAGAATGGTCCACCACCCAAAGGACATCCAGCCAACTGTGGGAAGCATTGGAGTCAACATTGGGCAGCATCCCTAAGGAAGGCTTTCAACACCGACAAATTGAGGCTGTTCTGTGGGCAAAGGGGGGTGCAAGTCAATATTAGGAAGGTGTTCCTAATGTTTTGTACCCTCAGTGTATGTCGCTATATTAGGCTTCTGTATGGGTGGACAGCAAAGTAGGAGCCAACCATGGTGCTGAAACTTGGGCAACTTAATAACTGCAGGGTAAAAACATTAACCCTGATTCATTAAAACCTCACAAGAGACAGATATCTAAAACGGTTATGACAACACGGTAATGTGTCCAAGTTAAGAGACCACATGAACAGCAGCACTCGAGGAGCTATCCATGGTGCTGAAACTTGAAACTGAATAATAGGCTATGATCGTGGATAAAACTTCAACTTAACTCCCAAAAACGAAACAAACTGATAAACAATATTATCATAAGTCAATTAAGTAGCATATCTTCTATTCACCAAGTTTAAGTTTCCATGTAAAAGGATGATGTAGGCTACCTACCTTCGTTTCACACAGAGCTTTAGGAGAAAACCGTCTTTATAGAAAATCAAAAGCGTTCCGTTCTTCGAAACCGCTCAGCTAAAGCCCTCGTTTTTGTTCTGTTTCCCTCGCATGGGCGAGACACCGAGGGCAGGTGCGACCTGAAGCATTGACGCGCGCGGGGGAGAGTGACTAGAGCTCGATAGCCAGAACGGTAAAGACTAACGTCTGCGAGCGGTGCAGCGTTATTAAACCCAAGTGACGTCAGGCCCATTGTAGAGCGCGAGAGAGAGAGAGCTGAGAAGCCTGCCTCGCGATCATATGCTCAAAGGGAACCTCTACACCTGCCTGGGGTGTTGATGTGAGGCGATAGATGAGTGAGATTGAATTTGTGGAGAGAGAATAAAGCTATGTATTGACTCTCATGGCCGGGGTAAGATGTTTAGGTGTGGGGGTGCTGAGATAATTTTTTTCTCCCTGCGCTGCTGACGACTATTTTTTTACACTCATAGTATAGTAATAAAGGGTTCAACACAGCACCACCACTACTATACACCCCTTAGTGCTGCTCCAGGTGTTACCAGGCCTTAACAGGCAGGCTGAAGAGGAAGCAGTCAGCAGTCCATATTTTCTGGATGTAGATCCTGTTATGTTAGTCCTGCACTAACCTCTCCAATCCACTCCACAAAACAGTTTAAATGGCAAGCGTGTTAACCAAAATGTACACTGGTGTCCAAGCTTACATAATGTAATGCAGCGATGAGCAAGTGGCAGCCCCCCTTTTGTCGGCCTGCAGACCAGTCAAAAGTTTGGACACACCTACTCATTCAAGGGTTTTTCTTAATTTTTTTACTATTTTCTGCATTATAGAATAATAGTGAAGACGTCAAAACTATGAAATAACACACATGAAATCATGTAGAAACCATTTTTGTTTTTAAACAAATCCAAATATATTTCACATTTTAGATTCTTCAAAGTAGCTACCCTTTGCCTTGATGACAGCTTTGCACACTGTTGGCATTCTCTCAACCAGCTTCACCTGGAATGCTTTTCCAACGGTCTTGAAGGAGTTCCTATATATGCTAAGCACTTATTGGCTGTTTTTCCTTCACTCTACGATCCAACTCATCTCAAACCATCTCAACTGGGTTGAGGTCGGGTGATTGTGGAAGCCAGGTCATTTGATGCAGCACTCCATCAGTCTCCTTCTTGGTCAAATAGCCCTTATACAGCTTGGAGGTGTGTTGGGTCATTGTCCTGTTGAAAAACAAATGATAGTCCCACTAAGCGCAAACCAGATGGGATGGAGAATCACTGCAGAATGCTGTGGTAGCCATGCTGGTTAAGTGTGCCTTGAATTCTAAATAAATCACAGACAGTGTCACTAGCAAAGCACCCCCACACCATCACACCTCCTCCGTGCTTCACGGTGGAGACCACACATGCGGAGACCACACATCATCTCACAAACACACGGCGGTTGGAACCATTAATCCCAAATTTGGACTCATCAGACCAAAGGACAGATTTACACCGGTCTAATGTCCATTGCTCGTGTTTCTTGTCCCAAACAAGTCTCTTCTTATTATTGGTGTCCTTTAGTAGTCGTTTATTTGCAGCAATTCGACCATGAAGGCCTGATTCACGCAATCTCCTCTGAACAGATGATGTTGAGATGTGTCTGTTACTTGAACTCAGTGAAACGTTTATTTCGGCTGCAATTTCTGAGGCTGGTAACTCAAATGAATGTATTCTCTGCAGCAGAGGTAACTCCGGGTCTTCCTTTCCTGTGGCGGTCTTCATGAGAGCCAATTTCATCATAGCTCTTGATGATTTTGTTACTGCACTTGAAGAAACTTGAAACGTTCTTGGAATTTTCCAGATTGACTGACCTTCATGTCTTAAAGTAATGATGAACTGTCATTTCGCTTTGCTTGTTTGAGCTGTTCTTGCCATAATATGGACTTGGTCTTTTACCAAATAGGGCTGTCTTCTGTATACCACCCCTACCTTGTCATAACACAACTGATTGGCTCAAAAGCATTAAGAGGGAAAGAAATTCCTCAAATTAACTTTTAACAAGGCACACCTGTTAATTGAAATGCACTCCAGGTGACTACCTAATGCAGCTGGTTGAGAGAATGCCAAGAGTGTGCAAATCTGTCATCAAGGCAAAGGGTGGCTACTTTCTACAATGTAAAGAAAATAGTCAAAAAAATAAAAAAACATGGAATTAGTTGATGTGTCCAAACTTTTGACTGGTACTGTATATATACAGTTGAAGTCGGAAATGTACATATACCTTAGCCAAATACTTTTAAACTCACTGTTTCACAATTCCTGACATTTAATAAAGTAGAAACTTCCTGCCTTTGGTCAGTTAGGATCACCACGTTATATTAAGAATGTGAAATGACAGAATAATAGTGGAGAGAATGATTTATTTCAGCTTTTATTTATTTCATCACATTCCCAGTCGGTCAGAAGTTTACATACACTCAATTCGTATTTGGTAGCATTGCCTTTAAATAGTTTAACTTGGGTCAATTGTTTCGGATAGCCTTCCACAAGCTTCCCACAATAAGTTGGCTGAATTTTGGCCCATCCCTCCTGACAGAGCTGGTGTAAATGAGTCAGGTTTGTAGGCCTCCTTGCTCGCATACACGTTTTCAGTTCTGCCCACACATTTTCTATGGGATTGAGGTCAGGGCTTTGTGATGGCCACTCCAATACCTTGACTTTGTTGTCCTTAAGCCATTTTGCCACAACTTTGGAAGTGTGCTTGGGGTCATTGTCCATTTGGAAGACCAATTTGCAACCAAGCTTTAACTTCCTGACTGATATCTTGAGATGTTGCTTCAATATATCTACATAATTTTACTTCCTCATGAGGCCATCTATTGTGTGAAGTGCACCAGTCCCTCCTGCAGCAAAGCACCCCCACAACATGATGCTGCCACCCCCGCGCTTCAAGATTGGGATGGTGTTCTTCGACTTGCAAGCCTCCCCCTTTTTCCTCCAAACATAACGATGGTCATTATGGCCAGACAGTTCTATTTTTGTTTCATCAGACCAGAGGACCAAAAAATACAATCTTTGTCCCCATGTGCAGTTGCAAACTGTAGTCTGACTTTTTTATGGGGGTTTTGGAGCAGTGGCTTCTTCCTTGCTGAGCAGCTTTTCAGGTTATGTTGACATAGAACTCGTTTTACTGTGGATATAGATACTTTTATACCTTTTCCTCCAGCATCTTCACAAGGTCCTTTGCTGTTGTTCTTGGACTGATTACGTTCATCTCTAGGAGACAGAACGCGTCTCCTTCCTGAGCGTTATGTTGTCCTATTCAATTGTTCAAACTATGAAATATTGGAAGGTGAGAAAAGTGTACAATAGGGTTTGAACAGTAGCCCTATACATCTACCCTATAATCCCCATTAATCATGGAACTGTGACGGCAACGGTCCAGTCATTGTGAACCGTGCGCCAGGTTCCAGGTTTAATGTGCTGTATGGTCTGCGTTCCATAATGATTCAAATAGGCTACATATCCCAGATTATTGCAGAAGTTGTTATACGTTAGCCTAATATCATCCACTATTGTTAGCAATCCTCATGAACAACCACACGAACGTGTCAGAGGAAAGAAAGGTAAACTAACAATGTAACATAATGATGCAAAATGTAAGGAAACGAACACTAAAGTGACAGTTATAAATGGATGTGGGTATAACTAAAAACTAAAGGTGGCTACCAAATTTCATATTTAACACTATACAAATTGAAAAATTGAAATACAGTAATAAATGTCGCCACATAATTAAAACATTCCAGAAATCAAATCAACTCTGTAGGTTTGGTGCTATACGGTCATTTGGACTTTGCTACAGAAGCCTATAGCTTGGGTCTTAAAATGGAACCCCGGCAAGTTATAAGGCCAGCATTTCATAAACTGTGGCAAAGTAGATATGTTGATACGCTTCAGTTTGCTGCCATATGACTGGTTTCACATTCGTCTCCAGTGATCACAAGGTAAAATAGATCTAAAACATGTCATTTATATATACAATCCCCTTATCCAAATGCTAATTGACCTAGCCCTTATCAATAGCTCTTAGCCACTTGTAATTTACAGTGCACGTAGACTGGTGATATTCCGATCGGAAAGAAAGAAAGTAGATGTTGTTCCACTTGGAACCGACAGGTTGCTTGACCTTATTCATCGTTTCACTGCGCGTAAAGGTGGTGGAATTATGAGGGAATTAAGTTAAGGTCAGAGTACAGCATATCTGTACACACACCTTTGCCACATCTTTATTTATTTGATCTTGCATGCTATTCTCATGCTTAAGAAAAGTGCATAAATAGGGAATTGCGTTCGATTTATGTGCTTTTAAATGAAATCAGAATTCATCCCTTTTTTTGCTTATTTCCAAGTGTTGCTGTCACTGCTATATGCTTTAACCACTGTCGGTCTCCTGGTTACCAAGCAACCACAGCCCTTAGATGCATCTCTGTTCTCTACCAAGATTTGGGGAGAGAGAGAGAGTGAGAGTGGAGGAAAGAGAGAAGGGGGGATGTAATAGGTGGAGCAGAGGGAGGGAGAGACATGGGAACATTTCTGAATGGTACTCTGAAGGATCCATTCTAACCACGAAAGACTTCAGGGAAGCAGAGAGCGAGACGCTCTGATGAACGGACTCTCCGCAGACTGACGATTCCAACAGAGATCACGACGACACACTGGGCGTAAATATATATTGATTGCGATTATTCCCGAATGAGTGAGCGTTCATGTGCAAAGGATTAGCATTTCAATTAATATAATTATCAACTGTGTAGTGATTCCTTTTTTGTCTTTCCCGCTGTTCTCAGTCCACACCCACTTCCCTTTGTCCACCAAGCCGTCATATTGGCTTAGCCCACTAGGGAACCTCCCCTATCATTTCCTTGTAACCATATCTACTGTGTTGTTTGTTTATGCATTTCTGTGATTATTTAGTTAGTAAATAAATGATTAAGACAATTGGTGTATTGATGATTCATAGTAAAGACTGGGTTCGTGCAGATAACCAACAATTTACAACGTTTGGAATGAGACTAACGTGAGGTAAAGATTCATTAATTAATATGAAGACTAATTGATCAGATATTAAAATATTATAACTTTGTAATCTGAAGATTTTCCTTGGTGCCCCGACTTCCTTGAAAAATTACATTTACATGATTACTTTAATCACGTAATAATAATTACAGACAATTGATTTGATAAAACAATAGTCTTCACTTTAATGATGCCAAAGACACGACAATGCACATGCACAGAGGGAGGTACACCTCCACTGGTCAACTGGCCATGCAATGTGTTTTTGTGTTTGCGGACATACATTTATCAGGATTGCTACCCCATGAAAGGTATCTGGCTCCAGATTATACATTTATTTCAGAGAGGATACTACAAAGAAGGATCAAGGAGTTAGCTAGCTAGCTAACTTGCCTTAATATTCTGAATTTATTTTAAATTTTTTGGAAAGATAACCTTGAAATGGGCATCCAACTGTCTCAACAACCAAAAACACATATCTTGGTTTAGCTTCCTTAACAAACCATAAAATCAAAGTTATTTCTGGTTGTCTATCAAAGTTGTTCGGCTAACTAATTGATTTTGTGTAACGGCTCTCTTTCGGTGAGTGAGTAGACCAAGGCGCAGCGGGTGATGAATACATAATGTTTATTTGACAAGACGGAAAAACACGAAACGAAATACACTTGAATGATAAACAAAATAACAAAACGAACTAGACAGACCTAAACTATGAACTTACATGAAACGAGGAAACACATGAACAGGAACGACCGAACGAACGAGACGAGACAGTACCGTGTGGTGCAAAATACACAGACACAGCGACAATCACCCACAAACAAACAGTGAGAACAACCTACCTTAAAATATGACTCTCAATTAGAGGAAAACGCAAAACACCTGCCTCTAATTAAGAGCCATACCAGGCAACCCAAAACCAACATAGAAACAGAAAACATAGACTGCCCACCCAAAACTCACGCCCTGACCATCACACACATACAAAACAACAGAAAACAGGTCAGGGACGTGACATTTTGCTCTGTATTATATCCCCCAGGTGAATGAGAGGTGTGTGACCAAACCAAATCACCGATTTGACATTTGCTGTTTGGGCCAAAAAACAAATGAGAAAAACAGGTTCATATAAAGCCCCTGCTTCTCCTAACTAATTGATTCTCTCACACACACACACGCACATACAGTATGCACACACACACACACACTCACCCTGCAATCTTTAAATGCCGCACCTTGTTTACCTCGATAAAGCTGTGCATGCCTACTAATGCCAACAGCCATTTGCAATGAAAAATGAAACAAATATGGAAAGGAGAGAAAGAGAGGATGAACAATGAGAAGAAAGGGTCAGGAGATGGTTGAGGTAGAAGGATTTAGAGTGGAGCAAAGAATGAAAGGGCAATGGAAAGAGAGGAATTTGTGTGGTGGGAGATGGCGAGAGAGAGCCATGGAGGGAAAGACGTGTGGGTGGATAGATAGAGTGGAAATGGGGTTATAGCTGAAGTGCAGTGAGGGCTGGTCTTCCAGTAAGAACTGGTAGAATTGGAACAATTCAAACTCCCAGCTCATGACCCAAAACAGAGGGATATACTACAAAACAAGATGAAGGAGTTAGCCAGCTAACAAATTTTTATACAACTCATTGATTCTGCTTTGTAGTATATACACCATTAGATACGAAAGAGAACAAATCTCTCACAAAAACATGATGACTCATACACACAGGCCTCTCGTCCATAAGAAGAAGAAAAAAATCACACACACATGCAATAATTAAGAATTCAGCGTTAGGCGAATTTCCTTGCCTGATGGAGGATGTCGCTTCAGGAGGCACGTTTTCCTATGTACAGGACATGCTCTCGTGGGATCTGTTTGCTTGTGTTCGACAACTGTCTGTTTGTGATATCAAAAGAAGAGGAAACCAGAACGATGAAGTATAAATAGACATGTCATAATTGTTCTTGTTTCTCTCTGACGTCTGATTGGCCTTGCTTATCTCTATTGGCTGTGAGAGGGAGACGCCGGCACACATTTTCTTTACCTCCATTGTTATTCCTATCTGGTTTAATCTGGGCTTAGTAACAGCTAATAGATGTTCAACTCTCTGTTTCATTCTCTCTCTTCTACAAGTGGGCATGTGCAGCAGGCCATTTTCCCCCCACACCATCTCACACCTTTTTCACCTATCCCTCATTCTCTCTCTCCCCCTCTTTCAGTCTCATTCCTGTATTCTCATGCAGAGCCTCACAAGTCACACAGACACAGAGACGGCCAGGGAGAAAGGACTAGCTGCCAGTGTGTGTTTGTGGGAGTGTGTGTGTGATAACTGAATGCGTGTGGCATATCTGTGAGTGTGAAGGATGTGATAAGGCCAGTTCCCCTCACATTGTCTGTCTGACACCTGTGGCTGCAAACCTTTCTGTCACAATAAAGGGGGAGAGAAAGAGCGAGAGAGACACACACACACAGATAGAGAGATGAAGAGAGAGAGAGCAATACATAGACAGAGATGAAGAGAATGAATACGACAATGTACAGTACCAGTCAAAAGTTTGGACACACCTACTCATTCCAGGGTTTTTCTTAATATTTTACTATTTTCTACATTGTAGAATAATAGTGAAGACAACTATGAAATGACACATGGAATCATTTAGTACTCAAAAAAGTGTTAAAACTTCTTCGGGATCGGTGTCCCTTCCACGGGACGGTTGAGCTAACGTAGGCTAATGAGATTAACATGAAGTTGTAAGTAACAAGAACATTTCCCAGGACATAGACATAACTGATATTGGCAGAAAGCTTAAATTATTGTTGATCTAACTGCACTGTCCACTTTACAAATACAAAAGAATGGTTTGTTTTTTCTTTGTATTATCTTTTACCAGATCTATTGTGTTATATTCTACTACATTCCTTTCACATTTCCATAAACTTCAAAGAGTTTCCTTTCAAATGGTACCAAGAATATGCATATCATTGCTTCAGGGCCTGGGCTACAGGCAGTTAGATTTGGGTATGTCATTTAGGCAAAAATTGGGAAAAAAAGGGGCTTAAAAAATACTTTTAAATATTTTTAAGCCCACAAGATAACATATTTAAGTGCCTTTGAACGGGGTATGGTAGCAGGTGCCAGGCGTACCGGTTTGAGTGTGTCAAGAACTGCAATGCTGCTGGGTTTTTCACGCTCAACAGTTTCCCTTGTGTAACAAGAATGGTCCACCACCCAAAGGACATCCAGCCAACTTGACACAACTGTGGGAAGCTTTGGAGTCAACATGGGCCAGCATCCCTGTGGAACGCTTTCGACACCTTGTAGAATCCATGCCCTGACAAATTGAGGCTGTTCTGAGGGCAAAAATATTAGAAAGGGGTTCCTACTGTTTTGTACACTCAGTGTACATTACATAGACGTGTTGGCATTATTAAATAGACGTTACATAGATGTTTTTATGCATTATTAGAATCATCCACTTCGTCAAATATGCGTTATTTGAATTGAGCGTCAAGGACCAGCAGTGAACAGTTTTATCCTTAACCAAAAAGCTTGACATGAGGGTTCCTTGAAGCCCACTGTTATTGTGCCCTATAGATTCACAGTTAACCGATTTAGTGGTGTATGACTCTTGGAAGCGATTGTAATGGAGGTATATGACAGCTATTTGACAAGACCATAAGGCTCATCAACTTTTAAGCGATGTATGATAAACTTAAATGTTGTATAGACCTCCTATATCTTTTCCCATAAAGTGATATGGATTTTTGTGAAACGGATCAGCAGAAACTTGCTTATTTTTTTCTTCAAATATGCAAAAACATGCCTTTTGAATTTTGTCTAACGTTAGTAGCTAGTTGCCTAGTCAAGGATGCATCATGCAAAATATTGGGACAATATTAGAATATCCCTCTTGGGGCCAAGTTGACCTATTTTAAGAAATGCCATTTGTTGGTGGATATATAGTCTAAGATCTTTGATAGCCTGATGCGGAATTTGTTACAGGAAATAATCACTGCCAACTGGTCAGCTTATCATAGGGCTTAATGTGCCAGGTTTTGTAATGAGAAAAGCTGACGTAGCGTTTTATTACCTGCAAAAAAAGTGTCAACTTAAAAGTTTAATGTTCGCAAGTATGGACCCATTCTATTCTTATTTCCAATAAAAGTGACTCCAAAATGACACAATACATAATTTACCTTTAATTTCTAATTGGAGACAACATAATCTGAAACACAACACAAAATAAAATTACAAAATGGTGTAGTCACAAGCTTGATGGTAGCCATTGCATGCTAGGAATATGGGACCAAATACTACACTTTTGACTACTTTAAAATACATATTGGTGAATTGGTACTTAGGACACCTTCAAATGGGGGGACTAGATGCATAAAGTGCTTTCATTTCAGATGTGTATGAAAATACCCTCAAATAAAAGGTGACATTCTGTACTGTCGCTTAGAGTATAGAACCAAATTAAACGTTTTAGCTTAATTATCCAAATAAATACGTAGGGGACTGTATGTTGCCCTTTTTGTTGGCTTTTGCTTTTGGTTTACTTGAATATGTTTTGGACAACTGCCTTACTGTAAATACTGTGGGCTATTTAGTGTGTAGCTCCATATTAAACTTGCATATTTATTAAATATAATGTCAATTGAAATGTAAGAGGGTTTAATTGGTCAGTGGGCAAGGTTGGTGACTGGTGATGACAATACGGTAGCATCCCACAGACAGCTATGTCATTGAAAATAAGACCAAGCCATGGTTGACACTTCTTCATAGTCTCTTCTTTCTTTCCACTCCTCCTTTGCCTGTTTCCATCCTCTACTGCTGTCACTCTAAAATAACTGACCATGACAGTACACAGTGCTCATTTATTGAGAATTATTTATCTGATAGTGACACTCCAAAATTTGGACACACCTACTCATTCAAGGGTTTTTCTTAATTTTTACTATTTTCTACATTGTAGAATAGTAGTGAAGACATCAAAACTATGAAATAACACATATGGAAACATGTACAGTAATAACCAAAAAAGTGTTAAACAAATTAAAATAAATGTTATATTTGAGAATCTTTAAAGTTGCCACCCTTTGCCTTGATGACAGCTTAGCACACCCTTGGCATTCTCTCAATCAGACAGCAGAGTGAAGAAAAAGCAGCCAACAAGTGCTCAGCATGTGTGGGAACTCCTTCAAGACTGTTGGAAAAGCATTCCAGGTGAAGCTGGTTGACAGAATGGTTGGAAGAATCTCAAAAATATATTGTTTAATTAACCCGTCTCCTCCCCTTCATCTACACTGAGTGGATTTAACAAGTGACATCAATAAGAGATGATATCTTTCAACGGGATTCACCTGGTCAGTCTACTGTATGTCATGGAAAGAGCAGGTGTTCCTAATGTTTTGTACACTCAGTTTATGTAGGCCTAACAAACTTGATTATTATCAGTGTGCTTGTCTACAAGGCTGAGGAAAGATGCAGCTCATGAAATTTTGTCTATTCTTAACCTTCATTTTCAATGTGTGAGCTGCACTTCCCTACGCAACATACTAACACAATAAATATAATTCTACATTTCAAAGGAAAAACTATATCTCACCTAAGATTCAAACTTGCCTCAAACAGAGAAAATGACCAGGAGCCAGGCTTGATACACTGTGAGTTATTTGTCCAGTCAAAATTTTACACGCTTTAGTAACTTTGATATTTTTTTTTTTTTTTTAACTTTTATTTAACTTGGAAAGTCGGTTAAGAACAAATTCTTACTTACAATGACAGCCTACCCCAGCCAAACCCTAACCAGGATGATGCTGGGCCAATTGTGCGCCACCCTATGGGACTCCCAATCACGGCAGGTTGTGATACAGATTGGAATTGAACCAGGGTCTGTGTGACTCCTCTTGCACTGAGATACAGTACCTTACACCGCTGCACCACTCAGGAGCAGATGGTGCCATTTGACTTCTGTTAAGAACGCTCTCATGGAAAAGTGTTCGATCATGTCAACATTTGTAATTGGCCGATGCAGAATTTGTTAGCGGACATAATCACTGCCACCTGGTCAGATTAGCATAGGGTTAAATGTGCCAGGTTATGTAATGGGAACAGCTAACGTAACGTTGTATCACATGCAAAGACGTGAACGATTTAATTGGCTGAAGTGTCTTTTTTCTGATGTTCGTAAGAATGGACCCAGTATGTTCCTGAACACTTGTACATTAATATGGACGCTACCATGCTTATGGATAATCATGAATTAATCGTGAATAATGATGAGTGAGAAAGTTTTAGGCACAAAGATAACACCCCCAAGACATGCTAACCTCTCAACATTACCAATAACAAGGGGGGGTATGCTATTTATGCCTCTATAACTTTCTCACTCATCATTATACGCAATTCAGTCATGATTATCCATAATCATGGTAGCATCCACATTAATGTAGAAGTTTTCAGAAAAATATTATATTCTTATTTTACAATAAAAGTGACATTCTGTACTGTCGCCTCATAAAACATTTGATCTCAAATCCAAAATGCTTGAGTATACAGTAGAACCAAATTAACGATTTAGCTTCACTGTGCAAATAAATACGTAGGGGAGTATATCATAATGAAAATAATCATATAATCTTTATGATTTATATGACATGGACTCAAATCAATTAATTTGTTTAGTATTTATTTGTTTTTTATTTAACCTTTATTTAACATGTCAGTTAAGAACAAATTCTTAATTTCTTTTGTCCAACATCCTTCTGAAACAGAAAATATTACAGCTATGCGAAATGTGTATAAAACTTGAAAGTGTCACACTCGTCGAAAGGAATGGACCATGGTGCAGCGTGGTAGGCGTACATTTTCCTTTATTAAATGAACATCGAACAAAAACAACAAACTACCAAACGAAACGTGAAGCGAAATAATAGTGCTGACATGCAACTATCCATAGACAAGATCCCACAAAGCACAACGAGGAAATGGCTGCCTAAATATGATCCCCAATCAGAGACAACGATAAACAGCTGTCTCTGATTGGGAACCATAACAGGCCAACATAAACACACAAACACCTAGATGAGCCACCCTAGTCACACTCCGACCCAACCAACATAGAGAATAAACAGCTCTCTATGGTCAGGGCATGACAGTACCCCCCCCAAAGGTGCGGACTCCGACCACAAAACCTGACTCAATAAGGGAGGGTCCAGGTTGGCATCTACCGTTGGGGGCGGCTCCGGTGCGGGGCGAAGAACCCACTCCGCTCGCAGATACGTCTTCCTCCATGGCGGATCTGGTGCGGGGATCGTTGCCGGAAGCTCCGGACCGTGGGTCGTCGCCGGAGGAACTTGACCGTGGGTCGTCGCAGTAGGAACCGGACGGTGGATCGTCGCAGGATATTCCGGACCGTGGATCGTCCCCGAGGGCTCCGGGCCGTGGATCGTCGCCGGAGGAACCGGACCGTGAATCGTCGCCGGAGGCTCTGGACCGCGGATCGTCTCAGGAGGTTCTGGACCGCGGACCGTCTCAGGAGGTTCCGGACCGCGGACCGTCGTTGGAGGTTCCGGACTGTGAAACGTCGCCGGAAGCTCTGGACTGGGACCTGTCGCCTGAAGCTCTGGACTGGGAACTGTCGCCGGAAGCTCTGGACTGTGGAGGCACACTGGAGGCCTGATGCGTGGGACCGGTAAAGGTGGCACCGGGCTGATGACACGCACCTCAGGGCGAGTGCAGGGAGGAGGCACAGGACGTACTGGACTGTGGAGGCGCACTGGAGGCCTGATGCGTGGGACTGGTACAAGTGGCACCGGGCTGATGACACCCACCTCAGAGTGAGTGCGGGGAGGAGGAACAGGACGTACTGGACTGTGGAGGCGCATTGGGGATACAGCGCGTAGAACCGGCGCAGGATATCCTGGTCCGAGGAGGCATACTGGAGACCAGGAGCGCTGAGCCGTCACAACCCGTCCTGAATGGATGCTCATTTTCACACGGCAAGTGTGGAGAGCTGACACCGATACGCACTGGAGACATAGTGCGTATCACCGCATAACATGGTAGAGAGATTAAAGTAGATGTCACACGTCAAAATTTGATGGATGACCCTATGTGAGCCTATGTGACCGCTATGTGAACCTAAGGGGCTGCCTGTCAGGACATCCTGATGGTTAGGAGGGGGTCTTTGGGTAAGGGTCCAGTTGTCAGGTCAACCGGTAATGATTTATGACCCAAGCCTGATTTATGACCCTATGTAATGATTTATGACCCTATGTCCTGTTGTAGCAGGCATGCCCATATTTGGGCTTCCGGTCAGGACATCCTGGCCGGGGTGGGGGTCTTTGGGGTAAGTGTCAAGCTGTCAATGTCGTAAATCAAAAAAAGATCATGATTTATGACCCTATGTAGTGATTGATGCCCCAATGGTTTGTAGAAGGGGGGCATGCCCATATTTGGGCTTCCGGTCAGGACATCCTGATCCTGGGGTTTTTGGGGTAAGTAAGTGACCAGGTGTCATGTCAAACTGTTCCTGGATGTCTAGTGTTTGGGGGTTGTTAATGAACATTTCAAAGAGGCTGGCTTTGCAGAAGCCTTATAAAGCCCCAGAACAATTCCTGTTTAAGACTGTACAAGATCTTAAGAATAACCATGGAATTTGGGATCGGTGGCAAAGCGGTGATGACTGTAACAACTGAAGCGGGTCCTCGGTTGGTCCATAGAGCACGGGCCAAGTATCAACCCGCAATATATGATGCTCCAAAAAAACGTTTTTTAAATGTGTATAGAAGCCAAATACCTCCATCAAATGCGCTGAAAGATCAAGTGTTGATGTCTAATGGACAGCTGTGGGGGTATCGGTTTGATTACGTGGCCTGTAGAGTGACCCTCTATACGGTCGCTGAAGGAGAAGAATATACAGACCAGACTGTAGGCTTGGACTATGGTGTTGAAGACTGGTCGGTTTTTCGCAAGGTTGTGTGTCCTGAACTGCGCTTTATCACCAAGGGGTATAGTGTGTTCACGGGGCACGAGACCCGTTGGGAAGGTACCCCTGACTCCTCAGGACGAATATTTCACAGGGTGAAAATACAAAGACAGAATGGACGTCCCTGCGGCTGCGTGGAGTTCTATATCGGCACCCAGGAAATCCGAAACCAAAACCTTCGGGAGGGGGGCCATACTGGGGATACCAGACTGCGTCTGCTTATTCCTTTTAAAAGTTGGGATGTACTGGAATTGAACATGTTGCAGGCGTTGGATGATCTCTTTGTACAGAGCCAACAGAGGCAGAGCCTTGTGCATTTAAAGAAGTGCATAATATATACGAATCTTGAAGATTACGTTTCAAAAGAGCCTCAAGAAGATACAACTTCAGAAGAAAACTAAGTACGGGGAGTCTTTAACCACGCCCAGATACCCAAATGCGGGGTTCTACAATAAAAGCAAAAGCAGCCGGTTCTTCATTTCATCATAGACCATGGATATCCCTACCTTCTACGAGGACTCCGCTACGTCATGGGGCCCCGAAACTAAGGACTCAATGCCTCGCAGCCCTACACTCTACTCACCCCTGGCAAGACCCGCGACACCCCCTACATGTACCCAGCCTGAGGATGTGTTTGATGGGGTGGTCAGTACTATTTTTGTGGATACCATCAAGGCCTCTGTAGCTACACTTTTAGACTTGGTGATAGGCGACTATATAAGAGAAAAATGCATCGGCTGTGAGATCAATCACCCCAGCCAGCGTCGTCATCCTTGCCTATACGACCATCCGAGTTACTACTTTTTCAATCATTTTGAGGAGCTGGTGAAAAGACTGTGGTCCCGCAGGTTTATACCATCGCTGGTCAGCGCCCTGGAGTCTATGGGTCTTGTGCCGTCTATCCCCAGAGTTTACGGGGTAACCGAGGCCTTCCTACATGAACTGAAGGAGGCAATTTTCATCCACGAGAAACTCAAAGAAATCCGACACACCCTGGTGGCCGACAACAAATACCGGGAAGCTGTGGTGGCTGATGTGGTTCTTTTCTGGCTCAATAAATCCCAAGAGACCGAGTGACATTTTGTTATTTAGACGTAAAAGCTATGGGTAACTATGTGTCTACGATGTTGGAGCGAATAAATAAATTTTTTCTTTTGAGAGACCTTACAAATGTTATGCATCAGATTATTGAAAATAAAGTGAATAATGTATCGTTCTACACGACACACAATACCTGGGCTAATGTAGAGCGTTTGCTGAAAATGGAACAAATCATGAATCATGTACGACATACGGGTGGGAGTTTGCAATGGACACAAATGGTATCAAGAATTGTTGATGAGTCTGAAGAGCTAGAAGTAACTTTGGCTAAGATTTTGCATTATTTGTTTGAACCCTCATTTAATGTGAACGTGTATCATATTTGTTGTTTATATACTTATATATCCGACGTGTGTGTTTTAAAAATTCAGCGACACAAACCTGTAAATCTAAACCATATATACAGGGTGTTGCATGATGTGATTGTTGAGAAAACTGGGAATTGTATCTTGCAACAAATCCTGAATTGGTTGTATACGTAATACTTGGTGTTAAAAAAATAAAAATTCACAAACTGAAATGTTGTCGTTATTTGAAAGTGGCTCATTAACGTTATTGTCCCTCAGAGAGGCAAGAAGGATGGCTGAACAGCTGTTGAAAAACATTTATTATAATCCCGCTAACCCAGGGTCTTATGGTGGTAAAGAGCGTTTACAGAGAGCAATAGCCGAAGAAACAGGTAGCCTGTTAAGCGATGCTAAAGTGAGTGAGTGGTTATCAGAGCAGGATGCCTATACTCTCCATAAATCTGTAAGAAAACATTTTCCAAGAAATAGAGTTTTTTCTACGCATCCCTTATCCCAATTTCAGGCGGATCTATGCGACATGCAGGCCCTTGCCGATAAAAATGATGGAAATCGCTACATGCTAACGGTTATAGATATTTTCTCTAAAGTAGCCTTTGTAAGGGTTTTAAAAAATAAGAGCGGGGCCGAGGTAACCCGGGCCTTTGACTCGATCTTGAAGGCAGGAGGAGCACCCAATAAAGTGCAGACTGATGGCAGAAAAGAATTCTTCAATAAAACATTTCAGAAGCTGATGAATAAGTATAAAATAATACATTTTGCTACAGGCTCGGATTTGAAAGCTTCGGTTGTGGAACGCTTTAATAGGACTTTGAAGGAGCGGATGTGGAGATATTTTACAGCTCACAACACACACCGATATCTCGATATAGTTCAGGATTTAGTAACGGGTTACAATAACAATTATCATAAGAGTATAAGGATGAAGCCGTCGGAGGTGTCTTCTGAAAACTCTTTTCAAGTCTTTAAAAATCTGTATGGTTTGTTCCCCGTTCGCCGTAAGAAAAAAATTAACTTTAAATTCAACGTGGGTGACTTGGTGCGTATATCTAAATTGAGGGGTGTTTTCGACAAAAAATACGAACAAGGCTTTAGCTCGGAGTTGTTTACCGTTACAGAATGTCTGCCACGCATACCCTCTGTCTACAAATTACAAGATTATGACGGGGAGCTTATAGAGGGATCTTTTTATGAAAAGGAATTACAGAAGGTCCAGTTGGGTAAAGACAAAGTCTTTCACGTGGAGGAGATTCTAGATCAGAAGAGAGAAAAGGGTAAAAAATGGTTGCTGGTCCGCTGGAAAAACTGTCCCCAAAAGTTCAACAGTTGGGTATTGGAGCATGATGTGGTGGAGGCAACGGGGATTAACTTAAACCCACAGTCCTGATAACTAGCTCCTCATTCTCGTGTACACACGAGTGCATCATGGAACACAGCGGCTTCTACCTGACTCTCCCCAGTAATGCGTCTGCACATATATATCGTAATAATCAGAGTTCGAATTATACAACCAATTTTCCAAAGCCTATAGAGTTATCCGAGGCTTGGGAAGTAGGTCTCAGCGAGATTACATACCCCCATAGTTGGTATAATATCAAAGATAAGGACCGTGATTTTTATTGCAAAAAGTTATCGGAACCTGCGAAACTTATTAAGCTTAAAACCTGTTGGGGATGGGGGCGCTGTTTAGACTATTTATGCTAATTTGGTAATTTTTGAAACGGCTTCCCACAAAATCCTTGATCGTACAATATGCATATTATTATTATTATTGGATAGAAAACAGTCTATAGTTTCTATAGGAGTTGAAATTTTGTCTCTAAGTGGAACAGAGCCCATTCTACAGCAATTTCCCTGACATGGATTCAGATTTCAGAAATGTTGGCCACTGTTCTGAAGTCAGTTAAAACGGCACTGATATTGCTATGACTATACGGACACTTCTTACGTCTTCCCCTGGATGCCTTTACGTGATGACGATTCCAATGGGGTCGATTGCGCGTTCACAGGCCCCACAAATGAAAAAAACGTGAAGCTAGTCATTCTTTTGGAGCTGCGTCATGCGCCTAGAGGACACCGGCCCGCTCCTGTTCCAAGCATTAGTGAAGGGGGTAATATTACTCGGGTCATGTTTCTACTCGTTATGGGAGTTAAAAACATCATAAGGTAGTTAATTTAAAGCGTTTTATAGCAATTTATATCCGTTTAGTGCGATTTTGGGACATTTATTTTTGCAACGATGTGAATAGTTGGGCACGCTTTTCAGTTCATCCCGAACGCAGTAGGCATTTCCACATGGCAAGAGGACAGCTTTCCACCAAAAGACGATTGCTCTCAAGAAAGGATCCTTTGCCCAAGATACTGATGGAAGAACAGCTCAAGGTAGGACATTTTTATTATGATAAATCGTGTTTCTGTCGAAACATTTTAGTGGCTTAGGACGCCATGTTTTATGACGTAGCTTCGCTAGGCGCAAACTGTATTGAAAAGTAAGGATAAATTAAAAAATGTTATTCCGCAATTGTATTAAGAATTAAATTGTCTATCAATCCCTGTCCACCCTATATTTTTTAGTCACGTTTATGAGTATTTATGTATAAGAGTAGATCACTGTCTAAGTGGCGCAAGGACTTTTTCTTTACCAGCTTGTCTACATTTCACATTGTCTAACCATGATTTTGGTGGCTAAATATAAACATTTGCGATCAAACTCTATATGGAATGTGTAATATGATGTTACAGGAGTGTCATCGGAAGAATTCTGAGAAGGTTAGTGAAAAAATTAATATCTTTTGGCGATGTTGACTTTTATCGCTCACTTTGGCTAGAATCAATGCTGGGCTGCTATGTGCTATGTGCTACGCTAATATAACGATTTATTGTGTTTTCGCTGTAAGACACTTAGAAAATCTGAAATATTGTCTGTATTCACAGGATCTGTGTCTTTCGATTCGTGTATGCTGTGTATTTTTACGAAATGTTTGATGATTAGTAAGTAGGTAAACACGTTGCTCTAAGTAGTTTTTCTATTCCATTTGTGACGGTGGGTGCAATTGTAACCTATGCCATCTACCTGAAATATGCACTTTTTTTCTAACAAAACCTATCCCATACCATAAATATGTTATCAGACTGTCATCTAATGAGTTTTTTTGTTGGTTAGGGGCTATAAATATCTTAGTTTAGCCGAATTGGTGATGGCTACTGGTGTTGGTGGACAAATAAAAGATGGTGGATTATGCTAATGTGTTTTTAGGTAATAGATGTACATCTTTACATATTGTGTCTTCCCTGTAAAACATTTTAAAAATCGGACATGTTGACTGGATTCACAAGATCTGTGTCTTTCATTAGCTGTATTGGACTTTAATTTGTGAAAGTTAAATATTTAAAAAAAAGATTTTTTTTGAATTTCGCGGCACTGGTTTTTCAGTGGGGGGGGGGGGGGTGTGCCGCTAGCGCCACGCTGATCCTAGACAGGTTAAAAAAGGTTTCTATAGAACCGTCGACAGGATCGTCTCAGAGTTGAATGAACACCTAACCCTAAACAAGATGGAAATATTCCTATTCTACAATCCAATCCATAAAAGGATACAAATCTCAGGGCCTGCTAACGGGGGTATAAAGACCAGCGGTAATTTATCCTACATGTTGGGGATGGGTCCCAATAAATGGACGTATGTGAAAGATAAATTATTCCCATTCCCTGCGGATATCCATGCAGGCTTTTACAACATATTTGTGTATACCGACATCATAACCTATCAAAGGGTCGGAGACACATGTGTGCCCCTCCTGAGAACAGTTCATATAGACGGAAAGGATGGGGACATCGTCACTGTCAATTATGACAAGCCGCACTACGTACCCGTCAGCAAGAAATATATTGAAAACATTCTGGTTGAGCTTAAAACGGATCAGAACGAAAACATTGAATTTACTTATGGTAAAACGATTGTAAAACTACACTTTAGACCCACCAAAACCTCTCTACATATATAATATTTGGTATTATATTTATAAACATAATACCAAATAAAAGGGTTATGGAGCACCCTCAGCTCGACCCCAACCGTTATGTTTCATACTATGTGGATCAAGTTGGTAATGGACTACCAGGATATCATATAGCACCGACAATGTATGGTGCGGGGATAGGGGGTATATTTCGTAACCTCTTTAGGATGGTTTTACCGTTTATGAAGAGAGGCTTCAGCATAGCCAAACCACACTTAAAATCCGCGGCTAAAAATATAGTAAGTGAGGTTGTAGCAAATGCTATGACCCGCAGAGCGTCACCAGAGGTGGAGCATCAAGAAGGCTCGGGTCTTATGATATTGTCTCGAAGGCCAAAAAAGAGACCCCCAGGTTTAAGACGCAGGCCTGCACCTAAAAAGCGGAGGTTAACTGTTAAAAGAACCTCAGTAAGTCAAAGATGTGGTAAAGTGAGGAGGTCTGGCCCAAAAAGAATACTAGGAAGTATTTTCTAAAAGAATAAGTGACATGGCTCTTTTACACCGAATGTCCTCTGAAGCTATAAAGACAGAACTCAATCTTTTCACGGCACCGTTAACGCAGCATTCAATAGACAGGTCCAGTTATGTGGAGATAGCCCCCCTCTCGGCTATTACAGATAACGGGCCTATCGAATTTTTCATACCCGGCCACGGTGACAACTATCTGGACCTCAACAACACCTTGGTGCATTTACGTCTAAAAGTGACCAAAAGAGATGGGTCTAATATTGCAGGCGATGCCAAAGTGAGTCTCATTAATTACTCCTTGGCCACCATCTTCTCCCAAGTGGATGTGACTTTGGGTGAACGCCTAATCAGTCAAAGCAGCTCCACATACCCATATAGAGCCATCATGGAGTGTTTGCTAAACTACTCCGAAGACACTCTCAAAACACAATTTAGCGCCGGGTTGTTTAGCAAGGATACTGCAGGAGTCTCTATGGAATCGACAGACCCTTCCACCGGGGCAAACAAAGGCCTGGCGGCACACGCTCGCTACTGCGCCGAATCTCGAGAGTTTCATTTGCTAGGCCCTATACACTCTGACATTTTCTTTCAAGAACGGTTGCTCTTAAATTCTGTTGATTTAAGATTAAAATTAACCAGGGCCAAGGATGAGTTTTGCCTGATGTCCCCCCAAGACGGGGATTTTAGTTTGAAAGTGTTGGGGGCCACCCTTTTTATTAAAAAAGTGTCTGTATCTCCGGCAGTACGCCTGGGTCACTCACATGCTTTGATGAAAGGAAATGCCCTTTACCCTCTCCAAAGAATTACCATGAAAACCTTTAGCATACCTGTGGGCAGTAGAATCTGCAGTCAAGAAAACCTATTTCTAGGCCCTTTACCTAGATATGTGGTTATAGGTCTGGTTGATCACGCCTCTAATACGGGGAGTTTAGATAAAAACCCCTTTAATTTTCAACACTTCAATGCAGAGTATGTAGCTCTCTGTCAGGACGGACGTCAGGTTCCTGCTAAGGCTTTCCAACCCCAATTTAACAACAACATATCTGTGCGAGAATTTTACAATCTATTCCTGGCCACAGGGAGGCATCTAAAAGATCTCTCTTTGCCTATTGACAGAAATGATTTTGCAGAGGGTTACACTTTGTATGCTTTCAATTTATCACCTGATGATGACACCTCAGGAAATCTGTCTGTGATGTCCCAAGGTAACCTCAGGCTGGAAATGCGTTTCCGTACACCTTTAACATGTACAGTTAGCATGATTGTTTACGCATGCTCTGATTCAATCTTGGAAGTGAATGCCCGAAGACAGGTCTTAGTGGATTATTATTAAGGACCTTTGAGCAAAGACATGAATACCCAAGAGTTGGAAGGGCTCATGAGCCGCTTGATTGGAAAACAATTTTGTGGAGTGATGGCTTGTGATGAATTACCTATTGAGATATGGCCTGAGAGGCCTGCAATGTTTATTGTCAATACCCATCCTAAACACATGCCTGGTGAACATTGGCTAGCTATGACATTAGAACAGGAAGGTGGAAGAAAAATCTCAACTTTTTTTGATTCCTATGGCTTTCCCCCCGGTTTTTCACATTTCCCTAAATCTATTAAAGATTTTTTGACCCTAAACGGTTCAAAGATCTACTACAGCATCAAACAAGTGCAAGATAACCTTTCCACTACATGCGGTCACCACTGTGTATTTTACCTGTGCCAAAGAGCCCGGGGAGTTTCTTTTGAAGATGTTATGTTTCTTTATAAGGATGATTTAAGAAGTAATGATAACTTTGTATCTTGTTTTGTTAGAAAATATCAAAAGTGTTCAAATGTGTGTCGTTTAAGAACGCGTAATGTTATATGTTTCAAGAATGCCACAAATGTTAAATTGCTTATTTTTCAAATAAAACATTTTATTGAATTTAATCATAGTCATTCAAAAGTCATTTTCAAAAGTCTAACCACGCCGAGAGATCGGGATTAGGAAAAGGTCCTGAGACGTTCATGGGAGTAAATGAGTTAGCATCATCGCTTTCATAGGGGGGCGGTGTCGTTGGGGCATCTTTAGGGGTGCTGTATCTCGTTGAAGGCTTTTGTTTTAAAGCTTGAATCTGTTGACGAAGCTTATGGTTGGGTACACCCGAGAGGGGAATGTTCAGGATTGCCAGGGCCTTAAGAAACTGACGCCAGCCGGGAGGCCTTCGGTCATCAGCAACCTTGTGGGCAGCCGTGGTACTTTTAAGTAAGTCCACCATATGGGAACCCCTAACAACAGCGCCCTGAAGTATAAACTCTCCAGAATCGTTCCAAGCAGCTAATCCCTTTGAGTCTTTTATCTTGTTCATAATGTATTTAACATTCTTCCGGTTACGTAAAGGCACATGTGTCAGTAGGTCATGCATAACTTTATCTTCAAAAGGCATTTGAGCTTCACCAGACATAGGATCTTCACTAGGTAAGAGCGCCGGTACAGGCCTTACCGGGGCCTGGCTATCGTTAGGTTCGACATCTGTTAAAGGGTCCGGTAGGGAAAGTGTTAAATGGTTGGTCTCTCTCTCCCCTTGCTTTACCAGAGTCAAATATCTTTGCATTAGGTTTGTGTATTTTTGGATCTTATCATAAGGGTTCAATCCTTTTCGGTTCAAAACATCCTTCATGGCCGTATCCAAATCATTTTCAGCTGTTTGTCTGATATTTTCAGGACCCTGCATTTGATTTTTAAGTCTATCCAACTCTTGTTGTGGCACCAAGTACATTTTAGTGGCCATCACACCGCGTGTTCAACCCCCACGTCTGGCCGCAATAAGGCTGGTGATGAAGGGCACGGCTATACTGAGTAAAGGTATAAGAAAACCTCCAGACTGTTGTATACTATGTCTTTTCTTTTGAAGACTGGCCCTTTTATTGGCAAAGAGTTTGATCGCGGTCTTTTGTCTCTTTAATTTTTTCAATTGGTTCAGGGTGAGTGGAATGCGTCCTTTGAGAAGATTCAAAGCAATCTCACATAGGGCTAATATGAGATCTGAAGAACAACTACCCAAGATGGCCTTCCGTCCTTTAGATGTAGACCCAACTAGCCTTGTCAAGAGGGGCAGGTTTCTTTTTAAACGCAGAGACATAGCGTTTACTTTTTAGGAAGGTATGCAGCAGGCCGCTCCCACGGAAACAGACCTGTACGTAGCCTAAGCTGTTCTGGAGTATTTGCTTTTAAATCCACGATTAAATAAGAAAATGGCTCTTTGGTAGCGTCCTCATAGCTCTCCATAAAGTATGATTTCCTTCCAGGGTACATCTGCTGAGCTAGAGTGCTAATTTGCAGTTTGTCTCTAGGATTTTTAAACAATACCATGTAGTTGGCATTCAAGCTAATGGTACGGCTATTTTTACCTTGGTGAAACACATTCTGGACCAAGTAAAGCACGGACAGGTTTCTATGATGAGTATATTGGGTAAAAGCTCTTGCAATTTCTGGATGTTCGCTACCAGCAAATAGCATATCGTCCAAAACAAGCAGATTGTGTATATGTGGGGGGAGAAGTTGATCATCAGACAGAGAATCGGGTATTCCTTCAACAAACTTGATTTTTATTGTCTTCAATAATTCATCATACAGAGGTTGGTAACAGGAATAACACCATACAATATTGTCAGGCTTTTGAGATAACACATGTTCAGAATTCTCTAAAATACTTTTTACAAAAAAAGTTTTACCACTGTTTGATGGGCCTGCAATTAAGGCTGAAAAGGGCAGTTTTAAACGGGGGTCAAAATCCTCGACAGCCGTCATTATATCTTAAGCTTTAACCTGTCTAGGATCAGCGTGGCGCTAGCGGCACACCCCCCCCCCCCCCACTGAAAAACCAGTGCCGCGAAATTCAAAAAAAATATTTTTTTTTAAATATTTAACTTTCACACATTAAAGTCCAATACAGCTAATGAAAGACACAGATCTTATGAATCCAGTCAACATTTCCGATTTTTAAAATGTTTTACAGGGAAGACACAATATGTAAAGATGTACATCTATTACCTAAAAACACATTAGCATATTCCACCATCTTTTATTTGTCCACCAACACCAGTAGCCATCACCAATTCGGCTAAACTAAGATATTTATAGCCCCTAACCAACAAAAAAACTCATTAGATGACAGTCTGATAACATATTTATGGTATGGGATAGGTTTTGTTAGAAAAAAGTGCATATTTCAGGTAGACTTCATAGTTTACAATTGCACCCACCATCACAAATGGACTAGAATAATTACAATGAGCAACGTGTTTACCTAACTACTAATCATCAAACATTTCGTAAAAATACACAGCATACACGAATCGAAAGACACAGATCCTGTGAATACAGACAATATTTCAGATTTTCTAAGTGTCTTACAGCGAAAACACAATAAATCGTTATATTAGCTTAGCACATAGCACATAGCAGCCCAGCATTGATTCTAGCCAAAGTGAGCGATAAAAGTCAACATCGCCAAAAGATATTAATTTTTTCACTAACCTTCTCAGAATTCTTCCGATGACACTCCTGTAACATCACATTACAACATGCATATACAGTTTGATCGAAAATGTTTATATTTAGCCACCAAAATCATGGTTAGACAATGTGAAATGTAGACAAGCTGGTAAAGAAAACGTCCTTGCGCCACTTAGACAGTGATCTACTCTTATACATAAATACTCATAAACGTGACTAAAAAATATAGGGTGGACAGGGATTGATAGACAATTTAATTCTTAATACAATTGCGTTATTACATTTTTTAATTTATCCTTACTTTTCAATACAGTTTGCGCCAAGCGAAGCTACGTCAAAAAACATGGCGTCCTAAGCCACTAAAATGTTTCGACAGAAACACGATTTATCATAATAAAAATGTCCTACCTTGAGCTGTTCTTCCATCAGTATCTTGGGCAAAGGATCCTTTCTTGGGAGAAATCGTCTTTTGGTGGAAAGCTGTCCTCTTGCCATGTGGAAATGTCAACTACGTTCGGGATGAACTGAAAAGCGCACCCAACTTTTCACATCGTTGCAAAAATAAATGTCCCAAAATCGCACTAAACGGATATAAATTGCTATAAAACGCTTTAAATTAACTACTTTGTGATGTTTGTAACTCCTATAACGAGTGAAAAGATGACCGGAGAAATATAACAGGCTAAACTAACGCTTGGAACAGGAGAGGGTCGGTGTCTTCCACGCGCGTTACGCAGCAAGAAAAGACTTGCTAGCTAAAGGTTTTTTTCATTTGTAGGGCCTGTGAACGAGCAATCGAGCCCGTTGGAATCGTCATCACGTAAAGGCATCCAGGGGAAGACGTAAGAAGTGTCCGTATAGTCATAGCAACGACAGAGCCCTTTTAAATGACTTCAGAAAAGTGGCCAACGTTTCTCAAATCTGACTCCATGTCAGGGAAATTGCTGTAGAATGGGCTCTGTTCCACTTAGAGACAAAATTTCAACTCCTATAGAAACTATAGACTGTTTTCTATCCAATAATAATAATAATATGCATATTGTACGATCAAGGATTTTGTGGGAAGCCGTTTAAAAAATTAGCCACATTAGCATAAATAGTCTAAACAGCGCCCCCATCCCCAACAGGTTAAGACACACTGGGGCTTGTAGCCTAAGTCAGTAGCCAAAGGGCAATGTGGTACCGTCAGGCAATAGCCATCTCTTGTCATAGACTACCCTGAATCTTTTAGTGAGTGGGGCGTTTCTTAGATGGAACCCCTTTTTATCCCTCACTATTTTGTTGTAGGAGGTCAAAATCTCCGAGTCACTATTCTTGTCATTTACGAACCCGTCGACCAAACGCGTGATTGATTCCAAGTTTACACGCGGGGCATTTTCGTAGTTTTGAGTCACGCCTTTGGCTTTCAACACCACGTGATTGTCTTTAGTCCTAAAAGCATAGCTTTTGGGCCCACATGAGGACCATTCTGTGATATGGTCACCCTCGGCGAGTTCACTAGTTAAACCCCCAAGATAGTTGCTAAGTGGGGGGTTCCAATCCCCCGGCTTGCTTACATAGACCACAGAGTCTGTGTCGTGGTAAAGAACCCGCCGCTGAAGCTGTTCCACGAGGGTGTACAGTTCAAGTCGGGCATAGGCTGTGGTAAATGCTGCAAGAAACACATTTACATTACCTGGGGGTAGAACCCACTTTGGGTTGCGACGCCATTGCACCAAGGCAATGTCTTGACTCAAGAATGAAAAATGTGAAATTTCGTATTGGTCCGAAAAAACAAATTCCAAAAATTCTTCCGGGTCTTTAATGATCGAAGTTGTTAGCATATTGCTTCTCTGCGCTAACTTCCCCCAAAGGGAGTTCAAGTACAATTTCGAAACATTTCTTTTGGTTTTGTTGACCTGTATTCTGTCAGGGTCAAGAAGTATGCCTTCTCTGTCATGGTAGTCTTGAATGTACTTCTCTTTACTTTCTTGATCTGTGACCGATGCTGGATAGCCTGAAGCAATCTGCTTGCATCTCAAGAAGGTCTTGATGTACTCTTTAAAAAGTGTGTCTGATTTCCTGGAAAAGTTCCACACTTCAAAGATTTTGGCCACACGATACCCCTTCTCCAAAGCCTTAGAGAATTCAACGGTGACCCAGACACCGGTCAGGGCTCTTTGTTGATCTGAGTGATCACATGGGTTTTCCTGGTTGTTGTTTTCACAGCATGTGCGACAAAGGGGAAAGAAAAGTTTTCCTTTAGACCCCTTGTAAGGCAACACCGGTATAAACAGCCCCCTAGGAGGGTAGACAGTCGCTTTGATTAAACCAAAATAATTTTGGGGTTCGTCAAAGTCGCTGTGAAAAATTTCAGGATGCCCTATAGGATAGCATGAGGAACTCATTACATGAGGATATAGGGATGTAAAATCTACATAGCCTATTGTCTCGTCGGGTTGAGCTACATAACGCAATGTCAAAGCATTGGTCCTGCCTCCAAACAAGGCCTGTCTCGGTTCCAGGGGCTCTGGAGGGTCATATTGGGTAAGGAAGGCCTGAACATGAGGATCCGCCTTTTTCAGGGCTGTCCATTCGTGTTCCCACAAAACCACAACTTTTAACCCGTATGTAGCCTTTAAAGAATTCAGTTTGTCTTGAAACTCTTGGTACATTTCCCCAAAAGTCTTTTGGGTTAGGACACACATGGCCTGGGGGACAAAGCATAATTTACAACCGTGGAAGAAACAACCGTTGTACTCATACACTGTCTCAACACCGTCAATCTATGTGTATCCATCTACATGGTAAGGCCCAAAAGCCTTCTCCCCCCGATTCAAAGCATGTTGGATAAAAACATTTTTATCCTGGGCTAGGTACTCCAACCATTGAATGGAGCCACTAGAGTAGGCCTTGAATTGTCGTCGGTAGTTGTCTGGCGATGGGATCGCTATAGATGCTGGAGTTAGATAGTGTGTACGATAGGTTTTCATACACGCGGATGCAATAGTTGTACAGCTCCAGGGGTCAATGCCTGCATCTTTGATTACCTCTTCTCTGAATCTGAGGCATCCTTCACGTAGTATAACCACGTCATTGTCACAGTATGATTCCATCTCTTTATGAAAATCAAAAGTTCCATGTCTTACTGTCTCGTACCACGTCATGAATTTCTCACGCTCTTTGGTAGACATTTGATCACAACCTTACATTTCGGGGGCTGGATAAGCTCCTATATAATGTAGATTCTCCTCAGATGTGAAGAAGTGGGGGAAATAGCCTTTGACCGAGTTTTCAAAACCCAAGGCCTCTGGCATTTGAGCCAATCTCATGGGTAAGAAGCTTAAGCTGTCAATGTATCTCTGTTTGAAGGTGTGGTCAACAAAACATAAGATTTTACTCCCTTGAGCAATGACACTGGGCGCCACGCCTTGCTGTATCAAAGGGTTCAGAAGCAGATAGGAGTCATAGGCTCGCGCATTGTGAGCTATAAACGAGAAGTTTCTGTACTGGGCCTTTCTAAAATGTTTTAGAAAGAGTCGGGCGCAATCGGGCCCCTCGGCCGACCACTTTTCACCGGTGAAAGTCATGGTAGATACAAAAATAGGCAAGTGAACCCCTGATTGCTGATTTGTCTCAAAATCATAAAAAACATATTTCTCTGTATGTTCATCTTCAGCCAAGGGCTGAATGTAACACTCATGTGGTACTTCTTGAACAAGTTCTGCGTCTCTGCTTTTCAAGGGCCCTTTACAGATTGGGCAATGTAGAATTCCACAAACATGGGGTTTAGGGCTGTCTATTTTAAGGTTGTAATTGCAATGACATTTTGGACATTTCTTGTTAATGTCACAACTGCTTACAGATTTACAGGCCTTGGGGTGCCATGTTTCAGTTTTGTGTTTTTCGTAACAGTAGGCCGAACGACATGTGCGGTGACAATCCTCACAGGGTGTCAAGTTTAGCGGTTGCATAGGGCAATGTTTATCCAGACATACTAAACAGTTATAACGGCACGAGTGCCCCCCCTTGCGGGTGTAGCCGGTATGACAGGCTGGACAGACATATGGGGCGCCTAAAAATGCTGTGATGTTAGTTACGGCATAGTAATGCTCATTTTGCACATAAAAGTACATAGTCTTAGGGTGTGGCTCTTGTATATTTTGGAACTTCAAGAGAGCGTCTTTAGCTCTACTGTGGTACAAAACCACAATCTTGATATTCAGAAAGTTTTCAAATTTGCCTATGTCGGAGAAAGCCACAGCCTCCTGTATACCTAAACCCACAGCCTTTTGTAGCTCTTGAGCTTTCTGTAACGCTTCGCGCTCTGTACATCCTGGGCTGAGTAAGTGGGCCAAACCTATGGCAAAGCATAGCTTATTACCATGATTGTGAACGATTATGAGATAGGCCTTTTTATTGCTTATGATTTCGGACTGCATCAGGCTATCGAGTTTACGTCTCTGCCCGCCGCCCCCTTGTGGTGGCCGGACTAATTGTACTACAAGTTCGAGGGTCCTATCTGCTAGCACGTTTAAATTTGACTGAACAAGGCGTTCTAGCAGGTTAACAAATTGTTCAAGATCTGCTTCACCCCTATTTAAAATAAGCGACACACGGCTCTGCAGACTGTCTCCAAAAATTTCCAACTGTAAGGTATCCCTTGGTTGGCTATAAGCTCTAACTCTATCTACCAGTTCATTCAAAGTGTCCATAAGCATTACGTAAAACACAGCATATTCCCGAATCTGACCCCCCCATGCGAAATTGAAAAACTGTCGAACCTCAATATTGTGGAATTTATTTCGATACAAAACATGTTCACTGCGATCAAGACCATCCCCATCCTGATTTGCTAGACAATTGTCCAACTGTTCAAAAACATCGTATTGGGTTTCAGACTCTTCAGACATGGGTGTTAAAGGCTGGCTTAGAGGTGTAGGTGGTGCAGAATTAAACCTAGGGCTCTCGTTCTGTACATTGTGATCAAGACCTTCCCGCTCCAGATTTGATAGACATTTGTTCAGCTGTTCAAAAACATCGTATTGGGTTTCCTCTTCGAACATGGGTGTTAAAGGATGGCTTAGAGGTGTAGGGGGTGCAGAATTAAACCTAGGGCTCTCGTTCATCTGGGTAATTAAAGATATGATTGATTCGGGTATCTGTGATAACCTGTTTTCATCTGCAGACCCTGACTCATTCATACGTGTAATAATTTCAATGAGTTCGGAGGGAATCTGGGATAATAGGTTTTCATCTATAGCCCCTATGTCAATTAGCCCAGAATCATTCATATGGTTAATTATATCTTGGAGCTCTGTAGGGATTTCCGCTAAGAGGGTTTCAATTGTCTCGCTTAGGTCTATAGGGGGCGCCATTTCTCTACTTAAGGATGTGTGTGCTTGTGTTTTTTTACATATGTGTTTTTTAACGGAGGTATTTGCTTGTTTTAACCCTACTGTTGTTTAACATGCGGGGAAGCTCTCTACGCCAGAATGACACATCCTGATTGTATTGATGTTCGAATAGAATACCCATACGACGTTGAAGTAAAGCCTTTCGTGATTTTAAACCCTGTGTAAAAGCCTTGAAAAGCACGGCTTGGTCTATTTCACAAGAGGCTGTTGCCCCACCAGAATTGGCCGCTTCAATAAGGTTGGCCACTTCACAGAACATCAAATCGTCTACCTCAGAAATGTCATTTAAAACTTTGAAATCATCAGGCTTCGCTGTTCTGGTGACTGGGGTCTTTGGCGCCTCCTCGGGATCTAGATGTGTAGCTTCTTGGATGTCTTTATAAGCCGGCGAGGAGTCTGCATTAAAAATAATACATACAGAAAAATAGGTTATTAACCCTAAAATATGTTTGATAAAAATGTAAAATACATTTCAGATATAAGCCTATATATTAACAATACATTAATTAAATACCTCGGCTTTTTTGAAGAGGGCTGTTCTGAAGAAGCTCTGAGAACTCGGGAACATGTCTTTGGGCAACCCTAATTATAGCATCTGCCTGGTCTGTAGCTTGTGAGCCTGAAAGTAAAAAAAACAACAAAAAAAACAGCATTAGTCCATGTTTAAACATATTCAGGCATAAAAATAAAATATATATATAAATGATAATTGATTCATACCTTGTCCTTGTAACGCTGTCTCGTGAATAGCCTCCCAGTAGTATTGTTCGGGTGAAGCGGACCTGTGGATCTGGGCCCTGATTGTCCGTTGGTGTTTAATAGGGGGCGTCCAACGGTCCTGGGTCAGGGGAGTTGACAGGCCGTTTAAAGTCTCTGTTTGCGGCTTGTGTGTAAATACATCCTGGGAGTAGGGCACAATTGTCTCGTAGGCATATCCTTCACAGAAACCGTGTAGACTCCCTATGGCACCCGTTCTAGGATGTATTTCCGCTGTAAACACATAAAATAACTTTTAATATAAGATGCCGACACTTTTTGTTTTTAAGGTATAAATATTCTTACGGAATTCTTGGATCTTACTTACTACAATTCAGGGTCGGCGTTGGGATGTAAGCAATTTGTTCCGGAGACCCTACGGCCGGTTCGAGTTCAGTTATATCTCGCAGAATCTAAGTGAAGGTTTGAGAATCTAAAAAAACATTAGATAATATTAAAGCTCTAATCATTTTAGCTAATATTGACATTTTATACGTTAAGAATCCAGGCCCTAAGGCCTGTTTAATATTTCTATAACACAACGTTTTCAAACAATTCCCAAGAACAAACAAATCTAATATATAGCATATGTAAATATTTATTTCAAGAACTAACCTTGAGAAATATCCATGAGGAGGTTTTTCCCAGATGATCTTTTTTAACGGGGTCCGTCCGATAACTATTCCTGGGGGAATGCTGTAGGGTAAATGCGCTAAAACGAAGCTAACAGGGGACATGTTTTGCTTAGCTTTTGTAGCCGTCGGACTCTAGTGGTGTCGTATTTTTTCGCGCTAAAACCGCCTCAAAGTTATCTTTGAAGCCTAAGGCATGTGGTTCAAACACCAGCCATTTGGTTCAAACATAGGGTATTGGGGGGTGTCTAAACATTAGGTATCTTTTTTGATATTCTAAAATCTCCGGGGGCTAGCATCTAGATGCTGGGGTGGGGAGGTCTCGACAGCGCTGGGCTGAATGACTTTTAGGCATCTGTTTTGCCAGATAGTGTAAACCTTGGTTTCAAACGACCCCCATGCATAGAGAGCCTTGAGCGCAGATGCAATGGTATTTTTTTAACAAACACCTCGCCCCCTTTTTCTGATTTGAAACACACACACACACACACACACACACACACACACACAGCCACTACATCATACGCACGCACATACGCGCGCACATTGCGCAAGTTTTTTTTCTCAGGGACAGACTGCGCTAAGAGTGAACAAACGCGAGAGTTCATAACGTGGTGAGATTCTGCTTTTAAAACCATTTATTTCATTCAAAATATTTAGTACATACATTTTATAGCGTTACATTCTTAAGGTATTTTACGAAGCCTTTCTTACAGATCCAGGGATCTGATGCAACCACCCGCCATTGTCAGTGTCCAGTTGGTCATCAAAATGCCGGGATCTCTTGCCAGGCTCATCAACACTTGGTAAGTTTTCACTCCAGGGGTACATCCTACGTCTGGCCTTTTGGTCCTGGTTATGTCTCAAGAAAAGTCGAGGCCAGCGCCTTAACTGTTCGCGATTTTTGTAGAGAATGTCCAGCTTATTCATAAGTGTTATGAAAATTGGATAATCCACCCATTTAAAACTAAACACAGGAATAAAAAAGTTGACATCTTTGCATGCTCTGGATGCTACTGGAGAATTGACAGACTTTGTAGCATTACCCGCATCATAAACTTCACAGGCTAAAATTGTCACTTTGTTGTCAGGGTTATAGTCCATTGAAGCAATTCTTAGAGCCTTGAGATCACTGCGGCCGAGGACCTGTTCTTCCAACGCATAGCCTGGCACAGCTGTGCCACTCAGGACCTGTTCAATTTTACAAAGAGCCAGCCTGATGTTTAGCCATTCTCTCATGCCCAGAGCAGGAGAAAAACTCCCAGGTTTTGCCGGATAAACGGGTTTGGGGCCACTGGCGTTGAAGATCTTTACCGTAGAATCCTCCGGCTGGAATATGTAAGACATATGGCCCTCACTCGTACCCAAAAATCCTTTAAAACATTCTGGAGCTTCACACAGAACTTCCTCAATGCTTTGTTCACTGGGTTCATGACAAGCCGAGCATAACATACCATAAATTGCCAGTTGGGTCATTTTTGTTTAATATTCAGGGGGTTTATCTTGTACAATCTTAAACATGCATTGTTTTGGGGCTTTATAAGGCTTCTGCAAAGCCAGCCTCTTTGAAATGTTCATTAACAACCCCCAACACTAGACATCCAGGAACAGTTTGACATGACACCTGGTCACTTACTTACCCCAAAAACCCCAGGATCAGGATGTCCTGACCGGAAGCCCAAATATGGGCATGCCCCCCTTTCTACAAACCATTGGGGCATCAATCACTACATAGGGTCATAAATCATGATCTTTTTTTGATTTACGACATTGACAGCTTGACACTTACCCCAAAGACCCCCACCCCGGCCAGGATGTCCTGACCGGAAGCTTAAATATGGGCATGCCTGCTACAACAGGACATAGGGTCATAAATCATTACATAGGGTCATAAATCAGGCTTGGGTCATAAATCATTACCGGTTGACCTGACAACTGGACCCTTACCCAAAGACCCCCACCTAACCATCAGAATGTCCTGACAGGCAGCCCCTTAGGTTCACATAGCGGTCACATAGGCTCACATAGGGTCATCCATCAAATTTTGACGTGTGACATCTACTTTAATCTCTCTCATGGTGCCTGAACGGTCACACGCTCCTTAAAGCGAGTGCGGGAAGTTAGCTCTGGTCTGAAACCTGGCTCCGCCAACCACCCCGTGTGGTTGCGAACCCCGGTGTCGTCGTTGGATAGAGAATAAACAGCTCTCTATGGTCAGGGCGTGACAGAAAGCTGTATTTTAAAATCCAGGGATGTGTTTAAAATGGCATGAGAGAAAACGCAATAACATTTAAAAAGTGTGTGTTCACCATTTATTAATCATTATTCCCACATTTATAAACCATGTACTAATAATTAGTAAAGAATTTTTGCAGACCCTATAATGGTGATAAACGATGCCCACAAACTGTTAGGCCTACATAAAGCTGTCCCTAAAGCAGTCCCAAGACCTTACCACTGCTACAGCTGGCTTTCAGCGGAGTCTTGTCTGGCAGTGAAACAGTTAATTCAGCCTTGTTTACTGCCTTTAAAAAAACATAGCTGATATGGCTGACTTGCTTAAACAAAAGTGGTTTCTACTGACAATTGAAATGTACTGTACAAACTATGGCATAAGGGGACGACAAGCAGATAAGAGGCAATCCGTAATTTCGATTAAGACAATGAGTGAGCGATGATGGACGTGGTCAATATAACTATTTGTTCAGCACTTTTGAAATGTATAGCGACAGAATTCAGAACATGGGCTGTTCTTACAGTGTACTGCTATTAGTAGCACTGTCAAAGCTGTACAAAAAAAAGTGAAAACAAGCACACACCGGCAACGAACGATGTGTTTACAATACCACGTTGGTGAAAATAGAGCTATTTATTAGGGTGAGGCACATGGGCTACTAACAGCTTACTACACAACATACAAGTCGTATTACTTTCTTAGCTACCGTATACATACCTCTGGCATCCTACATAATTTATGAAGCAGCATAAGACATTTTTGGACTCAAGTTGTCGTGACGTGCTTGAACAGGAAAGTGGCACGGCAGTCCTTCATGGGAAAATGTTGTCATCAAAGAGAAAGATGCCGGATTTACAATTCCGAGTTGAATGATCATTCAAAATGTATTTTCCCAGTTTGATCGGTTTATTCCCGACTTCCCATTTGAAATGTTTGCAGGTAGCCACCGATTGCTTACAAACGACTCATTGTTGAATTTGCGATCTACAAATTGTTGTGTAATGTTTATGTCCAATGGCCGATGAGCACCGATATGTTTTATCTATATTTTTTCTTCATTATTTCTCTTCATATGACAAGGATTATTAATAACCTGTTATGGCTGCACGCTGAATATTGAAAAAACTGGAAAATGTGTGCACATTTTCAAACGGCCTCCTAAGAAACTTTTTATTTTCCAATATGCATATATTTACTACTGTTGGATAGATAACAGTCTGTAGTTTCTAAAAAGGTTTGAATTGTTTCTCTAAGTCAAACAGAAATATTTTTACAGCCATTTTCCCAGCCGAATTGAGTTTCCCAAAATGCGATGTGTCTCTTTAAGACCTTCTCTATAAAAGGCCATTTGACTTAGGACCATAGGGACACGTCAGAGGCGTACCTCAGACTGTAATGCGGAAGTGAGAATTGAAAGGGGTCGAATATCTCGTCCCTGGACTGAATAACAGAACTTCTTGTGAGACATGCGCAGTTAAAATAAAAATCCGGGCGCGAAGGATAATTTGATCTCGGCTTCTGGAACAAGGTAGGTAACTTTGAATATGATGCCTGACTACGATATTATTTGCTACATGTCACAAAATCATCCTAAAGGTTGTTTTTTCAATATACTTTAATTATATTATTGCAATTTATTCTGGACTTTAGATGTGAAACGACGGAAGAATTTTTTGAAGAAACGCTTTCTGGCGCAGCAATGCTACCGTGCTAGCTAACCAAAGAGGGGAATCCTTCGTTCTGGAACCCAACTAAAGACTCTACTGGACATTGGACCCCGTTACAACATTCTGATGGAGTACCAAGAAAGATAAGACCCAATTTGGGATGCTTTTTCATATATATGTCGAACTGTTGAATGCTAACGCTGCTAACTATGCTAGGCTAGCGCTTGACTAGAATCAATGCTGCCTTATGCTAGCTTATGATGTTAGCTAATATAACGATATATTGTGTTTTCGCTGTAAAACACTTCAAAAATCGGAAATGTTGTCTGTATTCACAAGATATCTGTCTTTCATTAGTTATCCACCATATGTTTTTCTGAAATGTTTTATGAGGTGTAATTAGTAGCCGACGTTGGTGTATGTATTTTCTCTGGCTACTCCCGGCTGGATTCAGACTCTAGCTATGTGTTAGCATTTTTGGGTAGCATCAATGTAAAACAGATTTATAGCTAAAATATGCACTTTTTATGAACAAAACATAGATTTATTGTGTAACATGTTATATGACTGTCATCTGAGGTCGTTTTTTCTGGGCTCTTTAGGTTGGTTTTAGTTTATTTCGGTTGGTTGTGCATGCTACTTCAATCATAATTCATACTTCATAATCATAATTCATACGTGTCTGTCCACTTTTGTATTTGGTGGTGAGCTAACATAAATATATGTGGTGTTTTCTCTGTAAAACATTTAAAAAATCGGACATGTTGGCTGGATTGACAAGATGTTTATCTTTCAAATGCTGTATTGGACTTGTTAATGTGTAAAAGTTAAATATTTTTAAAAAATAGATTTTGAATTTCGCGCTCTGCAGCTGTTGTCATTTTTGGTCCGAGGTCGGGCTTGCACCCCAAACAGGTTAAAAAGGATTTGCCAGTAGACTTGATTCATGATGATGACTCTTAGCTAAGATTGTGAAAGTAAGATGTTGACATGATCAGTCCAATCAAAGCTCCGGTACATATAACGTGATTTGATGTAATTTCTGTGGCCAACGACCTTGATCCTTCTTGGAAGGGAACTTCTAATGTAACTCTATGGCAGGACCCAAAGGACTTACATTCTTGATGTCTACCCTTACTAAAGGCAGGTGACAGTGTCTCCATGAGTGACAGAACACTGTGTGACAATACAGAGGCGGATGCAAGATGCAAGCAACGATGGTTTAATGAATACAGTTTACAGCAGCAACAGGACAGACAGACTGTACTCAGACGGAATCCGACCCAGGGACAAAGGTGTATCTTCCTTGATAGCGTGCAGAGAAATCCAGGGTAGTGTGTCTGGATGGGTAGGAAGGAGCACAGAAGATAATCCACACAGGGGCGGCGAGAGAATGAGCACGAACACACGACACAACCTCAGGGAAGAAAACAACGATCTGACAACAAGAAACACAGGTTACAGAACATATAAAGGGGAAGATAATTAATTCCAGCTGGCGCAGACAATCAGGCCAAGATTGGGAACCACGCCCACACAAACACAGGAGAGAGAGAGAGAGAGAGAGAGAGAGAGAGAGAAAGAGAGAGAGAAAAGAGAGAGTGAGGCAGTGGATTCATGAACCGTGACAATACCCCCCCCCTAGGAACGCCTCTTGGCGTTCCCAGACAAATTTACCTGTCGATTGAAATCATCGATAAGGGAGTGATCCAGAATGTCCCTAGCGGGTACCCAACTTCTCTCCTCCGGACCGTAACCCTCCCAGTCTACCAGGTACTGGAATCCGCATCCCCTCCTTCTCGAGTTCAAAATCCGATTGACAGAAAAGGTGGTCTCCCCATCAACAAGTCGTGGCGGCGGGGGAACCGGGACCGGCGGGTTAATGCGTGCCTGAAACACCGGTTTTATCTTGGACACATGGAAGGTAGGATGAATTCTCCTATACGCCGGAGGAAGCTTGAGCCGGACCGCCACCGGACTAATGATCCTGGTGACCTTGAACGGCCCGATAAATTTGGGGGCAAGCTTGTTAGAAACGGATCGGAGTGGAATGTTCTTCGTGGAAAGCCACACTCTTTGTCCAACAACGTATACCGGAGGCTTCGACCGGTGGCGATCGGCCTTAGCCTTGGTGCGCGCCCCCACCCGGAGGAGAGTCTCACGGGCTCTGCTCCATACGTGACGGCACCTCTGGATGAAAGCGTGAGCGGAGGGAACAGTGACCTCGGACTCTGTACTGGGAAAGATAGGTGGCTGGTAACCTAAACTACACTCAAACGGAGAGAGACCCGTGGCTGCCACTGGCAACGAATTGTGAGCGTACTCAACCATAGAGAGTTGTTGACTCCAGGAAGAGGGGTTCTTAGAAACCAAACATCGCAACACTCTCTCCAAATCTTGGTTGGCCCTCTCCGTTTGACCGTTGCTCTGGGGATGAAACCCTGAAGAAAGACTGACACTTGCTCCCAGTAACCTACAAAACTCCTGCCAAAACTTGGACACAAATTGGGGCCCCCGGTCAGAAACTACCTCCATCGGCAGGCCATGTAAGCGAAAGACATGATCCACGACCGTTACCGCTGTTTCCTTGGCAGATGGTAATTTAGGCAAGGGAATAAAATGAGCCGCCTTCGAGAACCGGTCCACCACGGTCAAAACAACCGTCTTGCCCTGGGAGGGCGGGAGACCGGTAACAAAATCTAGCGCGATGTGGGACCAGGGTCTCAAAGGGACCGACAGCGGTTGGAGTAACCCATCTGGGGGTCGATTAGAACTCTTCCCAGTGGCACAAACCGAGCAAGCCAAGACAAAACTCTGAATGTCACGAGCCATCAGCGGCCACCAAAAGCGTTGCTTCACTAAAAAGCTAGTACGGCTGACTCCTGGATGACACGCTACGTTGGAGCAATGCCCCCACCGAATAACATCGGACCGACACCCCTCCGGCACAAACAACCGATTAGGTGGGCAACCGGGCGGAGGCTCTACTCCTTCTAAGGCCGTTTTGACCCTCGATTCAACCTCCCATGTGAGAGTGGAGACCACTAGGGTCCCGGGTAGGATGCACTCGGGAGTGGATGGACGTTCGGAATGGTCAAAAATGCGAGAAAGGGAATCGGGTTTGACATTCTTGGAACCCGGGCGATACGAGAGAGAGAAGTCAAAACGTCCGAAAAAGAGTGCCCACCGCGCCTGCCTGGAGTTGAGTCGCTTGGCGGTTCTGATATATTCCAAATTCTTGTGATCGGTCCAAACTATAAAAGGTACCCCCGAACCCTCTAACCAATGGCGCCACTCCTCCAGTGCTAACTTCACTGCCAACAACTCTCTGTTGCCAATGTCGTAGTTGCGTTCCGCAGGTGATAACCGATGGGAAAGGAACGCGCAAGGGTGCATCTTGTCGTCAGAAGAGGAACGTTGGGAAAGTACCGCACCTACCCCCACCTCTGAAGCGTCCACCTCCACCACGAACTGACGCGAGGGATCGGGAGCTATGAGGATGGGAGCCGAAACAAAGCGGCTCTTGAGTTTGGTGAATGCAGCCTCGGCTGCATCGGACCACCTGAACGTCACTCTGGGGGAGGTTAAGGCGGTAAGAGAAGCGACTATCTGGCTAAAGTTGCGAACAAAACGCCGGTAGAAATTGGCGAATCCCAGAAACCTCTGTAGGGCCTTACGGGAATCTGGGCTTGGCCAATCCACCACAGCCTTAACCTTGTCAGGATCCATGCGAATACCTTCAGTCGAGACGATGTAACCTAGGAATGGAACGGATTGTGCATGAAAAATGCATTTTTCCGCCTTGACAAAAAGTCCATTCTCCAACAACCTCTGAAGCACTCGTCTGACGTGCTGAACGTGTTCCTGGAGAGAAGAAGAAAAAATCAGTATGTCATCCAGGTAAACATATATGAACTGATCAATCATATCTCTCAGCACGTCATTGACGAGTGCCTGGAAAACCGCTGGGGAGTTCTTGACCATTGAGAGCGTTGACGGATATCTTGTGCGTGAGTGAGGTGACAGGAATCTGGAGTTTGTGAGCGAGCTTGAAGTCCATGAAATTACCCTCTGCTCCTGAGTCCAGTAAGGCTTGGGTGTCGTGCGTGTGGGTGGCCCATCTTAGTCTTACCGGGAGGAGAGTAGATGATGAGGTCTTCTCTGTGGTGACACCACCCGATAGTAGCCTCATACTTACTACCGGGCCTGATCTTTTACCGGACAGGAGTGGATAAAGTGGCCCACTCTACCACAGTAGAGACAAAGTCCTTGGGATCTCCGCCTCTCCCTCTCCTCCCGGGAGAGGCGAGCTCTCCCCACCTGCATGGGTTCGTGAGCGGAGGCTGAACTGGCCGTGTTCCCGCTGCTGGCATGCCAACCCTCCGTGTCGTTATACGGTCTGTTAGGGCATGCTCGGCGGCCAATACGACTCAGACGAGCGTCGACCCTCAATGCTAGTTCCACTAGTCCATTTAAACTCCTGGGAAGGTCCAGAACATAAATCTCCTTCTGGATCCGGTCCTCCAACCCATGCAGGAACATGTCCCACTGCGCCTCCTCATTCCACTGACATTCTGCGGCCAGAGTGCGGAATTGAATGGAGTATTCCGATACTGAACGGTCTCCTTGGCGAAGGTCAGCGAGTAGTCTGGCCGCCTCCCTACCCGCCACGGCCCGATCGAAAACCCTTCTCATCTCCTCGGAGAGTGTCTGGAAAGAGGTGCAGCATGGGTTCTGGTTCGCCCACACCGCCGATCCCCAAAGGGCCGCTTTGACTGATAGCAGTGTGAGTACGAATGCTACCTTAGACTGTTCACGGTTGAAGGTCCGTGGCTGCAACGAGAAATGCATGGAACATCTCGTCAGAAAAGCTCTGCAATAGTCAGGATCACCTGAATAACCCTCTGGTGTCGGTAGCCGTGGCTCTGGCTGGGAATCCGGCTCTGGCGGGGCGGGTTGAACTGCCGGTGTAGGTGGCGCAGCGAGACCCCCCAGATGTTGTAATTGTTGGGTCAGCTGGGATACCTGCGTCGCAATGGCTTGTACTGCCCGACCTGTGCTGGAGATCTTCTCCTCTTGTTGATCCATTCTCGTGATACTGCGGGAAATGAATTCGGTCAGACTCGTTGAACTCGCTGCATCCATGGTCAGGTTCAGATCGTTCTGTGACAATACAGAGGCGGATGCAAGATGCAAGCAACGATGGTTTAATGAATACAGTTTACAGCAGCAACAGGACAGACAGACTGTACTCAGACGGAATCCGACCCAGGGACAAAGGTGTATCTTCCTTGATAGCGTGCAGAGAAATCCAGGGTAGTGTGTCTGGATGGGTAGGAAGGAGCACAGAAGATAATCCACACAGGGGCGGCGAGAGAATGAGCACGAACACACGACACAACCTCAGGGAAGAAAACAACGATCTGACAACAAGAAACACAGGTTACAGAACATATAAAGGGGAAGATAATTAATTCCAGCTGGCGCAGACAATCAGGCCAAGATTGGGAACCACGCCCACACAAACACAGGAGAGAGAGAGAGAGAGAGAGAGAGAGAGAGAAAGAGAGAGAGAAAAGAGAGAGTGAGGCAGTGGATTCATGAACCGTGACACACTGAGCCAATCATGGTGCAATGCTGAGCCAATCACAGTGCAATGTTCCTATTTTCTGCTGGCCTGCCCCACCACCACAGAAAGCAGTGAGCTAGGCTGAAACACCTGCATTTTAGAGCTGCCTGTTTTTGTATTCGAATTTATTAACTCAATTCTATATATTTTTTTACATTGTTTACAAACTGATATGTGACATTAATTTTTATATATATACTGTAAATTTTTTGTTGTTCTGCCCCACCTGCCCTGAATGATGGGTCACCACTGAATGTCAGATAGTTCACTGTGTTTTATCTGATAGCAGAACCAAATGACCTGTATTGCAGTTGAGATTACATTAAAAGTACATAGTGCAAGTGATCAATGCCGTCCGTTCGAGATTGTGCAGATTAGTACAGCAACTGTGAAAATCTCCACAGATCTGCGACAACCTATGCATGCTATCTTGAACATGCCCACTTCATATGATTACATAAGAATAAATGGATAGTTACAGTAACCTCAATGTGGCCATGGATGTGTTACTCATTTTACAATAGCTTAGAGGAAAGCCTTATCTTTAGACTATTTACGGTATTACAAAAGTAATATTGAATTGTGTTAACGCAACCAAATATCAACATTTGAAGGGCATGTATCTACTGCTTGGATAGTTCCATGTGAGCCACTGGCTTAATCCCATTCATTAACTTTTATATTGGGTTGAGTTGGAGACGTGAATCCAACATATAATTTGTTAACTTGTCGACAAGTTAATAGGCTGTTGTATTTCAGAGATGTATCTTCTGCTTGGATAGTTCCAGTTTGTTTTCCAATGAATAATTGATATGTTGGATTCCATCTAATCTCTCGAAGGTACCTTTGCTGTTGTTCTGGGATTGATTTGCACTTTTCGCACCATAGTAAGTTCATCTCTAGGAGACAGAACGCGTCTCCTTCCTGAGCAGTATGACGGTTGCGTGGTCCCATGGTGTTTATACTTGCGTACTATTGTTTGCACACATGAACGTGATACCTTCAGGCGTTTGGAAATTGCTCCCAAGGATGAATCAGACTTGTGGAGGTCCACAAATTTTTTTCTGATGTCATGGCTGATTTCTTTTGATTTTCTCATGATGTCAAGCAAAGAGGCACTGAGTTTGCAGGTGGCCTTGAAATACATCGACAGGTACACCTCTAATTGACTCAAATGATGTCAATTAGCCTATCAGAAGCTTCTAAAGCCAAGAAATCATTTTCTGGAATTTTCCAAGCTGTTTAAAGGCTCAGTGAACTTAGTGTATGTTAACTTCTGACCCACTGGAATTGTGATACAGTGAATTTTAAGTGAAATAATCTGTCCGTAAATAATTGTTGGAAAAATTACTTCTGTCATGCACAAAGTAGATGTCCTGACTTGCCCAAACTATAGTTTGTTAACAAGAAATGTGTGGAGTGGTTGAAAAATGTGTTTTAATGACTCCAACCTAAGTGTATGTAAACTTCCGACTTCAACTATAGCTCGGATGAACAATACCTGAAAGTGGAGGAGAACTCATGTAATCACTTCACGTGCCAGCTTAACACCTTTCCTACTAACATTTCCTGTTGCAACACTGTCTTCCTCTCCGTTGTGCAAGCATATATGATGACACACTTCCTCTACAGTAAATCAAATTACTTGCAAGAACATTTCTCTCATCTCTCTTTATACCAGTTCCCCTATCCTCAGTCTCAGGCAGTGATTTGAGTGTGTAGGTTTCTGGATGGTGTCTGGGAGTACTGAGAGAGAAATAGTTGAGGTGTGGTAACTTTCCATTTCTGAAAGGAAAAAAATGTAGGTGAATAAGTGAGAGCATGTTTTGTGTGTGTGTGTGTGTGTTTTTGAGAGGAAGGGTGGTTTGCACCAACATGGTTTAAATGAATCTTAGCTTAGTCCTAATCCAAACTTTCTAAATCTAAGTTTATGTGTTGCACCACTTAATTTTAAAACTGGATTAATTCATCTAAGGGTAATTCACTAAACTATGATTAGTGACACATGTCATAATGGATTCACCGTTGCAATAGGATTTAACCCAGTTTGAGTTCATAATCCATGTTGGTGCAAGGGTGTCACTTTAGGAGTGTCCTAAACCATATTATCGAGTGGAACATGTTCTGACACAAACACACACAGAAACTCGTGAGTCAATGGAGGGTGTGTGGGATAGTCTAGACATGGAAGTGCAGCACCTGCAGCACTAACCTACAAAATACACATTCCCCAAAAAATGGTGAGGACCAGAGGATGGAATTGCTGAAGGCTGGTTGCTAATAACAAGGGCATGTGAGGTGAGTGCACACACACATACATTTGCAAAGAAAGACATTACCTTTTTGGCACTGCCTGAAAGAAATACGTTTAGACTACATAGATCACTGCACCAGACTGTCCCGTGATCAGCCAATCAAAACACTGATATTGCTTTTCTCTTTTTTTTCAGCCTTTCCCACCAATAGGGCGTCTCCATTCAGCTCAGCCAGTGCATGATGGGTCAAACGGATAAAGCCAAGCTCAAATGATGGGGGAAAAAATAGAAAAAACATGTCTGAGAATAGCCTTGTTATGTAATGGCAGGCACACCTGCTGGACCCGTGGCCATTACATGAGAGAGACTTGGAGGGAGGGATGAAGGGGGAGGGGGAAGAAGGGAAAGAGAGAGAGAGGACTAGAATGACAGTAATGGAGAGCAAGTGATAGAGCGAGAGAGAGAGAAGGGGGAGAGTGAGAGATTGATCCAAAGATAGCTATATTGATGAATCAGTTTGTTTCCCTAGCCACACACACCTGGGGCCCATCAGGGCTGGATGACTGGCTGACAAAGCTCTCCATGGAGAATACAGAGTGATGAAGAGAACACTCAGCCAGGTTCACTGTGATGTTAACATCATAACAGAGGATCAGCTAGAACATTCAACAAAGGATGACACGTGTCCATCCATACCCCTCCACAAAGGGTTAAAGATGATGATGAAATACCACAAGCACACGAGTGAGCCCCTTTCCATTTGTCTGTATAGGCACACTCATCTATATGATTGGTGATACAGACCTCTCCCTTTAAGAGAACAGTACATGTCCAGTCATAAATATGAACAGGTCAGGGCACAGGGCACATCCACATGTATGCATTAAAAGCATGGCTGGATAAGTGGGGAATTGGAAAAGCCTTTCAGAACCTGCTTTTGCCAGGACTGTGTTTATTGTTTGACATCAGCCTTCAGGTCAACCTTCTTTTTTTCAGATCTTCTCGACATGTCAATTCAACTTCCTGTGAGATGGATCTCTGCAGGATCTCTGCAGTGATGTGAAACCATGTGAGTGTATAATCGTGTTGAAGTGCCAGTGTAGTATGTTTGAGTGTGCATAAAGCCAGTGGAAGAGAATCAGTGCAGATAAGAAGTGAGTCAATGCAAATAGTCTGGGTAGCCGTTTGGTTAACTATTCAGCAGTCTTATGGCTTGGCGGCCGAAGCCTTTTGGTCCTAGACTTGGCGCTCCGGTACCGCTTGCTGTCTATGAGATGAGTAGCTGGAGTCTTTGACAATTTTCAGGGTATTCCTCTGACAACGCCTTGTTAGAGGTCCTGGATGGAAGGGAACTCGGTCCCAGTGGTGTACTGGGCAGTAGGAACTACCCTCTGTAACGCCTTACGATCGGATGCCAGCAGAGTATGTGAGCGGAGCGAGGAGCAGAGTGTGCCCAATTTGACTGAAGCTTGGAGCAAGATCCCCAAAGGCTGGATAGTCATCCTTCTATCCTGCTCCAATTCCTCTCCAGTAGCACTCCGGTAGCGTTCACGTCACAAGCTCAGGACATGCCCGGCCCAGCATGCATTTTTTAGTCTACTTGTGTACTGCTATAGCCCCTTGCTTCAGCTACTGTCATGGAGTTTGCTAAATATGTTCATAAAGAAACGGATAAAACACACAGGGGCAACAACAAGATGACTTAATAAGATGAGGACCAAGAGCAAGCGAGAGGGTGCAGTGATGTAGTCCACAACTAAAGAATCATTGCGGAATTGAAAAGACACATATCCCGAAAGCATGACCAGGTGGCGAATCGCATCTCTGCATGTCTGGCAGACATATCAGTGTGGATGACGGATCACCACCTCAAGCTGAACCTCGGCAAGACGGAGCTGCTCTTCCTCCCGGGGAAGGACTGCCCGTTCCATGATCTCGCCATCACGGTTGACAACTCCACTGTGTCCTCCTCCCAGAGCGCTAAGAACCTTGGCGTGATCCTGGACAACACCCTGTCGTTCTCAACTAACATCAAGGCGGTGGCCCGTTCCTGTAGGTTCATGCTCTACAACATCCGCAGAGTACGACCCTGCCTCACACAGGAAGCGGGTCCTAATCCAGGCACTTGTCATCTCCCGTCTGGATTACTGCAACTCGCTTTTGGCTGGGCTCCCTGCCTGTGCCATTAAACCCCTACAACTCATCCAGAACGCCGCAGCCCGTCTGGTGTTCAACCTTCCCAAGTTCTCTCACGGCACCCCGCTCCTCCGCTCTCTCCACTGGCTTCCAGTTGAAGCTCGCATCCGCTACAAGACCATGGTGCTTGCCTACGGAGCTGTGAGGGGAACGGCACCTCAGTACCTTCAGGCTCTGATCAGGCCCTACACCCAAACAAGGGCACTGCGTTCATCCACCTCTGGCCTGCTCGCCTCCCTACCACTGAGGAAGTACAGTTCCCGCTCAGCCCAGTCAAAACTGTTCGCTGCTCTGGCACCCCAATGGTGGAACAAACTCCCTCACGACGCCAGGACAGTGGAGTCAATCACCACCTTCCGGAGACACCTGAAACCCCACCTCTCCAAGGAATACCTAGGATAGGATAAAGCAATCCTTCTGACCCCCCCCCCCCCCCTTAAAAGATTTAGATGCACTATTGTAAAGTGGCTGTTCCACTGGATGTCATAAGGTGAATGCACCAATTTGTAAGTCGCTCTGGATAAGAGCGTCTGCTAAATGACTTAAATGTAAAATGTAAATGTAGCACGATGGTGTTCTTACAACGTGCACATGCTAAACAAGGTGGTAGATAACTAAGTGTGTCATTGTAGCAACGTATTTATAAACAAAACATCTGATCTATTAAAAGTTGTAAGCATTTTTACTCTACTATCTATGCAATAGCTTGATTTTAGCCTAATAGGCCTGGCATATTCCCACTTTCAAGGAGAAATTGACAAGAAACTGAAGATCTGGTACAACGATGTGTACTACTCCCTTCACAGAACAGCGCAAACTGTCTCTAACCAGAATAGAAAGAGAGGTGGGAGGCCCCGGTGCACAACTGAGCAAGAAGACAAGTACATTAGAGTGTCTAGTTTGAGAAACAGACGCCTCACAAGTCCTCAACTGGCAGCTTCATTAAATAGTACCCGCAAAACACCAGTCTCAACGTCAACAGTGAAGAGGCAACTTCGGGATGCTGGCCTTCTAGGCAGAGTTGCAAGGAAAAAGCCATATCTCAGACTGGCCAATAAAAAGAAAAGATTAAGATGGGCAAAAGAACACAGACAATTGACAGAGGAACTCTGCTTAGAAGGCCATTATCCCGAAGTCGCCGCTTCACTGTTGACGTTGAGACTGGTGTTGTGCGTGTGCCCATGACAGAGCTCAATGCCCATGACAGAGCTCTGACCTCAACCCCATCGAACACCTTTAGGATGAATTGGAACGCCAACTGCGACCCAGGTTTTAAACGTCCAACATCAGTGCCCGGCCTCACGAATGCTCTTGTGGTTGAATGGAAGCAAATCCCCACAGTAATATTCCAACATCTCGTAGAAATCCTTCCCAGAAGAGTGGATGCTGTTATAGCAGCAAAGGGGGGACAGACTCCATATTAATGCCCATGATTTTGGAATGAAATCTTCAATGAGCAGGTGTCCACATGCTTTTGTTCATGTAGTGTACATCCAACTAGCGCCAGCTAATGCTAACTACAGTAGCACATCGATACTTGGAGTCAAATATTGATATAAATATTAAAATAATATTGCGATATGTAACTGTATCAATTTTTTGGTGGGAGAGTGGTGGGAGATCCCCAGGAAACAGTTGGTCATATACTTTCCAACAGGAAAAGTATCTAAATAATGTTTGAATAAAGATGGAACACTAAAAGCACACAGTGCGTTCAGAAATTATTCACACCCCTTTACTATTTCCCTATTTTGTTGTGTTACAAAGTGGGCTTAAAATGGATTTAAATTTCATTTTTTGTCAACAATCTCCACAAATTTCTGTAATGTCAAATTGGAGGAAAAAGTAAAATACAATGCAAATATGAATGGATAATAAATACAAATATATTTTGATTAGATACGTATTCAACCCCCTGAGTCAATACATGTTACAATAACCTTTCTAGTCTTTCTGGGTAAGCCTTTAAGAGTTTTGCAAACCTGGATTGTACAGTATTTTCCCATTATAGAGTTTTTAAATTCTTCAAGCTCTGTCAAGTTTGTTGTTAATCATTGCTAGACTGCCATTTTCAAGTCTTGCCATAGATTTTCAAGCCGATTTAAGCCAAAACTGCGACTACGCCACTCAGGAACATTCACTGTAGTCTTGGTAAGTAACTCCAGTGTATATTTGGCGTTGTGTTTTAGGTTATTGTCCAGCTGAAAGGTGAATTTGTCTCCCAGTGTCTGTTGGAAAGCAGACTGAACTAGGTTTTCCTCTAAGATTTTGCTTTTTTTAATCCTATACAACTTCCTGGTCCTTGCCAATGACAAGCATACCCATAACATAACACAGCCACCACCATGCTTGAAATATGAAGAGTTAGTCCTGAAGTGATTTAGGCTTGCCTTTAGGCTTGCCCTAACAAAGGGGTTGAATACTTAGACATTTTTTTTAAATTGTTTTTATTAATTTGTGAACATTTATAAAATCATAATTTCACTTTGACATTGGGGTGTATTGTGTGTCTAGGACAGTTACACAAAATCTAAATATAATACACTTTAAATTCAGGCAGTAAGACAACAAAATGTGAAAAAGTAAAGGGCTCTGTCAGAGTCACCATCGGGTTCTTGGTCACCTCCCTGACCAAGGCCCTTCTCCCCCGATTGCTCAGTTTGGCCAGGAGGTCAGCTCTGGGAAGTCTTGGTGGTTCCAAACGTCTTCCATTTAAGAATGGTGGAGGCCACTGTGTTCTTGGAGACCTTCAATGCTACAGGAATATTTGTGTACCCTTCCCCAGATCTGTGCCTCGATTTACTCCTGTCTCTGTGTTTCCCTTTCCAAATCATGTTCAATCAACTGAATTTACCACAGATGGACTCCAATCAAGTTGTAAAAACATGTGAAGGATGATCAATGGAAACAGGATGCACCTGAGCTGAATTTCGAGTCTCATAGCAAAGGGTCTGAATACTTGTGTAAATAAGGTATCTTTTTACAAATTATTTATACATTTGCAAAAATTTCCAAAAACCTGTTTTCGATTTCTCATTATTGGGTATTGTGTGCAGATTAATTGACATTTTTTTATTTAATCCATTTTAGAATAAGGGTGCAACATAACAACATTTTTAAAAAGTCAAGGGGTCTGAATAATTTCCAAAGGCACTGTATAACATATGTTAAGGTAAAAACAAGATGACATATTACCAATGAGTTTTCTACAATAGCTCCTAGTACTCTACAATGTGTTCAGCTCCTCCAACATGTGATGTCTGAGTTGCCAGGGAACAGGACGACACAGGGACAGAAGGACAGTGCGATGAACAGCAGCTATAAATACAAGGCTGTGAAGGGAGAGAGAATCACAAAACTTTATTCTTAACCTGATTAATCTCTCCAGTCCTGTTGTTCCATCAGGAACCCACAGAAATGGCGATGTGTTTGTATGAGTGTGTGTGTATACTGTATATATCTTTGATGGGATTAGGCTCCAAGGCCTTCAAAGGAATGACACACACACAGGAAGAGACGGCCTTGGCTAACCTGAGGTTCTCCTTTGTGTTCTGAGTTCAATCGTAGTACATAGGGGATTGTAGATATGGATATTTATTTATGAGGTCTATATGACCATGAGTCATTTATTTCATGTGTCCGACAGGCACAGTATAGCTACAAAGAGTAAGAGAGGACTCAAGCTGCCATTGGGGCAAGAAGGTCTGCAGGATAGAAGAGTACACAAGGCTGCGGGGCCAGACGGATTACCAGGACGTGTGCTCCGGGCATGTGCTGACCAGCTGGCAGGTGTCTTCACTGACATTTTCAACATGTCCCTGATTGAGTCTGTAATAATAACATGTTTCAAGCAGACCACCATAGTCCCTGTGCCCAAGAACACAAAGGCAACCTGTCTGAATGACTACAGACCCGTAGCACTCACGTCCGTAGCCGTGAAGTGCTTTGAAAGGTTGGTAATGGCTCACATCAACACCATCATCCCAGAAACCCTAGACCCACCCTAATTTGCATACCGCCCAAACAGATCCACAGATGATGCAATCTCTATTGCACTCCACACTGCCCTTTCCCACCTGGACAAAAGGAACACTTATGTGAGAATGCTTTTCATTGACTACAGCTCAGCGTTCAACACTATAGTACCCTCAAAGCTCATCCCTAAGCTAAGGATCCTGGGACTAAACACCTCCCTCTCCAACTGGATCCTGAACTTCCTGACGGGCCGCCCCCAGGTGGTGAGGGTAGGTAGCAACACATCTGCCACGCTGATCCTCAACACTGGAGCTCCCCAGGGGTGCGTGCTCAGTCTCCCCATGTACTCCCTGTTCACTCATGACTGCATGGCCAGGCACAACTCCAACACCATCATTAAGTTTGCAGATGACACAACAGTGGCAGGCCTGATCACCGACAACAATGAGACAGCCTATAGGGAGGAGGTCAGAGACCTGGCTGGGTGCGGCCAGAATAACAACCTATCCCTCAACGTAACCAAGACGAAGGAGATGATTGTGGACTACAGGAGAAGGAGGACAGAGCACGAGGACCGAGCACGCCCCCATTCTCATCGACGGTGCTGTAGAGGAGCAGGTTGAGAGCTTCAAGTTCCTCACCGTCGATGAGAATGGGGGCGTGCTCGGTCCTCGTGCTCTGTCCTCCTTCTCCTGTAGTCCACAATCATCTCCTTCGTCTTGGTTACGTTGAGGGATAGGTTGTTATTCTGGCACCACCCGGCCACAACAACAAACTAGAATGGTCCAAACACACCAAGACAGTCGTGAAGAGGGCACGACAAAGCCTATTCCCCCTCAGGAAACTAAAAAGATTTGGCATGGGTCCTCAGATCCTCAAAAGTTTCTACAGCTGCAACATCGAGAGCATCCTGACTGGTTGCATCACTGCCTGATACGGCAATTGCTCGGCCTCTGACTGCAAGGCACTACAGAGGGTAGTGTGTACGGCCCAGTACATCACTGGGGCTATGCTGCCTGCCATCCAGAACCTCTACACCATGCGGTGTCAGAGGAAGGCCCTCAAAAATTCAAAGACCCCAGCCACCCCAGTCATATATTGTTCTCTCTACTACGGCATGGCAAGCGGTACCGGAGTGCCAAGTCTAGAAAAAAAAGGAATCTCACCAGTTTTAACCCCCAAGCCATAAGACTCCTGAACAGGTAATCAAATGGCTACCTGGACTATTTGCATTGTGTGCCTCCCTCAACACCTCTTTTTACGCTGCTGCTACTCTCTGTTTATCATATATGCATAGTGACTATAACTATACATTCATGTACATACTACCTCAATTGGGCCAACCAACCAGTGCTCCCACACATTGGCTAACCGGGCTATCTGCATTGTGTTCCACCAACCACCCGCCATCCATTCTTTTATGCTACTGCTACTCTCAGTTCATCATATATGCATCGTCACTTTAACCATAGCTGCATGTACATACTACCTCAATCAGCCTGACTAACCGGTGTCTGTATGTAGCCTCACTACTTTTATAGCCCCGCTACTGTATATAGCCTGTCTTTTTACTGTTTTATTTCTTTACCTACCTATTGTTCACCTAATACCCTTTTTGCACTATTGGTTAGAGCCTGTAAGTAAGCATTTCACTGTGAGGTCTACACCTGTTGTATTCGGCGCACGTGACAAGTAAACTTTGATTTAATTTGGTTTGATTCACTGCCTAACTGTTCAGTCTGCTATATCGAGAGATAGATGTAATGTTGAGTTAATGATTGACAGTTTGCTGATGTGTGTTTTTATGTGTGCCAATGTGCGTGTGTAAAGGCCCAAAGATAAGAGGGAGCAGATGGTGATGAAATGAGAATAATTCACATCCCTGACAACCACACACACACACACAGTCTTGCCGGTTTTATCCATGTATAGTTATAAACACTACAAGCGTTCACTTTATGGCTTACCGTCTTGAGTAGCAAGTCTCGGGATAGTCTAGTGAAAACAACGGAAGCCTTAAGTAAGCCTTCAACAGTGTCCACAGCAAACTTTCCATTTCTTCCACCTAAGGACAGTTTTCCTCATAACATTAAGCTAAAATCTTTTAAATAACTTGTTAAGAACATCCTTCTGGCTAAAGCTGCACTTTATTGACATTCATGGCATTAAAATCTCTAATTCAGAGGAGAACAAAACATTTTGTGAAAACCTGGGAATTGTGGCAAACTTACCAGAATTTCTAAGGCCAAAATGTCCAACACCCACACCTCCTCAACTCTCTCACATGACCATTAACTTTATTCCCCACTCCAGTGTTCCATGACTCTGCTCCTTGCCCTGTGTGTAAATGCCATTGACCTAGTAATTTCCATACTGCAACAGTGCGTGACATTAGCTATAAGTGTTCTCATCCGTACTCATTATTGTTATTACATCTGAATGAGGAGCTGAGAGGCCATATGGACAGGGTCGCACCTTGGTGCCATCAGCGGGCATTAGGATCCCTACAAATCTGAATCTCTACAAATCAGCTGGGCTAGACAATCTGGACCCTTTCTTCCTAAAATTATCTTCCGCCATTGTTGCAACCCCTATTACTAGTCTGTTCAACCTCTCTTTCGTATCGTCTGAGATTCCTAAAGATGGGAAAGCAGCCACAGTCATCCCCCTCTCCCCCTTTGAAGACACTCTAGACCCAAACTGTTACAGACCTATATCCATCCATCCTGCCCTGCCTTTCTAAAGTCTTCGAAAGCCAAGTGAACAAACAGATCATCGACCATTTCAAATCCCACCATACCTTCTCCGCTGTGCAATCTGGTTTCCGAGCTGGTCACGGGTGCGCCTCAGCCACGCTCAACGTCCTAAATGATATCATAACCACCATTGATAAAAGACAGTACTGTGCAGCTGTCTTCATCAACCTGGCCAAGGCTTTCGACTCTGTCAATCACCGTATTCTTAGCGGCAGACTCTACAGCCTTGGTTTCTCTAATGACTGCCTCACCTAGTTCCCTAACTACTTCTCAGATAGAGTTCAGTGTGTCAAATCGGGGGGGACTGTTGTCCGGACCTCTGGCAGTCTCTATGGGGATGTCACGGGGTTCAATTCTCGGGCCGACTCTTTTCTCTGTATATATCAATGATTTCGCTCTTGCTGCGGGTGATTCTATGATCCACCTCTACGCAGACGTCACCATTCTGTATACATCTGGCCTTCTTTGGACACTGTGTTAACAAACCTCCAAACAAGCTTCAACGCCATATAAGACTCCTCTGTGGTCTCCAACTGCTCTTAAACGCTAATAAAATGAAATGCATGCTCTTCAACCGATCGCTGCCCGCACCTGCCCGCCCAACTAGCATCACTACTCTGGATGGTTCTGAATATGTGGACAACTGCAAATACCTAGGTGTCTGGCTATACTGTAAACTCTCCTTCCAGACTCACATTAAGCATCTCCAATCCAACATTAAATCTAGAATTGGCTTCCTATTTCGCAACAAAGCATCCTTCACTCTTGCTGCTAAACGTACCCTCGTAAAACTGACTATCCTACCGATCCTTGACTTTGGCGATGTAATTTACAAATTAGCCTCCAACACTCTACTCAGCAAATTGGATGCAGTCTATTCCAGTGCCATCCATTTTGTCATCAAAGCCCCATATACTATCCACCACTGCGACCTGTATGCTCTCGTTGACTGGTCCTCGCTACATTGTCATCGCCAAACCCACTGGCTCCAGATCATCTATAAGTCATTGCTAGGTATATCTTATCTCAGCTCACTGGTCACCATAGAAACACCCACCCGTAGCAGGTATATTTCACTGGTCATCCCCAAAGCCAACACCTCTTTGGCCGCCTTTCCTTCCAGTTCTCTGCTGTTAGTGACTGGAACGAATTGCAAAAATCACTGAAAGTTGGAGACTTATATCTCCCTAACTTACTTTAAGCGTCAGCTGTCAGAGCAGCTTACCGATCGCTGTAGCTGTACACAGCCCATCTGTAAATAGCCCATCTAACCAACTACCTACCTCATCCCCATATTTGTTTTTGTTATTCTGCTCTTTTGCACACCAGTATTTCTACTTCCACATCCTCATCTGCACATATATCACTCCAGTGCAAATGGCTAAATTGTTATTACTTCACCATGTTTGGCCTATTTATTGCCTTACCTCCTTCATTTGCACACACTGTATACAGCTTTTTCTATTGTGTTATTGACTGTACATTTGTTTATCCCATGTGTAACTCCGTGTTGTTGTTTTTGTCACACTGCTTTGCTTTATCTTGGCCAGGTCGCAGTTGTAAATGAGAACTTGTTCTCAACTGGCCTACCTGGTTAAATAAATAAAAAAGTCCAATTACCCACTTTCTTAGAGAGTCAGTGGGAGGTAGGTGGTTGTGGTGGTGGGGGGGGGGGGCTATTGTAATATGGACCAATGAACAACATGAAAAGGTTTGTTGAACATGGTGTTCAATAAGTTTTTTTGCTTAGCCGTGTTTTAGCGGCCAAATAGTTTTCATTTCGAGCGTCTCGGTTGTTCAATGGTAAAAGAAGGAGAGAAAGAGCAAGAGAAAGCAAACGTAAGAGAGCGAGCGTGAGAGAGAGCATGAGCGCGAAGGAAAGAGCGAGAGCACGAGAGAGAGAACCAGAGAGCAGGTCCCCATCCACATCGACAAGGCTGTTGTGGAGCGGGTCGAGAGCTTCAAGTTCCCTGCCATCCGGGACCTCAATATCAGGCGGTGTCTTGCACTGACCCTACGGGCACTCACTAGACTAGACTCACTAGATACACACACCATATACACACACTCACTCACTCTACATTGACACTCCTACACACATTATTATATACTTCATACGCACTCACACACACATAACACACACAAGAATGCCGATAACACAAACACACATACACTACAAGAGTATGTGGACACCTGCTCGTCGACCGTCTCATTCCAAAATCACAAGCATTAATATGGAGTTGGTCCCCCCTTTGCTGCTATAACAGCCTCCATTCTTCTGGGGAGGCTTTCCACTAGATGGTCGAACATTGCAACAGGGACTTGCTTCCATTCAGCCACAAGATCATTAGTGAAGTTGGGCACTGATGTTGGGCGAATAGGCTTGGCTCGCAGTCAGCGGTCCCGTTCTGTTAGCTTGTGTGGCCTACCACTTCACAACTAAGCCGTTGTTGCTCCTAGTTGTTTCCACTTCACAATAACAGCCACAAGATCATTAGGGAAGTTGGGCACTGATGTTGGGCGATTAGGCCTGGCTCGCAGTCGGTGTTCCAATTGATCCCAAAGGTGTCCGATGGGGTTGAGGTCAGGGCTCTGTGCAAGCCAGTCAAGTTCCTCCACACCGATCTCGTCAAACCATTTCTGTATGGACCTCGCTTTGTGCACGGGAGCATTTTCATGCTGAAACTGGAAAGGGCCTTCCCCAAACTTTTGCCACAAAGTTGGAAGTGTAAATTGTCTAGAATGTGTTATATATGTTATATTGTTAAGATGTCCCTTCACTGGAACTAAAGGGCCTAGCCCAAACTATGACAAGCAGCCCCAGACCATTATTTCTCCTCCAACAAACTTTACAGTTGGCACTATGCATTCGGGCAGGTAGCGTTCTCCTGGCATCCGCCAAACCCAGATTTGTCCATAGCACTGGCAAATGGTGAAGCATGATTCATCACTCCAGAGAATGCGTTTCCACTGCTCCAGAGTCCAATGGTGGCGAGCTTTACAACACTCCAGCTGATGCTTGGCATTGCACATGGTGATCTTCGACTTGTGTGCGGCTGCTCGGCCATGGAAACCCATTTCATGAAGCTCCCGACAAACAGTTATTGTGCAGACGTTGCTTCCAGAAGCAGTTTGGAGCTCGGTAGTGAGTGATGCAACAGATACACGCTTCAGCACTCGGCGGTCCTGTTCTGTGAGCTTGTGTGGCCTACCACTTCACAACTAAGCCGTTGTTGCTCCTGGACATTTCCACTTCACAATAACAGCACTTACAGTTGATCGGGGCAGCTCTAGCAGGGCATAAATTTGTCAAACTGACTTTTTGGAAAGGTGGCATCCTATGACGGTGCCACGTTGAAAGTCACTGAGCTCTTCAGTACGGCCCATTCTACTGCCAATGTTTGTCTATGAAGATTGCATCGCCGTGTGCTCAATTTTATACACACGTCAGCAATGGGACTGATTTGACGAATCGATTAATTAGAAGGGGTGTCCACATACTTTTTTACATATACACTCACACACACTTTTACACTCATCATTTGCTGCTGCTACTCTGTTCTTTATTTTACTCTGATTATCATAGCCGCAGGAAGTAGATCATAGTCTCAGGAAGTAGATCATAGCCGTGGGAATTCGGGGTGTTGAGGGTGCTGCAGCACCCCCTGGAAAATTGAATTGAATAAAAAACATATTTTTTTTTCTTTCAAAAAAAAGTAAAGTAGTGCACCAGGCCTTTATTCGTATTAGCGGACCAATGTAGACGTCTGTAGCGCAGGCACACATATTTGTTTTATCATCATCTCTGCCTTGGCTAAAAAGGTAGTTGTATAATCAAGAACAGTATCTTGCAGGATTCAATAGTTGACATTGTAAGAGTTGTTACCTTGTCCTATTCTCTGTGATTGACATTCTAATGGAATCCAGAGAGAACAAAACCCTGTCGTCAAACATTTACATCAACAGGTGCAAGGTTATGTGTAGACACAAAACATCCACATTGATCCATAACATGGAAAAGAAACCCTTTTTGTGCAGTACTATGTACCATTCTTACAAAGCACTTCATTTAAATGACTGTATTGTACATAAGCTGGTCATCAAGGTTTGTACTTGTAGATTTTCAATCACCACGAAGAAAAACAATGCACAAACCAGTAATTGTGACATCAAGTGGATTGTGATGATCTGATAATGTGGCTCAGTTGGCAGAGCGTGTTGCTTGTAATGCTGGGGTTATAGGTTCGATTCCCATGGGGGACCAGTACGAAAAAGTATGTATTCACTACTGTAAGTTGCTCTGGATAAGAACATCTATTAAAATGGAAAAGGAATGAATAGCCCATTTTAGTTTTCATATAGAATTAAGTTGGATTTCAAGACAAATACAAAGCAAGTATTTTTTATATTCCACAAGTATTATCAGATGAACTGTTTTGTATAGATAACTATCAGACTCAAGTTACAAATTCTGGTAAGCACTCAAATTAACTTAGTAAAAATGTTTTTTATAAACGTAGTGCACTGGTCCTTTACGAGTCCTATATTAGCAGACCTACAGTATATGGATGTCTTCAGCGGTGTCAATTTATTTTTCTGCATCGCATAAACTTAGCAAAAAAATAAACGTCCTCTCACTGTCAACTGAGTTTATTTCCAGCAAACTTAACTTCTTGCAACTATAGGGGGTGCTGTTTCAAATTAGCATAATTGTCTCTACAGATTAAACTGCCTAGTACTCAATTCTTGCTCGTACAATATGCATATTATTGTTATTATTGGATAGAAAACACTCTCTAGTTTCTATAGCCGTTTGAATTATGTCTCTGAGTGAAACAGAACTCATTCTACAGCACTTTTCCTCCCAGTGTGTGAGATTTAGACATCTTGGCCTCTGGTTCCAGATCAGTTTTAAAAGTCTCTGTTAATCCTATGAGATACAAACACTGCCCACGCCTTCCTCTAGATGTCAGTAAGTGGTGACAATTTGAATGGAGTCGATTGCGCAATCATTGGCTCTATAAATGACAAAATACCGGAAGTAGCCTTCCTTTGGACACTGCGCTCAACGCAAGAAGGATATCTGACTGGCCTTTTTCCAAGCATTGGTTTAGCCAGTAATATAGCGTCGGTCATCTTTTTACTTGTTATAGGTGTTAGAAACATCATAATGTAGTTAATTTAAACCGTTTTATAGCAATTTATATCCGTTTAGTGCGATTTTGAGGCATTGCTTTGTAATAGACTTTGAAGCTCCGGGCACGTTTCGGGGTCCCGGTCGTACGTTAGTGGGCATTTCGACGGACAAGTGGACATCTTTCGACCAAAAGAAGATTAGACCCAAGAAAGGATTCATTGCCCAAGATTCTGATGGGAGAACAGCTCATAGTAAGAACAATTTATGATGATAATGTCACGTTCCTGACCTGTTTTCCTTTGTTTTGTATTCATTTTAGTTGGTCAGGGCGTGAGTTGGGTGGGTTTGTCTATGTTTGTATTTCTATGTGGGGTTTTGTGTTCGGCCTGGTATGATTCTCAATTAGAGACAGGTGTGTATTGTTTGTCTCTAATTGAGAGTCATACAAAGGCAGCCAGGGTTTCACTGGTGTTTTGTGGGTGTTTGTTCCTGTGTCCACACAGGACAGTTGAAGGTTAGTCACGTTTGTTGTTTTGTAGTGTCTTGTTTTGCTGTGTTCATTAAAAGATGGCTTATTTCCCTCAATCCGCATCTTGGTCCTATCCATGCTCCTCCTCGTTTGAGGAGGAGAACAACATTGACTGCCTTTACAGAAACACCCACCACAACAGGACCAAGCGGATTGAGGAGAGAGAACAAGAACTAAAGCAATGGAGAGAAGAGGAATGGAGTTGGGAGCAAATTTTCAATGGAGAAGGACCCTGGGCTAAGGTGGGAGAGAATCGCCGCTCTCGGGAGGAGAAGAAGGCAGCCACAGCCCAGGAGCGCAGGTATGAGGGTACGCGGCTAGCACGGAAGCCCGAGAGGCTCACCCAAAAATTTCTTGGGGGGTGGCTAAAGGGGAGTGTGGCGAAGCCGGGTTGGATACCTGAGCCAACTCCCCGGGCTTGCCGTGGAGTAAGAGGGCGTCGTACTGGTCAGACACCGTGTTATGCGGTAAAGCGCACGGTGTCCCCAGTACGCGTGCTTAGCCCAGTGCGGGCTATTCCACCTTGCCGCACTGGGAGGGCTAGGTTGGGCATCGAGCCGAGTGCCATGAAGCCGGCCCAACGTATCTGGTCTCCAGTACGTCTCCTCGGGCCGGTGTACATGGCACCAGCCTTACAGGTGGTGTCCCCGGTTCGCCTGCATAGCCCAGTGCGGGCTATTCCACCTCGCCGCACTGGCAGGGCTACGGGGTCCATTCAACCTGGTAAGGTTGGGGAGGCTCGGTGCTCAAGAGCACGTGTCCTCCTTCACGGTCCGGTATATCCGGCGCCACCTTCCCACCCCAGCTCAGTACCACCAGTGCCTACACCACGCACCAGGCTTCCAGTGCATCTCCAGAGCCCTGTTCCTCTTCCACGTACTCTCCCTATGGTGCGTGTCTCCAGCCCGGTGCCTCCAGTTCCGGCACCACGCACCAAGCCTCCTGTGCGTCTCCAGAGCCCTGGACGCACTGTTCCTTCTCCCCGCACTCGCCCTGAGGTGCGTGCCCTCAGCCCGGTACCTCCAGTTCCGGTACCACGCACCAGGCCTAGAGTGCGCCACGAGAGTCCAGTGTGCCCTGTTCCTGTTCCCCGCACTCGCCCTGAGGTGCGTGCCCTCAGCCCGGTACCTCCAGTTCCGGTACCACGCACCAGGCCTATAGTGCGTCTCAGCCGGCCAGAGTCTGCCGTCTGCCCAGCGGTGCCTGAACGGCCCGTCTGCCCAGCTCCGTCTGAGCCATCTGTCTGCCCAGCGCCGTCTGAGCCTTCTGTCTGCCCAGCGCCGTCTGAGCCATCTGTCTGCCCAGCGCCGTCTGAACCATCTGTCTGCCCAGCGCCGTCTGAGCCATCTGTCTGCCCAGCGCCGTCTGAGCCATCTGTCTGCCCAGCGCCGTCTGAGCCATCTGTCTGCCCAGCGCCGTCTGAGCCATCTGTCTGCCCAGCGCCGTCTGAGCCATCTGTCTGCCCAGCGCCATCTGAGTCAGCCGTCTGCCACGAGCCATTAGAGCCGCCCGTCTGTCCCGAGCCAGTAGAGCCGTCCGTCAGTCAGGAGCCGCTAGAGCCGTCCGTCAGTCAGGAGCCGCCAGAGACGCCCGCCAGTCAGGAGCTGCCAGAGACGCCCGCCAGTCAGGAGCTGCCAGAGACGCCCGCCAGTCAGGAGCTGCCAGAGACGCCCGCCAGTCAGGAGCTGCCAGAGACGCCCGCCAGTCAGGAGCTGCCAGAGACGCCCGCCAGTCAGGAGCTGCCAGAGACGCCCGCCAGTCAGGAGCTGCCAGAGACGCCCGCCAGTCAGGAGCTGCCCGCCAGTCAGGAGCTGCCCGCCAGTCAGGAGCTGCCCGCCAGTCAGGAGCTGCCCTACAGTCAGGAGCTGCCCTACAGTCAGGAGCTGCCCTACAGTCCGGAGCTGCCCTACAGTCCGGAGCTGCCCTACAGTCCGGAGCTGCCACTCAGCCCGGACCTGCCGGAGTCCCTCAGCCAGGACCTGCCGGAGTCCCTCAGCCAGGACCTGCCGCCCCTTATCCCGGTGCTGCCCCTTGTCCCGGTGCTGCCCCTTGTCCCGGTGCTGCCCCTTGTCCCGGTGCTGCCCCTTGTCCCGGTGCTGCCCCTTGTCCCGGTGCTGCCCCTTGTCCCGGTGCTGCCCCTTGTCCCGGTGCTGCCCCTTGTCCCGGTGCTGCCCCTTATCCCGGTGCTGCCCCTTATCCCGGTGCTGCCCCTTCATTTAGGTGGGGTTAGTGGGAGGGTGGTCATTGGGAGGGGGATAAAGAAGCGGGGATTGATTATGGTGGGGTGGGGACCTCGTCCACCGCCAGAGCCGCCACCGTGGACAGACGCCCACCCAGACCCTCCCCTAGACTTTGTGCTGGTGCGCCCGGAGTTCGCCCCTTAAGGGGGGGGTTCTGTCACGTTCCTGACCTGTTTTCCTTTGTTTTGTATTCATTTTAGTTGGTCAGGGCGTGAGTTGGGTGGGTTTGTCTATGTTTGTATTTCTATGTGGGGTTTTGTGTTCGGCCTGGTATGATTCTCAATTAGAGACAGGTGTGTATTGTTTGTCTCTAATTGAGAGTCATACAAAGGCAGCCAGGGTTTCACTGGTGTTTTGTGGGTGTTTGTCTAGAATAACAGTCAGTTATTGCAGTGCATCTCTTACTGCAGTGCATCTCCTCCTCATGGACTGCACCAGATTTGCCAGTTCTTGCTGTGAGATGTTACCCCACTCTTCCACCAAGGCACGTGCAAGTTCCCGGACATGTCTGGGGGGAATAGCCCTTGCCCTCACCCTCCGATCCAACAGGTCCCAGACATGCTTAATGGGATTGAGATCCGAGCTCTTCGCTGGACATGGCAGAACACTGACATTCTTGTGTTGCAGGAAATCACACAGAGAACGAGCAGTCATGCAGGAGGGTCATGTCAGGATGAGTCTGCAGGAAGGGTACCACATGAGGGAGGAGGATGTCTTCCCTGTAACAAACAGCGTTGAGATTGCCTGCAATGACAACAAGCTCAGTCCGATGATGCTGTGACACACCGATCCAGACCATGACGGACCCTCCACCTCCAAATCGATCCCACTCCAGAGTACAGGACTCAAGGTAACGCTCATTCCTTCGACAATAAATGCAAATCCGACCATCCGACCAACCTACCCCTGGTGAGACAAAACAGCGACTCGTCAGTGAAGAGTACTTTTTGCCAGTCCTGTCTGGTCCAGCGACCGTGGGTTTGTGCCCATAGGCGACGTTGTTGCCAGTGATGTCTGGTGAGGACCTGCCTTACAACAGGCCTACAAGCCCTCAGTCCAGCCTATTGCGGACAGTCTGAGCACTGATGGAGGGGGACTGTGCGTTCCTGGTGTAACTCGGGCAGTTGTTGTTGCCATCCTGTACCTGTCACGCAGGTGTGATGTTCGGATGTAACGATCCTGTGCAGGTGTTGTTACACGTGGTCTGCCACTGCGAGGACGATCAGCTGTCCATTTTGTCTCCCTGTAACGCTGTCTTAGGCGTCTCACAGTACGGACATTGCAATTTATTGCCCTGGCCACATCTGCAGTCCTCATGCCTCCTTGCAGCATGCCTAAGGCACATTCACGCAGATGAGCAGGGACCCTGTGCATCTTTCTTTTGGTGTTTTTCAGAGTCAGTAGAAAGGCCTCTTTAGTGTCCTATATTTCTATAACTGTGACTTTAATTGTCTACCGTCTGTAAGCTGTCTAACGACCGTTCCACAGGTACATGTTCATTAATTGTTTATGGTTCATTGAACAAGTATGCGACACAGTGTTTAAACCCTTTACAATGAAGATCTGTGAAGTTATTTGTTTTTTTACAAATTATCTTTGAAAGACAGGGTCCTGAAAAAGGGACATTTCTGTTTTTACTGTGTTTACTTCATACCTCTGCACATTGATCTGGTACTGATGTTCCCTGTACATAGCTCCATTCTTGTTTATTTTATTTTATTCCTCATGTTTCTGTTTTATTTCTATTATATTTAAACTCTCCATCATTGGGAAGGGCCCGCAAGCACGCATTTCACAGTAAAATCTACACCAGTTGTATTCGCATGTGACCAATACAATTTGATTTGAGAGAGCGAGAGAGAGAGAGGAGAGAAATGAGGGAACAGAATAGAGATAGAAAGGGGGGGGGGGAATTGGGAGAAAGAAAAGAGCTTCACAACAGGGCATGAGCTTCACAACGGGGCATGGTGTGCCATTCTCACCTAGCAGGCTGTAATAACCAAAGGAATAACAGTGACATGGGATGGCCTGTTCCCATCTTTCTAAAAGGTCTAGGACAGGACACCTATCATCATTATCAACATCATTACCGAGAAAAGGATCACAATCATACAGACTGACTGACTGGCTGAATACTGAATAGCTTGGCCAGTCAGGTCCATCATCAGTTCCGTTCATCTAACAGGAACCACTTTCAACGTGACATAACACAACGTGATTAGACAGTTATGTGTCTGTAGGTCAGGGAGGTTGACATTCAATACATTAACATTCTGCTCAGGGAGGTTGACATTCAATACCCAGTGTAAAGGCAGTGACGATCTGTTCTGCATTCAGTCAATCATCACCTGTCAACCTGACTTTCACAAGGATTTTCCACTACATGTTTCCAACCTTTTTGGCACGAGCACATGATTTTGTCGAACCAATATATTATATACACTACCGTTCAAAGGTTTGGGGTTGAGTATCTGGAGCATCAGCATGTATGGGTTCGATTACAGGCTCAAAATGGCCAAAAACAAAGACCTTTCTTCTGAAAATCGTCAGTCTATTCTTGGTCTGAGAAATTAAGGCTATTCCATGCAAGAAAATGCCAAGAAATTGAAGAGGTCGTACAACGCTGTGTACTAATTCCTTCACATTACAGAGCAAACTGGAATAGAAATATAAATAGGTGTGGGAGGCCCCGGTTCACAACTGAGCAAGAGGACAAGTACATTAAAGTGCCTAGTTTGAGAAACAGATGCCTCACAAGTCCTTAACTATCAGCTTCATTAAATTGTACACGCAAAACACCAGTCTCAATGTCAACAGTAAAGAGGCAACTCCGGGATGCTGAAAATAAAAAGCCATATCTCAGACTGGCCAATAAAACAAAAATGATAACATGGGCAAAAGAACACAGACACAGGACAGAGATATGGCTTTTTCTTTGCAACTCTGCCTAGAAGGCCAACATTTCACCTCTTCACTGTTGACGTTGAGACTGGTGTTTTGCGGGTACTATTTAATGAAGCTGCCAGTTGAGGACTTGTGAGGCTTCTGTTTCTCAAACTAGACACTAATGTACTTGTCCTCTTGCTTCTTTAAATCAACACAACAGTTTGCAGCTGTGCTAACATAATTGCTACAGGGTTTTCTAATGATCAGTAAGCCTTTTAAAATTATAAACTTGGATTAGCTAACACAATGTGCCATTTGAACACAGGAATGATGGTTGCTGATAATAGGCCTCTGTACGTCTATGTAGATATTCCGTTTTTTTTTTTTTTAAAGTCGGGCGTTTCCAGCTACAATAGTAATTTAGAACATTGACAATGTCTAAACTGTATTTCTGATCAATTTGATGTTATTTTAAATGAATAAAAAAAATGCATTTCTTTCAAAAACAAGGACATTTCTAAGTGACCCCAAATTTTTGAACGGTAGTGTGAATACAGTACCAGTCAAAAGTTTGGACACACCTGCTCATTCAAGGGTTTTTCTTTATTTTTACTATTTTCTACATTGTAGAATTATAGTGAAGACATCAAAACTATGAAAAAACTAAAAAAGTGTAAAACAAATACAAATCTATTTTATATTTGAGATTCTTCAAAGTAACCACCCTTTGCCTTGATGACAGCTTTGCACACTCTTTGCATTCTCTCGACCAACTTCATGAGAAATGCTTTTCGAACGGTCTTGAAGGAGTTCCCACATATGCTGAGCACTTGTTTAATGCTATTCCTTTACTTTGCGGTCCAACTCATCCCAAACCATCTCAACTGGGTTGAGGTCGGGTGATTGTGGAGGCCAGGTCATCTGATGTAGCACTCCATCACTCTTCTTTGGACTCATCAGACCAAAGGACAGATTTCCACCGGTCTAATGTCCATTGCTTGTGTTTCTTGGCCCAAGCAAGTCTCTTCTTCTTATTGATGTCATTTAGTAGGGCTTTCTTTGCAGCAATTAGACCATGATGGCCTGATTCACGCAGTTGATATTGAGATGTGTTTGTTACTTGAACTCTGTGAAGCATTTATCTTCTTTATTTATCTTCTCTTCTGTATACCACCCCTACTGCCACAACACAACTGATTGGCTCAAACACATTAAAAAGGAAATAAATTCCACAAGTTAACTTTTAACAAGGCACACTTGTTAATTGGAATACATTCCAGGTGACTACCTCATGAAGCTGGTTGAGAGAATGCCAACAGTGTGAAAAGCTGTCATCAAGGCAAAGGGTGGCTACTTTGAAGCATCTCAAATATAAAATACATTTTGATTTGTATAACACTTTTTTGGTTACTAATGGTTCTATATGTGTAATTTCATAGATTTAATTTCTTCACTATTATTCCACAATGTAGAAATGTATAAAAAAATTGAAAAACCCTGGATTGAGTAGATGTCCAAACTTTTGACTGGTACTGTATATATATTTTTGAATTAATAATGACCTGGCCTGTGTCCCATAATGTGCCTGCATACCATACAGAACCAGGCTAGTACTGACTAGCCATATTGTAGATATGCATGCCCTTGTGTTCTTACATTAATTTGGATAGATTTACTGTAACCGATTTCAAAGTGCCATTGGTTATTTTCTGCGAAATCCTCTAGAGGCCAGTATAAAAAATGTAAAAGGATACTTGATAGAAAAATGATAACACGGCCAAAAAAAAAGTGTGACGAAGGACTGATTTCTCCCATTTTTTTAAAATTCAGGTGAGCAGCAGCCATACAGTTGTATTTGGCTAGCAGTATTTCTGTAGGGCAGCTGTGATTGGAGTTTTCTAAACAAATGCCACTGGATTGATACAAATCGTCATGATTTGAATAAATCATGATAATAAAAATAGCAATTTTGGAACGAAAATGAATGTGACCAGGTACATTTATTTCACTGGTACCCTTGCGACCAATTAAAAATGTGTGTCGCTGTCACGATCGTCAATGGGAGAGAGAGAGGACCAAGGCGCAGCGTGTGGAAAATACATCTTCTCTTTAATTGGAAGAAGGACAACGAAACAAAACAACAAACAGACGAACGTGAAGCTATCAAAAGACTAAGTGCAAACATGCAACATAGACACAGACAATTACCCACAAAAACCTAGCGTCTATGGCTGCCTTAAATATGGCTCCCAATCAGAGACAATTAATGACATCTGTCTCTGATTGAGAACCATTCAGGCAACCATAGACACAGCTAGACTTCTATACTAAACATAAACCCAACTACTCAAATAACCCCCCTAAACCTTACAACCACCCTAGACACTACAAAAAACACATACATTCCCCATGTCACACCCTGACCTAACTAAAATAATAAAGAAAACAAAGAATACTATGGCCAGGGTGTGACAGTCGCACTGCCAAGTCAAAAGGAGGCAAATGTGACTGTTGAACACTGCTCACATGATGGGTGGAAACACCTCTTTACACGGTGTGTGTGTGTGTGTGTGTGTGTGTGTGTGTGTGTGTGTGTGTGTGTGTGCGCGCGTGTATGTAAAGGTCTTCACCCTCATATATGAGCATGTCCTCCTTGTCGTGGGATTCGGCCAGGTTGAGTCCGTAGGTTTCCCTCATGAGCTGCTGTAGGAAGTCCTGTGCAGGGGTTAAAGGTTAGGGCTTAGATGTCAAAAAGCTTACAGTGAGCTGAGAGGTAAAGGTGACAAATGGGATAAAAGACGATAAGAGAAAGGAGACCAACACACAGTATGAAATTGATGTCATCCAGAACAACTCTGACTATACTTCAAACTGACTCTAACTGTTCTGTACTATTCAGCTTGTTCATACTCTAACCAGGGACCAAACCTGAGAACATATCAAAACATCCTCCCCTCTTGAGAAACACTACTGTGTAGGAAGTGTAGTTTACTGTGGGAGGGGTGCTTTGTCGTCCACAGGGGGAAAAATTACTTGGTTTTCAGCTCACACTAAGCCACATAGGACAACTACAGACTGGAACGCCTGTGATTGTCTCCGCAAGAGACAAGAGTGGGAATCATGAATAACAACACTAGGGATGAAGTGTATAGCTCTCCTCTTTGTCCCTACATAGCTTGTATAGTCAAGAGGTGGTTACACAACAGCAGTAGCCTTTGAAGCACCTCCCTTCTGGTCTGAGGCGATGGGACAAGGATATGTTGAACACCGTGCATTTCATTTCCACTCAAAGGCTAGTGATTCAGCCTGCTGCCTATCATTGTGCCCAGGAGAAGTGAGATCTGGAGAGAAGTGGAGGGATACAACTGAATACAAGAGAGTGAAGCTCTGCAAACACTCACACAAAAACACACAAACACAGAGGGGAATACAGAATTAGTGTGTGTAATCACGCGGCAAGCAGAGAGGTAAGGTAGCAAGGTAATGATCAGATTGAAATATTTGATCAGTTTTGCACTTTTCTAGTGACAAAGCAATCCATTCTCTGGGACAGGCTCGCAGGCAGCGACACAAGACACGTGTGTGTGCCGACACGTGAGCTAAATGTTAAATGTCCTCCCCAAAATATTAATGACCACCTGCCCGTTACCCACTTCAGGCCCAAGAAGAGAGAGAAAACATGTAGGTGAGGAAAACATATTCTAAATCAACCTTGAGAAGCAGGGAGAAAACAGTGTCCATTTATATATGTATTTTATTCAATATTTTTTTGGGTCCCCATCTGCGTCACAGGGCTTGGCTGTCGATTACTCTGTCTGTCTCTTTTCAAGTGGCTACATTTCTCCCTTGATCTTTGTCCATCTATCTATTTCTTTATAGGGCCTTCAGAACGTATGCACACGCCTTGACTTTTTCCACGTTTAGTTGTGTTACAAAGTGGGATTAAAATTGATTTAATGGTCATTTAAAAAAAATCAACAATCTCCACAAAATAGTGTAATGTCAATGTTGAAGAAAAATGTGAACATTTGTAAAATAAAATTATTTTAATAAAAAGTAAAACACTAACATATCTTGATTAGATAAGTATTCATCCCCCTGAGTCAATACATGTTATTAGAATGCGCCAGAGGGGATGGCTGCCGTTTTACTGGCTCCTAACCAACTGTGCTCTTTTGTTAGTTTTATTTGTAACGGGTGAGTAAACCTCCACTACCATCCGTTCTATTGGCCAACATGCAATCATTGGAAATCAAAATGGATGTAATATCTTAGGATTCACTAAGTCGTGGCCGAACGACGACACAGATAATATAGAGCTGCCAGGATTTTCCATGCATCGGCAGGATAGAGAAGCTACTTTTGGTAAGACAAGGGGCGGGGTTGTGTGTTAATTTGTCAATAACAGCTGGTGTCTAATATTAAAGAAGTTTTGAGGTATTGCTAGCCTGAGGTAGAGTACCTTATGATAAGCTGTAGACCACACTATCTACCAAGAGAGATCTCATGTATATTATTTGTAGCCGTCTATTTACCACCACAAACCGATGCTGGCACTAAGACTGCACTCAACGAGCTGTATAAGGCTATACGCAAACAAGAAAATGCTCATCCAGAAGTGGCGATCCTAGTGGCTGGGGACTTTAAAGCAGGCAAACTTAAATCCGTTTTTCCTCATTTCTACCAGCATGTCACGTGCAACCAGGGGGAAAAAATCTTGGCCCCCTTTCCTCAACACACAGAGACGCATTCAAAGCTCACCCTCGCCCTCCATTTGACAAATCTGACCATAATTCTATCCTCCTGATTCCTGCTTACAAGCAAAAACTAAAGCAGGAAGTACCAGTGACTTGCTCAATAAGGAAGTGGTCAGATGACGCGGATGATACGCTACAGGACCGTTTTGCTTGCACGGACTGGAATATGTTCTGGGATTCATCCAATGGCATTGGGCTCCCGAGTGGCGCAGCGGTCTAAGGCACTGCATCTCAGTGCTAGAGGCATCACTACAGACCCTGGTTTGATTCCAGGCTGTATCACAACCGGCTGTGATTGGGAGTCCCATAAGGCGGCACACAATTGGCCCAGCGTTGTCTGGGTTAGGGTTTGTCTGGGGTAGGCCGTCATTGTAAATAACAGTTTGTTCTTAACTGACTTGCTTAGTTAAATAAAGTTAAAATAAATAAATACAAATTGAGGAGTATACCACCTCAGTCATCAGCTTCATCAATAAGTGCATCGACGACGTCGTCCCTACTGTGACCATACATATCCCAACCAGAAGCCATAGATTACAGGCAACATCCTCATCAAGCAAAAGGCTAATCCGGACTGTTATAAGAAATCCCGTTATGCCCTCAGACGATCCATCAAACAGGCAAGCATCAATACAGGATTAGGATTGAATCCAAAAACACAGACTATAATGCTCATCGGATGTGGCAGGGATTAAAAATTATTACGGACTACAAAGGAAAACCCAGCCGCGAGCTGCCCAGTGATGAGAGCCTATCAGTTAAGCTAAATGCCTTTCATGCTCGTTCGATGCAAGCAACACTGAAGCATGCATGAGAGAACCAGCTTTTCCGGACAACTGTATAATAAAGCTCTCGGTAGCCGATGTGAGCAAGACCTTTAACCTGTTGAGGATGGGGGCGCTGTTGTGACAATTTATGCTAATCGTGTAATTTTTGAAACGGCTTCCCACAAAATCTTTGATCGTACAATATGCATATTATTATTATTATTGGATAGAAAACAGTCTATAGTTTCTATAGGAGTTGAAATTTTGACTAAAAAATATAGGGTGGACAGCGATTGATAGACAATTTAATTCTTAATACAATCGCGGATTTACATTTTTTAAATTATCCTTACTTTTCAATACAGTTTGCGCCAAGCGAAGCTACGTCAAAAAACATGGCGTCCTAAGCCACTAACATTTTTCGACAGAAACACGATTTATCATAGTAAAAATGTCCTACTTTGAGCTGTTCTTCCATCAGTATCTTGGGCAAAGGATCCTTTCTTGGGTCTAATCGTCTTTTGGTGGAAAGCTGTCCTCTTGCCATGTGGAAATGCCAACTGCGTTCGGGATGAACTGGAAGCGTGCCCAGCGATTCACAGCGTTTCAGAAATAAATGTCCCAAAATCGCACTAAACGGATATAAATTGCTATAAAACGCTTTAAATTAACTACCTTATGATGTTTTTAACTCCTATAACGAGTCTTAACATGACCGGAGAAAGATTACTCCCAACACTAATGCTTGGAACAGGTGCGGGTCGGTGTCCTCCACGCGCATGACGCACCAAGAAAAGAGTTGCTAGCTACAGGGTTTTTTAATTTATAGTGCCTGTGAACGCGCAATCGACCCCATTCAAATCGTCATCACGTAAAGGCATCCAGGGGAAGACGTAAGCAGTGTCCGTATACTCATAGCAATAACAGTGGCCTTTTAACGGACTCCAGATCAGGGGCCAACATTTCTGAAATCTGACTCCATGTCAGGGAAATTGCTGTAGAATGGGTTCTGTTCCACTTAGAGACAAAATTTCAACTCCTATAGAAACTATAGACTGTTTTCTATCCAATAATAATAATAATATGCATATTGTACGATCAAGAATTTTGTGGGAAGCCGTTTCAAAAATTACACGATTAGCATAAATAGTGACAACAGCGCCCCCAGCCTCAACAGGTTAAACAGGTCAACATTCATAAAGCTGCGGGGCCAGACGGATTACCACGACATGTACTCAAAGCATCTGGCTAGTGTCTTCACTGACATTTTCAACCTCTCTCTGACCGAGTCTGTAATACCTACATGTTTCAGGCAGACCACCATAGTCCCTGTGCACAAGGAAGTGAAGGTAAATGATTACCGCCCTGTAGCACTCATGTCGGTAGCCATGAAGTGCTTTGAAAGGCTGGTCATGGCTCACATCAACAGCATCATCCCGGATACCATAGACCCACTCCAATTCGCATACCGCCCCAACAGATCCACAGATGTCGCAATCTGAATCTTACTCCACACTGCCCTTTCCCACCTGGACAAAAGGAACACCTATGTGACAATGCTGTTCATTGACTACAGCTCAGCATTCAACACCATAGTGCCTACAAAGCTCATCACTAAGCTAAGGACCCCGGGACTAACACCTCCCTCAACAAATTGATCCTGGACTTCCTGATGGGCCGCCCCTAGGTGGTAAGGGTAGGCAACAACATGTCTGTCATGCTGATCCTTAATACTGGGGCCCCTCATGGGTGAGTGATTAGTCCCCTCCTGTACTCCCTGTTCACCCACGACTGCGTGGCCAGGCACGACTACAACACCATCATTAAGTGGTAGGCCTGATCACTGACAACTATGAGACAACCTATAGGGAGGTCAAAGACCTAGCAATGTGGTGCCAGGACAACAACCTCTCCCTCAATGTGAGCAAGACAAAGGAGCTGATCGTGGACTACAGGTAAAGGCGGGCCGAACAGGCCCTCATTAACATTGACAGGGCTGTAGTGGAGCGGGTCGAGAGTTTCAAATTCCTTGGTGTCCACATCACCAAGGAACTATAACGGTCCAAACACACCAAGACAGTTGTGAAGAGGGCCCGACAACACCTTTTCCCCCTCAGGAAAATAAAAGATTTGGCATGGGTCCCCAGATCCTCAAAAGGTTCTACAGCTGCACCATCTAGAGCATCCTGACCGGTCGCATCACCGGCTGGTATGGCAACTGCTCTGCATCTGACCGTAAGGCGCTACAGAGGGTAGTGCGTACGGCACAGTACTTCACTGGGGTCAAGCTTCCTGCCATCCAGGACCTATATACTCGGCGGTGTCAGAGGAAAGCCCCAAAAATTGTCAGAGACTCCAGTTCTCTCTGCTACCGCCTGGCAAGCGGTACCAGAGGTGCAAGTCTAGGACCAAAAGGCTCCTTAAAACTTCTTATGGCTGAGATCCTGTTAATGGCTGAGATCCCATCTTCATCAGGTGACACTCATAGGACTTCATGTTACACAATACATGTATGTTTTGTTCGATAAAGTTCATATTTATATCCAGTTCATTAATGTTTTGCCTCGAAAACATCCGGTGATTTTGCAGAGAGCCACATCAATTTACAGAAATACTCATAATAAACATTGATAAAAGATACAAGTATTATACATGGGACTTTAGATAAACTTCTCCCTAATGCAACCGCTGTGTCAGATTTCAAAAAAACTTTACGGAAAAAGCACACCATGCTATAATCTGAGTACAGCGCTCAGAGCCCAAACAAACCATACAGATATCCGCCATGTTGTGGAGTCAACAAAAGTCATAAATAGTATTATAAATATTCACTTACCTTTGATGATCTTCATCAGAATGCACTCCCAGGAATCCCAGTTCCACAATAAATGTTTGTTTTGTTCGATAACGTCCATCATTTATGTCCAAACACCTCCTTTTTGTTTGCGCGTTTTGTTCCAAAATCCAAATTGATGACCCACAGGTCAGACGAAAAGTAAAAAAATTCCATTACAGTTTGTAGAAACATGTCAAACGATAGAATAGAATCAGTCTTTAGGATGTTTTTAACATAAATCTTCAACAATGTTTCAACCGGAGAATTCCTTTTGTCTTCAGAAATGCGATGGAACGCAGGTCGCTCTCACGGGTGCGCGCGTGATCAGCTCATGCCAGACACCTGACTCAAAGAGCTCTCCTTCTCTCATTCTTCACAGTAGAAACATCAAACAAGGTTCTAAAGACTGTTGACATCTAGTGGAAGCCTTAGGAAGTGCAATATGACCCCAAAGACAGTGTATATTGGATAGGCAAACCTACAAACCTCAGATTTCCCACTTCCTGGTTGGATTTTTTCTCAGGTTTTTGCCTGCCATATGAGTTCTGTTATACTCACAGACATCATTCAAACAGTTTTTGAAACTTCAGTGTTTTCTTTCCAAATCTACTAATAATATGCATATCTTAGCTTCTGGGACTGAGTAGCAGGCAGTTTACTCTGGGCACCTTATTCATCCAAGCTACTCAATACTGCCCCCAGCCATAAGAAGTTAACAGCTTCTAGCCCCAAGCCATAAGACTGCTGAACAATTAATCAAATGGCCACCTGGGCTATTTACATTGACACCCCCCCCCCCCATTTGTTTTTTACGCTGCTTCTACTCACTGTTTATTATCTATGCATAGTCACTTTACCCCTATCTTTACCCACGCACATTGACTCGGTACCGGTACCCCCTGTATATAGCCTCGTTATTGTTATTTTATTGTGTTACTTTTTATAATTTTTTACTTGAGTTTATTTGGTAAATATTTTCTTAACTCTTTCTTGAACTGCATTGTTGGTTAACATTTCACGCTTAGGTTGTATTCGGTGCATGTGACAAATAAAGTTTGTGGCACCTTACTGCCCTCGTAGTGCACTACTTTTGAACAGGGCCAATAGGGCTCTGGTCAAAAGTAGTGTTCTATATAGGGCAATAGAGCACCATTTGGGACGCACACACACAATGTGTTCTGACTGAGGCTGGCATAATAAGACTCAAGTCCAACTCCGCTTGTATGGTGTCCTATTAAAATTCTAACTCCCATTCTCTTCCCGCCGCTCCCTTGCTTGCTCACTAAGGAGAATATTCAAAATGTCCAGTTGTCGTGGCAACATTGAAAGAGTCCTTGAGTCACACCCAAGGGATGAGAGCCCCCGTTTTTGTTGTCGAGTGTGTGTGTGTGTGTGCGTGTGTGTGTGTGTGTGTGCGCGTGTGTGTGTGTGTGTGTGTGTGTGTGTGTGTGTGTGTGTGTGTGTGTGTGTGTGTGTGTGTGTGTGTGTGTGTGTGTGTGTGTGTGTGTGTCCATGAAAAGGGACAGTCAGATATTTTTTTTCATTTCATTCACTCTAATATAACCATTATCATACAATGTATTAGACTGGTAACTGTGGATAATACTTACGTTACTGGTTGAAATCGATTGTTTTGAGCTATGTTAGTCTTGTACATTCTGCTCTAGTCTAAAAAGCCAAATCAGAAAATCAAACCATCAAACCAATCCATCCAAAGCAATCACAGTGTCCTGGTGCGTTAAAACTAACCATTATAAGAAATCAAACTGTGGTGATGAATTAAGTAACGAAACCGATCTGATACGTAGCCAATTTGATGTTTTCTTTGGATTCATCATCTCTGAAATTATGTGATCATTGCGATCATCTGTATGGATAGGGGGTGAAATTTATGTGCCGTGAGTGGCACTGAATTCTCAAACAATAACTAATTTCAGAAAGGAAACGCCATGTAGTAATATGTTTAACCATTTATTAAGCAATTAATAATATAAGTATTGGCGATATACAGTAGGTATTGCTGCTTCAGGGAAGCTCACTGCCCAAGCAAAGCATCAATATAAAATAGTCTACAGGCAGTGAGCTATACCAATTCCCCCGGCAAGAACACAGAACCTAACAGGTGGAGGCTGGGGTGGTTGTGGGAGCAAGAAGCCAGCGCATAGTAGCAGGAGCAGCATGCGGCAGTAGGATGAGTGAGCAGACCCGGTAAGCTTAAATGTGACCCGATTCAGGAAACTAGGCATATGTCGCAAATCACAACTTCACAGGAGAGCTGTTTGAACATAAACGTATTTTTATCAAAATGCATTTTTTGGCAAAAGTGCCTTAATATCAAACTTGTAAAATTGTTTAAATTACGAGCCTAGTTGGTTTAGTCAGAGAAATAGCGAGCAACCTTCCCGCTAGCCATGATTGGCTGAGATAATGAGTGGGCTTGTCACGAATCCCGCCGAAGATGGTGCCTCTTCCCGTTCGGGCGGCGCTCGGCGGTCGTCGTCTCTGGCCTACTAGCTGCCACCGATCCCCTTTTCTGTTTCATTTAGTTTTGTCTGAGTTGTTGCACCTGTTTTTCTGTTTGTGGTGTTTCGTTCATTATTGTGGTGTCTGTTCCTATTCGGTTTAGTCCTGTTTGTTTTGGACTGGGGACTTTACGCGCCTTTGTGTGTGTGGCGTGACCGTCTCTCTGATATTTTGGAATATTAAATCATGTCCTTTCTGAACTACCCTGCTCTCTGCGCCTGACTCCTTCACTCACCACTTTTAGAATTGTGACAGGGCTGGACACGCCCAGAGATGAGTTTGGATTGGTCTGCCATATAGGACGCGTCTGTCTATTGGAGCTGGTCAGTATGTCTAGGTAATCTTGTCAATCTTGTACTCTTGGCTTTAAAAAAAATGTATTGTGTAATAAAGCTACATAAATCTAATGTCAAGTTAAATTGTACTGTTAGCTAGCTAACGTTAGCTGACTGGCTCGCTAGCTAACATTGTGTATGCTCTCCACCCTCTGGAGGACTGAGTTTTGAAATCAGTGGAATTTGAGTATGATAGCTAAGGAGATGGAGAAAACACCAGGATCAGCAAAGTGGAGGTGTTGTTGCCTACCTTCACCAGCTGGTGGTGGCCCGTCAGGAAGTCCAGGACCCAGTTGCACAGGGCGGGGTTCAGGCCCAGGGCCTTGAGCCTAATGATTAGTTTGGAGTGTACTATGGTATTGAAGGCTGAGCTATAGTCAATGAACAGCATTCTTACATATGTACTCCTCTTGTCCAGATGGGATAGGGCAGTGTGCAGTGTGATTGCATTGTCTGTGGATCTATGGAGGTGGTAAGCAAATTGAAGTGGGTCTAGGGTGACAGGTAAGGTGGAGGTAATATGACCCTTGACTAGTCTCTCAAAGCACTTCATGATAACAGAAGTCATTTAGTTCAGTTACATTTGCTTTCTTGGGTACAGGAACAATGATGGCCATCTTGAAACATGTGGGGACAGCTGATTGGGATAGGGAGAGATTGAATATGTCCGTAAACACACCAGCCAGCTGGTCTGCGCATGCTCTGAGGACGCGGCTAGGGATGCCGTCTGGGCCGGCAGACTTGCGAGGGTAACACACTTAAATGTCTCTTACGTCGGCCACGAAGAAGGAGAGCACACAATCCCTGGTAGCGGGCTGCGTCGGTGGCACTGTGTTATCCTCAAAGCGGGTGAAGAAGGAGTTTAGCTTGTTTGGAATCAAGACGTCGGTGTCTACGACGTGTCTGGTATTTCTTTTGTAGTCTGTGGTTGTCTGTAGACCCTGCCACATGTCTTGTGTCTGAGCCGTTGAATTGCAACTCCACTTTGTCTCTACACTGACGTTTTGCTTGTTTTATTGCTTTGCGGAGGGAATAAATAAACACTTTGTATTCTGCCATATTCCCAGTCACCTCGTCATGGTTAAATGCGGTGGTTCTTGCTTTCAGTTTTGTGCAAATGCTGCCATCTATCCATGATTTCTGGTTAGGGTAGGTTTCAGTGGGTACAACATCTCCTATACACTTCCTGATGAACTCAGTCACCATATCAGTATATTCGTCAATATTATTCTCGGAAGCTACCCAGAAAATATCCCAGTCCGCGTGATCAAAATCAAAATCATCAATCTTGATGCGGGGATTCCGATTGGTTAGACCAGCATTCAATAGTCCTTAGCACGGGTCCTTCTTGTTTGAGTTTCTGCCTATAGGAAGAGGGGAGCAAAATGGAGTAGTGGTCAGATTTGCAGAAAGGAGGGCGAGGAAGGCCTTGTAGTCATCGCAGAAGTTGGAGTAGCAGTGATTGAGTGTTTTAGCAGCGCGAGTACTACAGTTGATGCGTTGATAGAACTTCGGAAGCCTTTTCCTCAAATGTGCTTTGTTAAAATCCCCAGCTACAATAAATGCGTCCTCAGGATATGTGGTTTCCAGTTTGCATAAAGTCCAGTGAAGTTCTTTGAGGGCCGTCGTGGTATTGGCTTGAGGGGGGAGGGGGAGGGGGGGGGGGTATACACGGCCATGACTATAACCAAAGAAAATGATATTGGGGGATAATACGGTCGGCATTTGATTGTGAGGTATTCTAGGTTGGGTGAACAAAAGGACTTGAGTTCCTGTATGTTATCACAATTACACCATGAGTCATTAATCATGAAACAAACACCCCGCCCTTCTTTTATTTATTCCTGTCTGCACGATGAACTGAGAACCCAACTGGCTGGGCTGACTCAGACAGTATATCCCGAGATTTCTCTGGAAAGAAACCTCACCCTGAGCCCATCAACTTTATTAACCAGAGACTGAATATAATATACTCGGAAGCGGTGGGTTATGTGCGCACCTCCTAAGACCACTCCGAATACCTTTCCTCTGCCAGCGTTGTTTTGGGTCGGCCTCTGGAATCAGTTCAATTGTCCTGGGGGGTGCGAACAAAGGATCCGCTTCGGGAAAGTCGTATAACTGGTCGTAATGCTGGTAGTGCTGGTGAGTTACCGCCGCTCTGATATCCAATAGTTCTTCCCGGCTATATGCAATAACACAAACCATTTTCTGGGCTACTAATGTAATAAATAATACATAAAAAACTGAATACTGCAAAGTTTCCTAAGAGCTAGAAGCAAGGCAGCCCTCTCTGTCGGCACCATTTTAGCACTAATCCTTGTGTTTCTAGCGCCAATGGGTGGTCAGCTGTTGTACTCTCCTCCCATTTTGTTTTCAGTTCAGGAGAGTTGGTTATCCACTTGCAGAGGTCCATGCCTGCAGTTGACAACATTCGCTTTGCAGTTGTCACAAAGTAAGCCTCTTCAACATCACGTGAACTTGCAATGAAGTCATCTACATAGAGTGACTCTCTCAACGTCTCTACAACTTCTGGTTGTTCTGTTTCATAGTTTCAAGCGCGTTCTGTAGCTGCGAGCAAGAATGGACTTGGGGAAGCTCCAAATACCACTCTGTTCGTCCTCAGCACGTGCAGTTCCTCTTCATTTTCTTCCCTAGGTGGGCCTGTGAGTTCCTGGAATCTCACACCGTATCTGTTTCATTCTGCTAGGGATATCTGCAGGAAAGCCTTCTTGATGTCTGCCATGAATGCGATCTCATGTAGTCTGAACTTTATCAGAATGCTGAGCAGATCCAGATTCAGGTTTGGTCCTGTGAGTAGACAGTCATTGAGGAATGGACAGCCATCTTCATGGGACGAGCCATCAAACACCACTCTCAGTTTTTTCATCACCTTGTCCTCTCGGAGTACTGCATGGTAAGTAGTATTTCACGTTGTCTGTGCTTGATGCGTTGTCCTTGGGCACGTCCTCTTCCATATTCTGTTGTAAGTAGTCCTCCACTACTTCATTGTATCTGCTGTACAACATCACATCCTTCTTTAGTCTTTTCTTTTTTTCTGTTTCTTGATGATTCTATAGTTTTTTTTTTTTCTTGGAGTTCTGGCATTTCCAGTTTCCATGGAAACTCCACATAGTATTGTCCATCTTTGAGGGTAGTTGTTCTCTCGAACCTCTGTAGAGCCTTGTTTTCTGTTTTCTGTTTTCTCGCTTGTGATACCCAGAGACTCAAACTCCCAGAATGCATGCAGTTGCTTGGAGACTAGTGTGTCTTCATCAAGTGGGATGAGCATGTGTGTTGCATCTGCAACACTTGACATGGACACTGGCCCCTACACCGACCATCCAAAGGTGCTCTCTAAAGCAACCAGCGCATAAATAATGGAATTCGCAGATGAACTCATCCCTTGGCATTTAATCTAAAATAGCGTTCATAGGAAGCAAAGGACAGATGCCCCATAATCTTCAGTGTGGATGCAGGGACAGATGGAGAAGCCGTTGAAGCAGCGCCGATCCAAAATGAATGGGCTGCGTATAGCTCAGGAGATCCCCCACAGCAGTGACAGAGGAGACGGAGCCGTGATGAAAAACCAGTGTCTCGTCATTGGTTTCCCAGTATCAGTGATGAATAATGGATTGCCCGACGTGGCCAGTGGTCGCCATTGCAGGTAGTGTAACATGGAATAGAGAACAGAAAGCAGTGTTAGTGTGAGCAATGATACCTGGCGTACCTTACCCATTCCTATCAGTTCGGGAATGCTTTACCAACACGGTGAACATGTGAGAGTGTCCATAATTAAATCAGAAAAATCATGAGATCATGCAATGATTAAAGAGAAATGAATACGAAGTGAATTCCCCAACCAAAAAAAAACGTAGAAAGCTATAAGACGACTGCCTCGAATAAAATATCATTGCATATACATTTTTTTTTGCATAGAGTAAGGTTGATAGGTAACCTTTGTCATTGCCTGAAGATTGCTCTTTTGAAGCCCATGAGGCAGAAGGAGCTGTCATCTTGGTGTATGGGGATATTCTACCTATGCAACATAGCTAATGGACCAGGGGCTGACAGAATCATGATCATAGGGCAATACTGCAAGAACTCAGGTAGGTTTCACAATCTCAGAAGAAATACATTTTAACATTGTAGCAGCAGAGGACCAGAGTGAAGCCAGGATGAACTGAGAAGCAGTAGCAGTGCAGATACAGAATCGGGCACCAATAGCTCAGATCTAACCATCAGCGCTGACGAAGGAGCCACAGCTACATGAGTTTTAGTACCTTGTCATTGGTTACCAGCATCAATGTTGAACAGAGGTTCGCCAGGTGCTGCCAGTGCTCAGCATGCAGGCAGCATAACACGAGAGGACAAAGCACTGTTAGTTTTGGTGATGACAATGTTCCACATGTGTGAGTCCATAATGCAAAAAGAACTTGAGAGATCATGCAAAATTGTAAGGGAAGGAACATTTAGTGTACTCAGACTGAAGAACCCCTAAAGCCATCATAACGGACCGCCTCTGGAAAAGCGTAATGGAACACCGTTGCCTTAACGTGAACTCAAACTTGTGCTACTGAGAGAGGAGGGAAACTCTTTGATATGCATGTTGGTTGCTTCTCCATAGCCATGAAGAGCAAATGTAAAACAAGTAGGCAGACTGATGTATTCTTGAGCAGACTGCACGCTGACGGGTCATGACGCCCAATATGAACTGAATCTCTGCTATTGGAGCGCGATGAGGCGACATTCGCCTGACTGAACCTGGAATAGAAAAGGCCTAAGTGGTTATATAACAGAAGACATTGTATAGAGGGAAAACCATACAGTAGACTGCTGCAGAGCGCACAGCTCAGCCATGACATACCATTTACATAGCATAAAACATACAGTAATACTAACAAACCCACAAAACTGAAACTAAACGATAGCTACGTCATTACCTCATCTAAATAGCCTGTCCTACTGAAATTGCTTAGCCGATGTATCTGCAGCATGCACTGTGTGCACAGTGAGAGTGACCTGATAATCAAAACCTACACCTACAAATAGTCTACCTGAGCTGAAGGCTAATGTCTAATGGTATCTGCCGGTGAGCCGTGAGAGAAGAATAAATTACCTGATAACGAGACAAATAGACCCCATAGATTACTAGAACAAGCCTGCATAAAAGTGTCTGAAATAAGCTCTTACAGACCTTCCCAGAAAGAGGTAATGAACTCTTGATCGCCAACAGTCATCGCCATGTGGGTGTTTAGCAAGCCTACCGCGTGCTAGGTAATGCTAGTAACAACAGCCCATCCAACACGGCTGAAACTATAGCAAGCCTTGATCAGTCACACAGCTATATGGTGTCAGCTTCCCCTCTAATGTCCAGGGTGACAACTTAGAGTCTGAGGAAGAAAAGTTAGGGTTAGGCAGAGGTATCAATTTAACATGAGGTTGTACTCCTGTGGAATATATGCTTAGTGATGAAAAGACCCAGTAATGTTTAACCGATGACAGACTAACGCCATTCGAGGAGCACAAGATATCAAGCTGCTCGACTGCTGAACAGTTCGTGTAGCACCCACACATTTGGGCCAGCAGAAGTTGGAAGATATGAGTGGCGCTCAGTGAGCTGCATCAGGGTATAAGATGCCTGCATACGTAGTATGTACATGCATGCATGATAACGCACAGGAACTTGCTTACTACTGTCCTAAATTGATGTGCCATCGTACTGCAATTCTTCAGAAGATGCTGTGGAAGGGATGGCTAGTCTCGTCCTTTAACCTGTCTGGGCTGCAGGGGCAGTATTGAGTAGCCAGATAAAAGGTGCCCATTTCAAACGGCCTCGTACTCAATTCTTGCTCGTACAATATGCATATTATTATTACTATTGGATAGAAAACACTCTCTAGTTTCTAAAACCGTTTGAATTATATCTGTGAGTCAAACAGAACTCATTTGGCACAAACTTCCTGACAGGAAGTGGAAAGTCTGAAATTGGGGCTCTGTTCTACTTCCTGCCTATAAATGGGCATGATACGTAAGAGTATACGTGCACTTCATAGACCTTCCCCTGGATGTCAAGAGGCGGTCAGAGAAGAAATTTAGTGTTTATCTTGGTCTGAAGTGGAATACAGGCTCTTTGTATGACGTGTCTGTCCATTTCCTGTTTTCTGGAGGCGCGAAAGGGTACTTGGATTTGCCTTCTGTTTAGCTGCCGTTATGGACGACTAATCTCTCCGGCCTTGATTTTATTTGATACATGTGACCATATCATCGTAAAGTATGTTTTTTCAATATAGTTTCATAAGATTATTGAAAATTTTTCGGGAGTTTTGCCGTGTTCCGTTCTCTTCCGTTTGTTGACATGGAGAGCTTTGTGCCACTAGGCTAGCGCGCTTGCTAATTCAAGAGGGAAAATGAACGTTCTAATTCCAAACAACGATTGTTCTTGACAAAGGACACCTTGTCCAACATTCTGATGGAAGATCACCAAAAGTAAGAAACATTTTATGATGCTATTTCATATATCTGTCGTGCATGTGAACTAGTCGTCGGCGCCCAATGTTTGGGTACTCAGCTATACCGAAGCTGGATGTCGTAATGAAGTTATTTTTTAGAATTCTAACACTGCGATTTCATTAAGAACTAATGGATCTATCATTTCCTATACAACATGTATTTTTTTGTTATGTTTATGAATAGCTATTTGGTCAGAATATGTGTGTCAGAAAACGTGTCAGAAAAATATCGTTGCTGTTTAGACGTTGTGGAAAAAGTAGCTAAGTTAGCACAATGTGTAACCACTGATTTCAGCTCTAAATATGCACATTTTCGGACAAAACATAAGTGTATGTATAACCTGATGTTATAGGACTGTCATCTGATGAAGAACATCAAGGTTAGTCAAAAATTATATATCTTTTGCTTGTTTGTTACGATCGCTAACCTTTTGCTACTGGGAAATGGCATGTCTTTCTGGCTATTGTGTTTAGCTAATATAACGCTATATTTTGTTTTCGCTGTAAAACACTTAATAAATCGGAAATATTGGCTGGAATCACAAGATGCCTGTCTTTCATTTGCTGTACACTATGTATTTTTCAGAAATGTTTTATGATGAGTAATTAGGTATTTGACTTTGGTGTCTGTAATTATTATGGCTGCTTTCGGTGCAATTTCTGATTGTAGCTGCAATGTAAACTATGATTTATACCTGAAATATGCACATTTTTCGAGCAAAACATAGATTTATTGAATAACATGTTATAAGACTGTCATCTGATGAAGTTGTTTGTTGATTAATTTGGTTGGTTCTTGGTTAGTTAGGTTGGCTTTGTGCATGCTGCGTGCTGTGAAAAATGTCTGTGCTTTTTTGTATTTGGTGGTGAGCTAACATAAATATACGTGCTGTTTTCGCTGTAAAACATTTTAAAAATCGGACATGTTGGCTGGATTCACAAGATGTGTACCTTTCATTTGCTGTATTGGACTAAAATATATATTTTGAATTTCGCGCCCTGCACTTGAGCTGGCTGTTGTCATAAGTGTACTGACGTCGGGCTTGCAGCCATAAGAAGGATCAGACCCTTTTTAAAATTTTCGCCTAAAATGACATACTCAAATCTAACTGCCTGTAGCTCAGGACCTGAAGCAAGGATATGCATATTCTTGATACCATTTGAAAGGAAACACTGAAGTTTGTGGAAATGCGAAATGAATGTAGGAGAATATAACACTTTAGATCTGGTAAAAGATAATACAAAGAAAGAAACATGCATTTATTTGTATCTTTTTGTACCATCATTTTTGAAATGCAAGAGAAAGGCCATAATTCATTATTCCAGCCCAGGCACAATGTAGATGTTGGCCAATAGAGGGCAGCAGTGTATGTGCAACATTTTAGACTGATCCAATGAACCATTGCATTTCTGTTCAATTTTGTATCAAGACTGCTCAAATGTGCCTAATTGGTTTATTAATAACTTTTCAAGTTCATAACTGTGCACTCTCCTCAAACAATAGCATGGTATTATTTCACTGTAACAGCTACTGTAAATTGGAGAGTGCAGTTAGATTAACAATAATTTAAGCTTTCTGCCAATATCAGATATGTCTATGTCCTGGGATTTTTTTTTCTACTTATAACCTCATGCTAATCGCATTAGCCTACGTTAGCTCAACCGTCCTGTGGAAGGGACACCGATCCCGAAGAAGTGACATCAATAAGGGATAATATCTTTCATAATGTTTTGTACACTGTGTATATTGTCCTAAGAGTTGTGCAAAGTGTATTAGATTCTTTTTCAAAATGATTCACAGCTGTAATGGCTGCCAAAGATGCTTCCGCCATGAAGGCCTATTAACTCTGAAGTGTGAAGACGCATGAAATCCAGATATCTTTGTTTTTCATTCATTTTAAGATTTAAGATTTCATTTAAAGGCTGTAAAATATGAAACCTGTGCAAGAGGTGTGTAGACTTTCACTACACAATGAGCTATGAGCTATCACATACAATGTGATATGTATGCTTACTATCAACAACAGACTGTCAAGCTGGGGATATGCACTGAACTTAAACAAAGATTGGGATATATTAAATAAACAAAGCACGGCTGTTAGTTACTGTAAGGTGGTAATGGTACACTTAATCCTGCCAGGAGCACATTGGGCAAAAGGACGCAGTGCTCCAACATCGCAGTCACGGCTGCATTGAATGAACCGTCTGTAGGCCTATTATTAACTACAGGGTGTGTCGACTGTAATGTAGCCTCGACCGTCATGTAGCCTAACTCTGTACTGACCTGTGCACACAGATCCACTTGGTTTAGTAAGATAATGTCACTACAACTATATTAGCCTACATGACCACATCTCACTGAGCTAGACTGATAATTAAACAAGTTCAACAAACGTTTTAATATTCTCAGTGAAAGTGATAATAATGATAATAATGATACTAATAATGTCAATCTGAGGTAATCAGATCTCTCACTCTCTCTATATATATCTCTCGGTGTTGGGCCACGTTCATACTCTGTTTATGAGGCAGTCTGTTGGCGCATCACTCCTTCGGGATTATACTTGGTAACCACTGATTAAACCGAACAGGAGTTTGTAGCAGCATCTGAATGCTCCCCACAGTGGTTTACCTGCGAGCATGTTTAAACAAACATCCATCCCGAGCAGTTATCCAATCAAATCAAATGTTATTTGTCACATTCGCCGAATACAACAGGTGTAGGTAGACCTTACAGTGAAATGCTTACTTACAAGCCCTTAACCAAATAACAAATAAATAAAAGTAACAAATAATTAAAGAGCAGCAGTAAAATAACAATAGAGAGGCTATATACAGGGGGTACCAGTACAGAATCAGTGTGTGGGGGCACCGGTTAGTCGAGGTTATTGAGATAATATGATCACGTCCAGCGGCCGCGAACGATGGAGGACAGTGATCCCAGGACTCTGTTTGAACAAGCTTCTCTCCTGCTCGTGAATGACTTTATCACGCACTGCCCAACTGACCGTGTTCCTCTCACGGTATTCCTGTTGAATTCGAGGCTATTCGCCCCATTTGATTCTGTTTCTCGGCAGTAGGCCTATAATGTCACCGCTCCTGGGGGCCACAGAGTTATCAAAAGTCGAAATAAGGTTGATTCTTAGACGGGGCCGTACAAGGGGAACTAGAGGAAAGGTTTCCACACGCCGGTAATGGACCGTCGAGTTTGAGTTGTTTGTTCATCATAGTGAAATCTATACCTAGACAGATGTTCCATCTTTTTTTAACCGAGTCGATCCACTTAAAGGTGCCGTCATCATAAGTGGTCTGCCTCACCGCCTGTTTGTTTGCACTTTATAACAGTACAGAGTCATCACTTTATAACTCGCTCATGCATAGGTGGGCCTAATGTGCAACGAAATAGTAAAAAACAACCGTACCCCAACCTCGACGGGGGGAAAAGTTTGTGAGGGTTACAGCACAGTGGAAGGCAGGATGGAGGAACTCTAAGATCCACCTTCACTCTTCTGTTGTCCCCTCTGCAATCCTCCACTGTTAGACGTTTCATTAAGTTCTCTCAATATTCACGGGCTTTCATAATTATGGACACGCATTCACATACATACTGTGTTAATTGCTCATTTCTGAAAGCGTGTTCAGAGTAGGTAGGTTAGGCTGCTAGGCGCTGTCCATGCTGCTGAAGATGTGTTGTGCTCTGGTAGTGCTGAATGGACAGCACACAGAATTAATGTGGGCCCATGCGGCCACACAATTGCGCCATCTCTCTCGCTCTCTCAGTTTGTGTGATCCACATCTCCAAAAGCATTAACCTTACCCACATTAAACCAGCCAGACTACTGTGCTCAGATTTGAAGCCATTACCCAGCTAACAATTCTAGGGAGAAGGAGAGTTTTTCAGTGTCCAGTTTTCCATTAGTTAGGAGAACATTCCATGTATACTGAACAAAAATATCAACACAATGTAAAGTGTTGGTCCCTTTTTTCATGAACTGAAATAAAAGATCCCAGAAATGTGCATTTCTCCTTTGCTAAGATAATCCACCTGACAGGTATGGCATATCAAGAAGCTGATTAAACAGCATGATCATTACACAGGTACACCTTGTGCTGGGGACATTAAAAGGCCACTCTAAAATGTGCAGTTTTGTCACACAACACAATGCCACAGATGTCTCAAGTTTTGAGGGAGTGTGCAATTGGTATGCTGACTGCAGGAATGTCAAACAGACCTGTTGCCAGAGAATTGAATGCTCATTTCTCTACCATAAGCCACCTCCCAACGTCATTTTAGAGAATTTGGCAGTATGTCCAACCGGCCTCAAAACCACAGACCATGTGTAAGAACGCCAGGCCAGGACAGGACCTCCACATCCGGCTTCTTTACCTGCGGGATCGTCTGAGGAGGGAGTATTTCTGTCTGTAATAAATAAAAACTAATTCTGATTGGCTGTGTCTTACAAATGGAGAGCCTACACACAAACAACCCAACACATATGAAGTCAGACAGTTGGAAAGATAGTTCTACACATGTAAGCACACACACATGCACCAATCACACCACTCAGGGGGCTGGAGAGGGGGTGCAAATAGTACCTTAACAGATTTTGGAAGAAACTAGAACAGGCAAATAACCTCTGAGTAAACACACGCACTTATGGTGTGGTATAATGGGGTTTGTACAGGGGCAGACTGGTCTAAACCTACCTAGTTCCAAGGACATTTACTCATCTCCCTCAGTGTTGTTAAAAAGTGTGTGTGTGTGTGTGTGTGTGTGTGTGTGTGTGTGTGTGTGTGTGTGTGTGTGTGTATGTGTGTGTGTACCATAAATACTTTTCTCTCTGAGTAAAATATGCAGTGAAATATTTTACAGCCCAATCAGCCTAAGGAAAATTGTTGAGCCGACCCTCATTAAAGATATTGTGTGTGTGTGTGCCTATGTGTGTGTCAAATAAAATAAAATTGTATTTGTTACATGCGCTGAATACAACGGATGTAGACTTTAACGTAAAAAGGTTTCTTAAGAGTCCTTCCCAATGAGGCAAAGTTTAAAAAATTATAAAAATAGTAACACAACAGGAATAAAATACATAATAATTAAGCTATATATGCAACAATTTCAAAGATTTTATTGAGTTAGTCCTCTCCTCCTTTTCACCCCTGCTCCATCTCTTTATCTGATCACAGAGGGGGATGACAAGGCCTGTTCAATCGAAAGAGAGGAGTTGTCACGCGGGACTAGGTGTGTGAGGAAGAATCAGGCGCAGAGAGCAGAGAGTTCCACAGGGGAAAGTGCACTTTAATAAGGCACAAAAAACAAGCCCACAACACAGGGCACGGAAATAAATGGACCACCCAAAACACAGGGTACCAGGTCTGGAACACGAACACACCTAAATAACGCACACACGTAACACAAGAACAATCCCGCACAAAACAAGGGCGGGTAGACGTACTTAAATAAGGAAGCCAATCAAGCACACAAATAGGCACAGGTGCAACTAATAAGACAAAACAAACAGACAACGAAAAAGGGATCGGTGGCGGCTAGTAGGCCGGTGACTACGACCACCGAGCACCGCCCGAACATGCAGGGGAGCCAACGTGACAGGAGTAGAGTGTGAGTAGGAGGGGAGTGTAGGAGGAAGCATTTGTTTCTACAGAAGCCTACTGTACTAGGCTTCTTATCCTTCACATGACCACAACAGCAACAAAAATAATTGGCCTTAGTTGCTCACTTCAATCTCACCATTGTCAACAGCAGACTAATGTGTATAATAAACCTCTGACGGGATTTAAAAATGAACAAAATCTTAATGTAAATGTATAATATTTAGTCAGTGCCAGGACATATCTTCTTACTAAATTATTTGATTCCTTACTATATTATTCTATTATTTTTACAGATCTATTGTTTGACTGAACCATAACTCTACCTGTCTCCCTTCCCTGCCTGCCGGCCTTACTTGACTGAGCGCTAACAAAACAGCTGTAATGCTTGTCGTGGTTGGAAGAAGAGGAGGACCAATGCGCAGCGTGGTAAATGTCCATATTGTTTTAATACGAATAATGAACACTGAACAAAAACAATAAAACGACAAACGAACACTCCTGTCCGGTGAAACAAAACACAGAACAGAAAAGAATCACCCACCAAACACAATGAAAAACAGGCTACCTAAATATGGCTCCCAATCAGAGACAACGACTGACACCTGCCTCTGATTGAGAACCATACTAGACCCAACACATAGAAATCTACCAACAGAACACAACATAGAAAAACAACATAGAATGCCCACCCCAACTCACGCCCTGACCAAACTAAAATAAAGACATAACAAAGGAACTAAGGTCAGAACGTGACAACAGCAGACACTTCAGATAGAGTTTTTTTTATTATTTCTCAAGATAAGATTTCTTAGATAAAAAATATAAAACATCCTTGCTCCAAAGGACTATGGAATAAATATTATGAAATGCAGCTACTATAAATCTTCTATTCCCTCTTCTTTTTACCACGTCTTGTTTCATGTCCTCTGAACATGCTCCTATGCTGACCGAGCCATACCAACGCCTGTCTTCCATCCCTGTCGGCCTGTCTAAGCCATAAACTTTAATAAAGCCGTTTAGGTAAGTACAAACCTCCATGAGTCTCTGTGCTCCCTCTCCAAAGGAAAACTTTGGGAGCATCTCAGTGGTCTAAAGTACTTTTTGTGCAAATACCTTAAAGTAGTATTGAAGTCATTTTGGGGGGTATCTGTACTTTACTTTGCTATTTATATTTATGGCAACTTTTACTTTCACTTCACTATATTCCTAAAGAATGTACTTTTTACTCCATACCTTTTCCCTGACACCCATTTTGACAGAAAAAATTTACAGAAAAATTGTCCAATTCACACACTTATTAGGAGAACATCCCTGGTCATCCCTACTGCCTCTGATCTGGCGGACTCACTAAACACAAATGCTTGGTTTGTAAATTATGTCTGAGTGTCGGAGTGTGCCTCGGCTATCCGTAAACAAATAAAGAACAAGAAGTTTGTGCCGTCTGGTTTGCTAAATATAAGTTGAAATGATTTATACTTTTACTTTTGATACTTTACATTTTAGCAATTCCATTTACTTATACTTAAGTATATTTAAAACCAAATACTTTTAGACTTTAACTCAAGTAGTATTTTACTGGGTGACTTTCAATTTTACTTGAGTCATTTTCTATTAGGGTATCTTTACTTTTACTCAAGTATGACAATTGAGTACTTTTTCCACCACTGGAGCATCTCAATAGTATAAATAAAGTATCTCTCTCTCCTTGTCTCCTCTCCTTCATCTTTACTGGTCTGAAAACAGAAAGCAACATGGTGGATGACTACGAGGAATATGCGTTCTCCTGTCACCTGTCACCAGACACCTGTCAAATGGAGAAAAGGAGACGAAGGGAGGAAGCCACTTCAGACTATTGATATTCACCCAATCGCTTGCTCAGTGCAATTATGTTTTTACACACATTTTTATTTATTTTTATTTCACCTTTTATTTAACCAGGTAGGCCAGTTGAGAACAAGTTCTCATTTACAACTGCGACCTGGCCAAGATAAAGCAAAGCAGTGCAACAAAAACAACAGAGTTACACATGGGATAATCAAACATCCAGTAAATAACACAATAGAAAAAATCTATATACAGTGTGTACAAATGTAATACGATTAGGGAGGTAAGGCAATAAATAGGCCGAAATAATTACAATTTAGCATTAACACTGGAGTGATAGATGTGCAGATGATGATGTGCAAGTAGAGATACTGGAGTGCAAAAGAGCAAAAATAAATAACAATATGGGGATGAGGTAGTTGGGTGGGCTATTTACAGATGGGCTGTGTACAGATGCAATGATCGGTAAGCTGCTCTGACAGCTGATGCTTAAAGTTAGTGAGGGAGATATAAGTCTCCAGCTTCAGGGATTTAAAAAAAATTAGTTCCTGTCATTGGCAGCATAGAACTGGAAGGAAAGGCGGCCAAAGGAGCAGTGAAATATACCTGCTGGAGTGCGTGCTATGGGTGGGTGTTGCTATGGTGACCAGTGAGCTGAGATAAGGCGGGGCTTTACCTAGCAAAGAATTATAGATGACCTGGAGCCAGTGGGTTTGGCGTCGAATATGAGCGAGGGCCAGCCAACGAGAGCATACAGGTCACGGTGGTGGGTAGTATTTGGGGCTTTGGTGACAAAACGGATGGCACTGTGATAGACTACATCCAATTTGCTGAGTAGAGTGTTGGAGGCTATTTTGTAGATGACATCGCCAAAGTCAAGGATCGGTAGGATAGTCAGTTTTACGAGGGTATGTTTAGCAGCATGAGTGAAGGATGCTTTGTTGCGAAATAGGAAGCCGATTCTAGATTTAATGTTGGATTGGAGATGCTTAATGTGAGTCTGGAAGGAGAGTTTACAGTCTAACCAGACACCTAGGTATTTGCAGTTATTCTAAGTCAGAACCATCCAGACTAGTGATGCTACCATCCAGACTAGTGATGCCATATAAGTACCTATATACTTATATGGAATACAGTACAACTAAAGGGGTCTGTATTGAAAACATGCCCACATCAGGGGAAACCTGTTTAAGCAATCCCTAGCGGCTCCTGAGTGGTGCAGCGGTCTAAGGCACTGCATCTCAGTGCTAGAGGTGTCACTACAGACCCTGGTTCGATTCCAGGCTGTAACACAATCGGCCGTGATTGGGTCTCATAGGGCGGCGCACAATTGGCCCAGCGTAGTCTGGGTTAGGGTTAGGCCGGGTTAGGCCGTCATTGTAAATAAGAATTTGTTCTAAACTGACTTGCCTAGTTAAATAAAATGTAATTAAAAAGAGTCTGGGCTGCTCAGTCCTGGCCCTGGGGGTCTGCCGTCCTGTGGGTAGTCACTCTGGCCTTGCCCTAACACACCCGAAACCAATAATGAATGTTTCACTAAGATCGAGAGTGCGGTGTGTTGGGTTGGGGCACTGAAGGGTGGTGGGGCACTGCAGGATGGTAGGCCCCTAGGGATAGGACGGGGTGATCCAGCTACATTGTGTGCAAGTAAAAATAAAGTACTATTAGTCCCATGAGATTAACTATATGGAGGATTTGCTCTTTCTGTGTGTTAATGTTTATTTGAGGTGACTGTGTTTTTTTTTTTAAACCTTTCCCTTGGAAATAAAAAAAATGAAAGGTGTGAACTGGGAAGGAAATTGTGTTGGGAGAGAGTTGAGTTATTGACTAGACTGGTGGGGGTCGGGCGTGCAGGCGGCTCGGGCTGACTGGTTGGTCTGGCTGAAATTTGATATAGAGGATGTCTCAATAAAGACAATGAAAAGTCTTTGTGATTTTACAAGAGTTGTTCATTTGTTATTAATCACTTAAACATATCTGATAATAATCTCTTACCTAGCTTGAAGACTGTGGGCATTTTTGCTTACTTTTTGTTCCAAATGGAGTCAGAATATTGGATTGTGTAAAAATGTAGGAAATGAGCTTAAGATGGCCAAACATTTCCGGGGGAGGACACCCAGACCCCCTGTCAGGTTATGTCCACCCCACTTCTAAAACCGAAGGGGCGCGCCCCTGTTATTCATGACTGTGGGGAGTCTTCTTTTAGTTTCTCTTTCTAACTCCAGCCTTGTAGACAACATTTACTCTGCCTGCTGTCTTTCACACAATACAATCACACAAACAAATTTGAGTTGATTCTGACATTGCCTTACCTCCTCCTCCTGCCTGGTCTCAAGGACTCAATGTGATTTATTGCCATTTATTTAACTGTAACTGTGAAAACTCTGTTTCAACATGGTTTGTGTTGTAGTCACGACAGACAAAGACATGTAGTTAAGCAAACTGTACTATTCATGTTGTTAACCAGCACATCAAGTACATGAAGACTGTAAGTAACAATTGGTTTCCATTTCCTGCGTAACATCAATGGACTAATGGGCCAGTTTCCCATTAGTCCAGTCCTGGTTCAAAGGAGAATGTCCATTTAAAGTGCTTTCAATACAGGACTAGGCATAATCAGCGGCCAGGAAACTGGCCCTGATTAACAGAAAAACACTTGGCAAAGATGTGTTGTAAAAGTTGTGTATCACTGCCCTCTGCTGGCTCAAGAAGTCTCTGACATGATGAGCTACTCTCAAACGCTCTGAATTAATCAATATGACCAGTAGGTGGAAGCAACATGCTTTCTATATAATTGACATGGCCAGACTTCTGGTGCCAGACCAAAACCCCTTTATTTTACATGCAGGGTTTCCATATTAGGATAACAACAGACTCAGCCTGTAAGGCAACTCCTGCTGAGACTGATGCTGTTTTTATATGGATACAATATTCATGGATGCCATATTCATGAAGTTAGGAACCAATATACACAGTCAGTTAGGAAAGCAAAGGCTAGCTTTTTTAAACAGAAATTGTAATTATGTAGCACAAACTCCTAAAAGTCCATGGAGAATAAGAGCACCTCCTCCCAAATGTCCACTGCACTGAGGCTAGGAAACACTGTCACCACCGATGCATCTGAATTTCAATAAGCATTTTTCTACGGCTGGCCATGCTTTCCATCTGGCTACCCCGCTTTGCCCAAGCCCCCCCCCCGAGTTCAGTGTGTCAAATCGGAGGGCCTGTTGTCTGGACCTCTGGCAGTCTCTATAGGGGTGCCACAGGGTTCAATTCTCGGGCCGACACTTTTCTCTATATACATCAATGATGTCGCTCTTGCTGCTGGTGATTCTCTGATCCACCTTTACGCAGATGACACCATTCTGTATACTTTGGACACTGTGTTAACAAACCTCCAGACAAGCTTCAATGCCATACAACACTCCTTCTGTGGAATTAGCTTGGGAAACCGACAGATTAATGACGTTACAATGCCATATTGACTAATTCACCTTTTATTTAACCAGGTAGGCCAGTTGAGAACAAGTTCTCATTTACAACTGCGACCTGGCCAAGATAAAGCAAAGCAGTGTGACACAAACGACAACACATGGAATAAACAAACGTACAGTCAATAACACAATAGAAAAAGTCTATATACAGTGTGTGCAAATGGCGTAACGGAGGTAAGGCAATAAATAGGCCATAGTAGCGAAGTAATTACAATTCAGCAAATTAACACTGGAGTGATAGATGTGCAGATAATGATGTGCAAGTAGAAATACTGGTGTGCAAAAGAGCAAAAAGTAAATGATTCAGGTCTAGTATGATTGAGGCAAAATAAATAGCTAAGTTTAGCCAACTTTTGGCCAGCTCTCTCTCTAACGGTACATCAACTGGCGAAAGCTCATTTACTTATTTAACAGGACAAAAAAAGGCTACAAAACATTTCCATATTAACAACAGCTGTTAGATAGTAATAATAGCCACCTCTCTGACAGATAACTATAGACTAGAGCTGACCTGGCTGTGGTAGCTACTAGCTAGCGTAGCTTATTCATTCACCTCAGTCGAGAGGGGATGAAGCATTAGCTAACGCTACATGTCAGTTACAATACTAGCTCAGCACTGCGAATAAACACAAGTTACGTTTTTTTCTGTTAAGTTAAACAGCAGTTACCTTGCCAGCTACATCAGTCAACTAAAGAGTTGCCAGTTTCTGCTCTGCTTGCTTTTACAACTCTGTGAAAGAGCGCAATACTTACACACTGAACTATGCTCAATTCTCCCGTGCTGGTCCAGCCAGCCTTCCAGAAGCTTTCCCTCCACACAGACTGCCACCACAGCTCTGTGGTGTCCACACGGTCCAAAATCCCTGTGGCTGAACACTCCAAACAGCCTATGCAACCACCTGGAGGTGTTCGCTTGGTCCTAAAGCAGTTGGTAATAAAACTGGGGGGCGGTGACACAAAAATGCAATTTCAGAATGTGGGAGGGACATGACCCCCTTGTCCCCAGTGAAAGTGTATTATACAAACACACATACACACACACAAACACTGATTTTAAATAAACCTGCACCAGAACAGTGTGATTGTGAAGAAATTGTAATAACTTTTAATCCCAACAGACCAAAAGCTGACGTATTAAAATGAGCCTGTGTCACTTGCAGCTCTAATACAATGACTGAAATCTCTTAAGATTATCCTGCACTGCTTGTTGGCTTTTTTATACTTTTTTAAAATGTCACCTTTATTTAACCAGGTAGGCTAGTTGAGAACAAGTTCTCATTTACAACTGCGACCTGGTCAAGATAAAGCAGTGCGACACAAACAACAACAGAGTTACCCATGGAATAAGCAAGCGTACAGTCATTAACACAATAAAAAATGTAAAAAGTCTATATACAGTGTGTGCAAATGGCGTGAGGAGGTAAGGCAATAAATAGCCCATAGTAGCGGAGTAATTATATTTTAGCAAATTAACACTGGAGTGATAGATGAGCAGATAACGATATGCAAGTAGAAATACTGGTGTGCAAAAGAGCAGAAAAGTAAATTAAAAACAATATGGGGATGAGGTAGGTAGATTAGGTGGGCTATTTACAGATGGGCTATGTACAGCTGCAGCGATCGGTTAGCTGCTCAGATAGCTGATGTTTAAAGTTAGTGAGGGAAATTTTTGCAATTCGTTCCAGTCATTGGCAGCAGAGAACTGGAAGGAAAGGCGGCCAAAAGATGTATTGGCTTTGGGGATGACCATTGAGATATACCTGCTGGAGTGTGTGCTACGGGTGGGTGTTGTTATCGTGACCAGTGAGCTGACATAAGGCAGAGCTTTACCTAGCATAGACTTATAGATGACCTGGAGCCAGTGGGACAGGTGATGAATATGTAGCGAGGGCCAGCCGACTAGAGCATACAGGTTGCAGTGGTGGGTGGTATAAGGGGCTTTGGTGACAAAACGGATGGCACTGTGATAGACTGCATCCAATTTGCTGAGTAGAGTACGGGAAGCTATTTTGTAACTGACATCGCCGAAGTCGAGGATCGGTAGGATAGTCAGTTTTACGAGGGTATGTTTGGCGGCGTGAGTGAAGGAGGCTTTGTTGCGAAATAGGAAGCCAATTCAATATTTCATTTTGGATTGGAGATCTTTAATATGAGTCTGGAAGGAGAGTTTACAGTCTAGCCAGACACCTAGGTATTTATAGTTGTCCACATATTCTAAGTCAGAACCGTCCAGAGTAGTGATGCTCGTTGGGCGGGCAGGTGCGGGCAGCGAACGGTTGAAAAGCATGCATTTGGTTTTACTAGAGTTTAAGAGCAGTTGGAGGCTACGGAAGGAGAGTTTTATGGCATTGAAGCTCGTTTGGAGGTTAGTTAACCTCTGGAACGAGCCTGTGGTTTTCTGACCATAACGCGCAAACCAATGGCGGTTTTTGGTTATAAAACTAATCTTTATCGAATTTTTTTATTTTTATTGTGTAACTGGGAGTCTCGTGAGTGCAAACATCCGAAGTTTATCAAAAGTAAGCAATTATTTTATTGCTTTTATGACTTTCGTGACCAAGCTAATTTGCGGCTAGCTGTTTTTACTGTTTTGTCTAGTGATTGATAAACTCACAAACGCTTGGATTGCTTTCGCTGTAAAGCATATTTTCAAAATCTGACACGATAGGTGGATTAACAACAAGCTAAGCTGTGTTTTGGTATATTTCACTTGTGATTTCATGATTTATAAATATTTTATATTTTTTGAATTTGGTCATGCAATAAAATGCAAATGAATTACTTAAAAATCATACAATGTGATTTTCTGGATTTTTGTTTTAGATTCCGTCTCTCACAGTTGAAGTGTACCTATGATAAAAAGTGACAGACCTCTACATGCTGTGTAAGTAGGAAAACCTGCAAAATCAGCAGTGTACCAAATACTTGTTCTCCCCACTGTATACAGAGAAAAGAGTCGGCTAGAGAATTGAACCCTGTGGTACCCCCATAGAGACTGCCAGAGGTACGGACAACAGGCCCTCCGATTTGACACACTGAACTCTGTCTGAGAAGGAGTTGGTGAACCAGGCAAGGCAGTCATTTGAGAAACCAAGGCTGTTGAGTCTGCCGATAAGAATATGGTGATTGACAGAGTTGAAAGCCTTGGTTTAGTTCCTTGAGTGTGGCTAAGGTGCACACATGACCAGCTCGGAAACCGGATTGCACAGCGGAGAAGGTACGATGGGATTCAAAATGGTCAGTGATCTGTTTATAAACTTGGCTTTCGAAGACTTTAGAAGGGCAGGATGGATATAGGTCTATAACATTTTGGGTCTAGAGTGTCACCCCCTTTGAAGAGGGGGATGACCGCGGCAGCTTTCCAATCTTTAGGGATCTCAGACGATACGAAAGAGAGCTTGAACAGACTGCTAATAGGGGTTGCAACAATGGCGGCGGATCATTTTAGAAAGAGAGGGTCCAGATTGTCTAGCCCAGCTGATTTGTATGGGTCCAGGTTTTGCAGCTCTTTCAGAACATCTGCTATCTGGATTTGTTTGAAGGAGAAGCTGGGGAGGCTTGGGGAAGTAGCTGCGGGGGGTACGGAGCTGTTTGCCATGGTTGGGGTAGCCAGGAGGAAAGCACGGCCAGCCGTAGAGAAATGCTTATTGAAATTCTCGATTATCATGGATTTATCAATGGTGACAGTGTTACCTAGCCTCAGTGCAGTGGGCAGCTGGGAGGAGGTGCTCTTATTCTCCATGGACTTTACAGTGTCCCAAAACGTTTGGGAGTTAGAGCTACAGGATGCAAATTTCTGTTTGAAAAAGCTTGTCTTTACTTTCCTGACAGACTGCGTGTATTGGTTACTGACTTCCCTGAAAAGTTGCATAACGCTGGGACTGTTCGATGCTAGTGCAGTCTGCCACAGGATGTTTTTGTGCTGGTCGAGGGCAGTCAGGTCTGTAGTGAACCAAGGGCTATATCTGTTCTTAGTTCTACATTTTTTGAAAGGGGCATGCTTTTTTAAGATGGTGAGGAAATTACTTTTAAAGAACAACTCGACTGACCGGATGAGGTCAATATCCTTCCAGGATACCTGGGCAAGGTCGATTAGAAAGGCCTGCTCGCAGAAGTGTTTTAGGGAGCGTTTGACAGTGATGAGGGGTAGTCGTTTGACCGCGGACCCATAGTGGATGCAGGCAATGAGGCAGCGATCGCTGAGATCCTGACTGAAAACAGCAGAGGTGTATTTGGAGGGCAAGTTGGTCAGGATGATATCTATGAGGGTGCCCATGTTTACGGATTTAGGGCTGTACCTGGTAGGTTCCTTGATAATTTGTGTAAGATTGAGGGCATCTAGTTTAGATTGTAAGACTGCCGGGGTGTTAAGCATATCTCAGTTTAGGTCACCGAACAGAACGGACTCTGAAGATAAATGGGGGGGCAATCAATTCACATATGGTGTCCAGGGCACAGCTGGGTGCTGAGGGGGGTCTATAACAGGCGGTAACAGTTAGAGACTTATTTCTGGAGAGATTCCTTTTTTTAAGTAGAAGCTCGAACTGTTTGGGCATAGACCTGGAATGTATGACGGAACTTTGCAGGCTATCTCTGGAGTAGATTCCAACTCCTCCCCCTTTAGCAGTCCTATCTTGACGGAAACTGTTGTAGTTGGGTATGGAAATCTCAGTATTTTTGGTGGCCTTCCTAAGCCAGGATTCAGACACGGTAAGGACATCAGGGTTGGCGGAGTGTGCTAAAGCAGTGAGTAAAACAAACTTAGGGAGGAGCCTTCTGATGTTAACATGCATGAAACCAAGGCTTTTTCGGTTACAGAAGTCAACAAATGAGAGTGCCTCGGGACACGCAGGGCCTGGGTTAACCTCCACATCACCCAAGGAACAGTGGAGGAGTAGGATGAGGGTACGGCTAAAAGCTATCAAAACTGGTCTTCTAGTGCGTTGGGGACAGAGAATAAAAGGAGCAGATTTCTGGTCGTGGTAGAATAGAATCAGGGCATAATGTACAGACAGGGGTATGGTGGGGTGCAGGTACAGTGGAGGTAAACCCAGGCACTGAGTGATGATAAGAGAGGTTGCATCTCTAGATGCGTTAGTTATGCTGAGTGCGGTCACCGCATGTGTGGGAGATGGGACAAAAGAGTTATCTGAGGCATGTTGAGTGGGACTAGGGGCTCTGCAGTAAACTAAAACAATGATAACTATCCTAAACAACAGTATACAAGGCATATTGACATTTGAGAGAGACATAAAGCGAGGCATAAAGCAATCACAGGTGTTGATTGGGAGAGCTAGCTAAGACAACAACGGGTAAGACAACAACAGCTAATCAGCTAAGACAACAACAACAGGTAAAATGGCGATGGATGGGCAGAGAGGGTCAGTTAACTACACACAGGGCCTGAAAATAATAAACAAAATGGAATACCGTGATTAATGAACAGTCCAGCAGGCATCAGCTATGTAGCCAAGGGATCATAGGGTCCAGTGAACAGCAATAGATGGAACAGGGAACCCGCGAGGTAGTCGTTACTACGCTAGCAAGCCGGAGACACGGCGTTTAAAGTTAGCAGGACGGGGTTAGTAGAAGCATCTGCTCCAACGTCCGGGAAAAGGCCAGTTGAGGGCACAGTGGATTGAGTTCCGTCGGCAGACCAGTCGTGGTGGTACGGTAAGGGGCGCCGTGTCGACAAAGGGTCCTGGCCAGATGGCAAAAGAGGTATTGTAGTTGTAGTAATTTTGTTTGCTAGCCGGGAGATGCGCCTGACTCGTGGCTAACTGGTGCTAGCTTCGGGGCAGGGGCTTTAGCCACTATAGCCACTCGGTAGCAGCTAGCTAGCAGCAATGATCCGATGCAATGGTCCAGAGTTTACGGCAAGGATCTGGTGTAGTAGTGGATTCTAGCCATGTTGGGGTAGAGTCCAGGAGGCATTAGCTGTGTAGCAGAGTGATCACTGAGTAGGCCGGGAGGTGGGCCTGGCTCAGAGCTCGCTTCGGGGCTGGGTCACTCGGTGGCAGCTAGCTAGCTGTGATGATCAGGAGTAATGGTCCAGGGCTTACGGCAGGAATCCGGCGTTGTAGTGGAGAAAGCAGTCCGATACTGGCAGGCTGGCAAGCATTATCCAGGCTAAAAAAACGTCTGGTGTCTGTGCGGAACGTAAAGGCCGCTAGCAGTGGCTGACAATGACTAAATAGCTAGTAGCTGATGGCTAGCTGCTGATGGAGGTTCTGGCTATAAGGTCAGTCTCTTTTGTGTAACTGTGTAGTGTGTAGTGTCTTGTGTTATTGTTTTTTGTCTTCTCAGTCAAATCCTGTTCTGCTCTGGTCAAGCCTCTGAACACCTCAACTCATGGCTCATACTGTCACGTTCTGACCATAGTTCTTGTGTGTTGTGCTTGTTTTAGTGTTGGTCAGGACGTGAGCTGGGTGGGCATTCTATGTTGTGTGTCTAGTTTGTCTGTTTCTATGTTTGGCCTAATATGGTTCTCAATCAGAGGCAGATGTTTTGTGTTGTCTCTGATTTGGAATCATATATAGGTGGCTTGTTTTGTGTTGGGGATTGTGGATGGTTGTTTCCTGTCTCTGTGTTTTCGCTGCACCAGATAGGGCTGTTTCGGTTTGCCACGTTTTGTTATTTTGTCATTGTTGTATGTGTTCCCATTTTCGTTTGAAATTAAACATGTTGAACACGAGCTACGCTGCGTCTTGGTCCGATCCCTGTTACACCTCCTCTTCAGACAAAGAGGACGAAGGCTGCCGTTACACATACCCTCATTTAATCACTGCTTTGATCCCTTTCCAACACTGTAAGTAGCTTCTCATTCCCATTCCCCATAATATTGTAATATAAATGTCTTTATTAAATGCTTTAGCCTGTCTGGCTCTGGCGTTCCGCCAGCGGAACACCTCCCACTTTCCACTGAAAAGGCAGAGCGTGAAATTCAAAATATATTTTTTTGAAATATTTAACTTTCACACATTAACAAGTCCAATACAGCAAATGAAAGGTACACATCTTGTGAATCCAGCCAACATGTCCGATTTTTAAAATGTTTTACAGCGAAAACAGCACGTATATTTATGTTAGCTCACCACCAAATACAAAAAAGGACAGACATTTTTCACAGCACAGGTAGCATGCACAAAGCCAACCTAACTAACCAAGAACCAACCAAACTAACCAACAAACAACTTCATCAGATGACAGTCTTATAACATGTTATTCAAAAAATCTATGTTTTGTTCGAAAAATGTGCATATTTAAGGTATAAATCATAGTTTACATTGCAGCTACAATCAGAAATTGCACCGAAAGCAGCCAGAATAATTACAGACACCAACGTCAAATAACTAAATACTCATCATAAAACATTTCTGAAAAATACATAGTGTACAGCAAATGAAAGACAAGCATCTTGTGAATCCAGCAAATATTTCCGATTTCTTAAGTGTTTTACAGCGAAAACACAATATAGCGTTATATTAGCTTACCACAATAGCCAGAAACACAAGCCATTCCCCAGTAGCAAAAGTTAGCGATCGTAACAAACCAGCAAAATATATATAATTTTTGACTAACCTTGATAAGCTTCATCAGATGACAGTCCTATAACATCAGGTTATACATACACTTATGTTTTGTTCGAAAATATGCATATTTAGAGCTGAAATCAGTGGTTATACATTGTGCTAACGTAGCATCTTTTTCCCACAACGTCCGGATATTTTTCTGACACTTTTTCTGACACACATATTCTGACCAAATAACTATTCATAAACATAACTAAAAAATACATGTTGTATAGGAAATGATAGATACACTAGTTCTTAACCTGTTGAGGCTGGGGGCGCTGTTGTCGCTATTTATGGTAATCGTGTAATTTTTGAAACGGCTTCCTACAAAATTCTTGATCGTACAATATGCATATTATTATTATTATTGGATAGAAAACAGTCTATAGTTTCTATAGGAGTAGAAATTTTGTCTCTAAGTGGAACAGAACCCATTCTACAGCAATTTCCCTGACATGGAGTCAGATTTCAGAAATTTTGGCCACTGTTCTGGAGTCAGTTTTAAAGCCAATGTTATTCCTATGAGTATACGGACACTGCTTACGTCTTCCCCTGGATGCCTTTACGTGATGACGATTTGAATGGGGTCGATTGCGCGTTCACAGGCACTATAAATTAAAAAACCCTGTAGCTAGTCACTCTTTTGGAGCTGCGTCATGCGCCTGGAGGACACCGACCCGCACCTGTTCCAAGCATTAGTGTTGGGAGTAATCTTTCTCCGGTCATGTTAAGACTCGTTATAGGAGTTAAAAACATCATAAGGTAGTTAATTTAAAGCGTTTTATAGCAATTTATATCTGTTTAGTGCGATTTTGGGACATTTATTTCTGAAACGCTGTGAATCGCTGGGCACGCTTCCAGTTCATGCTGAACGCAGTTGGCATTTCCACATGGCAAGAGGACAGCTTTCCACCAAAAGACGATTAGACCCAAGAAAGGATCCTTTGCCCAAGATACTGATGGAAGAACAGCTCAAAGTAGGAAATTTTTATTATGATAAATCGTGTTTCTGTCGAAAAATGTTAGTGGCTTAGGACGCCATGTTTTTTGACGTAGCTTCGCTTGGCGCAAACTGTATTGAAAAGTAAGGATAATTTAAAAAATGTAATTCCGCGATTGTATTAAGAATTAAATTGTCTATCAATCGCTGTCCACCCTATATTTTTTAGTCACGTTTATGAGTATTTATGTATATGAGTAGATCACTGTCTAATATGGCGCACTGACATTTTCTCACCAGCTGGGCTACTTTCCCCATTGTCTAACCATGATTTTGGTGGCTAAATATGCACATTTTCGAACAAACTGTATATGCATGTTGTAATGTGATGTTACAGGGGTGTCATCTGAAGAATTCTGAGAAGGTTAGTGAAAAAAATAATATATTTTGTTGATGTTTACGTTATTGCTCACTTTGGCTATAATTAATGCTGGGGTAATGTTTGCACATGTGCTATGCTAATATAACGATTTATTGTGTTTTCGCTGTAAGACACTTAGAAAATCTGAAATATTGTCTGTATTCACAGGATCTGTGTCTTTCGATTAGTGTATGCTGTATATTTTTACGAAATGTTTGATGATTAGTAAGTAGGTAAACACGTTGCTCTATGTAGTTATTCTAGTCCATTTGTGACGGTGGGTGCAATTGTAACCTATGCCATCTACCTGAAATATGCACATTTTTCTAACAAAACCTATCCCATACCATAAATATGTTATCAGACTGTCATCTGATGAGATTTTTTCTTGGTTAGGGGCTATAAATATCTTAGTTTAGCCGAATTGGTGATAGCTACTGGTGTTGGTGGACAAATAAAAGATGGTGGATTATGCTAATGTGTTTAGCTAATAGATTTACATCTTTACATATTGTGTCTTCCCTGTAAAACATTTTAAAAATCGGACATGTTGGCTGGATTCACAAGATCTGTGTCTTTCATTAGCTGTATTGGACTTTAATGTGTGAAAGTTAAATATTTTAAAAAAATATTTTTTTTGAATTTCGCGGCTCTGCCTTTTCAGTGGGGGTGGGGGGGAGTGCCGCTAGCGGCACCCTCATCCTAGACAGGTTAATGCAATCGCCGTGTTAAAATTCTAAAAATAACTTCATTACGACATCCAGCTTAGGTATAGCGAGAGAGTACCCAAAAGCTGGGCGCAAACGACTAGCACAACATATTCGACAGATATATGAAATAGCATCATAAAATGTGTCCTACTTTTGCTGATCTTTCATCAGAATTTAGCATGCACACTTGCCAAGTGGCGCAAATCTCTCCATCGTAAACAAACTCAGAGAACGGAACACGGCAAAACAAAACAAAAATCAATAATCTGATTAAACTATATTGAAAAAACATACTTTACGATGATATTGTCACATGTATCAAATAAAATCAAAGCCGGAGATATTAGTCATCCATAACGACAGCTTATCAGAAGGCAAATCCAGGTCCCTGCTCGCACTCTCCAGAAAACAGGAAACTGGTGACACGTCATGCCAAGAGCTATAATTCGAGCCCAGATCAAGTTACACACTCAATTTCTTCTCTCACTGCTTGTCGACATCTAGTGGAAGACGTATGAAGTGCATCTAAACTAATAAATATCAAGGACTTTAATAGGCAGCCCCTAGAAGAGTGCATCGATTTCAGATTTTCCACTTCCTGTCAGGAAGTTTGCTGCAAAAGGAGTTCTGTTTTACTCACAGATATAATTCAAACGGTTTTAGAAACTAGAGAGTGTTTTCTATCCAATAATAATATGCATATTGTACGAGCAAGAATTGAGTACGAGGCCGTTTAAATTAGACACGATTTTCCCCCAAAGTGAAAACAGCGCCCTCTGTCCTCAACAGGTTTTAACCTGCGCCAAGAAAGGTGGGTCCTTTTCTTTACTAGATTCAAATTCACCTTGTCATACTGCCCAGGATCAAAGAACATCAAAGCCGATGCCCTGTCCCAACTCCACAATTCAGGAGAGGTTCCTGTCCTGAGTGATCCCATCATAATGCCCTTCCGAATCGTTGCCCCATGCTCTGGGACGTAGACGTGGACCTCCACTAGGCTCTGGAGAGGGAACCCGCAACGGCTACCTGTTCTCTGGAGTGCACCTACGCTCCCACGGAGGTAAGGGTTTGGCTTTTAACCTGCGTGCACAAATCCCTTGCTGCTGGACACCCAGGTATCACCTGCACCACTCAATCCATCTCCATTAAGTACTGGTGGCCTACCTTGGCGCAGGACATCTCTCGCTACATCAACTCCTGCTCCGTATGTACCCAAACCAAGTCTCCCCGGAAGCAGGGAAACTCCTTTCCCTTCCCGTGCCTCAGCGGCCTCGGATCCATCTGTCGATAGATTTTGTCACTGATCTTCACCACTGTTATGGTTGTTGTGGACAGATTCTCCAAATCCTGCTGTTTTATCCTACTCTCTGGTCTCCCTACTGCTCACCAGGTCGCTGAGGAACTGTTTCAGCAGGTCTTCCGGCACTATGGCTTTCTGGAGGATATCAACCGTGGTCCACAATTCACACCACGTGTTTTGGGTCATGGTCAGCCTCGCATCTGGGTACCGGCCTCAGTCCTACGGGGAGGTGGAGAGGGTCTGCGGGGATGTCCTACGAAACAGCCTGGTATCAAACCAGGATCTGTAGTAACGCAGCTAGCACTGCGATGCAGTGCCTTAGACCGTTGTGCCACTCGGGAGGCCCCATACCAGAGAATTCTACAGGAGAATGTCAGGCCATCCATCTGTGAGCTGAAGCTGAAGCTGAAGCTGAAGCGCAGCTGGGTCATGCAGCAAGACAATGATCTAAAACACACAATGTCTTTATGAAAATGGCTAAACAGTTTTGGAATGGTCTAGTCAAAGTCCAAACCTAATCCCAATTGTGGCAGGACTTTAAACGAGCAGTTCGTGCTTGAAAACCCACAAATGACGCTGATTTTACAGCAGTTCTGCATGGAAGAGGTGGCCACAATTCCTCCACAGCAACGTGAGAGATTAATCAACAACTACAGGAAGCGTTTGGTTGGAGTCATTGCAACTGAGTAACTGAGCTATTACTTTTTCACACAGGGGCATTGAGTGTTGCACAACTTTGTTTATGGAATACATCAAATAAGTATGTCATTGTTGTGTTATTTATCTAACATTAGGTTTTGGTTGAAGATCTGACAACATTCAGTATCAAAAAGAAAAATGCAAAAGTAGAGAAAATTAGAAAGGGGGCTATTTCTTTTTCACAGCACTGTACATTGTAGTATTAATAGTGAATGTTTTAGATAGGTAGGCCATGGGTTTACTATAGTAAGTGGGGTCGCAATTGTAGTTTGGTTAGTTATTAAGGGGGTTAGTTTAATGCAGTGGTACTTGGAACTGTTTGAGAAGGTCCAGTCATAAAAAATTCCTAGGTGGCAAAGGTTCAGACGGTTATTGCAATTTATCAACGTAGTAACAACCCCTCTTGTTGGCGGAGAATGGCGCCGACAGAAAGGTTAGCTGTGCTTCTAGCCCCTACACAACTTTGCAGTATTTCTTTTTTTTATATGTTATTTCGTACATTACTAGGCCAGAATTTTTTCAGCCAAGAATAACTTTTGGATATCGGAGCGGCAGTAACTCACCACCATTACCAGCATTACGACCAGCATTACGACCAGGTATCCTTTGTTCATACCCCCCAGGGCATTTGAACTGATTCCAGGGGCCGATACAAAACAACGCTGGCCGGAGAAGAGGTATTCAGAGTGGACTTCTAGTCCAACTCAGGAGGCGCGCACACCACCCATCGCTTCGAGTATATTACTCACTAATGTTCAGTCTCTGGATAATAAAGTTAACATCAGCGATTGTAACATACTCTGTTTCACTTAAACATGGCTCTCTGGGGATATACTGTCTGAGTCAGTACAGCCAGTTTGGTTCTCAGTCCATCGCACAGACAAGAATAAATATCTCTCTGGGAAGAAGAAGGGCGGGGCTGTATGTGTCATGATTAACTATCATGGTGTGATTGTGATAGTGTTAGCAGTTGATGTTACTCTTCAATAACACAAACTCCAAAGCAAATTAGGGGGAGAAAAATAGGTTTCTTCAAAGAGAACAAATCATGCAGTTCATTCTCCCCTGTCCTCAGTGATTCTCTCCAGTGATTCTCTCCTGTGATTCTCTCCACAGAACAAAGGGACAGGATGGAGTTTTATAACCTAGCCATTGCCTGTGGTTGACCAATTAGAATTCCTTGCAACAAGACTCGGCCAATTGCCAAATAACAAGTATCCTATTTCAGGTTCAATGCATAAACATAGACTGAAATCCTCCCATGTCTCTGACCCATTGATATTAATCCCCTAATACAGAGAAAACACTATTTCCATTGATCGTTAGTACTCTATTGACTTTTAGTCCTCTGCGTTGTGTATTTATCTTCAAAATATTCTTAAAATAACATACAGGAACTCAAGTCCTTTTGTTCACCCGACCTAGAATACCTCACAATCAAAAGCCGACCGTATTACCTCCCAAGATAATTATCTTCGTTTATAGTCACAGCCGTGTATATTCCCCCTCAAGCCGATACCACGACGGCACTCAAAGAACTTTACTGGAATTTATGCAAACTGGAAACCCCATATGATGTCGCATTTGTTGTAGCTGGGGATTTTAACAAAGCAAATTTGAGGAAAAAGTTACCAAAATTCTATCAACACATCGACTGTAGTATTCGTGCTGATAATACACTCGACCACTGCTACTCCAACTTCTAGGGATGCCTACAAGGGATAATGTTCCGGGCAGCATCAGAGAATAACATAGACAAATACACTGACACGGTGACTGAGTTCATCAGGAAGTGTATAGGAGATGTTATACCCACTGTGACTATTAAAACCTACCCAAACCAGAAACTGTGGATAGATGGCAGTATTCGCACAAAACTGAAAGCGCGAACCACCGCATTTAACCATGGCAAGGTGACTGGGAATATGGCCAAATTCAAACAGTGCAGTTATTCCCGTAAGGCAATCAAAAAGGCAAAACAGCAGTATTCAGACAAAGTGGAGTCGCAATTCAACAGCTCAGACACTAGACGTATGTGGCACCGACGTCTTGCTTGCAGACAAACACCTTCTTCGCCAGCTTTGAGGATAACACATGGACTGTAAGCTCTCCTTCTCCGTGGGCGATATGAGTAAGTCATTTAAGTGTGTTAACCCTCGCACGGCTGCCAACCAAAACGGCATCCCTAGAGCATGCACAGACCAGCTGGCTGGAGCGTTTACAGACATATTCAATGTCTACCTATCCCAGTCTGCTGTCCCTACACACTTCAAGATGGCCACCATTGTTCCTGTACCCAATAAAGCAAAGGTAACTTAACTAAATGACTATCACCCGTAGCACTCACTTCTGTCATCATGAAGTGCTTTGAGAGACTAGTCAAGGATCATATCACCTCTACCTTACCTGACACCCTAGACCCACTTCAATTTGATTATTGCCCCAATAGATCAACAGATGATGCAATCCCCATCGCACTGCACACTGTCCTATCCCATCCCATCTGGACAACAGGAATACCTATGTAAGAATGCTGTTCATTGACTATAGCTCAGCATTCAACACTGACCCTCCAAGGTCATCATTGAGCTTGAGGCCCTGGGTCTGAACCTCGTCCTGTGCAACTGGGTCCTGGACTTCCTGATGGGATGCCCCCAGGTGGTGAAGGTAGGAAACAACACCTCTACTTCTCTGATCCTCAACACTGGGGCCCCACAAGACTCCGTGCTCAGCTCCCTCCTGTACTCCCTGTTTACTCATAAGGGCATGGCTTCCATGCCTCCAACTCAATCATCAAGTTTGAAAACGACACAACAGTAGTAGGCCTAATTACCAAAAATGACGAGACAGCCTAGGGAGGAAGTGAGGGCCCTGAGTGTGTGGTGGCAGGAAAATAACATCTCACTCAACATCAACAAAACAAAGGAGCTGACTGTGGACTTCAGGAAACAGCAGAGGGAGCACCCCCCTATCCACATCGACGGGACAGCAGTGGAGAAGGTGGAAAGCTTCAAGTTCCTCGGCGTACACATCACTGACAAACTGAAATGGTTCACCCACCCAGACAGTGTGGTGAAGAAGGCGCAACAGTGCCTCTTCAACCTCAGGAGGCTGAAGAAATTTGGCTTGGCACCTAAAACCCTCACAAACCTTTACAGATGCACAAATGAGAGCATCCTGTCGGGCTGTATCACCACCTGGTACAGCAACTGCAACCACAGGCCTCTCCAGAGGGTGGTGCGGTCTGCCCAACGCATCACCGGGGTCAAACTACCTGCCCTCCAGGACACCTACAGCACCCGATGTCACAGGAAGGCCAGAAAGATCTTTAAGGACAACAACCACCCGAGCCACTGTCTGCTCACCCCTCTATCATCCAGAAGGTGAGGTCAGTACAGGTGCATCAAAGCTGGGACCGAGAGATTGAATCACAGCTTCTAAACTCAGCAAATAAAGGAAAAGTCCTCTCACAGTCAACTGTGTTTATTTTCAGCAAACTAAACATGTATAAATATTTGTATTAACATAACAAGATTCAACAACTGAGACATAAACTGAACAAGTTCCACAGACATGTGTCTAACAGAAATTGAATAATGTGTCCCTGAACAAAGGGCCAAAATCAAAAGTAACAGTCAGTATCTGGTGTGGCCACCAGCTGCATTAAGTATTGCAATGCATTTCCTCCTCATGGACTGCACCAGATTTGCCAGTTCTTGCTGTGAGATGTTACCCCACTCTTCCACCAAGGTACGTGCAAGTTCCCGGACATATCTGGGGGAAATGGCCCTTGCCCTCACCCTCCGATCCAACAGGTCCCAGAAGTGCTCAATGGGATTGAGATCCGGGCTCTTCGCTGGCCATGGCAGAACACTGACATTCCTGTCTTGCAGGAAATCACTCACAGAATGAGCAGTATGGCTGGTAGTATTGTCATGCTGGAGGGTCATTTCTGGATGAGCCTGTAGGAAGGGTATCACATGAGGGAGGAGGTCTTTCCTGTAACGCACAGCGTTGAGATTGCCTGCAATGACAACAAGCTCAGTCCGATGATGCTGTGACACACTGCCCCAGACCATGACGGACCCTCCACCTCCAAATCGATCCCGCTCCAGAATACAGGCCTCGGTGTATCGCTCATTCCTTCAACGATAAACGCGAATCCCACCATCACCCCTGGTGAGACAAAACCGCGACTTGTCAGACTTTGCCAGTCCTGTCTGGTCCAGCGACGGTGGGTTTGTGCCCATAGGCGACGTTGTTGCCGGTGATGTCTGGTGAGGACCTGCCTTACAACAGGCCTACAAGCCCTCAGTCCAGCCTCGCTCAGCCTATTGCGGACAGTCTGAGCACTGATGGGGGGATTGTGCGTTCCTGGTGTAACTCGGGCAGTTGTTGTTGCCATCCTGTACCTGTCCAGCAGGTGTCATGTTCGGATGAACCGATCCTGTGCAGGTGTTGTTACACGTGGTCTGCCACTGCGAGGACGATCAGCTGTCCATCCTGTCTCCCTGTAACGCTGTCTTAGGCGTCTCACAGTACGGACATTGCAAATTATTGCCCTTATCTGCAGTCCTCATGCCTCATTGCAGCATGCCTAAGGCACGTTCACGCAGATGAGCAGGGACCCTGTGTATCTTTCTTTTCGTGTTTTTCAGAATTAGTAGAAAGGCCTCATTAGTGTCCTAAGTTTTCATAACTGTGACCTTAGTTGCCTACCATCTGTAAGCTGTTAGTGTCTTAATGACCGTTCCACAGGTGCATGTTCATTGTTTATGGTTCATTGAACAAGCATGGGAAACAGTGTTTAAACCATTTACAATGAAGATCTGTGAAGTTATTTGGATTTTTACGAATTATGTTTGAAAGACAGTGTCGTGAAAAAGGGATGTTTATTTTTTTGCTGAGTTTATCTCAAGGCCATCAGACTGTTAAATAGCAATCACTAGCACGTTAGAGGCTGCTGCCCTATATACATAGCCGTGAAATCACTGGCCAATTTAATAATGGAACACTTGTCACCTTAATAATGTTGACATATTTTGCATTACCCATCTCATATGTATATACTGTATTCTATTCTATTGTACTGTATCTTAGTCTATGCCGCGCTGATATTGCTTGTCCAAATATTGATATATTCTTAATTCCATTCCTTTGCTTAGATTTGTGTGTATTGAGTGTATTGTTGTGAAATTGTTAGATATTACTTGTTAGAAATTACTGCACAATAACATTTGCTAAATACGTGTATGTGACCAATAAAATTGGATTTAAATTGAGAGATAATGTTGGAATTTTAAAGTGAATATCCTGCCATTCTACAAAATGTTCCATGTCTTATATGAGTTTATATGATAGCAGATAATTAGACCATACTCTTTCATAAGTTTGTTGGGAAAGTGGTCAAAATGTCTGTTATTTGTAAAAAAATAATGCGTTTGCGAAAACACCTTGATTGGTCGAATTTTTTTTTGTTTCCCGATTTGAATAGCAGATAAGTATACGAAGATTTCATATGCTCAACATTTTTGTCTAACTTTTTGGGAAAGTGGTCAAAACTGTATTTGTTTAAAAAAGTCAAAAATGTAGTTGATGCGGTTAGTAAAACAGCTGTATTGTTCGATTGGTTGAATATTTTTTTCTTCAGATTTCAATATCAGAGAAGTAGACTAAGATTTCATACACTAAGTTGTTGTATAACTTGTTGGGAAAGTGGTAAATGTAGCTGATGTGTTTACAGTGGAAAAAACCTTTGGAAGTCACAGCTAAGAATTGGAGTTTTTAATAATGGGAGCTTTAGAATGTTGAAGAAATCCCATTAAAGTGGATGAGGTTTAATAAAAGCTTAATAGTTAAAAGTCACAATAATAAAACACACAACAACAACTCTTGAAACATAACATTAGCTTTTATTAACTCAAGCAAACTGTTACAGTCAACAGTTACATAAGTGACATGTTATACAGTATATTCTTTTAACCCAGGGTTAATTTTCCTCACTCCCACTCCCCAAACATAGAACCAGTTAATTCATACCAGAACAGGCAAAAAGTAGTAACAGCACAATACATTCATCAACTCAACAATATGTCTGTACAAACAATAAGGCAAGAAAGAACGAAAGAAAGATAAAATAAAGAAAAGGACGGCAGACATCTTCAAAGGGAGCTGTGAAGGCAGATGAATCATCATGGCCCTGCCCCCTTGGCAGCAGAAACACAGGTAGACTAATGGCGTTAATTCATTTAAATTCTTCATAGTAACTGTTAGGGCTCGATTCAATGTGTATCGCTGAAGATCAGCATTACAGCGTGATTGAAATGTAAAGGCTATGTTCCCAAGTTAGCGGAGACTGCATTCACGTTAAACGCACCACCTGTCGGCTCAATCGGAAATGATCTTAAAATTTGAATTGCACAATCTGTAACGCTTCAGCGATACAGATTGAATAGAGCCCTTATTTAGTTTTCTAGAGTCAAACGAGGTAAGGCTTCTCGTTAGCCAACACACAGAGAAATAATCTGCCTTCTATAAGTGGTTCCTATTGTTCAGACCCCACTGAGCAAAGACGTCAATTCAACGTCTATTCCACGTTGGTTCAACATAATTTCATTGAAATGAAGTGGAAACAACGTTGATTAGACCTGTGTGTGCCCAGTGGGACACTACTGTTAAGTGGTTCTGATTATTCTAATATCTCACCACACTTCTTCTTCATCTTCATCATCAGAATCATACAACAGTCATCACATAACATATCATCACCACAATATTTTCCTTGTTCCAAGGTAATAAGTCAAATCCGGATGATATAAAAACACGGAACAACTCCAATAAATCACCTCAGCAAACAACCACAGCCGACTGATATTCAGGATGGCTCCCATCCTTCAAGTAGTTCATATTGGCAACAACTGGCCCATTTAAAAACTGCATGTGTTTTTCTGTTAGAAAAGAAACTCCAAGAAGAGATAATAAAATACAGAATCCACTCACCTCCACTTTGGCCCACTAGGAGGCAGGACAGTACTAAAGACAAAAGTGTCATGCCACTTTGTCACGTTAATACTGAACAGCGAGAAACAAACAGGACATTAAAAAAATGTGTCGTTCTTCACCAACAGTTTTTCTTTAAAAGGTTATTTTTGAAACAACTGTACACGAGGAGGATTTCATACTGTTGGAGGATAAAGAAGGAAAATAACATGACAGCAACTGAACGATGTGCAGTAGTGTAGAAAAATGAGTACAAAAACATAACCCGACCAGAACACATGGAACAAAGAACTGACATGGAGCTTTTCATCCAAACAGACATAGAAGAACAGTAATTGACAGAGAGAGGGAGAGGGAGAGGGAGAGGGAGAGGGAGAGGGAGAGGGAGAGTGGTGTAGAGTAGTGCATGAGAGGGAAGTAAAATAGGACTGACAGAGGAGAGCAGTTGTAAGGATAAACTTCTGACATCTCGAAAGGGGGTACAGTTGGGTGACAGTTTTGCCCTCTGTCCCCTTCTCTTCTCCTCTCCCTCCATCTCGTTCACTCCATCCAGTCTCCCTCGTCGAACTCGGACTCATCCTCCGAGTCGGAGTACTCGACGGCGATGCGTCGGGACAGGATGGTGGCCACGTCGTTCCCCACACGCTCGTGTTTGGCCGCCTCCTGCTCCCTCTGCTCTTCCACCTTCCTGAGCTGGATACCTAGGGGAGGGAGGCAAAGAGGGAAGGGTGGGGGAAGGAGGGAGTGGTAGGGTGGGGGCAGAGAGAGAGAGGTCACATAAGTCGGTCACATAAGTCCAACTCTCTTTCTCTGTCCTCAGCATCAAGGACAAGACAAAGTGCTAGCTAGTTACCTTTAAAAGGAACACTACTTTAGATTATGGCAACCTATAAGACAGAATGGAACAGCTTTTTTCTGTTTTAAAACTGTCCAATGACCAAGCACCTAGAGCTTCGGACGCTACCATATTACCACAATACCCAGATCTACTGGCTGATACACTGAGGCACCACCCACCTTTGCGGATGGCCTCCAATAAGACGCTGCGTGCATCGCTGATGGGCGGCAGGCTGGCAGAATGTTTCTTCCCACTGGAGTGAGAGGCTGGGGACCCCACGGCACCTGACAGGAAGGAAGGCACGGGGGGCGGGCCCGGCGGGCAGGGGGAGGAGCTCCGTGCTCCTGGGAGAGGCAGAGGAGGAGGAGGGGGCGGGGGCAGTACAGTGCCATCTGATTGGCCAGGGGGCGGGCCCTTGTCCAGGATCTTTTGGCGGCGGGCCGGGGAGGAGAGGTGGAGGGGAGGAGCCACGGGAGGAGGGGCAGGGTGGAGGACGCCAGGGGCGATCTGGAGGGGGGCGGGGGGAGGGGGGATGGCGGGGGGCTGCTGCTGGACTGGTAGAGGAGGGATAGGGGGAGGAGGGGTGCCCCGTGGGCCAGAGCTGGACATGGAAGGCAAGGGGGGAGGTGGAGGAGGCAAGGGGGGAGGCGGAGGGGGAGGGGTGTTGGAATTGAAGCCATGCATCTGTGCTGGAGACTGGGGTCTGCTGTCTGAAAAACCTGAACTGGAGCTGAGGAGAGAGAGAGACAGAGAGAGAGAGAGAAACAAAGAGAAAGAGGTACTGTTAACCGGAAGCTAACTTATAATCAGGTTGGGGGGGGGGGGGGCAAGAGAGAGCAAGAAATTGAAGAAAATCTAGTGGAGATAACAGGGAGATGGAAAGTAAAGCAAGAAGGAGAAAGCTGTGCTGTGTTATGTCCGGTGCCATCTAGAGCCGTGTTTCCCAAACCTGGTCCTTGAGTACCCCCAACAGTACACCGTCTCGTTGTAGCCCTTGACAAACACATCTCATTTAACTCATTGAGGGCTTGAGGATTAGCTGACAAGTTGAATCAGGTGTGCTTGTCCAGGGATACAATAAACATGTGTACTGTTGGGGGTACTCGAGGACCAGGGTTGGGAAACACTGATCTAGAGTCAATACTGAAAACAAAGGTCAACACAAAGGGTGAGTGTACTACAGGTTCTCTTGCTCGCTCTGTCTCTTTCTCTCACTCTCTTTGAGGTAATTTCTCCTGACATGTTCTCTCTCTCTCTCCGCATCTATCCCGATCTCTTCCTGTCCCTGACTTACACTTACTTGTCATGCTAAGCATTACATAAGTGATGTCTAGTCATTCAAACACTGTGTGTGTCAAACCTATCAAGATAAATTAGTCTGACATGCATGGTCTATACAGAACGAGAGAAAAGGCAAAAGAAAGATTGAAACACAACAATAATCTGGAGAGAGAACAAAATGAGAGATGGGGAGGGGAGAGGAAAGAGCAAAATGAGAGATGGGGGAGAGAGCAGAGAGAGCAATAAGGAGAGAGGGGGTAGATAGAAAGAGCAAGAGAGAGAGAAACTGCTCCAGTGTCCTTATTCCCTCTCTCTTCTCTGATTCCTCCAGAGATTGGAAGAGTGAGGACTGTGTTAGCTCTACAGGGAAGACGTCTGCCTAGGCCCTCGCTAGCCTTAACACCTTATCAATCCCTTCCACAGCTCCATCTGTACTCACCTTCGATCCACTATCCCCGCTCCCTCCCCTCCCATCCCATCCAGCCATGTGTTCATACTTCCCTCATTTCCTCTGCCCACGCTCAGATAAGAAAATTCTGGGGATGGGAAACACATCTGCACCCGCTCGCGTCCCATCATTAGAGTTAACCAGAACAAAACACAACACAATTGGCTAGAGAACAGAGCAACAAAGCAGAGAATAGAACTGAACTGGAAACATAAAAAAAAAAAAAAATTATTCACTTGAATAGCGTCCTCAGAGTCAAAGCCAGAGAGCCAAAGAGGTGGTGGGAAGACTTTGTGTGCCTGTGTGTGTGTCTGCCTCTGTGTGTGTTTGTGTGTGTGTCACCCACCTGATCATGGAGGGGGGTTTGATGTCTCCCAGAAGGTGCATGGGGGGCAGTGGTGGGGGGTCATGGGGTCGCGTGTACATTCTGTCCCCAGGACGGTTCAGCAGCTCGTTCATTTGACTGTAGGGCAGCGCTGCTAGGGAGAACGGCCCGTCCATCCCTTCCAAGTACATAGGAGCTCTGAGAGAGAGAGAGGGAGGGGGAAGAGTTAGAGTGGGACACATCCACTCCATATGCAAAGGAGCTCTGGGGGAGACACAAAAAGGGGGGGGGGTCACAAATGCTCCATATAGAATAGCGTTGGGGTTTAATAGCATTCCACAATGCTCCATGTACGGAGATACAAGGAAGCGCACATGCACACTCACCCAGACCTGTCGTGGTAGGTGGCGGAACCGTTAGCCTCTCTTTCTTTCAAGGCCTCCTCAGAGTCGTCCTCAGCTAGCTCTGCCCCCAGCGCCAGTTTCTGCCACTCCTTCTTCCGGTCATGAGGCACCCGCGGTACCTTCTCAGTCTCCAGAGTACGGTCGTTTCCCCTTACCTGGAGGAGAGACGATGGAGGAGGAGAAGGAATAGAGGACAGCCACGAGAGAGAGAGAAACTAGAGTTTTAATCTGCACAGAACTATTAGACAGAAACACAGAACTTTCCTACACCCCTCATGTCTGCTTTGATCACAAGTGGGGGGAAGAACTATCAGTTAATTTTACATAGAGAGCGAGAGAGAGGTGAGTTGAAAGACATGAGGCAACAGAGAGAAAAGAGATTGAATAGAGAGAGAGTGCATGCATTTCTGTGGCCGTAACTAAAAACTAAACATCCATCATCTAGGCGGCACGCGCACACACACAAGTAAAGCCTCATAAGCAAATATTATTTTGGTTTTGCACAGCTGCTGTTGTCATAGCGAATCCTCTCATTTTCATTGGAGACTAATTTCATTGGAGACTAAGCAATATTTACATAGAAACAGAGTAGGATGCTCATTCTACACATACAGTCTATTCGGAAAGTATTCAGACCCCTTCCCTTTTTCCACATTTTGTTACGTTACAGCCTTACTCTAAAATGTATTACATAAAAAAATGCTCACAATCCCATAATGACAAAGCAAAAACAGGTTTTTAGAAATGTTTGCAATAAAAAATTAAAAAAACTACAGAAATGCATTATTTACGTAAGCACTCAGACCATTTGCTATGAGACTTGAAATTGAGCTCAGGTGCATCCTGTTTCCATTGTTCATCCTTGAGATGCTTCTACAACTTGATTGGAGTCCACCTGTGGTAAATTCAATTGATTGGACATGATTTGGAAAGGCACACACTTGTCTATATAGACGTTCCCACAGTTGACAGTGCATGTCAGAGCAAAAACCAAGTCATGAGGTTGAAGGAATTGTCTGTAGAGCTCCAAGACAGGATTGTGTCGAGGCACAGATCTGGGGAAGGGTACCAAAAAATGTCTGAAGCATTGAAGGTCCCCAAGAACACAGTGGCCTCCATCATTCTTAAATGGAAGAAGTTTGGAACCACCAAGACTCTTCCTAGTGCTGGATGCCTGGCCAAACTGAGCAATCGGGGGAGAATGGCTTTGGTCAGGGAGGTGACCAAGAACACAATGGTCACTCTGACAGATCTCCAGAGTTCCTCTGTGGAGATGGGAGAACCTTCCAGAAGGACAACCTTCTCTGCAGTACTCCACCAATCAAATCACATATTATTGGTCATATACACATATTTAGCAGATGTTATTGTGGGTGTAGTGAAATGTTTGTGTTCCTAGCTTCAACAGTGCAGTAGTATCTAACAGTTCACAACAATACACACAAAACTAAAAGTAAAAGAATGGAATTAAGAAATATATAAATATTAGGACGAGCAATGTTGAACTGGCATTGACTAAAATACAGTAGAACAGAATACAATATATACATATGAAATGAGTCAAGCAGTATGTAAACATTATTAAAGTGACTAGTTTTCCATTATTAAAGTGACTGTGATTCCATGTCTATGTCTATAGGGCAGCAGCCTCTAAGGTGCAGGGTAGAGTAACTGGGTGGTAGCCGGCTAGTGATGGCTATTTAAGTCTGATGGCCTTGAGATAGAAGCTGTTTTTCATTCTCTCTGTCCCATCTTTGATACACCTGTACTGACCTCGCCTTCTGGATGGTAGCGGGGTGAACAGGCCGTGACATCGGGTGCTGTAGGTGTCCTGGAGGGCAGGCAATGCGTTGGGCTGACCGCACCACTAGGGCTGTGGCGGTCATGAAATTCCATCAACCGGTGATTGTCAAGCAAATAACTGACAGTCTCATGGTAATTGACCGTTAATTAACATAAACACATTTAGCATCTCCTGGCTTCCGCATGTTGCCTACAAGCCGCTGATGCAGACCTTTGGAACATCTACATCTTAAAAAGTCAAATAAATCCATGTAATATAGCCTACACCTTAACAATGAATCCATTCTTACATATGTATTCCTCTTGTCCAGATGGGATAGGGCAGTGTGCAGTGCGATGGCGATTGCATCGTCTGTGGATCTATTGGGGCGGTATGCACATAGAAGTGGGTCTAGGGTGTCAGGTAAGGTAGAGGTGATATGATCCTTAACTAGCCTCTCAAGGCACTTCGTGATGACGGAAGTGAGTGCTACGGGGTGATAGTCATTTTGTTCAGTTACCTTTGCTTTCTTGGGTACAGGAACAATGGTGGACAGCAAGTGGGGACTGCAGACTGGGATAGGGAGAGATTGAAAATGTCCCTAAACACTCCAGCCAGCTGTAGGCCTTTATGGTAGAGTGGCCAGACAGAAGCCACTCCTCAGTAAAAGGCACATGACAGCCCCCATGAGAAACAAGATTCTCTGGTCTGATGAAATCTAGATTGAACTATTTGGCCTGAATGCCAAGCGTCAAGTCTGGAGGAAACCTGGCACCATCCCTATAGTGACGCATGGTGGTGGCAGCATCATGCTGTGGGGATTTTGTTCAGCAGCAGGGATTGGGGGACTAGTCAGGAACGAGGGAAAGATGAACAGAGCAAAGTACATAGAGATCCTTGATGAAAACCTGCTCCAGAGCGCTCAGGACCTCAAACTCGGGAGAAGGTTCACCTTTCAACAGGACAACCACCCTAAGCACACAGTCAAGACAACGCAGGAGTGGCTTAGGGAAAAGTCTCTGAATGTCCTTGAGTGGCCCAGCCAGAGCCCGGACTTGAACCCCATCGAACATCTCTGGAGAGACCTGAGAACTTAGAGAAGGGATAAACTCCCCAAATGCAGGTGTGCCACGCTTGTAGCGTCATACCCAAGAAGACTCGAGGCTGTAATCGCTGCCAAAGGTTCTTCAACAAAGTACTGAGTAAAAGGTCTGAATACTTATGTAAATATGATAATTCATTTTTTTTTTTATACATTTGCAAAAATGTATTACAACCTGTTTTTGCTTTGTCATTATGGGGTTTTGTGTGTAGATTGATGAGAAAAAAATCTAAACATCAATTTTAGAATAAGGCTGTAACGTAACAATATGTGGAAAAAGTCAAGGGGTCTGAATACTTTCTGAATGCACTGTATATTTTTGGAATCGGCTAAACTTTGAACATTGAGATATTAAATAAATGATAGAGAAGAAGCCTTGAATAGAAGGAGTGAAAGAGACTGGGTTTTAATGTCAGAAGTTAATGGTTCTCTGTAGGAAGACAGATAGCTTTGGAACGTGTTGGGTGGAAGGGAGGAGAGCAACGTGTTGAGATAGGGGAGACAGATGGACATCTATGGATTAGGTGAAGGAAGGGTTGAGGTCAGGAGGTGAGGTCAGATCCCCTTAAGGGAGTAATCAGGGTTTAGTATCTGGTTACCCTCTTCCTGTAGAACCATAAGATGTAAGGATTGGAGAGAATGAGTGTCTTAAGTGGGATGTATAACTGTGATGGTGAGAAATGTTTGCTGTCTGAATTACAGCTGTACAGAACCTTTGGGAAGAATTAAAGAAGCTTGGTTAAAGCTTCTCTAGTGTCCGTGAGTTATTTACTCTGAAAAATAAGAACCTAACAATATATGACCGCGTGCTCTCACCACTGGTGTCCCCCAGGGCTCTGTTCTAGGCCCTCTCCTATTCTCGCTATACACCAAGTCACTTGGCTCTGTCATATCCTCACATGGTCTCTCCTATCATTGCTATGCAGACGACACACAATTAATCTTCTCCTTTCCCTCCTCTGATAACCAGGTGGTGAATCGCATCTCTGCATGTCTGGCAGACATATCAGTGTGGATGACGGATCACCACCTCAAGCTGAACCTCGGCAAGACGGAGCTGCTCTTCCTCCCGGGGAAGGACTGCCCGTTCCATGATCTCGCCATCACGGTTGACAACTCCATTGTGTCCTCCTCCCAGAGTGCTAAGAACCTTGGCGTGATCCTGGACAACACCCTGTCGTTCTCAACTAACATCAAGGCGGTGACCCGTTCCTGTAGGTTCATGCTCTACAACATTCGCAGAGTACGACCCTGCCTCACGCAGGAAGCGGCGCAGGTCCTAATCCAGGCACTTGTCATCTCCCGTCTGGATTACTGCAACTCGCTGTTGGCTGGGCTCCCTGCCTGTGCCATTAAACCCCTACAACTCATCCAGAACGCCGCAGCCCGTCTGGTGTTCAACTTTCCCAAGTTCTCTCACGTCACCCCGCTCCTCCGCTCTCTCCACTGGCTTCCAGTTGAAGCTCGCATCCGCTACAAGACCATGGTGCTTGCCTACGGAGCTGTGAGGGGAACGGCACCTCCGTACCTTCAGGCTCTGATCAGGCCCTACACCCAAACAAGGGCACTGCGTTCATCCACCTCTGGCCTGCTCGCCTCCCTACCTCTGAGGAAGTACAGTTCCCGCTCAGCCCAGTCAAAACTGTTCGCTGCTCTGGCACCCCAATGGTGGAACAAACTCCCTCACGACGCCAGGTCAGCGGAGTCAATCACCACCTTCCGGAGACACCTGAAACCCCACCTCTTTAAGGAATACCTAGGATAGGATAAAGTAATCCTTCTAACCCCCCCCCCCCCCCCTTAAAAGAGTTAGATGCACTATTGTAAAGTGGTTGTTCCACTGGATATCATAAGGTGAATGCACCAATTTGTAAGTCGCTCTGGATAAGAGCGTCTGCTAAATGACTTAAATGTAAAATGTAAATGTAAACAGGACACACAGAAGGTGGCACACACGACAGAATAAGTTGAAGGCAGAACTTAGAGTAGGTGAGAAAGGAAAGCTGTAGGACTGACTGACTGAATAGAACAAGACAATGCTGACATATACATTACAGGGCTTGTTACATTTACAGTACCACACAAAACATGGTGTCTATTATACACCAAAGTTAAAAAAGATAAGATCCAAATAAGTCCATAAAATTTGACTGTACTTTAGTCATTTATGCTTTTTTGCCCAAATACACTACAAATTCCCTAGTTCCCATATCACTGCGAACGTGATGTTAGGTCTTTATAATGCCTTATAACACTTCTAATTGTTGTCCTAGGGATTATGAGCTGCCAACACTTCACACACAGATACTAGAAGACACACGGTTTGTAATGAGATCACATACCTGCCCTGGGAGGTCTAAGTACCTATAGACCTGATCATACATGCGGGGGTCCTGCAACTACAAGAACAAAACGACAAGAAAAGCACCAGGGCGCATGAATTAACACCACACAGCACAATAGAACGTAGTACCGCGGGCTGCTGAGAGTAGCAACAATAGGAAAGCAGCAGCAGAGCATTGAAACAGATGAGGAAGCAAAACTCTGTTAAACACAAAATGACATGACACAGCTGGACTCAATGGCAGTCCGAAACATGCAATTGAACATAGTGCATGTGCCACTAACAAACCAAATGACAGAGTGGACTACAGAGCACTCACTCACACACACGCACGCAGTGCCAAACAAACTCAAAGATAGCAGAGCTGTTCAGCCATACAAAGACAATGAAGAGACGGTACAATTCAACATAAAATAAAATGGTGTATTTGAACACACAAGAAGCGCAAAGCAAGCACCCCATGCACAACAGTGCAGCATGACACAACCGACACTAACAGAACATGACAACGGTGTTTAGCATTAGCACAACATGGTTAGCACCAGAAGGAAGCAAAAGGCAAGCAGCAAAAGAACAAGAGAGAGTCATCATTCAGATAAACACTGGGCTAGCTTACCATCAACAACATCCTACACAGAGACAGTTGGTGTTTCTGCTCTGTTGCTATGCAGCAGAAATCTCAACAATGTGGTCAGGCACTTTAGTTAAGCAAAGTCTCTGACCTCAAATCATTATGCTAATTAGGCACATTTGTTTTTATAATTTGTATGTAACCTTGCTTAAACATCCTACACACAAGCGTAATGAGACACTTACGACGCACTAGGATATAACACATGTTTGAAATAACAGATGTGGTGAGACATTTGTTGAGACAAATGTGCAGTGAAATATCTTGAGTCTTGAGACTTAGCAGGTGGAGGTCACATCGCTGGACTGGATTGTATGTGACCATTTGTACTGTTTCATTAATAACACACGAAAAATAGCTTGATCGATTGATGATCAATCAACATTCCTGTTAGTAACTACAGTTTAGCTCTAATCTAACTCATGCAGTTAGATAACTGATTTTGTTATACTGAACAAAAATATAAACGCAACAATTTCAAATATTTTACTGAGATACAGTTCATATAAGGAAATCAGTCAATTGAAATACATTTATTAGGCCGTAATCTATGGATTTCACATGACTGGGCAGGGGTGTAGCCATGTGTGGGCCTTGGAGGGCATAGAAGCCAGGCCCTGCCAATCAGAATATTTCTTTCCCCCACAAAAAGTATCTATTACAGACAGAAATACTCCTCAGCACAAATACTGCCAAATTCTCTCAAACGATGTTGGAGGGAAGCTTATGGTAGAGAAATGAACATTAAATTATCTGGCAACAGCTCTGGTGGACATTCAGCAGTCAGCATACCAATTGCACGCTCCCTCAAAACATGAGACATCTGTGGCATTGTGTTGTGTGACAAAACTGCACATTTTAAAGTGGCCTTTTATTGTCCCCAGCACAATTTCCCCTAGTGCAATGATCATGCTGTTTATTCAGCTTCTTGATATGCCACACCTGTCAGGTGGATGGATTATCTTGGAAAAGGAGAAATGCACACTAACAGGGATGAAAAAAAAATTGTGCACAACATTTGAGAGAAATAAGCTTTTTGCGAGTATGGAACATTTCTGGGATTTTTATTTCAGCTTATGAAACATGGGACCAACACTTTACATGTTGCATTTATATTTTTGTTCAGTGTAGTTTGTTTCTGTGACACATGCTCATTTGTATGACAGATGATCAGGTGGGCGTGTGACATAACGGTGGGTTGTGATTTGACGTGACATGGATTGGGCCGGTGTCAGCCTCGGTGTGTTTGGCTAATTGCAGTTGACCCCGCCCCCACCCTGTCGTGCCCAGGATAGTCAGTAGTCACACAGCAGAGAGAAGGAAACATAATGAATCTTAAAAGTAATGCACATTGATTAGCCAGGATTAATCAGAGGCCATTACGCTGATGGAGCGCACACTCTCACACACACCAGAGAAGATGACGTGAAAACCCCCTGTTTATTGTTCTCCCAAGCCTTTCCTTTTGCAGTTATTGGTTATGAGTGATGAGTATGTGGGTCACTGGGTGTGTGTACTACATGCGTCATTACTAGGGATGCACGATATATCGGTGAACATATCGGAATCGGTCAATATTAGCTCAAAATGGCAACATCGGTATCGGCCTGATGTCTAATTTAATGCCGATGTTAAAAACCGATGTCAAAGCTACCGTGCATACCTATATGACGTAATGACGCCACGTAAAATGTTGCGCTACACGTGCAACACAGCATTCCTAACCTAGCCCGCAATGTCTGCTGTGTGGATCGAGCAGTCGACGAGTCGAGCAGTCATTTGAAAGAGTATGAAAATTTCAGCAAGACAACTCAAAGGCGATATCCATTAAAGCCAAGATAATGGAATTCATTGCCCTTGACAATCAACTGTTCTCTGTCGTGGGTGATGTTGGCTTTCGCTGACTGGTCGAGCACCGGTACACATTACCAAGTGCGCTATTTTTCAGATGTTGCCCTACTGGAGTTATACAGTAATAGCGTCACTGCTATTAGCTTCACGACATACATACTATGGAACGCCGTTTGGGTCTTTGCGTGTCAAAAAAGAATCAGTAGCACTGTCAAAATAAACGAGCAAACATTGGCCACGAACGATGTGTTTACACAATACCACGTTGGTAATAAAGGGTTAGGGTTAGACCGCAACTTCTGGCAAAGCTAGATTTAGCTTGGTACCTAGCTAGCACCAATACAACCAGCCTGAAAACCACGACCAGTAGAAACTGCAGTCATTTTCATTATTCTTAGCAATGATTTAGGAATCCTTGTGAGTAAGTATTAGCTAGGTTGCCACTTGTTGTTCGCCTATTGAAATTGAACTTCCGTTCATGAAAATAAATAGCTAGCCAGCTACTTAACCCTGTTGCCATAAGCTAATGTTATAAGCAGCCAGCTACCTTCATCCGGCTAGTGAGGCTCGACCGGACCGGGTTATGTGTTGTGAAGCTAGCCACAATAAGGATTAGGCACAATAGTGGAATTTGCGGTTTCCCTTCAAAGTAAAAATAGGTCCGACCACCATTAATCAAATAGGAAATGTCTTATAAATTAGGGTTATTTTAGATGATTACACCTAGCTATATAGTTAGCTACTGAACCAGATTATGTCGTTTTGCTAAGTGGAAGAAATAGTGAGTGAAAGTATAGGTTTTGGTGATGTTTTACTGGTAATGGGGACATACGTAAACGCCGACAAAATAACTTGTTGGTCAGTGTGTGTGTGTAACTATTTAACTGCACTAGAATGATTAAAAGGCCGCTAAAAGAATGTATATCGGTATCGTTTTTTTTGGCAAGAACAATATCGGGTATCGGCAAAAAATGTCATATTTGTGCATCACTAGTCATTACTGTTATAAATGTGGCTGATGTCAGTGCCCTGTATCACTAACCCATGCAGTCCTCCTTCATTTGAATGTGACAGTGGCACACAGGAGTGTCTTGCTGTGTACACACAGGCTGTGTGTGTGTACACAGTGTGTGTGAGTAATGTGACAGGCTCAGGATAATGCCACCCCCAGCTCTCTCTCTACTCCCCTGTGGAGGTCCTGGGGGTGGGAGAGAGGGGAGCTATGGTCCCCTTTACAGCCTGGTACAGTTACCTAACAATCATTAGGTCATTAGCATGGAGACTGTATACTAAGTACATTGTAGAAAATACCTACTTGTAAAGCACAGGGAGTGAAGTACAGTGAGAAATATGTGATTAAGTCCAAGCTCAGACATCAGATCACAACCATCCTGGCAGTTAGTGGAAACCCAAAACCCAAAGAGTGGTGGGAGGGGGTCAGTGGTCACGGGAGCAGGTGCGGGAAGAGGGTGGCAGGTTAACCCAAAAGGTTAAGCAGAATCCCACTAGTGACCAGTCAGTGATCATCTCAGATGCACCTTGTAGTTAGAGAGGTGATTAGCAAGGGTTTCCAGGTAAGTAGCAGGGGTTTGAAGCAGAGTTAGTGGGAGTCCAGTGCACTGCTTTGAGGCAGGGCAAACCCAAAATGAGGGGGGGGGGGGGGGGGTTAGATAGGGGGGCAGCAGGCTAACCCGAGGGTCCCAGGAACGGGGTCTGAGGCAGTCTTACCTCTGGGGGGGCAAGGAGGGGAGGGGGTTCAGAGGGGACTCTGATAAGGCTCTCCGGCCACACATGAAAAGGCAATTCCATCTGCACAGAGTCAGAGAACGACAACAGAGACCGAGGAGAGGACGAAGGGAAAGAGAGAGGGAGGTAGGGAAGAGAGGGATACTATCTAAGCCATGAGACGTTTCAGGAGTCTAGATATATTCATAAGAATATATACAGCAGATACATATACTTCCCTATGTCAAACATAACTGTCCTACTAGCTCCAGAAACAACACACATAGCTATAGCATAGCCCCTTGTCCAAGATTACATCCCTATGTAGCCTATCTCTATGTGTTTGCCAGACAGTGTAACAGGCAGTGATGTGTGCATTAGCTGTGGTCATGGCCGCTTATTGACAGTCTGTCCTTCCATCTTACTGCAACTGCTGCTCTTTCAATCTCTGGCCAGCTCAGCACGGCAGAACAATGTAGGGTTGCTATGGCAACCCCCGGGAGGGGCAGGGGTGTTGGAGCATGGGGTGGGGAACCTGACCAGTAACATTGTGTTTGAGGGCGGTAATGGACACTGTGGGGGGCCCATGGATGTTGGTACTTTTTTCTACCAGTGTTTGACTCAAAGGAAAAAGTTCCCTGATCTCCTCAAAGATGTTCTAGAGATGCTTGTACACTCTCTCTCTGACACACACACACACACACACACACACACACACACACACACACACACACACACACACACACACACACACACACACACACACACACACACACACACACACACACACACACACACACACACACACACACACCTCTGCCTGAGAGGCATATTCAGCTGATCTAACTGCATTATTCAATGACCTCAGCAAGCGAGCGTAAGTCTTACAATCCTCCCTCCCTAGGCTCAGTGAGCTGCCATCCTAGCTCCTTGTACGTGGTCTGTACTCTATACTGTAATGGCTGCCAGTGTATTGTGGTGCAGCGGAAATTAATAGTGATCCATAACTCCACTGGCCTTTTCTGAGACTGATATCTGGCCTCAACTCCCCACCATCACAACTCAAATACTCTGTCTACACCAAATAAGGCCTATTAAATACTGTATCTATCTATATATTGTTCTGTGAGCTATTTTTGTATATCATTTCTGTATTTCCAGTCTTTCTCTAAATACATAGTGGTGTAACTGTTACTGTCCCCTGTTCTCTGACTGTAAGTCTTGTGACTGAACCCTTCATCACCACCACAAAAACCCAAACCTCAACATGTATATCCCCAAACCTCTCTGGCAGGGTTCCCTCCCTCATTGGTTGGTTGTGCTTGAAAATCTAACCAAGTTGGGCTCCGATTGGATGGTTATGGTGAAGAGAGGGCTATGGCCCGCCACTCAAGCGTGGAGACACAAGCTGGTGGTGAGTAGCGTCGTAGGGAGCCCCCGGGGCTATGGGCACGAGACCCCTCCATCTGCACAGGAGCTGACTGCTCTGTAATTTAGGGACTGTGTGGGGGATTGGGAAAGAGGAGAACTCGGAGGATACACAAAGGCTCCCTCATGATTGTGCGTGCGCGTGTGCATGTGTGCGTGTGTGTGTGTGTGTAAATCTCACTGAGTATACACAATGTTCTTGCTAATGGGAGCATTTGCGTGTACAGTATGGGTGTGTGTGTCTATGAGGGGCCCCACATGAGAGCAATTGTGTGTATGGCATGTGGGTGTATGCATATGTGTGTGTATACAGTTTCTGTCTCTCTCAGGACAAACATAGGCTCCCTCATGAGGCGCGGGGACAGAGAGAGGGCAGATCCAAACATTAATTAGAGCAAATAACTAGACAACAGAGAACCACGGTGTATCCTTTCCTCCCTAATGCGCAACTATTACAGAGATACATAGCTAATGGATCCGTGTGTGTGTGTGTGTGTGTGTGTGTGTGTGTGTGTGTGTGTGTGTGTGTGTGTGTGTGTGTGTGTGTGTGTGTGTGTGTGTGTGTGTGTGTGTGTGTGTGTGTGTAGAGTACGCTATTGGGTTGATATACTGAAGTCACTCTGTGTCTCAGTGATTTATGCTCACCCCATCTTCCTCCACTCCACTGACCCATATCGACCAGTGTGTTCCTGTGTTTGTGTGAGTGTGTCTGTTTGTATGAATCACTGACCATAGACTACGGTGTTATCTCATTAATTTCACTGTCTCCTTCGCCACATACAGTATATGGTCTGTGGTTCTAGATGCTAATAATAGAGGCAATTCTGATCCAAGAACAGTTTCAATATTGGGCTCATAATGGCTGAGATTAAACCTATAATAGGAGAGGCGATCTGAAATGAGTTAGGGTCCAAAAGCTACTTGGTGACACAGCACCTCAGCTAAGGATCAATGTCCAAACACAACACCACGCTGAATCCTACAATAAGAAGACAGGATGCTGGTGATGGTCCGGCCCACTGGCCAATGGCGGCCCTTTCTTACCTTCTGTTTCCTCTTCTCTTTCCTCTTGTCCTCCGTGTCCTGCAGCATCTTCTCTCTCCACAGGTCAAAGAAGTAGGAGGGGTTTGTGTAGAACTTCAGCCCCTCCTTACCATCATCCCTGTAGGAGCAGTAGGAAACCAGAGTTACCCCTAGACACTGATTTAAGGTCAGTTTTGCTGATCCTAGATCTGCTACTCAGAGCGTTGCAAACCAGCGATGGCTGATGAGGGTCAAATTTGACCTCTCTCTTTTTATCTTTTCATTTGTCTTTTTTATTTCATCCTATCTTCACCCTTAACCAGGAATAATCCAAATAGAAGGAGGAAATTATCACTTCAAAACCCCTGTGATGAAAAAAAACACATGCCACCCTCATGCACACATTTGTCCATCATATCATATCACATCAACATAGGAATGCGATGTGCCCAAGATGCACAAATAGCCACGTTGACTCTTCTCTCCTTCTCTTACACATTCTAGTCAGTGACACCACCAAAAGGTGCTGAACTAATTGCCATAGATTCTGCCATAACATCATACTTGTTTCTCCGTTAACCCCCTGAGTCACCTACAGAGTTTAGAGGGTTACATAACCCATAATGCACCTCTTCTTCCTCGCTACCATGTGGAGTGTTCGGTGACGAAAGGGAATGATTGTGAGAGAGGGGAAGAGGAAACATGAAAAGAAAGAACATCACAAGGAGATGAGGAAGTTTAATGATATGCAACAACATGGGGAAGGATGTCAGGAGTGTGACAGAGTGGTAGGGTGTGTGTGTTGGAGTATGTAAGTGTATCATGTGTATCTTGTGTGTGTGTGTGTGTGTGTGCGTGAGAGAGAGAGAAATGCTGTTCCGACTGAGTACTATGTGTGTTTATATTGTGAGTGTGAGTGTGTGTGTGTGACAGGCCAGCAGCAGCTGGATCTGAAGAATAACAGCCTGAGATATAGCAGACAGCCCCCTGGTGAGAAGTTCAGGAGTGAAAGAGAAAGAAAATAAGAAAGGGGGGGCATGGAGGGAAAGAGAGGACAGAAACTCAAAAAGTGGTCCAGGAGTCCTTCAGAAGTCATCAGAGTCAGAAGTACTGAGACACAGAGGGGTCAGAGAGCATGCTGGGTAGAGGTGTCTGTCTGTATGCAGTCCCATAGCGGCAGGTAGCCTAGTGGCTAGAGCATTGGGCCAGTAACCAAAAGGTTGCTGGATCAAATCCTGAGCTGACAAGGTAAAAATTTGTTGTTATGCCCCTGAACAAGTTAACCCACTGTTCCCCGGTAGGCCTTCATTGTAAATAAGAATTTGTTCTTAACTGACTTGCCTAGTTAAATAAAGGTTAAATAAAAATAAAAAATTGCGATATCTACAGCTGCTTCTCAGCATAGACTAGCTCAACAGCCAACATCTGTCCTAGAGAAGACAGACACTGAGCCATACAGCTATTAAACCCACACTATTAAACTGAGAACCCAGACAAATAAAAGGCCCTGGACCACTTGCTGTGGTTTCATTATGGATTATTTATCTCCAGCTGGCTCTCTGAATTCAATTCAATTTAATGGGCTTTAATGGCATGGGAAACATATGTTTACATTGCCAAAGCAAGTGAAATAGATCATTAACAAAAGTGAAATAACAATACATAATTAACAGTAAACATTACACTCACAAAAGTTCCAAAAGAATAAAGACATTTCAAATGTCATATTATGTCTATATACAGTGTTGTATTGATTAACCTGTTGGGGATGGGGGCGCTGTTTAGACTATTTATGCTAATGTGGCTAATTTTTTAAACGGCTTCCCACAAAATCCTTGATCGTACAATATGCATATTATTATTATTATTGGATAGAAAACAGTCTATAGTTTCTATAGGAGTTGAAATTTTGTCTCTAAGTGGAACAGAGCCCATTCTACAGCAATTTCCCTGACATGGAGTCAGATTTGAGAAACGTTGGCCACTTTTCTGAAGTCATTTAAACGGGCACTGTCGTTGCTATGACTATACGGACACTTCTTACGTCTTCCCCTGGATGCCTTTACGTGATGACGATTCCAACGGGCTCGATTGCTCGTTCACAGGCCCTACAAATGAAAAAAACCTTTAGCTAGCAAGTCTTTTCTTGCTGCGTAACGCGCGTGGAAGACACCGACCCTCTCCTGTTCCAAGCGTTAGTTTAGCCTGTTATATTTCTCCGGTCATCTTTTCACTCGTTATAGGAGTTACAAACATCACAAAGTAGTTAATTTAAAGCGTTTTATAGCAATTTATATCCGTTTAGTGCGATTTTGGGACATTTATTTTTGCAACGATGTGAAAAGTTGGTCACGCTTTTCAGTTCATCCCGAACGTAGTTGACATTTCCACATGGCAAGAGGACAGCTTTCCACCAAAAGACGATTTCTCCCAAGAAAGGATCCTTTGCCCAAGATACTGATGGAAGAACAGCTCAAGGTAGGACATTTTTATTATGATAAATCGTGTTTCTGTCGAAACATTTTAGTGGCTTAGGATGCCATGTTTTTTGACGTAGCTTCGCTTGGCGCAAACTGTATTGAAAAGTAAGGATAAATTAAAAAATGTAATAACGCAATTGTATTAAGAATTAAATTGTCTATCAATCCCTGTCCACCCTATATTTTTTAGTCACGTTTATGAGTATTTATGTATAAGAGTAGATCACTGTCTAAGTGGCGCAAGGACGTTTTCTTTACCAGCTTGTCTACATTTCACATTGTCTAACCATGATTTTGGTGGCTAAATATAAACATTTTCGATCAAACTGTATATGCATGTTGTAATGTGATGTTACAGGAGTGTCATCGGAAGAATTCTGAGAAGGTTAGTGAAAAAATTAATATCTTTTGGCGATGTTGACTTTTATCGCTCACTTTGGCTAGAATCAATGCTGGGCTGCTAATTGCTATGTGCTAAGCTAATATAACGATTTATTGTGTTTTCGCTGTAAGACACTTAGAAAATCTGAAATATTGTCTGTATTCACAGGATCTGTGTCTTTCGATTCGTGTATGCTGTGTATTTTTACGAAATGTTTGATGATTAGTAGTTAGGTAAACACGTTGCTCATTGTAATTATTCTAGTCCATTTGTGATGGTGGGTGCAATTGTAAACTATGCCATATACCTGAAATATGCACTTTTTTCTAACAAAACCTATCCCATACCATAAATATGTTATCAGACTGTCATCTAATGAGTTTTTTTGTTGGTTAGGGGCTATAAATATCTTAGTTTAGCCGAATTGGTGATGGCTACTGGTGTTGGTGGACAAATAAAAGATGGTGGAATATGCTAATGTGTTTTTTAGGTAATAGATGTACATCTTTACATATTGTGTCTTCCCTGTAAAACATTTTAAAAATCGGAAATGTTGACTGGATTCATAAGATCTGTGTCTTTCATTAGCTGTATTGGACTTTAATGTGTGAAAGTTAAATATTTTAAAAAAATATTTTTTTTGAATTTCGCGGCACTGGTTTTTCAGTGGGGGGGGGGGGGGAGTGCCGCTAGCGCCACGCTGATCCTAGACAGGTTAATAAATAGTTAAAGTACAAAAGGGAAAATAAATAAACATAAATAGAGATTGTGTTTACAATGGTGTTTGTTCTGTACTGGTTGCCCTTTTCTTGTGACAACAGGTCACAAATCTTGCTGCTGTGATGGCACACTGTGGTATTTCACCCAATAGATATGGGAGTTTATCAAAATTGGATTTGTTTTTTCAAATTCTTTGTGGGTCTGTGTAATCTGAGGGAAATATGTGTCTCTAATATGATTATACACTTGGCAGGAGGTTAGGAAGTGCAGCTCGGGGGCGAAGCTAGCATGTTGGAGTGAACGGCTGTGTGTGAGAGAGGCTCCTGCAACTTTTTTTGCGAAACAATCTAACTTAATCTACTTTATGACACTTTTTACAACAAACGTCTCTTTCTAATAAAATATTGTAACTTTCTATGTGAAAATGCTGAGTGATAAGGGACCAAAGGACAACAAATCCACATCGGAGGCCTACTCCCCAACAAACAACGAGACAGACATGGCGGAAGGCACAGGTAACAACGTGACACTTTCAGAACTTACCCGGGCTCTGGGAGTACTACGTGTTGCTATAGCTGAGGGTTTTCAAGGCTACTTTTGCTGAACTGGACACCAAAATCGAGAGCACCATTCGAACGGTTGCTTCGCAGGGCCAGAGTATTGTGGACCTTGAAGAAAGCTTCTGAATTCAACGCTGGTAGGATTGACGAGTTAGAGAAGCTATGCACGTCCTTGCAGGATAGTGTGCAGAGGCTTTCTGGAGGGCCGATCCAGACGTCATAACCTTCGCGTTGTTGGTCTGGCAGAGGGGGTGGAGGCGGGGTGGAGGCGGGCTCTCGCCCCACCGACTTCTTCGCCAAGCTATTGAGGGATGCAATGAGATCGGATGTTTTGGCTTCAGATCCCCAGCTGGACCGTGCACATCGCGCCCTTGTCCCAGTGCCTGGACCGGGCCAACGTCCTCGCCCAGTAACTGTTGTCACAGTCACAGTTTCAAGACCAAGGATCTTATCCTGCACAAGGCTCGAATGAGGGGTAACCTGTTACATAAAGAGCACCCCTTCCGTGCCTATGAGGATTATGCGCCCGCTGTGGCAAAGCACCGCGGCGACTACAGAGATGTCATGACCAAACTCTACAAACTCCATCTTCGCCCAGCCTTGCAAGACTCAGAATTACCCCTCCTTCCGGTGAGAAGATTTGTCTCTCCTCGGTTTTGGACGCAGAGAAGTATATCTGGGAATATACACCAATCCCCCGTACGGGTTAGAGTGCCTTGTCATTGTGTGTTAGGGTCTGCTCATGGACTCGAATCCATACTATACCATAACGGGAGAAACCTTATTAAACTGTCTCAGCAAGGGCTACCGAACATGTAAGACGCTGAGCCGACCAATGGAGGGCGGTCAGAGCTCTTATTTAACGTTAATTTCACTTTCATTCCGACTAGACGACTGACCTGTCGTTGGAGTTCAGAGCGATGCCTGTTTGGGTGGCCTTCCAGGTTTGATCATTGACACTTTTGGATGGATATACTTATATTCCCCCATTTCAGTTTTGTTTCGTTATTTATTTGTCAATTCTTACATTATTCTTATTACCATACCATATATTTAGTGCTTGCAGGGGACTGGGGGTGATGGTTGGGGAGGGGCAGGTACCTGGATAGCGAGTTAATGTTTTGTACCGTTAAGATGCTAATTGAACACTTTACTCACGGGAGCCTCCTCAGTTCATATGTTAGTAGAAGTTCTAGGATTGTGAGAGGTGAACGTATAGTTGGGATTTTATTTTTGTTTTACCTCTTGTTCGAGGTCGCGCCGTGCATTTTTGGCATCGGCCAGACAATGTGTTTATTATTTTTATTTTTCAATTTTTTTCTCTCCTATTTGTGTATGCCTGTTAAAGATGGGTTGATGGGGGGGTAAATGTTGGGGAAAGTAGGGGGACAGGGTGGAGAGTAAAGGTGCTTGCCGGGGGGGAGGGGTTGGTTGGATACTGCTCGGGTGTATGTGCTACATATGTTGATCGTGATGGCTTGGTGCGCTTTCTTACCTTTTTATTGAGTTACATGTTATGCAGGCCACCATAGGAACTACAAATGAGAGGAGGGCGGGACTTACATTCACTTCCTGGAATGTCAAGGGTTTAAACGAACCAATTAACTTCTACCGCCTTAGAAACCCGGATCCGGGAGCACCCCCCACCACCCCCACCAGTAAAAAAGCTGACTAGCATAGCGTCACAAGTAAATACTAGCATCTAAATATCATTCAATCACAAGTCCAAGACACCAGATGAAAGATACAATTCTTGTGAATCCAGGAATCATTTCTGATTTTTAAATGTTTTACAGGGAAGACACAATATGTAAATCTATTAGCTAACCACGTTAGCAAAAGACACCATTTTTCTTTGTCCACCATTTTTTTCTCTCCACCAGTAGCTATCACCAATTCGACCAAATAAAGATATTGATAGCCACTAACTAAGAAAAAACCTCATCAGATGACAGTCTGATAACATATTTATTGTATAGCATAGGTTTTGTTAGAAAAATTTGCATATTTCAGGTAGAAATCATAGTTTACATTTGCACCCACCATCACAACTCGACTAGAATAAATACAGAGAGCAACGTGTATTACCTAATTACTAATCATAAAACATTTCTTAAAAATACACAGCGTACAGTAATTGAAAGACACAGATCTTGTGAATCCAGACAATATTTCAGATTTTCTAAGTGTCTTACAGCGAAAACACAATAAATCGTTCTATTAGCATACCACATGTGCAAACATTACCCCAGCATTGATTCAAGGCAAAAAGAGCGATAGCATTATCACCACCAAAATATATTAATTGTTTCACTAACCTTCTCAGAAGTCTTCCGATGATACTCCTGTAACATCATATTACAACATACATATAGAGTTTGTTCGAAAATGTGCATATTTAGCCACAAAAAAACGTGGTTATACAATGAGAATAGTAGCCAAACTGGCCAGAAAATGTCGGGCGCCATCTTGGACAGTGATCTAGTCTAATGAATAAATAATCATAAACTTGACTAAAAAATACAGGGTGGACAGCAATTGAAAGACAAATTAGTTCTTAATGCAATCGCTGAATTACAGTTTTTAAATTATCCTTACTGTGCAATACAGGGTGCGCCAAAGCGAAGCTACCCCAAAGAAAATGGCGGCATATGCGTTTAACATTTTTCAACAGAACAACGATTTATCATCATAAATAGTTCTTACTATTAGCTGAACTTCCATCAGAATCTTGGGCAATGTATCCTTTCTCCGGTCTAATCGTCTTTTGGTCGAAAGATGTCCTCTTGTCCTGTCGAAATGGCCACTAACGTTCGGCATGTACTGGAAAAGTGTCCAACTATTGGAAGTGCGACACAAAGAAATGCCAGAAAATCGCACTAAACGGATATAAATTGCTATAAAACGGTTTAAATTAACTACCTTATGATGTCTTTAACACCTATAACGAATAAAAATATGACCGGGGGTATAGAAGTGGCTAAACCAAAGCTTGGAAGGAGGCCAGTCCGACGACCACTCTGCGTCGAGCGCACGGCTGAAAAGAAAGGTACTTCCGTATCTTGGTCTTTTATAAAGTCCCAGATTGCGCAATCGACCCCATTCAAATTGTCACCACTTACTGACATCTAGAGGAAGGCGTAGGCAGTGTTTGTAGCCCCACAGCATTCACAGGGACTTATAAACTGACCTGGAAGCAGGGGCCAAGATTTCTGAAATCTCACTCCCTGGCAGGAAAAGTGCTGTAGAATGAGTTCTGTTTCACTCAGAGACATAATTCCAACGGTTTTAGAAACTAGAGAGTGTTTTCTATCCAATAATAATAATAATATGCATATTGTACGAGCAAGAATTGAGTGCTAGGCAGTTTAATTTGGCAACGTCAAGAAAAAAAAGTGCTAACAGCACCCCCTATTGACAAAAGGTTGAGGCAACGTCCTAGCCCACTTGAAAGCACTATTGTCTGATATTATATTTTTTCAAGAAACCCATCTGAAAAACAATTCTCATGGCACACTTAAATGTAGGTGGGTGGGGCAAGTGTATCGCTCTAACTTATCTGCCAAAACGAGAGGCACAGCAATTCTGGTACGGAAAGGTATTCCCTTTGTACATAAAACCACTATTGCGGATAAAGAGGGTTGTTATGTGATCGTAATAGGAGAGATCCACTATACTTCTGTATCTCTACTAAATATCTATGGGCCAAACATTGATAAGCCCTCTTTTTTCAAAAGAGTCCTTGCCCTGATTCCAGATATCTCCGATACTAACCTGGTCATTGGAGGGGACCTTAACTGTGTGCTAGACCAATATTTGGATAGATCCTCTACCCGGCAAACCCCTACCTCCTAATCAAGCGAATTCTTGAATACATACATAAGAAATTCTAACTTATTTGATATATGGAGGATCACTAACCCTACGGGTAGGGAATAATCCTTTTACTCTCATGTTCACAATGTTTATACTCGAATTGACTACTTTTTGGTTGATGCAAAATTACTCCCCTATACCTGTAATGTGAGGTATCATGATATTATAATCTCGGACCACAGTCCACTCACCTCCCTGAGATTGGGTGACATTGTACCAAACGAGAGGTTCTGGAGGTTGAATCCTCAGCTCCTCACAAGAACCAACATTCTGTGAACATCTTAAAGACCAAATTACATTTTTCTTTGATACCAACGACAACACAGAGACTACGCCAGCATTATTGTGGGAAACACTGAAGGCTAATTTGAGAGGCTGTATCATCTCCTATCAGACTGCCAGGAGTAGGCAAAACAGGGGAAAATTGGTAGAACTGGAGGGACAAATTCACTTACTGGATAGGGAGAATGCTCGCCATCCATCTATGGAGAAACATAAAAAAAATAACCTCTTTAAAATTTGAATATAATCAGATTCACTCAGCTAAAATTGCTAAATCTTTTCTCTATGCCAAGCAAAAATATTTTGAGTTTGGTGACAAATCACACAAATTACTCGCCAGACAACTTCGAAAAAATGTGAGTGACCGAATGATTCACAAAGTTAAATCTACATCTGGGGAATTACTCTCTTCCCCCAAAGACATCAATGACAGATTCCGTCAGTTTTATGAGACTCTATATACATCTAAAGCATATCCTAACCCCTTAGTTATGCAAAACTAATTGGAGTATTGTAATCTTCCTGCCCTGAACCAGGAAGATTCCAACTTCCTGAATAAGGAAATATCTCTTGAAGAAATTCGAGAAACAATTAAATCTCTAAAGAGTGGCAAGACCCCGGGCCCAGATGGATACCCTGGTGAATTCTATAAAACATTCAGCAACATGCTCTCTCCCTACCTGCACAAAATGTTGGTTCAGGCCAATGAGGATGGAGCTCTCCCACCTACTTTGGATGAGGCGTTCATTACAGTTATACATAAGGGTAAAGATCCGGAAGAGGTAGGGTCATACAGACCAATATCTCTCCTTAATACAGACCAAAAGATTTTAGCAAAAACTCTGGCTAACAGGCTTAGCACTTGAATTGGCATATTGGTCCATTCGGACCAGACCGGCTTTATCCCTAACAGAAACTCATTCTTCAATCTCAGGCGCCTCTTCAACATTATGTATTCTCAGAGGTTACCTAACGTGGACCTTGCAGTTGTATCTCTTGGCGGCGAAAAGGCCTTTGACCAAGTTGAGCGGTCCTATCTATTCAAGGTCCTGCAGAAATGTATATTGGAGATGGGTTCATAAATTGGATCCAGCTTTTATATAGGAACCCCTATGCGAGAATACTCACTAACCAATCATTGTCGCCCCGATTGAACCTTTATAGAGGGAGAAGGCAGGGTTGTGCGCTGTCGCCTATGCTCTTCGCCCTAAATATCGAACCTCTCACTCAGGCGATCAGATCTCATGCAGCAATACATGCCAATAATACTAAAGATACTCTAAATAAGATTTCCCTATACGCAGATGACATTCTCCTCTATGTAACAGAACCCCAAGCTAGTATCCCAGCTATTCTTGATGTGATTCATTTGTTTGGTACCTTCTCAGGATACAGAATAAATTGGAACAAGAGTGAATTAATGCCCATACAGTTGCAAAACACCTCTTGGCTAGAACATCTTACAGTTAAGTTATCTTCAGAAAAATGTACCTACCTAGGAATTGTAGTTACCAAACAATACTCCTCACTATTTAAAGAGAATTTCGCCTCTCTGATGCAAAAACTCAGGCAAATATCAAATTTTGGAGAACTCTCCCAATTTCTCTGCTCGGAAGAATTAATGCCATTAAAATGGTCTTCTCCCACAAATGCTCTACCTAAACCAGAACATCCTTTCATAAACAACTGGACTCAATTATCAATCCTTTCATCTGGGATTATAAAACACACAGGATAGGTAAAAAAAACACCTCTGTAAATCCAGATGGAAGGAGGATTGTCTCCTACTTTTGGCCCGCTAGCGGCCTACTATTGGGCCGCTAACCTCCGCGCTGTTACGTTTTTGCTGGATGACGCACTTCCATCATCCAGCTGGCTTAGTATGGAGCATGAGGAGTGTCACCCCTTCTCTATTGGCGCTGTGATTTTGTCGCCTGTCAATCTGGAGATATCACTTTATCGTAACAATCCTATTATACATAGCACAGTCTGAATCTGGAAGCAAATTAAAGTCCACTTTGATCTTAGATCAATATCATTCATGCTCCCTGTTGCCAGGATTCCCTCCTTTGCCCCCTCTAACCTTGATAACACCTTTGAGCGATGGGGAGAGCTAGGGATAAGTACCTTAGGGGATCTATATATAGAAGGGACCTTTGCCTCCTTTGAGTTGCTGAGGGAAAGTTATAATCTTCCCAGAAGTAACTTTTTCAGATACCTACAAATTAGAGACTATGTTAGAAAACACCTCCCAACATTTGGGAATGCTAAACCTTCCATGTTTGACGGATGCATAAAAATATTCCCCACCTCAGACAAACTGATATCTTGTCTATATGATGCTTTCCAATCTGTTAGCATACCTTCTACAGATGCCATTAACCTCTCTAGGGTATGTGGGACGCTACCGTCCCACCTGGCCAACATCCGGTGAAATTGCAGAGCGCCAAATTCAAAAACAGAAATACTCATAATAAAAATTCATAAAACATACAAGTGTTATACATCGCCTTAAAGATTAACTTCTTGTTAATCCAAACGTTGTGTCAGATTTCATAAAGACTTTACGGTGAAAGCATACCATGAGATTATCTGAGGACAGCGCCCAGCACACAAAACATTACAAACAGTTACCAGCCAAGTAGAGGAGTAACAAAAGTCAGAAATAGCGATAAAATTAATAACTTACCTTTGACTTACCTATGGTTGCACTCACAAGACTCCCAGTTACACAATAAATGTTTGTTTTGTTCGATAAAGTCCCTCTTTATATCCAAAAACCTCAGTTTTGTTGGCGCGTTTTGTTCAGTAATCCATTGGCTCAAAGGCAGTCACAACAGGCAGACAAAAAAATCCGAAAAGTATCAGTAAAGTTCGTAGAAACTTGTCAAACGATGTTTATAATCAATCCTTAGGTTGTTTTTATTCATAATAATCAATAATATTTCAACCGGACAATAGCTTCGTCAATATAAAAGAAAAACAAGAAAGGCGCGCTCTCGGACTTGCGCAGCAAACAGCTCTGGGATTTCCCAGGGTCCACTCACTCAGAGTGGTCTTACTCCCTAATTTTTCCGAATACAAGCCTGAAACTATTTCTAAAGACTGTTGACATCGAGTGGAAGCCATAGGAAGTGCAATCTGAGCCCAGGTCTTCACCTGCCATATCAGTTCTGTTATCCTCACAGACATTATTTTAACAGTTTTGGAAACTTTAGAGTGTTTCCCATCCAAATATCCAAATTATATTAATTATATGCATATCCTAGCTTCTGGGGCTGAGTAACAGGTAGTTTACAGTTTACGCTTTTCATCCGGATGTCAAAATACTGCCCCCTACCCCAGAGAGGTTTTAAGGCAAAATGGGAGGAAGAACTAGGGACTGACATTTCTGTGGCAGACTGGGAAGATAGCTTGGAGTATATCCCCACCTGCTCCATTAACTCCAGACATCGTCTCATACAATTCAAGGTATTACACAGATTACACTATTCCAAAACTAAACAGGCATAGGATATTTCCTGATACATCCCCTTGTGTGATAAATGTCAGGCTGCGCAGGGTACACTACTCCACTGCTTTGCCCTATGCTCTAGCTTGTATGGTTACTGGTGTGGAATTTTTAGTATCCTCTCTGAAGTTCTGGAGACTTCAATAGACCCAGACCCGCTTCTGCTAATCCTGGGAGTGTCTGATTCCCTAAACGGATTAACCAACCCCTCAAAACAACTCATCTCTTACAATCTCATTTCCGCAAAAAAATGAATCTTGTTGTTTTGGAAAAGGAAGGAAGCACCCTCTACCAAATTATGTCTTAGCGAATTGGCAAACACTGTACACTTAGAAATAATTAGATATATTCTGAATAAGAAATTATCAACATTTGATCAAATCTGGCAGCCTTTCCTCTCTTACTTGGACCAATCGGCGCTATGAATTTGTACATTTTAACGCACTCTCAATTGTAATATTTTAATCTACCTTTGGGCAGCATGTGCTTGCCCCACCACCCGAGCAGTTGGGAGGGGAATAGGGGGGAATAAGGGGGGGGGGGGGGGTGACATCTCCCCTCTTTCTTTCTACCTGTCCTGGTTCTGTATGTCTTGTTTTGTAATATTTTTTTGTACCCAGAACTCTGGGTCTTGTTGTTTCTGTCTGCTCTTTTATGTTTAGATAAGAATCGCATACTTGTCTTTTATACCTATACATCATTCTTGTGTGTGTTCAATAAAAAATATTTGAATAAGGAAGTGCAGCTCAGTTTCCACCTCATTTTGTGGGCAGTGTGCACATAGCCTGTTTTCTCTTAAGAGCCAGGTCTGCCTTCGGTGGCCTTTCTCAGACTACAATACTATGTAGTCTGTACATAGTAAAATATTTCCTTAATTTTGAGTAAGTCACAGCGGTCAGGTATTCTGCCACTGTGTACTCTCTGTTTAGGGCCAAATAGCATTCTAGTTTGCTCTGTTTTTTTGTAAATTCTTTACAATGTGTCAAGTAATAATCTTTTTGTTTTCTCATGATTTGGTTGGGTCTAATTGTGTTGCTGTCCTGTGGCTCTGTGGGGTCTCTTTGTGTTTGTGAACAGAGCCCCAGCTTGCTTAGGGGACTCTTCTCCAGATTAATTTCTCTGTAGGTGATGGCTTTGTTATGGAAGGTTTGGGAATCACTTCCTTTTAGGTGGTTGTAGAATATAATAGCTATTTTCTGGATTTTGATAATTAGCGGGTATTGGCCTAATTCTGCTCTGCTCTGTATGCATTATTTTGTGTTTTACGCTGTAAACGAATTCTGCATGCAGAGTCTCAATTTGTTGTTTGTCCCATTTTGTGAATTCTCGTTTGGTGAGCGGACCCCAGACCTCACAAGCATAAATGGCAATGTGTTCTATTTTTAGCCAGATCCTAATTGGTATGTCAAATGTAAATGTTCCTAGGTGTCGCTGTAGGCCCTCCTTGGTTGGGGACAGAAGCACCAGATCATCAGCAAATAGACATTTGACTTCAGATTCTTGGAGGGTGAGGCCGGGTGCTGCAGACTGTTCTAGTTCCCTCGCCAATTCGTGATATATATGTTGAAGAGGGTGGGGCTTAAGGTGCATCCCTGTCACACCGCCTGGCCCTGTGAAAAGAAATGTGTTTTTTTTGCCAATTTTCACCGTGTACATGGATTTTATAATGTTGTATGTTTTTCCACCAACACCACTTTCAATCAATTTGTATAGCAGACCCTCATGCCAAATTGAGTCGAAAGCTTTGGTATGCAGAAGGGGCATTGGTCTGAAATGGGGGGGGCTATATGGGTGTGGCCAGGATTTGCTTGGGGTGGTCTTAGCTGGTTGGGGTGTGGCTGGTGATGCTGTGGTCTGGGTGTAGGTCCTCTTGGCGTGGGTTCTCTCGGTGCAGGTCCTTCGAGACGGGACTTGCATGTCTGGGAGGGTCACCAGCTGGTTTGGGTGGGGTGTCCGTTGCTCTGTTGCTCCTGTGTGAGGTGCTGGGGCTACGGTTAAGGGTGACATCCTTCAGGGTCCTGGCAAAAGTTGGGATTGCTGCCTTGTAGAGATGGACCTGGTCGTAAAGGCTGTTCAAGTCCAGGGTGGAGTGGTGGTCCAGGTATGCATTAGGTTTTGAGGCACAGTCTCGTGAAATGCTTGCATTCACCCACTGTATGGTGGCAGGGTGAACATATTTTTGTGGAAGCAGGGTGGAGATAACCACTTGTGTGTGGGGGAAAGTGGAAGAAGCTTTTTCAATCACTCCCTTGAGTGCTGTTGCCACCCTTACCTGCTGGGCCCTCAGGTCATTTGTGCCCGTGTGAATTATAATGTGGCTGGGGGACACTAGTCTGTCCTTTGACAACAGCACCAGGGCATGCCTATTGTTTAGGAACCAGAGTTTGGAAAAAGTCCATCCTCTCGAATGTATTACCATTTGAGTCAACGAGGAGCACAATCTCTGGCTTTTGTGTGTCTTCAGTAGATGTGGGGGGGTTGTCAGTAGGGCTATCGGGGGAGCTGACAGGAGGGCTGTTAGGAGGGGGTGGGGTCTGTTGGGTTGGTGGGTCCTGTGTTGTCTGACCCATTGTGGTGTTGAGGATGTGGTCCGGGTCTGAGGTGGGCTATTCTGCTGACTTTTCTGGGGGAAGTGTCCTGCTCTCTTTCACACCTTCAGCTTTCTGATCTTGTCCTTCAGTGCCATGTGTGCCTCTAAGTTCTCTCACCTCAGTCCGTAAAGCAGCCAGCTCTCTCAGACAGCCGTCCAGCTCCACCTTCTGCCCTCTGGGGGGGGTTGTTGTTGTGCTGGTCTGTTTGGTGGGCTTGTTCTGTCTGGATTGTGTGGATTAGCTCTCTAAGGAGATGGAGGAGCAGTGCAGTTGTGCGACCTGGGTGTGTTCAGTGCTGTGGGGGTGACCATACTCATCTACAGGACAGTTTGAAGAGGTGTGTGATCAGACTCACTCAGGATGGGGGAGTCATCCCAGAGAGAGATCTTTTCCTGCAGTGCTCTCTCTTTGATCCCATAAAAGTCCTGCTGGAACTGCATGAGGATGCCCTGCACCATTACTATCCCAGACTTGTACACGTTGACAGAGGCTGGTTCAATTTCCTCAATGTCTACTATTCTGAGTTTCCACCCTGGGCCAATACCCTCTCTCTTGACATAGGGGTAGTGTGCTCTTATAGCACTGTCCCATGCCAGGGAACGGTCTGCGTGGAAAATTAAGTTGCTTATGTTCCCCTCTTTGTAACAGTCAGCAAATCGTGTCTCTGGATTGTCCTTGAGGAGTTTTTTCTGTACTTATCCTTGCAGGATTATTTTTTATATCTATTGGGATCTGTATTGTAATGACCTCTGGACAGGGACAAGCCATGGGGCTTCAAAGGCCAATGCATTTGGGTGGGGGGGGGGGGGGGGCTGTGAAACTCTCCTGCCATTGTTGGGCTCAAGAGTTTTCACACATCTGACTTCACACTTCAGTGCTAATTGAAGGTGCCTGTTCTGTCCTAGCATCTTGGTAGCTTAGTATACTTATTTACTTAGCTTTATGTAACAAAATTACTTTGAGATGATTGTATTTTAGTTTTTGGCTTCAGAAGTAGCTTCAGACTGAACATTACTCAGTGTTGTGTTGGATGGTATTTCCAGGTTCCGCTGTGTTTCTTCTGCAGGTTTTGGTTTGTTAGAAGTTTTTTCTTGATGGTGGTTGTAGTATCGTCCATTAGGGTAATTTTGTCCAAAATCAAGATTTTAGGTATGGAATTTGGATTTGGATTGAAGGTTTTGATTCACATGTCTACAGGGGAGTGTACACACAAGCGCACGCACATACACACAAACTGAGAGCCAAGTAAGCAATCATGCACACCAACAGTATAAAGATATAAAGTATTTTCCCTCTCAGGTCAAAGCTGCTATTAGCCTGGTAGTATTTGCTTGGTTTGATCAATAACGCAGTGGTTGCATCAGTAGTGTTATCACACACAGACACACAGACTAACATTCTAACCAATGGGGCGTGGTTTTGAAGAGGTTCTTTACCAATGACATCATGGTATGTTTATGGGCTGTTCAGGTGCTGACTAATAAGGTGTCAGGTTGCAATAACATTACCCAATCTGGAGGGAGGTTGCTGTGATGCTCACCTGTAGGGTGTGAGGATGTTGAGGGGTGGTGGCTGCTCGCAGAGGTCAAATGTCTCCTGCAGGGGGATGGGCAGCGACTGGCGGGAAAACAGCTGCTGGTCCTGGATGGTGGAGCTCCTAAATGCCTTCCTCATAGTAATGTCCTGGAGAGATACTGGTGAGAAGGAAAGAAAGAGAGAGAGGTAGTCATGCAGAAGAACAGCTCCTGACTTTTTGGTTGTTAAAGGTGAGATGAACACGATGAAATTAGAAAAACATATATAAGTAATCAAATTGTACAACTGAAGACCTTCACAAGAGGAAAAGATTGATCGTGTGAGTTAAAAGAGCGATCTTAAAGTGGAACTGACAGCATTTTAGCAACATTAACTTAAATCTGATTACAATCTGTTCATATACTGTACACCCCCAGGAATAATATGACACTTTTAAAAAATTCTGACAAGTGAGCACTTGTTTGAGAATTACGTATACTAAGGCATTTGTGAAACTTCTACAGCAATATAAAGTGGGAAAGCAGCTGTGCGTTTGGTCAATTAATAGACACTGCAGGAAATAAAACCTAATAGAAACATCTTTACAGTCCTATCGATCAAACAACGATGGAAAGCTAAGGCTATCTGTTCCCTTACAAAAACGCTTTTGTTGCTACAAACATCCTGCAAGTTTGTGGCAAATTTTCTGCAAACTAAATAGTGTGCCACAAAATGTTGCCAGAAGTTTGAAAATGTTTTGTCATGAGTGGTGAATCTGCGGCAAACCAACAATAATATTTATTGCCACCAGTGGCAAACAGTTTACCAGAAACCGTTTCTGGTGAACACATGAGTTCCAAGACCAGTAATTCTGACCATTGATGACCAATCAACGAAACTGTTGGAAAATGGAAACCAAGCTATCAAGCTAGCTACAACTCTCACGAACCGGCTCAAAGCCCATAACAAAAGGGAGACCACATGGAGATAAGGAATAACAAACTATATTTATTAACTAAGGTAAAGTAAATAAAAATTAACAATGATGTGTGTGTAGTCAGCAGTCAGTAGTGTAGGTGAGTGGCTGCGTGTACACATGGGATAAGTAGGGGTGTTGAAGGGTGCCAACACAAACAAACCAAATAACCACAACCAGGCCACAACCAAAATCTGTCTGTGTCTGACTGGAGAGAGTCTCCCTCTATGAATGGGGAAGTGGTGTATTTATCCTGGGAGACACCGTGTTTCCCATGTAGCTGACGACCCTCCCAACTCCACCCACCGGCATCCTACTAAGGAAACAAGAACAAAGAAAGAATACGGCAGACAGAGTGGGAGGGTCGTCACACAGCACCTACCATAGTCTTGTGAGTGTCGGTGAGTGTCTAACTTATTAATTAAACTTCCTAATAAACGTTAAAATTTTATTAGCTAAATTATGGCTAGTTAGCAATGTCATGTTTCATGGGATAGATTGAAACACATTTTGTTGATACCAGTTTCATTCTGTCAGCGCCACTGACTGACTGGCTGGCGCTTACCTAGCCAATGTTATCTATCATATTTTTGCACAATTTATGTGATAAGAAGCTAGCGAACTAATGATTTGCCTAAACACATATTTTTAGGTGAATACGTTGCTGTCTTTTAATACCAATATGCATGTCAATATGCTAGTGTCACGGTTCAGTGGCATGTTAGCTAGCACAACTGCTAAGGTAGCTAGCTAGCTACCAGAACAGAACTTCACTTTTGCAGATGGATACCCATCCCCTACCCATGGATAGGACTAACGAGCATGCTCGTGACGCTAGCTTGTTGTCGCAGAATATAACTACATTTACAGTTTTTGTTGACGTTTGCCTAGCTAACTATGTGAGTGTCTGTAACAGTGGCTAGCTAACTTTAGTTAGATAACTAAGTCTGACACTTCTTCTGGACAGTCTCGGACACTGTTTCACTCGTTAGCCAACGTTAGATAAGTTAGCTGACTAGCTTAAGTTACAATAGCTAGATTTGACTTATTCTCCATCTGGGTTCATTTAACCAAGCTATTTGACAGGCTTATCTCATGCTTCCATGGTGATTGATTGAGTTAGCTAGAGTTACTGTACTGGTTTATGGCTGGGACCGCACATTTGTGTCCCGGATTCCTGTTAGGGAGCCGTTAGCTGCTAGCCATCATGAAAATGGAGCAGACTAATGCTAGCAGTGCTAGCCCACCGGTGTTTTTATCCACGGCTGGGAACAAATGCGTCAGGTGTGATATTTCTTCCACACAACAACAAGATGAAGATAATGTGGAACTGGAATATGGACAGGGATTTGTCTGCCTTAAATGCACCACCATCAAGCAGCTTAGGGAAGAGATCCTCCAACTGTTAGCTTGGCTGCGAGAAAAGGATAACCTGATTTCTAAGTACACCAACCATGCTGTAACCTAGGCAAATTGAATCTCCGTTTTAAATGCCTCCTATAGCAAAGCTGTCGCTGAGTCGGGCGGCGTTGATCTGTCCAAATTCAACGGAAAGATGTTAAGCCCAACGACGCGGCCCATGGGAGACTGGAAGCTCAGCGTAGGAGATCAGAGAGGCAGTCTGGCCACCCTTCATCTATCCGAGAAGATCCGATCCAGCTATCAAACAGCTTTGCCCTGCTTGAGACGAACCTACCAGCCCAGTGGCACCCTCCCCTACGGCTACCGCAGTTCAGCAGGTCGATTGCCCATCGTGTTCCATCACGACCACCATCATTCTGTGCAGCTCGATAGTGAGAGACTTTGGCCTGCCTATAATCTGTGGACCGACCAAGGTCCACTGTCATCCAAGAGCTCGTGTCAATGACATCAACTCCCTCCTGCCCATGGTTCTGGCCAACTACTATATTAAAACCATTGTCACTTATGTAGGTTTTAATGACGATCTGAGGCACTGAGGGAGAACTACAAACTAAAACACGCTCGCTAGCACAGGGAAGAGAATAATTATTTCTGATCCCCTCCAGTGCTACCAAATGGGTACGGAACGTTTCAGCCGACCCTTTGCCCTTAACGAGTACCTGAAGAAAGTTTGCAATGACAGGAATGTCTCTTTTTGTGACAACTTTGATTTGCTGTGGGAGCAACCAGCACCTTCTAAAAGAGACAGGTTTCACCCTAACCACACGGGTTACAGGATTATTTCCAGTAACATCGCAATCTGTTTTAGAGACTGACAGATAGGGTCTGTTAGTGCACCAGTTCTCCCTGTCAGAAGGACATGATATCAACTGCTGTAGAATGGCACTATGGTTATTGTGAGTAACCTAATTTATGTTCCTTTAACTCAGCCTTTTAGTGACTTTATACAAACTGTCATCTCCTACCATTCTGATAGATTGGAGACTGTCTGAAAACGTGGTTGTAACGTTAATAATTTGGTTGTTATTCCATTGGTTACCTTGAGGCAGATTCCCCAGGGGCAGAGCGGCTCACACTCATTGAATATGGCGCTTTTAAAAGTTAGAGCAATCTCAAGTAAAACCTTTCTCGAGAATGACCTCATTACTGAGCGCAAAGTTGATTGCATGTTCCTCACTGAAACATGGCTGTCATCAGACTGTATTGCCGCTCTAATTGAAGTATCCCCCCGGACTACAGCTTTTCATACTCTACTAATGCTCTCAACTGTAAGGACATTTCATTTTTGGTCGACTTTGGGTCTTTTGAGCATCATGCTATTCTGTTTAAATGTCAGCCACCAGTGTTGGCCATAACCCTGTATTGGCAGTCCACCAGAGCACTGCCCCACTTTCTTCATTGATTTATCTGAACTATTGTCTATTGTCCTTGAGAACTTTGATAAAATCATTGTGTTGGGCGATTTTAATATTCATGTTGACAGAGAGACTGACTCCAAGTCTATTGAATTTATGAATCTTTTGAGCTCTATGGACTTTATCCAACATGCTACTGGGCCCACCCATAACCACGGCCATACTCGGGACCTGATTATTACCAAGGGGCTTTCTGTTGACATATCCTCTATTGTAGATGTTGCTTTATCTGATCACCACTGTATTTTTTACTACCTTGTTACCCAGAGCACAGGGTAATACTGAATGCATTATTAAGAAACACCATCTTAGTTGCTACAGATTTTACTGAGTGTATGAACAATACTTCACCACCTATTCTGCCTTCCTCTTGTGGTGATTTAGTTCATAACTTTAATTGCAAATTACTGGAGCTTTGGCATCGATGGTTGCCCTTAAAGTTGAAAAAGGCCATATCCAAATGGAGAGCCCCTTGGATGAGTGAGGAAATTAATCAATTAAAGCTAAATTGCAGAAAGGCAGAGCGGAAGTGGAGAAAGTCAAAGTTACAGGTCCATTATGATATTCTGAGTGAGCAACTTGGCATACTGTATATAACAAGGCAATTAGAAATGCCAGACAGGCTAATTTTTATAACTTGATCACTATTAATCAAAATAATTCGAGAGTGCTCTTCTCGACCAGTGATGGCCTGATAAATCCTACCCCCGCAAACATATGTGAACTTTCCTGCACATCTAAATGTGATGAGTTTGCGGCATATTTCAGAGATGACATTAGGCTGGGTAACAGTCAAGCAAGACCTGATGAGAAGTTTGATGATATGTGCACTAGCCTACCAGGTAAGTGATATGACAATTTAAGCCTTTTACCTGCCTTCCTGATCCTAATCCCACCACCTTCAAAACAGTTTAATTACATATCTGAAACAGCAAAATTATTTTTTAAGTGCCAACTGTGTTTAAAAAAAATCCAATCTGGTTTTCGTGCCCAGCACAGAGACAGTCTTAGTTAAAGTGGTAAATGATCTTAGAGCCAACACAGATGTGAAACAGCTCTCTGTCCTCTTAGATTTAAGTGCTGCATTTGACACTGTTGACCATGATGTCCTTCTGGACATAATGGAGAGGTGGTTTAGCCTCTCCGGTCCAGTTCTAAATTGGTTTAGGACCTATTTAACCGGTCAAGAGTTTTTTGTCACCCTTGTTGAACATAACTCAGAGAAAATACAGATCACATGTGGGGTTCCACAAGGTTCAATTTTGGGTCCAGTACTGTTCAGTATATATGTTACCCCTTTGCAGCATTATCAGAAAACACAGCATTGCTTTTCACTGCTACGCAGATGATACACAACTGTACATTTCTGTGTCACCAGAAGATTTTAGCTCCATGGATAAATTCTTAGCCTGTAGTAGTGATATAAATACTTATATAAATCAAGACAAGACTGAGGAACTTATTGTTGGAGCCAAAGCACAGAGAGAGAATCTATCTGCACATTTTAATTCACAGGCAATAAAGATAAAACAACAGGTAAAAAAACAAAGTGTTATTTTAGATTCTGAACTAAATTTCGAATCACACATTAGTAATGTGACCAAAATAGCTTTTTACCACCTGAGGAACATTGCTAAGGTGCGGCCATTTCTCTCTCAGGCCGATAGAGAGACTCATCCATGCTTTTTTTTACAAGCAGGCTGGACTACTTTAATGCTCTCCTGTCTGGTCTACCCAAGAAAGCCATTGGTCAACTACAAGCATACAGAACGCTGCAGCACGGGTGCTGACCAAGACCAAAGAGCACACATTACACCGGTTTTAAGGTCTCTGCACTGGCTGCCTGTGAGTTTTAGAATACATTTTAAGATTCTTCTATTGCTTTTTAAATCAATCCACGTCTGTGCACCCCAATACATGTCAGATATGCTTTTAAGTTATGTACCCAGTATGTCCCTCAGGTCCTCTAACATTGGTATTTTAACTATCCCAAAGGCCTATGACCAAGAGGCATGGAGAGGCAGACTTTAGTTATAATGCCCCCAGCCTCTGGAATAGCCTGCCGGAGAACCTGAGGGGGACATATTTAAAACATTTACATTTACATTTAAGTCATTTAGCAGACGCTCTTATCCAGAGCGACTTACAAATTGAAACACATCTTTTTAGCTTTGCTTTTCATTAGAATGCTTTTTAGTTGAGAGTAGGGAATTCCAGTCATTCCAATAAATGTTACACCCCTTGAATAGGACTTGGAAATAGGGAAGTATAGATTAACCAAATTGTTTTACCTGAACATAACCCCAAAACGAAGGACTTATTAGCCAGCCCTACTCTGTTGTTTATGATTTTATTGTCATGGAGGACTGATTGGGTTAATTGATTCGAGTTCAAAAAAATATGTAATTCTGTGCTCATGGAATGGCATGCTTTGAGCACGACTGAAAAGTGCTATTTACATGTGAAAAATCTACGCAACATGCTCCATTTGCTATAGGCCAATTGTTAACCTTTTTGTTGGTGACATTTTGATATCTTGATAATATTCAGCTCTTTAAAGGGCAAATCCACAGACGAAACAATAACAAAACGGACGCCCCGCCTCTGTTTTGGTAAAAAGCTGAGGGATGGGTCTGGAGAAATGTAGCCGCTCTCAGATGAATAGACAAAGCTATGGATGCAAGGACTGACCATCCATGATATGACATTTATTGTTTAACCATGTTTTTGAAATTTTGTCTTAAAGTAATGATGGCCTGTCGTTTCTCTATTTCTTATTCGAGCTGTTCTTGCCATAATATTGACTTTTATCAAATAGGTAATCTTCAGTATACACACCCCGACCTTGTCACAACACAACTGATTGGCTCAAATGCATTAAGAAGAAATGTCACAAATTAATTTACAGTTTTTCTCAATGGCTAAAGCACAATTTCTGAAACCTTGCTCCATTTCCTGAAAACATTAAACACAAAACCTCATCTTCAAGCACTATTTACATAACCTCTGACTCCTCTCGCAAAATGAAACATTCGCCTCAAAACAGTTTTACCTGTGTTCAAAATCAAACACTGCTCTCAAATCATAAACAAAGTGATCAAAATGATATACACTCTCAAGCAGTCAGTAAACAATACGCCGAAAAATAGAAAACACATTGTTCAAAACATACAATTCTCAGGGAGAAGTACATTTTTAATCTAAAAAAAATATGAATATTTTTCCGTCATTGTCTTTTGATGAACGAAAACATGTTCTATCATAGTAGCTCAAAATTGATCAGAAATTACTACTCTGCTTTGCTCTTTGCAATTTTTTTTTTTGTTCTTCCTCCTCCGTGTACCCCTATTTTTACAGTACTGTACCCTGCATCTTACAAACTTGTCTGTAATTCTTGTTCTTTGTTGATATGAACCTGCAACCAGTCAAAATCTATTGAGCAGTCAGTACTGTTACTAAATGGAAAGCACAATGTTCAGGGCCATACAATTTGTCCATTGTACAGTATACAGCCTACAATACACTGTACTACAGTATACAGCCTACAATGCACTGTACTACAGTATACAATACTAAAAGGGACACAAATCAAAGGAGTTAACATGTGATCAATGTGCTTCTTCTTGTCTTTGGGCTGGGTCAGGTCAGAGCACTTCGTCGACATCACAAGCAATATTGTCCCTCCTGAGGCAACGGGGGAAGAAGCCTCTTGTGTGCTGTATCCATCCCTGACATGATTCCTCACCTATATCACCACAGGCTAAATCCATGGCTTGCAGCAGATTTACTCTGGTGTAGGGTTGTCTATCATACACTTTCCATCTCCAAGAGGAGAAAAACTCCTCAATCGGATTCAGGAAAGGTGAGTATGGAGGGAGGTACAAGTTCATAAACTGCCCATTGATGTTAAACCATTCCCTTACATGAGCAGCTCGGTGGAAACTGACATTGTCCCACACTATCACATAGGTGGGAATGGGATTCTCATTTAGGTCTTGACCCTGCTGCTCTTGAACCTACTGCTCAAATAAAATATCTCTTAGATTGGCAATAAATCTTAGAAGGTGCTGGGTGTTATATGGCCCGAGTGTAACATGGTGATGTAGAACACCATGGTTGCTGATAGCAGCACAGATTGTGACATTGCCACCTCGTTGACCAGGGACTTCAACAATGGCCCGCTGTCCAATCATGTTTCGGCCTCTCCTTCTCCTCTTTGTCAGATTGAAGCCTGCTTCATCGACAAAGATGAACTCATGGGGACTGTCCAAGGAGTCCAAGTCAAATATTGTCTGTGTAGAAATACAATATACTGTATGTAGGATTTTGTAAGTCGTACAGAGACAGTGCTATACTGTAGAGTACAATTAGGCTTCTGATTCACATACATTGTATGTACTGAAGAGTAATGTCATTCACATAGTATGTGTTAGTACTGTAGACAATCTGGATTACAGTAAATGTTTCTGAATGAATCTGCAGACGTGTTGAATCTGCAGACGTGTTGCTGTGCGTTTTGTTGCTGTGCGTTTTGCTGCCAACTTTACTTTACTTTGCTAGCTGACAACTTTACGTTTTTTGTTTTGTTTCTGTTTTTAATTACCGTTCATATTTTTAGTTTTTCCATCGCAACTTTTTTCCCTCATTCAACTTTTTCACTCCGGACGCTTTATCTGGACATGGTTCGTCAACACCTTCAACAGCCGAAGCTAAGTAGTAACATTAACACGATGTCTTCTAATTGCAGTCGCTGTACTCATAATATACAGGAGAACGATCGCCTTACGGCGAAAATAGCTGTGCTGCAAGCCCAGCTTCAGACGCAATCGTTAGGCAAGGGTAATTTCAGTGTAGGAAAGGAAGAAACAGCGTCTGTGCCACCAGTAAGTACAGATAGTAACGTTAGTATAAATCCCCCCGCACAGTCCCCGCAGCCGGACAACTTTCTCATGGCTTCTGGAGGGAAATGCTGTTGGAATGCTCAACCGGTGTCGCTCATTCAGCAGACAGAAACTTTCAACCGGTTTTCCCCATTATGTAGCGAGTCGGAGTCTGAGTCTTCTCTTGTCTCTACTCCTCCCGTTACGGGGTCTGAGACGCCGAAGGCTCCCACCGTTAGCTCTGACAAATTGAAAACCCTAGTCATTGGCGACTCCATTACCCGCAGTATTAGACTTAAAACGAATCACCCAGCGATCATACACTGTTTACCAGGGGGCAGGGCTACCGACGTTAAGGCTAATCTTAAGATGGTGCAGGCTAAAGCTAAATCTGGCGAGTGTAGAGAGTATAGAGATATTGTTATCCACGTCGGCACCAACGATGTTAGGATGAAACAGTCAGAGGTCACCAAGTGCAACATAGCTTCAGTGTGTAAATCAGCTAGAAAGATGTGTCGGCATCGAGTAATTGTCTCTGGCCCCCTCCCAGTTAGGGGGAGTGACGAGCTCTACAGCAGAGTCTCAGCACTCAATCGCTGGTTGAAAACTGTTTTCTGCCCCTCCCAAAAGATAGAATTTGTAGATAATTGGCCCTCTTTCTGGGACTCACCCACAAACAGGACCAAGCCTGACCTGCTAAGGAGTGACGGACTCCATCCTACCTGGAGGGGTGCTCTCATCTTATCTACCAACATAGATAGGGCTCTAACTCCTTTAGCCCCACAATGAAATAGGGTGCAGGCCAGGCAGCAGGCTGTTAGCCAACCTGCCAGCTTAGTGGAGTCTGCCAATAGCACAGTCAGTGTAATTAGCTCAGCCATACCCATTGAGACTGTGTCTGTTTCTCGACCTAGGTTGGGCAAAACTAAACATGGCGGTGTTCGCCTTAGCAATCTTATTAGGATAAAGACCTCCTCCATTCCTGCCATTATTGAAAGAGATCGTGATACCTCACATCTCAAAATAGGGTTACTTAACCTGTTGGGGATGGGGGCGCTGTTGAGACTATTTATGCTAATCGGGTAATTTTTGAAACGGCTTCCCACAAAATCCTTGATCGTACAATATGCATATTATTATTATTATTGAATAGAAAACAGTCTATAGTTTCTATAGGAGTTGAAATTTTGTCTCTAAGTGGAACAGAGCCCATTCTACAGCAATTTCCCTGACATGGAGTCAGATTTCAGAAATGTTGGCCACTGTTCTGAAGTCAGTTAAAAGGGCACTGTTATTGCTATGACTATACGGACACTTCTTACGTCTTCCCCTGGATGCCTTTACGTGATGACGATTCCAATGGGGTCGATTGCGCGTTCACAGGCCCTATAAATGAAAAAACCCTGTAGCTAGCAAGTCTTTTCTTGCTGCGTAACGCGCGTGGAGGACACCGACCCCCTCCTGTTCCAAGCGTTAGTTTAGCCTGTTATATTTCTCCGGTCATCTTTTCACTCGTTATAGGAGTTAAAAACATCATAAGGTAGTTAATTTAAAGCGTTTTATAGCAATTTATATCCGTTTAGTGCGATTTTGGGACATTTATTTTTGAAACGATGTGAATAGCTGGGCACGCTTTTCAGTTCATCCCGAACGCAGTTGGCATTTCCACATGGCAAGAGGACAGCTTTCCACCAAAAGACGATTACTCCCAAGAAAGGATCCTTTGCCCAAGATACTGATGGAAGAACAGCTCAAAGTAGGACATTTTTATTATGATAAATCGTGTTTCTGTCGAAACATTTTAGTGGCTTAGGACGCCATGTTTTTTGACGTAGCTTCGCTTGGCGCAAACTGTATTGAAAAGTAAGGATAAATTAAAAAATGTAATTCCGCAATTGTATTAAGAATTAAATTGTCTATCAATCCCTGTCCACCCTATATTTTTTAGTCACGTTTATGAGTATTTATGTATAAGAGTAGATCACTGTCTAAGTGGCGCAAGGACATTTTCTGACCAGCTGAGCTACATTTCACATTGTCTAACCATGATTTTGGTGGCTAAATATAAACGTTTTCGATCAAACTCTATATGCATTGTGTAATATGATGTTACAGGAGTGTCATCTGAAGAATTCTGAGAAGGTTAGTGAAAAAATTAATATATTTTTGGCGATGTTGACGTTATCGCTCACTTTGGCTAGAATCAATGCTGGGCTGCTATGTGCTATGTGCTATGCTAATATAACGATTTATTGTGTTTTCGCTGTAAGACACTTAGAAAATCTGAAATATTGTCTGTATTCACAGGATCTGTGTCTTTCGATTTGTGTATGCTGTGTATTTTTACGAAATGTTTGATGATTAGTAAGTAGGTAAACACGTTGCTCTAAGTAGTTTTTCTAGTCCATTTGTGACGGTGGGTGCAATTGTAACCTATGCCATCTACCTGAAATATGCACTTTTTTCTAACAAAACCTATCCCATACCATAAATATGTTATCAGACTGTCATCTGATGAGTTTTTTTGTTGGTTAGGGGCTATAAATATCTTAGTTTAGCCGAATTGGTGATGGCTACTGGTGTTGGTGGACAAATAAAAGATGGTGGATTATGCTAATGTGTTTTTAGGTAATAGATGTACATCTTTACATATTGTGTCTTCCCTGTAAAACATTTTAAAAATCGGACATGTTGACTGGATTCACAAGATCTGTGTCTTTCATTAGCTGTATTGGACTTTAATGTGTGAAAGTTAAATATTTAAAAAAAAATATTTTTTTTGAATTTCGCGGCACTGGTTTTTCAGTGGGGGGGGGGGGGGGGGGGGTGTGCCGCTAGCGCCACGCTGATCCTCGACAGGTTAATGTTAGATCCCTCACTTCAAAGGCAGTCATAGTCAATGAACTAATCACTGATCATAATCTTGATGTGATTGGCCTGACTGAAACATGGCTTAAGCCTGATGAATTTACTGTGTTAAATGATGCCTCACCTCCTGGTTACACTAGTGACCATATCCCCCGTGCATCCCGCAAAGGCGGAGGTGTTGCTAACATCTACGATAGCAAATTTCAATTTACAAAAAAAAAAAATGGCGTTTTCATCTTTTGAGCTTCTAGTCATGAAATCTATGCAGCCTACTCAATCACTTTTTATAGCTACTGTTTACAGGCCTCCTGGGCCATATACAGCGTTCCTCTCTGAGTTTCCTGAATTCCTATCAGACCTTGTAGTCATAGCAGATCATATTCTAATTTTTGGTGATTTTAATATTCACATGGAGAAGTCCACAGACCCACTCCAAAAGTCTTTCGGAGCCATCATCGACTCAGTGGGTTTTGTCCAACATGTTTCTGGACCTACTCACTGCCACAGTCATACTCTGGACCTAGTTTTGTCCCATGGAATAAATGTTGTAGATCTTAATGTTTTTCCACATAATCCTGGACTATCGGACCACCATTTTATTACGTTTGCAATCGCAACAAATAATCTGCTCAGACCCCAACCAAGGAGCATCAAAAGTCGTGCTATAAATTCTCAGACAACACAAAAATTCCTTGATGCCCTTCCAGACTCCTTCTGCCTACCCAAGGACGTCAGAGGACAAAAATCAGTTAACCACTTAACTGAGGAACTCAATTTAACCTTGCGCAATACCCTAGATGCAGTTGCACCCCTAAAAACGAAAAACATTTGTCATAAGAAACTAGCTCCCTGGTATACAGAAAATACCCGAGCTTTGAAGCAAGCTTCCAGGAAATTGGAACGGAAATGGCGCCACACAAAACTGGAAGTCTTCCGACTAGCTTGGAAAGACAGTACCGTGCAGTACCGAAGAGCCCTCACTGCTGCTCGATCATCCTACTTTTCCAACTTAATCGAGGAAAATAAGAACAATCCAAAATTTATTTTTGATACTGTTGCAAAGCTAACTAAAAAGCAGCATTCCCCAAGAGAGGATGGCTTTCACTTCAGCAGTAATAAATTCATGAACTTCTTTGAGGAAAAGATCATGACCATTAGAAAGCAAATTACGGACTCCTCTTTGAATCTGCGTATTCCTCCAGGGTTTAGCTGTCCTGGATCTGCACAGCTCTGCGAGGGCCTGGGATCGGGAGAGACACTTAAGTGTTTTAGTACTATATCTCTTGACACAATGATGAAAATAATCATGGCCTCTAAACCTTCAAGCTGCATACTGGATCCTATTCCTACTAAACTGCTGAAGGAGCTGCTTCCTGTGCTTGGCCCTCCTATGTTGAACATAATAAACAGCTCTCTATCCACCGGATGTGTACCAAACTCACTAAAAGTGGCAGTGATAAAGCCTCTCTTGAAAAAGCCAAACCTTGACCCGGAAAATATAAAAAACTATCGGCCTATATCGAATCTTCCATTCCTCTCAAAAATTTTAGAAAAAGCTGTTGCGCAGCAACTCACTGCCTTTCTGAAGAAAAACAATGTATACGAAATGCTTCAGTCTGGTTTTAGACCCCATCATAGCACTGAGACTGCACTTGTGAAGGTGGTAAATGACCTTTTAATTGCGTCAGACCGAGGCTCTGCATCTGTCCTCGTGCTACTAGACCTTAGTGCTGCCTTTGACACCATCGATCACCACATTCTTTTGGAGAGACTGGAAACCCAAATTGGTCTACACGGACAAGTTCTGGCCTGGTTTAGATCTTACCTGTCGGAAAGATATCAGTTTGTCTCTGTGAATGGTCTGTCCTCTGACAAATCAACTGTACATTTCGGTGTTCCTCAAGGTTCCGTTTTAGGACCACTATTGTTTTCACTATATATTTTACCTCTTGGGGATGTTATTCGAAAACATAATGTTAACTTTCACTGCTATGCGGATGACACACAGCTGTACATTTCAATGAAACATGGTGAAGCCCCAAAATTGCCCTCGCTAGAAGCCTGTGTTTCAGACATAAGGAAGTGGATGGCTGAAAACTTTCTACTTTTAAACTCGGACAAAACAGAGATGCTTGTTCTAGGTCCCAAGAAACAAAGAGATCTTCTGTTAAATCTGACAATTCATCTTGATGGTTGTAAAGTCGTCTCAAATAAAACTGTGAAGGACCTCGGCGTTACTCTTGACCCTGATCTCTCTTTTGACGAACATATCAAGACTGTTTCAAGGACAGCTTTTTTCCATCTACGTAACATTGCAAAAATCAGAAATTTTCTGTCCAAAAATGATGCAGAAAAATTAATCCATGCATTTGTTACTTCTAGGTTAGACTACTGCAATGCTCTACTTTCCGGCTACCCGGATAAAGCACTAAATAAACTTCAGTTAGTGCTAAATACGGCTGCTAGAATCCTGACTAGAACCAAGAAATTTGATCATATTACTCCAGTGCCAGCTTCCCTACACTGGCTTCCCGTTAAGGCAAGGGCTGATTTCAAGGTTTTACTGTTAACCTATAAAGCGTTACATGGGCTTCCTCCTACCTATCTTTCCGAGTTGGTCCTGCCGTACATACCTACACGTACGCTACGGTCACAAGACGCAGGCCTCCTAATTGTCCCTAAAATTTCTAAGCAAACAGCTGGAGGCAGGGCTTTCTCCTATAGATCTCCATTTTTATGGAACAGTCTGCCTACCCATGTGAGAGACGCAGACTCGGTCTCAACCTTTAAGTCTTTACTGAAGACTTATCTCTTCAGTAGGTCATATGATTGAGTGTAGTCTAGCCCAGGAGTGTGAAGGTGAACGGAAAGGCTCTGGAGCAACGAACCGCCCTTGCTGTCTCTCCAGGGCCGGTTCCCCTCTCTCCACTGGGATTCTCTGCCTCTAACCCTGTTACTGGGGCTGAGTCACTGGCTTGCTGGTGCTCTTTCATGCCGTCCCTAGGAGGGGTGCGTCACTTGAGTGGGTTGAGTTACTGACGTGAACTTCCTGTCTGGGTTGGCGCCCCCCCTTGGTTGTGCTGTGGTGGAGACCTTTGTGGGCTATACTCGGCCTTGTCTCAGGATTGTAAGTTGGTGGTTGAGGATTTCCCTCTAGTGGTGTGGGGGCTGTGCTTTGGCAGAGTGGGTGGGGTTATATCCTTCCTGTTTGGCCCTGTCCGGGGGTTTCTTCGGATGGGGCCACAGTGTCTCCTGACCGCTCCTGTCTCAGCCTCCAGTATTTATGCTGCAGTTGTTTATGTGTCGGGGGGCTAGGGTCAGTTGGTTATACCTGGAGTACTTCTCCTGTCTTATCCAGTGTCCTGTGTGAATTTAAGTATGCTCTCTCTAATTCTCTCATTCTCTCTTTCTCTCTGAGAACCTGAGCCCTAGGACCATACGTCAGGACTACCGGGCATGCTGACACCTTGCTGTCCCCAGTCCGCCCGGCCTTGCTGCTATTCCAGTTTCAGCTGTTTCTGCCTGCGGTTACGAAACCCCTACCTGTCCCAGACCTGCTGTTTTCAACTCTTAATGATCGGCTATGAAAAGCCAACTGAGATTTATTCCTGATTATTATTTGACTATGCTTGTCATTTATGAACATTTTGAAAATCTTGGCTCTCTCTAATTTTCTCCTTCTCTCTTTCTCTCGGAGGACCTGAGCCCTAGGACCATACGTCGGGACTACCGGCCGTGGTGACTCCTTGCTGCCCCCAGTCCGCCTGGCCTTGCTGCTATTCCAGTTTCAACTCTTCTGCCTGCGGTTATGGAACCCCTACCTGTCCCAGACCTGCTGTTTTCAACTCTTAATGATCGGCTATGAAAAGCCAACTGAGATTTATTCCTGATTATTATTTGACCATGCTTGTCATTTATGAACATTTTGAAAATCTTGGCTCTCTCTAATTTTCTCCTTCTCTCTTTCTTTCTCTCGGAGGACCTGGGCCCTAGGACCATGCGTCGGGACTGCCGCCCGTGGTGACTCCTTGCTGTCCCCAGTCCGCCTGGCCTTGCTGCTATTCCAGTTTCAGCTGTTCTGCCTGCGGTTATGGAACCGCCACCTGTCCCAGACCTGTTGTTTTTCAACTCTTAATGATCAGCTATGAAAAGCCAACTGAAAATTATTCATGATTATTATTTGACCATGCTTGTCACTTATGAACATTTTTGAACATCTTGGCATAGTTCTGTTATAATCTCCACCCGGCACAGCCAGAAGAGGACTGGCCACCCCTCATAGCCTGGTTACTCTCTAGGTTTCTTCCTAGGTTTTGGCCTTTCTAGGGAGTTTTTCCTAGCCACCGTGCTTCTACACCTGCATTCTAGCTGTTTGGGGTTTTAGGCTGGGTTTCTGTACAGCACTTCGAGATATTATCTGATGTACGAAGGGCTATATAAAATAAAATTGATTGATTGATTGAATGTACACCTACTTGCACATACTGTTCTTTCACCCTTGGTGAGTTGAGCTCAAAAGGTACTCTGTATACTTGTTTCATTCGCATCCTGTTACGATGGAGGACACGGTCAATTGTGGTAATGCTCACACTGTCGATTCCCTGGAAGTGTGTGTTGTCTTGTATCACTCGTTCCTGGATTTCTCTGAGTCGTATTGCATTATCTTGAAGGACCATGCCAATTATAACGGCCTCTTGCTCCTGAGTGAATATAGCTGTCCTTCCACCTGCATGTTGCAGCCTTGCAATTCTACAAAAAGTAATTGTGCAGTTACAAAACATATTCATGCAGTACAATACATACAGTGTTTAATTTTACCATTGTCTATTGAAACAGCTGCATATAGTGTAGTACAGTAAATTTTCAATTACAAAAATACAGTGGTATACTGTACCTGTTCTCTTCTCTGAATGTCCTTACTATGGTGGACACAGAAAATCGTCTCAAATTGGGTTGCACTCTAAGTCCTGCTTCCCTTTTTGTCAGTCCATGGACAAGAACATGGTCTATAACTGTTGCTCGAATTTCATCAGATATTTCCACTCTTTGTCTTCCTCTTCGTCCTCCTCTTCCTCTTTCTTGCCCTCTTCTTCTTCGTCACCCACCTCGCATACGCACTCGTCCTCGTCCTCTCACATTGTTTCTTCTATCCATTTTCAGACTTTCTCCTTCCCACCTTCAACAACCTGTTGGCTCTCTGAACTGGCTTATATTGGTTGTGTCGCATCATTTGAAACAGGTTAAATCAATTTTGAGTGGTTGTGTTCAATCAATTAAATGTGTTCTCTATTTGTATTTGATTGTTGCCACTTGTGTTTACCAGTATGGATGACATGTGCATTAGAGTGCAGAATGTGTTTTGAGAATGTGTTTAGAGTTTTGCTGAAAAGTCTGTGAGATCTACAAATTGTGTTTTACCATGTGAAATGGTTTAAGGTATTGACAACAGACTGCATAATTAGCTAAATGTGTCCAGGCAACTGAGAACTTTGTTCAGCCAATGGGTTTTAGTGTTTTAGCAATTGAGAAAAACTGTAAGAAGGCACACCTGTTAATTGAAATGCATTCCAGGTGACTACCTCATGAAGCTGGTTGAGGGAATGCCAAGAGTGTGCAAAGCTGTCATCAAGGCAAAGTGTGGCTACTTTGAAGAATCTAAAATCTATTTTGATTTGTTTAACACTTTTTTTTTTCTTACTACATGATTCCATATGTGTTATTTCATAGTTTTGATGTCTTCTCTACTATTCTACAAAGTAGAAAATAGTAGAAACAAAGAAAAACCCTTGAATGAGTAGGTGTGTCCACACTTTTGACTGGTACTGTATATATAGTCCATAAATGTAGCAACTACAGATTGCTCCTTTAAGTAAAAAAAATGTGCATGTGTCCATTAGGCCTATGGATTTGTTTTTTATCAGTATGAATTAGATTGAGCATTAAAAGCTCCACCTTTAATCCATAGGCTGGGATTCGCACTATGCAGATCGCATAGTGTCCACTGGTTTCAAAAACAATGATTTGATAGCAGCTTAAACTTCTTCAATTCAACCATTATTGGGTTCAAATACACATTTAGATGTGTGAACCGCCATCCACAGCAACCACAATCCGTAAGGCGCAAACAGCTAAATGAGAGCGCAGCAGTGTGACTCACATCAATGAGCTATGTAGAAATCAATAATAAGTGATATCCGTATCGCTGTAGACTACACCACTGCTGTCATCCTCACCTCCAAGCGTGTATTCAAATTGGATAATCTTTGGATGCTGAAAGCAGAATCACCATTGGAAGACATAGCTACGACTGTAGCCTACAAAGGCTAGGGGTGATTTCAAGGTTTTACTGCTAACCTACAAAGCAATACATGGACTTGCTCCTACCTACCTCTGCGATTTGGTCCTGCCGTACATACCTACACGTACGCTACGGTCACAAAACGCAGGCCTCCTTATTGTCCTTAGAATTTCTAAGCAAACAGCTGGAGGCAGGGCTTTCTCATATAGAGCAACGTTTTTATGGAATGGTCTGCCTATCCATGTGAGACGCAGACTCGGTCTCGACCTTTAAGTCTTGATTGAAGACCCATCTCTTCAGTAGGTCCTATGATTGAGTGTAGTCTGGCCCAAGGGTGTGAAGGTGAACGGAAAGGCACTGGGGCGACGAAATGCCCTTGCTGTCTCTACCTGGCCGGGTCTCCTCTCTCTACCGGGATTCTCTGCCTCTAACCTTATTACTGGGGCTGAGTCACTGGCTTACTGGTGCTCTTCCATGCCGTCCCTAGGAAGGGTGCGTCACTTGAGGGGGTTGAGTCACTGACATGATCTTCCTGTCCGGGTTGGAGCCCCCCTCGGGTTTGTGCCGTCGGGGAGATCTTCATGAGCTATCCTCAGCCTTGTCTCAGGGTAGTAAGTTGGTGGTTTGAAGATATCCCTCTAGTGGTGTGGGGGCTGTGCTTTGGCAAAGTGGGTGGGGTTATATTCTGCCTGGTTGGCCCTGTCTGGGGGTATCGTCGGACGGGGCCACAGTGTCTCCTGTCTCAGCCTCCAGTATTTATGCAGCAATAGTTTGTGTCGGGGGGATAGGGTCAGTCTGTTATATCTGGAGAATTTATCCTGTCTTATCTGGTGTCCTGTTTGAATTTAAGTAAGCTCCCCTTAATTCTCTCACCTCTCCCTCCCCTCCCGTAGGACCTGAGCCCTGGGACCATGCCTCTGGACAACCTGGCCTGATGAGTGCTTTTTAGTTGTACAGTTTGTGTCATTATTTTGCTTTATATCTTATGTTTGTGGTGAAGTACATATTTCAGCTTTTATTTGAATTGTTTTTTATTCGTTGTTTTCCCTGTAAAGCACATTGCGTTCCATACCATGTCTGAAATGTGCTATATGCAGTTGAAGTCGGAAGTTTACATACACTTAGGTTGGAGTCATTAAAACTCGTTTTTCAAACACTCCACAAATTTCTTGTTAACTATAGTTTTGGCAAGTCGGTTAGGACCTCTACTTTGTGCATGACACAAGTAATTTTTCCAACAATTGTTTACTGATTATTTCACTTATAATTCCTTGTATCACAAATCTAGTGGGTCAAAAGTTTACATACACTAAGTTGACTGTGCATTTAAACAGCTTGGAAAATTCCAAAAAATTATGTCATGGCTTTAGAAGCTGCTGATAGGCTAATTGACATCATTTGAGTCAATTGGAGGTGTACCTGTCGATGTATTTCAAGGCCTACCTTCAAACTCATTGCCTCTTTGCTTGACATCATGGGAAAATCAAAAGAAATCAGCCAATACCTCAGAAAGAAACTTGAGATCTTCGCAAGTCTGGTTCATCCTTGGGAGCAATTTCCAAACGCCTGAAGGTACCACGTTCATCTGTACAAACAATAGTACGCAAGTATAAACACCATGGGAGCACGCAGCCGTCATACCACTCAGGAAGGAGACGCGTTCTGTCTCTTAGAGATGAACGTACTTTGGTAAAGGGGGAACTTGCAAGCCGAAGAACACCATCCCAACCGTGAAGCACGGCGGTGGCAGCATCATGTTGTGGGGGTGCTTTGCTGCAGGAGGGACTAATGTACTTCACAAAATAGATGGCATCATGAGGGAGGGAAATTATGTGGATATATTGATGCAACATCTCAAGACATCAGTCAGGAAGTTAAAGCTTGGTCGCAAATGGGTCTTCCAAATGGACAATAACCCCAAGCATACTTCCAAAGTTGTGGCAAAATGGCTTAAGGACAACAAAGTCAAGGTATTGGAGTGGCCATCACAAAGTCCTGACCTCAATCCCATAGACCATTTGTGGGCAGAACTGAAAAAGTGTGTGCAAGCAAGGAGGCCTACCAACCTGACTCAGTTACACCAGCTCTGTCAGGAGAAATGGGCCAAAATTCACCCAACTTATTGTGGGAAGCTTGTGGAAGGCTGCCCAAAACATTTGACCCAAGTTAAACAATGTAAAGGCAATGCTAACAAATACTAATTGAGTGTATGTAAACTTCTGACCCACTGGGAATGTAAATCATTCTCTATACTATTATTCTGACATTTCACATTCTTAAAATAAAGTGGTGATCCTAACTGACCTAAAACAGGGAATTTTTACTAGGATTAAATGTCAGGAATTGTGAAAAACGGAGTTTAAATGTATTTGGCTAAGGTGTATGTAAACTTCTGACTTCAACTGTAGCTGACAACTTCTTAACTTTAGCTAATATGTATTCATTATTTCAGGAAAATAAACTCACAACAAGATCATTATTTACAAATTAATGGCAAGCTAATTACAGAAAATAGCTTACGGTTGTGAGTGTGATGAAATAAAAGCAGGGCATTTTACTGGAGAATTTTAGAACTTGGACACGTTGCCCTAACGTTATATCCTAATTTGACTTTGGTGCAGGTCATATTGTTCTTCACATTACCGTATTTGGTAAACACACTATCAAATAAAACCTGCGTTTATTTATCACATTCACAGGATACCGAAGGTGTACACGGTACAGTGAAATGGTACCTTGTATAGTGGAGTCTTTTGTTTGTCTATGTTCTGTGTTTTGGGCACATTTGATGTTATTTTTGTGCTGTCATTTGGACCGGAATAAAAAGTGCACCTGTTCACTACACTCCGCTCTCCTGCACCTGACTTCGCCTTTGATACACACTCCTAACAAGTACGGTTTAACTTGCAATGAAAATGACTTTCTGACAAAATTAGTAATGTCTAATATCTGAAAATGTAGCTAGCTAGACTCGCTTACCCATTTCTCCCTCTCTGTCACGGACGTCATGGTTGCCCTTAGTTTGAAGATGTAATCCAGAGACAGGTGTTTTATATAACAGCCTTTTGTCTGTTCTCTTTTCGACTCAATTCGCATATTTGCAATCAAACGACATAATTTTCTCCAACTCCTTAGCTACCATACTCTGCCTCCATCGTGCATTCCACTGACTTCAAAACTCTGTCCTCCAGATAGTGGAGAGCAACACTTTTTCAGTCCTTTGTGATATCTTTCAAAAATCTGTTTTAGAAAGGAATACCTACACATACTGAGTAGCCCTTTGTTATAGACAGAAGCGTGCTACAAGGCAGACCAATCCGAACTCATCTCTCGGAATGTCCAGCCCATTCATTATCTCAGCCAATCATGGCTAGCGGGAAGATTCCTGTCTGTTTCAGTGGCTAAACCAACTAGGCTCGTAATTTAACAATTGTATTTGTATTTACAAATGCCATACAAGTTTGTTATTAAGGCACATGAAAGTTCACATGTTCCAGAAGGCATTTCTGTTAAACACAATTATGTTTACGTTCAAATGCCTCTCCTGCCAAGTGGTGACGCACGACCTACGCCTAGTTTCCTGAAACGAGTCACATATAGGGCAGAGTCTCACAAGCATTAGAAATAGCACTGGGTGTGAATACGGTGGGAACATGTGGATCTGAGCAAGTGTGATGTCATTAATGTTTGTGGATATGTACAGTATGTAAATGTTAAGTTGCCTATTGTTTTTGTCAATGTATTTTTTTAATATATTTTTTTATGTAATAAAGTAATATTTTATATTACAAAAAAGGTAATTGTCTGCTTTACTAAAGATTGCTCAGGACTTCTACATTTTAAACCCAATCTGCTCAGGGAAACTCAATGATAAGTGGATTGCGGTCTTCAAGGACAAAACACGCCAGCCCAGAGAGAAGCAGGCCCAAGATCTACTCTTGGAAGTGCAGGTATAGTTTGAAATGACCCTGCTGGTGTTGCCTCAGATGCTCATTCATTTGTATCCTGAAACGATCAAGTTATTCACTAAACAATCTTCTCTTCAGATACACAAGGTGATATCTCTTTAAGACTTCTGCCAGTGGTCCTCCCAACACCAGTCTACAAGATAGGCAGGAAGACATTCCGACCCAGCTTCAAAGAGACCAGAAAGCCCTTCATTATCTTGCAGTCTGTAAGTTTAAATAGGGGATAGACATTGGGAGATTGATGGGGAAATTAGATGGCATTTTGTAAACCTTGAATGAAAGGAACAGCATTCCAAAATCTGTTACGTGTAACGGAAGTGAAATGGCTAGCTAGTTAGTTAGCGGTGGTGCGCGCTAATAGCCTTTCAATCGGTTACGTCACTTGCTCTGAGACCTTGAAGTAGGGATTCCCCTTGTTCTGCAAGGGCCGCGGCTTTTGTGGAGCGATGGGTAATGATGCTTCGTGGGTGACTGTTGTTGATGTGTGCAGAAGGTCCCTGGTTCGCGCCCGGGTCAGGGTGAGGGGACACCATAAAGTTAAAACTGTTACATTGATGCTGTTGACCCGGATCACTGGTTGCTGCGGAAAAGGAGGAGGTTGAATGGGGGTGAGTGTAACGGATGTGAAATGGCTAGCTAGTTAGTTAGCGGTGGTGCGCGCTAATAGCCTTTCAATCGGTTACATCACTTGCTCTGAGACCTTGAAGTAGGGTTTACCCTTACTCTGCAAGGGCCGCGGCTTTTGTGGAGCGATGGGTAACGATGATTCGTGGGTGACTGTTGTTGATGTGTGCAGAGGGTCCCTGGTTCGCACCCGGGACGGGGCGAGGGGACGCCGTAAAGTTAAACTGTTACATACGCATAACTGCACACTCCAAGACATTATGAAGGTTTCCATCCAATTTGTGACAGATTCAAAAATCTGCATACAACAATATGCTTATTTTCCCACAAACGTACTTTCTGTGTATAAAAGGCTGTGCGTGATGACATAATGCACTTAAAAAATAACTTTTGCCTTCAAATTCCATCGCATTTTCAACTCTACTGATGGTTTAGTCACAAACTGTTGCGTTATGTAGCAAATGTGCCCACTATGGTCTTAGCACATGCACTCTAACAGCTCGCACATAGAGTGGTGGTAGGCTATCAACATTGAGATTATTATGAGTAAGAGCGATATTATTTGTATATCAAACACCAGCCAAGCATCAATCATCTTGTCACTAGAATAAGACCTTTAATATTTATTGGAAACGAGCATCAAGTTCATCACCTTGCACATTCACCATCCTGTGAAGTTCATCATCATTTAATTCATCTGTAGCACATGGTGAGGAGGAATAATGGTCTGGGGCTGTTTGTCATTGGTCAGGCTAGCCCCCTTAGTTCCAGTGAAGGGAAATCGTAATGCTACAGCATAGAATGACATTCTATATGATTCTGTGCTTCCAACTTTGTGGCAACAGTTTGGGGGAGGTCCTTTCCTGTTTCCGCAAGACAATAGCCCTGTGCACAAAGCGAGGTTGATACAGAAATAGCTTGTCGAGATCGGTGTGGAAGATGTAGGGCAACGCACAAGATCGGTGTAGGGCAACGCACAATTGGCCCAGCATCGTCTGGGTTAGGGTTTGGCCGGCATTGTAAATACGAATTTGTTCTTAACTGACTTGCCTAGCTAAATAAAGGTAAAAAAACTAAAATACTTCACTGGCCTGCACAGAGCCCTGCACCAACTCCCCAATGAGATGTTCGACGAACAGATGTCCACATACGTTTAGTCATGTAGTATATCATTGCATGACTCCAAGTTTACTTTGATATGATGGTTATTATATTCATATTTGCGCATAAAGGAGTTTCCACTGCCATTTCTCCATAAATAATTTTAATGACACAAAAAGATCCCACCATGTCGAACGAACGAATTGTCTGTAGGCATTTATAAAATTGTACAGGTATTTCATGTTTCCACAGCCTGGTGGTGACTTTTTTTCATGGTTCAGGTAATTCATCCGCCTGAAATGGTTGGATCTCTTCAGACCCATTGACTTTTTCCACTTTGTTACATTTTAGAATAAGGCTGTAATGTATCAAATTGTTTTCCCTCTCATCAATCTGCACACAATACCCCATAATGACAAAGCAAAAACATGTTTTTACAAATGTTTGCTAATTTATATATAAAAAAACTGAAATATCACCTTTACATAAGTATTCAGACCCTTTACTCAGTTCTTTGTTGAAGCACCTTTGGCAGCGATTACTGCATAGATTCTTCTTGGTTATGACACTACAAGCTTGGCACACCTGTATTTGTGGAGTTCTCCCATTCTTCTCTGCAGATCCTCTCAAGCTCTGTCAGCTGGATGGCGAGCGTCGCTGCACAGCTATTTTCAGGTCTCTCCAGAGATGTTTGACCGGGTTCAAGTCCGGGCTCTGGCTGGGCCACTCAAGGACATTCAGAGAATTTTCCCGAAGCCACTCCTGCATTGTCTTGGCTGTGTGTTTAGAGTCGTTGTCCTGCTGGAAGGTGAATATTCGCCCCAGTCTGAGGTTCTAAGTGCTCTGGAGCAGGTTTTCATCAAGGATCTCTCTGTACTTTGCTCCGTTCATCTTTGCCTTGATCCTGACTAGTCTCCGAGTCCCTGCCACTGAAAAACATCCCCACTGCATTAAGCTGCCAACACCATGCTTCACCGTAGGGATTGTGCCAGTTTTCCTCCAGATGTGACGCTTGGCATTCAGGCCAAAGTTCAATCTTGGTTTGATCAGACCAGAGCATCTTGTTTCTCATCGTCTGAGAGTCTTTAGGTGCCTTTTGGCAATCTCTAAGCAGGGCTGTCATGTGCCTTCTACTGAGAAGTGGCTTCCGTCTGGCCAATCTACCATAAAGGCCTTCTGGAAGGTTCTCCAATCTCCACAGAGGAACTCTGGAGCGCTGTCAGAGTGACCATTGGGTTCTTGGTCAGCTCCCTAACCAAGGCCCTTTTCCCCCAATTGCTCAGTTTGGTCGAGCGGGCAGCTCTAGGAAGAGTATTGGTGGTTCTAAACGTCTTCAATTTCACGACTGATGGAGGCCACTGTGTTCTTGGGACCTTCAATGCTTCAGACATAAAAATAAAAAAAAGTTTTGTCTTTCGGGTATTTTGTGTAGATATGAGAAAAAGTCAAGGGGTCTGAATACTTTCAGAATGCCCTGTATCTATACTTTAATATACTTTTTATGGATTTACAAGGCATTGCAAGACAAGACATTGCGAGATACAGATGATCAAGATTTCGCCTTTCGCTCCATCGCTGGCTCGCCTGCTCTTTTTTCTTTGCTGTGAAAGATGCACGTGTGTGTTCAGCGAATTGACCACTATACTAGAAAAATACTCAGTCCCTGTTGTTATTCTCCACAATTTAGAGGTTAAATGCTTTCTCTATGCAGATGACCCGTGCCTGCTGTCACCCACAGCATATGGCTTACAGCAGAGCCTGGACCTGCTAGAGCAGTACTGCCAAACCTGGGCCCTGGCAGTAAACCCCAAAAAGCCCAAAATAAATTATTTTCCAAAGAAGATCCAGATCTCAGGGAATTAGACAAGTTCTCAATTGGTACAAAATACTGTACTGCAAATAGGAAATACATATTCAAATTTGGCTAAAACCAATTTAATGTGTCATTGAACACATTGCACTTCATTGCAGCGAGGTATAGGGTCCACTTGCAAAACAAGATTTCGTCCAATGGGACAAACACCCCATTGAAATCCCCCATGCAGAGTTCTGTAATATTCTCCTACATGTCCAGGAGGAAAACTACAAACAATTTATGCATGGCAGAATTAGGCCAATATCCACTAATAATAAAAAATGTAAAAAGAGCAATTGCAGTACATTTTGGAAACAGCTCAAATACAGTGACCCCCTTTCATATCATAACCAAGCCCTGCAATGGCTGAGAAAAAATAAATAATCCCCTCATCCAGCTGGTCCTGGGGCTGAGTTCATAAACCTGTTCTACTAACCCACTGAAGCCTCAGGACCAGAACATCCAATCCATCAAATTAAACTAAAAAAGACCTCTCTGATGATAATATGCTACCTGTCCTGTTGGGGGAGGACACAGAGAGCTGTGGGTTGGCAGCGCACTACATTGCTGCCTGCCATAAGATGAGAGACAGTGTCTGACAGACCAATCAACCTGCAGATATCTTCTACGCCATTGTTATTGTCCATTGTATGGTTATTTCTACTCTTGATTATTGCTGTTACTGATTGTCCCATTGACAGTCTTGATAATTATTATTTTAATTATGTTAATATTGTAAATGTGTAACTTTATTTCCAAAGTAAGCTTTGTCAATATGTGCATTGTTACGTCATACCAACAAAGCAATTTGAACTGAGAGAGAGAGAGAGAGATATGCAACAGGTTTCGTGTGCAATCTACAGCGGGAATTTACAAACTAAGCATGTTTGTTTACTCAGTCTGCCAGATCAGAGGCAGTAGGGATGACTAGGGATGTTCTCTTGATAAGTGTGTGTCCTGCTAAGCATTCAACGATGTAACGAGTACTTTTGGGTGTGAGGGAATGTATGGAGTAGAAAGTACATTATTTTCTTTAGGAATGTAGTGAAGTAAAAGCAAAAATTGTCAAAAATATAAATAGCAAAGTAAAGTACAGGTACCCCAAAAAATGACTTAAGTAGTACTTTAAAGTAGTTTTACTTAAGTACTTTACACCACTGACTGAGACTGCAATAAAAGTAGGGCCCGTATTAACTATCATCATCATTATGCTAGTCACAATTAGCGTCAGGAAATGTCAAATTCATTCACAACCATTGTCATCCGCCTAGAGGCTAATGTTCTATAGCCGCAATTTGCTCTAAATGGCTAACTCTGACTCCATCTGCTCCAAAGAAAAGCCTGGGTAGACGGCTAAGCTAACGCTAAGCGCTAACCCATTGGTCAAAGGCAGCGGGTGAAATTTACCTTCTTTAATACTGAACCAACTGACATTTTATGGACAGAATGAGAATAACAAGAGGGAAATCGATGCTGCGCTGCCAATTAGCACACGACTGCTCTTAGACAACAGCCTTGAGAAATTGCTGAGAGAGGAAGAAATCTACAAGACAGCGAACCCAATCGATCTCACAGGGCAAACATTTTATTTCTCAAAGCCAGATGGACTGGGATTTAAACGTCTCGCACTCTATCCATTTCCATCTCGGTCTGTCTCCATTTCTGTCTGTTTCCATTTCCCTCTCCGTCTCTCTCTTGCTTTCTATTCCCCTCTGTCCATTTCCCTCTATATTTCCATCTGTCTCTCTATCTCCCCATTTCCCTCTCTGTCTCTCCGTCTCTCTCGTCACATATTAGAAGGCAGGAAATAACTTCCACAAAGGTAAGGGACGGCCTGAGGGGCTTGGAGACTAATTAACACAATTAAGTAGGGATGAACAGAGTCACACAAGAGCTCTCAGACTGGAGAGCGACAGGTCCACTGCTGTAACCTAAGCAGTACTGAGAGTATTTGATGTGAAGGACTCCCACAGTAGACAGTATTCTCCGAGGGCACCACACACACACAGGGGACCTTCACCTAGGACTCTCGGTCTTGGTGGTAAATAAAAACTAAATCCAACCCAGACGGAGGAAGAATGGATTTGTCCCAACATGTCCCTCAAGCCTCCTGTGTCCTCCTCCCTGAGAGTTCTGCTGGAGGTAGAACTCACATCCCTAAGTGCTTCTGATCTCTTATTCCCTAAACACTCCCTCTCTTAATACCTACTCTGACACTGTATCCTACACTCCACACTCACCATGACCCTTCTCCCTTCACATGAAAGCTGAACAGAAGCTGAAACTTTATACAGTACAGTTGGTATACTGTTTGTGTATGTTTTTGCGGTGTGTGTGTGTGCGTCTGTGTGTGTGTTCTGGGTGAGGTGTTTACCTCCTGCTAGACACCCACTTTGCAGAGCAATATAGTTTCCCTTGACGCATGGGCCAATTCATTTAGGAAGTCTTCTTCTGTTCAGTGATGAAAACAGACAAATGAAAGACATTTAGCAAACAGGTGGATTCAGTAGAGAGCCATGCTGCTCTGTGGCAGAGCAGAGCGGGGGGGGGGGGGGGGGGGGGGGTGGTGGCTGTCGGATCATGTTAACCATGGGCGTGACAGCGCAGAGAAGCATCACAGCAGCCGGTGTCAGGGCACATTTTTCAACAGCGTGAAGAGTCAAAAAACATCTCTGCCAAGCAGTGTTGAGCTCTGCAGGTACACACTACACAGCACAGGATGCAATGCACATAGACAGATCTTTAGCACGATCACATGTTCTATTGTATACTCAAACACCCAAACACTCGGACTAAAGGCAAATCTTCCTAAACATCATATTTTACAGGAATTCATTGGCATTTGTTCTTATTCAAATATTTCTAAACAACATATTTCTTCGTGACTTCGAGATTCCGGTGGAGGGGAGGATGCATTTGACATATGCATATTTGAACAGGGTCTCTGGGTGTGTGTGAATCTATCTGTTTCTCTGGATTGCAGGGACAACAGCAGAAGTAGCAGGTGCTGTATCTCTGTTAGAGTTCCTTATCTGTGCAGCTATCTGTGCAGAGTGAGGGGGTATAGTTTATCTTCCTTTAGCCCTCTGATAACATCTACAGTGGTTCCTCCTTTAAAAGTTGCGAGCTTACACCGTGGGACTTAGAGGTACCCAGCGTCACGGCTTCATTGCTCCAGACCACCACAAGGGGGAGATAGAGCACTCATGCATTTGGGTCCCAAGATTTTTATATGACCAGTCATATCGAGTGACGAATTTGACGTGAGCCACTCCTCCCTGGTGACTTTCTTCATCAAAGATGGCTGACAAAACATTACGGGGAAGCAAATGTAAGTAGTTATAACGTCATAATGAGTCAAGCAAAAAAATGAAAATTGAGAGGAATATGTTAGTTAATGTAGAGACAAATGACTGTGCATATTTTTTTGTCATAAAGTTAATTTACCAAAATCGCTATTTTGCAAGTTTTTTTCGGTCATATCCAATACCAGGTGTATCATACTCCCTTCTGTGAATGATGCTGTGTCTGCATTTATGTATTACAATTATACACTTCAACAGTGTTTCCCTGCTCCTGGGACATCAATGATTACACATTATAACTATGCAATAGACTAGAAACATGATTTTGTAATTCATATATACAGAATAAAAAACAGTACATCCAGCCACCACGCACACAAGCGTGCTGAATGACGAGAGAGCGAGGAATGAGATGGGAGTAACAATCCAGGCTATTTGCAAAGAATGAGATGGAGTGACAATCCATGCCAGGCACACCTGTGAGCTCTGGAACTCCACCTCCGTCAGGCAGAGTCAACATACCTGGTGGGTTCATTAGGTCGTTGGTTCACCCTGACATTTCCATTCCTCTTCTGACAACAGAACTTGACCAACTGCTCACCAGGCACAGCAAGGGCCGCCTGAACCATTATGCTGTTCTGCTATTCCAAGGATGTGTAACCAAAGAGAGATACCACGAGTGGGCACAGAATACAAACTGGGATGGATCCCAATGCAAATGTGGCTTACCAGTGAACCTCCGGGTGTTCATCATTAATACTGTGTCTCAGAAGTTTCCGTCCATGACTGATGCAACCCGAAAAAGCATTAAAGACAGAGTTAATGAGTACTTGAGGTCGCCGAGAAAATCTGGACATGGCCTGCTCTCCCTTTTGTAAGGAATTAAACACTTTCCCATGTTTACTACAGTATGTACTGTATGCTATGTTTACTTGTCAGACTTCACAGTAGCCTAATAAACAAATCAGGTGTCACGTTCCTGACCTGTTTTCCTTTTTCTTGTATTTATTTAGTTGGTCAGGGCGTGAGTTGGGTGGGTTTGTCTATGTTTGATTTTCTATGTTGGGATGTTTGTGTTCGGCCGGGTATTATTCTCAATCAGAGACAGCTGTCAATCGTTGTCCCTGATTGAGAATCATACTTAGGCAGCCTGGGTTTCACGTGTGTTTTGTGGGTGTTTGTCTTCCGTGTAGTCGTTGTGCCACACAGGACTGTTTGTCGGTTTGATTTTCTATTTGTCATCTTGCTTCATATAGTGTTCAGTTCGATGCTAATAAATTATGGACACTAACCACTCTGCGTTTTGGTCCTCTCCTTCTGTCAGCGAGGACAGCCGTAACATCAGGTGGCTTGTATCTTCAAAATGCTTTAAATGCTTTATTATCCATATGTAAAAGCATATACTGTACAGTACTGTATTTCTTCATCAGCTTTTGTTAATGATATAATGCTAAAAATACTCTTTCAAAATGCTAATGTTTATTTAGTTATGGAACCATAACAAAGAACTTGATGAAATATGCCATGCTATTCTTGAGATATGTGTTGACTGAATATAAGCAAGTGATGTCTACTTTTTGGCCTTTTTCTCGCTCACTCTAGGTTAAATGAAAACGAAATCTCCAAAATATAAAATATTGTTACTTTTTAAACAAAGTGATTATTATTATTAATACATTTAGAATTATATAAAAGCCCCTGTGGATCTGTGAGAATATCTAACGGAAAATGCCCCTTAGATATTAATTTAGAGTCCTCCAATCCTCTTAATGTAATTATTGCCAGGGAGTCACGTCATTGAAAAATAAAATTGTTCGATATACTGTAGGCTTACCATAGGCGAAATGAGTCTCACTAGTGTTGAGTAATGTCTAATGAAGGCAAACAATTTTGGTTCCTCCAATCCTGTAGCCTACTCCCAACTGTCACGTTGTACTGGCTTTATTTACAAATTAGTGAGAATGTCTCACCCCTCAAGAATAGCCTTTATCTCACTCACTCTAGGTTAAATGAACGGGAATTTGAACCCTGGGCTCCCACTTGCCCCGCATTTTGTAGTAGACATCACAACGATGAAGTAACACATATGGAATCAGTTAAGAACAACGACAGCATACTCCTTCCTCCCCGTCGGGGTTCTCTGCACAACACAGGGATTCTTTAGCTAAATAGCTCAGTACTGTACTGCCTACCGTCACGTTGTACAGCGACATATTTTCCGTCCCATTCTAACAGATATCCAGAGGGTTTTTCATTTTTCATGGAATAGAAACACCATAATATTAATCTAATTAATTTAGCAAGTGCCAGTCAAAAGTTTGGACACCCCTACTCATTCCAGGATTTTTCTTTATTTTTACTATTTTCTACATCGTAGAATAATAGTGGAGACATTACAACTATGAAATAACACATATGGAATCAGTTAAGAACAAATTCTTATTTACTCCTTCCTCCCCAATGGGGATTTGAACCCCGGTCTCCCGTGTGCCCCGCATTCTGTAGTACAGACAAGGCCTGCTCTCCCTTAATTTAGGAATTAGGCACTTTCCCATGTTTACTAAAGTCTATTGTAGACTGCACAGTAGCCTAATAAACACATTTGTTAATAAAAAAATGATAAAAAAATACTCTTTCAAAATGCAGATGTTGATTTAGTTACGGATCCATAACGAATTACTATGGGAATAAATATCACTGATTTACAGAAGTATTGGAACAAAGTTGTCTAATGAAGGCAAACAATTTAGAATCCTCCAATCCTGTAGCCTACTCCCGACCGTCACGTTGTACAGCGCCATAGAAACCCTGAGGGTTTCGTTTTTCATTTTTCTCTGAATAGAAACACCATAATATTAATCAAATGAATTAAGCTACATTTCTTAAAATCAATCCCATATACTATGTTATCACAAAAAAGGTTTGAAATTCTCTGGTAATGCCAATACGGAAAACTATCAAATTCTTCTCAAAGATGCCCTCTGGTGGTCAAACTAGCAATAACTTGCAGTAACAGAAAAAATGGCTGAATTAAATGACGTGCCACAGAATGCTGCATTGTGCCGCAACTTTTAAAGGAGGAACCACTGTACCTAATCTACACTCAGCCAAACACACGGAGAGAGAGAGGGAGAGGTATAGACACCACTCTCTCTTTTCCTTTTCTTAAATTTTCCCCCTGCTTCATTCATCTCCCCACACCACCTGCTCTCTCTCTTTTTTTCTGCTAACTCTCTGCTTTTCTTTCCCCACAGCGCCCAACTCCCTCTTTCTTGGTGATTGCATTTAGGTAGATAGGCAGTGGTACACAGCTCTGGGGATAAGAGAAGAGAGATGCCCTTGATTTCACCTTCTGTCTCTTTTCTCTCTCTGCCCTCAATCTCTCTCTTTCCTCTATGGTCTTCATCTGTCACTTCCAGTCTTCTCTCAGTTCCAAATATTTCTTCATTCCATCCCTTTCCTGATTGAGCTGGTTCAGCGTCTTTACCTTCCCTTTCTTCCTTCTCTCTATCCACTAATATTCTTCCTTTCACTCTCCTCCTAAATGTGTCGAGTCCCTTCGTTCACCCCTCACTCTCTCCACTGCGCTACAAATCAGTTGTCAGTGCTGGTGCTGGGGTCCCTGGTTCCTCTGTGTATGTCACTCCTCCCATGGCTCTGGGCTCCCTCTGTCAGGCTCACTCTCTGGATGTGTACATCGCTCCCTGACAGCTGACAACACCCATTTTAAGGCACTGAGACTGGGAGGGAGGATATTCTGTATGAGTTAATGTAAGGATGTATAATGATGCTGGGTGAGGCTGCAGGTGGATAAAGAGCTCATTTGAATCATGTGGTCACGGTGGACTGAGGTCCCTGAATTACCATACAACTTCAATTAAAACGCAGACTTAGATAGTCACCTATCCCTTTTAATAGTCAGGCATCAGCACACATTTCAGCAAATAAACGGCGGTTTCAAATAAATACCGGGTCTAAATTAATTGTTTACGAAGGTTAGCATGAATTCTTTAAAAGCTTTAATGTTTGATTTGTTACATTAATTACTCAAACATTATGGCAATCATTTGTTTTTATTGCCAGTAAGAAACTGTTAGCCATTGGCTGCAAACAGCTGAGAACTGCTAGCTAACTTGCAAACACAAAAACAGTCAACAATTTCGGGTACAGACCCCCAGAAATCGGCGGATCCCCTTCTAGTGGTGAAAGTAAGAACTGCTGAAAAAATGCACAGTCAAAGAAGAGAATAATTATTATGTCAACGACTTTTTTAGAAATAGAGGCATACTAAGATAAAAGAAACGTGTCAAAGTGTGTAAATGATGAACACAATAGAACAGGAAAATAAGAAATAAAAAATGTAATGTTGGAAGTAAATGCTGGAATTAAATAATTAACTATGCTAATAAGCAAAAGCTGTGTGCATTAAGGAAATAGATGTCTGGCTCAAATAGAAACCTGTCCCTAATAAGCGCCTGTTGTGTTCGGCGATTTAAGCAATTGAGAGTTTTTTGTTGTCTGTGACTATCATTAAATGTGAAGACTTGTTATTTTATAAAATGAATTATCTGTGTAATTATTATTATGTGATTAAATGAATCATGTATACTTTAATTAACTAGGAAGTTGGGAAAATGTTTACAAAGTCTCTATTTCCCGAGTCAACTCTTCAGATATTTTCATATCTTATCGATTAGTCATTCTCATTCATGTATTATTATTACCTCATCAGTTCTCATTACTGAACGTCGCAAACCCTTGCATATCTGCACAAACCCTAGCCTAAATCATGAATCAGCGATATAGGAATTGGCTTATTTATTTACCAACTAACTAAATAATCACAGAAATACATAACAAACAAACAGTAGATACTGGTTACTAACACGATGCATTGATAAGTCCCTAGTGGACTAAACCGGTATGATGGCTTGGTAGACAATAGAAACGGGTGGGGACAGGAAAAGAGCGAGAGAGACAAAATGGATTCACTACACACAATTGATAATAATAGTCATTGAAATGCTAATCCTTTGCACATGAATGGCCGCTCATTCAAGAATAATTGCAATGTATATATTCACGCCTGTATGTTGTTGTCTTCTCTGTTGGAATCGCCAGTCCATCTGCTGGAGAGTCAGTTCTTCAGAGAGTCTCTGGTTAAATTCCCCAGAAATCATAATATCTTTCGTAGTTGTCGCTTTCGCAGCAGCACTGGATAGTGTCTGTTGTAATGGATACGTCAGGCATACAGATGGTGTTGCATAGAATAGATGCGCTTGTCGATATTCTCGTACTAGACTTACGTAATTTCCAGCTGCAGACTAGTACTTATACATCTAGGATTTGCACTTATTCTGTAGTGATCGAATCTAGAGTTTAACAATTTCCAGCCGTGTAGCCAAAACTACAGCTGTATGGTCTCAGTGGCCATTTCAACATGTCGCGTCAGCTCCATATTTTCTGGTCTAATGATCTATAGCCATTCCAACGTGGGGACTCTGTCCCGGCGTTCTCTTACTTAATATACATTTTGTAGGAAATGGGTTTTATACTCTGTGGATAAAAAAGGCGGTTCTATGACGCCTAATGTGATGTCTGGGCTCACGGGGGTGTGGCCCTGAGTAGTTAAACTTCATATGAAAACCCATACTCTCATTTAGAAGGTTAACGTCACATTACATCTTTTCACAAATAATTTAATGTTTAATCACATATGTTTCACAATATTTAAATGTAAACTTGACAGCTGGGAAATGTAAACTTTAAGAGATACAGTTGTGTGTTTCCTGTCCTTCAGGAGATCACCAAATGAAACACACTCATCATGACTGTCCCTTAAGTGTCCACAGACCACTCCCACATTCTCAAAAATAGAAATATTGTTTAATTATTCCAACTTTTGATGTCCAAGTGTCTCTCTGTGTTCCACAGTTTACATTCCATTCTCGAACACTACAGAGCGTAGAGGCAGCGTATTTTATGACCGCCCATAAAACAGACAACTTCCCGCTCTCCCCCTCTACGAGAGAGAGCACGCTGTAGAGCGGACCCAATGTAACCTGATCCTTCAGATCGCCGCAAGAAAGTTATGACAAGAGCGATAGTAAAATCTATCTACATATGTTTGGTAGTGAGCAAGTTTACGGTTTCAAAGTTTAATCGCCATGTGCACAGGATACAAGATACAGGATACATGATTGAGTGTTTGAATGAAGAGATTTAGATAAAACTGTGCAGTTTGAGTGCTTTTTGGCAGCCCATTCCAGTCGCTAGCTGCAGCAAACTGTAAAGACAAGCGACCCAGGGATGTGTGTGCTTTGGGGACCTTTAACAGAATGTGACTGGCCGAACGGGTGTTGTATGTGGAGGATGAGGGCTGCAGTAGATATCTCAGATAGAGGGGAGTGAGGCCTAAGAGGGTTTTATGTACAACCATCAACCAGTGGGTCTTACGACGGGAATACAGAGATGACCAGTTTACAGAGGAGTATAGAGTGCAGTGATGTGTCCTATAAGGAGCATTGGTAGCAAATCTGATGGCCGAATGGTAAATAACATCTAGGTGTTCGAGAGCACCCTTACCTGCCGCTCTATAAATTATGTCTCCATAATCTAGCATGTGTAGGATAATCATCTGAATCAGAGTTAGTTTGGCAGCTGGGATGAAAGAGGAGTGATTACGATAGAGGAAACTAAGTCTAGATTTAACCTTAGCCTGCAGATTTGACATGTGCTTCTAGACGGACAGTGTATCATTTAGCCATACTCCCAAGTACTTGTATGAGGTTACTACCTCAAGCTCTAAACCCTCAGAGGTAGTAATGATATATGTATGTATGGAGCATAATGTATTTACAGTTTTATTCACGTTTTCAAGTACTGGTCACAAATAATGCATTCTGTTTATTGCATAGATTGTAATGGACACCTATGACGTGTGTAAAATACTTATTTGAAGGTTGTACTGATTATAATGAGCTAATGCTAAACTATATGCCAGCTATGTGTGGCACCATGTTTGTTTACATTATACAATGCATTCTGCATGTCACGTAAACATCTGTCAGACCAAAGGTATTATAATGAGGTGAAGGAATGGTTCACTCATCTTTCGGGTAAACTTCATGAAGTGAATGAAAGGAAGTAAATGATCGTAGACGACACATCCCCTTCAACATGCAAACTGCAAATAGACCAAACTTATCTTTTCTCCTCTCATTATATTTGGTTGGCAAAATACAAACTACCCTTGTCGGATTACTTTTGATTTCTATAAAGTATTTTACTCAATTATTTCGATCAATGTTGAGCTCACCCGTGATGTGATGAATTATAAATAGTTATTGCTATTAGCTATTTCATTTTGTGGTTTCTGTCAGCCGATTATCAAAATATGACCGCTTGTGTTGTGTCAATCTTTCCTCAGTTAGCGCTAGGACTAATGTAGCCTACATTTTCCAGTTTGGATGATTGTGTATGCTTTTGCTACTTCTATGAATATCTGAACATTGCATCCAAAAATAAACTGGTCACATTCAGGACATAACTTTGTAAGCTAGCTCAAATGCTGACTGTTGCGTTAATCAAAACTGGACGTTCTAAATAAGCGTTTTAATCACACCATTTTGAGCGTACGCAGCAGGGACCCCTGTAGAATGATCACAACCTTTTGTTGGTACAGTTGAAGTCGGAAGTTTACGTACACCTTAGCAAAATTCATTTAAACACAGTTTTTCATATCTCCTGAAAAGGAGATATTTATTTTAAGAATGTGAAATGTCAGAATAATAGTAGAGAGAAGGATTTATTTAATCTTTAATTATTTTCATCACATTCCCAGTGGGTCAGAAGTTAACATACACTCAATTAGTATTTGGTAGTATTTGGCCTTTCAATTGTTAAACTTGGGTCAAACGTTTCGGGCAGCCTTCCACAAGCTTCCCACAATAAGTTGGGTGTATTTTGGCACATTCCTCCTGACATAGCTGGTGTAACTGCGTTTTTTTCAGTTATGCCCACAAATGTTCTATAGGATCAAGGTCAGGGCTTTGTGATGGCCACTCCAATACTTGACTTTGATGTCCTTAAGCCATTTTGCCACAACTTTGGAAGTATGCTTGGGGTCATTGTCTATTTGGAAGACCCATTTGCGACCAAGCTTTAACTTCGTGACTGATATCTTGAGATGTTGCTTCAATATATCCACATACTTTTCCTCCCTCATGATGCCATCTATTTTGTGAAGTGCACCAGTCCCTCCTGCAGCAAAGCACCCCCACAACATGATGCAGCCACCCCCGTGCTTCACGGTTGGGATGGTGTTCTTCGGCTTGCAAGCGTCCCCCTTTTTCCTCCAAACATAACGGTGGTCATTATGGCCAAACAGTTCTATTTTTGTTTCATCAGACCAGAAGACCATTTCTCCAAAAAGTACAATCTTTGTCCCCATGTACAGTTGCAAACCATAGGCTGGCTTTTTTATGGCGGTTTTGGAGCAGTGGCTTAATCCTTGCTTTCAAGTTATGTTGATATAGGACTCGTTTTACTGTGGATATAGATACTTTTGTACCTGTTTCCTCCAGCATCTTCACAAGGTCCTTTGCTATTGTTCTGGGATTGATTTGCACTTTTCACACAAGTACGTTGATCTCTAGGAGACAGAACGCGTCTCCTTCCTGAGCGGTATGATGACTGCGTGGTCCCATGGTGTTTATACTACCGTAAAATTGTTTGTACAGATGAATGTGGTACCTTCAGGCGTTTGTAAATTGCTCCCAACGATGAACCAGACTTGTGGAGGTCTACAATTATTTTCCGAGGTCTTGGCTGATTTGTTTTGATTTTCCCATGATGTCAAGCAAAGAGGCACTGCGTTTGAAGGTAGGCCTTGAAATACATCCACATGTACACACTGTGTGAATCAGGCCTTCATGGTCAAATTGCTACAAATAAAGCACTTGCTTGGGCCAAAAAACACGAGCAATGGACATTAGACTGGTGGAAATCCAAATTTGAGATTTTTGGTTCAAATCATACAGCATTTTATTTGTCACATGCGCGGAATACAACAACCTTACACTGAAATGCTTACTTCCAAGCCCTTAACCAACAATGCAGTTTTAAGAAAAATACACGTTAAGTGAAAAATAGATAAGGAAAAAAATAAGAAATAAAAGTAACAAATAATTAAAGAGCAGCAGTAAAACAACAATAGCGAGGCTATTTACAGGGGGTACCGGTACAGACTCAATGTGCGGGGGCACTGGTTAGTCAAGGTAATTTAGGTAATATGTAAATGTAGGTCGAGTTAAAGTGACTATCCATAAATAATTAACAAAGAATAGCAGCAACGTGACTTTGTGAGACGCGGTGTGGGTGAACGGATGATCTCCGTATGTGTATTTCCCACCGTAAAGCATGGAGGAGGAGGTGTTATCTTGTGGGGGTGCTTTGCTGGTGACACTGTCTGTGATTTATTTAGAATGCAAGGCACACTTCACCAGCATGGCTACCACAGCATTCTGCAATGATACACCATCCCATCTGGTTTGGGCTTAGTTGGACTATCATTTGTTTTTCAACAGGACAATGACCCAACACACCTCCAGGCTGTGTAAGGGATATTTTATGAAGAAGGAGAGTGATGGAGTGCTGCATCAGATGACCTGGCTTCCACAATCCCCTGACCTCAACCAAATTGAGATGGTTTGAGGTGAGTTGGACCGCAGAGTGAAGGAAAAGCATCCAACAAGTGCTCAGCATATGTGGGAACTCCTGCAAGACTGTTGGAAAAGTATTCCAAGGGAAGCTGGTTGAGAGAATGCCAAGAGTGTGCAAAGCTGTCATCTAGGCAAAGGGTGGCTATTTGAAGAATCTCAAATACAAAATATATTTTGATTTGTTTAACACTTTTTTTGGTTACTACATGATTCCATATGTGTTATTTCATAGTTTTGATGTCTTCACTATTATTCTACAACGTAGAAAATAGTAAAAAACAAAGTAAAACCCTTGAATGAGTAGGTGTTCTAAAAACCTTTTGACCGGCAGTGTATATAAATACACTCCGGACCCCGACGTTGCTCATCCTAATATTTATATACTTCTTAAATCCATTGTTTTACTTTTAAATGTGTGTGTATTGTTGTGAATTGTTCGATATTACTTCACTGTTTGAGGTAGGAACACAAGAATGTCGCTACACCCGCAATAACATCTGCTAAATATGTGTATGGGACCAATAACATTTTATTTCATGCTGTATGCATCAAAACAGTGTCCTCTCTCTCCCCATGAGCTAGTCATCTTGCATGCTCTTTCTTTCGATAGGTCACCTACTTACAACCACTCCACCTTTCTCCAAAATGCGCGCACACACACATCAGCCCTTCCCACTCTTGTGTTAATGTAAACCTCATCCGCCTCAATGGTTCTATTCCTTTAAGAGACCCCCTTTATCCTCTTCATCCCCCACTCACGTACTCCTCTCAGCCACTTCTCTTTATCTCCTTACCCCCCCTGCCTTGATTTACATCATGACGCCACCTGCACTCACTCTCTCAATCCCCTCTCCTGCCCTTGCTCTGTGGCCTCCTCACTGTCTTTCTCAGAGACTGCAGACTCGCACAGACCATTACCCAGAATTCCTGCGGTGGAGAGGGGTGTGTGTGTGTGTGTGTGTGTGTGTGTGTGTGTGTGTGTGTGTGTGTGTGTGTGTGTGTGTGTGTGTGTGTGTGTGTGTGTGTGTGTGTGTGTGTGTGTGTGTGTGTGTGTGTGTGTGTGTGTGTGCGTGTGTGGTGGGGGATGAAAAGTACATCCTACGGGAAACAAATCTTCTAGCCCTTCCCATAACCGTCCATCTCTCTGTCACATCTCTTTCGCTCTTTTTACTACATACACCATTTTTATCTATTTACCACTTCTTCCCCTATTTTGTCATATAGTTACAGAACAAGCTGTGTTAATTGATGTATTGTATCATTACAGTAACTCTGTGATGATTAAATGATCTTGTAATGATTATTGTTTGGAGGCTAATGGCACACACACACACACACACAAAGACATGCAAACACAGACACACACTGCTGTGTGGAGTCTAATGGCACATGCTGCAACTCTCTGCAGCTGGAAATCTCGAACTAACCTGCAGACAGGTCAGCCATTTTCACCTTCGCTGTAGTCTGCAGGACAAAGACTTAACACTCCACTGCTTTTACTGCAGAGCTCAGTAGTATGCAGTGTCGCCGTGTCTCTGCCCCTCTACCACACCCCGCCCAACCCAACCCAACCCAACCCCAAACCAACACTACTCCACCCCAATGGATCTGATCCTTTTCCACTGTCACCCATAGGACCGAACTGGAGCTACAACACAGAAGGCAGGCTTGTATTACAAGGAGAGATAAAGCCAGGCTACACTCACCCTTCCAATGTGTGTGTGTTTGTGTGTGATAGCCAACTCAGCCTAGCAGGAGGTCAACAGTGCTTGCTTCGTTGTATTTCGGCAGGTAGCTTAGTGGTTAGAGCGTCGGGCCAGTACCCGGGGGAAAAAATCTGGCATTCTGCCCCTGAGCAAGGCGGTTAACCCAATGTTGCCCGGGCGCCGAAGACGTGGATGTCGATTAAGGCAGCCCACCTCATCTGTCTGATTCAGAGGGGTTGGGTTAAATGCGGAAGACACATTTCAGTTGAAGGCATTCAACTGTACAACTGACTACGGTATGCCCTTTCAAAGTATTTTGTTTCTGTGAGTTTTGTGGTGTTTGTTACACTGGCCGATTTGTTAACTCCTGCACCCTGGTACTGTTGAGTTGCTTGGGGCCTGGATATGATGAGTGTGTGTGTGTCTGAGTGTTGGTCCAGCCCGTAACCCCTGGAGAGAGTGTATGACAGGGTGAACCCGTAGCAGTCCCAGACAGTGTGGAGTCACAACATGGGGGGAATGGAATTATATCCTCTCTATAGCAGACTGGACTATTAAATCACACGCATCATAACATTTGCACAAATATGTGGAGGAGGGAGCTGAGGGAAGAGGAGAAAAGGGATGAAGACGAGGGGGAGGTGGAAGAATGGAGGAAGAGGAGAAAAGGAGTGTGTATAAAAGGTGTCAGGGGACCTAAGTGGGACACTAATATAACTGAAGTGAATACAAGAATAACTCCAAGGCAACAACTCCACACAAAGCACTGACACATGCCATGCTCAACTATTTAAATTAAGGGACTTTAAGTGTTGATCCTGTGAACTAATAAACTGTGGAAGGACCACCAGGGGGCAGGCTGGTCCCACGGATAGTAGCCCAGCCCAGCATGTGAGTAAAGGTGATCAGAGGCAGTTAAGCACAGCTGACGGTACTAATCACCTATTTTCTTCACCCCTACAAATAGAGCAGAGGGAACCGGCAGCGAGAGAGACTGGAGGAAAAAAAAGAGTGATTGATTCTTCAAAGGAGAAGACGAGTACAAACTACCTCTTGGGAATGGCAACCACGCATCTACACCACCACCTGAAAGGAGCACTCCACAAACGGACAGCTAAGGTGGTGACACACCCGTAATTTATGTTATAGTTAAAAGTTACTCACTTTGTGTTCCTTATCCCTGTAAAGAAGAAGATTGGTGTTACCCTTGAGATCATCCTTGATTGTGTGGGAGTGTTTGAGAAGAGAAAATACCTCAATAGAGAACTTTGTTCAATGTAAGAACCTGCTCCCGACTCATTTATTTCACTTTTCTGCTTTAGAGCAACCTAAAAATACTTGGTCCACTCACAAAACATTATTAACTCCCCCTCCCCCTAGCTTGGGTACCAATGTGTTAAAGTACAGAGGCAGTCCAGTATAGTGTGTATATATACTGTGCCTTCAGAAAGTATTCACACCCTTCGACATTTTGTTGCTACAGCTTGAATTTAAAATGGACTACATTTTTGTCACTGGCCTTCACACAACGTCAAAGTGGAATGATGTAATTTGAAATTGTTACAAATGAATACAAAATGAAATGTTTTGAGTCAATAAGTATTCAACCTCTTTTTAATGGCAAGTATGAGATCAGGAGTAAAATCTTGTTTAACAAGTCACATAATAAGTTGCATGGACTCACCCTGTGTGCAATAATAGTTTTTAATATGATTTTTGAATGAGTACTTCCTTTCTGTACCCCACACAATTATCTGTAAGGTCTAGCAGTGAAATTCAAACAGATTCAACCACAAAGACAAAACATTTTCCAATGCCTCACTAAGGGTACCCCTTTGAGCATGGTGAAGTTATTAATTACAGTTTGGATGGTGTATCAATACACCCAGTCACTACAAAAGATACAGACGTCTTTCCTAACTCAATTGCCGGAGAGGAAGGAAACCGCTCAGGGATTTCACCATGAGGCTAATGGTGACTTTAAAACAGTTACAGAGTTTAATGGCTGTGATAGACTGAGGATGGATCAACAATGTTGTAGTTACTTCACAATACTAACCTAAATAAGAGTGAAAAGGAAGCCTGTACAGAATAAAAATATTACAAAACCTGCATCCTGTTTGCAACAAGGCACTAAAGTAAAACTGCAAAAAATGTGGCAAAGAAATTCACTTTATTTCCTGAATACAAAACGTTACCACTCTTCATATTTTCAAGAATGGTGGAGGCTGCCTCATGTTATGGGTATGCTTGTCATCGTCAAGGACTAGGGAGTTTTTTAAATAAAAAAGAAACAGAACAGAGCTAAGCACAGGCAAAATCCTAGAGGAAAACCTGGTTCAGTCTGCTTTCCAACAAAACGATCTAAAACACAAGGGCAAATATACACTGGTGTTGCTTACCAAGACGACACTGAATTCCTGAGTGGCCTTGTTACAGTTTTCACTTATATTGGCTTGAAAATCAATGGCAAGACTTAAATGGCTTTCTAGCAATGATCAACAACAAACTTGACAGAGCTTGAAGAATTGTTTTGCAAATATTGTACAATCCAGGTGTGTAAAGCTCTCAAACTTACCCAGAAATACTCACAGGTGTAATCACTACCAAAGGTGATTCTAACATGTATTGACTCAGGGATGTGAATACTTATCTAAATTAGATATTTTATTTTAGTAATTTATTGTGAATTTGCCAGTGACTAAAACATCTCTATTTAATTCTAAATTCACGCGGTAAAATGTGGAAAAAGTCAAACGGTAAACTTTCTAAGGCACTATATCTAGCTACTTCTATCTCTCTAATCCAAGTTGTAAAAACCCTGTTGGCCAATGGGAAATCGATATGGCGCAGAAGCGTGCTATTGGCCTAATACTACACTCCTCTCTAAGTCCCTCTCTCTCTCCCCCCATCTCTCCCTACACTCTCTAGAACTTGTGTTGTGCCTAACCAGGCCCCTCCATTGACAGACGGGCATCATACTTCTCTTTTTTATAACACCACTATTACATATCTCATTTCCTCACAAAGACAGGCCATTGTGTGAGGCAGGGCTACAGTAAGTGAATCAGTGGACAGCTGGTTAGAATGGCTATAATGGGAGCTTATTGAGCCTGCGGATGCGGGAGTGTGTGTGTGTGGAGGGTTTGGTTTGTACAGTGTGGATCTTTGGAGCTGCAAGGATGAAAAACGACACCGTCTCACTGTGGCCTGTTCCTCTAATAAGGCCATTTACACACACACACACACACGACTGGAATGGGTTTATCCTGATGAGGAATAATCAGTGGTGGAAGTGGTAGAGAAAGGAGTGTGTGAGGATAGTGTGTGTGAGTGTACGGTTGCCTGCATGTATGTGTGTTTGACACTGGTGTGTGTTTGTACTTACACTCCTCTTTTAGGTCGTGCTATGTAAAACGTGGCGTGTGTATGGTACTCACGCTCCTCCTCCTTAGGATCGAGCTGAGTGACGCTGATAGAGAGGAGGTCCACGCGCTCCTGCAGGGAGTTGACCCGGAAGGAGAAGGAGTGGGCCTCGTTGAACAGCTCCCCAAAAAGATCCTCTGCGTACTTACCTGTAGAACACACACAGACAGAGAACAGACACTTAATACACACACTTAAGTATAATACAGGAATACAATCAAGCATAATAAAAGAATAAAAATGCGTACGGAGTGTGTTTAGGTGTGAACATGTGTGTGTGTATATATGTGTGCAACAACGTGTTTTCTGAGTTTCCGCGTGTGTGTATTTTTTATTTATTTATTTTACCGTTATTTTACCAGGTAAGTTGACTGAGAACACGTTCTCATTTGCAGCAACGACCTGGGGAATAGTTACAGGGGAGAGGAGGGGGATGAATGAGCCAATTGTAAACTGGGGATTATTAGGTGACCATGATGGTTTGAGGGCCAGATTGGGAATTTCGCCAGGACACCGGGGTTAACACCCCTACTCTTACGATAAGTGCCATGGGATCTTTAATGACCTCAGAGAGTCAGGACACCCGTTTAACGTCCCATCCGAAAGACGGCACCCTATACAGGACAGTGTCCCCAATCACTGCCCTGGGGCATTGGGATATTTTTTAGACCAGAGGAAAGAGTGCCTCCTACTGGCCCTCCAACACCACTTCCAGCAGCATCTGGTCTCTCATCCAGGGACTGACCAGGACCAACCCTGCTTAGCTTCAGAAGCAAGCCAGCAGTGGTATGCAGGGTGGTATGCTGCTGGCGAATGGTATTATGAAGGTGTGTTTGTGTGCAGACATTGTGTGTGACTCACTGAGGCTGCTGAGCTGTCGAATGACGTTAGCTAGGGACACATTGGTCACACACTCCAGCTCGTTCTTGATGGCCCGCGGCAGCACCGTGTGGCACAGGTGCCTGGGCTCAATACTCCTCTTCACCAACGGCATCCTGGGATACGGCTACCACACCTGGAGGGCGGGAGAGGGGGTGGTTTAAGTTATTACATCCCTGGATACCTCTACCACACCTAAAACTCAATAGTTGAGTTATATTAAACCTTTAATAATGTACAAGTATACAATTACTACTGTACAATTAGGTCTATTACTGTACAATTATGTTGCAATTATGTAGTAATTATGGTACAGACTGCTACACAGCCTGAACTACCCTACACAGAAATAATAGGCTACATTTGTTCCACACAGCCACACAAAGTAGTCCCCCTCTGTAGAGGTATAGTGATCAATTTCCATGGCGGCAGGTACCCTAGCGCAAGTTAAAAGGATTGGGCCAGTAACCAAAAGGTCGCTGGTTCAAATCCCTGAGCTGACTTGGTGCAAAACATTTGTCGATGTGCCCTCGAGCAAGGCATTTAAGCCTAATTGATCGTGTAAGTAGCTCTGGATAAGAGCGTCTGCGAAATTACGAAAATGTAAAAGTAAATTGTAGGATTGTGTTCCAAATTTCCTATAGGCCCAACCCTAGTCAAAAGTAGAGCATTACATATGGAATAGACACAGTATATTTCTCTGTCAGCATAGAGTTATCCTCATCATTCTCATCATGGTCGCCAGAGATAATTCACCCCCACACACACAGCCAGGTACACACACACACACACACACAACACCAGAGACAATTCAACCCGCCACACACCGCCAGAGACAATTCACCCCCACAACCACAGCCAGACACACAGACCACCAGAGATAAATTCACCCCCAAACACACAAGAGATAATTCACACCCAAACCGACCGACACACCAGTGCCCCGCATAGCTAACAGGATAGCAACCTCCCCCTGTCACCTCTCCATGGCTAGCATGCTGCTGCTACTAACAAACCAACTGAAAACACGCTGGTGCTTACGAACGCACAAACACACACACCAACGTTATAGCTAGAACACAACCTGCTACTCTCACAAAAGGACTTACCAGTTGTACTTTACACCAGTGGAGGCTCCTCAGAAGAGGAACGGAAGGACAATCCTCAGTGAAATTCACAAAAATAGTGAAACACTAAAAACATTAGATAAAATAAATCATTGTCAACAAATAATTGATTAAAACACACTGTTTTTGCAATGGTCTACAGTAGCTTCAAAAGCACTCTGTAGGGTAGCACCATGGAGTAGTCGGAGAACAGCTAGTTTCCGTCCTCCTCCGGATACATTGACATCAATACAAAACTTAGGAGGCTCATGGTTCTCACCCCCTTCCATAGATTTACAGTAATTATGACAACTTCTGGAGGATTCATTTCAACCTATCGGAGCTCTTGCAGCATGAACTGACATGTTGTCCACCCAAGCAAATGATCAGAGAATCTAGTACTGAAAGCATAAGCTACAGCTAGCCACCACCGCAGTGCATAAAATGTGGTGAGTAGTTGACTCAAAGAGAGGGAGACAATAGTTGTACAGTTTTAAACGAATACATAATTTTTTTTAATGAAGGAGGAGCAAGAGAGAGAGAGCTAGCTATATTTCATATGCTTTTCACTTTCATTTACTTAGCTAGCGATTGCAGCTAGCTATTTTATCCTACTCAAACAGAGAGGGATGCTATGTTACCTAGCTGGCTATGGCTATCCAACACTGGAACTCTTCCAAGTCAAGGTAAGCTTTTGGTTTTATTAATTTATAGCCACCGGGGCCGCCTGCTAAACTGCTTGCTAAATGTACAATGTAATTCATGATTGTAGCGGGTTTACTAACTCGTTAGATCTAGTAGCCACAGTACCAGTCAAAAGTTTGAACACACCTGCTCATTCAAGGCTTTTTCATTATTTTTACTATTTTCTACATTGTAGAATAATAGTGAAGACATCAAAACTATGAAATAACACATTATTATTCTACAACGTAGAAAATAGTAAAAAAATTAAGAAAAACCCTGGAATGAGTAGGTGTCCAAACTTTTGACGGGTACTGTACGTTGTAAACTTTCATTCATAGGCTAGGTTGTAGCAACCTCATGATGGGTATAGGGAAAATTTGAGTATAATGTAGTAGCCTAAACCTATCGATGTTACATTGAGCTGGGTGAATGGAATATATATGACAGTCATCCAATATGCTGTAATAGAAATAAGGCCATGCTCATAAAATACATATATATATATATATATTGTCCTCATCTTAAACGACACCAACCGCCATGCTTTACACTCACACTAGCTCACCAAAATCAACGACTAGAAATACTCTCTCTTCCATGAATAATGCATACAGTACACATGGGGGAAAGTCAAAGCACATACAGTGCATCCGGAAAGTATTCAGACCCCATTCCCTTTTTCCACATACATTTTAAAATATCTTCAATCTACACACAATACCCCATAATGACAAAGCAAAAATAGCTTTTTAGAGATTTTTGCACATTTATTAACTTCTTATGGCTGCAGGGGCAGTATTGAGTAGGTTGGATGAAAGGTGCCCAGAGGTTCCCAGAGTAAACGGCCTGCTCCTCAGTCATAGTTGCTAATATATGCATATTATTATTAGTATTGGATAGAAAACACTCTGAAGTTTCTAAAACTGTTTGAATTATGTCTGTGAGTATAACAGAACTCATATGGCAGGCAAAAACCTGAGAAGTTCCACTTCCTGTTTGGATTTTTTCTGAGGCTGGTAGATTTTCAACCAAGCTCCCATTGAAATTACAGCGAGATATGGATTAGTTTTCACTTTCTACGGCTTCCACTAGATGTCATCAGTCAATAGAACTTTGTCTGATGACTCTACTGTGAAGAGGGGCCGAAGGAGACAGGAATGAGTCACCACTGCCATGAGGCGACCATGCTTTGACCACGCGCGTTCACGTGAGAGGCAGCTCCGTTCCCTCGCTCATCTGAAGTCAATGTAATTCTGCGGTTGGAACGTTATTCAAGATGTATGTTAACAACATTCTAAATACTGATTCAATACATCGTTTGACATGTTTCTACTGACTGTTACGGAACTTTTGGACATTTCGTCACGTTTTAGTGAACGCGCTTTGTGACTTTGGAATTGTTTACCAAACGCGCTAACCAAAGTAGCTAATTGGACATAAATAACGGACATTATCGAACAAATCAAGCATTTATTGTGGACCTGCGATTCCTGGGAGTGCATTCTGATGAAGATCATAAAAGGTAAGGGAATATTTATCGTGTAATTTCTGGTTTCTGTTGACTCCAACATGGCGGCTAATTTGACTCTTGTTCTGAGCTCAGTCTCAGATTATTGCATGGTTTGCTTTTTCCGTAAAGTTTTGAAATCTGACACAGCGGTTGCATTAAGGAGAGGTATATCTACAATTCCATGTGTATAACTTGTATTATCATCTACATTTATGATGAGTATTTCTGTTGAAACGATGTGGCTATGCACTATCACTGGATGTTTTTGGAACTAGTGAATGTAACGCGCCAATGTAAACTCAGATTTTTTAATATAAATATGAACTTTATCAAACAAAACATGTATGTATTGTGTAACATGAAGTCCTATGTGTGTCATCTGATGAAGATCATCAAAGGTTAGTGATTAATTTTAGCTATATTTCTGCTTTTTGTGACTGCTATCTTTCGATGGAAAAATGGCTGTGCTTATTGTGGTTTGATGGTGACCTAACATAATCGTTTGTAGTGCTTCCGCTGAAAAGCATATTTGAAATCGGACACTTTGGTGGGATTAACAACAAGATTACCTTTAAAATGGTATAAGAAACATGTATGTCTGAGAAATTTTAATTATGAGATTTCTGTTGTTTTGAATTTGGCACCCTGCACTTTCACTGGCTGTTGTCATATCATCCCGTTACCGGGATTGCAACCATATTAAAATGAAAAACAGAAATACAATATTTACATAAGTATTCAGACCCTTTGCTATGAGACTCAAAAATGAGTTCAGGTGCATCCTGTTTCCATTGATCCTCCTTGAGATGTTTCTACAACTTGATTGGAGTACATCTGTGGTAAATTCAATTGATTGGACATGATTTGGAAAGGCACACACACCTGTCTATATAAGGTCCCACAGTTGACAGTATATGTCAGAGCAAAAAGCAAGCCATGACGTTGAAGGAATTGTCCGTAGAGCTCCGAGAAAGGATAGTGTCGAGGCAGAGATCTGGGGGAGGGTACCAAAACATTTCTGCAGCATTGAAGGTCCCCAAGAACACAGTGACCACCATCATTCTTAAATTGAAGAAGTTTGGAACCGCCAAGTATTTCCTAGAGCCACTGCCTGTTCACCCCGCTATCATCCAGAAGTCGAGGTCAGTCGAGGTGTATCAAAGCTGGGACCGAGAGACTGAAAAACAGATTCTATCTCAAGGTCATCAGACTGTTAAACAGCCATCAATAGCACATTAGAGGCTGCTGCCTATATGCATAAACTAGAAATCCCTGGCCACTTTAAGGAATGGAACACTAGTCACTTTAGTAATGTTTACATATCTAGCATTACTAATCTCATATGAATATACTGTATTCTATACTATTTTAGTCACTTAAAAATATGTACATATCTTGCATTACTCATCTCATATGTATATACTGTATTCTATACTATTCTACAGTATCTTAGTCCGTTCCACTCTGACAACGCTCGTCCATATGTACAGTTGAAGTCGTAAGTTTACATACACTTAGGTTGGAGTCAATAAAACTTGTTTTTCAACACTCCACAAATTTCTTGTTAACAAACTATAGTTTTGGCAAGTCAGTTAGGACATCTACTTTGTGCATGGCACAAGTCCTCTTTGTGCATGGCACAAGTCCTTTTTCCAACAACTATATACAGACAGATTATTTAATTTATAATTCACTGTATTTCAAGGCCTACCTTCAAACTCAGCCTCTTTGCTTGACATCATGGGAAAATCTAAAGAAATCAACCCAAAAAATGTGTAGACCTCCAAATGTCTGGTTCATCCTTGGGAGCAATTTCCAAACGCCTGAAGGTACCACGTTCATTTTACATTTACAATTAAGTAGACGCTCTTATCCAGAGCGACTTACAAATTGTAAAGTTCATACATATTCATCCTGGTCCCCCCGTGGGAATTGAACCCTGGTCCCCCCGTGGGAATTGAACCCACAACCCTGGCGTTGCAAGCGCCATGTTCTACCAACTGAGCCACACGGGACCAGCACTGATGATGTTCATCAGTACAAACAATAGTACGCAAGTATAAACACCATGGGACCACGCAGCCGTCATACCGCTCAGGAAGGAGACGCATTCTGTCTCCTAGAGATGAACATACTTTGGTGCGAAAAGTGCAAATCAATCCCAGAACAACAGCAAAGGACCTGATGAAGATGCTGGAGGAAACAGGTACAAAAGTATCTATATCCACAGTAATAGGAGTCCTATATCGACATAACCTGAAAGGCCACTCAGCAAGGAAGAAGCCACTGCTCCAAAACCACCATAAAAAAGCCAGACTACGGTTAGCAACTGCACATGGGGTAAAAGTTCGTACTTTTTGGAGAAATGTCCTCTGGTCTGATGAAGCAAAAATAGAATTGTTTGGCCATAATGACCACCGTTATGTTTGGAGTAAAAATGGGGAGGCTTGCAAGCTGAAGAAAACCATCCCAACAGTGAAGTACGGGGGTGGCAGCATCATGTTGTGGGGGTGCTTGCTGCAGGAGGGACTGGTGCACTTCACAAAATAGATGGCTTCATGAGGGAGGAAAATGATGTGGATATATTGAAGCAACATCTTGAGACATCAGTAAGGAAGTTAAAGCTTGGTCGCATATGGGTTTTCCAAATGGACAATGACCCAAGCATACTTCCAAAGTTGTGGCAAAATGGCTTAAGGACAACAAAGTCAAGGTATTGGAGTGGCCATCACAAAACCCTGACCTCAATCCTATAGAACATTTGTGGGCAGAACTGAAAAAGTGTGTGCGAGCAAAGAGGCCTACAAACCTGACTCAGTTACACCAGCTCTGTCAGGAGGAATGGGCCAAAATTCACCCAACTTATTGTGGGAAGCTTGTGGAAGGCTGCCCAAAACATTTGACCCAAGTTAAACAATTTAAAGGCAATGCTACCAAATACTAATTGAGTGTATGTAAACTTCTGACCTACTGGGAATGTGATGAAAGAAATAGCTGAAATAAATCATTCTCTCTACTATTATTCTGACATTTCACATTCTTAAAATACAGTGGTGATCCTAACTGACCTAAGACAGTGAATTTTTACTAGGATTAAATGTCAGGAATTGTGAAAAAAAGAGTTTAAATGTATTTAGCTAAGGTGTATGTAAACTTCCGACTTCAACTGTGTATAGTCTTAAGTCATTCCTACTTAGGTTTGTGTGTATTGGGTATATGTTGTGTAATTTGTTAGATATTACTTCACTGTCGGAGCTAGAAGCCCAAACATTTCGCTACACCCGCAATAACATCTGCTAATCACGTGTATGTGACCAATAAAATTGGATTTGAGCTGGCCGCCTGGCCAAACTGAGCAATCGGGGGAGAAGGGCCTTGGTCAGGTAGGTGACCAAGAATCCAATGGTTACTCTGACAGAGCTCCAAAGTTCCTCTGTGGAGATTGGGGAACCTTCCAGAAGGAAAACCATCTCTACAGCACTCCACCAATCAGGCCTTTATGGTAAAGCATCCAGACGGAAGGACCTCCTCAGTAAAAGGCACTTGACAGCCCACTTAGTTGGGCTGTCAAGTGTTGGCGCCCCCCCTTGGTTGTGCTGTGGTGGAGACCTTTGTGGGCTATACTCGGCCTTGTCTCAGGATTGTAAGTTGGTGGTTGAGGATATCCCTCTAGTGGTGTGGGGGCTGTGCTTTGGCAGAGTGGGTGGGGTTATATCCTTCCTGTTTGGCCCTGTCCGGGGGTTTCTTCGGATGGGGCCACAGTGTCTCCTGACCGCTCCTGTCTCAGCCTCCAGTATTTATGCTGCAGTAGTTTATGTGTCGGGGGGCTAGGGTCAGTTGGTTATACCTGGAATACTTCTCCTGTCTTATCCAGTGTCCTGTGTGAATTTAAGTATGCTCTCTCTAATTCTCTCGTTCTCTCTTTCTCTCTGAGAACCTGAGCCCTAGGACCATACGTCAGGACTACCGGGCATGCTGACACCTTGCTGTCCCCAGTCCGCCCGGCCTTGCTGCTATTCCAGTTTCAACTGTTTCTGCCTGCGGTTACGAAACCCCTACCTGTCCCAGACCTGCTGTTTTCAACTCTTAATGATCGGCTATGAAAAGCCAACTGAGATTTATTCCTGATTATTATTTGACCATGCTTGTCATTTATGAACATTTTGAAAATCTTGGCTCTCTCTAATTTTCTCCTTCTCTCTTTCTCTCGGAGGACCTGAGCCCTAGGACCATACGTCGGGACTACCGGCCGTGGTGACTCCTTGCTGCCCCCAGTCCGCCTGGCCTTGCTGCTATTCCAGTTTCAACTCTTCTGCCTGCGGTTATGGAACCCCTACCTGTCCCAGACCTGCTGTTTTCAACTCTTAATGATCGGCTATGAAAAGCCAACTGAGATTTATTCCTGATTATTATTTGACAATGCTTGTCATTTATGAACATTTTGAAAATCTTGGCTCTCTCTAATTTTCTCCTTCTCTCTTTCTTTCTCTCGGAGGACCTGGGCCCTAGGACCATGCGTCGGGACTGCCGCCCGTGGTGACTCCTTGCTGTCCCCAGTCCGCCTGGCCTTGCTGCTATTCCAGTTTCAGCTGTTCTGCCTGCGGTTATGGAACACCCACCTGTCCCAGACCTGTTGTTTTTCAACTCTTAATGATCAGCTATGAAAAGCCAACTGAAAATTATTCATGATTATTATTTGACCATGCTTGTCACTTATGAACATTTTTGAACATCTTGGCATAGTTCTGTTATAATCTCCACCCGGCACAGCCAGAAGAGGACTGGCCACCCCTCATAGCCTGGTTCCTCTCTAGGTTTCTTCCTAGGTTTTGGCCTTTCTAGGGAGTTTTTCCTAGCCACCGTGCTTCTACACCTGCATTCTAGCTGTTTGGGGTTTTAGGCTGGGTTTCTGTTCAGCACTTCGAGATATTATCTGATGTACGAAGGGCTATATAAAATAAAATTGATTGATTGATTGATTGATTGACTTAGTTTGCCTAAAGGCACCTAAAGGACTCTCAAACCATGACAAACAAGATTCTCTGGTCTGATGAAACCAAGATTGAACTCTTTGGCCTGAATGCCAAGCGTCACGTCTGGAGGAATCCTGGCACCATCCCTACGGTGAACCATTGTGGTGACAACATCATGTTGTGGGATGTTTTTCAGAGGCAGGGACTGCGAGACTAGTCAGGATCGGGGGGGGGGGGAGCAAAGTACAGAGAGATCCTTGATGAAAACCTGCTCCAGAGCGCTCAGTAACTCAAACTGGGGCGAAGGTTCACCTTCCAACAGGACAACGCAGGGGTGGTTTCGGGACAAGTCTCTAAATATCCTTGAGTGGCACAGCCAGAGCCCGGACTTGAACCCATTCGAACATCTCTGGAGAGATCTGAAAATAGCTGTGCAGCGACGCTCTCCATCCAACCTGACAGAGCTTGAGAGGATCTACAGAGAAGAATGGGAGTAACTCCCCAAATACAGGTATGCCAAGCTTGTAGCATCATACCCAAGAAGACCCAAGATTGTAATCACTGCTTGTAATCACTGCTTCAACAAAGTACTGAGTAAAGAGTCCAAAATACTTATGTAAATGTGATATTTCTGTTTTAAAAACCAGTTTTTGCTTTGTCATTTTGGGGTATTGTGTGTAGATGGATGAGAGAAAAAATCATGAATTTTAGAACAAGGCTGTAACGTAACAAAATGTGGGAAAAAAGTCAAGGGGTCTGAATACTTTCCGAATGCACTGAACTTGTAGAAAGTAGAAAGATTTTCTTACTCAGCAATATCCCGACTGAAACTGTCTCTCTTCAATCGTGAATCTCCATTTAACTAAACGGGTAAAGAATGTTTCAGAATCTGAGGGAGGGATATGGAGAGAGAGAGGAGAGGACTGGAGAAGAGGAAATAAATAAATAGAAGGGAACATTTACAGCGAGTGAAGGTGAAGAAAGAGGAAAGAAAGAATAGGCTCCATTTACAGTAAATGAACCAAGAGGGACATTTAGGCTGAACAGCAGACTAAATGACAGGCTCTTTCTCTGTGAGACAATGGTAGTCTATCATGTCCAACCAGCCGTCCTCTCCCTCCCTGACATGAATTAATCATAATGACATTAATTAATCAGCACTGTAATCAAGGCGGACATGTTTGATAGAGTGGAAGCAGACAAGGTGCAATAGGGTGACTGATAAACCAGCTACTACAGGAAAAGTCATTAGTACCAACTAATATTCTGTCTTAATTCACCGCTGATGTATTTCATTTCTATAGGACTCTATAATGGTGTTACAGTCATGGAGCAATTAAAATGATCATGGAGCGTATCCCCCCCCCAAAAAAAGTTGTCCATAAGAGGCATTACTAGCGCTAGCAACTAAGGACACACTTCTTTATGGGCTAGTAGGAAGCCTGTTAAATGGTTTGTTGATGTGAGTCATGTTACAATCCTCTTAATTGAACTCAACCGCCTCCATATAGGGTAATGATCAGCCCTCGTATTTATCTAAGCGCCCTTTAAGATTTATAGGATGTACTTCAAGCTGTACTGTGGCACATTCTTAAAAAACATAAAACATTATGAGAGCAGCATAGTGGCCCAGCCCCCACCCAACTACTAGGCTACACCTCCTACCCTCCTCTCATCCATCTCTCCCTCCCTCCCTCCCTCCCTCCCTCTCGATTTCTTATGCACGCACGCTCACCCACTTCCAGTTGGACCTCCAGTGACCCTGCATGTGGTGACCTTTTTCCTTTTTCAGGACCCTGTTTTTTATTTAATTTTGTATTTAACCTTTATTTAACTAGGCAAGTCAGTTGAGAACAAATTCTTATTTACAATAACGGCCTAGCAAAAGGCAAAAGGCCTTCTGCGGGGACGGGGTCTGGGATTAAAAATAAAACACACATCACGACAAGAGAGACACAGCAACACTACATAAAGAGAGACCTAAGACAACAACATAGCATGGCAGCAACACATGTAAACACAGCATGGTAGCAACACAACATGTCAACTACATGGCAGCAGCACAAAACATGGTACAAACATTATTGAGCGCAGACGACAGCACAACGGGCAAGAAGGTAGAGACAACAATACATCACTCCTGTGTTCCAATGGCACGTTGTGTTAGCTAATCCAAGTTTATAATGTTTAAAAGGCTAATTGAGCATTAGAAAACCCTTTTGCAATTATGGTAGCACAGCTGAAAACTGTTGTGTTGATTAAAGAAGCAGCAAGCTAACACAACGTGCCATTGGAACACAGGAGTGATGGTTTCTGATAATGGGCCTCTGTACGCCTATGTAGATATTCCCTAAAAAAAATGTGCCGTTTCCAGCTACAATAGTCATTTACAACATTAACAATGTCTACACTGTATTTCTGATCAATTTGATGTTATTTTAATGGACAAATGAGACTCATTCCAATCGGCCAGAATGTCGTCTTCTCTCTTTTCTCCCTGTTGAATAAGGATGCGTGAGAATGGAGTTTCCCTCAATTCACTATTGTTATTTTTGAGATGGTAATCTGATCACTCATTTTCCTGGAAATCAACTCGTTAATTTCTTACTCATCCCTCTCTTATTGACTGAGGGATGTCCTTCAGGGGACATCCTTCAGACAAAACGGAGGAGCATTATCTCCTTCAGTTACCCTGGACCTTGACAACCCTGATTGGATTCCTTCACTAAGCCACCAGCACATAGGAACAGAGATGAGAGAATGAGAATAATCAAAGTTGATCTCTCCACAAAGAATCATTACAACTGCAAACACCATTTCCAATGTCCTCTCATTCCTCTTTGTCTTGCTCCTCTTCAAATCAGTAGTCTCTTTCCCTACTGCTCCAACATCCTAACCCCAACCTCAGCTCACCCCATTTTCATCCATCTCTACACTGCTTGGGTGGTACATCCTACCTGTCACTCATCACCAAGGCAACAGACCATTGGGATGCTGGTCACTACCCCAGGAGAAGAAAAAAAAGAGGGAAAAAAAGAGAAAATGGACAGAGTCAGAAGTGTGCACGGAGAGAAGAGATAGAGAGCATAAGAAAGCACAAGATTGAGAGCAGCAGAGGGAGAGAGAGAGAGGAGAGGGAAAGAGCGAGCGATCGAGAGAGAGAAAGAGTAAGAGAAAGCACAAGATCGAGAGCAGGAGGGAAAAAAAGAGAGTGAGAGGGAGACAGAGAGATCAAAAAGTATTGGTCTATTGTGCGACACAAAGGGACTAGCGGAGGGAGTGTGTGCAGCACGTGTCTGTATAGCGCAGGGTCCTCCTCTCTCTCGGCTCATTGCTCTCTGAACAATATGGCAAAGAGAGGAGCTACTGAATACTAATGGAGAATTAACTTACTCACATGGCAACACAATGGAGCACAGGGCCACACAAGTGGTCAGGTCAAGGGCCCTTATACAGGGCAGACACAGAACACAGACACGCACCCCTCATTTTAATTTTTCTTAATTTAATTTTACAAATCGATACTTGGAGTCACAGTATTGGCAGAAAAAATACTGCAATACTCTACTGTATCAATGTTTTTCCCCCATCCCTAATGTTTTTACCCACCTCATGTCTCTAGCCCCCACTCTCCCCTCGTTGCACCCTCTTTCGGTTGCTTAACTTACTCACAATGAGTTAACTGTGTGTGATATAACCACCCAGCAAAAATTACCCCATTGTGTATTTGGTGGGCAAGGTGGGAATTGCTGACACCATTCAAACCAATGAGAATTCGGGAAACTTTAAAGCCAATTATCACAAGTTATTTTTATGCAAACGTTACTCAGAGTGTGTAAGTGTTCTGTTGTGTAATGTCAACATAAATGTATCTCACACTGCCCATGAGCACGTTGACATGAACAGTAATAGTTCGGGAGGCAGATTACACAATGGTCCTGAAAGTATCTTACTCTGCTTATGTTACTCGGTGTAAGGTCAAAAATCGAAGTAAGCATAAGTCGATTTCAAACACCTGGTTTTCTGAACACCTTAAACCGGCGTTCCAGCGGTGTATTTGATCTGCTCATGTGCTAGCGCCAACTGAGAGCCTTCCTCTTCAGCGTGACTGAAGTCACTTCAGAACAACAATGTATGCGTTTTAGAAATAGTTTTCACGTACAAACTTTGCATGTCTGAGCTCGGAATCACATGTTTGCTGTGGTACAACATCTATTTTGATTGGCAATTTTCTGCATTTATCAAAGTGCCATGAGGTAGCCCGATTTAAGATGTGCCCATGTAAACAGGATTATTAGGGAAATCATTATTCTTGCAAAGTATGTACCCGTTTTAATCAAACTATTAGATTAAAATCAGACTATCCACAATAAATCGCATTATTGTGTGCATGTAACCGTACTCAATGATTAAGTCTGTAAAAAATCGAATCAAAGTTTATTTGTCACGTGCACCGAATACAACAGTGAAATGCTTACTTACAGGCTCTAACCGATAGTGCAAAAAAAGGTGTTAAGTAAACAATAGGTAAGTAAAGAAATAAAACAACAGTAAAAAGACAAACATATACATATGCTTTATACAGTAGCGAGGCTACATACAGACACCGGTTAGTCAGGCTGATTGAGGTAGTATGTACATGTAGGTATGGTTAAAGTGACTATGCATATATGATGAACAGAGAGTAGCAGTAGCGTAAAAGAGGGGTTGGCGGGTGGTGGGTGGGACACAATGCAGATAGCCCGGTTAGCCAATGTGCGGGAGCACTGGTTGGTCGGCCCAATTGAGGTAGTATGTACATGAATGTATAGTTAAAGTGACTATGCATATATGATAAACAGAGAGTAGCAGCAGCGTAAAAAGAGGGTTTGGGGGGGGTTGGGGGGCACACAACGCAAAGAGTCCGGGTAGCCATTTGATTACCTGTTCAGGAGTCTTATGGCTTGGGGGTAAAAACTGTTGAGAAGCATTTTTGTCCCTAGACTTGGCACTCCGGTACCGCTTGCCATGCGGTAGTAGAGAGAACAGTCTATGACTGGGGTGGCTGTGGTCTTCGACAATTTTTAGGGCCTCTACCGCCTAGTGTAGAGGTCCTGGATGGCAGGCAGCTTAGCCCCAGTAATGTACTGGGCCGTACGCACTACCCTCTGTAGTGCCTTGCGGTCAGAGGCCGAGCAATTGCCGTACCAGGCAGTGATGTAACCAGTGAGGATGCTCTCGATGTTGCAGCTGTAGAACCTTTTGAGGTGCTCAGGACCCATGCCAAATCTTTTTAGTTTCCTGAGGGGGAATAGGCTTTGTCGTGCCCTCTTCACGACTGTCTTGGTGTGTTTGGACCATTCTAGTTTGTTGTTGATGTGGACACCGAGGAACTTGAAGCTCTCAACCTGCTCCACTACAGCCCCGTCGATGAGAATGGGGCGTGCTCGGTCCTCCTTTTCCTGTAGTCCACAATCATCTCCTTAGCCTTGGCTACATTGAGGGATAAGTTGTTATTCTGGCACCACACGGCCAGGTCTCTGACTGCATGTCAGAGAAATGCATGTCACATAAGATAAACTTTGAGTTAGTGACAACTTTGTTGTCATTCTGATACAATGCTATGGGCAGCTGATCCAAAAAGATGGGCTTATTTCAGGCAAAGTAAGGGCTGCCCTGACCAGATATGGGCTGCCCTAACTGGGCCACACTGGGCCAATGCCTTGGAGGCCAGTGTGGAGCCATGTTTGCTGGAGAGCTGCAGGCTCCGACAGAGATCAAATGTGCTTACGCGTGGTCTCAATTAAATAGCCTGGAGGCTTTATGTATGGGCAAGGAAGCACGACCCAGTTGTCTTTCCATGGAAATGAACTTCCTAAATATGATAGGCTCTGACATTGACTGGAAATATTGAGAACACATTTGTCTGCCTGTAAATCGTCTCGCTCCTATAAAAGTTATGCAAAACGTAGCTCAAGTAAGTGCCTACCGTAATTTCCGGACTATAAGCCGCTACTTTTTTCCCACAGCTATGAACCTTGCGCTTTATACAATGACGCGGCTAATTTATGGATTTTTCCCGCTTTCACAAATTCATGCCGCCAAAAAACTGAGCACCGTCACATAATGTGACGTAAATCGAGGGTGCTCAAACTTTCCATCATTCTGATTACGGTAGTCATTTTGTCACCCTCATCATGGCAAAGACACGGAGAAATGCATATGATGCAGCTTTCAATTTGAAGGCGATCGATCTGGCTGTTGGAAAAGGAAATAGTGCTGCTGCACGGGAGCCTTAATGAGTCGATGATAAGACGTTGGAAACAGCAGCGTGAGAAACTGACTTAGTGCAAAAAGACAACAAAAGTTTTCAGAGGAAAGAAAAGCAGATAGCCCGAACTAGAAAATGAGGCTTGGATGAGTTTGCCTCCGGATGAAAGTGAGGAGAGCGCAATGAAAACGATCCAACATCGGATGAAGCAATTCTGAGGCTATTCAACTCCGACACCAAAGGAGATGACTTCAGTGGTTTCAGTGCACAGGAGGAAGATAGTGACCAAGGACTTTCTTGGTAGGCTATTGTTTACTGCTATTTAAAAAAAAAAAATGTTACAAGCCTGTTTCGTTAAAGCCTATTTATTTTTGTTACAAGCCGTGTTTCGTTAAAGCCTATTTATTTTTGTTACAAGCCGTGTTTCGTTTAAAGGCTGTGTAAAGTTCATTTGTTTCAATGTACCGGTAGGCACCTGCGGCTTATAGACACGTGCGGCTTATTTATGTACAAAATAAATAAAAAAAATAAATTCAGTGGGTGCGGCTTATATTCAGGTGCGCTTAATAGTCCAGCAATTACGGTACTCTCCTATTCTATTTCGCCCCAACGCTACTCTCTTTCAAACGACTTCCACCCTATTGGCTGATATAGCCCAATAATATGATAGCCTAATACACTATACAGCATTTGAAAAGTATGTGGACACCTGCTCGTCGAACATCTCATTCCAAAATAATATGGAGTTGGTCCCCCGTTTACTGCTATAACAGCCTCCACTCTTCTGGGAAGGCTCTCTACTAGATGTTGGTACATTGCTGTGGGGTCTTCCATTCAGCCACAAGAGCATTAGTGAGGTCAGGCACTGATGTTGGGCCATTAGGCATGGCTCGCAGTCGGCTTTCCAATTCATCCCAAAGGTGTTAGATGGGGTTTAGGTCAGGGCTCTGTGCAGGTCAGTCAAGTTCTTCCGCACCGATCTCGACAAACCATTCTGTATGGACCTCGCTTTGTGCACGGAGGCATTGTCATGCTGAAACAAGAAAGGGCCTTCCCTAAACTGTTACCACAAAGTTGGAAGCACAACATTTTCTAGTAATGTCATTATATGGTGTAATGTTAAGATTTCCCTTCACTGGAACTTAGGGGCCTAGCTCAAACCATGAAAAGCAGCCCCAGACCACTATTCCTCCTCCACCAAACTTTACAGTTGGCACTATGCATTGGGGCAGGTAGCGTTCTCCTGGCATCCACCAAACCCAGATTAGTCCGTCGAACTGACAGATGGTGAAGTGTGATTCCTCACTCCAGAGAACGCGTTTCCACTGCTCCAGAGTCCAATGGTGGTGAGCTTTACACCACTCCAGCCGACATTGGCATTGCACATGGTGATCTTAGAGTGCTCGGCTGCTCGGCCATGGAAAGCCATTTCATGAGGCTCCCGACGAACACCTGGTATGCAGTTCTTCCATAGTCTGCATACTCACCAGACATGTCACCCACTGAGCATGTTTGGGATGCTCTGGATCGACATGTACAACAGCATTCCAGTTCCTGCCAATATCCAGCAACTTTACACAGTGATTGAAGAGGAGTGGGACAACATTCCACAGGCTACAATCCACAACCTGTGAAGGAGATGTGTCGCGCTGCATGAGGCAAATTGTGGTCACAGCAGATACTGACTGGTTTTCTGATCTACTCCCCTACTTTTTTTTGTTTTAAAGCTATCTGTGGGAAATTGAGCAATTAGGATTTGTTATCTGTACAAGTGATGATAAACTAGGCATTGTTATGATCTGCTGTTACTTAGATAAGTGCACAAATGTTTTCCCATTCAAGTACTCATGAGAGTACTCGAACAGTCAAAAATGTTAAAATGCCCATCCATACTCAAATAGCATTTCAGAGTTTTTAAATTAAAACTCTGACCTTGGGTCACATGAGAATCGCAGATATTTTAAGGGAATTTCTTAGGCAATTGTTGTGCATTATGATCTTGACTTGGGTGGCAAAATTGCTGGGACTGGGCCTGCAAAGTGAGCTGCGTCACATACACCTTAAAATAACATTGTGGGACTGTGGTTAGGTTCTTGCGGGAGCAGGTGGGAGTTGGACAAGAAGTCAGCGGGAGCGGGCGTGCACGGTATGGTATGAAAAGCAGCGAGCGCAGGATGAAGCAATCTGTCCCGAGTAGTCCTCTAATCCGTAGCTCAGCTCCTTGGAGTGGCCTGTTCAGTACCCATAGTGTGGGCTGGGAGAGGGGGGTAGAGAGGGGCAATGGAGCACAAAGCTGTGCATTTACAGACTAGCTAGGGATTGAGGTTCGCTCTGTCTGCTAAATTGAAAAGTCATAAAAATCCGACACAATTCGAAACTGAACATTTCTACTATGGTATCTGGATGTAAAATGAATTAACTGAATCATCAAAACTCTCATTAGACCAGCATGCAAGAACAGAACAAAGAATAGAAGAGGATTCAGTTTGAATAACCAACACAGCAGCAAAACAGGATAGTATTCAGTATACCAACAGAGCAGTGCTGAGGAACCACATGGAACACATATTCACACAACCCCCACAGGCTCACAGACACACAAACACACTTCATAAGCCTAAAATATAGAACAGAATTCAGACTAATCAAACTCAACAAATCCCCCAATTTCAACAATGGACATGCCTTTGAGTTCGAGTAAAGTCACTGTTTTCAACCCTTCTCCTGTCCCACACAATAGAGTAGCCTAGCCACTGCCAGCAACACAGACACCCCAAAGACGAAACATACGTGTTGGATTTCTGATGCTAAAAACAGCAGGCCAATCAAAACACAAAAAGCACCCCGGTAACCAATCACAAAGCGCTCTAGAACAGCAGCAGCCAATCACAGGAGGGAGAGTTCAAAACGGTAAACAGTCCCACAGCTGGTTTAGATTAGTAAGAGATACTCAGCGGAGGTCCCCCACAGCTTGAGCAGAAAAGAGAAGAAAATGAAAAGAAAACCATTTTTTTTGTGTTTCCTTTGGCTGTTTTAAGATGAGAGCTGTTTCATGTGGCAGCTCAGGGGACCTGTTTGGGAAAATGTGCTTCTGGTGGTGCGTGTCTCCTTTTTTGTTATTCTAATGAAGAATATCTAAATCTCTTAGATGATATTTGCCTAATTTTCTCTCTCGATTGAACCTCTGCACTTGAAACCATGTTTTCTCTTCTTCAGAACATGATCAGTTTTTCTCTCATCCACAACAGAAAGTGCTTCAGCTGGGCTACCTGTCTGCCTCCCTGGCTTTGCCTATCCGATTGATTCACAGTTATCCGTCTTGAGAAGGTTGAAAGAACCATTGATGTGTCAAGCGACATATGCACTGAATGAGTTCCTAATATTGAGTTGTATCCCCTTTTTCTCTCGGAACTGCCTCATTTGCCAGACCCAGATTTGTCTGTCACACTGCCAGTTTGTGAAGCGTGATTCATCACTTCAGAGAATGTGTTTCCACTGCTCCAGAGTCCAATGGCGGCGAGCTTTACACCACTTCAGCCGACGCTTAGCATTGCGCATGGTGATCTCAGCATGTGTACCGCTGCTCGGACATTTCATGAAGCTCTAGACTAACAGTTGTTGTGCTGACGTTGCTTCCAGAGGCAGTTTGGAACTCGGTAGTGAGTTTTGCAACCAAGGACAGACGATTTCTACGCTCTACACGCTTAAGCACTCGTTGGTCCCATTCTGTGAGCTTCTGTGGCCTACTATTTCGAGGCTGAGCCGTTGTTGCGCCTAGACATTTTCACTTCACAACAACAGCACTTACAGTAGACGGGGGCAGCTCTAGCAGGGCAGTCGTTTGACGAACTGACTTGTCGGAAAGGTGGCTTCCTATGACAGTGCCACGTTGAAAGTCACTGAGCTTTTCAGTGAGGTCATTTTACTGCCAATGTCTGTCTATGGAGCTTGCATGGCTGTGTGCTCAATGTTATGCAACTGTCAGCAACGGGTGTGGCTGAAATAGCTGAATCCACTAATTTACAGGGGTGTCCACATACACAAACACATACACTACCGTTCAAAAGCAGCTTAATGCAATAGTACCGGCAAAACAACAGTCTCAACGTCAACAGTGAAGAGGCGACTCTGGGACGCTGGCCTTCTAGGCAGAGTTGCAAAGATGATGTGTATAAAAAGAAAAGATTAAGATGGGCAAAAGAACACAGACACTGGACAGAGATACAGATGAAGTCGGAAGTTTACATACACCTTAGCCAAATACATTTAAACTCAGTTTTTCACAATTCCTGACATTTAAGCCTGGTAAAATTCCCTGTCTTAGGTCAGTTAGGATCAGCACTTTATTTTAAGAATGTGAAATGTCAGAATAATAGTAGAGAGAATAATTTATTTCAGCTTTTATTTCTTTCATCACATTCCCAGTGGGTCAGAAGTTTACATACATTTAATTATTATTTGGTGGCATTGTCTTTAAATTGTTAAACTTGGGTCAAACGCTTCGGGTAGCTTTCCACAAGCTTCCCACAATAAGTTGGGTGAATTTTGGCCCATTCCTCCTGACAGAGCTGGTGTTTCTGAGTCAGGTTTGTAGGCCTCCTTGCTCACACACGTTTTTTCAGTTCTGCCCACAATGTTTCTATAAGATCGAGGTCAGGGCTTTGTGATGGCCACTCCAATACCTTGACTTTGTTGTCCTTAAGCCATTTTGCCACAACTTTGGAAGTATGCTTGGGGTCATTGTCCATTTGGAAGACCCATCTGCGACCAAGCTTTAACTTCCTGACTGATGTCTTGAGATGTTGCTTCAATATATCCACATAATTTTCCTCCCTCATGAATTCATCTATTTTGTGAAGTGCACCAGTCCCTCCTGCAGCAAAGCACCCCCACAACATGATGCTGCCACCCCTGTGCTTCACGGTTGGAATGGTGTTCTTCGGCTTGCAAGTCTCCCCCCTTTTCCTCCAAACACAACGCTGGTCATTATGGCCAAACAGTTCTATTTTTGTTTCATCAGACCAGAGGACATTTCTCCAAAAAGTACGATCTTTGTCCCCATGTGCAGTTGCAAACCGTAGTCTGGCTTTTTTGGGGCGGTTTTGGAGCAGTGGCTTCTTCCTTGCTGAGTGGCCTTTCAGGTTATGTTGATATAGGACTCGTTTTACTCTGGATATAGATACTTTTGTACCTGTTTCCTCCAGCATCTTCACAAGGGCCTTTGCTGTTGTTCTGGGATTGATTTGCACTTTTCGCACCAAAGTACGTTCATCTCTAGGAGACAGAACGCGTCTCCTTCCTGAGTGGTATGACGGCTGCGTGGTCCCATGGTGTTTATACTTGCGTACTATAAGAATTATAAGTGAAATAATCTGTCTGTAAACAATTGTTTGAAAAATTACTTGTGTCATGCACAAAGCAGATGTCCTAACTGACTTGCCAAATCTATAGTTTGTTAACTTCTTCTTAATAGGGGGCGCTATTTCCACTTTGGGAAAAAATTGTGCCCAAATTAAACGGCCTCGTACTCTGTTCTAGATGACATGATATGCATATTATTATTATACCATTGGATAGAAAACACTCTGAAGTTTCTAAAACTGTTTGAATTATATCTGTGAGTAAAACAGAACTCATTTGGCAGGCAAACTTCCAAACAGGAAGTGAAAATTCTGAAATGGGTCTCTGTGAATAGAAGCGAAGAAGCAGGGTGTTCCAAGATGTCATATCCTGTGTTTAATCGATTGGTTGCTTACTGTGTAATCTGCATTGCCATTGGCTAGTTCTGACTGGTTAATCACTTTGTTTTTGTCATGATTTGTATTTGTTTTTAATTATTATTATTCAATTGCCTTGTATTTATGGATATGTATGCACTTCATACGCCTTCCACTAGATGTCAACAGGCAGTAGAACGTTGAATGAGGTGTCTAGCCTGATGTGGGACCGAATGAGAGCTTTTGGAGTGACAGGTCAGCCATATTGGCAGTATTTTGCTGCGCACTAGGGTTTGTCACATCGTTTTCTGCAATGCGTTAGGTAGACACGAAGAAATGCTCCGTCTGGGACGTTATTGGATTGATTTCTGAAAAACATCCTAAAGATGGATTATCAACTGAGTTTGACCAGTTTATTCGACTATTATTATGACTTTTTGAATTTTTCGTTCATGCGTAAAATCTTCATGGACACGTGAGCGCCACTATGCTAGCCAAAGTTGCTAATTCGACAGAAGAAATGGACATTCTTAAACAAAACAACGATTTATTGTGGAACTAGGACTCCTTGCACTGCATTCTGATGAAAGATCATCAAAGGTAAGAGAATATTTATGATGTTATTTCGTATTTTTGTTGAATATGTTGACTCCAACATGGCGGAGAATGGCTGAGCGCTGTCTCAGATTATTGTATGCTGTGCTTTTTACTAAAGTTATTTTTTTAAATCTAACACAGCGGTTGCATTAAGAACCAGTGTATCTTTAATTATATGTCCAACATGTATTTTTCAGCAAAGTTTATGATGAGTTTTTCTGTTAGATTACGTGACTCTCCAAAATTTCCCTGGACAATTTGGAGCATTTTTGCGCCATGTTCACAATGTAAAACCAGGATTTGTAGCTATAAATATGCACATTTTCGAACAAAACATAAATGTATTGTATAACATGATGTTATAAGACTGTCATCTGATGAAGTTGTTCAAAGGTTAGTGATTAATTTTATCTCTATTTGTGGGTTTTGTGAAAGCTGTCTTTGCGGTGAAAAAATGGTGTTGTGTTTTGCGCTATTGTGGTGAGCTAACATAAATATATGTTGTGTTTTCGCTGTAAAACATTTTAAAAATCGGACATGTTGGCTGGATTCACAAGATGTTTATCTTTCATTTGCTGTATTGGACTTGTGATTTCCTGAAATTATATTATATGATATTCCCTGTGGCACTAGGCTAGGCTATGCTAGTCAGCGTTTCTGATGAGGAGGATCCCGGATCTGGGAGGGTGATTAAGTTTAACAAGAAATTTGTGGAGTGGTTGAAAAACAAGTTTAAATGACTCCAACCTAAGTGTATGTAAACTTCCGACTTCAACTGTATGTGTATGCATATATGTGCATATGTATGCATATGTGTATGTACAGTACGTGTATATATATATGGATATATAATTTACCAAAAAAAGATATGGGGGATTGGAAATGATGCAGACAATTACATTGATGGAAGTAACAATCTTTCTGCAATATTAAGCTGTTCCACCCCTAAAAAAAAGAAAAAAGAATGACCTTTTATACTAGTAGACAGCATTTTTGCTCTGTTAGCCAAATTGAAAATGAAAGGTTTTTAAAATCTTTACGCATTTGTGAATCATTGCATTAATCAAGTGTGCAACACTATATGCAATACAGTTTAGATGAGAAGCTCCTGTTTGGATTGCTATCCTTATTTAGTTTTTCTATATACTATGTTATTTAAGGCGTCAGCATGCTTCAGTTTGACCGAACGAGTGTACTCGCATACTCCCTTTAAAGACCTTCGCATGAAGAAAAAAAAACAGCAATGGTACTGTTTGTTCATTTTGAGACGCCGTAGCCACTATACACTCAATCAGAATTGATCTAAGATTAATTGTGACATTTTTGCAGAGGAGATGTTAAGCCGAGCAATTTTACATCTAACTACAATGTTTGGTGCAGTATTTCTAATGGAAAAATGTGCATGAAAATGAGCCACCTGTTGTTGAATTTCCAACAAAGACTTTATTGAAGTATCCCTATTGTTGACCAATCACAGACGAAATGGCGTGTGCCCGAACATGTTTATGTGCTCAAAGCTGAAAAAACCCTTACCAAAGTCGAAAACAAACAAATACGTCACAAAATGCCGTCATAATATATGCACAAACTCTTCCGAACTGTTTTGTCTGAGAAGCATGCGGAAGACTTTATGGTATGCTAATACCTGCCACCCTTATAGCCCCCCCCCCCCCCCCCCAGTCATCCCTCACTCATCTCTCTTCTCTCTCTTCTGAGCCTTGAAGCTCCTGGTTTCGCATCAGGCATTGTGTCGAGGTGATGAGGTTCTGCTCTCTTTCTCTCTCCGTCCGTCTCTCTCTCCGACCCCCTAGTGTGCTTGAAGCCCTTCTCTCCTCGGTTCCCTTCTAGCCCTACCTCCTCCCTCTCTGCTTTGATAGTAGTTTGGCTCAGGGCAACCCCCTGCACATCTCAGCAGCAGGGAAGATTTGTTCAGAACAATACAACAGGAGCCTGAGGTCTGTTCTCTCAAGGTCAAAGCTCACAGCTTCGTTCACTTTCATCTTGATGATAGCTTTAAATCAGAACAGAGAAGCACAAACACACACGACGTATCTATGATGTGTGAGAAGTGTATTTGCTAAAAAGAGAAACTGAATCCATCTTTGTCTCCTCTCCATGTTTTTGGGACATATTATAGTATTCCCATCGATCTATATTGAATCATTTGGATGAGGGGAGACAAGCAGAACAATGTCAGTACCAGAGCTTCGTTTGGCGAGGGTGTCTGTTTCACGCCAAGGTGTTTTACCTTCAAAAGAACTTTGCTGGCTTACACAGCACTTTTGTCCTCTAAGTGAGGATCACTGAGGAACAAGTACAACTGCACTGTCTGAGGCTCTGAGCATCATACTGTGTGTGTGTTGTCGTGTCTTCGGCATCATTAAACTGAAGACTTATTTTAACTAATCAATTCTCTGTAATTATTATTACGTGATTAAACTAATCACGTAAATGTAATTAACTAGGAAGTCGGGGCAACAAGGAAAATATTCAGATTACAAAGTTATAATTTTCCTAATATAACTTTCAGATTTTTTTATATCTGATCAATTAGTCTTCTAATTAATGAATTATTCTTTACCTCATGTTAGTCTCATTCCAAACGTCGTAAATTGTTGGCGTTTAATTTATTTATTTTTTCTGCACGAACCCAGTCTTCACTATGAATCATCCATAAATCAATTGTCTCAATCATTTATTTATTAACCTACTAAATAATCACAGAAATGCACATACAAACAAAGTAGATATGGTTACAAGGAAATTATAGGGGATGTGCCCTAGTGGGCTAAACCGGTATTACGGCTTGGTGGACAAAAGGGAAGTGGGTGTAGACTAAGAAAGGCGGGAATTACGCAAATGAGTGACTACACACTTGATAATTCTAACAATTGAAATGCTAATCCTTTGCACATCAACGCTCACTCATTCGGGAATAATTGCAATCAATATATATACACTGCTCAAAATAATAAAGGGAACACTTAAACACAATGTAACTCCAAGTCAATCACACTTCTGTGAAATCAAACTGTCCACTTAGGAAGCAACACTGATTGACAATACATTTCACATGCTGTTGTGCAAATGGAATAGACAACAGGTGGAAATTATAGGCAATTAGCAAGACACCCCCAATAAAGGAGTGGTTCTGCAGGTGGTGACCACAGACCAATTCTCAGTTCCTATGCTTCCTGGCTGATGTTTTGGTCACTTTTGAATGCTGGAGGTGCTTTCACTCTAGTGGTAACATGAGACCGAGTCTACAACCCACACAAGTGGCTCAGTTAGTGCAGCTCATCCAGGATGGCACATCAATGTGAGCTGTGGCAAGAAGGTTTGCTGTGTCTGTCAGCGTAGTGTCCAGAGCATGGAGGCGCTACCAGGAGACAGGCCAGTACATCAGGAGACGTGGAGGAGGCCGTAGGAGGGCAACAACCCAGCAGCAGGACCACTACCTCCGCCTTTGTGCAAGGAGGAGCACTGCGAGAGCCCTGCAAAATGACCTCCAGTAGGCCACAAATGTGCATGTGTCTGCTCAAACAGTCAGAAACAGACTCCATGAGGGTGGTATGAGGGCCCGACGTCCACAGGTGGGGGTTGTGCTTACAGCCCAACACCGTGCAGGACGTTTGGCATTTGCCAGAGAACACCAAGATTGGCAAATTCGCCACTGGCGCCCTGTGCTCTTCACAGATGAAAGCAGGTTCACACTGAGCACATGTGACAGACGTGACAGAGTCTGGAGACGCCGTGGAGAACGTTCTGCTGCCTGCAACATCCTCCAGCATGACCGGTTTGGCGGTGGGTCAGTCATGGTGTGGGGTGGCATTTCTTTGGGGGGCCGCACAGCCCTCCATGTGCTCGCCAGAGGTAGCCTGACTGCCATTAGGTACCGAGATGAGATCCTCAGACCCCTTGTGAGACCATATGCTGGTGCGGTTGGCCCTGGGTTCCTCCTAATGCAAGACAATGCTAGACTTCATGTGGCTGGAGTGTGTCAGCAGTTCCTGCAAGAGGAAGGCATTGATGCTATGGACTGGCCCGCCTGTTCCCCAGACCTGAATCCAATTGAGCACATCTGGGACATCATGCCTCGCTCCATCCACAAACGCCACGTTGCACCACAGACTGTCCAGGAGTTGGCGGATGCTTTAGTCCAGGTCTGGGAGGAGATCCCTCAGGAGACCATCCGCCACCTCATCAGGAGCATGCCCAGGCGTTGTAGGGAGGTCACACAGGCACGTGGAGGCCACACACACTACTGAGCCTCATTTTGACTTGTTTTAAGGACATTACATCAAAGTTGGATCAGCCTGTAGTGTGGTTTTCCACTTTAATTTTGAGTGTGACTCCAAATCCAGACCTCCATGGGTTGATAAATTTGATATCCATTGATAATTTGTGTGTGATTTTGTTGTCAGCACATTCAACTATGTAAAGAAAAAAGTATTTAATAAGAATATTTCTCTCATTCAGATCTAGGATGTGTTATTTTAGTGTTCCCTTTATTTTTTTGAGCAGTGTATTTACGCTCAGTGTGTCGTCGTGATATCTGTTGGAATCATCCTTTTCTATTGGAAAGTTCGTCTGCCCTCTCTCTCTCTTCCGTGGTTAGAATAGTAGGTTCAGAGTCCCATTCAGAAATGTTCTTATAGAATAGATGTTTCGGCGGTTGTCGGTCCTCGCATTCACGGGTACATAATTTCTAGCTGCAGACTAGTAATTAGTATCGAAGAGTAGCTCTTATTCTATCGGATCGATAGTCTCAGAGTTTAACCACGTGGTATGGTTCAAAGATTCAGCAACCATTGCAACCTTAGCTCCCTCGATGGTCGAGGTACGCATGGTCTCTACTCAAGCCTTCGCTCCCTCTGGATCGAGGTACTGGTCTACTGGGAAATTCCCATGGTGGGAGTTATATCCAGAACCGTAGGAAAGGGCTGTCCCATGATGCCAGATCAATGTCTGTGCTCATGTGGCGGGCCTATGACTTAGTTAAACTCCAAAGGGAATTGGAGTTTCCTTCATTAAACAGTTTAAAATCACATTACATCATTTCACAAATAGTTTAATCTTTACTGATTCAGTTTATACAACAATTAGATGCAAGCCTCACAACTGAGACTCTTGTATAAACAGAGTTATGTTAATGTGGCTGTATTGTCTCTCATGAGTTTCACAAACATTAAACGATATGGACGGGTCGTAGCTGGATTCTACCCCCGACTGTGTACACCTTCTTCAAAACATGGACATTGTGCAGTTCTCAAGTTCTGTGATGTGGAAGAGGTTCCTTCGTTCTCCTGTGAAACTCTCTCTCTATATACTGCATGGCCATGAGGAGAGAGACTCCTCTCGGAATTTATGACCTGCGATAACAGAGCCTGGGTGTCGGGGGAAGAGAGAGGTGGTGAAAGAGAAGGGGATGGTGCAGAGAGAGGGGGATGGTACTCACTATCTCCAAAGAGGGCCACGTCATGACAGTGTGCGTGCGTGCGTGCGCCGTTGGAGGCTGTGAGCTGCATGCTGCATCTATTATTGATGGCGGACTATGACCTTCATTATTCATGACGTTAGGGTTTCTGTTCACTCAGCATATACAGTCTGTTCTTTAGACATATTCACCACTGGTGTTGGCGCAACCACTCTGCTCATTAGATCGTGTATTTTCACTACTCGTGTTGGCACAACCAGCCTCTGATCATTAGACATATTCACCACTGGTGATAGCACAACCACTGGTTGGCACAACCAGTATTACTGGACCAATAGGCCAGCCAGCTCTAGAGATGTTGAGTAATAATGGACCAGCGGGCCAGCTCTAGAGCTATTCCATTATTACTGGTCTGGTGGGCCAGCTCTAGAGGTGTTCCAAGAACCTGCCAGTCTGCCACGGTTGCCTGTCCAGCCAATGTTATTGTGGCCTAGGAGCTGTGCCAACACAACATAGGCAGCACTGCAATCTGAGCACCTGTATGCTGCCATGCCAAGGCTCCTGTTGTGATCAACGCTGGGCAGAGGAACAGCAGGCGAAAGGAGATGGGGCAGAGTGCTAAATGGCGGCAGTGCTATATGGTCAATGTGCTATCGCCTATCACTCTTATTGTATGTGAGAAATTATCATGGGAGAGAAAGGGTAAGTATGCCAGGAGCTGGGTTGATGTCTGTTCCAATTTCAGTCGTTGCCCTTTAGTTTCGGTTGGCAAGAAGATAGCTGTTTCTGAGCATCTAATCAGAGCATTTGTAAGAGCACTGACTTATGAGTAATGCAAGGCGGTCTTGGCATTGTATCACAAATAGGCTTAATTATAATTAAGGTCTAATTTAGACCTGTCTCCTGAGACCGAAGAGCCTATCTAGGTATTCCATATGCATCCCTGTGGAGTAGAGAGACTCACTGTAGCTGTGTCTGAGACAGGAGACCTAGCTAACTGACATGTCCGAATACCCATACTAGCGTTCTACATACACTATACACTACGTTCAAAAGTTTGGGTTCACTTAGAAATGTACTTGTCTTTGAAAGAAAAGCACATTTTGTCCATTAAAATAACATCAAATTGATCAGAAATACAGTGTAGACATTGTTAATGTTTTAAATGACCATTGTAGCTGGAAACAGTATATTATTTATGGAATATAATATAATGACTTGGGGCGGCTTGGGGCGGCAGGGTAGCCTAGTGGTTAGAGCGTTGGACTAGTAACCGGAAGGTTGCAAGTTCAAATCCCCGAGCTGACAAGGTACAAATCTGTCGTTCTGCCCCTGAACAGGCAGTTAACCCACTGTTCCTAGGCCGTCATTGAAAATAAGAATTTGTTCTTAACTGACTTGCCTAGTTAAATAAAGGTAAAAAAAAAAATATATATATATATCTACATAGGCGTACAGAGGCCCATTATCAGCAACCATCACTCCTGTGTTCCAATGGCACGTTGTGTTAGCTAATCCAAGTTGATCATTTTAAAAGGATTATTGATCATTAGAAAACACCTTTGCAATTATGTTAGCACAGCTAAAAACAGTTTTTCTGATTTAAAGCAGCAATAAAACTGGCCCTCTTTAGACTAGTTGAGAATCTGGAGCATCAGCATTTTTGGGTAAGTTTACAGGCTCAAAATGGCCAGAAACAAAGGACTTTCTTCTGAAACTCATCAGTGTATTCTTGTTCTGAGAAATGAAGGCTATTTCATGTGAGAAATTCCCAAGAAACTGAAGATCTCGTACAATGCTGTGTACTACTCCCTTCACAGAACAGCGCAAACTGGCCCTAACCAGAATAGAAAGAGGACTGGCAGGCCATTAGAGTGTCTAGTTTGACAAACAGACACCTCACAAGTCCTCAACTGGAAGCTTCATTAAATAGTACCCGCAAAAAAACAGTCTCAACGTCAACAGTGAAGAGGCGACTCCGGGATGCTGGCCTTCTAGGCAGAGTTGCAAAGAAAAAGACATACCGTTGAATTCGTTTACATACACTTAGGTTGGAGTCAATAAAACTCGTTTTTCAACCACTCCACAAATTTCTTGTTAACAAACTATAGTTTTGGCAAGTCAGTTAGGAAATCTACTTTGTGCATGACACAAGTAATTTTTCCAACAATTGTTTACAGACAGATTTTTTCACTTATAATTCACTGTATCACAATTCCAGTGGGTCAGACGTTTACATGCACTAAGTTGACTGTGCCTTTAAACAGCTTTGAAAATTCCAGAAAATTATGTCATGGCTTTAGAAGCTTCTGATAGGCTAATTGACATAATTTGAGTCAATTGGACGTGTACCTGTGGATGTATTTCAAGAACTACCTTCAAATTCAGTGCCTCTTTGCTTGACATCATGGGAAAATCAAAAGAAATCAGCCAAGACCTCGTTTGTCTTTGTAGACCTCCACAAGTCTGGTTCATCATTGGGTGCATTTTTCAAACGCCTGTAGGTACCACATTCATTTGTACAAACAATAGTACGCAAATATAAACACCATGCCAACACACCAACACAACACCACGCAGCCGTCACACCGCTCAGCAAGGAGACGCGTTGTCTCCTAGAGATGAACGTACTTTGGTGCGAAAAGTGCAAATCAATCCCAGAACAACAGCAAAGGCCCTTGTGAAGATGCTGGAGGAAACAGGTACAAAAATATCTATATCCAGAGTAAAACGAGTCCTATTTCAACATAACCTGAAAGGCCGCTCAGCAAGGAAGAAGCCACTGCTCCAAAACCGCCCAAAAAAGCCAGACTACGGTTTGCAACTGCACATAGGAACAAAGATCGTACTTTCTGGAGAAATGTCCTCTGGTCTGATGAAACAAAAATAGAACTGTTTGGCCATAATGACAATCGTTATGTTTGGAGGAAAAAAGGGGAGGCCTGCAAGCCAAAGAACACCATTCCAACCGTAAAGCACGGGTGTGGCAGCATCATGTTGTGGGGGCGCTTTGCTGCAGGAGGGTCTGGTGCACTTCACAAAATAGATGGCATCATGAGGGAGGACAATTATGTGGATATATTGAAGCAACATCTCAAGACATCAGTCAGGAAGTTAAAGCTTGGTCGCAGATGGGTCTTCCAAATGAACAATAACCCAAGCATACTTCCAAAGTTGTGGCAAAATGGCTTAAGGACAACAAAGTCAAGGTATTGGAGCGGCCATCACAAAGCCCTGACCTCGATATTATAGAACATTTGTGGGCAGAACTGAAAAAGCGTGTGCGAGCAAGGAGGCCTACAAACCTGACTCAGTTACACCAGCTCCGTCAGGAGGAATGGGCCAAAATGTACTCAACTTATTATGGGAAGCTTGTGGAAAGCTACCCGAAATGTTTGACCCAAGTTAAACAATTGAAACACAATGCTACCAAAGACATATTGAGTGTATGTAAGCTTCTGACCCACTGTGAATGTGATGAAAGAAATAAAAGCTGAAATAAATAATTCTCTCTATTATTATTCTGACATTTCACATTCTTAAAATAAAGTGGTAATCCTAACTGACCTAAAACAGGGAATTTTTACTAGGATTACCTGTCAGGAATTGTGAAAAATTGAGTTTAAATGTATTTGGCTAAGGTGTATGTAAACTTCCGACTTCAACTGTATGTGAGAATGCTGTTCATTGACTACAGCTCAGCGTTCAACACCATACTGCCCACAAAGCTCATCACTCAGCTAAGGACCCTGGGACTAAACACCTCCCTCTGCAACTGTATCCTGGACTTCCTGATGGGCCGCCCGCAGGTGGTAAGGGTAGGCAACAACACGTCTGCTCTGATCCTCAACCCTGGGGCCCCTCAGGGGTGTGTGCTTAGTCCCCTCCTGTACTCCCTCTTCACCCACGACTGCATGGCCAAATGACTCCAACACCAACATTAAGTCTCCCTCAATGTCAGCAAGACAAAGGAGCTGATTAGCATGGGACTGCAAGGCGCTACAGAAGGTAGTGCACAAAGCCCAGTACATCACTGGGCCCGAGCTCTCTGACATCCAGGATCTCTATATTAGGCGGTGACATAGGAAGGCTCGACAAATTTTCATAGACTCCAGCCACCCAAGTCATAGACTGTTCTCTCTGCTACCGCATGGAAATCGGTAGCATAGCACCAATTCTGGAACCAACAGGACCCTGAACAGTCTCTAAGCCATAAGACTGCTAAATAGTTAGTCCTGGTAGCTATTGGTTACTATTTAACTATCTGCATTGACCCTTTTTTGACTCAACACATGCTGCTGCTACTGATTATTATGTAACCTTTTATTATGTAACCTAGGAGCGACAGCGGCTGAGCCGTTGTCGCTCCTAGACGTTTCCACTTCACAATAACAGCACTTAGAGTTGACCGGGGTAGCTCAAGCAAGGCAGAACTTTTACGAACTGACTTGTTGGAAAGGTTGCAATATATGACGGTGCCACATTTAAAATCACTGAGCTCTTCAGTAATGCATTCTACTGTCATTGTTGGTCTATGGAGATTGCATGTCTGTGTGCTCGATTTTATACACCTGTCAGCAACGGGTGGGGCTGAAATAGCCAGATCCACTTATTTGAAGGGGTGTCCACATATATATATATATATATATATATATATATACAGTACTAGTCAAAGGTTTGGACACACCTACTCATTCAAGGGTTTTTCTTTATTTTTACAATTTTCTACATTGTAGAATAATAGTGAAGACATCACAACTATGAAATAACACATATGGAATCATGTAATAGCCCAAGATGGCGCCGATAGAGATGTACCATTGCTGTGTTACCTATCGCATTTAGACAAACACCAGGTGAATCGACAGAGATGGCAGCTTCGCTTCTAGTTCTTAGGAAACTGTGCAGTATTTAGTTTTTATGTATCATTTCTTACATTGTTAGCCCAGAAAACCTTAAGTGTTATTACATACGGCCGGGAAGAACTACTGGATATCAGAGAGACGTCAACTTACCAGCACAACCAGCACTACCACCAGGAATACGACTTCCCCAAAGCGAATCCTTTGTCTGCACGTCCCTGGGCATTTGAAATGATTCCAGAGGCCGACACAAAACAACGCCACCGGAGAAAAGGGTGCAGGAGCGGTGTTCTAGTGAGGCTTCGGATGCGCGCACACCACTCACCACTTCAGAGTATATTACTCGCTAATATCCAGTCCCTAGTTAACAAAGTCGACGAAATCAGGGCAAGAGTTGCTTTCCAAAGAGATATCCGGGATTGTAACATACTCTGTTTCACGGAAACATGGTTAGCTGGGGACATGCTGTCGGAGTCCGTACAGCCAACGGGATTTTCAGTGTATCGCTCCAACAGGAATAAACATCTCTCCGGTAAGAAGAAGGGCGGGGGTGTATGTTTCATGATTAACGACTAATGGTGTAACTGTAACAATATAGAGGAACTCAAGTCTTTTGATCATCTGACCTAGAATTCCTCACAATCAAATGCAGACAGTTATCTCCCAATAGAACTCTCCTCGGTTATCGTCACAGCTGTTTATATTCCCCAGAAGCGGATACCAAGACGGCCATCAAGGAACTTCACTGGACTTATGCAAACTAGAAACCATATATCATGAGGCTGCATTTATTGTAGCTGGGGATTTTAACAAAGCTAACTTGAAAACAAGGCTACCTAAATTCTATCCGCATATCGATTGCAGTACACGAGCGAGTTACATGCTCGACCACTGCTACTCTAACTTCCTCAATGAATACAAGGCCCTCCCCCACCCTCCTTTTGGCAAATCCGATCATGACTCCATCTTGTTGCTCCCCTCCTATAGGCAGAAACTAAAACAGGAAGTACCGGTGCTTACGTCTATCCAACGCTGGTCTGACCAATCGGATTCCACGCTTCAAGATTGCTTCGATCAGGTGGACTGGGATATGTTCCGGGTAGCCTCAGACAATAACATTGACGTATAAGCTGACTCGGTGAGCGAATTTATAAGGAAGTGTATCGGAGATGTACTCACTGACTATTAAAACCTTCCCTAACCAGAAACCGTAGATTGATAGCAGCATTCGCTCAAAACTGAAAGCACATACCACTGTATTTAATCATGGCAAGACGACTGGAAACATGGCCGATAACAAACAGTGTAGTTATTCTCTCTCTGTTAACCTGTTTGGCGTGCAAGCCCGACGTCGGTACACTTATGACAACAGCCACTTCAAGTGCAGGGCGCGAAATTCAAAAGATATTTTTTTTCAATATTTAACTTTCACACATTAACAAGTCCAATACAGCATATGAAAGGTACACATCTCGTGAATCCAGCCAACATGTCCGATTTTTAAAATGTTTTACAGGGAAGACAAAATATGTAAATCTATTAGCTAACCACGTTAGCAAAAGACTCCACTTTTATTACTCCATCAGTTTTTGACTCCATCAGTAGCTATCACAAATTCGGCCAAATAAAGATATAAATAGCCACTAACCAAGAAACAACCTATGTTTTTTTTCGAAAAATGTGCATATTTCAGGTATAAATCATAGTTTACATTGCAGCTACATTCAGAAATGCACCGAAAGCAGCCATAATATTTACAGACACCAACGTCAAATACCTAATTACTCATCATAAAACATTTCTGAAAAATACAGTGTACAGCAAATGAAAGGCAGGCATCTTGTGATGCCAGACAATATTTCCGATTTATCAAGTGTTTTACAGCGAAAACAAAATGTAGCGTTATATTAGCTTAGCACAATAGCCAGAAACACTTGGGCGCCGGCGACTACGACAGATATATGAAACAACATCATAAAATGGGTTTTACTTTGCTGATCTTTCATCAGATTGTTGAACAAGGTGTCCTTTGTCCAGATGAGTTGTTGTTTGGATTCAGAATGGCAACTTTCTCTCTCCATTTAGCAAGCGCGCTAGCCGGGTTGCACGGATCTCTCCATGTAAACAAACGGAAGAGAACGGAACACGGCAAAACTTCATAAAAAATTTCAATAATCTGATGAAACTATATTGAAAAAACATACTTTACGATGATATGGTGACATGTATCAAATAAAATCAAAGCCGGAAATAATAGTCGCCTATAACGTCAGCAAAACAAAAGCCAGCCCCACTGTCCAAATCGCGTTCTTCAGAGTACCGGAAATGGGGTACACGTCATTCCAAGAGGATTTATTCCATCCCAGATCGAGATAATCACCTCATTTCTTCTCTCACAGCCTTCTTGACACCCAGAGGAAGGTGTATGACATGCATGTATACTAATAGCTCTTGTGCCCATTTATAGGCAGGAAGAGGAAGAGAGCATCGATTTCAGACTTTGAACTTCCGGGTCAGGAAAAGTGCTGCAGAATGAGTTCTGTTTCACTCAGAGAAATAATTCAAACGGTTTTAGAAACTAGAGAGTGTTTTCTATCCAATAGTAATAATAATATGCATATTGTACGAGCAAGAATTGAGTACGAGGCCGTTTGAAATGGACACATTTTATCAGGCTACTCAATACTGCCCCTTGCAGCCATAAGATTAAGGCAATCAAACAAGCAAAGTGTCAGTATAGAGACAAAGTGGAGTCGCAATTCAACGGCTCAAACACAAGACGTACGTGGCAGGGTCTACAGGTAATCACGGATTACAAAAAGAAAACCAGCCCCGCTGCGGCTTTGAGGACAATACAGCGCCGCCAACGCGGCCCGCTAACAAAGACTGTAGGCTCTCCTTCTCAGTGGCCGACGTGAGTAAAACATTTAAACGTGTTAACCCTCGCAAGGCTGCCGGCCCAGACGGCATCCCTAGCCGTGTCCTCAGAGCATGCGCAGAACAGTGGCTGGAGTGTTTACGGGCATATTCAATCTCTCCCTATCCCAGTCTGCTGTCCCCACATGCTTCAAGATGGCCACCATTGTTGCTGTTCCCAAGAAAGTAACGTTAACTGAACTAAATGACTAATCGCCCCATAGCACTTCCTTCTGTCATCATGAAGTGCTTTGAGATACTAGTCAAGGATCATATCACCTCCACCCTACCTGTCACACTAGACCCACTCCAATTTGCTTACCGCCCCAATAGGTCCACAGACGATGCAATCACCATCACACTGCACACTGCCCTATCCCATCTGGACAAGAGAAAACCTATGTAAGAATGCTGTTCATTGAATACAGCTCAGCATTCAACACCATATTACCTTCAAAACTCATCATTAAGCTTGAGACCCTGGGTCTCGACCCCACCCTGTGCAACTAGGTCCTGGACTTCCTGACGGGCCGCCCCAGGTGTTGAGGGTACGTAGCAACACATCTGTCACGCTGATCCTCAACACTGGAGCCCACTAGGGGTGCGTGCTCAGTCCCCTCCAGTACTCCCTGTTCACCCACGACTGCATGGCCAGGCACGACTCCAACACCATCATTAAGTTTGCAGACGACACAACCGTGGTAGGCCTGATCACCGACAACGACGAGACAGTCTATAGGGAGGAGGTCAGAGAACTGGCCGGGTGGTGCCAGAATAACAACCTATCCCTCAACGTAACCAAAACTAAGGAGATGATTGTAGACTACAGGAAAAGGAGATCCGAGCACGCCCCCATTCTCACCGACGGGGCTGTAGTGGAGCAGGTTGAGAGCTTCAAGTTCCTTGGTGTCCACATCAACAACAAACTAGAATGGTCCAAACACACCAAGACAGTCGTGAAGAGGGCACGACAAAGCCTATTCCCCCTCAGGAAATGAAAAAGATTTGGCATGGGTCCTGAGATCCGCAAAAGGTTCTACAGCTGCAACATCGAGAGCATCCTGACTGGTTACATCACTGCCTGGTACAGCAATTGCTCGGCCTCTGACCGCAAGGCACTACAGTGGGTAGTGCATACGGCCCAGTACATTACTGGGGCTAAGCTGCCTGCCATCCAGGACCTCTACACCAGGCGGTGTCAGAAGAAGGCCCTAAAAATTGTCAAAGACCCCAGCCACCCCAGTCATAGATTGTTCTCTCTACTACCGCATGGCAAGTGGGACCGGAGTGCCAACCCGCCCTTTTACACTACTGCTGCTCTCTGTACATCATATTTGCATAGTCACTTTAAGCATATATACATGTACATACTACCTCAATCAGCCTGACTAACCTGTGTCTGTATGTAGCCTCGCTACTTCTATAGCCTCACTACTGTATATAGCCTCACTACTGTTATTTTTCACTCTTTTTACTGTGGTTTTTATTTCTTTACTTACCTATTGTTCACCTAATACTTTTTTGCACTATTGGTTAGAGCCTGTAAGTAAGCATTTCACTGTAAGGTCTACACCTGTTACTGCTCATCCATGTATTTTATACTTATATGTTCTTATCCCATTCCTTTACTAGATTATGTGTATTAGGTTTTGTTGTGGAATTGTTAGATATTACCTGTTAGATACTGATGCACTGTCAGATCTAGAAGCATAAGCATTTGCTACACTCGCAATAACATCTGCTAACCATGTGTATGTGTCCAATAAAATGTGATTTGACTTGAAAAAGTGCTCAACAAATCAAAATATATTTTATATTTCAGATTCTTCAAAGTAGCCACCCTTTGCTTTGATGACAACTTGGCACACTCTTGACATTCTCTCAACCAGCTTCATGAAGTAGTCACCTGGAATGCATTTCAATTAACAGATGTGCCTTGTTAAAACTTGGAATTTCTTTCCTTCTTAATATGTTTGAGCCAATCAGTTGTGACAAGGTAGGGGTGGTATACAGAAGATAGCCCTATTTGGTAAATGGCCAAGTCCCTATTATGGCAAGAATGACAGTCCATCATTACTTTAAGACATGAAGGTCAGTCAATATGGAAAATGTCAAGAACTTTGAAAGTTTCTTCAAGTGCAGTTGCAAAAACCATCAAGCGCAATGATGGAAAAAAAAGTAATATAATTTGATTCGTTTAACACTTTTTTGGTTACTACATGATTCCATATGTGTTATTTCATAGTTTTGATGCCTTCACTATTATTCTACAATATAGAAAATAGTAAAAATAAAGAAAAACCTTTGAATGAGTAAGTGTCCCCAAACCTTTGACTGGTACTATATATTGTACACTGGAGTTTGTGACGACCCTCCCACTCTGTCTGCTGTGTTCTCTTTTTGTTCTTGTTTCTTTATTAGGATGTCGGTGGGCGGAGTTGGGTGGGTCATCAGATACATGGGAAACACCTGGGCCCGGTGTCTCCCAGGATAAATGCACCACTTCCCCGTTCATGGAGGAGGCTCTCTCCATGCAGACACCTTTATAGATTTTGTTGTGGTTTTTTGTGACTTTTTGGTTGTTTGCTTTAGCACATTTCAACACACTGCATTATCACATTCATGCATGCCAAAGCACTCACTTACACTACTGATTACTGATTACACACACCATTGTTAATTGCACTTAGTTATTTTAGTTAATAAATATATATTTTGTTACTCCTTTTCTCCACGTGGTCTCCCTTTTGTTACGGGCTTTGAGCCGGTTCGTGACAAGTTGCTTACCAAGACGACATTCAATGTTCCTGATTGGCCTAGTTACAGTGTTAACTTAAATTTGCTTGAAAATAATCTCTGGCTAGAAAGAATAATGTGCAAATATTGTACAATCCAGGTGTGTAAAGACTCACAGCTGTAATCACTGACAAAAGGTGATTCTAATTTGCTTTGACACAGGTGTGAATACTTATGTAAATTAGATATCTGTAGTTCATTTTCAATACATTTGCAATCATTTCCAAAAACAAGTTTGTTTGTAGATGGGTGAGAGAAAAACATATTTCTGAAGGCTCTATGGACATATCTGTATATCTCTACCTCAATTACCTCGCTTCCCTGCACATCGACTCGTCACTGGTACCATGTGTGTATATAGTCAAGTTATCATTACTCATTCTATATTTATTTCTCGTGTTAATATTTCTCTTTTTTTTCTCTGTGCATTGTTGGAAAGGGGCAGAAAGCATTTCACTGTTAATCTAGACCTGTTGTTCACAAAGCATGTGACAAATAACATTTTATTCTGATAATAGCACTACAATGGCCAATAAGCTGTAGAAAAAAACAATACGATCTTACAGTATTTGCATCTAGTCAATTGCATCCGAATCACTGATGAACCTAATTAAAAATCCACTTTAGAAAATGTTGTGCAATTGAGTGGAAACTGGCTCTAGTCTTGGGACTGACATGGAGAAGGATGAGAGGAAGTGGATGTGTGGCCAAACGAGCCGTGACAGCTGCAGCTGGTGCTAACTTCTCATAGACGGCTTCTCTGCTCTGTGTGAAGAGGGAAACTGGTGTCCATTTTGGGCCCTCTCATTGAATTAATGAATGGTCTGATTCAGCACACGCTCACAATACTGGCAGTCGCCATCGGTTACTGATGGTGTCCCCGCTGTGTGGTGCCCTGTGGCAGTGCCAACGGGCATAAAATGCCAGGCAGTCAGAATAGAACACTGGGACAAGGTTGGCATGCATTTTTATTATGGACTCCCCGAGTCCCCTTCTCCAATCGATCAAGAGTGATTCCTTTAACATTAGCCAAAGAGAAGGACCCTTTTGAAATTGGATGGATGGAGAAAGACAGCACACACACCCGCACGCATACACACACACACACACACACACACACACACACACACACACACACACACACACACACACACACACACACACACACACACACACACACACACACACACACACACACACACACACACACACACACACAGCAGCACAGCCCACTGAGTCGTGGGTTGGAGTTCACTCTCTCCACAGGGGTTTTTCTTCTCTGTAAATGGAAGGTTCTCACACAGGGGTCAGATTGTGGGGCATCATGTGACCTGTGTCTCATGACAATTGAAGTCCCCCTGGTGCCTCCGGCCCTTTTAAGAGTACAGTAACACAGGTGGAGTAGAGTGCTAGAGGCGTCCCTACAGACCCGGGTTCGATCCCGGGCTGTATCACAACCGGCCATGATCCGGAGTCCCATAGGGCGGAGCACAATTGGCCCAGCATCGTTCGGGTTAGGGGGGGGTTTGGCCGGGGGGGCTTTACTTGGCTCATCGCGCTCTAGCAACTCCTTGTGGCAGGCCGGGCGCCTGCAAGCTGACCTCGGTCGTCAGCTGAACTGTGTTTTCTCCGACAAATTGTCTCCCGGGTTAAGTGTGCGGGTGTTGAGCAGCGCGGTTTGGCGGGTCATGTTTAGCAGGAAGCATGACTCAACCTTCACCTCCCGAGCCAGTTGGGGAGTTACAGCGATGAGACAAGATCGAAATTGGGGAGAAAAAGGAGGTAAAATACAAAAATATATATACACTGCTCAAAAAAATAAAGGGAACACTAAAATAACACATCCTAGATCTGAATGAATGAACTATTCTTATTAAATACTTTTTTCTTTACATAGTTGAATGTGCTGAGAACAAAATCACACAAAAATTATCAACGGAAATCAAATTTGTCAACCCATGGAGGTCTGGATTTGGAGTCACACTCAAAATTAAAGTGGAAAACCACACTACAGGCTGATCCAACTTTGATGTAATGTCCTTAAAACAAGTCAAAATGAGCCTCAGTAGTGCGTGTGGCCTCCACGTGCCTGTATGACCTCCCTACAACGCCTGGGCATGCTCCTGATGAGGTGGCGGATGGTCTCCTGAGGGATCTCCTCCCAGACCTGGACTAAAGCATCCGCCAACTCCTGGACAGTCTGTGGTGCAACGTGACGTTTGTGGATGGAGCGAGACATGATGTCCCAGATGTGCTCAATTGGATTCAGGTCTGGGGAACGGGCGGGCCAGTCCATAGCATCAATGCCTTCCTCTTGCAGGAACTGCTGACACACTCCAGCCACATGAGGTCTAGGATTGTCTTGCATTAGGAGGAACCCAGGGCCAACCGCACCAGCATATGGTCTCACAAGGGGTCTGAGGATCTAATCTCGGTACCTAATGGCAGTCAGGCTACCTCTGGCGAGCCCATGTAGGGCTGTGCGGCCCCCCAAAGAAATGCCACTCCACACCATGACTGACCCACCACCAAACCGGTCATGCTGGAGGATGTTGCAGGCAGCAGAACGTTCTCCACGGCGTCTCCAGACTGTCACGTCTGTCACATGTGCTCAGTGTGAACCTGCTTTCATCTGTGAAGAGCACAGGGCGCCAGTGGTGAATTTGCCAATCTTGGTGTTCTCTGGCAAATGCCAAACGTCCTGCACGGTGTTGGGCTGTAAGCACAACCCTCACCTGTGGACGTCGGGCCTTCATACCACCCTCGTGGAGTCTGTTTCTGACCGTTTGAGCAGACACATGCACATTTGTGGCCTGCTGGAGGTCATTTTGCAGGGCTCTGGCAGTGCTCCTCCTTGCACAAAGGCGGAGGTAGCGGTCCTGCTGCTGGGTTGTCGCCCTCCTACGGCCTCCTCCACGTCTCCTGATGTACTGGCCTGTCTCCTGGTAGCGCCTCCATGCTCTGGACACTACGCTGACGGACACAGCAAACCTTCTTGCACAGCTCGCATTGATGTGCCATCCTGGATGAGCTGCACTACCTGAGCCACTTGTGTGGGTTGTAGACTCCGTCTCATGCTACCACTAGAGTGAAAGCACCGCCAGCATTCAAAAGTGACCAAAACATCAGCCAGGAAGCATAGGAACTGAGAAGTGGTCTGTGGTCACCACCTGCAGAACCACTCCTTTATTGGGGGTGTCTTGCTAATTGCCTATAATTAATGACTTGGAGTTACATTGTGTTGTTTAAGTGTTCCCTTTATTTTTTTGAGCAGTGTATATTTTTTTGAATAAAAAAAAAAATATATAATAATCACACTGCTGTGCTAAATTCGGACTGGACATTCTCAGCATTCATACTGTACATGTAGAGAGAGAGGATGATGGGGTAGGGAGGGAATGAGAGAGAAAGAGAGTAGGGTGGGGAAGAGAGACGTGGAGAGATAAGATTGAGTGTGAGAAGGAGAGTACAGATAGAAAGCGAGAGAGCGTAAAGATGGAGTGTGAGAGGGAGAGTAAAGATAGAAAGTGAGAGAGTATAAAGAGAATGTGAGCGCTAGATAGTGTATGTGAGAGAGCGAGGGTGTGAGAGAAAGAAGGTTCAGAAAGCATCTGCGTCACTATGACTATCTTGCGTTATCACTCTATAAGATTGAGTCAGAGAAGGCGCTGGCCACTTATTCTGCTATTATATTGAACAATGATGAGGTCATCAATTTGTAATGCCTGCCAAACACTTCTGCCAGCCCTGGGAACCTGATGAGATTTTTAGCTGGCAGAGAACCGTTGGTTAAGGTAGCATGTGTCATTTAGTTAACTTTAGATTAAGGATGACTATGTGGGTGTGTCTGCCTTAGGGTCCCATCTCTCTCTCTTGCACTCCAGCAGGTGATACTATTGCTGCAATAAGAGACAGAGAGGATAAAGACATGTCCTCTCTCTATATCTCTGTGGTCTGTCAGAAGGCATTGTGTGGCTCCCTGCTCACCTCCAATCGTCAAAGTGGTACAAAGCTCCCTTTCTTTCTTTTTCTCCCTCCCTCCACCTTCCTCTCATTTCTTATCAGCGGGCATATTTCAAGCCCTGGGCATTCACTCGATTGTTTGGTGGGGTTGGCTAGCAGACTGATGAGGGAGTGTGTGTCTATCTATCTATCTATCTATCTATCTATCTATCTATCTATCTATCTGTCTGTCTGTCTGTCTGTCTGTCTGTCTGTCTGTCTGTCTGTCTGTCTGTCTGTCTGTCTGTCTGTCTGTCTGTCTGTCTGTCTGTCTGTCTGTCTGTCTGTCTGTCTGTCTGTCTGTCTGTCTGTCTGTCTGTCTGTCTGTCTGTCTGTCTGTCTGTCTGTCTGTCTGTCTGTCTGTCTGTCTGTCTGTCTGTCTGTCTGTCTGTCTGTCTGTCTGTCTGTCTGTCTGTCTGTCTGTCTGTCTGTCTGTCTGTCTGTCTGTCTGTCTGTCTGTCTGTCTGTCTGTCTGTCTGTCTGTCTGTCTGTCTGTGGGCCATTAAGGAGGAGGAGGGTCCAGGTTCTTATCGCCAGTCCCACGCAATTTCTGTTATCTTTTCCCAGAGTTCTGTCCCTGTGCTTCGCCGGTGCTTGTCCACCGGCAAGCGTGAGCCAAAGATGTCTGAGTCATCATTATACTGTTGTCACTGCCACATCGCTTCTCTTCTCTTGCCGTCATCTCCCCAACGCTGCGTTGTGAGCCTCAGACATGTAGCTTCAACGCTACGTGGTGTCGAGTTGACCTGATTTGAGGTATGGGCGTCTAAATCTTGGCATGTTCAAGAAATAAAGCAAATAAGAAGCGTTATGAAAAAAAATCTAGGATGAATAGAGTCTGAGTCTTTCCCAGGCTGCTCTAACATGGTTAAAGTCTAACATTTTTGATCAACTTCTTTGGTCGAAACTCTCCCTTTTATCTCTTTCTTCTGAGTCTAGGCTAAATGTTTCCACGCGACAACCTGTTTGGATAATGTGCCATTAAATTTTTTTGCTAAAGGTAGTGTATTTTGTGCAATTCTATTAGCGCGACATTGGGGAAAATGGGTCATTTCCCGGGTCTTGACATTGAATCGTACTTTATAACTTAGCTAGTCATGCTAGCAATAGAACAAGCTTTGAAATGATGCCCACCTGACCCAGATTGCGATTTATAAATGGACAGTTTTTTGGATTGATTAAACAACAACAGTAATTGTGTGATGGCGGGGATGCAGGCTGTGTTCCAAAAAAAATACAAGTGTGTTTGCTCTAGTTCCTCAACGGCACAGCTAGGAGAGCGTATCTTAGTCATAAAAGTCCATTGGAATTACTTAGGAACTGTGCACACTTTTGAGAGGTACGTGGCCACTTGGAGACACCAGTTGTCATAATGATGATAGGGTCCAAATAGACTGTTTTCAGAGAGAGAGCGAGAGAGTGAGACAGACTTACCTACCTACCTCCATCTCTCCTCCTGAGGTTGAGACACACAAATGGAGGGCCCTGGTTACCCTGCGCCAACATTTACAGAACCACGGTGCTGACTCCTGACCTTACGGGAACAGGGGGAGAAGGAGCCATGTGGGTCACCCCAAAGGGCAAACATCTGCCTGCACCTAGGGCCTGCTCTATGACACCTATCATACTGGCTTGCAAACTGGATATAAAGCAGCATTACATTGCACTGTGCTATTAGCCTCTTTAGCTGTGAGAGAAACCGCCTGGCCCCACTGTAATGCATCATACGAGTTGATCACACACACATGCACACACACACACACACCACACTTGCCAGATGCTGCCGTACGCGTGTGGCTCGGAGCAAAGAAGCACAAATATAACAATGGTTGGTGCCTTGTCGCAGGATTCCGAAGCGCTACCATCAGACGGGAAAAGGTTGGGATCAATTGGGAGAGCTCACCTAATTAAAAGATCTGAATGGCATACTGCCTCTTACCCCTCCTCCCCCTTACTTTTCTTCTGTTCTTTTCTCGCCACGCTCCCTCATGGAACAGCACTTGCTCCTGAATGAAATAACCTATTGAGCCAAAGACTGCTGAAATCTGTCAGCTTCACAGCCCTCACGCTTCGACACCTTTGCTTGTGAGTGTGTGCGTGTGTGTGTGGGTAACAGGAGGTTGGTAGCACCTTAATTGGGGAGGACGGACTCCTGGTAATGGCTGGGGCGGAATTGTATAAAATACGTCAAACACATGGTTTACATTAGGGCTGGGCGATATATCAGATTAATTCAATTTTTTTCTGCGCAATATTTCAAATGCCTGTATTGCAGAATGAAGTTTATTGAAAAAAAATATATACTATGAGCGTTTATGTCTGCTTGTTATGTAGTTACACATGTTCCATCAATAAGGCTGCTCTGAATGGTTCATCACTTTTCATTTATCCAGTAAACTCATAACTCATCCCTTTCTTTCACTCATCAGCATAGAAATTATTTATAAGGTAGTATCTATAATGTTAAATCATGACTCTAGCCAGTATTTACAGTGCATGTGGACTTTTTCCACATACAGACTTATTCTAAAATGGATTAAATTGTCCCCCCCCCCCCCTAAATCTACACACAATACCCCATAATGACAAAGCAAAAACAGGTTTTGTGACGACCCTCCCACTCGGTCTGCCATATTCTCTCTCTTTGCTCTTGTTTCCTTATTAGGATGCCGGGTGGGCGGAGCCGGGACGGTCGTCAGCGACATGGGAAACACTTGGGCCCGGGTGTGTCCCAGGATAAATAGACCTCCTCCACATTCATTGGGAGACTCTCTCCATGCAGACACACTATTGTTTATTTGTATATATGTTACCTTAGTTAATAAATCTTTTTTGTTATTTCTTATCTCTCACCCTTTTTGTTACGGGCTTCGGGCCGGTTCGCGACAGTTCTTAGAAAATTTTGCAAATGTATTACAAATAAAAAAACTTAAATATAACATTTACATAAGTAAATCAGACCCATTACTCAGTACTTTGTTGAAGGACCTTTGGCAGCGATTAACGCCTTGAGTCTTCTTGGGTATGATGCTACAAGCTTGGCACACCTGTATTTGTGGAGTTTCTCCTAGGGGAGCATCGCTGCACAGCATCGCTGCACAGCTATCTCAGCTCTCCAGAGATGTTCAAGTCGGGTTCAAGTCCGTGCTCTGTTTGGGCCACTCAAGGACATTCAGAGACCTGTCCCGAAGCCACTCCTGCATTGCCTTGGCTGTGTGCTTAGGGTCATTGTCCTGTTTGAAGGTAAACTTTTGCCCCAGTACTTTGCTCCGTTTACCTTTCCCTCGATCCTGACTAGTCTCCCAGTCCCTGAAAAACATCCCCACAGCATGATGCTGTCACCACCATGCTTCACTGTAGGGATGGTGCCAGGTTTCCTCCAGACGTGACGCTTGGCACTCAGACCAAAGAGTTCAATCTTGGTTTCATCAGACCAGAGAATCTTGTTTTTTTATGGTCTGAGTGCCTTTTGGCAAACTCCAAGTGGGCAGTAATGTGCATTTTACTGAGGAGTGGCTTCCGTCTGGCCACTCTACCATAAAGGCCTGATTGGTGGAGTGCTGCAGAGATGGTTGTCCTTCTGGAAGGTCCTCCCATCTCCACAGATGAACTCTATCGGAGTGACCATCGGGTTCTTGGTCACCTCCCTCACCAAGGCCCTTCTCCCCTGATTGCTCAGTTTGGCCGGGGCGGCCAGCCGGCTCTAGGTAGAGTCTTGGTGGTTCAAATGATGGAGGCCACTGTGTTCTGAGGGAACTTCAATGCTGCAGAATGTTTTTTGTACTCTTCCCCAGATCTGTGCCTCGACACAATCCTGTCTCGGAGCTCACAATTTCTTCGACCTCATGGCTTGGTTTTTGCTCTGACATGCACTGTCAACTGTGGGACCTTATATATACAGGTGTGTGCCTTTCCAAATCATGTCCAAATCAATTGAATTTAGCACAAGTGGACTCCAATCAAGTTGTAGAAACGTTTCAAGTATGATCAATGGCAACAGGATGCACATGAGCTCAATTTCGAGTCTCATAGCAAAGGTTCTGAATACTTATGTAAATAAGGTATTTATTTTTAATACGTTTGCAAAAATGTCTAAAAACCTGTTTTCACTTTGTCCTTATGGGGTATTGTGTGTAGATTGGGAAGGGGTATGAATACTTTCCGAATGTACTGCATAGGGTAGTGTTTATAATGTTACCTCATCAGCAATAGCAGGAATGTATATCGTAGTGTCATAATGTTACCTTATCAGCATAGTGTCACGTCTCGCTTCCTTTACTATAAGCAAGCGTGCGGAATGTCTTCACCTATTAACGTCAGCATATGGGCATGGCATACTAAGGCAATTCCACCACAGTTGCTGATTAACCTCTGGGGTCACTCATGCAATAAGCACTTTCTTTCTTTCAACCAATGGCCATGAATCTAGGGGATTATTTTTATGTCAACTCAAAACCTTGTGTCAACCACTTGCTTATTTGCAGCACCAGTCTTCCAACGACCCTTCACCTCCCTACCAGCACCACCACCAACTGGTCCCTGGTCTCCCAGTGTGTGGGGGGGGTTCGATGCCAGCTAGCCAGCATTCTTCATTCTTTGGGCGTTTCACGTGACTATTTTATTTCTCGACGTAGCCCACATTTTTTTCAAAATGTAAATAATGCATTTGATATATCCACTGTCTAAATCCAGTTTCCAGTTTTTTCAAAATGCTTGACTAGAAAGGCGTCTTGTTTCTCAAACCAGACACTCTAATGTACTTGACGTTATCAGAGAGCGACGTATGTTTGTTGTTGTTGAACGCCGAGACAAACCTGTTGAACGCTGAAACCTGAACTAAATACCTCGCTTTAAAACCTGAGTGTTTTTATATACTTTCATTTTATTTTGAATCCTGCGGCTCTGTTGGGCTAAATTGCTGTGAGTGCTGCTATCTGTCCCGGGATCCTGACAGATTCTGTATAGGGGAGAGACGTGAAAGCCCCAGCTAGCCTAAAAGGCTCGGCGGGTCTCAAATGGAGGCCGCTATTGAACGTTTCCAACGTTGCAGGGGCTGCGTTTACTTTGCTTTGTTCCGGGACAATGTGGACCGCGTTGACTTTCAATGTAGCAACTGCTTGCTTGCGGAAGACTACAGGAGCGAAGTAGTTACTCTTAGCAAGCAAGTAGCAAACCTACATAAGCTACTAGGGAACCCACGCCCACAATACTTTTCCTTTTTCTTCCACCCCAGTATCCGGACGCTGCTCTGGTCTGGTGGAAGTTTCGCCGCTGTGTCGGCTTTCCACAGCCGACTGGCCGGTGTTAGGCAGGGTTCCATCCCCGAAGGGGTCTCTCCCTTCCCTGGAGAACAGAGCTGATCTCGACCCAACCAACCAGCCATGGAGGTACGTCACTCATGGAAGTCTAAGGCGGCGTCCTCTGGCAACGGGGGTTTCCATGGAGATGTTGAGCCCGGAACCGACACAAACCAGAAACAGCTTTGCCACCCTGGATCCAGAGGTTCCGGCGCCTTTGTCCGTGGTGGCTTCCCAATTAAGATCGGATCCGGAGGTACCTGGTCTTCGACCTCGGCTCTGTCTCCCTCTCCGGTGGCTTCTACCTTGGTTTCAGATCTTAGGAGCTCCCAGCCTCACCAGACCGTAAGGCTGCCTGAGAGACCGGCCCATTCAATATCACCAGCTGTTATCATAGGCAGCTCTATGGTGAGAAACATCTCGGTCCCCAAGGCAAAAACCCTGTGCTACCCAGGAGCATGAGGACAGGATATAACAAGGCTGCTTCCAACTGTTCTATCACAGATGCCAGGAGCTGACACTGTCGTAGTCCATGTGTAACGGCTGTCGTTGGAATGAGACCAAAGCGCAGCATGGAAAGTGTTCATGGTTTAATGTTCAAAAAACACTCAAACACACAAAATGACAAAAGGTGAAAACGAAAGCACACAGTTCTGTCAGGAAAAAACACTAAACAGGAAACAACATCCCACAAAACCCAAACTGAAAATGACAACTTATATATGATCCCCAATCAGAGACAACGATAGACAGCTGCCTCTGATTGGGAACCACACTAACATAGAAATAAGGAAACTAGAATGCCTACCCTGACCTAACCAAAATAGAAAATAAAAACCTCTCTATGGCCAGGGCGTGACACCATGTGGGGTCAAACGACATCAGGAGGACTAGCTCGGAACCTTTGAAAATTGATTTTAAAGAACTGATTTTAGCATGAACACTCAAAAAAACTGCCAATAATTTCAGATCCAGTTCCATCGTTGGGACGCGGGTGTGAAAGATTCAGCAGCCTGCTGGCATTACACATCTGGCTAAAAGACTACTGTCGCTCTGCTGGAGTCACTTTTATTGATAACTTTGACACATAATTGAGGGCCTCCCGGGTGGCGCAGTGGTCTAGGGCACTGCATCGCAGTGCTAACTGCGCCACCAGAGTCTCTGGGTTCGCCCCCAGGCTCTGTCGCAGCCGGCCGCGACCGGGAGGTCCGTGGGGCGACGCACAATTGGGCTAGCGTCGTCCGGGTTAGGGAGGGTTTGGCCGGTAGGGATATCCTTGTCTCATCGCGCTCCAGCGACTCCTGTGGCGGGCTGGGCGCAGTGCGGCTTGGTTGGGTTGTGCTTCGGAGGACGCATGGCTTTCGACCTTCGTCTCTCCCGAGCCCGTACGGGAGTTGTAGCGATGAGACAAGATAGTAATTACTAGCGATTGGATACCACGAAAATTGGGGAGAAAAGGGGATAACATTTATTTTAAAAAATAAATAAAATAAAAAACAACTTTGACACATAATTGATAACTTTGAAACAGAAGATACTCTACAGGAATGACGGAGTCCATCCAAATCATCTTGGCTCCTGGACTCTGTCCACGCATTTCAAGGCTGCGTTGAAACACGCAGTTGGAACTCACCGAGTCAGGAGCGTCTGTCTGCGTGCAAGGCCTGCTACGTAAGCGCAGGTGCACACTGAAGGCTAGTAGCGTTACTGTGCCTGCTCTTTACTCAATGCCATCCTGGATTAAATAGGCTGAATGATCAATGGGTGAGTGAATTATCTTAACCTTATGCCCTACAATTTGCAAACACTCCGACGAGACCATCATGTCAATACCACCAGGAACTTTGTTTCTCTCTGCAATTGCATTTGTACCACACTCAAACGCAACTGGACCTACACTTGATGGCATACTTCCAAAATCTCAAACTATTGAATTACTTTTTTTCTTTGTCGAAAAACGCAGTTATTTTTATTGACAATGGTGCTGGCTCCGCCAAGTCCACACGCAACTGAGATATATTGTTATGCTTGAATTGCTAATCTCTGGTATTGTGCGACCAAACCCTGGGCCGGTAGATACCATGTAATCTCTACCGACTCCCTATGACTTTAAAAACAGAGAGAGCTGATCGGATGAGTAAAGGAAGAGAGGTTGCAATTTATGTTAAATCCGAGTTTAACACCTCTGAAATTCTCTCGATTACCAAAGCCAAACATGTTGAATTGCTTGCGGTTAAAGTGAACATATATAAGGACTCCCACATTACTGTAGTCAGCTGCTACAGACCGCCCTCGGCAGACCGCCCTCGGAGACACACTAAACTCTCTTTCTGATGATGTCCTGCACCAGTTAAATGACTCTGAAATGGTTCTTTTAGATTTGAACTGGGACATGCTTACATCTGTATTGGACTCTTTTAAAGAACTGTGTGACTCTCTGAATCTCGCTCAATTAATTCATGCGCCGACAAGACCGAATCCCAGAGCACAAAAACAAATCAACTCCATTGTACATTATTCTAACGAATACCCCTCACAAATACACATTGACTGGGATATTCTGTAATGTCAGTGATCACTGTGCAATTGCTTGTGTTAGAAATACAAAAATGACCAAAGCCAAACCACATTATATTTTTAAAAGACATTTTAGACAGTTTGATGAGCAAGCGTTCTTACATGATCTGTACCATAATATTGACAGAGTAAGTCTGATTCCCGATGTTGACACTGCCTGGGACTATTTTTATATGAAATTTGTGTCCATTTGTGATAAACATGCCCCTGTGAAGAAATGTAGAATCAGTGGAAGGGACAATCCATATATCTTGGGCTCAAGCTAGACATACAAATGCTCCCGTTGACTGGGCCTCCTACAGAGCACTAAGAAACAAATGCACAGGTTTGATCAAGAAGTCCAAATCAGATTACTATTGAAATGCAGTCACAGAGAACCTAAACAACCCTACCAAGTTCTGGAAGTTAATCAAATCAGTGTCAGGTTCTAATGTAGCCTCTGGCCTTCCTGACCATTTAATGATGGATTCTAATGAAGTGAAGGATAAAGCCGATATTGTAGGGGTTTTAACAGGCACTTCATATCTGCTGGTACAGTATTTAATAATGGTGGGGCCCAGGCCTCTAATGTAAGCAATGTTACAGTCAACTATGATATAGGCCCTCATGTGAACCATGTTAACGTTGAGCCTGTTTCTTATACTGAGGTCTATAGCATGTCTGAGCACTAAAGGCAATAGACACTTAAAAAGTCTGCAGGTCCAGACAACCTGGACTCCTACCTCTTAAAGATAGCAGCTGGTATTATTACTGAACCTGTGGCTCATATTTTCAACTTGAGTCACTTGACCAATTCAATACCCAGCATTTGGAAATCAGCTTATGTCCTCCCACTGCTAAAGGGTGGAGATCCCTCAGATGCTAATAACTATCGTCCTATCTCCAAACTCCCTATCCTGGCTAAAGTCTATGAATCCCTAGTTAATTCATAGTTAAAAAACTTCTCAATTGAAAATGACATATTGAGCGGGGTTCAGTCTGGCTTTAGATCGGGACACAGCACCACGACTGCAGCTATGGCAGTGGCAAACGACATCATTAATGCACTTGATTAAAAGCAACGCTGTGCTGCTCTGTTGATTTGGATTTATCAAAGGCCTTTGATTCAGTTGATTCAGTTGCTAGCGAGACTCAGAAACATTGGTCTCAGTGAAGGGGAAGTCAATTGGTTTAGGAATTATCATATTTGACAGAACACAATGTGTATATACTGACATTCACAAGTCTAGCTTTCTTGAGATTAATATAGGTATGACCCAGGGTTCCATTTTAGCTCCAGTGTTGTTCTCAATTTTTATTAATAATTTGGGAAATGGGATGCAACCAGAAAAGTTACATCTATATGCAGATGATAAAGTCATATATTCATGTGCTCCTTCTCTGGTTCAGGCTGTTGAAGAGCTCCGGACTGCTTTTCAGTCACTGCAGGCCTCCCTTTATGGTCTCAAACTGGTCTTGAATGTACAAAAAACTAAATCCATGACCTTTACCAGAGCTTGAACTCTGCCAGAGAAGGTTAGCATTGTCACATCTGGTGGCATATCCACTGAAAAAGTGTCATCCTACAATTACCTAGGTATTTGGTTGGATGACAAGTTGTCCTTTAAAGTTCATGTGGATAATCTTGTGACAAAGCTTAAATTGAAAATGGGTTTTTCTTTTCGTAATAAGGCTTGCTTCCCGCTTATGGCTAGAAAGAAGCTTGTTCAGGCCACTATTCTCTCTGTAATTGATTACGGTGACTTGTTGTATATGCATGCAACCTCCTCTGTCTTACAGAGACTGGACTCTGTTTATCATGCATCCTTGCGCTTTATTACAAATGCCAAGTCACTCACCCACCATTGTACCTTGTAACAAATGGTAGGTTGGACCTCACTTTATATGCGCAGAAAGATACATGTGTGTTCATCTACAAAGCCATTTTGGGTAAACACCCTCTTTACCTCTGTAGTGTGGTCTCCTTCACCACCAGCAGTTACCATACCCGTTCTGCTAGGTGGTTGCTACTTAAAGCCCCCAGGTCATTCACAGTATTAGGCAAGACTGCCTTCTCTTCTCGTGCACCAGAGGCATGGAATAGTCTACAATCCATGCTTCATCTAGATAAATTAGTGCCACTGAATGAGTTTAAAATATTCATGTTACAGAGGAGTATAAGTGCTTTTTTTTAGGCTGGATCACGTTGTGTTGTATTGTTGTATGTTTTAATTCTGTAATGTATTGATTGTTGCTGCTGCCTTGGCCAGGTCTCCCTTGAAAAAGAGACTCTGGGTCTCGATGGGCTTTTCCCGGTTAAATAAAGGTTAAATAAAATAAAATAAAATATTGATGCAGTAGTAGCTAAGATTGGGAGAAGTCTGTCTATAATAAAGCGATGCTCTGCCTTCTAGAGAGCCAGGCACACCCACTGGGGAGCCAGGCCCAGCCAATCAGAATGAGTTTTTCCTCACAAAAGGGCGTTATCACAGACATAAATATTCCTCAGTTTCATCAGTTTTCCAGGTGGCTGGTCTCAGGCAATCCCACAGGTGAAGATGCCAGATGTGGAGGTCCTGGGCTAGCGTGGTTACACATGGTCGGCGGTTGCAAGACCGGTTGGACGTACTGCCAAATTCTCTAAAACCCATGGTAGAGATTAACATTATGGCAACATCTATGGTGGACATTACTGCAGACACCATGTCAATTGCATGCTCCCTCGAAACTTGAGAAGCCTGTGTCGTTGTGTGACAAAACTGCACATTTTAGTGTGCCATTTTATTTATTGTCCCCAGCACAAGGTGCAAAAAAAATCCCCAAAACTGTTTTTGCTTTGTCATTATGGGGTATTGTGATGTCATTATGGGGTATTGTGTGTAGATTGCTGAGGACATTTTTTTATTTAATCCATTTTAGAATAAGGCTGTAACGTAAACAAAATGTGGAAAAAGAGAATGGGGTCTGAACACTTTCCAAATGTCTACTTTCTCAAAACATAAGATTAATCTGTAAAACAAAAAGAGACATTATTTGGTTACAACACTGAAAGAAGTTGGTGAAGAAACGTTGTAAGAGTCTACAAGAGAGCACACTGGGCTACGCAATGCAAAGTTGACCTGTTTGTTGACATTATACAATGCATTCTGGGGGTCGAGTAAACGTCTGTCAGACCAAAGATGCTATAACAAAATGAGGTGAAGAGATGTTTCACTTATCTTTGAGTAAATTTGCATAAGTGAAAGAAGGGAATTATGGTAGACGACACACCCCCTTCATCATGCAGTTTGTGCGTACGCTGCAGAGACCACTGTAGAATGATCACATCGTGTGTTGGTATGTGTCAAAGGGTTACATTTGTAAAAAATAAATAAAAGAATTACGACAGACTTAAGCCAGATCAGTGAGTAGTGCAAAAAAGCAGGTTAAACTATTTTGATCAAATAATGCAATTATTAGTGGGTGTTATGGTAGACTTATATTAAGCCTAAGTATTCATTAGATGATTGCTGACAGTTTTAAATGCAGTGCATTTGACCTTTAATTGTAAAACAAATCGAGATATATATCGTGAACCGCCCATAAATTAGAAAAAAAAAAAATCGAGATATGATTTTTAGGCCATAATCGCCCAGCCTTAGTTTCTATTTGTTTGATGCCTTTCCATTTGTTCCGTTACAGCCGTCCTCCCCTCAGCAGCCTCTTGTGGTGTGGGTCTGTGTAAATGTAACAGCGAAAGACTTTCAGAAGAGTTCTTTTTTTTATTTTATACCTGCTGGTATAAAACCACACAAACAAATCCTTGTGTAACTGACGCACATAATTCCTTGTCAACTCAATATCCATCAGAGAAAACAAGGGATGCGCTAACCCTTGATGGCAATGTTTAGTAATTCTTCAGGGATCCACAAAACAATAAGAAGTAGCCTGAACTCAATTGAGCTCTGTTCACCTCACTGCTGCAGTGAGCCCGCGGTGTTAGCGATTAGCACTCTCTCCATTGACTGGCATTGACTTAGTTAGCGTCACATGCTAACTCTCCTCCAGACGCCAGCAGCAGTAGGCTTAGCGCTGTGGTACTTTGGGATTGTAGAGTGGATGATAGCCCAAGTAACAGCCAGTCACATTCCACAGGCCACATGGGGCCTCACGGGCAAAACATCACATTCACATTCACCACCTACATTTACATATAGTTATAAATACATCCCAAGATATATGCCCATTGGTTGAGAGAGAGGAAGGTGATAATTACAAGTGAGCCGATAGGTTCACTTGTAGCTTGTTCTCTCACGCCTTCTCACCCTCCATCCTTCTTAACCCAGTTTAAAGAGAAAAAAAAGAAAAACACATGAAAAAAGGGTGCTTATGAAAATGCTAATCTGCTCCTTGACTCCTTCCTCTGTGGCTGTAATTGAATACAAGCGCCTGAATCGTGACGCAGGGGAATCAACTGCCCCGGCATGATTAACACACCTCAGTCACCTCCCACCCCTCTGCCCATACATCAATCAACACACTTCGCCATGGTATCAGGGCATTCCCCCTCAATGTCACTCCCATCAGAGAGAGAAAGTGAGAGGGAGGGGAGGGCAAAAGAGCGAACAGCCAGTGATCCATTTTTATTTTATTTTACCTTTCTTTAACTTGGCAAGTCAGTTAAGAACAAATTCTTACTTTACAAATGACGGCCTACCCCGGTCAAACCCTCCTAACCCAGACGATGTTGATCCATCATGCACAGAGAGACAGAAAAACCAGTTTGTTACCCGTCGGCTGTCGAGTCTTTGCATATTCAAATCTATTAGCCTACATAGAAAGAAAAATGAATGAAACGCACACAAGCCTGGAGTGCAGCTGAAAGGTATTGCTATGAATCACTTTGATGTAGGCGTGGTGCCGGCTTGGGCCTGATTTATTCATCTAAAGTCTCACACACAGAGACCAGACTATGTGGCAACCCAGGACACAGTATCCAGTGGACGCTGAGGGGGCTCTAGCTGCTGCATGGTGCTGTGTGAGGTATCGGACTACGTTTACCATCCAAACAAACACACAACACCACACAGGAGGGGCCACACACACACACACACACACAGAGTCCCTCCCAACCTTACCTGACCCCATTGTGTCACAGCGTTTGGGTCCGTGGCTGGAGTGAGAGAGACAGAGAGAAAGGAGCAGGCCAACCATGCGACAGGCAGGCAGCTCTGGTTGCAGGGCTGAAAATGTATTACTAATTGAATGACTGACTGCAGTCCTCAGGGTCTCTATGACCTCTTTATATTAACGGTGGCAGGGTGAAACAAGCCAGGCTACTAGTAGTTACTGTGTATAAGTAACCGGTTAAGCTAGTTACCCTATTACTATACAAGAGCTACTACTCTAAAGACTTCCCTCCCCCCTATAGGACATTGAACTACATACATGGCTCCTAGAGGTGTGACTTCAAAACAACAAGTTAGGCTACTTCTTACTCAATGACCACTTACTAATCTGAGACTTTCCTGCACCACGCCAGCGATTATTGCTGAAGGAGACAGAGCTATGATATCCGCCGGGAACACCTGCTGTTTACAAGAGAGAGTGCGAAAGAGAGAGAGAGAGAGCGTGAAAGAGCGTGAGCGCGAAAGAGAGAGAGAGAGAGAGAGAGCGCGAAAGAAAGAGAGAGTGCAAAAGAAAGAGAGAGCGTGAAAGAGAGAACGAAAGAAAGAGAAATATTATACAGTGAGCACCTGCTGTCTACTCTATAGAAAGAGAAAGAGATAGAGACAGAGAGAGAGAGGATTAAAGCAGTGAGAAATATGGTTAAAAAGGGTTGGAAAAGCGAAGGAAAAAGGGATGATTAGAGCAGTGAGAAATACGGGTTAAAAGGGGTTGGAAAACTGAAGGATGGAGTGAGAGAGGGCAGGGTTAGGTTGTCATCCAGACTCTCTCTGGCTGTGGTGATCGGTGGGCACCTTTGGTCCTACGGGACTAGTCCAGGGTTGAGATGACGGCACGTACCTACTGTATTTCAAAATGCATCCTGTCGAGTCACTGACTGACCCGGTCACTAACCCCTCTCCCAGAGAGAGAGGGCGAGAGAGAGAGAGACTACAGACAAAAGAGGGGCATTAGGAAGAGAGAAGACGTGCGGGAGTGGGAGAAAGATAAAGAAAGAGAGAGAGGACAGGTAGGGTGGCGATACACAAGGGGCACCAGTCAGTCAGTGAGACCGGATCAGGCCCCGTCTCTGGGTCTCTGGTAGGACAGAGGCAGCATTATGGAGCACTGAGCCCAGCAGGACAGGCAGATTGACTTTGTACGGAAAGTTAATAATATTATCACATATGACCACCAAGCACTAACCTCAATTTCAACTTAGTATTTGACTTCAACTCTGACTCAGCTGTTCCCCTGTTCATTTCTTTGTTCCATGGGCTACCAAAACGCCTCAGGCATAGACGCGGCAGATGAGCTGGAGTCCTGGTGAAATTGAGGTGAAGACAAAACCAAAACCGACCCTCCATTCTATTGGCAAATGTCCAGTCACCCAAGAATAAGATGGATGAGCTTTGAAACTTCTCACCCAACCATTTCTGGTGGGCGGAGACTAACACAGAGAGACTTAAAACCGTCCTCTCTCACTTCTACCAACACGTCTCCTGCGCCACTAGCAAATGCTAAATCTCTAGACCACATTTATTCTACCCACAGAAAGCATACAAGCCCCTCCCTCGTCCTCCCTTCGACAAATCTGACCACAACTCCATTCTCCTGCTTACAAACAAAATCTCAAACAGGAAGTACCAGTGATTTGCTCACTACGGAAGTGGTCGGATGAAGCAGTCGAGAGGCTACAAGACGGTTTTGCTAGTCATCCCCACAGTGACTATATGAACGTATCCAAACCAAAAACAATGGATTACAGGCAATATTCATGCTGGACTAGAGCTACCATCCACAAGGAACAGTACACGGAAGCATAGAAAGCCCGCTATGACGAGACATCAAACACGCAATAGGACAATATAGGAAGAAGGTGGAATCCCATTACCCCGGCTCCGACCCTTGTCGTATGTGGCAGAGCTTGCAGAATACAACACGTGATGATCTTGCGTGAAAGCCCATGTTTTTTCTGGATCAATAAAAAGACCACCGGGCACCAGGACGCAGTCTCAAAGCATGAGCCAACCATCTGGCAAGTGTCTTCACTAGGGGCGTGAACGTTTAAACATTTAAACAAAGTTTGGATCCTTAATGTTAAGAACTTCTTTCCCCACTTACAGTGCCGTGGGAAAGTATTCAGAACCCTTGACTTTTTCCACATTTTGTTAAGTTACAGCCTTATTTTAAAATTGATTAAATAAAAAAAATGTCCCCAACAATCTACACACAATACCGCATAATGAACGCGAAAATAGTTTAGAAATGTTTGCAAATGTATTACAAATAAAAAACAGAAATACCTTATTTACATAAGTATTCAGACTCTTTGATTTGAGACTCGAAATTGAGCTCAGGTGCATCCTGTTTCCATTGATCATCCTTGAGTTGTTTCTACAACTTGAGTGGAGTCCACCTGTGCTAAATGCAATTGATTGGTCCCACAGTTGACAGTGCATGTCCCAGCAGAAACAAAGCCAGGAGGTCGAAGGAATTGTCCGTAGAGCTCCGAGACAGGTTTGTGTCGAGGTAAAGATCTGGAGAAGGGTGCCAAAAAATGTTTGCAGCATTGAAGGTCCCCAAGAATAGTGGCCTCCATCATTCTTAAATGGAACACGTTTGAAACCCAATATTCAATTTGACAGAGCTCTAGAGTTCCTCTGTGGAGATCGAAGAACAATCCAGAAGGACAACCAACGGTGGTAGACCTGATCAATGATGAGACAGCCTACAGGAAGGTCAGAGACTTAGCAGTGTGGTGCCATGACAACAACCTCTCCTTAAATGTCAGGAAGGCCAAGGAGCTGATCGTGGACTACAGGAGAAAGAGAGGTGAGCACGACCCCATCCATATCGACGGGGCTGTAGTGGAGCGGGTCGAGAGCTTCAAGTTCCTTGGCATCCACAACGCTAAGGACTTCACATAGTCCACACAGACGTGAAGACGGCACGGAGGCGCCTCTCCCCCCTCATTTCACTGTAAGGTCTACACCTGTTGAATTCGGCGCACGTGACAAATAAACTTTAATATGATTTGAATAGATCTGGCATGGGCCATCGGATCCTCTAAAATGTCTACAGCTGCACCATCAAGAGCATCTTGACTGGCTGCATCAACGCTTGGTATGACAAATGCACCGCCCTCGACCGCAAAGCGCTACAGAGGGTGGTGTGGACAGACTAGTTCATCACTGGGGCCGAGCTCCCTGCCATCCAGGACATTTATATCAGGCGGTGTCAGAGGAAGGCCCGAAAAATTGCCAAAGACTCGAGTCAGCCAAGACATAGACTGTTACCTCTGTTACAGTCAGGCAAATGGTACCGGAGCATTGGCTCTCTGACCAACAGGCTCCAGGACAGCTTCTACCGCCAAGCCAAAAGACTGCTAAATAGTCAATTAATGCTTACACTAACTATCTGCACTGACCTTACACACACTCACTAGACTATACACTGATTGTACAAGACATTAGGAACAGCTCTTTCCATGACAGACTGAACGGGTGAATCCAGATGAAAGCTATGATCCCTTATTGATGTCAGTCTAGATCAGGCCTGGGCAATTATTTTCCATGGAGGGCCACATTAGAATATATTTTTGCCATCGCGGGCCAGAATCATACTACAGGATTATACATCATGTGTATGACCGTGTTGACAGATATATCTACTGTAAATCACGTCCCGATATGCTACTTATTTTACTTTTTAACACGCACAGAAATAAACCACATCCATGTTCTACTTTTGGTAGGTATTTTCATTATTAAACATGCAATGAACTACACGGAGGGAAAAGTAAACTGTGCATTCACAGTGCATTCACAAAAACACAAGAAAGAGAGAGAGCTCAACATTACATTTAAACTACTCAGTGTGAGGAGTCTCCGATGGGCACTGGTTCGAGCAGTGACGGTATAGCTTAGGTATCGTTTTTGACGTCTTTATGTGCAGGATTGCTGAGGTGAGAGTCAGTAAGAGAGGATCTGTACCTTGACTTGATATATTTCAGCACTGAAAATGTCTGTTCACATACATAGGTTGACCCAAACAGTACAAACATATTCTGAGCATGACTCCTAATCTTTGGACAGTTTTGTTCATCAAGAGATGCATAGAACCTCGTCAGTGACATTGGATAACTATTCAAAACAATCAGTGCATCAGACAGAAGATCAATAAGCTCAAGTTGCAGGTCAGTGGGAACGTTATCCACATTGAAGGTGAAAGGAGAGGAAGCCAACAACAGCATGTCATTTTCTAACACTTTGAAATCCTCAAAACCACGAGAAAACTCACCGTTCAAAGCACGCAGCAGTAATGTATACTTCTCCCGCTGGTCATCTGATAGGGAACAGCCTAGTAGTGTCGGAAGGTGGGTGAGATTGTTGGCTTCTACTTGGCAGGTCAGGAGGAGTAATTTTCCCTTGAAGGCTTTGACAAGGCCTTGGAATTTAGTTCATTCATGAGGGCCATGATGTCCACGGTGAAGGCAAAAATCAGCCAAACATTCTTTATCTTGCAGTTGAGGGAAATCCACATATTTTCCTTTCATTTAAAAAAAACTCAGCAATCTCGGACTTCAGGTCCATCATCCTTTTAAGCACCTTCCCCAAACGTATCCATCTCACGTTTGTGTGGTAGGGAGATCTGCATGACCCAACTCTTCCAACAGTGAGACAAACTGCTTGCGGTGTAAAGATTTTGCTCTTATGAAGTTTACCACTTTAGTGACTGTATCCACAACATGGCTCATTTTCAGAACACATTTACAGAGCACCTCCTGATGAATAATCCAATGCCGGAAAATCATTTTCTGATCTTGGTTCAGCTCAGCTACTTGATCTTGTATCCTTTTCAAAAGGCCAATGTTTTTTCCTGTCAAGTTTGGGCACCCATCAGTGGTCACACTGAATAACTTTTCAAAACTCAGTCCCAGCTTTGCCAAACACTTATTAACCTCCTCCAATAAATATTTCCCTGTGGTTGTGCTGTTCATTGACTGCCCTGAAGCAAGCTCCTCTAATTTCAAAGTCTGGAGTTATGCCTCGTAAGAATATCAACAACTGCGCCGTGTCACTGCTCTCATCCAGGGCCAAGGAGAAATAGGTGAAATCCCTTGTCTTTCAACTGTTGTTCCACATTCTCTGCGATGTCCTCAACATGCCGTGTCACTGTTCGCCTTGACAGGGAAACATTTTCAAACAGCTCTTTCTTGTTAGGGCAAAGTTTTGCTGCAGAGTCAAATAAACAGTATTTCATGAATTCGCCCTCAGCGAATGGCTCGCTAGGTTTAGCAATTTCGTGAGACAGTACACAACTAGCACTCGCAATTCCGTCGTTTGCTGAATGCAGTTTTGTGAAAAGTCCTTGCTGCTTTTGCAACTGAGAAATCAACTCTTCCGATGCACTTGTCCTCTGCTCAGAAGACCCATTCCTATATTTCTCTGCATGCTTCGGCTGGAAGTGTCGGGACAAGTTGTAGTCTTTCAAGACAGCGATGCTCTCTTTGCACACTAACCACACAGCTTTGCCTGATACCTCAAAGTAATATTTCAATGTCTACTTTCCTTTTCTTTGAAAAACGAATTTTTGCGCAATTTCTACCTAGCTACTATTTGTAACTGTGACGTGTATGTCAACATGTCAGTCACTGTCTGTCCCCGTGCTGTTATTAATACGGGCATTCAAAATCAAATGCCCCACAAGCGTTGGGAGTTAAATCAGTACACGAAGGTGAGTATTCACTGGGCTTTTCATTTGAATAACAAATACGTTTTTCAAAACATTACTATCGCAAATTCTTTATGTGATCCGAGCATGATTTTGTGGGCCGTATTGAAACAGGTTGCGGGCCGCATACGTCCCCCGGGCCGGCCTTTGCCCAGGCCTGGTCTAGATGAAGGGGAGGAGACAAGTTAAAGAAGGATTTTTAAGCCTGGAGACAATTGAGACATGGATTGTGTATACAGTATGTGCCATTCAGAGGTTGAATGGGCAACACAAAAGATTTAAGCGCCTTTAAAACGGGGTATGGTAGTAGGGGTCAGGCGGACCGGTTAGTGTGTCAAGAACTGCAATGCTGCTGGATTTTTCACGCTCAACAGTTGCCCGTGTGTATCAGGAATGGTCCACCAGCCAAAAGACAACCAGCCAACATGACACAACTGTAGTCAACATGTCAGCTCGGGGCGGCAGGTAGCCTAGTGGTTAGAGCGTTGGACTAGTACCCGAAAGGTTGCAAGATCGAATCCCAGAGCTGACAAGTTACAAATCTGTCATTCTGCCCCTGAACAGTTAACCCACTGTTTCTAGGCTGTTATTGAAAATAAGAATGTGTTCTTAACTGACTTGCCTAGTTAAATAACGCTTTTGAACGCTTTATATTTTCGACACCTTGTAGAGTCCATGCCCTGACGAATTGAGGCTGTTCTGAGGGCAAAAGTAGGGTGCAACTCAATATTAGGACGGTGTTCCTAATGTTTTGTACACACACACACTGACATGTCCACACAAAACATGACTACACAAACAAACATTATTTTACTCCTATTAATATCTATCCTGATGCCTTTACTTTACCCTGCCTTCATGTACATATCTACCTCAAATACTGCGTACGTCTTCACATTGATCTAGTGCCATTCTTGTATTTTATTTTAATATATATATTTTTTTTTTTACTTTGCATCGTTGGTAAGGGCTCATTAGCAAGCATTTCACGGTAAATTCTATACCAGTTGTATTTGGCGCATGTGACAAATAACATTTGATTGGTTTGAGAGGAGGAACAATGGCCCCAGTGTGCGTGCTGCCTCTGCCCTCCGCTGCATCCCAACAGCTGGGAGATACAGGAGCCATACAGACAGGCCTCCTAGCAGGTAAGGTACGCCAAGGTGATTCACACACATACAACCACTGGCCTCATTTTGCTCTCTTCTCTTTCCGCCCTCTCCTTTCTCTCTCGCAGGCAGTGTGAGAAGAGAAAGCTACAGGCTGGCAACAGATCAAACCATGGCCGTCCTGCTCATTAGGCAGGATTAGGCAGCCGCCTCTGGCGGCAGATTGACGAGGGCGGCATTTTCTGAGCTAAACTGACCAAGACGCACCTCCAACACATAAAACCTGACATAATTCTGTTAATTTCTCTCAATTTCTCTCAACCAGTGGCATATGGGCTTTTTAGGTGAGCGCTGGTGCTGCCCTGTGATAAACAGTGCCCACTTTGTAAAAAGCAGGGGAGATAAAAAATGTTGCCTCTTTCATGTTGCTGATTGGAGAGACACATCGCTGCGGCGCTCCACCAACATTCCGTAAAAAATTTTTTTAACATAAATCACGTAGCAGACAAAGAATATGGTAGAAAGAGTATTTGGCCTTTTCTTTAACCTACAGGCTGGAGATAAAATGTATGGCAATGTAATGAGATGGCCACTTTTTACATCATGCAGGTTTCTCCGATCAAATAGCCTAACATAAATGGCGCTCAAATTAAAAATGTGTTGGCATGTTAACAAACAACATATCCTAAAAACAGGCCAGGTCAAAGTAAAATGGACAATATGGAATAGACAATCACAACAGTTGTCCAGGAGTTTCACCCCATTGCCATACATTATCAATGGTTTAAAATTTGTATCCGTACATTTTTGACAAGCTGTGTAAACACATTGCAAATAGGTTCACGATAACTCCTGATAAAGTTGGGTAGCTGATATTCAGTGCTTAAATAGCCAAATTGATTAGTCACAGGAATCAGGACTAATAAAGCCAATGCAAATGGCCTGTTTTACAAATGGTAGGTATTCATAAATTTCCATTGTGGCGACATAGTTGGCTACACCCCAGTATGCACGAGTCGATGTCTTTTGGATGTCTTTATTTGGTCCTTTCCGGACGTTTTTTTGTGTGTTTTACAAACGGTAGACTTACCACATTTATTTCAGGCAACAATGTAGGCTACGCCTCAGTAAGCATGGACCAACGCCGATGCCATTTGGACGTCTTTTTTTGGTGCAGTCCAGACCGGACTTGATTTCAAAGTCCACGGACATAAAAAAAAAAATCCAGACCAAATCTAAACCAATCATAGACGTCTAAGTTTGGTTCAGATATTGTCCGGTTTGGACCAGCCTTCATTTTGCCCAAATTACCTATTACCTATAAAATTACCTATAAATTAGGTTTTTCAACTTTCATTCAGAACTAAAAATGAACCTGATTTCAACATCCGGGAAAATATGGATTTTTCAACACCCGGAAAAGATGCCTTTTCAACTTTGTGGAAAATATCTATTTTAAACGTACGGAAAATACGTCTTTTAACCTTTAATTCAGAACCTGAATTGAACCTAATTTCAACGTCTGGAAAATATGTATTTTACATGTCTTTTCAACGTCATTTTACTTACTGTGACTATTCTAGTTTTGCTGGGGCGGCATCTTTTGGTCTCACCTTGGGCGGCAGAATGGCAAGGACCGGTCCTGGATCAAAGCAACCACAACAAACAGAAGTGAGAAGAAAGTCTCTGGGTGAGACTGATGCCAAAGCAAGTGGACATCTCACAACAGAGAAATAAGAAATACACATTGGTGAGGATATTTATGCAGCTATTACTTTAATCACTAACTGGGCAAAACTGCAGACATGACGATTTTACTGACAACCACATGTAACATTATTTCCTCTAATGTAACAGTTGACATGCAGTGAAACAGGCTAATGTAAAACTTAAACAAATAGAAGTACAGGGAACAAAGGCATGGGAGATTGGGCAATAGGCCATGTATGTCCATCTTCCCCCTCCTCTACTTTGGTTCTGTGATTCTCTCCACTGGGCCCGTTCCAGTTCGTAGCAAGTGTGCCAAGGGTTGATAACACAACCCCAGGAGATAAGGAAATCCCACTTGGATGATAAGTACACACTTCAAAGATAACAAGGACAAACTTTTAAAGTGACAGGGCCATGGGTGGACTCGAGCACCCAGAGGGCCTGTTGGCCAAGGTCCATCTCCTCAAACTAGTTGTGCAAGGGTGAATTATAGAGTAGAGAGTGAGAGACAGAACATTTATCTCCTAAATGCTTTAAATGGGGTGAATTCAAGTTCATGTCTCCAGTCAGGGTTTCCGTTAGGAAAATGTGGCACCGGACAACTTGACCAGGAAGATTTTAATTTACTGGCCATTTGAGAAATTTACCAGACCCATATGCATTGGGTGCATAACCCATTAGGGCGTCCACCCACGGTGCTCAGAATGACAGAAATCACATGTCGATTTTGGTAATGCATCTTAACAGAACATGAAACTCATGTAATTAAGTGGCCGATAAAAAAACATTTTCAAACATTGGTCAAACACCATTCTAAACAGAACACCTGGGAAAACACAATTATAAACAGCACACCTGATAGCGCTACCATATATGACAGAGATAAAAATCGCTGTTCGAAACATAGAAAGAGGGGGAATGTAAAGATGCAATAACTAGGATGGGTTGCTAATATGAAAAGTAGGATTGTGCTTTTGGCTTCTGGACAAGAAAGTTGATATGAAAACCAATAGAACAGGAAATAAATGGCTAGTGGTGGGTCCAATAGAGAAGTAAATGGAAATAAATTTGCCAACATTATATAGGCTAAACACTCCTGTCAAAACAGAAAAAAAATGTAATCATTCAAAATACTTCAACAGAAAGCATCACTTAGCCACAGAGGAATCGAGAATCATTAGCTTCTTAAAAATAGATGTGGATTATTTCAAAATCACAAGCTTGTAGGCCTTTGCCTAGTTTGGCAGCCGGCGTGGCAATAGGCCTAGCTGATTATTGACTAGCCGCTGTCAGTGAAAAGCATCTAAAATATGTGTGAAAAAAATGCGTCTTGAGTAAAACAATTTAAGGTGAGAAAAGAAGAATGGGAGGGGTGTGTCACGAGGATTGGTGATTCTTGCACATTTATTGTTTCATTGTGTACATTTTTTGCCCTTTGATTAAAAAAAATATATACATTCACTATGACATACACTACCGGTCAAAAGATTTAGAACACCTACTCATTCAAAGGTTTTTCTTTATTTTTACTATTTTCTACATTGTAGAATAGTGAAGACATCAAAACTATGAAATACACATATGGAATCATGTAGTAACCAAAAAAAGTGTTAAACAAATCAAAATATATTTGAGATTTGAGATTCTTCAAATAGCCACACTTTGTCTTGATGACAGCTTTGGCAATCTCTCAACCAGCTTCACCTGGAATGCATTTCAATTAACAGGTGTACCTTCTTAAAAAGTTAATTTGTGGATTTTTTTACATCTTAACGTGTTTGAGCCAATCAGTTGTGCTGTGACAAGGTAGGGGAGTATACAGAAGATAGCCCTATTTGGTAAAAGACCAAGTCCATTTGATGGCAAGAACAGCTCAAATAAGCAAAGAGAAATGACAGTCCATCATAACTTTAAGACATGAAGGTCAGTCAATATGGTTTTTGAAAACATTTCAAGAACTTTGAACGTTTCTTTAAGTGCAGTCGCAAAAACCATCAAGCGCTATGATGAAACTGGCTCTTATGAGGACCGCCACAGAAAAGGAAGACCCAGAGTTACCTCTGCTGCAGAAGATAAGTTCATTAGAGTTACTAGCCTTAGAAATTGCAGCCCAAATAAATGCTTCACAGAGTTCAAATAACAGACACATCTCAACATCAACTGTTCAGAGGAGACTGCGTGAATCAGGCAATCATGGTTGAATTGCTGCAAAGACACCACTAATAAAGGACACCAATAATAAGAAGAGACTTGCTTGGGCCAAGAAACATAAGCAATGGACATTAGACCGGTGGAATTTTGTATTTTGGTGTGGGAGTCCAGAGATGGGAGTTTTTGGTTCCAACCGCCGTGTCTTTGTGAGACACGGTGTGGCTGAACGGATGATCTCCGCATGTGTATTTCCCACCGTAAAGCATGGAAGAGGAGGTGTTATGGTGTGGGATTGCTTTGCTGGTGACATTGTCAGTTATTTATTTAGAATTCAAGGCATAATTAACCAGCATTGCTACCACAGCATTCTGCAATGATATGCCATCCCATCTGGTTTGTGCTTAGTAGGACTATCATTTGTTTTTCAACAGGACAATTACCCAACACACTTCCAGGCTGTGGAAGGGCTATTTTACCAAGAAGGAAAGTGATGGAGTGCTGCATCAGGTGACCTGGCCTCCATAATCCCCCGACCTCAACCCAACTGAGATGGTTTGGGATGAGTTGGACAGCAGAGTGAAGGAAAAGCAGCCAACGAGTGCTCAGCATATGCGGGAACTCCTGCAAGACTGTTGGACAAGCATTCCAGGTGAAGCTGGTTGAGAGAACGCCAAGAGTGTGCAAAGCTGTCATCAAGGCAAATGGTGGCTCTTTGAAGAATCTCAAATCTCAAATATAATTTTGATATGTTTTACACTTTTTTGGTTACATTTTTTTTACACCTTTATTTAACTAGGCAAGTCAGTTGAGAAAACATTCTTATTTTCAATGACGGCCTAGGAACGGTGGGTTAACTGCCTTGTTCAGGGGCAGAACGACAGATTTTTATCTTGCAACCTTACGGTTAACGAGTCCAATGCTCTAACCACCTGCCTTACATTCCACTCCACGAGGAGCCTGCCTGTTACGCGAATGCAGTAAGAAGCCAAGGTAAGTTGCTAGCTAGCATTAAACTTATCTTATAAAAAACAATCAATCAATCATAATCACTAGTTATAACTACACATGGTTGATGATATTACTAGTTTATCTAGCGTGTCCTGCGTTGCATATAATCGATGCGGTGCGCATTCGCGGAAAAGGACTGTCGTTGCTCCAACGTGTACCTAACCATAAACATCAATGCCTTTCTTAAAATCAATACACAAGTATATATTTTTAAACCTATATATTTAGTTAATATGGCCTGCTAACATTAATTTCTTTTAACTAGGAAAATTGTGTCACTTCTCTTGCAACAGAGTCAGGGTATATGCAGCAGTTTGGGCCGCCTGGCTCATTGCGAACAGACATAAGGAAGTGGATGGCTGCAAACTTTCTACTTTTAAACTCGGACAAAACAGAGATGCTTGTTCTAGGTCCCAAGAAACAAAGAAATCTTCTGTTGAATCTGACAATTAATCTTGATAGTTGTAAAGTCGTCTCAAATAAAACAGCTAAGGACCTCGGCGTTACTCTGGACCCTGATCTCTCATTTGACGAACATATTAAGACTGTTTCAAGGACAGCTTTTTTCCATCTACGTAACATTGCAAAAATCTGAAACTTTCTGTCCAAAAATGATGCAGAAAAATGAATCCATGCTTTTGTTACTTCTAGGTTAGACTACTGCAATGCTCTACTTTTCGGCTACCCGGATAAAGCACTAAATAAACTTCAGTTAGTGCTAAATACGGCTGCTAGAATCCTGAGTGGAACCAAATTTTTTATCATATTACTCCAGTGCTAGCCTCCCTACACTGGCTTCCTGTTAAGGCAAGGGCTGATTTCAAGGTTTTACTGCTAACCTACAAAGCATTACATGGGCTTGCTCCTACCTATCTTTCCGATTTGGTCCAACCGTACATACCTACACGTACGCTACGGTCACAAGACGCAGGCCTCCTAATTGTCCCTAGAATTTCTAAGCAAACAACTGGAGGCAGGGCTTTCTCCTATAGAGTTCCATTTTTATGGAATGGTCTGCATACCCATGTGAGAGACGCATACCCGGTCTCAACTTTTAAGTCTTTACTGAAGACTCATCTCTTCAGTGGGTCATATGATTGAGTGTAGTCTGGCCCAGGAGTGTGAAGGTGAACGGAAAGGCTCTGGAGCAACGAACCGCCCTTGCTGTCTCTGCCTGGCCGGTTCCCCTCACCGGTTCCCCTCACCAGACGTGCTACCTGTCCCAGACCTGCTGTTTTCAACTCTCTAGAGACAGCAGGAGCGGTAGAGATACTCTTAATGATCGGCTATGAAAAGCCAACTGACATTTACTCCTGAGGTGCTGACTTGCTGCACCCTCGACAACTACTGTGATTATTATTATTTGACCGTGCTGGTCATTTATGAACATTTGAACATCTTGGCCATGTTCTGTTATAATCTCCACCCGGCACAGACAGAAGAGGACTGGCCACCCCTCATAGCCTGGTTCCTCTCTAGGTTTCTTCCTAGGTTTTGGCCTTTCCTAGCCAACATGCTTCTACACCTGCATTGCTTGCTGTTTGGGGTTTTAGGCTGGGTTTCTGTACAGCACTTTGAGATATCAGCTGATGTAAGAAGGGCTATATAAATAAATGTATTTGATTTAAACAAGTCAGCAATGTTTTTTTTTTTTTAAAGGCTTCGCTGCCAGACTAGGCTCCGCTGATAGCCAGGTGTAGCAGTGGTAAGGTGTTGGGACTCTGCTGTTGGGACAGCTTTATGCAAGCCCTAAAAGTTTTTGAGCACCGTTTGTCACCGTTATACTGCAATTAATGTATTGTTTTGTGTTGTGCAGTGGCATTGCTGGCATGCAACCCACATATATATTTTTTTTACCCCACCAAGATTTACATGCTAAAATCACCACTGCAAACAATCATTTACACAGCTGCTGCTCTGTTTATCAAATATCCTGATGCCTAGTCACCTTACCCCATTACATATCTACCTCTATCACTGTAGTATCCCTACACCAGTGGAGGCTGGTGGAAGGAGCTATAGGAGGACAGGCTCATTGTAATGGCTGGAATGGAATCAATGGAACAGAATCAAATGTGGTTTCCATATGTTTGATACTGTTCCATTTATTCCATTCGAGCCATTACAATGAGCCCGTCCTCCTATAGCTCCTCCCACCAGCCTTGCACATGGTGAATATGGTACTGGAACTGACTGACCCTGTATATAAACTCAGCAACAAAAAAAAACTGACCTTTTTCAGGACCCTGTCTTTCAAAGATAATTCGTAAACATCCAAATAACTTCACAGATCTTCATTGTAAAAGGGTTTAAACACTGTTTCCCATGCTTGTTCAATGAACCATAAACAATGAATGAACATGCACCTGTGGAACGGTCGTTAAGACACTAACAGCTTACAGACAGTAGGCAATTAAGGTCACAGTTATGAAAACTTAGGACACTAAAGAGGCCTTTCTACTGACTCTGAAAAACACCAAAAGAAAGATGCTCAGGGTCCCTGCTCATCTGTGTGAACGTGCCTTAGGCATGCTGCAAGGAGGCATGAGGACTGCAGATGTGGCCAGGGCAATAAATTGCAATGTCCGTACTGTTAGATGCCTAAGACAACGCTAAAGGGAGACAGGATGGAGAGCTGATCGTCCTCGCAGTGGCAGACCACGTGTAACAACACTTGCACAGGATCCGTACATCCAAACATCACACCTGCGGGACAAGTACAGGGTGGCAACAACAACTCCCCGGGTTACACCAGGAACGCACAATCCCTCCATCAGTGCTCAGACTGTCCGCAATAGGCTGAGAGAGGCTGGACTGAGGGCTTGTAGGCCTGTTGTAAGGCAGGTCCTCACCAGACATCACAGGCAACAACGTCGCCTATGGGCACAAACCCACCGTCGCTGGACCAGACAGGACTGGAAAAAAATGCTCTTCACTGACGAGTCGCGGTTTTGTCTCACCAGGGGTGATGTTCGGATTCGCGTTTATCGTCAAAGCAATGAGCGTTACACCGAGGCCTGTACTCTGGAGCGGGATCGATTTGGAGGTGGAGGGTACGTCATGGTCTGGGGCGGTCTGTCACAGCATCATCGGACTGAGATTGCCTGCAATGACAACAATCTAAACGCTGTGCAGTACAGGGAAGACATCCTCCTCCCTCATGTGGTACCCTTCCTGCAGGCTCATCCTGACATGAACCTCCAGCATGACAATGCCACCAGCCACACTGCTCGTTCTGTGCGTGATTTCCTGCAAGACAGGAATGTCTGTGTTCTGCCATGGCCAGCGAAGAGCCTGGATCTCAATCCCATTGAGCGCGTCTGGGACTTGTTGGATCGGAGGGTGAGGGCTAGGGCCTTCTCCCCAGAAATGTCCAGGAACGTGCAGGTACCTTGGTGGAAGAGTGGGGTAACATCTCACAGCAAGAACTGGCAAATCTGCTGCAGTCCATGAGGAGGAGATGCACTGCAGTACTTAATGCAGCTGGTGGCCACACCAGATACTGACTGTTACTTTTGACCCCGTCCATTGAATTTTGACCCCCCCCCTTTGTTCAGGGACACATTATTCCATTTCTGTTCGTCACATGTCTGTGGAACTTGTTCAGTTATGTCTCCGTATTTGAATCTTGTGTAAATATTTAACAATTAAGAAAAAAAATATTATTTACAATGATGGCCTGGCCAATGACGACTGGGAAGGGTGTTGCAATAAAATAAAAACATTGAAATCACAGGACAAGACAGACAACACAGAAGGACAGGGACATAATGACAAACACAAAAGTCAATACAGAACAGCTACAGCACAAGGAGAACAGATATCACAACACAGCAGTACAGAAACAATGCAACATTTAGTAAAAACAGTCAGCATAGATAGTAGACAGTCAGCACTAAATTTGATAGAATATCATGTATACCTACCTGACCAAGACTGCTGATACTCAAAGAAAAAAAAACATATCCATGCAGTGATTCAGGGACATTATCTTCTTCAAAAAATATATTTTTGTTCAGATTACCATTGCTATCCTGATCTGTTACTAGAGTCGGGACCAGAGATATTAGCCTAAGCAAAGAAACCTATTAATTTCAGGGGATTCTTTCTATAGGCATCAAATAGGACCGTTGTCAGTTAGCCTTATATTATGTTGGCTGATATCATGGTCCGAGAGACACCTTAAATAATGCAATCTATCATAATATACTGAACAAAAATATAAAATGCAACAATTACTACGATTTTACTGAGTTACAGTTCATTAAAGGAAATCAGTCAATTGAAATAAATTCATTAGGCCCTAATCTTTAGATTTCACATGACAGGGCAGGGGAGCAGCCATGGGTGGGCCTCGGAGGGCATAGGCCCACCCACTGGGGAGCCAGGCCCAGCCAATCAGATTGAGTTTTTCCTCACAAAAGGGCTTTATTACAGACAGAACTACTCCTCAGTTTCATCAGCTGTCTGGGTGGCTGATCTCAGATGATCCCACAGGTGAAGAAGCCAGATGTGGGGGTCCTGGGCTAGCGTGGTTACACATGGTCTGCGGTTGTGAGGCCGGTTGGACGTACTTCCAAATTCTTTAAAACAATTTGAGGTGGCTTATGGCAACAGCTCTGGTGGATGGTCGTGCAGTCAGCATGCCAATTCCACACTCCCTCAACTTAAGACATATGTGGCAATGTGTTGTGTGACAAAACTGCACATTTTAGAGTGGCCTTTTATTGTTCCCAGCACAAGGTGCACCTGTGTAATGATCGTTGTGTTTAATCAGTTTCTTGATATGCCACACCTGTCAGGTGGATAGATTGTCTTGGCAAAGGAGAAATGCTCACTAACAGGGATGGAAACAAATTTTTGAACAAAATGTAAGAGAAATAATATTTTTGTATGGAAAGTTTCTAGGGTATTTTATTTCAGCCCATGAAACCAACTTTTACATGTTGCGTTTATATTTATGTTCAGTATAAGTACATCCTGAAATGAAAGCCTGTCAATATCTATATGTAACCAGTAGGGATGCGCTGCTGTCGGGCTATAGGCCTAAGCTGCTACTTGAAACAACCCGAAAAAGCGTTAGAGAAACTTTTGCATAATAACAAAAAATGTAGGAGAAAAAAAATACACCAAAACGACATAGCCATCTCAAAACACGAGTTGTGCTTCCAAATAGTGTGTAGCAGTCACATTGTGGGTGCGTTCGTAAATTCACTCAGGCTATCTACTCCGATTTCATTGCGCTCTCGTCTGAGTGTGCCAGAGTGCAGAATAATTGATTAATTTACGAAAGCTCAACAGCAAATTGAATATGGCAGGTGTCAGTAAACAACGCAAAAATACGTAATTCAATTGTTGCCAGCAGCACAGTTACCAACGCTCTGGATTACATGAAAACAATCTAACCAGCTCTGCTAGGGCGAGTAAAAATGGTCAGAGTGTGGTGTTCTCTCATTTGTGCCTGGAAGTAGTTTACATGCTAGCCAACGTTAGCCAGTTAGCTCGGGTGCCGTTGTGATGTCAGAACGCTCGAATCTACCCTACTCCTCTGCCAGAGCGTCCAGTGTGCGCTCTGAACGCTCCGAGAGCGAAACGCTCTGAATTTACGAACGGACATTCTGACAACTCTGATTTACGAGTGCCCTCTGGCACTCCAGATTTAATTTACGAACACACCTTGTGTGTTTTTGCCACAAACTCAAGGCGCCCGAGTCAGAAAAGGGTTTCAAAGGGACTTCCCTCAAAATATTTTCCACGGCTTTGGCATCCCCAATAGACAACTTCAATGGAAACGAACTGAAGGTCGATCGAGGAGGACCCCAACCCTTCTGCACCGGAAAGTCAATGCATTCTTCATGCAGAAATGAAATCACGTCCGTGCGTGCTTGCCTTGCACAAAGGTTTTGATGCGCCGTTATCTTGCAAAAATGCAACAACAACAAAAAAATCGTCAGCTATCTCAATAACGATTGTTGTTCAGTTTCCCCAACAAAAAAAAAGAGTTCGTGATAATGAATTGAGAAGATGTCTGATGTATATGTATTCACACCACCCCTTCAGAATGACAATGTGAGTGAGTTCTAATTTCAAAACATGACCACTGGTCAAGTAGCTAGATGTTCTCTCCCTCGTTTTGTGCATCCCGGTTAATTGCCGTATACATAATGCAACGAATAAAATCAGATGTGCAACAAACGGACAAGTTAAATATTTCTCACACCTGTCACCTGAGTGGCTAGCTCAGTTGATCGCTACAAATGTTAGCAGACAGTGATGGCTAAACATTTTAACAGTTAATTGTGTAAGTAAATGGTCGCGATTTTACTACGTTTCCCAATTCTCAAACATGATTAATGGTTGCAGTTTCTAGAGCATGCAAAAATTCAGTCATGATAAAATGTTATCATACCTTTTAAATGTCTGTTCAATTCCTCCTATATTCTTGCCATCCCTACTACAGTACAGTGCACGCCGCTGTTTCTATCAATTGACATATCCAATCCAACCCACTTCCATGCTTTGGTTATCATAGCCGGGGAGAAATGAATCACGTTCAGCAGCGAAGGAACAAGGCACTATTCCCTTCCAGAAGGGTTCCAGGGGGCACAATCGAATGCAACAGATACTACAACAACCGATTTTAAGATTAATTCACTGGCGAGGAAACTATTTTATCAATGCAAAGTAGAAAATATAATCTTGACTTCGTGGGGAAATGTACCTATCGTAAAGACTGTGATGGTACATACCACTTTCTATTGTTGGAGAGCCACCTCACGCATCAGAGCGAGGAGCCACAAAACTGACCTTCAGAAAATGCACACCTGATTGGCCCATTTTCTTCAAACCACTCCCGGTCTTCTCGTATGTCCAATCCATAGCAAGGAGGTGAATAAAAATTTGATAAGTTCTGATTGCCCTACTGTACTGTGCAATTTTTTACATTATTTTTAATTATTATATACTTAATATTATTTTGTTATTGCAAGACTTTATCACAGTTACACAATTATAATGTATCTCACTATTTAAGTAATATATGGGTAACCATAGGACTACATGCAATTTTATATATAGGGTTTAATAATAATCATCCTGTGGGCAAGGTTGGGTAGGTTACTTTCTTAAATGTAATTTAGGTTACTGCTTACCTGTCCAAAATTGTAATAAGTAGGCCTAATGTAACTTTTGGATTACCCAAACTCAGAAACGTAATGGATTACTTTTCGATTATAGAAAAAGACATAAAGGATCCATGAAACACATTTTCTGTGTCATCCTGGTTGACACATGCTCAGGTGAAACAAACGTCAACTTTTTTCAATGCTGAAATTATATATTTTTTGCAAACATCCTTTCTGAATTGAAAAGTAATCATGTAATTTTTCAAAAGTATCTAATGTGACAAAAATATTTTTGCTTATAATGTAACTGATTACATGTATTAAATTACTCCCCAACCTTGCTTGTGGGTTATTATGGCTGCGCATGTAATTGACTTTCAGATCGCACAACTAGTCTTTTTGTCTCATTTGTTTCCGTCCAAGGAATATTGGCCAATCATGGTCTTGCATTTTGCCTGCAATAAATGAAAGAGGCTATTCGATTATCTGCCCCGAATTGCACCGGTGGAACAGTTTATACGGGTGCAAAGTGATTGCCTCCCGGGCGTGAGCCAGGTGCACATCTCTGGAGTAGGATTCTGTTTTTTTCCAAATGCAAAAGTGATTGCTTTATCTGCCTTCATAATGAAAACTAGTTTGAAAATTTTAACATAAATACTGCCTCGTTGACAACATGACCGAGAATCGCAGATTACTGCTCGATTTGAGGACCCTTATCTGCCTCACTGCTTTTTCCCGACACGTCACAGGGCAAACCCATGTGCACCACGGCTCAGCTTAATCGAACTCCCTCAGACAACGACCAATAGAGAATTATATCCTGAAAGGTTAATAAAATGAATTTGCATTGATTAAATATTTAGATCACTCATCTATTGAAAACATAGGAGTGACTTATGTTAATATACATTTTGTCATAATATTTAACTAAATAATGAATCTCTCCCAATGTTGACGTTTATTATATATTTGTTCACGTTAATATTACAGCGTGAATATTTTACTTTTAGGACATTTCCGGTAGTGTAGTCCTTTCACAGCATCAAAGATGGCGGCCACCCTTGTTTCGTACTGGAGCGATTCAGATTCAGATAATGACACCAAATCTCATGTTATTCCCGAAAAGGTTGAACCCGATCCTCTGGCACATCTTCAACCGTTGAAATCTGGCAAAACAATGTCACTGGCTGTCCTCAATTCAGCTCCCGAGGTCGCCGTAAAGGTACGCGAGATAGCTAGGCAAATTATTAGCCGGCTGCTAATGTAGCTAGCGTTAGCTTGTGACAGAAAAAAAACGAAATGTAACGTTACCTTAATAGCTACTTAGCTAGCTACACTACATAGACCGTTGAAAGTAAAGTCACTAATTTAGCTAACGTTAGTCGATAATAATTTGATGTAGACGCTTAACACTAAGTAGCTAGCTGAGTCAAAAGGGGTTCAGTAATGTCGTTAGCTGGTCAGACGGGAAAATGTTAACTGTCTTTAGCTTGCTAGCTAACGTTAGATAGCCCAACTTGCTGTTAACGATAACTTGAAGAACGTTGTGATTATGGTGGCCTATAGGGCGATACTTTGGCCTGCACGAGTTTTGCGATTTCAAGTGTCACCCATACTGATCTGCCAACACTCCGTCAAACGGAAGCGAACGCTTCTCAATTCAAAGACTGTTTAAGAATGGTACGCAACGTTTGTGGGAAACTTGTTGTTCAGTACAAACGTTTTGTACTGAACGTGACGGTTTTTGTCGTCACCCAAGGTAACAACGTTTAATGAACTGAACGCAACACAGGATAGATGTGGGACAGCTAACTTCAAGCCCCTTTAACTTAGGTGTCTGCATAGTTTGATGATTGATCAGAATGGTTAGCAGTATAAAACCTGTCATGTTTCTTCACTCCAACAGGAGGCTGTGGAGACTGGCGTACATCTGGACCCCTCTCTCAAAGAGGTCACCTACAACCCCACATATGAAACCATGTTTGCACCAGAGGTAAAATTAACATTAAAACATTTTAGTCAAGTAAACTGCCTTACTTCATTCTGACTGTACCTACCTAAGATGCTCATCATTAGCATATTCACGTTGCACCCCTTCTAGTTGGGTCCTGTCAACCCATATAAAAGTCAACAGATGGCTGCACCCAGGAATATGCTGTCTGGCTATGCAGAGCCTGCTCACGTCAACAACTTTATGTTTGAACAGCAGAGGAGGACCTTCTCCACCTTTGGTAAATATACCTTATTCACACCCCAGTCATTGTCTATGATAGAATGTTTAGCTGTGAAGTGGTCAGCCTTCCTTTCACCTTGAATCTACATTTTTAGAGGAATGTAGCATCTTAGTTATTTTTTTCACTTGTTATTCGCCGTTTCTTTCAGGCTATGCTCTGGATCCGTCTGTGGATACAAGCCAAAACTCCTCCAATAGCTACATCGGTGCAGTGGACGAGGCAGAGAAAAAGAAAGGTAATTTCCTGCTCGTTTTGCTTGTGGTGGATACCCTGTGTAAGTGACATCATCCTACGTCATACTTCCGGCGTCATGTCCCGACTCTCTTGAATGGGCTTCAGGAATATATCCTAAAATTCATGAAAACGTGGTTATTTAACATATATCATATTCATATTTGTTTTCGTGTATTGATTCAGTCAAACCCGATGTCTGTTATTAAAATATTTGACACAGTAAGACATCAACGGGAGTTAGGAAAGTCTCATTTGGACCACATCCCCTGCTGCGTTGGTAGCATGTCGGAGCGTGCCTGCTCGAGCTGAGGACTTACAGGACGGTAAGAACCTGTTAATAGGCTGTTTGATGTTGTATATTATTTTACACACATTTGTTTTTACTGAACATTGCCAGCCAGTACTTTTGAAAAATGCTATCCCTCCCGAAAAAATGTTATATCCCGCCAAGCTGTCATAAGATTTTCAGTTCGTGTGTAGATTTTCGGCTTCTTGCTTCTTCTTGGCCGTCAAATACGTTGAAACACAGCACTTGGAAACAAGTATGTAATTTAATATACAGTTTTATCTTAAATAGCCGTGTTTTCATGTTCTCATTCTTAGCCACAAAACAAGGAATAAGGAAGTAAAATTGACGCGTCACTTGCACATCGTGCATATTGCTAGCCGGTAAAGAGGATGTTTTGAAACGCAATGGAAAGCTGCTGAAATGTATAGTGTAGTCATTGCTTTCTATAACAGTCAGTGAAAGAAAGAGAACACAATGACAGTTTCTCTTGTTTCTCCTCTCGTAGGATTGACTGTGTTTGAGGTTGGCCCAAAGAAGACTGACAAGAGGAAAAAGGTGCAAGGAGGTGAAGCGAATGACATTGACAATTACCTCGGGCCCTGGGCGAAATACGTGGATGAAAAGGACGGCGCCAAACCATCAGAGGTAATCAATGAATCAAACAATATTATGTGAAGGTCAAACAAAATGTGGATGTTTGTATTATACAGCAGCAGTGTGATTATATGGATTTAACTGCTTTTCCTCATAGAAAGATATTCTCTGATTCTGACCAATTGTTTTCTGCTGATTGGTCTGTAGGAGGAACAGAAGGAGCTGGACGAGATCACAGCCAAGAGGCAGAAGAAGGGAAGGAACGAGGAAGAGGCTCCGGCGGAGGAGAAGACCATTCTCCACGGTAACTAACACTCATCTCCGCCATTACTACTTACATAACTGAACTGATCAGCACTCACTCAAATTAAAAGATAATGAGTTGTCGACCATTATGTAGTAAGTTCTCAATGTCTTACTGTTTATCCATTGTGTCTCCAGTCAAAGATGCGTACGACTACCAAGGGAGGTCATACCTCCACGTACCCCAAGACGTGGGCATCAACCTGCGTACTGCAGACATCCCAGACAAGTGTTACCTGCCCAAGAAACAGATCCACGTCTGGTCTGGACACACCAAGGTAGGGTGTGTGTGTTAGCTAGGGTAGCATACTGTGTACCGGAGTATTTTGAAATACACTCATCGGGGTTAGCTATTACAGTACCGTGATACACACTTCACAGCGTCTGTCATATTTACAGAGACGGGAAATGTGAGCGAGAGAGAAAGAAAGTGCTTGTGCAACAGTGGTAGTGTTGTGGAGATGTGATCAGGCCTTTGGTTCTGCCTGTATGCAGTAGCGAGAGAGGGGGCCGGATCACTCGGGTCTAAAATGAGCAGGGCTTCCATCTCACTTACACAGGAGCCAGTTGCAGACTGAAAAGTAAAGAGGGTTGAATACAAATGAAGCATGCTAGTGTGTTTGTGGATGGAGGGATAGAGGATGGATGCATGGATGAGAGGAGAGACGGGTAGATGGTTAATAGCGAGTTTAGACACATTTTCTGGTAACGCCATTGTGATTTTGAGTCAAATATCCTGCTTGGCAGATGCCGTGAGCAACATGTCTTGGCACAAATCAGTGTGCAGCAAGGCATGCTTGCCTGATTTCTGCCTCTAGCCTTAGAATTCAAGAAGGATTTCATCTCTTTCTGCTGCGCCGCTAGCCATAGGGCAGGCTATTGGGCCCTACGCAAACAGCGTCGGTTTACGGTCCGTTCCAAAAAAGTAACAGCACAAAGCATGAAAACAACGCTGCCTTTGTGTAAAGTGTGGAGTGTCCTTTAGTCTAATCTCACACACACGTACACACACTGAACTGTCTATGATTAGAGGAACAGTGTTATCCAAGACAAGTTGTTAGTGGGTATTATCATACACGCAAACAGGGTTGTGGCACCCTGAAGCTTGGGGGGGAAGAGGGGGGGTTATAACTATAAGTTCACTATCTATCTAAGATGTGCCACATAAATTAACTCCAGCTCAGGGCTCCAGCTATGCATTTGGTTTGCTAAGTGGATGGCTTGCAACATCAAGCTTCTTGGTTACAGCAGAGATGGCGCCTCTTGTGTGCACTTCCAGTAATAGCGTATACCCCAGTATGAGAAGGAATGTTATGAAAATCTTGAGACCCCCCAAACCTACTTTTCAGAGGTTGAGTGAGGGAACACTCATCGGTCACTCAGTTGCATCCAAAGATATTGGCATCCTTGCACTTTTCTAGAGTAATTCCCTATTTCTTATAAAACAATTTGAAATTGCGACACATCAGGTCTCCACAACTTATTGGATTTTCAACATTGCACAAGCAATTACATTTTGTACACTTAAGTTTACAAATGTAGTTTAGAAAATGAAGACAAATGTTATGAACCGAATTATTGGTACCCCAGAGCTAGTACTTGATTGCAAAGACTTTGGCCAAGATGACTGCAGACAAACGCTTCTCCTAGCCGTCAATCAGCTTGCTGCACCTTTCTACTAGCAATTTGGCCCACTCTTCAGCAGCAATTCTTTCATGTTTGAGAGGTGCCCTCCACCAACTGAAGTGTTGAGATCTCACCTCACATTATTCAACCTCCCATATTAGATTGTCCTGTGTTTCTTTTCATTGAATGCTTCATTTGGTCATCGGTAAACACTAGGGATGCAACGGTACAGTGGGCCCACAGTTCGTTATGTATCACGGTTTGTGGGCTATGGTAACGGTACGGTTTCGGTGTCTTTATTTAAGAAAAAAATTGAAACACATCACCCTTTAAACAATGAATAGGGCAGCAAATCTTTGGCTATGAATACTCCCACTGCTTTTGTTATTTCTTAATGTTTTTCTGAATTTGTCGCAAATTGTTGTTGGAAGGCAGCCGTGAGAGTGTTGTTTTCGCTAAGGAGTAGACTCTATTTGCTCAAGCTCCATCTGCAAGGGATACGGCCAGGTGACGGCGACGTAAATGACATATCATGTTAGTGTTTCCACTCGAGTAGCCTAGGGTGGCAAAGCAATGCTTGCAGACTGCGCTTTGTTTACGGTCTTACCCGCGTCATCGTATTGAACACTGAATCCAAAATGTTCCCACACAGCGGATCTTCAACCAATCGCTGCCTGCACCTGCCCGCCCGTCCTGCATCACTACTCTGGACGGTTCTGACTTAGAATATGTCAAATACCTAGGTGTTTGGTTAGATTGTAAACTCTCCTTCCAGACTCACATAAAACATCTCCAATCCAAAGTTAAATCTAGAATTGGCTTCCTATTTTGCAATAAAGCATCCTTCACTCATGCTGCCAAACATACCCTTGTAAAACTGACCATTTTACCGATCCTCGATTTCGGCGATGTCATTTACAAAATAGCCTCCAATACCCTACTCAACAAATTGGATGCAGTCTATCACAGTGCCATCCGTTTTGTCACCAAAGCCCCATATACTACCCACCACTGCGACCTGTATGCTGTCGTTGGCTGGCCCTCAATTCATACTCGTCGCCAAACCCACTGGCTCCAGGTCATCTACAAGACCCTGCTAGGTAAAGTCCTGCCTTATCTCTGCTCGCTTGTCACCATAGCTGCACCCACCCGTAGCACACGTTCCAACAGGTATATCTCACTTGTCACTCCCAAAGCCAATTCCTCCATTGGCCGCCTCTCCTTCCAGTTCTCTGCTGCCAATGACTGGAACGAACTACAGAAATCTCTGAAACTGGAAACACTTATCTCCCTCACTAGCTTTAAGCACCAGCTGTCAGAGCAGCTCACAGATCACTGCACCTGTACATAGCCCATCTATAAATAGCCCAAACAACTACCTCTTCCCCTACTGTATTTATTTAATTATTTATTTTGCTCCTTTGCACCCCAGTATTTCTACTTTGCACACTTATCTACTGTCAAATCTACCATTCCAGTGTTTTAATTGCTATATTGTATTTACTTGCCCACCATGGCCTATTTATTGCCTTTACCTCCCTTATCTCACCTCATTTGCTCACATTGTATATAGACTTATTTTTCTACTGTATTATTGACTGTATGTTTGTTTTATTCCATGTGTAACTCTGTGTTATATGTGTCGAACTGCTTTGCTTTATCTTGGCCAGGTCGCAGTCGTAAATGAGCCTACCTGGTGAAATAAAATAAATAAATAAACATTTGAAAGACGGCAGAGCCTCTTCAAATTTGCTTCTCGCTAGTGCTCGCCATTGTCACGTTGGGGCTGGGAGAATATTTGTTTTTAGGTTCCCCTCGCTTCATGGGGCCCCTTTTTAGGGAGGTTTCCTACTGAGATGTCATTACAAATCGTCCATTGGGTGTTTAAGGGTGATGGGGTTGAGGTCACTGCGGTTACTACATTTGGACATATTTCTGTGGAGTAAAGTTTGTCAGCCCTCAGGAGCCCCCTAACGGCCCCAAGCAGTTGCCTGCCTTGCCTGTTCATAAGCTGCACGTCTGTGGATGTTAATGTACAACGTGCATGTAGTCTACAGCGCAATCAACACGTTTTGGAAATTATAGGAAAATGACAGGCATATTGTAATTCCGCGGGTTCACATGTGCGTATTGAACCGTTTGGGGCGTACCGAACGGTTCGACAACATACTGTGTACCGTTGCATCCCTAGTAAACACAGCACTGATCTGTAATGCCAAAGAGCTCTAGTTTTGTATCATTGGTCCACAGAACATTTCCCCCAGGATTTAGGCTTGTTTTGGTGGGTTTTTGAGAAGTTCAATCAGGCATTCTTGTCTCTTTCTGCAGTGGGGTCTTCTTATGTTTACCAACGACCAGATGAAGCGTTCAAAGAAAATAACTCTCCCCATCCCCCATTGGGAGTGCAATGTTCAACCCAGTGTCCAAAAACGGTCTCTTTGTTAAAGGTCGTGGCCAGGGAATAGTTCAGATCTGAATCCCATCCATAATCTATGGCGAGAGCTGAAAACAGCAGCCAGCGAGCTCATTGCTGGCTACAAGAAGCATTTTTCGGGAGTTATCTTAGCCAAAGGCTATGCAACCAAGTACTCGCTCTGGGGTGCCCATTCATTTATCCATGCCACTTGTCTTTTATTTCTAGATTTAAAATTGTAAACTGAAGTGTACAAAATGGAATTGCCTCTGCAATGTTGAAATCCGATAACAAGATGTGAAGACAGTCTTCATTTTATTTGTAAAGAAATGGGGAATTATTTGAACACGCAAGGGTGCCAATATATTTGGCTGCAAATGTATGTAAGAGGAATTATAGCAATACCATACACACCTGCATGCTCAAAGACGGGCAGATTAATATTCTAATAATCTATGTCCCAACGTTAACTTCTTTCTCTCTCATTCCCTCTCTCTAGGGGGTCAGTGCTATCCGTCTGTTTCCTGTGTCAGGTCACCTGCTGCTCTCCTGCTCTATGGACTGCAAGGTCAAGGTAAGGAACACCCTTGCCTCGCTCAGACACCATCACGTCCTCACTGAGGACCCAAAATCTGTCAGATTAAGCTAGAGATATCTGGGGTTTTTTTGCGTTGGATGTGTTCCAATCTGTCGCAGGTGAAAGGTGTGCAAACTGTTTGGCCTACATAGACTATTATGACCCCTCTCTGGAAGGATAACACTCTCACGAACATGATGGTGGTCTCCGGTTTGCTCTACGACCCTCGCACGCGTCTTGGGACTCGTCTGATGTCGGTATAGCTGATCTGTCAACTTCTGTCTGTAGCGTCCTAACCGTTTGGTCTACACACTCACCTTTCCACAAACGCGTACATGTCAGTGGTTTTGCTCTAGGACACTCACAGGCCTCAAAATACTTGTCTGATGGTCCCCCGGGACCAGCTGCATTGTTTTATGGAAGTACTGTAAATGTGGAGATTGTTTAGTGCCAAAAATATGAGGTTAAATGCTTGTATAAATAAAATACATAATTTTTCCTGATCTTTCTTATATCTCTCAGATATAGGACAGAGACTTCAGAACAAACTTACTTTAAAAAATGTTGGGGTACTATCTGTTGTTCCATGTAGTGAATCAGTTATTCAATGCGTTTGCATGGCCTAATAGCAGTAAGCCAAAATATTTTTGGTTCAAATAATGTTATAATATATTTTTGTTATACTTCAAGGGGTCTTAAAATTCTAAATCAAATAGCAAAATGATCCTTAAAACAATTCCATTTAGCTTATTTGAACCCCCACCTACCTGGTTTAGACAGGGCTTAGACTCTTGTGGGTGATTAACAACTCAGTCAGATCTTACATTTTTCCTGTCCTCATCTCCCATTTCCTGGCCAGATATATATATTTTTGTGATGTCTCTCTAAGGCAAACCAACATGTTTTTGGAGAAGGAGCGTCTTCTCTTCCCCTCTGTTCTCTCACTCTTCCATCTGTCTCGTTCTCTCTCCCATGGCTTAGATTAGTCATTCTATCCTGTGGATTTAGATATAAAGTTGGCTCTGTTCTGTCAAAGGTCTCTGGGCCCCTGACTCCTCACTGTTTGTCTGTCTGGTAGAACCAGGGGCCTACTGGTTTTAATGCTCTTACTGTCTCAGATGAGCCCTTTGCTGATTTCTTATGAGACCCTCAGTGGTTGCCAGTGGGACTGGTGCATCAGACACTGACCCGTGCTGGTCGAATCTAGTCAAAGGATCACACAGTGCTTTTAAAAATATTTTCTTCTCTCTTCCCTCTCCTCAGTTGTGGGAGGTGTATAACGAGAGGAGGTGCATACGGACATTTATCGGTAAGTGGACTATCTCTGTTTGCTGTTTCACACTCTGTGTTTCTGTTTTCGTGTGTTTTGCTACAGGGATTACAATGCCCCTTGGGTTTAGAGAATAAGACCTTAGCTCAAACCACTAACCAGCCTAAGTGTTGTCATCTCTAAGGGTATACAAAACCAAATGCAATTCTTAGTCAATCAAGCACATCAGTACAATCTATCCACCAGTACAAGTTAGTTGGATTCCAATCAAGCACACTCCTCTCCCTTGGCAGATCTCATTAATGTTTCTAATTCAATGCGGAGCGAACTTGATTCGAACATCGGGGGAATAATGGATGTAAGAGTGTGTCAGAGCGTCGCACTGGGCCACGGTCAAGGAGAGTGACATCTCATTACCCTGTTTCCCACTATTCCAGAACTCTCTTGCAGCGGACCGTTAATTCAGCATTAATACATGTTTGGAATGTGAGCTGACACTGTTGGGGGGGGAGGGGTGTAAGATGTGGAGTAGATTCGAGAGAGAGAGCGCTAAGTGAACATTAATGGAACATAAGCTTTCCGCTGAGTGTTGAGGATAGGTTTAGAGTAGACAGAGGCACGGAGCTGGGAATTGCATGCAGGTCACTCCCCATCCCTCCCTCCTGTGGACAGGCTGGGCTGTCAGAGTAGATTGTTTTCCTTCAGCTGTGGTTCTGCCTGTCGGCTCCCTCAAACACCATGTATAATTCAACAGCCCTGGGTAGATAGGGGGATGGGGTGTATAGAGGGCAAGAAATGGAGAGATGAAGAGTGCGCTGCGTGCGTTTCAGGAATGGAGCTTCATAGAGCGCAGTGGGGTTATTTCAGAGTAGCAAGCGAGCTAACTAAAGTGCAAACGTGTGTGTGTGTGTGGTGACGATGTCTAGCTTGCATGTGTGTGTGTTTTGCCCTACCTTACAACACACCTGAAGCCAGGTCTGTACATTGCCTGTGGGGTTAGGAGTCTGTAATGGGATGTGGGATAGGCCTGGTTAGAGCGTGGACAGACAGATGGCTAGCCTCGACGGGAACCTGTTATTGCCGTTGTTGGCTTTCATAACAAGAGGGGCGCCTGAGAGGGGGGAAGAGAGACCAGCGGGACCAGACGTTACTTAACCTCACTCTATAGACACACACACATATATAGTTGAAGTCGGAAGTTTACGTGCACTAGGCTGGAGTCATTAAAACTAGTTTTTCAACCACTTCACAAATTTCTTGTTAACAAACTAAAGTGTTGGGTAGTTGGTTAGGACATCTACTTTGTGGATGACACAAGTAATTTTTCCAACAATTGTTTGCGGACAGATTATTTCACTTATAATTTACTCTATCAAAATTCTAGTGGGTCAGAAGTTTGCATACACTAAATTGACTGCCTTTTAAACAGCTTGGAAAATTCCAGAAAATTATGTCATGGCTTTAGAAGCTTTTGAGTCAATTGGAGGTGTACCTGTGGATGTATTTCAAGGCCTACCTTCAAACTCAGTGCCACTTTGCTTGACATCATGGGGAAATCAGCCAAGACCTCAGAAACAAATTTGTAGACCTCCACAAGTCTGGTTCATCCTTGGGAGCAATTTCCAAACGCTTGAAGGTACCACATCTGTACAAACAATAGTACGCAAGTATAAACACCATGGTGCAAAAGTGCTAATCAATCCCAGAACAGCAGCAAAGGACCTTGTGAAGATGCTGGAGGAATCGGGTACAAAAGTATCTATATCACCAATAAAACAAGTCTTATATCGACATAACCTGAAAGACCGCTCAGCAAGGTTGAAGCCACTGCTCCTAAACCGCCATAAAAAAGCCAGCCTACGGTTTGCAACTGCACATGGGGACAAAGATCGTACTTTTTGGAGAAATGTCCTCTGGTCTGATGAAACAAAAGTGGAACTGTTTGGCCATAATGACCATTGTTATGTTTGGAGGAAAAAGGGGTAGGCTTGCAAGCCGAAGAACACCATCCCAACCGTGAAGCACGGGGGTGGCAGCATCATGTTGTGGGGGTGCTTTGCTGCAGGAGGGACTAGTGCGGGAGGAATGGGCCAAAATTCCCCCAACTTATTGTGGGAAGCTTGTGGAAGGCTACCCAAAATGTTAGCTCAAGTTAAACAATTTAAAGGCAATGCTGACATACTAATTGAGTGTTTGTAAACTTCTGACCCACTGGGAATGTGATGAAAGAAATAAAATATTAAATAAATCATTCTCTCTACTATTATTCTGACATTTCACATTCTTAAAATAAAGTGGTGATCCAAACTGACCTAAGACGGGGAATTCTTAATAGGACTAAAAGTCAGGAATTGTGAAAAACTGAGTTTAAATGTATTTGGCTAAGGCGTATGTGAACTTCCGACTTCAACTCTAAACAGAGGGGAGGGAGAGAGGTGAGAAGGAGGGATAGATGTAGGAAGGAGTGGAGACCAGGGGGATGAGTTGAGGGAAAGTGGGGTATCGTAGAGAGCTTCTCACTCCATGTCCCCTTTGTGCTTAAGCTTGTTTTTCTTCCTTGATTCGCCCTCTCCCCACCCACCTCTTCTCTCTGAACATCAGTTCCACTTTGGCTTTCAATCTCTTTCTTACCTTTTTCCCCTCTGTCTGTGATTTTATATTCCACCAATGAATGTGATTTGAAAGGCAGTCTGATCAGGGGCTTTGACAGAATAACAGAACAGAAAGGAATATGTGCATATAAAATGTGTGTGTTTCTGTGTCTCTCCCTCCAGGCCACAGTAAAGCAGTGCGGGATATTTGCTTCAACAACACTGGGTCTCAGTACATGAGTGCAGCCTACGACCGCTACCTCAAACTCTGGGACACCGAGACGGGTCGGTTCAGTCGTGGTGACCATGTTAGAATTGCCACAAACGTTCCATCGTGTCTGGGGACTGTCATTGAACAGAACAGTCGTGGCAATGATAGAAATGGCACAAATAGAGCTTTCACGATTACTTGACATTCCGAGAAGCAAGTCAGTTCTGTTATGCCCTGCTGAAGGTGGCCAGCATGGTTGAACATTCAGATAGAAGTTTGTTGTGTAGATCTGGGTACTACCAGTGGGACCAGGGAGAGTCTCTGCTCTCCCAGTAGAGGGCAGTAGAGAGACTCATCTGCCTCTTGTTCTGTAGAACCACTGACTTGTCATAGCGCCTTGTGTACGAGTCAGCGAGCTGTATGGTTAGGGGACATTTAATTGACATTCAGTCAACTTGTGTTGATTAATTGAAAATGGCACATTTCTAATGAGAATTCATCAATTGTATTGAGGATGTTGGTTTTGACAAATAAATCTTACAAATGATGGCAAATCTGATTGAATTGCCATAATGCCACCGGGAATTTATGTCTGGGTGTTTCTGCACTATAATGATGACAATGTGTGTGTTGCAGACAATCTGTGTGGTTTCTTCTCAAATGTGTAGTAAACTGTCCTTCCACAGGCCAGTGCATCTCCCGCTTCACCAACAGAAAGGTGCCATACTGCGTCAAGTTCAACCCAGACGAGGACAAGCAGAATCTGTTTGTGGCTGGCATGTCAGATAAGAAGATTGTTCAGGTACTGTCATGACACACACGCTACCTAGAGGCTGATGGCAATACGAGAGAGCGAGCGAGAGATCTGTGAAAGACGACAACCTACTAGGCAGAGTCCCCTCGCTGGAAAAGCAATTAACTCTTTAAACAGACAATCTCTCTATTTACCCTCTCTATTTTTGAATAATTTTGTCACTTTATTAAACTGTAATATTGGTGTGTGTGTTCCAGTGTTTGTCTATGACAGGAGTGTTGTGTAATTTATCGTTCACATTACCGGTGTGTGTTTAACCTGTTTTCAATATCTATTAATTGATCTCTTCTCTCCATCCTGTGCTTCCCCCCCTCTCCCAGTGGGACGCGAGGACAGGAGAGGTGGTTCAGGAGTATGACCGTCACCTGGGAGCGGTCAACACCATCACATTTGTGGATGAGAACCGCCGTTTCGTCAGCACGTCTGACGACAAGTCCCTCCGCGTGTGGGAGTGGTAAGTGACAAACAAGAGACTGCTGAGCTTCTTGTCTGCATCGACCCTACCATAGCTTTCAAGCTTGTGTGTTTTGGCTGACGGTCTGAATCGGCACCGTTATGTTGATGAGTAGCATCACTCTTGGTATTATACCTCATTTGCATAATATAGCTTGCTTGTACATTGGCGCCAACAGCTTGTCCTGCCGGTGTTCTAGATGCCTCTCTGCAAACTGAACTCATTGCCAAAGAGTGTTTCACAAGTCATAAAGTGCAAGTGAAAGTGGAGGAGGAATGTGTTGGGTTGAATTGGGTTAGGGTGCTGCTATGGGTGGCAGGTCATAGGAAGTTCACTACTGTTGAAGTCCCCTCTTCTAGCGACGTGCCTAGCTTGTAATGTCAGGGTCTTGCATAACTGCTCCTGTTCCGCTCTCATGTTTACTTATTTGCTCATGACGTGTTTTAGATTTTTATAGAAAAATACAAAAGGTATTACACCAGGGGTGTCAAACAAATTTTGCCCCGGGTCGGCATTCGGTCTTCAACGATGTCCAAAGGGCCGTACTTAAAATGTGTTATTTCCATGCCGTCCAATTTAAACAAATTTTTAAAAAACAATAGTCCTCTGTCCATTTTTTAAAATGTCTGATGCTCCCTGACTGTAGTCATTATTAGCGAGCTGGACAGTCAAGAAAATGTATGAATGTAGGTCCATTGACTGCACAGCACAGGAAGTTGGTGGCATCTTAATTAGGGCTCGTGGTAATGACGAGCGGCATTTTTGGAATGGTATCTCCATATGTTTGATGCCATTCCATTTGCAACGTCCCGTCCATTATGATCCGTTCTCCCCTCCGCAGCCACCTGTTGTTTATAGTGATAATTACCGAGCTAGACAGTCAATGTATGAATATAGGTCCATTATTATTTCTACACAGTTTCCATTTGGTTTTAGTAATTTTAAAGTATATATAGTTCATTTCCCTTTAAAAAAATTTTTTTTTACCAACTGTGGGCCAGATTGGACCCCCTCGCGAGCCGTATCCAGCCCGCAGGCCGTATGTTTGACACCTTGTTTTAGACATTCATGTTCTGTCTTTCCACTCAACCGCCAATCACCAAGCCCCCCGAGAACGACTTGCAAATTAGCTTGGTTTCCATGGTGATAAACAACCGCTGGTCTGTTTACCGCTAAGATGATAAATATTTAAGACCCGGTGACGAAGGATGGGCATTTCACAAGGATTCTTAGAGGGAACACAGATTCTACTAAATACCTCTTTTTCAATCAGTTGTGTTTCTTTCTGCAATATCCGGTTGGCGTGTGTGTTTTAGGCTGTAGGATTGACTGGTAGGAAGAGGGTGCCAGGTGTGGGTTTAGTAGTGGAGTCTGTGGGAGGGAGTTGGTGAGAAGGGAGTGATATGCATTCTTGGACAGCCCAATTCTGTTCTTTTTCCACTAATTGGTCTTTTGACCAACCAGGTCAGCTCTTTTGACAATAATTGGGCAAAAGATCAGTTGGGCTGCCTGTGTAACCGCAGCCTATGTGAGCGAAGGGCTTGAGTGCACATCCACCGTTTTGGTCTCTGCTGTAGTTTTGACAGGTAATTGGAGACATTGCACTTGCACTTGTTATCTTTCACAATAGAATGTGCTTGTTAGGGTAGAGTGTGAAACATGCACAGTCTTTTGGCTTTGAGTGTTTAGTATTTGAGTGGATTGCACACGCCATTCAGGGTCCTCTCAGGGGCTATGGGAGTGTAGTGGGGGTGCGAGAGGTGTTTATTATGGTGGAGAGAAGAACCTGTGCCAACGAAAGGCTTTACTGCCCCCACTCTGTCTCCCCTGGATACCACCTGGCTGGCTCTGGACTCCCCCTCTCCCCAGCTCAGCTGAATTAGGCAGAAATAAAAATGGAGTCAACATCACTGACATGGAGATAGAGGTGGTACGTTGTGTGAATTTGGGAAATATGGGGATTTGGAATGAGACCGGAATGAGTCCTTGTTCACACACAGGCATATCACAAACTCTACCACCCCCTCGGCTCCTTTTGTGGACAACACACCCACAGAATGAAGAGCTCTCTCGGAGGCTGGCTGTCAGTAGTTGAGATATATTTGTTGCGGATGTAGAGATGGGCTGGGCACGATTTAGAATCAATACAGTGTACTACACTATGCCAGCAAGGGGCATCAAGTCCTTATTATAAACACATCAATTACACACACACACACACACACACACACACACACACACACACACACACAGAGTTACTGCCAACCATCCCCCAGTGGCTACCGGCTCTGCACCCCCTATGGATCAATTACATTAGACACTGTAGAAGGTAAGATATAAACCAGGGGCCCTTTTGATCCAAGTGTTACAGAGGAGTGCTGATTTTTAGGATCAGTTTTGTCTTGTAAATCACAATGAATTTGATTACATGGACAAGGGGACCTGATCATAGATCAGCAGTCCTACTCTGAGTGAAGCTGTTAATGTGGATTAGGACTGACTGGGGCAAGTTAGGGTCTTCAGGAACACAACTTCACCTGACGGTTTATGGGCTTTATTAACAACACAAACCCGGGAGGAAATAGCAGCAGTCCACTACAAACTCTGGTGGTGTTATTCCTATCCTTGTTCTTTTTCTCTCCCACCTCTATCCGTCTCTTTCCCAGCCACGCAGACACATTGAGAGCAGGGTTATTTTTGGAGCTCTGCGAGGAGATTTCACGTGTTTTGCTTGTGTTCAGAGACTTGAGTTTGGCCTGACTTCTCCGCTGTTGACGTCAGCCAGCACTCGCTCAGGGGGCCGTTTTGGGTTGCGTGTGTGTGCACACGCTCTACATTTGATCTTGTTTAAATCCTACGACTGACTGCATGTGCATGTTATGTTGATACGGTGTTGTATTCGGGATCATAGGCCGTTATTGTTCTGTCGTTCCCCCTGGTTTGAAAATGGCAGTCCCTTTCCTTCTGTTCCTGGTTTGTCGGGTGGAGATAGGCCTAGCTGGTGTTTATAGGATAGAACTGTGCAGCACTGCTACTCTAAACCACTCCAGCTGTTTGTTGTCTGAGAGAGGGGGAGGGAGGGATGGAAGAGGGAGCGAGACAGAGATGGCCTCAGTCCAAATAGACAGCCTCCCACTGAGTGAGCAGTCTCGAACCCGACCAAATCCAACCTTCTCTTTTTTTCTTCCCGTATTGAAGTCGCCAAAGAGTCTGTCATTGAAATCAGACCCTAGTCACTGTTGCTTCCTAGGGTCGGGCTTTCGAGACTACTGAGGGAGGGGAGGGGAGGATCAAGTCAACACGCACGCTCACACGACGTTAGGAACAGTCATGGACAATCTGCAGGCTGCCACTGGGGTTGTTGTCTGTCACGCAGCCAGGTGGGACAGGACCAGTGAGTTGGATGATGCTGGGCAGACCCAAGAACAACATACCTCCATTTGACTCTAAAATTCTGAGAGTGGAGGGTTGAGAAAGGGAGAGCACGAGGACAGAGGGGGAAGTGTAGATTTAATTGGATGTAAGCAAACTTTTATTTTAGTATTGTTTTTTTCACTTAACCTTTATTTAACTAGGCAAATCAGTTAAGAGCAAATTCTTATTTTCAATGACGGCCTACCGGGGAACAGTGGGTTAACTTCCATGTTCAGGGGCAGAATGACAGATTTTTACCTTGACAGCTCGGGGATTCGATCCAGCAACCTTTCGGTTACTGGCCCAACGGTTTAACCACTAGGCCTCCTGCCGCCCCAAACATCCAGACATTTCCAAACATGGCTTGGAAATGCATACTATTTACATACCTGTAATGCCAGCACTGTCTGGATCCTAGCTGTACTGTCGTTGTTCTATTTTGGATGTCTGCTAGAATCATGTCCTGCTTAGAAACAGCTCAAGCTGCATTGCATGACTTTGTGAATGTTTCCAAACCTGAGAGCATTGCCGCTAGTTATCAATACTCATGCCAGTAATGTCATGGTTGACCTTTGGACCGTACTTGACTGTACTCAAACTGATTTGTTATGTTTTACAGGGACATTCCTGTGGACTTCAAGTACATCGCAGAGCCCAGTATGCACTCAATGCCTGCTGTAACACTCTCGCCCAATGGTGAGTGGTGACAGACACACACAGACAGAGAGAGAGATTGGTGTACATATTCTGGCACTTAGCTTTTTATTTGCCCCCCCCCCCCCCCCTTCCTACCCCTCTCCCCCATCCTCTCGTCCCCCATATCTTTCTCTGAGCTGTTCATATCTGTCCTGACATGGATCGTTTCTCTTTAGTCTAAATAATGGATGAACTCTCACTGGGAGAGCAGACCACTCCACTCTGTCCCCCACAGCTCCACTCCTAAATGGCAGCCAGGCAGCAGCCCTAGCTGGGACTGCGTACGGAGCCTTTCTTCCTCTTATCGTTGTTGTTTTCTCTCCACTTTAACAAAAGAGAGCCGAGGTCGGAGCAGTCGGGCGAAATTGGCCCAGTTGTGTTCATCCGTTTCTCATCCACATTTTGGGATAATGGCGTCCTTTTTATGTGGGTTCGGTAGGGAGGCGCTCAGAAAGGCAGGACACGCACGCAGTGGAACTCACACACACACACACACACACACACACACACACACACACACACACACACACACACACACACACACACACACACACACTAGGAATTTCCATCATGTTTCTTTTCAAGAAGTGCAGTGATTCGTGAAATGCTTTGGCACGGCTGCCCAACCAGCATTGCTGTTACTGAGTCCCAGTGTCTGAGAAGGAGAGAGACGGGGAGGGTTGCTAGCTAACTGAACGTCTGTGAGGTTGACATAAAAGGTGTGTCCCAAATAGTGACCTATTCACTATATAGTGCACTATTTTTGAACAGGGACCACAGTAGTGCACTATATAGGGAATAGGATGTCATTTGGGATGTAACCCAAGTGGGCATTCAGTTATCAAAAGTCTTCAAACTTTCCACAGGGAAGGCTCATATTTTTCAAGTGGTTAGGGAGAAGAGCTGCCAGTGGAGTCTTCTGTGGTGGTCCACTCATACAGACCATAAAAAGTAAGATTTTCTTGAGCTCAACCAACCTGGCTTGTTTCTACAGTTGTATCCCATTCCAAAGAAAACTGAGCTCCTCAAATGCATTAGCTGCTTTTCACACTCTGAAAAAGGTTGATCCGAAATGTGTTGTTTTGAAATGCCCAGGCCCATTGGAGAAGTCCTGACCTGGGCTCGACCCCTAACGTCAGCAAGCTCAAACTAAAACCGCACTCTGAATAACTCTAAATCAAACCGTTTTTCTAAATGATATTGTATTTTCTCCCCTCGTAGGTAAGTGGCTGGCCTGCCAGTCCATGGACAACCAAATCCTGATCTTTGGAGCCCAGAACCGTTTCCGTCTGAACAAGAAGAAGATCTTCAAGGGCCACATGGTGGCTGGCTATGCCTGCCAGGTGGACTTCTCCCCAGACATGAGGTAAGACACGCAGAGTCCCATTCAGTAGAGCACACCATTGCAAACAGTAGCAAAACGTTTTGCAACGAAACAAAAGTTTCTTATTGCACAAATTCAGGTAGTCCCTCCCTGTTTTCTAATGAATATGACCCAGGGCTTCAGGGTTCTGATGTTCAGTGACATCGCCGCGGAAATCAATTAAAAATGTTTTTGGTCACATACACATGGTTAGCAGATGTTATTGCGAGTGTAGCGAAATGCTTATGCTTCTAGATCTGACAGTGCATCATTATCTAACAGGTAATATCTAACAATTCCACAACAAAACCTAATACACACACAATCTAGTAAAGGAATGGGATGAGAATATATAAGTATAAAATATATGGATGAGCAGTGACAGATACTGTGAAGAATACAGTATACATTATATACATATGAGATTAGTAATGTGAGATATGTAAACATTCTTTAAGTGGCATTATTAAAGTGACTAGTGTTCCATTTATTAAAGTGGCCAATGATATCACGTCTGTAGGTAGGCAGCTGCCTCTCTGTGCTAGTGGTGGCTGTTTAACAATCTGATGGCCCTGAGAGAGAAGCTGTTTTTCAATCTCTGTCCCAGCTCTGATGCACCTGTACTGACCTCGTCTTCTAGATGGAAGCGGGGGGAACAGGCAGTGGCTCGGGTGGTTATTGTCCTTGATGATCTTTTTTGCCTTCCTGTGACATCAGGTGTTGTAGGTGTCCTGGAGGGCAGGTAGTTTGCCCCCGGTGATGCGTTAGGCAGACTCACCACCTTCTGGAGAGCCTTGCGGTTGTGGGCGGTGATACAGCCCGACCGAATGCTCTCAATTGTGCACCTGTAAAAGTTAGTGAGGGTTTTCGTTGGCAGGCCACATTTTATTCAGCCTCCTGAGGTTGAAGAGGCACTTGCGCCTTCTTCACCACACTGTGTGCGTGGACCATTTCAGATTGTCAGTGATATGAACACAGAGGAACTTAACTTTTGAACTTCTCCACTGCTGCTGTCGCGTTGATGTGGATAGGGGGCTGCTTTCTTTGCTGTTTCCTGAAGTCCACGATCATCTTTTGTTTTGCTGACATTGAGTGGGAGTGTATTTTCCTGACACCACACTCCATGGGCCCTCACCTCCTCCCTGTAGACTGTCTCGTTGTTGTTGGTAATACACTGTTGTGTCGTCTGCAAACTTGATGATTGAGTTGGAGGCGTGCATGACCACGCAGTCATGGGTGAACAGGGAGTACAGAAGGGGGCTGAGAACGCACCCTTGTGGGGCCCCAGTATTGAGGATCAGTGGAGATGTGGAGATGTTGTTTCCTACCTTCACCACCACCCGTCAGGAAGTCCAGGATCCAGGGTCTCAAGCTTAATGATGAGTTTGGAGGGTACTATGGTGTTCAATTCTGAGCTGTAGTCAATGAACAGCATTCTTACATACAGTTGAAGTCGGAAGTGTACATACACCTTAGCCAAATTCATTTAACCTTTACCTAACACCCATCCCGGATCCGGGAGCATCCTCATCAGTAAAAGCTGACTAGCATAGCCTAGCATAGCGCCACAAGTAAATAATAGCATATAAATATCATGAAATCACAAGTCCAATACAGCAAATGAAAGATAAACATCTTGTGAATTCAGCCATCATTTCCGATTTTTAAAATGTTTTACAGCGAAAACACAATGTATTTCTATTAGCTAACCACAATAGCCAAAGACTCAACCGCATATTTTCAACATGTTTCTACCGCATAGGTAGCAAAACCGACCAAATATAGATATAATTATAATTAGTCACTAACCGAGAAACAACTTCATCAGATGACAGTCTTATAACATGTTATACAATAAATTTATGTTTTGTTCGAAAATGTGCATATTTGAGGTATAAATCATAGTTTTACATTGCAGCTACCATCAAAAATATCACCAAAGCAGACAGAATAATTACAGAGAGCAATGTGAAATACCTAAATACTCATCATAAAACATTTATGAAAAATACATGGTGTACAGCAAATGAAAGATACACATCTTGTGAATCCAGCCAATATTTCTGATAAAAAAATAAATTAAAAAAAGTGTTTTACATCGAAAACACAATATAGCATTATATTAGCTTACCACAATAGCCAAACACACAACCGCATTTATTCACCGCATAGATAGCATTCGCAAAAACCAGCAAAAGATATAAAATGAATCACTAACCTTGACCAACTTCATCAGATGACAGTCTTATAACATCAGGTTATACAATACACTTATGTTTTGTTCGAAAATGTGCATATTTAGAGCTGCAACCCGGTTATACATTGTTAATATGTAGCATCGATTCACCAGAATGTCCGGAGCTATTTTGGACACTCACCTAATCTGACCAAAGAACTCATCATAAACTTTACATAAAAATACTTGTTGTATGGCAAATGAAAGATACACTGGTTCTTAATGCAACCGCCGTGTTAGATTTAAAAAAATAACTTTACCATAACAAACAGCTTGCGTTATTGCGAGACAGCGCCCGCCAAAACGGCAGAGAATAGGACTCAACATTTTCCACAGAAATACGAAATAACATCATAAATTGTTCTTACTTTTGTTGAGCTTCCATCAGAATCTTGTACAAGGAGTCCTAGGTCGAGGATAAATCGTTGTTTGGTTTTAGAATGTCCTTTTCTCCTGTCAAATTCGTGCCACAATGCTAGCCAATGTGGATGACGTTCCCCGTTTCTCTCGACGCAAAGAACGGAAAGCTCCAAGTCCAAATAAACGTTGAATAAACTGATAGAACTCGGTTGAAAAAACATACTTTACGAGGTTATTATCACATGTATCAAATAAAATAAGAGCCGGAGATATTAGCCGTGTATACCGAACGCTTATCAGAAGACAATATGGGGGTGCTTCGCGCGCCTAGGTAGAGAAAGGAAATTCCTGACCTGCCACTCCAAAAGCTCTTGTTCGACCTCAGATCAAGCTAGACACCCCATTCCACCTTCCACTGCCTGTTGACATCTAGTGGAAGGCGTATGAAGTGCATGCATATCGATAAATATTAGGCAATTGAATAGGCAGGCCCTGAAACAGACCCTCGTTTTCAGGTTTTTAACTTCCTGTCTGGAAGTTTGCTGCAAAATGAGTTCTGTTTTACTCACAGATATAATTCAAACAGTTTTAGGAACTTGAGTGTTTTCTATCCAATAAGTAATAATAATATGCATATTGTATGATCTAGAATAGAGTACGAGGCCGTTTAAATTGGGCACAATTTTTTCCAAAGTGAAAACAGCGCCCCCCTATTGACAAGAAGTTCAACTCAGTTTTTCACAATTCCTGACATTTAATCCTATTAAATATTCCCAGTCTTAGGTCAGTTAGGATCACCACTTTATTTTAAGAATGTGAAATGTCACGGAACAGTCCTAGACAGGTTAACAAAGACTGTGGGCTCTCCTCCGTAGCCGACGGGAGTAAAACCCTTGCAGGGCTGCTGGCCCAGACGGCATCCTTAGCCGCGTCCTCAGAGTATGCTCGGACCAGCTGGCTGGAGTGGGAAAAGCATAATCGGCAGCGCTCAGAGCCCAAAACAGCCTAAAGAAATATCCGCCATGTTGCGCCGTCAACATTAGTCAGAAATAGCATTATAAATATTCACTTTTATGATCTTAATCAGAATGCACTCCGAGGAATCCCAGTTCGACAATAAATGTTTTCTTTGATCCATAAAGTCCATCAATTATGTCCAAATAGCTTCTTTTGTTAGGGCGTTTGGTAAACAAATCCAAACGCGTGTTCAGGTCCAGTCGGACTAAAAGTTGTATTACAGGTCGTAGAAACTTGTCAAACTAAGTATAGAATCAATCTTTAGGATGTTTTTATCATAAATGTTCAATAATATTCCAACCGGAGAATTCCATTGTCTGTAGAAAAGCAATGGAAAGAGAGCTACCTCTCGTGAAATGCGCGTGACTGAGAACGAGGCTGCGGCCAGACTCCTTAGTCAAACAGCTCTCATCCGGCCCCCCTTCACAGGAGAAGCCTGAAACAACGTTCTAAAGACGGTTGACATCTAGTGGAAGCCTTAGAAGTGCAAAATAACCCATATCCCACTGTGTATTCGATAGGGGCTGAGTTCAAAAACTACAAACCTCAGATTTCCCACTTTTGCCTGCCATATGAGTTCTGTTATACTCAGACATCATTCAAACAGTTTTAGAAACTTCAGAGTGTTTTCTATCCAATACTAATAATAATATGCATATATTAGCATATGGGACTGAGTAGGAGGCAGATACTCTGGGCACGCTATTCATCCAAAAGTGAAAATGCTGCCCCCTATCCCAAAGAAGTTAACGGCCCGTGTCGGTGACACTGTATTGTCCTCAAAGCGCGCAAAGAAGTTGTTTAATTTGTGGGAGCAAGATGTCAATATCCGCGACGGGGCTGGTTTTCTTTTTGTATTCCGTGATTGTCTGTAGACCCTGCCACATATGTCTTGTGTCTGAGCCATTGAATTGCGACACCACTTCGTCTAAATACTGACGCTTTGCTTCTTTGATTGCCTTACGAAAGAAATAACTGCACTGTTTGTATTCGGTCGCCTTGCCATGGTTAAATGTGGTGGTACGTGCTTTCAGTTCTGCAAGAATGCTGCCATCAATCCATGGTTTCTGGTTAGGGAAAGTTTTAATAGTCAGTGGGTACAAAATCTCCTATACACTTCCTTATAAACTCGCTCACCGAATCAGCATATATGACAATGTTATTATCTGAGGCTACCCGGAACATATCCCAGTCTACGTGATCAAAGCAATCTTGAAGCGTGGAATCCGATTGGTCAGAACAGGGTTGGATAGACCTAAGCACGGCGCTTCCTGTTTTTAGTTTCTCCCTATAGGAGGATATCAACAAAATGGAGTCCTAGTCAGATTAGCCAATAGGAGGGCAGGGGAGGTCCATGTATGCATCACTGAAGTTAGAGTAGCAATTGTTGAGCGTGTTACTGACTCGTGTACAGCAATCAATATGCTCTATAGAATTTAGGTAGCTTTGTTCTCAAATTTAGCTTTGGTAAAATCCCCAGCTACAATAAATGCAGCCTCAGGATATATGGTTTCCAGTTTGCATGAAGTCCAGTGAAGTTCCTTGATGGTCGTCTTGGTATCCGCTTGCGGGGGGATATACACGGCTGTGACGATAACCGAGGAGAGTTCTCTTGGGGGAGAATGCGGTCGGCATTTGATTGTGAGGAATTCTAGGTCAGGTGAACAAAAGGACTTGAGTTCCTGTATGTTGTTACAATTACACCATTAGTCGTTAATCATGAAACATACACCCCCGCCCTTCTTACCGGAGAGATGTTTATTCCTATCGGCGCAATACACTGAAAATCCCATTGGCTGTATGGACTCCCACAGCATGTCCCCAGCTAACCATGTTTCCGTGAAACAGAGTATGTTACAATCCCGGATATGACTTTTGGAAAGCAACTCTTGCCCAGATTTTGTCGACTATGTTAACTAAGGACTGGAAATGAGTGAGTAATATACTCGGGAGCGGTGGGTGGTGTGCACGCATCAGAAGCCTCACTAGAAGACCGCTCCGGCACCCCGTCCAACGGCGGCATTGTTTCGGCCTCTGGAATCATTTCAAATGCCGTGCGAGGCGCAAACAAATGATCCACTTTGGTAAAGTCATATTCCTGGTCGTTGAAGTCTCTGATATCCAATAATTCTTCCTGGTTGTATGTAATAACACTTAAGGTTTTCTGGGCTAACAATGTAATAAATAATACATAAATACATTAAAAAAATACAAAAATACTGCACAGTTTCCTAAGGACTAGAAGCGAAGCTTCCATCTATCGGTTCACCTGGTGTTTGTCTAAGTGGGATAGGTAACACAGCAATGGTACGAGCATGTTTTCAAATAGAGCATTTTATTTAATTTTTTTATGTACCTTTGAATCCACCCATGTATTTTTGTTAGCAAAGGGTTTTGAAGGGTGGAATGTTACAAACTTCAGGAAGAGATAGAGAGAGAGAAGCATGCCCCATGCAGGTAATATTGTGTTTATCCAGAAACAGACAGATCCATACACTCACCTCTACTTCCCTCTATAACGAGTCCTTCAGTCATTGAGTGTTTCTGAGGATATCCTGTACTTAGTGCCGAATATACACCCCTCCAGGAGAGAGCTAACCAGGCCACCTACCTCATTTTAGCACAAACCCCAATTAAGAACCCCCTCACCCTCGCCGTGTTGCCCCCACCCTTCCCCGTGCCCCATCGCTCACCCTTATCAGCAGGTACCTTCACTTCTCTTAGTAACCATGGAAACAGCAAGTACCCCCCCACCCCCTTCGAGCAGAAACCCAAATTCACACAACCTCTTAGGTGAAATGGAACAGGATACATTTTTAGCAGGGGTCCTAACCTCTTTCTCTCCTCCCTTCTCTCCCTTTCTCTCTCCTCATCCCTCTCTCTCTTGTAGCTATGTGGTGTCTGGCGATGCGGATGGGAAGCTGAATATCTGGGACTGGAAGACCACCAAGCTGTATCACCGGATCAAGGCCCACGACAAGGTGTGCATCAGCGCCCTGTGGCATCCGCATGAGACCTCCAAGGTCATCACCTGTGGCTGGGACGGACAGATCAAACTCTGGGACTAGAAACATGGGGGTGGGGGGTGCAGAGAGACTCCCTCTCTTTAGGGGGAGATGTGGTGGTCTTTCTGTCATGTATTTTCCATAATTTAATGGCAGCCATAGGGCTGGTATCCAGTCCTATGTTAACTCCGTGTATATTTCTACCCCATCTGAAGAGGGGACACCGGTGGATTGAACTTTGAACTGGTGATGTTGATAAAGAGCTGTATACATTTGAAGTTGGAAGTTTACATAGACTTAGGTTGGAGTCATTAAAACTTGTTTTTCAACCACTCCACAAATTTCTTGTTAACAAACTATAGTTTTGGCTAGTCAGTTAAGACATCTACTTTGTGCATGACACAAGTCATTTTTCCAACAATTGTTTACAGGCAGATTATTTCACTTATAATTCACTGTATCACAATTCCAGTGGGTCAGAAGTTTAAAAGCACAGTCAACTTAGTGTATGTAAACAGCTTGAAAAATTCCAGAAAGTGTCATGGCTTTAGAAGCTTCTGATAGGCTAATTGACATCATTTGAGTCAATTGGAGGTGCACCTGTGGATGTATTTTATGGCCTACCTTCAAACTCAGTGCCTTTGCTTGCCATCATGGGAAAATCAAAAGAAATCAACCAAGACCTCAAAATAAAAATTGTAGACCTCCACAAGTCTGGTTCATCCTTGGGAGCAATTTCCAAACGCCTGAAGGTACCACGTTCATCTGTACAAACAATAGTACGCAAGTATAACACCATGGGACCACGCAGCTGTCATACAGCTCAGGAAGGAGACTCGTTCTGTCTCCTAGAGATGAACGTACTTTGGTGCGAAAAGTGCAAATCAATCCCAGAACAGCAGCAAAGGCCCTTGTGAAGATGCAGGAGGAATCGGGTACAAAAGTATCTATATCGACATAACCTGAAAGGTCACTCAGCAAGGACGAAGCCACTGCTCCAAAACCGCCATAAAAAAAGCCAGACTACGGTTTGCAACTGCACATGGGGACAAAGATTGTACTTTTTGGAGAAATCCAAAATTGAACTGTTTGGCCATAATGATGTTTGTGGAGGATAAGGGGGGAGGCTTGCAAGCCGAAGAACACCATCCCAACAGTGAAGCACGGGCGTGGCAGCATCATGTTGTGGGGGTGCTTTGCTGCAGGAGGGACTGGTGCCCTTCCCAAAATAGATGGCCTCATGAGGGAGGAAAATCATGTGGACATATTGAAGCAACATCTCAAGACATCAGTCAGGAAGGTAAAACTTGGTCGCAAATCGGTCTTCGAAATGGACAATGACCCCAAGCATACTTCCAAAGTTGTGGCAAAATGGCTTAAGGACAACAAAGGTATTGGAGTGGCCATCACAAAGCCCTGACCTCAATCCTATCGAACATTTGTGAGCAAAACTGAAAAAGTGTGTGCGAGCAAAGAGGTCCACAAACCTGATTTAGTTACACCAGCTCTGTCAGGAGGAATGGGCCAAAATTCACCCAACTTATTGTGGGAAGCTTGTGGAAGGCTACCCAAAATGTTTGACCCAAGTTAAAGAATTAAGGCAATGCTAGCAAATACTGAGTGCATGTACATTTCTGACCCACTTTGAATGTGATGAAAAATAAAAGCTGAAATAAATAATTCTCTACTATTATTCTGACATTTCACATTCTTAAAATAATGTGGTGATCCTAACTGACCTAAAACAGGGAATTTTTACTAAGATTAAATATCAGGAATTGTGAAACTGAGTTTAAATGTACGTTAACTTCTACTGTGCATACAGAGATACTGATTCACACATACTCACCCACAGTGTATTAGTTGTATTTGGAGGGTTTACATCCTTTTTTAGTTGAATCAGTATCATCCACACAATCCTGGAAAATATATTTTTCGTTATTTAAAAAAATGTATTCTCAATGTATGGCTATCTCTTTTTGAAATGAGATGAACATTTTGCCTGTCAAGAAATCACTTGTTCATGGTCAAGTTGTTTTCATACTTCTGTCATTTGGCTTTGAAGGTCAGATTTTCCATAAAGTTTATTAGGATTCTCTCTCTTATAGTAACAGTTCCATTCTCACCATTAAATCCACACAAACCCCTCCCCGAAAAGACAAGTGTAGCCAAGTTGCGATTTCCTCGTGTCTTTATAACCACATCAAAAGATAAGGGGTATTAATTTTTCAGAATGTTTTCATTTGGAATATGTCAGCCTGAACCTTGTCTACCATTTTGTAATATTTGTTGACAAAGTAGTTGTACAGCTGCAGAGAGTGATTGGGGAAACAGCAGGAGTCATTGTGGCGTCTGGATTGAAATGTTCTATTATTTCAATTCTAAGGAGGGAGCGACTCATTACTATTCCCTCAAACTGCTTATTTTAAAGCTGCAGTGCACAGATTTCATCATCTTTGGGATTTCCTTTAGCATAATCCAGAATCAATATTTGCTTGGACAAACTCCAGTCTCGCTACAAGTTGACATACCTTGTAGTCTTTTCAAACACTCAGTGTAATGTATCGTGTCATGTGTATTGACTGACATAAGACTTGTGAGTGAGGTGATTCTTCACATTCTTGAGTTCCCTCCACCTGTAACCTAGATACAGTGCCAGTCTGTTGTAACCCAGGCAGGACCAGTCTCTGGGAAGACAGTATGTCTCTCTTCAGGCAGCATAGTCTCTCCTACCCTGCCTCCTACAGACGCTAAATGAGGCGTGCTTGGCCTGTCTGACAGCAATGCCCCCAGCTCCATTTACCCTTTTCTGCGGAAGATCCTGAGGACAATTTGAGGCTATTGTACTGAACAAAAATATAAACACACTATCCTTGAGCTGAAATAAAAGAGAGCATAAATTTCCCATATGCACAAAAAGCTTATTTCTCTCAAATGTTGTGCACAAATTAGTTTACATCCCTGTTAGTGAGCATTTCTCCTTTGCCTAGATAATCCATCCACCTGGTAGGTGTGGCATATAAAGAAGCTGATTAAAGAGCATGATCATTACACAGGTGTACCTTGTGCTGGGGACAGTAAAAGCCCACTCTAAAATGGCAGGTTTGTCACACAGCACATTGCCACAGATGTCTCAAGTTTTGAGGGAGCAATTGGCATGCAGACTGCAGGAATGTCCTCCCGAGCTGTTGGCAGAGTTCAATGTTCATTTCACGACCATAAGCCTCCAATGTCGTTTTAGAGATTTTGGCAGTATGTCCAACCGGCCTCATAACCGCAGATCTAGTGTGGCCATGCCAGCCCATCACATCCGGCTTCACATGAGGAATCTGCCGAGGAGTATTTCTGTCTGTAATAATGCCCTTTTGTGGGGAAAAACTCATTCTGATTGGCTGGGCCTGGCTCCCAAGTGGGTGGTCCTATGCCCAGTCATGTGAAATCCATATATTAGGGCCTAATTTATTTATTTCAATTGACTGATTTACTTCTGTAACACAGTAAAAATATGTGTTGCATGTCACGTTTATATATTTGTTCAGTATAGTTTGGGCTGTGGTCTTACCTCCCTACCTCACTATTCAATGCCCGTGCCTTTGAGAAGAATTCTCCAGGAGAGAGTGCATGTCTCAGTCTCTGTTCAGGATGGTTTGGCTCAGGTCCAAGCCTAGATAAGGCCATGACCTGCAGCTCTGACCGATGGACAGACCTCAAGGCCACAAGAGGCAATTACCTCACCATGTCTGAGGTCATATCAGGGAACGGAACAGGGAGTGGTGATTCAACATCGTTGAAATGATAGGACCTTGATAGGAGGAGAATAGATCTCACAAAACTTTACATAAACCTCCGTAAAAGTATTGGGACTGACATACATTTGAGTGTATTTTCATCCATATCACGTGTGAACCGTTTAGAAATCACAGCACTTATTGTATTATAGTCCCTCCATTTTAGCGGACCAAAAGTATTGGGACAAGTCCACTTATATGTTTATTAAAGTAGTCAAAAGTTTAGTATTTGAGGGCCTCCCGAGTTACGCGGTGGTCTAAGGCACTGCGTCACTACAGATCCTGGTTTGATCCCAGGCAGTATCGCAGCCGGCCGCAACCAGGAGACCCATGAGGCGGCGCACAATTTGCCCAGCATCGTCCGGGTTAGGGGACTGTTTGGCCGGCCAGGTTGGCCTAGCGACTCCTGTGGCGGGCCAGGTGCAATGCTTGCTGACATGGTCGCCAGGTGTACATTGTTTCCTCCGATACATTTGTGCGGCTGGCTTCCGGGTTGAGCGAGCATTGTCTCAAGAAGCAGTGCAGCTTGGCGGGGTTGTGAGATGCACGGGAGTCCGTACGGGAGTTGCAGCGATGGGACAAGACTGTAACTACCAATTGGGGAGAAAAAAAATAGATCAAAAAATCAAATAAATATATTTAAAGTTTAGTTACTGGCACCACATTCCTAGCATACAATGGTTACATCAAGCTTGAGACTTTACAAACTTGTTGGATGCAATTTCTGTTTGTTTTGGTTGTGTTTAAGATTATTTTATACCCAATAGAAATTCATGGTAAATAATATATTGTCATTTTGAAGTACTTTTATTGTAAATAAGAATATAAAATGTTTCCTAACACTTCTATATTAATGTGGATGCCACCATGATTATGGATAGTCCTGAATGAATCGTGACTAATGATAAGTGAGAAAGTTACAGAAGCACAAATATCACACCTCTATACCTCTAACTTTTACTACTTCAATACACATAAGTGAATTACACCTCAAATTAAAGCTTACAGTCTGCACTTTAAGCTCATAGTCATTGTATCATTTCAAAATTGCTGGAGTAAAGAGCCAAAACAGCAACAAAATTGTCACGGTCCCAATACTTTTGGAGCTCGCTGTAAATATCCAAAGGCAAACATCCCACGGGATTGACGACTCCTTCGTTTCCCATCGTAGCTGGACTACATTTCACAGAGTCTCCCCTTCTCATTGGCCAGAGGCCTGTCAGTCAGTGCTCTCAAGGCCTCCACTCATTGTTGACCCAGCCCAGTGTATAGGCACTGCTGGCGTTCAGAAAGTTCCTGTGCAGGAAAAGGCGGGGTTTGGCTGGGTCGTTGTGGTAACGGAAGAGGCGGAAGTGAGCTCGCTCCAGCTCCTTCAGCAGGCTGAACCAATAGCGCACCACAGATGGGTCGTCCCCATCCACCTCAAACCCTGCCCAGTGGAGGTGGACTTCTAGGAGTAACTGACCCACTGAGCTCAGAACCCCTTCTAGAACCAGGTTCTCCAGAATCTTCCACTCCGCACTCTCCATGTCTACCTTCAGAACATCCACCTGGAACAGAGAGCGGGAGAAAGAGGGAAGATTTGAATTGCATACTCCTTGTGTCAATGATTTATTTACACTAGATGACTGGGGGGGGCTGTGTTTTGAAGCCACTATACCTCCATCTTGGCACTACCCCACCATTGTAAAAATGTTTTGGAAGTTATAGGAATTGATTTGTTTTTGCCACATTTCTTATATTACAGACACCTTATTGCATACTTTTAAATGATATAATGTGAGCTAAACATATTAATAATGTTACTGTCCCCACTACAACAAAATTACTTTAATGCATGTAACTTTGTCCTTGAAACATTTAAAGTGAAATACTGTAGAATTCCATTCATTCCTATAGACAGGTTGGTTGTTTAGCAACAAAACCAACTTGTGCCCAAATATGGGGCAAAACAGACAGCGTTGCATTAGATTGTTGACATGTAAACTATATTTCGTCGCCAATGTTTATTGAAAGCATAAATACATTTTCACAAATCAACACTTGTCGTTTCTCAAATACATTGATACAGTTGTTGGTTAGCTAGCTAACTAGTTTTAGCCATATTAGCATATAGGTAACATCAGTCAAAACACCTCAAAATAAGACATGGTAAAAAGCATAAGATAAAACGAGCTGAAAGGAGCCACTTACGATTCCCCACATAGCAGTTTATTGGCATTGTTGCTAGTTAGCTGGCCATCCAGACTCACAACAACACACGGACCATCTATAGATGGGTTGGCTGACAACGTCACGAAAATGATGCGTGCGCAGTGGTGGAAAAAGTACCCAATAGTCATACCTGAGTAAACGTAAAGATACCCTAATTGAAAATGACTCAAGTAAAAGTTAGTCACCCGGTAAAATACTAATCGAATAAAAGTATTTGGTTTTAAATATACTTATCAAAAGTAAATGTAATAGCTAAAATGTATTTCAGAATTCAAAGTAAAAATATGAATAATTTAAAATTCCCTATAAACCGGATGGCACAATGTGTTTTTTTTGTTTAGTTTTTCTTAGCCAGGGGCACACTCCAACATCATTTACAAATGAAGCATTTGTGATTACTGAGTTTGCCAGATCAGAGTCAGTAGAGGTGACCAGGGATGTTGATAAGTGTGTGAATTGGACCATTTTCCTGTCCTGCTAAGCATTCAAAATGTAACGGGTATTTTTGGGTGTCAGGGAAAATGTATTGATGGAAAAGTACATTATTTTCTTTAGGAATGTAATGAAATAATAGTAAAAGTTGTCCAAAATATAAATAGTAAATATAATATAAATATAAATAGTAAAGTAAACTACAGATACCCCCCAAAAAAACGACGTAGTATTTTTACTTCAGTACTTTACACCACTGGTCAGAAGGCCGTGTGGCGTTATGATTATGAACGTCAGATAGCTAGCAATAATGACAAGAAGCTGTCATGTGGGGAGCCGTAGGTGGCTTGTTTCAGCTCGTATCTTGTTAATGATATGTCTTGTTGAGGTATTTTGACTCGTGTCATGTCTATATGGCAAAAATTCACTAGCTAACCAACAACTGTAACAATGTATTTGATAGACAACAAGTGCTCATTGTGCTAATGTATTTATATTTTCGATAAACATTTGGAGACTAAATATATTTTACATGTTCTCAACAATCGAAGGCAACCCCTTCTGTTTTGTCCCATAGTTGTGCATGCGTAGGTTTTGCTGCTAAATAACCAACCCGTCTATGGAGGACTGCTCCTACTGGGGAGTGCCAATATAGCCGACCGGTGACTTCAAAGCCTTTCAATGGCCATTACATACTGTAGCATCAGCAATATAGGGTTTATATACAGTGGCAAGAAAAAGTATGTGAACCCTTTGGAATTACCTAGATTTCTGCATAAATTGGTCATCAAATTTACATTTTAGTCATTTAGCAGACGCTCTTATCCAGAGCGACTTACCGTAGAGTGCATACATTTTATTACATTTTTACATACTGAGACAAGGATATCCCTACTGGCCAAACCCTCCCTAACCCAGACGACGCTATGCCAATTGTGCGTCGCCCCACAAACCTCCTGGTCGCGGCCGGCTGCGACAGAGCCTGGGCGCAAACCCAGCCCAGCCTGGGCGCGAACCCAGAGACTCTGGTGGCGCAGCTAGCACTGCGATGCAGTGCCCTAGACCACTGCGCCACCCGGGAGGCCTATAAATTTGATCTGATCTTCATCTTAGTTCATCTAACCATAGACAAACATAGTGTGCACCTGGATGTTCCACAGGTTTTGATAAGGAGACGAGAAGAGAGTACACGAGGAGGGTTGCAATTGAGATCCCAGAGAGAAAAATTCAATCATGATATCTAGCAGTCAGTAGGTAGAGATAACATGGAGAGAGTGGAAAAGTACTCTCGATGGAGGCGAGGGGAAGTTGGTGCAAAGATTGAGAGGTTGAAAAAGAAATGTACTGTATCTGTCTGAGTTGAGGACGAGGAGAATATGAGGGGGTGTGGGGGGATTTCTGTGGTATAAGATGAGATGGGGAGGAAAATGTATTCATTTTAACAATGGCCTCAAGATATAATCATATGCATAGACTACTTTCAATGCACATCTATTAGGCATTGGGCTGCCATTTAAATGTTTTGGAATGTTTTTGATGTCAGGTTGACTCCTTGACCCATACTTTTTTAAAAGCCCTATTAGTGAAAGCGCTTTCATCTCTTTGCTTTTGAAATTTGATTTAACCAATTCATTCTCTCCTTCCCCCCCCGTGTACTTTACTACCCCCTCATTGGCCGATTGCCAACACGGCATTGGTGACATCGACATTGGCAACTTGCAATGCTGCCAGTGATATATTTGTCAAATAGTTGACCCACACTCAAATCATATCTCTCTGATCTATCTTTCAGCACACGAATGTTACAGTGTAAGTGATGAGTGTCGGACCTGTCTCGAACAGAAAAACACTTATTCGAAGGGCTACAGTCAATTGAACAACTGAACCTGGATGGCTCTCTGACATATTGCTCACTCTGTCTCTGGGTCTCCCAATGGGATACCATCCTTCCCCAAGGCAAATAACTATTTCTTAACTGAACAGACACTTCATCCAATGAGAACTGCCCTAACCAACAGAGATGTTATGACCCACGCCCCTCTCCCCCCCCCTCCTTGCAACATGGTGTGTGTGTTTTTTTGGTTTTACTATCCTTGTAGGGAAAGAAGACCTCACAAGGATAGTAAAACAAGGAACATTTGAGGACATTTCGTCGATCCCAACAAGGAAAAAGGGCCATATGAAGGTGTTACAAATCCCATAATGGTTCTACACAAGAGATGCTTTTCTCAGGGTGTGTACTGCTGACTAGCCCTACTTCCAATAACTGCATTCTATTTGACAGCTGTCTTCTCCCTGTTGTACCATCAACTGGCATACCAGGCAAAACCGAAGGACCTCACACACACATATCCCTCTCAAAGTCCCTAAACCCACTCCGCCAGCAGTACATCTGCTCTTCGCTTCCCCTGTATATGGGAAGTTGCAAGCCCTGGGAAGATGCCCGTTTTGCATGAACATCTCCATATGGTGGCAGAGCTCTGAAGAGTTCTCCGACTGCTCCGCTGTGCAGAATTAGAGGCACTAAACGTCCCGCGCCTGGAGCTGGGAGGAGTGTGCGTGTGTCTGAGTGAGAGAGGAATAGAGATATGCGGACAGAATGTAACGACTTTCCTCTTCTTCTGACGACGACGAGTAAGAGATATCGGACCAATTTGCAGCGTTGTAAGTGTCCATTTTAATATGTAAAACTGAACACTACAAAAATACAAAATAACAACGTGAAAGAACAAACGAAAATCGAAACAGTCCCGTATGGTGCAAACACAGACACAGGAAACAACCACCCACAAAACACAATGAAAAACAGGCTACCTAAATATGGCTCCCAATCAGAGACAACGACTGACACCTGCCTCTGATTGGGAACCATACTAGGCCAAACACATAGAAATATAACCATAGAACAAAACATAGAAAAACAACAGAATGCCCACCCCAACTCACGCCCTGACCAAACTAAAATAAAGACATAAAAAAGGAAATAAGGTCAGAACGTGACAGTACCCCCCCCCCCCCCCCCCCCAAAGGTGCGGACTCCGGCCGCAAAACCTGAACCTATAGGGGAGGGTCTGGGTGGGCATTTACCGCAGTGGCGGGCGGCTCTGGAGCGGGACGAGGACCCCACCATAGTCTCGGCCCACTTCTGTGAGACCCTAGTAAAGGGCACCACTGGACTGAAGGGCAGCTCCGGACAGGAGGGCGACTCTGGCAGCTCCTGAGGGGCAGCTCAGGACAGACGGGTGGCTCAGGACAGACGGGCGGCTCGGGTGGCTCAGGACATACGGGCGGCTCAGGACAGTCAGGCGGCTCAGGACAGACGGGCGGCTCAGGACAGACGGGTGGCTCGGGCGGCTCAGGACAGACGGGCGGCTCAGGACAGACGAGCGGCTCGGGCGGCTCAGGACTGGAGGGAGTCTCTGGAGCGTCCGGACTGGAGGGACACACAGGAGACTTGGTTCTTAGAACAGGCACAGTACTCACCAGGCTGGAGAGATCTACTGGAGGCCTGGTCCTTGGAGGAGGCACAGGATAGACCGGTCCGTGGAGGCGCACTGCAGGTCTCGAACTAAGGGCCTGAACAACCCGTCCTGGCTGGATGTTGATTTTAGCCCGTCACTTGCGGGGCGCAGGTACAGGACGCACTGGGCTGTGCAGACCCACGGGAGACACAGTGCATAGGGCTGGTGCCATATAACACGGACCGAGGAGACGCACTGGAGACCAGATGCGCTGAGCCGGCTTCATTACTCCTGGCTCGATGCCAACTCTAGCCCGGCCGATACGAGGAGCTGCAATGTAGCTCACCGGGCTACATATGCGCACTGGGGACACCGGGCTCTTCACCGCGTAACACGGTGTCTACCCGGTCACTATCTCTGCACGGTAAGCACAGGGAGTTGGCTCAGGTCTTCTACATGACTTTGCAAATTCCCCGTGTGCCTCCCCCAAGAAATATTTGGGGCTGCCTCTCGTCCCAGCTGCGCTGCCGTGCTGCCTCCTCATACCACCGCCGCTCAGCTTTCGCTGCCTCCAGCTCTGCCTTGGGGCGGCAATATTCCACCGCCTGTGCCCAGGGTCCCTCGCCGTCCAGAATCTCCTCCCATGTCCATGAGTCCAGAGATTTCTGCTGCCCGATACCACGCTGCTTGGTCCTTGGTTGGTGGGTGGTTCTGTAACGACTTTCCTCTTCTTCTGACAAGGAGTAAGAGATATCGGACCAATTTGCAGCGTGGTAAGTGTCCATTTTAATATGTAAAACTGAACACTACAAAAATACAAAATAACAAAGTGAAAGAACAAACGAAAATCGAAACAGTCCAAACACAGATACAGGAAACAACCACCCACAAAACACAATAAAAAACAGGCTACCTAAATATGTCTCCCAATCAGAGACAACGACTGACACCTGCCTCTGATTGGGAACCATACTATTCCAAACACATAGAAATATAACCATAGAACAAAACATAGAAAAACAACAGAATGCCCACCCCAACTCACGCCCCGACCAAACTTTAAAAAAGGAACTAAGGTCAGAACGTGACACAGAAACTACTTTCACAGGGAGGATTGGAAGAAGGGCAATAACTGGTGGATTTGGGGAGGGTGTGTGTGCTTGGTGATTTGGCCTAAATTGTGGTCTACTGAGGGGAGGGAGGTTCAGTGGTGCCGATGGGAGTGTGAGATGGAAGGAGCTGTTATTTAGTCCTTCAAAGAGGCTCTGCCCGAGTTTGCCTTCTCCCAAGGTCATCAGTCGCCTCGTCTTGTTCCTACCTGTGTGTCTTTAACACTATAGGTCTATAGCATTGCTATAAAGCCTGACAAGCAAGGCTAGAAGCTATGTAAACAATTGCTTTCTCCTATTCTCTCGTCAGGAGATATTGTTCTGGAGTGGCAGAACAGTATAGAAACAACTCAAAAAGATGGCTATCACCTACCCTGAGCCTGAGGTAATGGTGCCTTTTACCTTTGGGCCACACACTCAGTCCGGACCTTAAGTGCTGAAGCTATTTCCCTAACTGCAGAGAATATTCAAGTTGAGTCGGCCTTCCACTGAAATGAAAGCCCCTCAGTCATTAAACATCAGCATTCACAGTTTGTGTTCACCCCCAGCCAGGGGGACATTATGTCTCCATGACGATGAGTAATTGTTGATCAAATTGTCTGTCCATAAAGCTGCTTTCGGATTAGGGATACAAATATTTGTTGGTAGAATGGTTTAAAGCCGTTGGAGTGACTAACACAAGATAACACGTTTGGCCTGCATGATTTTTGGATTGTATCAAAAAGAGATTAAGTATTTTGTGTTCTTTAATTAGTGGATGTGAGGTGCGGGGAGAAACGTCTGAAACAGGCCTTTCCAGAGACTATCTTAACGAGCAGACGTATAATTAAACATCAATGGGATCAAGAGAGAGAGAGGTTCTGTTCAGCCGCTCAGAGCGTCCCTCAGTAACTGGTACAGGAACTATTCTGTTTCCAAACCTCCCTGGACTTACTGGTCCCAACTGGTCCCCAATTGTTCCCCACAGCTGGTCACAACTGACTGGTCCACAACTGGTCCCCAACAACTGCATTTTAGCTAACTAACCAGGGTGAGGTAAGGCCTGCACTGTGGAGGAGATACAATGGAGGCCATGTTGCCGGCTGTGTCCCTTTAGTGACAGTGTGGATGTGAGACATTAGGAAGTGACCTGGTTGTCACAGCGTCTCTGTTTGTTGTTCTATTGACTATTATACAACGGGTGGGTCTAATCCTGAATGCTGATTGGTTAAAAGCGCATTCTAGCCGGGGTCTATTCAACAAGTTACCACCTTCTAAATCTGGCGTTAAAATGCCTATTTACTCTGTTCCATCTGACACCGCAATCCACTGTCTCATCAGCCCAGCCAGGGAAGTTATAAACTTGATCTCCACTTTAAAAAGCATTATCTCACATTTCTTTTAGACAAACATTTCGTTTTCAACAGCGGAGATTTGTATAAACCTTAATATCTGTCTCTGTGACATTTGCAACATTGTTTAAATATTCAAACTCGATCTCCAACTGTCCCATAGTAATGAACGCGTAGGGGTCGGGAGTCAGGAGGAGAGAGAGAGGCAGGCAGCGTTTCTCAGCCAGGCTAAATCATGAATCAGCTGGCATCATTTTTATGGATATATACAGTTGAAGTCGGAAGTTTACATACACTTAGGTTGGAGTCATGAAAACTCGTTTTTCAACCACTCCACAAATTTCTTGTTAACAAACTATAGTTTTGGCAAGTCGGTTAGGACATCTACTTTGTGCATGACACAAATAATTTTTCCAACAATTGTTTACAGACAGATTATTTCACTTATAATTCACTGTATCACAATTCCAGTGGGTCAGAAGTTTACATACACTAAGTTGACTGTGCCTGTAAACAGCTTGGAAAATTCTAGAAAATTATGTCATGGCTTTAGAAGCTTCTGATAGCCTAATTGACATCATTTGAGTCAATAGTACGCAAGTATAAACACCATGGGACCACGCAGCCATCATACCGCTCAGGAAGGAGACACGTTCTGTCTACTAGAGATGAACGTACTTTGGTGCAAAACGTGCAAATCAATCCCAGAAGGACCTTGTGAAGATGCTGGAGGAAACAGGTATCTATATCCACAGTAAAACGAGTCCTATATCGACATAACCTGAAAGTTCGCTCAGCAAGGAAGAAGCCACTGCTCCAAAACCGCCATAAAAAAGCCAGACTACAGGTTGCAACTGCACATGGGGACAAAGATCGTACTTTCTGGAGAAGTGTCATCTGGTCTTATTAAACAAAAATATAACTATTTGGCCATAATGACCATTATGTTTGGAGGAAAAAGAGGGAGGCTTGCAAGCCGAAGAACACCATCTCAACCGTGAAGCACGGGGCTGGCAGCATCATGTTGTGGGGGTGCTTTGCTGCAGGAGGGACTGGTGCACTTCACAAAATAGATGGCATCATGAGGAGGAAAAATGATATGGATATATTGAAGCAACATCTCAAGACATCTGGTCTTCCAAATGGACAATGACCCCAAGCATACTTCCAAAGTTGTGGCAAAATGGCTTAAGGACAACAAAGTCAAGGTATTGGAGCGGCCATCACAAAGCCCTGACCTCAATCCTATAGAACATTTGTGGGCAGAACTGAAAAAGCGTGTGCAAGCAAGGAGGCCTACAAACCTGACTCAGTTACACCAGCTCTGTCAGGAGGAATGGGATAAAATTCACCCAACTTATTGTGGGAAGCTTGTGGAAGGCTACGTGAAAAGTTTGACCCAAGTTAAACAATTTAAAGGCAATGCTACCAAATACTAATTGAGTGTATGTAAACTTCTGACCCACTGGGATTATGATGAAAGAAATAAAAGCTGAAATAAATAATTCTCTTTACTATTATTCTGACATTTCACATTCTTAAAATAAAGTGGTGATCCTAACTGACCTAAAACAGGGAATTCTTACTAGGTTTAAATGTCATGAATTGTCAAAAACTGAGTTTAAATGTATTTGGCTAAGGTGTTTGTAAACTTCCGACTTCAACTGTACAAAGAAATGTAAATTGAAAAAAGGTCAAACGAAACGAAGTGCAGTTAGTTTGTTATAAGTTATTTTGTTAGCTGTGTTATTGGCTAGCTCCTCTGGACAACAGTTTCCTAACGAGAGAGGACATTTTCTATGCCAGGCGACATGGTGCCTCATTAGCTCATTGTTAAATGTCACTAGAAAACAGCTTAAACAAATGCAGCTACTGTTGTTATTCTGTCTGCACTGTTTGACGTGACTGTGAGTTAGCCGTAGTTGGCTAGCAAGCAAGCAAGGGATTAGAACGTTGCCAGCCAGTATGGCAATGGAACATTTAGAACGAGCGACTTTGTCTCGGGCCTAACAACACCCGTGCCAACATATCCTCCAAACACCGGCTTCTCTGGCATTATCACTTAATTAGGTGAAAGCAAATCAATTTGCATGAGATCTGAAGGACTGCTGAAGTTGTGTTAATCCCCATGGAGACAGGCTCTGATGCTGACCAGAGTGGCATATGATTCATTTATGAGCTGTGTAATCAACGATAAAGAACACAAATGAATGCATATTCTGATCTTTAGAAGCGACCCATTAGTTCCCTGTGCTGTTCTTCTGACACAAAGCTGGAAGAAAGAAAAAAGGCAGGGAGAAGAAAGGCAGACAGTTGTTCCTTAAGCATGCTGTGTACTCACGTTAAAAGCCCATTATGGAGACGTGTGTGTCGCTTTGCATCTAAAGCAGGTACAGGGATCGGCTCTGTCCTTATCTCACACACATGCACACACACTCCAGAAAAATGAATTAATGACTGATGCCTCTCAGCACGGACTCGCTAATGCTAGGCGCCCGTGCGTGGCTTCTAGGCATTCTAGCTTGTATGGCTTCCTTATTTGGTAGCATTTCGTAGTGTGACTGATTTTACTAATTGCATTAGTACTGTACAAAGTTAGAGATGCGCTATTTGATAGATTCCCCCACTCCTCCTACCTCAGGCTTCCAGTGGGGAGACCTGAGGTCAACCTACCCCGCACCCCTCCCCATCTCGTACTTCTGAGTGGGAGACCTTCCCAGGCAGTAGCCTGCCTAGCTTACAAACTAGAATCAGAGCACCCACTCCCGACAAGGTTAATTGACTCACAGTCCCACACGGTGACATGATATCATTGACATGAAGTGCAAATGAGCGATAGAAAACCGATTATGTGCTGTTGCGTGCAGGCCCACGTGTGTGTGTGTGCAAGTGAGCATTCATGTGTGTGGGTGCGTGTTTGCAAGCGTGCATGAGTGTGTGTGTTTGTGTGTGGATGTCATTGACCTTGTATGCAGATCCATATCTGATAAGGCAGAACACAGATCTCTGGGGGACTCCAGTGAGTTAATATTCTGAATGATAATATTTAAAGGAGGAAAGCCATAACTTTAAGCAAAGATTATGGATATACTGACAGATACATGTCTCTCCGCCCTGACAATGGGAGTCATTGTCCACAAAGCGGCACGTCGGGCTGTCTAGCTCCCGCCTATCCCGTCTTTGGATTGGTGGATACATCTCATTGTTGTATTCCTTTTTTTGAATATTCGAGGAGGGTTGTTGACGTCAAACGCCTGTATTCAATGGAGAGAGACCCTATGCTACTAGCCTCATTCCATGAATATGCATAGCCATCTCGAGACAACTCTGATATAAAGTGTTTTTTCTCAACAACTTAAACATTACAAAACTTCCATTAGATGAAATAAACCTCACGTGGCCTCACATTCATTTTTTTGTTGACAAAATTCAACACTTTCATTGACCTCCATACAAAAACTCCTTGCTTGGTGGACGAAACAATGACAAAATACCACCTGCTGGAGGGAGACTTCTCAGCCGAGTTGGGCCTCTATCTTCCTTTGAGTTTTCTGCCCTCCAGGGCAAGAGGAGACACGGGAGGAATGAATGATAAGGAGGTGTAGAGAGGAGCTGCTGCTGCAGTCAACCTGCAGCTTTATGTGATAAATAAGTTAATTCTTCCAGCTCATAGGGAGAGAAAATATACATTTTCATATAGCCTTTTTCGGCCGAGTTGAGGAAGATAAGGATATCTGGTTTGTTTTTATGGTGACTTTTATAGTGTCTTTTGCATGTATTGTTTGTATTGGTCATGGATATGCCATAAAAGGCAGGTACTGCATATTGTGCACTGTGTAGGACGTTGGTTTGTGGAGTAAGTTGTCACTGTATTATGTACAGTACATATACTCTCACAATATAAGCCCATGCATGACTTATTCCTTAAATTTGATTCAGGACACATTTGTCATTTCATTCCCACCTCAACGTTTACAACCTTCTCCCTCTCTATGTGCCCCCTGACCTGTCTGTGTCCAAAATCGTTGAGGATGGTGGCCAGTTTCTTGATGTTGCCGTGCTGTCGCTGGGCGGGGATGGCTGGGTTGGGGTCCCTCCAGTCTACGGAGAGACGGTGGAGCCACATGTCTGACTCCTGTAGGTGGGCCTGCTTTAGGCTGGGGTCAAAGCAGTGTACCTCACAGCCCACCCTGGCCAGAGAGCGCTCCAGGGTTTTATCCTCCACACCCAACCTATGGGAGGGAGGGAGATTAAAAAAAAAGGTGGAGAGGGAGAGAGAAGTTATATAAATCATGTTTTATGGATGGATGGATACAGATATAATTATATATTGTTTAAGGTCTTTTGGGGAATAGTTTGTATAGCTGCTGAAGCTGAAAATAACTGCTCACTTCAGCAGTTCAGTGAATAATTCAATGTAAGGCTGAAAGTATGGGAGGTTATGAGCAGAAAGATGTTTTGATTTCTTCCTCCCACTGCACACAGACATCAATTTAACGGCTATTCCAAGATGGTGCAATGTAATTTCATTGATACGACGTGGAAACAATGTTGATTCCAACCCGTGTGTGCCCAGTGGGTTGCTTGTTTTCAAGACTGACAAAAGCTCATGTTTCACCCCCCCTCTCTCTTTCTCTCTCTCTCTTTTCCCCCTCTCTCATTTTCTCTGTCCACCTTTTCTTCTCTTCCCACTCTTTTCCTCTTTCACTGAAAGCTCCTTGTCGTTTGTAAATCTATGCAGGCAGACAAGACCTCTCTCTCTCTCTCGCTTTCTCTTTCAGTCTCTGTAGCTGGGTGTGTTTGTGATGTGACTTGCTGTATCTCTACACGGTAATTGCAGCTCGGGGAGTATCTCTGAAAGTTAATTTCTCACGGATGAGCTACTCTGGTTCCCTCATAGACAACCATGCATTGAGGTGGGAGATGCAGGGGTGAGATGAGAGAGAGGGAAGGGAAGACAGAGGAAGGGAATGCTCCAGACATCTCTGTTACCCTCTCTGCTAAATGATTCAGTTAACACAACCACTAATGGTATCATAGCAGGCCCTACCAGGACAGTGTCTCATGCCTCGCTACCGTTTTAGTCAAATGATACTTCAGATGACAGTGCTTGCTGTTTTACATGAGAGGATGTGGGAGAAGCAACTGTGGTATAAGGCGGGACAAACGCCTCCGTTCTGTACATTACTCTCGTCCCGCTGCATCGTCCGTTATTTCCAAGGTAATGTACAGAACGTCGCCGTTTATCCCTTACACATGCCAACATTCCATTCAAACAGTGCAGTCAACCCACAGCCATAACCCGGTTGAATTCAGTAGATGATAGGACAGATGAGTTGTAAATGCAACAAGTACTGATATTGTATCATATAACAGCACTCTCAGCTTTCCAAGAAAACTAAAATTGAGACATTCATGGTCTGTTCACATATATTTTAGAGGCTATTTATACAGATTTTTATTTTATTTTTATAAAACCCGTATTTATGATTATTTGACAATATTTTATGTTGACAATAATTCTATTCACAATATTTCAATTTCTGATACATCCCATGCCTTTGTTTTATGTTCCTGCATAAGTAAAATCAGGATTATGCCACTACTGTCATTCATTCCAATTAGACTGGTTTGGATTTCTCCCTGACCAATATGGCTGCCATTTTCACCCCATTCTGCAACTTCGAGGGTTTATCTCATATCCCCTCTAGTAATTTAATAGAATCTCTATGGATACATGTTTCAAAATTGCCCTTTGTAGTATAGTACTGTAAATACAGTACCGTACACTGTTTTCACATTAGGCCATAGACATGCACTAGCCATTAAAATTGACTGAACATCACATTTCGATCCTTTCTGTCCCATGTGTGATCGAAGGTGTGATCATTTGAAGCCATCTTTCACAATGTAATCAAATGAAAGCAATTAAAGAAACCATGTTTAGCAGGCACTAGTTTGCATCAAGCCTGTCTTGACCATTTGTCAGTAGGTTCTCATCGGAATTATATTGTTCACGCACCTGGGGAAAAGCCCTTTGGCATGGCGAATCCAAGCCTGACATACAGTACCAGTCAAACGTTTGGACACATCTACTCATTCAAAAATGTGCAAAGCTGTCATCAAGGCAAATGGTGGCTACTTTGAAGAATCTCAAATATACAATACTTTTTCATTTGTTTAACACTTTTTTGGTTACTACATGATTCCATATGTGTTATTTCATAGTTTTGATGTCTTCACTATCATTCTACATTTCTATTGTAGAAAATAGTACAAATAAAGAAAAACCCTTGAGTGATTAGGTGTGTCCAAACTTTTGACTAGTACTGTAGGTCTGGATTGAAATCAATCCATGCCTCATCCATGGCCTGAAGGCGGGTGGCACGCTCATGGGGATGGCAATCAAACATTTTCCACCTGTATTGCAATCGTGTATTGTATTTTACAGTATTGTATTTATGTATTGTAGTGGTCCTGTACGTAGCTCAGTTCATAGGAGCGCTGGTGTTATATACCAAAATATGTAGACTGTAAATGGCATATATTACAGTACTCTATTGGCCAATGTAATTTTAGTAAACATAGGATGCATTTCTTTCTTGTTTTGGACTGGATTATTTGCATATAGGTATTGTAATGCATTGTATTGATATTGATTTACTGCACTGTAGGAGCTAGAAACACAAGCATTTCGCTGCACCTGCTTTAACATCTGCTTATCTGTGTACGCGACCAATACACTTTGATTCGATTTGTTACGTAATAGTCAACATCGTAGTAGTACATTCGAGTATGTATCATACTTTTTATGTTTCTACTTTACAGACATACATTTTCATTATGTACTTCTCAAAATCTGTACTAGACAAAACACTTTATATGTAAAATCTTTAGCTTTACTAAACATTTAATCGATCATCAATTAAGAGCAGTCGGATTAAGTAACAATACAATTTATTTTAACAAAAGAGAAGAGAATCATATCAAAAGGAATGTGGGCATTGCATTGTGAAATGCAATTACTGTACTTTATATGAACAGTGGTGGAAAGAATACCCAATTGTCATACTTGAGTAAAAGTAAAGATACCTTAATAGAAAATAACTTAAGTAAAAGTGAAAGTTAACCAGTAAAATACTACTTGAGTAAATGTCTGAAAGTATTTGGCTTTAAATATACTTATGTATCAAAAATAAAAGTATGAATCATTTTTCATTCCTTATATTAAGCAAATGTATGGATTGCCAGCAGACCACTACAACACTCAGACATAATTTACAAACTAAACATTCATGTTTAGTGAGTCCGCTAGATCAGAGGCAGTAGGGATGACCAGGGATGTTCTCTTGATAAGTAGGTGAACTGGACCATTTTCCTGTGCTGCTAAGCATTCAAAATGTAACAAATACTTTTGGGTGTCAGGGAAAATGTATGGAGTAAAAAGTACAAGATTTTCTTTAAGAATGTAGTAAAGTTAAAGTTTAAAAAAAAGTTAAATAATAAAGTATAAAGTAAAGATACCCCATAAAAACAACATAACTAGTACTTTAAAGTATTTTCAGCTAAGTACTTTACACCACTGTATATGAACATTTATGTGAAACATGTATTTATCGATTAAACACTGATTACGTTTAGTGAAAAAGTGACTATGATTTTGTGTGTTATAAACTCAGCAAAAAAATTAACGTCCCTTTTTCAGGACCCTGTCTTTCAAAGATAATTTGTAAAATCCAAATAACTTCACAGATCTTCATTGTAAAGGGTTCAAACACTGTTTCCCATGCTTGTTCAATGAACCATAAACAATGAATGAACATGCACCTGTGGAACGGTCGTTAAGACACTAACAGCTTACAGACGGTAGACAATTAAGGTCACAGTAATGAAATCGTAGGATACTAAAGAGGCCTTTCTACTGACTCTGAAAAACACCAAAAGAAAGATGCCCAGGGTCCCTGCTCATCTGCGTGAACGTGCCTTAGGCATGCTGCAACGAGGCATGAGGACTGCAGATGTGGCCAGGGCAATAAATTGCAATGTCCGTACTGTGAGATGCCTAAGACAACGCTACAGGGAGACAGGATGGACAGCTGATCGTCCTCGCAGTGGCAGACCACGTGTAACGACACCTGTACAGGATCGGTATATCCGAACATCACACCTGCGAGACAGGTACAGGATGGCAACAACAACTGCCCGAGTTACACCAGGAACGCACAATCCCTCAATCAGTGCTCAGACTGTCCGCAATAGGCTGAGAGAGGCTGGACTGAGGGCTTGTGGGCCTGTTGTAAGGCAGGTCCTCACCAGACATCACCGGCAACAACGTCGCCTACGGGCACAAACCCACTGTCGCTGGACCAGACAGGACTGGCAAAAGTGCTCTTCACTGACGAGTCACGGTTTTGTCTCACCAGGGATGAGGGTTACACCGAGGCCTGTACTCTGGAGCGGGATCGATTTGGAGGTGGAGGGTCCGTCATGGTCTGGGGCGGTGTGTCACAGCATCATCAGACTAAGCTTGTTGTCTGCTCATTCTGTGCGTGATTTCCTGCAAGACAGGAATGTCAGTGTTCTGCCATGACCAGCGAAGAGCCCGGATCTCAATCCCATTGAGCAGTCTGGGACCTGTTGAATCGGAGGGTGAGGGCTAGGGCCATTCCCCCCAGAAATGTCCGGGAACTTGCAGGTGTCTTGGTGGAAGAATGGGGTAACATCTCACAGCAAGAACTGGCAAATCTGGTGCAGTCCATGAGGAGGAAATGCACTGCAGTACTTAATGCAGCTGGTGGCCACACCAGATACTGACTGTTACTTTTGATTTCGACCCCCCCTTTGCTCAGGGACACATTATTCCATTTCTGTTAGTCACATGTCTGTGGAACTTGTTCAGTTTATGTCTCAGTTGTTGAATCTTGTTATGTTCATACAAATATTTACACATGTTAAGTTTGCTGAAAATAAACGCAGTTGACAGTGAGAGGATGTTTCTTTTTTTGCTGAATTTACTTAGTCAATTGAAAATGTGCATAGAGTTTTGAAACAGCTGCCTTTTTGATGAACTGTTTTGAGTTATGTACTAAGAGTTGTGAAAATGTATCACATACTTGTAAAAATTGCACCAAAGCGATAAAAAAAGTTAACATACAGTATATAGTTTGATAACTGCTGAGCACTGTAAAATTCGATATTTTTACTTCATAAATGTATTAATTTGACATCAATTTATGTTAGAAGGTAAAACCAAATCAGCCATCTCCATCAGCCAGTGTGGTTCAATAGGACAAAGTTGAAAGAGTCACTTGATGTGCTACCATTTAGAATTGTGTAGTGTAGTGTACAATGCACTGCTGAAATACCTTGGTTGTATAACAATATATTCCATCTCATTATCTGAATTTCATTGACACACTGTAAACTGATGAATTTCAAGCAGAGAGACATGCAATACTTTGTTAGTTGACAAATCATGTAGAAAAGGTGATCATTTTTTGCAATAACCCGATTTCTGATGATTTGTCCTACGTATGTACTGTATAAAGAAACTGTAAGACTGACATATTTCTCAACATGCTCATAACCTGCCATTGAATACAAATTATTAGTAAGAAAAATTGTGTGTGAAGTTATAGTCAAATACTCTGGTAAATGTTATTTACCATATACTATTCTTTCCATTCAGCGCTTCAAAAATAACACTTTTGAAATGTGATAATCTTGTATTTGCTATTGGAATAAATGGTAGTTAAAATGACTAAATGGTGAGTCTATAATTACATGATGTATTAATGACTAAACTAAATGTTCTCATGGTATTTCACTGAAAACGTAGTAGATGTGTGTGTCACGACCCGATCGGTTTCACCTGTCCTTGTGATTGTCTCCACACCCCTCCAGGTGTCGCCCATCTTCCCCCAGAAGTTATGCTGGATTGACAGCATGGCCAATGTTGAATGTTTATCCTTTAAAACTTCGAAAGAGACCCTTAAACCCAGACTTGGACCACACACCCAATCCACTGAATAGCAGTTAGCCACTGATTCCTTTCAAACCACTCATTGTTGAATTTGCGATTTCCAACTTGTTGTGTAATGTTTATGTCCAATGGCCGATGAGCACCAATACATTTTATCTATAATTTCTCTTCATATGACAAGGATTGAAAAGGGTTTGCCAGTAGATTGTTGTCATGATTCAAGATGATGACTGCTAGCTTGCTAGCTAAGATTTTGAAAGTATGGTGTTGACATGATCAGTCCAATCAAAGCTACAGCAGATATATCGTATTTGATGTCATTTTATCTGTGGCCAATGACCTTGAGCCTTCTTGGATGGGCAGCTGTAATGTAACTCTATGGCGGCACCCAAGGGGCTAGAATTTCCAAGCTCTCCCCGTAGATTTTGAGGTGATGTAGTGTCCCCATGAGTGACAGACCACTGAGCCAATCACAGCGCAACGAGAGAACATTACCAACCCCTATGCTCCGTATTTTCCGCTGGACGCCCTACCTCCACAGAAAGCATTGAGCTAGGCTGTAACACCTGCATTTTAGAGTTGGCTCACTCAAGAAAGCAAAAGAGACCATGTTTGTATGCAGCTTTATTCAATAATTTTTTATACATTGTTTGCAAACTGATATGTGACACGTATTCATTCCAAAATAACATGCAAAACAGGCAACAACAACAACAAAAAACATGTGGGGCTCAAAACAGGGCTCTGCCCCACCTGCCCTGAATGACGGGTCCACACTGGCTTGCCGTTCCAAATAAAGTGGAATATTTGTTTGCTCGTGTAATTTAGAAAACAAGTCGTGAGGTTAGGCAGGGCCATAAGTAAATAGGTAAACTGGGATATGACTAAATAATTCATCAGAGTGATTTTTCCACAAATAGACAGGTGTTGTTCTTTCCATGGTAATTTTCTATTAAAATGTATTGTAATGAGATATTTGATTTATTTCGGGATATGAATACCGAGTTTGTGCACTTTATGTAAAAAGTAATGTAAAAGTTGTATTTTTGGGGGATCAAATATGTAACATGGTGCACTTATCATAATTCTGTTTTAGTCCAGAGAGGTTAGAGGTTTGCATATTTCCTTTGCCTTTCGAGTGAATTGTAGTTGCCTACCATGAATGTATTTGTTAGCGACAAAGACATTGTTGTTGCTTTCAATAGCTTTTAGTCCTGTAGCCTTCACCAAGTGAGTGTCTAAGTGAATATGTTGTCTTTCAAATGAAACTCTTTATGACAATACATTACAGTATATCATAAGGCATTTCTGTGACGGCCTAGTTACACCCTCACTCTAGGGATGTTTCGTTTGATACCAGAGAGCCGAGGCATGCGTCTAAATGCCTGTGCATCACTTTTTCAGAAATATGTCATCGATGATGTCTGAAGCTTCGCTTGTCGCATCCTTTTTCTAACCGTGTGTCGCAAAATGCCAGATCCCAGTAGTTATATATGTGTTGTGTCAAAGGTTACGTGAACAACTATGATCAAAGGAACAATCCAGCTTTCACACAGCTCTGGGCCCTAGTTATGTATTATTCCATGATCAGGTAGTCAGGAAAAACCATGGTGCTTAATGATGTCTCCCCCCCACAGTGTTGTAGTGTTGGTGTGAGTGATGAGGATGGGGATATACTCCTGTTTATCTAGCTCTGCTATCACAACAGTCCATCAAACTAATGTGGCAGAGAAAACCGACACACAGATCATTAGATCAATACAGACATCGGAAGTGTGTGCGGGGACTTTTATGGCGTACTTTGACCTGAGAGGGCAATACTATATGTAACATTGTGAAAAGTGAGAAGAAATGAGTGTGCTTATCAGTCACCAATAGGAAATCTGTTTCTCAAAACCAGTTCATTTGACCCTTGACCCTGCTGTCAACAGGGGTAATCCCTAAACCTCTATTACTGCCCCTCTCACCTCTTCGCTCCTTCTCAGAGTCCACCGACTGCCTACCCTGCTGCTGCCAGCACACTTGTGGTGTCTCTTAACACTCAAATGAATAGGCCATCCAGGGGCTTAATCTCTTCAACCCTACATCCCACCACTGCCAAGCCCAGCCAGCCAGCCCAGCTCAGCCCTGGGCATACAGCAAGGGCACAGCTTCTCCTGGAAGGTCAAATACATTTATACTCTGCAAAATAGCATCCAGATTAAATGACACAGTGATATGATTTTTATTTTTATTTAACCAGGCAAGTCAGAACAAATTCTTATTTACAATGATGGCCTACCAGGGAACTGTGGGTTAACTGCCTTGTACAGGGACAGAACAACAGATTTTTACCTTGTCAGCTTGGGGATTCGATCTAGCAACCTTCTGGTTACTAGTCTAATGCTCTAACCACTAGGCTGCCTGCTGCCCTAGTGATGTATTGAGTCAGGCTGTTTCTGTTTCTCTGTGTTTCTCTCTGTGTGTGTGTGTGTGTGTGTGTGCGTGCGTGCGTGCGTGCGCTCACCCCAGAGAGTAGACCCGGCAGTGTTTGGTGTGTATCCGTTGTGCCAGGCTGTACTTGCTGTCCAGACACACTGCCCAGGGCCCCTTTGGCCCTTCCTGACCCTCTGGGGAAGGGGGGGCACAAGACACCTGTAGGAGAAACACAGGGATCATCAGTAAACTTGTCCGCAGAAATGTCATTTAAAAAAAAAGTTTTATTATTATTATTATATATTTGTTATTGTATTCTGCATTGTTGGGAAGATTAAGTAAGCATTTCACTGTTAGTTTACACCTGTTGTTTATGAAGCATATGTCAATTAAAATTAGATTTGATCGTTCTCATTCGCTATTGTTATCATTGTAATTGTAATAATCATCAACATCACATATTGTATAGTGTATACCATAGTTACCCCTGCCCCTGTCAGATCACATATTCACCACACACACACACACACACACACACATATATATATTCATATTTCAACATGTTTTTCTTTCTCATCGAGTAGCACCCTCTCCATTTCTTCTCCTCTGCCCCTCGCCTTCCTTTCCTTTTGGTTTCAGTCAAGGAGAAAAAATGTGATTTAGTGTAAACAAATGCGTCCTCCATCCTTGACATGATTCTCCATCTCACACTGAGGGACAGGGCACCTTAATCTTGCCTTAATGCTCAAGGATTCCATTGACTCCATGTTGCAGTTCAACGTTTCTGTTTATTTTTTCATTTACATGTTCTATATACTGTAAAGTTCATGGACTAACTGAAACTCCATGCAAAATCAATCGATTCATTAACAGCTCGAGTTGAAAGCGCACACTGCCAAGTTTCTCTTGTCAGCAGAAGAGAGTGAGAACGAGAGGAAGTGAGGAAGAGAGGGAGGAGCGAAGAATAGGGAGAGGACGCGAGAAGGAGAGGGAGATATCTGCCTTTCCAGGCCCCTATCTCTCTCTACTGCAGCCACCATTGGCGATAACAACACCAAGACTAACAGAACCAGTTGGCTTACACTGGCTGGTCTTAGTCTGTGGGGAGTAGGTATTTCTTTGTTTGGGACGGGGTGTATGTGTATATTAGAGAGAGACGGCAAACTCCAATGGTGTGAAGAGCTGTGTGTGAGCCAAAGGCATCATTGAGAGAGTGTATGTGTGTGCATGCGTGGAGGCATTTGTGCATGCACACATACGTGTGTTGTGCATGCATTCATGCATGTGTGCGTCCTGAGTGTTTGTCCTGAATGTGTGTTTGGAGTGTGTGTGGGAGGTGTTGCAACAGGATTAATGACTGTTTTCTGTCGGATTGCTTTAGCTCTTCTATCTGCTCCAGAGACTGTCTGAACTGGACTGGACCAGCCGGTAATTGACAGCGACAGACTGATTATTTGTTCTAATCGCCATGTCTTTCCCCATAGAGACCACAGCCCAGACAGAGACTGGTCATAAATCCTTCTCTTTCTGAACCACCATGTTAGCCCAACCCGAACCAGGGGCCGGTTGCACCAGTTGGTGGGTCGTGACTCTATGTCCAACGTAAAATGTGCTCTACTTTGCTGACGTTTATGAATTCTTCCCCATGCTACGAATGGAAAGTGGACAAAGCCTAGAATCCCTAGAGGGTTATTACGCTTTGTGATGACATACATCTTTGGAATTGATGGATTCCGACTGCTTCAATTTTTTGAAGGAAAGCATTTGTCAATAGAGATGAATAGGAGGACCTCAATGCTTTTATCCTGTCCGAACAGAACTTTTGGCATGAAAAGAAGGCAGAAGGCAATAGGAGGCATGACCAAGTCAAGAGCTGTGACTTATTGTGAGCGAATAACAGTCACACTTGGAGCCTTGGGGACTTCTGTCAAGCACTCTGCAACAATGACATTGTAAAAAAAAAATCGCAGAATGGAATAGAATTTTAAACAGTCTTATGAATGCATTGTGTTGTGGTGAGCACCGTGAGCTATGCTGAAATGGGAGGCAGTCATCCATCGATGATACTGTTGTATTGGAGGATTTTTGTTTAGCTGTTGCAGTTATGTGCTGTAGAGGTTCCTAATTGCGTTGGCCCATTATTGTTGCTTTGAACATGTTTTATTGTAACAGTAGGCTGGACTATATTGTGAGCTATTATAAATAGAAAGGTACTGACACGTTGTTGTCATTTTGAATATACTGCCACAGTATGTTACCTTGATCAGTCTCCACCTTTCCCACTGTTGTGTGTGTGTGTGTGTGTGTGTGTGTGTGTTGCATTGACTGCTAATGATTTGCCAAACGCAGTGCAGCGTACCTCTCTCAGACGTTGAGTTCCACCAACCACGACGTCAGTCAGAATTACTGCTGAGGAAGCTGTTATAGTCACTGCAACTACCTCTCCGCCTGTCAGAGGAGATGATAGGCGATTCACCCCCAGCAACCCCCCTTCACGCACGCGCACACACACACACACACACACACACACACACACACACACACACACACACACACACACACACACACACACACACACACACACACACACACACACATCCAAAGGCTACTTCATTATAAGCTACATGCCTGCCATGTAAGATATACTGTAGAGTAAGTGCTTCGTCATTAGCAGAACTCTGTAGGCCCACGGTATATGAAAGAAAAGATAAGAGGTTTGCTGATCTTTCTAAACATAATTTGATTACAGAGGCACAATGGCCTTCGTTATCAGAAAATGGTCGGACTGTAGCAAGGATAAAATTTACTTGACTAGTTAAACAACTTGATTGATGCTATAGCCTCTCTCACACAGTGCAGTTGGAGTTTGTATCTTGTTGATTATAAGACACAAGGGCATAAAAGCCGGCCCTGTCTCTGCCTCGCAATCTTTATCCTCAAACAACACGTCAGTCAACAAACAAAAAAGGCAAGAACATCTCATTGATTAAGTTAAATCGAGTACAGGCTTAACTTAATGAACAACAGAGACAGAATGCAGTATGGAATTTTATGACATAGTTTTGGGTATGGCCTCGTCTCCGAGGAATGTTCCTCGGAGCCAGATGTTGATGACAGGTAGCCCTTTGCTGGGCAGCTGGCACCGAAACCACTCGGCTGGAGGAAAGGAGTTCCAATGAGGGGCCTTAAACTTATTGTAGCTTGTGGTGGTGGGGAGGTGGATGGTCGTTGAAACGTTTGCTGAAAACCGCATTCAACAACCAGGTCGCATTCCGCTTCGCTCCACAGGTAGTATCACATTTCACTTCATTTCATTACAGTACAACGGTTTGATTTGTTTGATCTTAGCTAGCTACATAGCCGTCTTTGTATCAAAGATAATTGTGTAGTTTAGAGCGATTTTCTAGGTTAGCTAGCCAGCTATTTTCGTCCTTTTAACGTAACGTAACGTAATCAACACTGCTAGCTAGCCAGCTAGCCACCGAATAGCAGCACTGTAGAATCTATTACATTCAACGGAACGACTTGATTAGTGTAGTGTTAGCTAGCTACATAGTTGTTTTTGCTGTCCTTGTATCTAAGATAGCTGTGGAGTCTAGAGTAATTTTCGGTTAGCTAGCCAGCTATTTTCGTACGCCGCGCTGCCGTTCTCCTACCTAGTCAATACTGCTAGTCAACACTGCTAACACTGCTAGCTAGCCAACTTCTACCGAATAGCAGCACTGTAGAAACTATTACATTACAATGGAACGATTTTAATAGTGTAGTGTTAGCTAGCTAGTGTTAGCTAGCTACATAGTTGTCTTTGCTGTCCTTGTATCTAAGACAATTGTGTAGTTTTAGACTAATTATCTGGCCAGTTACCGAGGTTACCTAGCCAGCTATCGAGGTTACCTAGCCAGCTACACTTTCAAACAAAGCCAACAACGCAGCCACTGCTAGCCAGCCTACTTCAGCAGTACTGCATCATTTTAATCATTTTAGTCAATAAGATTTTTGCAACGTAAGCTTAACTTTCTGAACATTCGAGACGTGTAGTCCACTTGTCATTCCAATCTCCTTTGCATTAGCGTAGCCTCTTCTGTAGCCTGTCAACTATGTGTCTGTCTATCCCTGTTCTCTCCTCTCTGCACAGACCATACAAACGCTTCACACCGCGTGGCCGCGGCCACCCTAACCTGGTGGTCCCAGCGCGCACGACCCACGTGGAGTTCCAGGTCTCCGGTAGCCTCTGGAACTGCAGATCTGCGGCCAACAAGGCAGAGTTCATCTCAGCATATGCTTCCCTCCAGTCCCTCGACTTCTTGGCACTGACGGAAACATGGATCACCACAGATAACACTGCTACTCCTACTGCTCTCTCTTCGTCTGCCCACGTGTTCTCGCACACCCCGAGAGCTTCTGGTCAGCGGGGTGGTGGCACCGGGATCCTCATCTCTCCCAAGTGGTCATTCTCTCTTTCTCCCCTTACCCATCTGTCTATCGCCTCCTTTGAATTCCATGCTGTCACAGTTACCAGCCCTTTCAAGCTTAACATCCTTATCATTTATCGCCCTCCAGGTTCCCTCGGAGAGTTCATCAATGAGCTTGATGCCTTGATAAGCTCCTTTCCTGAGGACGGCTCACCTCTCACAGTTCTGGGTGACTTTAACCTCCCCACGTCTACCTTTGACTCATTCCTCTCTGCCTCCTTCTTTCCACTCCTCTCCTCTTTTGACCTCACCCTCTCACCTTCCCCCCCTACTCACAAGGCAGGCAATACGCTTGACCTTATCTTTACTAGATGCTGTTCTTCCACTAACCTCATTGCAACTCCCCTCCAAGTCTCCGACCAATACCTTGTATCCTTTTCCCTCTCGCTCTCATCCAACACTTCCCACACTGCCCCTACTCGGATGGTATCGCGCCGTCCCAACCTTCGGTCTCTCTCCCCCGCTACTCTCTCCTCTTCCATCCTATCATCTCTTCCCTCTGCTCAAACCTTCTCCAACCTATCTCCTGATTCTGCCTCCTCAACCCTCCTCTCCTCCCTTTCTGCATCCTTTGACTCTCTATGTCCCCTATCCTCCAGGCCGGCTCGGTTCTCCCCTCCCGCTCCGTGGCTCGACGACTCATTGCGAGCTCACAGAACAGGGCTCCGGGCAGCCGAGCGGAAATGGAGGAAAACTCGCCTCCCTGCGGACCTGGCATTCTTTCACTCCCTCCTCTCTACATTTTCCTCTTCTGTCTCTGCTGCTAAAGCCACTTTCTACCACTCTAAATTCCAAGCATCTGCCTCTAACCCTAGGAAGCTCTTTGCCACCTTCTCCTCCCTCCTGAATCCTCCTCCCCCTCCCCCCCCCTCCTCCCTCTCTGCAGATGACTTCGTCAACCATTTTGAAAAGAAGGTCGACGACATCCGATCCTCGTTTGCTAAGTCAAACGACACCGCTGGTTCTGCTCACACTGCCCTACCCTGTGCTCTGACATCTTTCTCCCCTCTCTCTCCAGATGAAATCTCGAGTCTTGTGACGGCCGGCCGCCCAACAACCTGCCCGCTTGACCCTATCCCCTCCTCTCTTCTCCAGACCATTTCCGGAGACCTTCTCCCTTACCTCACCTCGCTCATCAACTCATCCTTGACCACTGGCTACGTCCCTTCCGTCTTCAAGAGAGCGAGAGTTGCACCCCTTCTTAAAAAACCTACACTCGATCCCTCCGATGTCAACAACTACAGACCAGTATCCCTTCTTTCTTTTCTCTCCAAAACTCTTGAACGTGCCGTCCTTGGCCAGCTCTCCTGCTATCTCTCTCAGAATGACCTTCTTGATCCAAATCAGTCAGGTTTCAAGACTAGTCATTCAACTGAGACTGCTCTTCTCTGTATCACGGAGGCGCTCCGCACTGCTAAAGCTAACTCTCTCTCCTCTGCTCTCATCCTTCTAGCCCTATTGGCTGCCTTCGATACTGTGAACCATCAGATCCTCCTCTCCACCCTCTCCGAGTTGGGCATCTCCGGCGCGGCCCACGCTTGGATTGCGTCCTACCTGACAGGTCGCTCCTACCAGGTGGCGTGGGGAGAATCTGTCTCCTCACCACGTCCTCTCACCACTGGTGTCCCCCAGGGCTCTGTTCTAGGCCCTCTCCTATTCTCGCTATACACCAAGTCACTTGGCTCTGTTATAACCTCACATGGTCTCTCCTATCATTGCTATGCAGACGACACACAATTAATCTTCTCCTTTCCCCCTTCTGATGACCAGGTGGCGAATCGCATCTCTGCATGTCTGGCAGACATATCAGTGTGGATGACGGATCACCACCTCAAGCTGAACCTCGGCAAGACGGAGCTGCTCTTCCTCCCGGGGAAGGACTGCCCGTTCCATGATCTCGCCATCACGGTTGACAACTCCATTGTGTCCTCCTCCCAGAGCGCTAAGAACCTTGGTGTGATCCTGGACAACACCCTGTCGTTCTCAACTAACGTCAAGGCAGTGGCCCGTTCCTGTAGGTTCATGCTCTACAACATCCGCAGAGTACGACCCTGCCTCACACAGGAAGCGGTGCAGGTCCTAATCCAGGCACTTGTTATCTCCCGTCTGGATTACTGCAACTCGCTGTTGGCTGGGCTCCCTGCCTGTGCCATTAAACCCCTACAACTCATCCAGAACGCCGCAGCCCGTCTGGTGTTCAACCTTCCCAAGTTCTCTCACGTCACCCCGCTCCTCCGCTCTCTCCACTGGCTTTCAGTTGAAGCTCGCATCCGCTACAAGACCATGGTGCTTGCCTACGGAGCTGTGAGGGGAACGGCACCTCAGTACCTTCAGGCTCTGATCAGGCCCTACACCCAAACAAGGGCACTGCGTTCATCCACCTCTGGCCTGCTCGCCTCCCTACCACTGAGGAAGTACAGTTCCCGCTCAGCCCAGTAAAAACTGTTCGCTGCTCTGGCACCCCAATGGTGGAACAAACTCCCTCACGACGCCAGGACAGCGGAGTCAATCACCACCTTCCGGAGACACCTGAAACCCCACCTCTTTAAGGAATACCTAGGATAGGATAAAGCAATCCTTGTGACCCCCCCCTTAAAAGATTTAGATGCACTATTGTAAAGTGGCTGTTCCACTGGATGTCATAAGGTGAATGCACCAATTTGTAAGTCGCTCTGGATAAGAGTGTCTGCTAAATTACTTAAATGTAAAAATGTAAATGTAAAACAGCAAGTAAGAGAACATGGGTAAGAGAGAGAGGAAAGTGATAATTGCAAAAGTGAGCCGATAGGTTGAACAGCAAGCATGAGGAATGTGAATTATTGTGCCGTGCTTATAGGCTATAAGTTACATAGGTGAATTACAAGCCACACGTGGCTAATAGGAAAGAGGAGAAGAAATAAGACGCTATGCTGATGATGATACATTTGTATTCATTCTAACTATGTCCGTATAATAGGAAACAAAGTGTATCTTTACTGTATCTTTACTGGATGAAGTTAAATTAGCCTTCAGATCAGCCTGCCTGATTGAACCTTCGTAAACCACAGTAGGAAAGAGACAAATCAGATGAATCAGAACACCATCTCTATGGTAATCAATGGAGTATGTTTGAGCTGTCAGGCAAGACAAATTCTCTTTCAATGAACATATATGAAAAGGGTGCTTTATTTACAGTTATAGTTGGTTATAGACCAGCATAAATTTAAAGCTGGTCCATGCTGGTGTCGTGTCTCTGAACTCTGATTAAATTATATGACATGCTATTTTATCAAATCGATTACCTAACGTTTAATTGATTACGTGATTGAATTAAACCAGGCAACAATTAAACCATTAATAACCTGGGGCACCACGGAAGCGTTCATTTATATAGAGCGGTTATCTCCCAAATCCACTCTCTTAAAGATCTGAAGATCTTTTATATCGATAGCAGTCAATTATTAATTGTCACCTTGATCGGTCTCATTCTGATTGTCGTAAGTACTCTGTACGAACCCAAGCTAACAAGTTGAATCAGTAATACACAAATCAGCTTAATTATTTATTTACTAAATACCTAAATAAATACACAGACTGACATATATATACACAGGATAGATCACACATTGATTACTAATCATGTCATGAAAAGCCCCTAGTGGGCTAACCCGATATGACGGCTGATTACACAAAGGAAGGGGGTTTGGTTTGAATGAAAGAGCCGGAAGACTGAAGGACAAAGGGATTGGGGTCTCTATTGGACCTTGAGAAGCTATGCTACCGTAAATACAGAATTGTATGCATTCTAATAAGTGCCCATTCGGGAAAAGGAAAATGCAAGATATGTATTTAGTCTGAGCTGCGCTTCGATAGATGGGTCGAAGATGAAAGACTGGTTTGCCCAGCAGAGATCGCCATTGTCCTTTGAAGAATCTTTCTGGTCGTAGTGTTGTAGAGCGGATAAGTTGAAGTACCCTGTCATTCTTAGGAGATTGTCTGTCCTTTTCTAGGCCATGTACGTTTACAGCTGCAGCTGATAACTCGACGTCTAGGATGTATCACTTCTTTAGTGAATAATAGTTCAAGTTAATAATAGTTCAAGTTCATACCAAGTTGCCATAACCAGCTCATGCTGTATTCTGGCTGGTCTAGTCGAAATTCACCATTCCAGCGTGGTGATCGTCACCTCCACGTTGAAATTCGCCTTTCTAAACTTTACGACAGCAGTCCTCACATTTCTGGAACTAGATGTTAATGATCATTAGTAGGCGTGTTTCATCCTTCTAACCAATGTCTGTGCTCCGATGGGTGCGGTAACTGATTGAGCATAAGTTTCCTTATGGAACAATTCTCTCATTTAGAAGTTAAAATCACATTTTATCTTCTCACAAGTAGTTTCATTTTTAATCACATAAGGTATGCCACATTTTGATGTAAATCTGATAACTAGAATGTGTAGACTTTCAAAGATACAATTCTGTCGTCCTATCTACCAAAACAATGACTGATCTGACATCATATTCTTTAAGTACCAACGGACCCTTCCATTACAGAAATATTGTCTCATTGTTCAACTTTCTGATGTTACCATCCTGTAGTCTTTCTCTAACAAAATGGCTTTCCAAAAGTCCATTCTGTAGAGTGGAGAGAGAGTTTCTGTATTTATGGTAGGTGATAAACCGGTGGGAGGGGGAAAAGGGGGGTTTATGACCCTCACCTTTCCCAGGGACATGAAAGAAGCTAAAGTTATACCTCTGTATAAGAAGGGGATAAAGTCTGACCCTGGGAATTATAGGCCTGTATCTATCCTCTGTGTAACATCAAAGATCCTGGAGAAAATGGTACATGAGCAAATGTATGAATATGTTAACAAACAGGGTCTAATGTATGATTTTCAGCCGTTTTTTAGAAAAACATACTCCACTGATTCATGTCTACTTTACTTGACTGACTGTGGAATGGTACTGCTTGACCTACAGAAGGCCTTTGATACAGTTAACCACTGTCTCCTAATCTCCAAACTGGAGGCACTGGGGTTAAGCAGTATCCCTCTAGGCTGGGTAAAGTCCTATTTATCAGGAAGGGAGCAAGTAGTAGAGGTTAATGGTTCACTGTCTCATGCAAAACCAATGAGTTGTGGAGTTCCACAGGGGAGCGTGCTTGGGCCTCTGCTGTTTTTATTGTATATTAATGATATGAAAGATGCTTGTTCTTGCCGTCTTTTTCTTTATGCGGATGACTCTACACTTCTGGTGTCTCACAAAAGAAAACTATGTTGGAGAGCGTACTTAGCACAGAGCTTACTAACATTAGCAAATGGCTTGGAGATAATAAGCTATCTCTGCACTTAGGGAAAACTGAAGCAATTATTTTTGGATCCAGACCTAAATTGGGTAGGTCGTCTGAAATCAGAGTGGTGTTAGGGGGTGAGGTACTGAGTACTAAAACCTCTGTTAGCTACTTGGGATGTATCCTTGGTGGAAGCTTGGGAGGTGTGAGCATGGCCAATAAAGTACTAGGGAAGGTTAATGCCAGGACTACGTTTTTGGCCAGAAAGTCCAAGCTGCTTGATAAGGACTCCATGAAAGTGCTAGCTACTGCCCTCATTCAATGCCATTTTGACTATGCTAGTACTTCCTGGTTTGGGGGCTTATCTAAACGTATGAAGGGGAAGCTCCAGATAGCCCAGAATAAGCTGATCGGGGTAGTATTGAAGGTGAGTCCATGTACTCACATAGGCAGGAGCTGCTTTCAGAAACTAAACTGGCTGCCTGTTGAGGCTAGGGTGTCCCAGGTTTGGTTTACAGGAGTATTTATGGTCCTGCGCCCAGATATCTAAGTGATTACTTTCCTCGTGTTAGGGATGCACACAATCACAGCACCAGATCAGGTGTTGCTGATGTGTGCTTATACAGGTTCAGGAGTAATGCTGGGAAAGGTACTTTCGTGTATACTGGAGCCTCAGAATGGAATGAGTTGCCTCTGCCTATAAAAACAACGTCCTCTCTGGACAGCTTTAAAAAATAAAGTAAAAATATGTTTGATGTCTTCTTCTGTGCCCATATGAATAACCCTATGATGTAACTGGAATTATGAGATAGATGTTCTTCTTCTCTGTTTTTGTTTTATTATTTCACTGCCATACTGTGTTTGATCTTGTCTAGCCATCTTGTCTCAAGAGGACCACAATGGAAACAAGTCCCAGACTTTATTGTGTGTTATCCTCGATGATTTTATTCATGTGCATGTAATGGCTTTTAAGTTTTATTTGTGCTTGTTTTTTTAAATGGTCGAATTAATAAACTAAACTAAAACTAAAACACCCAACAGGGTAAAGTCATGACACTGGTCTATACTGGTCCATGCAGATTGTGTGTGAATACAAGTCCCAATTGTTGGATATCTCCAATCTGGCTGGGGATATGCATAAACTAGTCACCAGCATACCAGCATCAAAGTGTCCAAAACACATCAAATGCTGGTCACCAACAAAACCAGGACCAGTCAGCAACATATGCTGGTCTATGCTGTTTTTACCCCAGAAGGGTTTTCTGTTATATTACCCAAAAAACACCAGTCTCAACGTCAACAGTGAAGAGGCAACTCCGGGATGCTGGCCTTCTCGGCAGAGTTGCAAAGAAAAAGCCATATCTCAGACTGGCCAATAAAAAGAAAAGATTAAGATGGGTAAAAGAACACAGACACTGGACAGAGGAACTCAGCATCCCGGAGTTGCCGCTTCACTGTTGACGTTGAGACTGGTGTTTACCGGGTACTATTTAATGAAGCTGCCAGTTGTCTGTTTCTCAAACTAGACACTCTAATGTACTTGTCCTCTTGCTCAATTGTGCACCGGGGCCTCCCACTCCTCTTTCTGTTCTGGTTAGGACCAGTTTGCGCTGTTCTATGAAGGGAGTAGTACAAAGCGTTCTACAAGATCTTCAGTTTCTTGGAAAAGTCTCGCATGGAATAGCCTTCACTTCTCAGAACAAGAGTTTTAGAAGAAAGTTCTTTGTTTCTGGCCATTTTGAGCCTGTAATCAAACCCACAATTGCTGATGCTCCAGATACTCAACTAATCTAAAAAAGGACAGTTGTATTGCTTCTTTAATTGGCACACCAGTTTTCAGCTGTGCTAACATATTGCAAAAGGGTTTTCTAATGATCAATTAGCCTTTTAAAATTATAAATTTAGATTAGCTAACACAACGTGCCATTGGAACAAAGGAGTGATGGTTGCTGATAATGGGCCTCTGTACACCTATGTAGATTTTCCATAAAAAATCAGCCATTTCCAGGTACAATAGTCATTTACAACATTAACAATGTCTACACTGTATTTCTGATCAATTTGATGTTATTTTAATGGACCAGAAATGTCCTTTTATTTCGAAAGCAAAGACATTTCTAAATGACCTCAAACTTTTGAGCGGCAGTGTACCTTAAGATGTTATCTTCTTCGGGATTGGTGTCCCTTCTATGGCACGGTTGAGCTAACATAGGCTAATGCGATTAGCATGAGGTTGGAAGTAACAAGAGAATTTCCCAGGACATAGACATATCTGATATGGGCAGAAAGCTTAAATTCTTGTTAATCTAACTGCACTGTCCATTTTACAGTAGCTATTACAGTGAAATAATATCATGCTATTCTTTGAGGAGAGTCCACAATTTTGAACATGAAAAGTTATTAATTAACAAATTAGACACATTTGGGCAGTCTTGATACAACATTTTGAACAGAAATGCAATGGTTCATTGGATCAGTCTAAAACTTTGCACATACACTGATGGCCAAAATCTAAATTGCACCTGGGCTGGAATAATACATTCTGGCTTTTCTCTTGCATTTCAAAGAGGATGGTACAAAAAATATATTTTACCAGATTTTTTGTGGGATGCTTGCAAGCCGAAGAACACCATCCCAACCGTTAAGCACGGGGGTGGCAGCATCATGTTGTGGGGGTGCTTTGCTGCAGGAGGGACTGGTGCACTTCACAAAATAGATTTCATCATGAGTTAGGAGAATTATGTGGATATATTGAAGCATCCTCTCAAGACATCAGTCAGGAAGTTAAAGCTTTGTCGCAAATGGGTCTTCCAAATGGACAATGACCCCAAGCATTCTTCCAAAGTTGTGGCAAAATAGCTTAAGGACAACAAAGTCAAGGTATTGGAGTGGCCATCACAATGCTCTGATCTCAATCCTATAAAAAATGTGTGGGCAGAACTGATAAAGCGTGTGCGAGCAAGGTGACCTACAACCCTGACTCAGTTACACCAGCTCTGTCAGGAGGAATGGGCCAAAATTCACCCAATTTATTGTGGGAAGCTTGTGGAAGGCTATCCGAAACGTTTGACCCAAGTTAAACAATTTAAAGGCAATGCTACCAAATACTAATTGAGTGTATGTAAACTTATGACCCAGTGGGAATGTGATGAAATAAATAAAAGCTGAAATAAATCATTCTCTCTACTATTATTCTGACATTTCACATTCTTAAAATAAAGTGGTTATCCTAACTGACCTAAGACAGGGAATTTTTACTTGGATTAAATGTCAGGAATGATGAAATAATGAGTTTAAATGTAAATAGCAAATGGGGATGCTTTTCCCATGGTTAATTTTCATGCCAGCCAGGTAGGCTATACTCCTGTTGTTTCTCTGTCATCAAGGCAAAGGGTGGCTATATGAAGAATCTCAAATACAAAATATTTAGATTTGTTTAACACTTTGAGTTACTACATGATTCCATAAATGTTATTTCATAGTTTTTTATTCTACAATGTAGAAAATAGTACAAATTAAGAAAAACCCTTGAATGAGTAGTCGTTCTAAAACTTTTTACCGGTAGTGTATATATAGTTTTTTTATCCCAGACCCCGTCCCCGCAGGAGGCCTTTTGCCTTTTGGTAGGCCATCATTGTAAATAAGAATTTGTTCTTAATTAACTGACTTGCCTCATTAAATAAAGGAAAAAAATATATAAAAATAATAAAACTGACAACCGAAATCAGCCTGCAGGCTCCCAGCCCGCCACAAGGAGTCACTAGAGCACGATAAACCAATTAAAGCCCCGCCGGCCAAACCCTCCCCTTACCAGCCCAATGGGACTACCGGTCACGACTGGTTGTTTATAGTATAAAGAATATGCACTTTACAGTGTCCCAAAACTGTTTGGAATTAGTGCTACAGGATGCAAAAGTCTGTTTGAAAAAGCTAGCCTTAGCTTTCCTAACTGACTGTGTATATTGGTTCCTAACTTCCCGGAGAAGTTGCATAGTTGCATAATCCCACTTCCTGAATCCAAGTGTTTGACACGGGGGGAGGTGACCAGTAACTTTGTGATCAAACTTTATAATTGTAGAAGCAACAGTAAATGTTCATACTTTGGTCATCATACTTTGATCTGATTTCATCGTTAAGCGGGTGTCCTGACTCTCTGAGGTCATTAAAGATCCCATGGCACTTATCGTAAGAGTAGGGGTGTTAACCCCGGTGTCCTGGCTAAATTCCCAATCTGGCCCTCAAACCATCATGGTCACCTAATAATCCCCAGTTTACAATTGGCTCATTCATCCCCCTCCTCTCCCCTGTAACTATTCCCCAGGTCGTTGCTGCAAATGAGAACGTGTTCTCAGTCAACTTACCTGGTAAAATAACGGTAAAATAAAATTTAAAAAAATCCAAATATCATCACATTTCATGGGAAAACATCATTGACTGTTCATGACCTTTAAAATGTCAACATTTTCTACCAGCCTCGCATGGGTCATGAGGTGGAGGTTTGTTACTACGCTGATAAATGACAATATCCATCCGGATCTTTGCCACCTAGGTATAGGGAATAGGGTGCCAATTTGGATGCAACCATTAAATGAGTGTGACCCACCTGTGGTGTAGTGATGTAGTGAAGGAACCTCCTAGCTTCCTCCTCCAGGGAGTGGCTGTCACTGGCCCACGGCTCGAGCTCTATATGCCACCTGGGAGACTGGAAAAAGCAACAGGGAGACAGCCAATCAGCATCAGTGGACCAGGGAGATGGCCAAACAACAACACAGTGGGACAAGGAGAAAGCCAATGAGCATCAGTGGACCAGGGAGATGGCCAAACAACAACACAGTGGGACATGGAGAAAGCCAATGAGCATCAGTGTTACTATCGGTGTGGATTCCTAGAAAAGACTGAGGGGATTAGATTCATCTGGCCTTGGCGCCCGGTTAGGCGTGTTTTCCACTAGGTGAAAGTTGATTGCTTTCGTTTTGAAACCGGACTGCCTCCCAGACGTGAGCCAGGTCCCCTTGCAAAGCCCACGGGGAAGTCGGCTCAAAACAAATGTGACATAATTAACCACAAGGAGTACTGAGTATGCTTCTGTGTTTTCACACACAAAAGAAATTGCTTTTTGATTTAAAAAATGCTTTATCTGTCTCTAACAAGTTAGAAAATTCAAACATATATTTCATGGAAAAGAGATTTTGTATGCTTTTCAAAAAAGTACCACGCTGCTTTGCTAACAACATGACCAAGCAGCACAGATTACTGATTTGAGGCGGGTGCTCCTCTCTCACCGCTTTTGCCCATTTACGTTACGGGCCACAGACCGGTGCTCCACTGCTCAGCATAATCAAATCCGCCCTCTGTCATCCACTAAAGTGACATTAACGCCAAACCTTGTGTCCTGCTACAGTATCCACCAAACTGTGAGACTGGAAAAGTGTTTATGTTTCTGTCCCAGTACCTACCCCTCTACAGGAGGGTTTCTGTGTCACATTCCTGTTGTTCCTGGCTGCTATACAGGCCTAGGCTCAGTGACCTCATTCATCATCACAGGAATGTGTCTGTTTGTGATTACAGCAGAGAGAGAGAGAGAGAGAATAATAGAAATGTGCTGTGTTCCAGCAATCTATCTCCATTTTGGCCAACTAGACAACTGGAGGAGTACGTTCCATAGTGTGGTTTTGTTTGCACTACAATTATAGGCTGATGATAACTGGATCATGTTGGCATTTGTCTGTGTTCCCTTTTTGTGTTTTCATGTGGACAATATTAACAGTGTGCATGTGTTTTCACGTGTTGTAACTGTTGCACAGTGTACTGTTATTTATCCGACAGTAGTACGTGGTCGTGTTCAATTACCACTGTGCTTAGTGCTGATGCAATAACACGTCATACAGGATTTTTAACCATTACACAAAGAGGTCTTTATCGCTCATTTTGGATTAAGGACATTTCAATTATATTTACAAGTCTGTAATGCCTTATGGTCTTGCATAAACATTTACAAAAACTTCAGGACTGGCAGCTGACATGCTCATCATTTTTATAACATAACCATAGACCACTTCAACTGTTACGACACTTGCACTCACAGGTGGCCAAAAACAACAAATTGAAAGCCACGTCCCCCACTAAGCCACGCCTCCAATTTAATTTCCCAGTGTGCCTTGCCTTTGAGTGAATTTGAGCAAATATTATGGATATATTGTTGTAATTCATTTTTTAAATATTCGATGAGGGTTGTTCATGTTAACTGCCTATATTCAATGGAGAGAGACACTATGCTACTAGCCTCATGCCATGCATATGCATAGCCATCTCGAGACAACTCCGATATAAAAAAGTGTTTTTGTCGGGATGTCACATGTCAGTAACAACTTAAGCATTACAAAACTTATATTCGGTCAAAGAATCCTCATGTAGAAAATAAACCATAAATGTTTTGTCGGCCAAATTTGAAACTTTCTCATTGACCTCCATACTGAGTTCCCACTGGAGGTGAATGTTATCATTAAAATGTAACTCTTTAGAACAATACATTAACTATACATAAGCAATGTTCCCTCAAATGTATTTCAGCACTGAGCAAATTTCAGGTCTGCTGAGCTCAAACTTTAACATTCTGTGAAATTCCCAGCACACGTTTACTGTGAACGCTGACGCTGTACTAGCTTCAAGTTACCGTTTAATTGTGTCTATTTGAATATAATGTAGGCCTACTAGAGTGGTCTACCGTCAAAAACAATGGAGAAAATGCATCCCATGTAACGGCGGCCTTCCCTCTCTTCACTAGAAGAGGGGGTGAAACAGGGATCGGACCAACACGCAGCGTAGCTAGTGCTCAACATGTTTAATTAACAAAAACTACAGTGAACACTAAACAAATACAAAATAACAATAGTGGCAAACCGATACAGACCTATCTGGTGCAGAATACAAACACAGAGACAGAAAACAACCACCCACAATCCCACAACGATTGACAGCTGTCTCTGATTGAGAACCATATTAGACTGAACACAGAAACAGACAAACTATTTTTATTTATTTTTTTATTTTTTTTATTTTACCGTTATTTTACCAGGTAAGTTGACTGAGAACACGTTCTCATTTGCAGCAACGACCTGGGGAATAGTTACAGGGGAGAGGAGGGGGATGAATGAGCCAATTGTAAACTGGGGATTATTAGGTGACCATGATGGTTTGAGGGCCAGATTGGGAATTTAGCCAGGACACCCGGGTTAACACCCCTACTCTTACGATAAGTGCCATGGGATCTTTAATGACCTCAGAGAGTCAGGACACCCGTTTAACGTCCCATCCGAAAGACGGCACCCTACACAGGGCAGTGTCCCCAATCACTGCCCTGGGGCATTGGGATATTTTTTTAGACCAGAGGAAAGAGTGCCTCCTACTGGCCCTCCAACACCACTTCCAGCAGCATCTGGTCTCCCATCCAGGGACTGACCAGGACCAACCCTGCTTAGCTTCAGAAACAAGCCAGTAGTGGTATGCAGGGTGGTATGCTGCTGGCGACATAGAGTAGAATTCCCACCCAGCTCACGTCCTGACCAACACTAAACAAGCAAGACACATAAGAACTCTGGTCAGGACGTTACAGTACCCCCCTCCCCCCTCCCCCCTCTGAGGTGCGGACTCCGAACGCACCCCTAAAACTCAAGGGGAGGGTCTGGGTGGGCATCTGTCCGCGGTGGCGGCTCCGGCGGTGGACGAGGACACCACTCCACCACTGTCTTTGTCCCCCTCCTTAGCGTCCTTTGAGTGGCGACCCTCGCCCACGACCTTGGCCTAAGAATCCTCCCCAAGAGCATCGATTTCTGACATTCCACTTCCTGGTCAGGAAGTTTGCTGCAGAATGACTTCTGTTTCACTCAGAGAAATAATTAAAACGGTTTTAGAAACTAAAGAGTGTTTTCTATCCAATAGTAATAATAATATGCATATTGTACGAGCAAGAATTGAGTATGAGGCCGTTTGAAATGGGCACGATTTAACTGGCTACTCAATACTGCCCCTTGCAGCCATAACAGTTAAGACAAAAAAAGCTCTTTACCTGACTCGCTTTTCAAAGATGCCTAGAAATGTATACTTTTGTGCTCAAGAAGGAAGCAATCACTCCCCTATTGCTGACTACAAATGATCTATAACTGGACTTATAACTCAATAACTAGCAAAGGATGTGCACATGTGGCTACATGCAGCTCTCGCTTTGATTTCAAAACAAGCGCATCTACTCACGACCGCTCATTCTGTGAACACAGTCCAGTTCAAAGTAAATGGCACAGATCCATATATGGCAATGGTCTATTTGCATATTGGCCTACTGCAGCTCCAATTGTTTATGCCACACCGGTCTGTGTAGAGTATGGCTGAGTAGTCCGTGTCAATGCAATAGAATCCTACTCCGATTCGTTCTGCCTACAACAAAATCTCTTGCATAGTTAGTTTTGGTATGTTGCATTGAAGTGGCTAATATTGCATTGATTTGATCACAATTGCCACAGACCACTAAGTGCTAACAGTCAGTATCTGGATAATACGTGTGAAATGCTTGATAATGTATGTGATATTAACAGAGAACTACAGTGCCCTTGACTTTTTGCACATTTTGTTAGGTTACAGCCTTATTCTAAAATTGATTAAATTGTTTTTTCCCCTCATCAATCTACACACAATACCTCATAATGAAAAAGCAAAAACATTTTTTTTTGTTAATTTATATATTTTTTTAAATATATCACATTTACATCAGCATTCAGACCCTTTACTCAGTACTTTGTTGAAGCACCTTTGGCAGCAATTACAGCCTCGAGTCTTCTTGGGTATGACACTACAAGTTTGGCACATCTGTATCTGGGGACTATTTCCCATTCTCTGAAGATCCTCTCAAGCTCTGTCAGATTGGATGCGGAGCATTGCTGCACAGCTATTTTCACGTCTCTCCAGAGATGTTCGATCGGGTTCAAGTTTGGGCTCTGGCTTGGCCACTCAAGGACATTGTCTTGTTGGAAGGTGAACTTTCACCACAGTCTGAGGTACTGAGCCCTCTGGAATAGGTTTTCATCAAGGATCTCTCTGTAATTTGCTCCGTTCATCTTTACCTCAATCCTGACTAGTCTCCCAGTCCCTGCCACTGAAAACAGCCCCACAGCATGATGCTGCCACCTCCATGTTTCACCGTAGAGATGGTGTCAGGTTTCCTCCAGACGTGACGGTTAGCATTCAAGCCAAAGAGTTCAATCTTGGTTTCATCAAACCAGAGAATCTTGTTTCTCATGGTCTCAGAATCCTTTAGGTGCCTTTTCGCAAACTCCAAGCAGGCTGTCATGTGCCTTTTACTTAGGAGTGGCATCTGTCTGGCCACTCTACCATAAAAGCCTGATTGGTGGAGTGCTGCAGAGATGGTTGTCCTTCAGGCAGGTTCTTCCATCTCCACAAAGGAACTCTAGAGCTCTGTCAGAGTTATCATTGGGTTCTTGGTCACCTCCCTGCCCAAGGCCCTTCTCCTTCGATTGCTCAGTTTGGCTGGGCGGCCAGCTCTAGGAAGAGTCTTCATGGTTCCAAACGTTTTCCATTTAAGAATGATGGAGGCCACTGTGTTCTTTGGGATATTCTATGCTGCAGAATGTTTTTGGTATCCTTCCCCAGATCTGTGCCTCGACACAATCCTGTCTCAGAGCTCTATGGACAATTCCTTCGACCTCATGGCTTGTTTTTTGCTCTGACGTGCATTGTCAACTGTGGGACCTTATATAGACAGGTGTGTGCCTTTCCAAATCATGCCCAATCAATTGAATTTACCACAGGTGGACTCCAATCAAGTTGTAGAAATATCCCAAGGGCTCCCGAGTGGTGCAGCGGTCTAAGGCACTGCATCTCAGTGCTAAAGGCAACCCTACAGACCCTGGTTCGATCCCGGGCTGCATCGTAACCGGCCACGATTGGGAGTCCAACAGGGCGGCGCACAATTGGCCCAGCATCGTCCGGGTTAGGGGGGGGTTTGGCCGGGGTAGGTCGGGTCATTGTAAAATAAGAATTTGTTCTTAATTGACTTCCCTAGTTAAATAAAGGTTAAATAAAAGAATCAATGGAAACAGGATATACTTGAGCTCAATTTCGAGTCTAATTTCAAAGGGTCTGAATAATTATGTAAATAAGGTATTTCTGTATTTTCTTATTTATACATTTGCTAAAATAAAATAAAAAACTGTTTTTGCTTTGCCATTATTGGGTATTGTGCGTAGATTTTTTTTCTTCATTCCAATTGTTCTTCATTCCACATGATTCATTTCCGACATTTAGTTGAGGGTTAATCCTCAACTAAATGTCGGAAAATGAATAATGTGGAAATTGAGCTAGTTGAGGTGACTAAACTGCTTGAAGTAACCCTGGATTGTAAACTGTCATGGTCAAAACATATTGATAAAACAGTAGCTAAGATGGGGAGAAGTCTGTCCATAATAAAGCGCTGCTCTGCCTTCACTATCACTTCACTTCACTACCAACACTCTCAACAAGGCAGGTTCCACAGGCCCTAGTTTTGTTGCACCTAGACTACTGTTCAGTAGTGTGGTCAGGTGCCACAAAGAGGGACTTGGGAAAATTGCATTAAGCTCAGAACAGGGCAGCACGGCTGGCTCTTAAAAGTACACGGAGAGCTAACATTAATGATATGCATTTCTGCCTTAGCAGCAGCTAATGGGGATCCCTAATGAATACAAATAGGGTAAAGGGAAACGTTGATTGTGTTAACAGGGAAACTCTAGAACAGTGGTCACCAAACTTTTTGGTGACAACTTTGTACATGAAAAACGCAAGCCTATGCAACATTAACCAATTAAAAACAGTACTGTAGCAATGAGGTTTGTGCAGTGAGCTACAGGCCCAATACTTTATCACTGCATGTTGGCTTTGCTTGAATTGCCCTGCCAATGCATTGTTGTTCGGGCCATTTTTTGTCAATTATATTTCAACATTTGAGGTAGGCTATATGATCAAACCGGTAATAGATCCGTTGTTGTATTACTTTGTGAAGCACAGCTGAGTGAACATGCATTTAAATAATCATATTTTTTATTTTATGTGCTGATGATGCCTGCATCTGATGGTCAGTCTCAGCTGAGGGAGAGAGCAGCAGACTGAATATTTGCCTCTCAACGTCCCTCCGCTCTCCCTATCCTCCACTGACATTGACCGAAAACGGACATAGTCTTCCATGCACCGCATTATTTCTGCATCATGCACAAATCCATGTTGTTACTACTCTGTGAACAGAGAAAGTGAAATATTCCTTGATATTAAAAAAGACCCAAGCCGTTAATCGTAACAACAACGCAAGCCTACAGACACACTTTCTTACTCATTCCTTACTGCTGCAGTGCTTGTTGTAGCGCTGAGTGGAAATAGGAGGAACATGCATTTTATGGCTTATAAAAGTGTTGAAAACAAAGTGTCGACAGTGCTGAGTAAGAACCTGAAACATGAACTCACTCATAAAAACAGCATCTCTTTGTCGTATTCATTGACAGTCTCTCTAGTCATGGTTTTAAATGTTTTGAAATCTCACAGTATCAACTTTGCTGTAGCTTTCATTTTATGTCTGTTACTTTACTACAGACACAGTCATCTGAGCCGTCCGATTGGCCAGCAGTAGGCCCATAGTGCACTTGATTTGCTCTCTGGGCCCTCCGGGAAGGCAGAGTTTGCACCTTCAGACACATGAAATGTTTCAAAATGGCAACAACAAAATAGGGACACAAGGTTTTATCGTTGGGTTTTTTACAGACATTTTGGAGATCGACTAGCAATGCCTTGGAGATCAACCAGGTGATCGCGATCGACCGGTTGGTGACCACTGCTCTAGAAAGTTGAATGAAGTTCAATCTTGTATGACCACACACACGCACAGCTTGGAGGGAACATTGATCATACGGTTTTACTTAGATGGACAAGATTTACCCTGACACAGTGGTGTTAGGAACCTGCTGGTTGACATACCACATCTGGCCTACAAGGGACAATAACCTGGCTTGCCAAGTGATGTGTAATTCCTAATGGAATCCAGCCAGAGTTATATTCAACTGTACCCTGCATTCAGAATTACTTTTAGGGTTAGGAACATTGTGAGGAGACTACCATTTAAACTGGAACAAGCATTTCAGGAAGAGGTACAATAAATATAACTAACTGATTGGATTACTTTAGAAAAATGTATGTTATTTATCAAATCAAATTAGTTTAGCTTTAACTTTTTAACTTTAGTTGTCACATGTGCCGAATACCACAGGTGTAGACCTTACCGTGGAATGCTTACTTACAAGCCCTTAACCAACAGTGCAGTTCAGGAAAGAGTTAAGAAAACATTTACTAAATTAAACTAAAGTAAAAAATTGTTTAAAAAGAAACAATAACGAGACTATGCACAGGGTGTACCGGTACAGAGTCAATGTGCGGGGGTACAGGTTAGTCAAGGTAATTTGTACATTTGTAGGGGTGAAGTGACTATGCAGGTGGGGGGTGTCAATGTACAGTAGGTCCTGGATGGCAGGAAGCTTGGCCTCAGTGATGTACTGGGCTGTACGCACTACCCTCTGTAGCACCTTACGGTCAGATGCCGAGCAGTTACCATACCAGGCGGTGATGCAACCAGTCAGTATACTCTCGATGGTGCAGCTGTAGAACATTTTGAGGATCTGGGGACCCATGCCAAATCTTTTCAGTCTCCTGAGGGGGAAAAGGTGTTGTCATTCCCTCTTCATGACTATCTTGGTGTGTTTGGACCATGATAGTTTGTTGTTGAAGTGGACACCAAGGAACTTGAAACTCTCGACCCGCACCACTACAGCCCTGTTGATGTTAAAGTGGGCTGGTTCAGCTCTCCTTTTCCTGTAGTTCACGATCAGCTCCTTTGTCTTGCTTACACTGAGGGAGAGGTTGTTGTCCTGGCACCACACTGACAGGTCTCTGACCTCCTCCCTATAGGCTGTCTCATCATTGTCTGTGATCAGGCCAACCACTGTTGTGTTGTCAGCAAACTTAATGACGGTGTTGGAGTTATGTTTGGCCACGCAGTCGTGGGTGAACAGGGAGTACAGGAGGGGACTAAGCACACACCCGAGGGGCCCCAGTGTTGAGGATCAGCGTGGCAGACATGTTGTTGCCTACCCTTACCATCTGGGGATGGCCCGTCAGGAAGTCCAGGATCCAGTTGCAGAGGGAGGTGTTTAGTCCCAGGGTCCTTAGCTTAGTGATGAGCTTTTTGGGCACTATTGTGTTGAATGCTGAGCTGTAGTCAATGAACAGCATTCTCACATGTTGGTCGCTTTGTCCAGGTGGGAAAGGGCGGTGTGGAGTGCGATAGAAATTGCATCATCTGTGGATATGTTGGGCGGTATGCAAATTAGAAGGGGTCTAGGGTATCCGGGATGACGCTGTTGATGTGAGCCATGACCAGCCTTTCAAAGCACTTCATGGCTACCGACGTGAGTTCTGTGGGCAGTAATCATTTAGGCAGGTTACCTTCGCTTCCTTGGTGGTCTGCTTGAAAAATTAAGGAATTACAGACTCGGTCAGCAAGAGGATGAAAATGTCAGTGCTTTGAGTGCACGTCCTGGTAATCCGTCTACCAAGAGCGTTATCACACAGTTATCTGGAACAGCTAGTGCTCTCATGCATGCTTCAGTGTTGCTTTCCTCGAAGCAAACATAAAAGGCATTTAGCTCATCTGGTAGGCTTGGGTCACTGGGCAGCTGGCGGCTGGGTTTCCCTTTGTAGTCCGTAATAGTTAGAAGAGCCCTGCCACATCCGGCAAGCGACAGAGCTGGTGTGGTAGGATTCAATCTTAATCCTGTATTTGCCTGTTTGATGGTTTGTCTGAGGGCTTGGCAGAATTTCTTATAAGCGTCCGGATTAGTGTTCCGCTCCTTGAAAGCGGCAGCTCTAGCCTTTAGTTTGATGCGGATTTTGCCTGTAATCCATGGCTTCTGGTTGGGATGTGTACGTGTGGTCACTGTTGGGACGACATCGTCAATGCACTTATTGAGGAAGCCGATGACTGAGGTGGTATACTCCTCAATGCCATTGGATGAATCCCGGAACATATTCTAGTCTATGCTAGGGAAAAAGTCATGTAACGTAGCATCTGCGTCATCTGACCACTTCCGTATTGAGAGAGTCACTGGTACTTTCTGCTTTAGTTTTTGCTTGTAAGCAGGAATCAGGAGGATATACATAATTATGGTCATATTTGCCAGATGGAGGGTGAGGGAGAGCTTTGTACGCGTCTCTGTGTGTAGAGTAAAGGTGGTCTCGAGTTTTTTCCCCGGTAGAAATTAGGTAAAATGGATTTAAGTTTTCCTGCATAAAAGTCCCCGGTCACTAGGAGTGCCGCTTCTGGTTGAGCATTTTCTTGTTTGCTTATGGCCTTATACAGCTATTTGAGTGCAGTCTTAGTGCCAGCATCGGATAGATGGCTACGAATAATATAGATGAGATCTCTCTTGGTAGATAGTGTGGTCTACAGCTTATCGTAAGGTATTCTACCTCAGGCGAGCAATACCTCGAGACTTTTTTAATGTTAGACATCGCGCACCAGCTGTTATTGACAAATAGACACACACCCCCGCCCCTCGTCTTACCAGACGTAGCTTCTCTGTCTTGCCGATGCATGGAAAATCCCGCTAACTCTATATTATCCGTTCAACCACGACTCTGTGAAACATAAGATATTAGAGTTTAATGTCCCGTTGGTAGGATAATCTTGATCGTAGATTATCAATTTTGTTTTCCAATGATTGCACGTTGGCCAATAGAACGGATGTCAGTGGGGGTTTAATCACTCGTCTACGAATTTTCAGAAAGCAGCCCGACTTCCGCCGCCTTTTCCTCCATCTTTTCTTCACGCAAATGACGGGGATTTGGGCCCGTTGCTGAGAAAGCAGTATGTCCTTTGCGTCGGACTCGTCAAGAAAAAATCTTTGTCCACTTCGAGATGAGTAATTGATGTTCTGATGTCTAGAAGTTATTTTCGTTCATAAGAGACGGAAGCAGCAACATTATGTACAAAATAAGTAAAAACATTACACGAAAAAACGAACAAAATAGTACAGTTGGTTAGGAGCACGTAAAACGGCAGCCATCCCCTCCGGTACCATTATCATGTATAAGATCAATCAATCAATGTACATGCAAAAATCGTCCTGTGTAGTTCAGTTGGTATGCCAGGTTAGTGGGTTCGAATCCCTGGACCACTCATACTTAAAATGTATATGTACACATGACTGTAAGTAGCTTTTGGATAAAAGCGTCTGCTAAATGGCATATATTATAAAACACATTAAAATCTATCCAAAAATGTCTACCTGCAGTAGAGCATGGTGGGAAATCTGATAATGATGGGAATGTTTTACTCTCAACAGAGTAAAACTGATCTGCCTGCCCTCTGAACTGGTTTTGACCTTTTGCCTGTACACGACCATTCTCTTGCTTACCCCTTTTTGGATTAATAAACATTGTAAGACTCCAACCATCTGCCTCCTGTGTCTGCATCTGGGTCTCGCCTTATGCCTTGATTAACACTATGTAGACTTGGACCAAATGTTACATTTTTACTGTGTAGTGTACTAGAAATGGAAAAGGGTGCCATTTGGGTGAGTCTCACTGCTTAGGGCACATCTATCAGACGATCAGAACATGGGAACAACTTATAGGACTACAGTTCAGTGTTTTTCTCTTCTCTCACTTGGTCTCTCTTGCGCTGTCTCTCTTTCTCACTCTTTCTGTTTCCCTCTCTCGCTTTCTGTTTCTCTTGCTTTACCCCTCCTATGGCCCTATGGCCCCAGTATAGACCCATATTTGTCTACTTTCCACAAATCTCCTTCTCTTTTCCTCTCTTGTCCACCCTTCATTCTCTTTCTCTTCCTTCCTAACACTTTTCTCTTCTCAAAGTGTTTGATTACGCTAGGCTTCATGTCACTCGACAGAACATATTCTCGATACATTTGTTTACAATATTCTACCTTATTGCTTCTACAAAGAGAAGAAGACAGAACAGCCCGGCTGGATTCCAATCGTTCACTGTAGTGCTGTACATTTGTAATGGGGAATGAGACTGAAACGTTTTCTGTCATTTCTCCTGTCACCCTAGACCCAGAGGTAGTATATAACTCACCTCTCTGACATTTTCATTAGTCTGATCTGTCAATGTTATGTGTTTACACACACGCACGCACAAACGCACACACACATACCCACACCAAATCAAATCACATTTTATTGGTCACATACACATGATTAGCAGATGTTATTGAAGGTGTAGCAAAATGCTTGTGATTCTAGCTCCGACAGTGCAGTAATATCTAACAGGTAATATCTAACAAATTACACAACATATACCCAATACACACAAATCTAAGTAGGAATTAATTAAGACTATATACAGATGTACGAGCGATGTCAGAGCGGAATGGACTAAGATACAGTAGAATAGTATAGAATACAGCATATACATATGAGATGAGTAATGCCAGAGAAGGGCACAAGGCGAGATCCAGAGGCAGACACGGGAGGCAGATGGTTCGAGTCTCTGATATTTATTATAATCCAAGGGGTAGGCAAGAGAATGGTCGTGGACAGGCAAAGATCATAACAAGGTCAGAGTCCAGGAGGTACAGAGTGGCAGGCAGGCTTGAGGTCAGGGCAGGCAGAATGGTCAGGCATGTGGGTACAGAGTCCAGACAGGCAAGGGTCACAACTGGGAGGACTAGCAAAAACAGAGCGAAGGAAAAAGCAGGAGAACGGAAAAACACGCTGGTTGATTTGACAAAGAAGATGAACTGGTTAACAGACAAGCAGGGAACACAGGAATAAGTACCCAGGGACTAATGGGGAAAACAGGTGACACCTGGAGGTGGGTGGAGACAATCACAAAGACAAGTGAAACAGATCAGGGCGTGACAGCCAGATATGTAAACATTATTAAAGTGACTAGTGTTCCATTCCTTAAAGTGGCCAGTGATTTCTAATCTATGCCTATAGGCAGCAGCCTCTAATGTGCTAGTGATGGCTGTTTAACAGTCGGATGGCCTTGAGATAGAAGCTGTTTTTCAGTCTCATGGTCCCAGCTTGTTTGCACCTGTACTGACCTCGCCTTCTGGATGATAGCGGGGTGAACAGGCAGTGGCTCGGCTGGTTGATGTCCTTGATGATCTTTTTGGCCTTCCTGTGACATTGGGTGTTGTAGGTGTAATTTGCCCCCGGTAATGCATTGGGTAGACCGCACCACCCTCTGGACAGCCCGACAGGATGCTTTCAATTGTGCATCTGTAAAAGTTTGTGAGGGTTTTAGGTGACATGTCAAATTTCTTTAGCCTCCTGAGGTTGAAAAGGCTCTGTTGTGCCTTCATCACCACACTGTCTTTGTGGGGGGTCCATTTCAGTTTGTAAGTGATGTGTACGTCAAGGAACTTGAGGCTATCCACCTTCTACACTGCGGCCCCGTCAGTATAGATAGGGGATGCACCCTCTGCTGTTTCCTGAAGTCCACGATCATCTCCTTTGTTTTGTTGACATTGAGTGAGAGGTTGTTTTCCTGGCACCACGACTCACAGAGCTCTCACCTCCTCCCTGTAGGCTGTCTCGTAATCGTTGGTAATCAAGCCTACTACTGTACACACACACACACACACACACACACACACACACACACACACACACACACACACACGTAAGCATGTACACATACATACAGGCATGTACGAACGCACACACACTCACATACTCAAACACACACATACATACACAAACTCCTTCATCCCTCATCTCCCCCTTTCTTTCCATCCTCCTCCTGCCCCCCTTTTTCTTACTCAGCTTGAAATGATGTGTGATCATAATAAGTGCCTCTCGGGCCAGCGGATGTGATTGCTGTGGTCGTCGTTCCTTCACCACCAGATTTAATTTCTATGTTATTTTTCTTCCATTTCTGTTTTTCTTAAATGTTTTTGTTTTTGCTTGCGGCATCCTCTGTCCCTGACTGTGTGACAGTGTTTCATCAAGCAGAGCTTGGAAGGGGAGAAAAGAAACACAAAACGTAATTGGGCAATTAGTAAGAACAAGAGTAGCGGAGGGAGAGATGGAGGGAAGGAGGGAGTAGAAGGTGGAGAGAGAGAGATATAAAGAGAGAGAGGGAGAGGGATGGGGGTTAAGGGTAGCTAACAGATTGCAGCCCCTCTCCACTTCTGTCAAACAGTATTGCTTTGACCCCAGAACTGCCGGACTCACATCTATGTTTTCCACTTTTCCACATACTTGAAATACCATATAGACCCTTATTCCTCCCTCAGCCTAAGAAAGCCACACGTCATGGCCAATACATCAGTCTGGATCAGGCCCTGGCACAACCATAGATTTAACAGAGCAATGTGTGATCGAAAAATTACATATTTACCTGATTTGTTTAATATTAATAGTTGACAATTAAACCTTAACAAATAGGACATTTCTGTTCTGTTTAATTCTGTGTTTCTGTACGAGATGGTTTCCACTCTAGCTTCCTGCAGTTAGTCTGCTAGAGATAGCTTGAGCTGACAATGACTTAGTGGTAAAAACCTAAAAGCCGGCTTTCCATAGACAATTACCCGAGATAGAGACGGCCTGGAAGAGTTTAGAACAACGCCTCATTGTCTCATCATCATGGCATCTGGGAAACTAAACTGGGTTGGGGGTAAAACACCATCCTGTGTAGATAACCAAGGTGGCTTATGGGAGACTAAGGATTTTTAGGACCTATAAAGTACAAAAAAAGTATGAATGTATGTACTTGTAAGTCGCTCTGGATAAGAGCGTCTGCTAAATGACTTAAATGTAAATGTAAATAAAGTATCATTTTTTTTCACTTTCAGTTAGCCTTCATTATTGCAATAATTAATTAAAGATGATTGTTTGAAGAAATGACCAAGTCTCTCTCAGTACTGAATTTCCACGACAGTTTTGGCGACGAGGGGTGATCTGCAACTTCATCTGTTGACCGCTCCTGAAGATCTGAGTAAACTGTGCACAGGGGATCAGAAATTGGGATCTCAGGGTAAACCACGCTTATTACTGAGCAGCTGGACCTGCTTATGATCTGAGAGGTAAGTGAGCACGGGTGGATACCGGATCTCGGACACAGTACTGAGAGATGTAGTCTTGGACAATCTACCAATACGGGGTGGCAGGGTAGCCTAGTGGTTAGAGTGTTGGACTAATAACCGAAAGGTTGCAAGTTCGAATCGCCGAGCTGACAAGGTACACATCTGTCGTTCTGTCGTTCTACCCCTGAACAAGGCCGTCATTGAAAATAAGAATTTGTTCTTAACTGACTTGCCTAGTTAAGTAAGTAAAGTATGAGTTTATAAATAATAAAGAAAGCCCCTGTTGAGGGTACGCTCAGAGCAAAGTCTTCCTTAAGAGGGCCACAGCTGAGGTGACTAGAAGGACTGAGTTGTGTTCATAAGTGAGGTATCTTTGGGCATAATTGTTAATTATCCAGTTGATGGCAACCAAAAGTCAAGATCCGTAGTACAGGGTTGATCACAGTAGTACTGGTGAGGTCAACGTATTGAATGTGGTACTATGGTGCAGGTGACGCCTTGCGAGGGCATCTGACTTGGTGAAGTTCAAATTATAATGCTTTGATAAAATGTTTGATAAATGAGGTAACTATTGTTAGGTGTTATTGTAAGTATTTTGTTATTCCTGATACTTAGAAAATACGAGGTAAGGTTGGATTTTATTGGGACCGTGTTACGTCATTAGATAGGAGACATGGGTTCTCTGTAGGTCGTTTTTCACATTTGGTTAGACATAAGATAAACTATTCCATAGTAATCGCAGTAGGCAATATCCCAGTGTGGATACAACATCCTGTCGTGGGACTACTAATTAGACAATATTTTGATAATGGTATGGCTTTTCCTGCTTATAGACAGGGTTTTGAAATCCAAGAACAGCGCTAACCGGTTTTCCCTGTCTGTCTCATTCCCCTCTGTGTTTTTTGTTTGTGTTTTCTACGAATGTGATACGGGAGTGTGTGAGGGAAGTATGGTTTGGAAACAGTATTGTGTTAATGTGAATGAGAGTGTGTGAGGGTAGAAATAAGTGCTCATCTTACATTTGGATAATAAAATATGTAGCGTTATCTTAGGGTCCGTTCAACACTGCCCATCATAGAATATCATGATGTGGTATTATTAAGTGCTAGATGTTATTATAGCAAATAGCGGCAAGTCTATAATTTCTGGAAGTCTAAGGAATTGTTGAGGATATGTGTGGAGCATTATTCCCATAGGGCAGCGTCCGAGAAACTAAAGTTTTTACGTTCCGCTGGATGGGACGGATGAAGAGTCGTTGGAATCAGAGTGATTAATTAATGTGAGAACCTAAGATTTCCTACGTTATATATTGATTCTGTGAAGACATTAAAAAAATGAATGACAAATTGTATGTGTGTATAATCGATTACTAGAGATTTAATAAAGTAATATTGGGAATATAATGAGATGCAACTTAAACAACCCATATATCGACGTACGTAGGTTAAGAGTCGTCTCTTTATGGATCATTTGCTAGAGATAAGGTTAAAGCATTATATGACTGTCCACAGGATCTTGGAGAAAGTCTCAGAAAAAGATATATTAAAACCGCAAGGAGAGAAGAGCGGAAATACATTCATAGAACAGGTAAACTATAGCAAAGCCATAAAGACACTAATAGAAGCGCACGAGCATTCTACCAATTCAGCTCGAAAATGGGAAATAAATCTAATCTGATCAAATTTGGCAGAATTTCCCTGCTGACAGATAGAGAATTCAGGGATGCAATTGTGACTTGGCACAATGACATAAAGATGAATCATTAGCTCAATACACAAGCGTATTGATGTTAGCGTTCTATCAGCGTTCTATCAGCGATAACCGTACTATTTGTGAAGTAATTTGAGTATGGACATTGTTAAATGGGGTACTTGGTGAATTCATTCTGGCTATTGCCGGTTGAATATGGCCGGTGTCAGTAGACATTAGGGAAACAACGTAATTTAAATTATTGTCAGCCGCACAGTTAGTCACCAATGCTTTGAATGAAAAAAGCCTAACCCGCTCTGCTAGGTGAGTAGAATGGAGAGTGAAGATGTATTCTCTTGTTCGTGTCTGGAAGTAGCGTTAGCTAGCAAGCTAGCCAACTTTTCACATTTAGCCTTGGTGCTTGACTGCCTTGTGGCAAGATACCTGTAAACTCACCCCATTCCGTACAAATGTGTGCAACCGCAACATTCAAACGAGGCTACCAAGAAAACTAATGGGACTGTAACGACTGTGTTAACTTCAAAATCGGGGGTGTGAACTAGGTTTCTATTCAAGCGTTGATCGACATGGCTCTATAGTATTGGAGAAAAGTTGAAAAAAACGGACCCTCCGTTACATCTAGACGTGTCATGTCGTAACGTACAGCAAGCATAAAGCAGCTACTTCTGTCTTACAATCTCTCTCCACCAGGTGTAGCACTTCTCTCATCCTTTAAAAACAAGAAATTGACAGTGACGGGGGTACCTAGTCATTTTTTGCGTCTTTATTGCATGCGATCATCATTCTCAAAGCCGCTGTTTACTTCTAAGATCACTTTAGCACCGCCCTAAAAACCAGATTCAATTTCGATACAAACCTTCAAATATGTATGTAATGACACATTATATAAACTCTTTATAGTGTTTTATTTACATTTTAGAGGCGATAAGGTGATAAGTTGGACAGATCGCGTGAAAAAAGGCAATTTTCCCACACAATATTTCTCCTTTTCACTATCACGCATTAGTTTCGCTTCCCCACCCGCCATTTTTAAAAAGACCCGACGGGCTCATTGCCTGCTTGAATTATGCAGAAACGGACAGCGTTTAAGTCATGTAATTTATTCTGTTGGAAAGGGGAGAAATTGTGCTTTACAATGGTATTGACATTACAGTTGATCTGGAAGTATTACGTTTTGGGGTGCTAAAACAAGGGCAATTGTACGGACCAAGGCGATGTACGAGTTTACGGGAGTTTACGTTAAGTATTATGCATTAGGAATCAGAGAGCTTGGATCAATCCTGCTCCTTAGTGGATTTTGGGGTTGAATAATCCTTGTGAGAATCAAGGACAGTCGATGTTAGATAACATATTAAAATCGGCAGTATATATGGGCGAGAGCACGAATGATGTTACAAATAGTCAAACTTTGTATCACACCGCATTTAAACAATCGCTAAAGGGTGTAGATTTGGGGGTTCTGTGTTGATACAATATGTAGTAAATTAGTTTTTGGCATGAAAAGATGTCGAAACTCATATACCAAACACCGCCACATTAGTAAACTATGTGGTAGAGCAGGGTCACAAGGCATCATATGGGAAAGTACAACCAGCGAAACAAGTGATACCATATTAAGTGGCCTCCCTGTGAACAGAAGTTAGTATGTTTGCTTTGACTATAATTTTAAACTATTACCACGTTTGGTCTTAGATATAGCAGCCAATGTTTGTTTTAAGATGCAAACTGAACGTTTTAACAGCTTGCTTAGTTCAAATTGAAAGGCTAATTTATTCAACATAAATAGCAAGGCAATTTCGATGTAGTACGTTGTGTGGCAATTGCAAGTGTTTGTTTTCGTACTTGTAGCCTACTCAGAAGAGACAGTTGCCTAAATCTAACGAATTCTAATAATAGCGTATAGGCAATTGCGATAGAGCTGTGATCATGATAAAACCAGGCTACAACATCAATGGATCAAAGTTTTGGGTGGTAAGAAACTGTAGTATTGTGCCCACAAAAATTAGTTTTTTTCCTTAAGAATTGGCTGATGTATTTTATACATTTGGCGCATTGTCTTCTAGTAAGGAGCGAATAATCATGGTTTGGTTTCTTTTATTTTCTAAACCTTACGATGGGTAATTTGAAAAGCTGAGGTTTAAATACAAGGTTAAATAATAAGTAGAGGGATTGAGCCTTGCTTGGTGTTGTAGTTTAGGTAACACCAGTAAAATGAAGCAGGAATGTAATGTCCTTTAAAACGATAATCTGTTTCCACTACGTGGAACAGTGTCCAGTAATTAAAGTAGATTGAAATAAGTATTGAGTATTAAGCTGATAAGACAGCACCGACTTTTTGAAGGTTTGACATTTGTTAACAACAGGTTTATATTTTTACCAAATTAATGCAATAGATTGCAATGTTTAGATTACCGGAAAGGGGTTATGGGTTGTTTATTTTATACTGTGTCGATTCCACTTAATGAAACACTGTATTAGGGCTCCCAAGTGGCGTAGCAGTCTAAAGCACTGCATCTCAGTGCAAGAGGTGTCACTACAGTCCCTGGTTCGAATCCAGACTGAATCACATCTGGCTGTGATTGGGAGTCCCATAGGACGGCACAGGTTTGGCCGGGGTAGGCCGTCATTGTAAATAACAAATTGGTCTTTAACTGACTTGCCTAGTTAAATAAAGGTTAACAGGAACAATCTAAGGCGAAACAGCTATTACATATGTCGTTGGACATGGGTCAATGAACTTTACCAGGATAATTTGACATGGTTATGGAAAAGAGAGACCAGTCATGTAATTATAATATGGGAGTAAATTGTTAGACTCGGTGGAGAGATACATGTTGTGGTGTCTAAGGGTAGCACATGCTAAATTAACCGTTGGGGTACGTTAAAACAAACGATTCATGAATTAAGAGAGTACAATGGACTTATCATTATCATGTTTTGTTTGTAGTTAAAACCTTTTGGGTTGCTGATTATGATATTAGTATAGTGAATGCTATAGAAATGTATATTTTTCTCTTCCAAGAGAATGGGGGTAGTCAATTTCTCTCTCTTTGAAATGTTTTCAGAGGCTATGGTCTTTGGAGAGGGGTTAGTGAAATTTGGCCGTTTTATAGGTGCAAAGTTATCCGGATTCGGGGGTAAAGAGGAGTTACCAAATTAAATAAGACTTACTGGTTACGAATATGAGTTTGTGCCGAGGTATTTTAAGGGACACACATTGAATTTTATCAAGTTTTTCCTTTCTGAGTTTTAATTGAACACATTAATTATTTTGACAAAACATGTAATGAATAAACTTACTGTTATCCTAGTATACGAAATGTATGAAATGTTTGACTTATTTTAGACAATTGGTCTAATAGGGAAAGTAACACTTATTTGAAGGGTTTGAATGACCTCTGACCTCTGTCCTGACTTTCTAGTGTTGTTGGATCACCCTCGCTGGAAAGCTGAGAGACATTGGATGATGATTTGAAGGTCATTTATAATATTGTTAATTCCGGAGAAGTTTATAGTTATATGTGTGATTCGTACCACGAGAAGGATATTCCTGTCTCTAACATATTTGTCTATTTTCTTGAATCAAGCTATGGGTACAATGTTTTCTTTATTGAGTTATTATGGGTAGTGAGTCTAATTCAATTTGTTCTTTTAAAATTGTTTTATTTTTTAACCAGTAGTGTTGTTGTTTTTACACATTAGTTACTATGTGAATCATGTGTCAAAACGGGGGAATTACCAATCTTTTGATGTTTTTGGATATAAGTTTACACACCTTGAGTGATATATAGAAATGTATTGAATGATATACAATACGAAGGAGTGTATTGTTGCGTTGTTTGTTTTGTTTCGATACAAATCTCACCAGATTGGGTCTGCTGGATGATGGAGTTTACTCCTTAAAACCTCTTGAAGATAGGGGGCAGAATTTTAATGTTTGGAAAAAATAACGTTCCCAATGTAAGCTGCCTATTTCTCAGGCCCAGATGCTAGAATATGCAAATAATTGACAGATTACGATAGAAAACACTTTTAAGTTTCCAAAACTGTCAAAATATTGTCTGTGAGTATAACAGAACTGATTTTGCAGGCGGAAACCTGAGGAAATCCAACCCGGAAGTGTCTCTTATTTTGAAAAATCCCTGTTCCATTGTCTGCCTTTCCTCCATTTAAAGGGATATCAACCAGATTCCCTTTCCAATGGCTTCCACCGGGTGTGAAGAGTTTTTAGACATAGTTTCAAGCTTTTATTCTGAAAAATTAGCGAGATTTATCAAAACGCGTCAGTGGATAGACGGATGTCCTTCCATTAGTTCATGCGCGCGAAAGTTGTAGCTCGGCATTTTCTTTATTTCTGTTATTGAATAGTTTACCGTCCGGTTGAAACATTATCGATTATTTATGTTAAAAACAACCTGAGGATTGATTATAAAAAACGTTTGACATGTTTCTACGAACTTTACGGATACTATTTGGAATTTTCGTCTGCCCTTCATGACTGCTCGAGCCGGTTGATTTCTGAACATAACGCACCAACCAAATGGAGGTTTTTGGATATAAAAATTATATTTATCGAACTAAAGGAACATTTATTGTGTAACTGGGGGTCTCGTGAGTGCAAACATCCGAAGATCATCAAAGGTAAGCGATTAATTTTATTGCTTTTCTGGCTTTCGTGACCAATCTACATTGCAGCTAGCTGTTCGTAATGTTTTGTCTAGTGATCGATAAACTCACAAACGCTTGGATTGCTTTCGCGGTAAAGCATATTTTCAAAATCTGACACGATAGGTGGATTAACAACAATCTAAGCTGTGTTTTGGTATATTTCACTTGTAATTTCATGAAAATAAAAAATAAAGATATTTTTTATTTTATTTGGCGCTTTGCAATTCAGCGGTTGTTTACGAAAATGATCCCGTTAAAGGGTTCCGTGCGCCAAGAGGTTAAGGATTAGTGGTCTATTTCCTGATCCTATGACTCTGCCATGAGGTTGATAGTGTGATAATGGGAGTATAAATTAATTTGAAACATTGTTTCAACAGAATGTGATGTTATTCTTTTTGACATTTGTTTTAGAAATTTGTATTAAGAATATTGGTCTAAAGTAATAATTTGTCATATAGTCAATGTTGTCTGGATTTCCTGAATCAGAGATGCACTGAACTGAACTGTTGTTCTGATCTGTCCTTTCCCGAGGTTATGGTGGAGATGGTATCTAGATGCATGAAAGGGATAATTTGACTAAACGGTTTGGACTTCAAAACCCCCTCTAACCGGATGAAGAAATGGCGTTCACTACGGCCCTGTCCTGCACCACTTCCATCGAGAGACCTGAGTCCGAGCCAGCAACCGGTGTACAGCCTCCAGTTGAAGCTATCGACAGTTGAAGCTATGCTGACACATGCACATTTGTGGCCTGCTGGAGGTCATTTTGCAGGGCTCTGGCAGTGCACCTCCTTGCACAAAGGCGGAGGTAGCGGTCCTGCTGCTGGGTTGTTGCCCTCCTACGGCCTCCTTCACGTCTCCTGATGTACTGGCCTGTCTCCTGGTAGCGCCTCCATGCTCTGGACACTACGCTGACAGAAACAGCAAACCTTTTTGCCACAGCTCGCATTGATGTGCCATCCTGGATGAACTGCACTACCTGAGCCACTTGTGTGGGTTGTAGACTCCGTCTCATGCTACCACTAGAGTGAGAGCACCGCCAGCATTCAAAAGTGACCAAAACATCAGCCAGGAAGCATAGGAACTGAGAAGTGGTCCGTGATCACCACCTGCAGAATCACTCCTTTTTTGGGGGTGTCTTGCTAATTGCCTGTAATTTCCACCTGTTTTCTATTCCATTTGCACAACAGCATGTAAAATTTATTGTCAATCAGTGTTGCTTCCTAAGTGGACAGTTTGATTTCACAGAAGTGTGATTGACTTGGAGTTACATTGTGTTGTTTAAGTGTTCCCTTTATTTTTTGAGCAGTGTATATAGTGGGATCATTATGCTTGTCCTGGGTCATGGTCATTAGACACTAAACGGAAGAAATGTGATTTAAACAGGGAGTCACTACCTGGATTGTCCAACAAGATATGCTAATTTTAGTTTCTACAGATGGTTATAAGGATATGGAAATGGTTATTTCTACCATGCTGACCAATGGGAGTATACTCAGTATCAACATTATGAATTGTTTTGTACTGATGGAAAATGTACTCTGATTTAGATGACTGAGAATTTCTAAAACAATATTTTACTGTTTATATCATTCCCTATGAAGGATATTTTATATTAAGGTAAAAACTCAGTGAACCAACGGATGATAATTTACAATGGTAATATACTAGCGCAAGGAAGTTTTTATGCATAAGTTAAAAGTTATTTGATGCCTCATTTAGTTTTCTCATTTGTGTAATGTCTTTTCAAACCATGTCATTTTACGTTTAAGTTGAGAGACTTCTCAAAATGGGGGAATGTGATAGAAAAATTACATATTTACCTGATTTGTTTAATATCAATAGTTAGCAGTTAATACTTAATTAACAAATAGGACATTTCTGTTCTGTTTAATTCTGTGTTTCTGTAAAGAGATGGTTTCCACTCTAGCTTCCTGCAGTTGAGCTGACAATGGTGGTAAAAACCTAAAAGCCGGCATTCCATAGACAAGATGTGGTGTGTGTGACGCGAGATAGAGAAGAGTTTACAATGGCTCATTGTCTCATCATCATGGCATCTGGGAAACTCATGTCATCTGGGAAACTAAGCCAGGTTGGGGATAAACACCATCTTGTGTCGATAACCAAGGTGACTTATGGGAGATGAAACCAGTCTGACTAAGGATTTTTAGGTCCTATAAAATATCAGTTTTTTCATTGTCAGTTGACGGTTTCATTATTGCAATAATGAATCAATATTTAATAAAGATGATTTTTTTGAAGAAATGACCAAGTCTCTCTCAGTACTGAATTTCCACAACAAATGTTTGGGTTGGGTATTTAACTGGGGAGCAGGGAGGGGCAGATTATGTTTGAGGGAGGGAGAGTCATTTGGCCACGGGTGGAGGTTCATACTCTTATGGCTGCAATCCCGTTAACGGGATCGATATGACAACAGCCAGTGAAAGTGCAGGGCGCCAAATTCAAACAACAGAAATCTCATAATTAAAATTCCTCAAACATACATGTATCTTATACCATTTTAAAGGTATTCTTGTTGTTAATCCCACCAAAGTGTCCGATTTCAAATAGACTTTACAGCGAAAGCACCACAAACGTTTATGTTAGGTCACAGAAAAATTCAGCCATTTTTCCAGCCAAATAGAGGAGTCACAAAAAGCACAAATAGAGATAAAACGAATCACTAACCTTTGATGATCTTCATCAGATGACACTCATAGGACTTCATGTTACACAATACATGTATGTTTTGTTTGATAAAGTTCATATTTATATTTAAAAAAAATCTGAGTTTACATTGGCGCGTTACGTTCACTAGTTCCAAAAACATCCAGTGATTTTGCATAGCCACATCAATTTTACAGAAATGCTCATCATAAATGTAGATGAAAATACAATTGTTACACATGGAATTATAGATATACCTCTCCTTAATGCAACCGCTGTGTCAGATTTAAAAAAAACTTTACCGAAAAAGCAAAAACCATGCAATAATCTGAGAACGGCGCTCAGAATAAATTTTTTTATCCGCCATGTTGGAGTCAACAGAAATCAGAAATAATATTATAAATATTCCCTTACCTTTTGATGATCTTAATCAGAATGCACTCCACAATAAATGTTTGATTTGTTCGATAATGTCCAAGTAGCTACTTTTGTTAGGGCGTTTAGTACACAAATCCAAATGCTCGTGCAGGTCCAGCGTTTATATTACAGGTCGTAGAAACATTTCAAATTAAGTATAGAATTAATCTTTAGGATGTTTTCATCATAAATCTTCAATAATGTTCCAACTGGAGAATTCCATTGTCTGTAGAAAAGCCATGGAACGCAGGTCGCTATCATGTGAAGTGCGGGTGACCAGGACCTGGCTCTCTGCCAGACCACTGACTCAAAGAGATCTCATCCGGCCCCACATCACAGTAGAAGCCTCATTCAAGTTTCTAAAGACGATTGACATCTAGTGGAAGCCTTAGGAAGTGCAACATAACCAATATCCCACTGTGTATTCAATAGGGGCTAGGTTGAAAATCGACCAACCTCAGATTTCCCACTTCCTGTTTGGATTTCTTCTCAGGTTTCTGCCCGCCATATGAGTTCTGTTATACTCACAGACATCATTCAAACAGTTTTAGAAACTTCAGAGTGTTTTCTATCCAATACTACTAATAATATGCATATATTAGCAACTGGGACTGAGGAGCAGGCCGTTTACTCTGGGCACCTCTGGGCACCTTTCATCCGAGCTACTCAATACTGCTCCTGCAGCCATAAGAAGTTAAGAGAATGAGAATCTGCCTTCAGTTTGAATTACCTTTCTGAGAACAGAATTACCCTAGAGGACAAAAACTGTGATGTATTCACCCCGAGTCCTACAGGGCAGTAATGTACAGTATTCTGGTTTCTTTCTCTCCCTGGATCTTATTTGATGAGGACATATAATTGCTTGGCTAGTTTTCGCCATCCCTGGATGGTCTAAATCAGACAGAACAGATGAGACTGCAGCCCTGAAAGACTGGAGCGGAATACCCCTGACAAACACAGAGACACACACGTCATTAGCCAATTTAATAGGTGCTCCTGTGAAAAAAATCAGAAGAAATAGACACCTTTGCAGCACAGAATCAGAGCCTGGCGTCAATGTGATGTTACCCATGCTTGACGTTCTCAACTTGTTTCTGCCTGCAGGCTCTCTAGTCTGTGTGTGTGTGTGTGTGACTGTGACTATGGGCTGGGCTCCCTGCTGTGAGTTGATGGGATTACTGTCAGATCTAATGATCAGTGGAGCAGCAACGAGCCCTCAACACCTCCAGGACAAGACACTTAATCAGACTCCGAGGCAGGCCTTCATCTTTGCTCTCTTTGCTCTCAGTCCTTGATCCATATCTATCAGTTATAAGGCTCTTTCCCATAGACCCGCTACCGTGGTATCTACAGTAAATGCTTGTAGAAGGCGTAGTTTGTAGAATAAAAAATAAGACAGTCATCCTATACTACTCACAGATTTCTATTCACACTGTAACTGAACAAACATTTGAGCACTCAGTTCCTCGTCAGGGAGGGAGGTAGTTCAATGCCTGCGTGATGGGTACGTGATGGGTAAGTCTTCAACATTCTTGTTAGCTCAAGGTTGGCTATAGGATATTTATATCTTAAGTCGTGGAAAGATTCTTCTTTTTCAGTGCTCTGCCCTTCAGTGGAGGTGAGCAGCAAGACAGACGGGCCAATCATAAATAATCCCTGGAAATGGTGGTGTGGTAGAGGAGTAGAGGGTTAGAGGGGTAATGGGACGGAGGGGTGGAGAGGTGCAGGGCTGGAGGGGTGAAGGAGTGGATGAAACAGGAGCAAACAGAGTGTCAATACGTCAGGCCCCACCAGTGAGGAGATGGAGAGTGGAGGGACAATAATTAATAAACACGAAGGGAATTAGAGAGAAGGAGAGGTTTATACAGGCCTTAGGTATACATTTTGGAGATAGTGAAGTCTGGGCACAAACTGGTTGAATCATTGTTGTTTCCATGTAATATCAACAACAAAAAGTAAATGTGATGATGTTGAATCAACGTGGAAAACTGGTTGGATTTGTAAAAACTTTAAAGGAATTTTGGTAATTTTTCTCTTTTTGGTTATTTGTGTCTTTTCAGAAATGTGTGTATTTTTTTCACCCACATTTGACCCTAAATCCAATGAGATACCTATTTTTGGTTGATTTCACTTTGAATTCACGTTAGTTGACAAGTCAATCAAACATAAATCAAAACTAGACATTGAACTGATGTCTGTGCCCAGTGGGGTAGAACTGAGCTGAATGAGAAGGCCTATGTAAAGTATAAGTAAAAGCTACATTCTGTATAGTTGTGCAAATAGACACCAGCCTAGGTACTGAGATTCCAAGTCTCTATCCTGTCTGTCAGCTGGACATGTTCCAGTTCTGCTGGTCTGGGACCTGCTGTTACACGGTCTCTCATCTTCAACAGAACAGCCAGGATAAACAAGTCCTTGGGTGGCCGTTATAGCCAATCATAACCCTGCGGCGTGGGTGTAGAATCTCCCACAGCCTATTAGCTGCCTCCATTCACCTGTTAAATCTTCACCGTACCGGGTGTCTCTAGGCAAAACATTTGGAATAAATGAGAGTTTAGAGCGCATGCTGCTGTTGAAATCTCATTGTGGAAATGTATAATTACAAACACAACCCCAGCCTATTGTTGTACAGAACAGTATCTAGCCTAGCGTTGCGCTCCAGGCAATCTCACTCACAGTGGTAAACTTTTTAGATTTATCTGTCTTTATTGTTTTACGTGCGGGAGATCATCCATCTCGATCTCTATTGCCGTCGCCCCCATTCCCCCCACTCTCCTCTCCCTCTTTTCTTCATCACCCTTTTAGAGAGTGTCGTTATAGCTATGAATATGATTATCACCGTTGCGCTAGCTATTCCATCACACATTTGGGTGGTAACGGCAAGCTTGCTCGTTGAGTTATGCTGTTAGGCTGTGTGGAGCTCCAGACTAGGGGGGGTTTTGCCCTCAGAAACCCAGACTAGGAAGAACCTTGATGGGGATCGACTCCTGGAAGCATGACTTTAGTTTAGGTCCGGGGAGTAAAGGTTAACAAGACATGTAGCAAATTGGTGGTCTTATTGTAGTCCCACCCAGGCCAGCCCATAGAAAATGGAATTCCATAGATATAATCAAAAACCGATATGGGTTCATAAATCTAAGTGATTTGAGGTGAATTGTTCTGCTCATAATCAGACAGTGGAAGGCTAATATAGACAGTAATAAGCCTACGAATGAAGTGTCACTTTTTAATCCATGTTTTACAGTTCTGATTAAAGGCTCAGTGGAGTGAAAAACTAGATTTCCTGTGTTTTACAGTTCCTTGAAAAAGTATTCATACCCCTTGGATTTCTTCACATTTTATTGTGTTACAAAGTGAGATTAAAATTGATTAGTCTTTTTTTTGTCAACAACCTACACAAAATACTCTGTGTTGTCAAAGTGGAAGAATACAAAAAAAAACATTTGTTAAGGATGAATAGAAATTAAATAACTCAAATTTTGTCGTTGCATAAGTATTCAGCTCCCTGAGTTAGGAACACCTTTGGCAGTCTTCTTGGGTCTCTAATAGCTTTACACACCTGGATTGTGAAATATCAACCCATTCTTCTTTTATTAATTCTTCAAGAACTGTCAAGATGTTGGAGATCATGGCTAGACAGCCATTTCAAGTATTGCCACAGTTTCTCAAGCAGATTTAAGTCAAAACTTTAACTTGGCCACTCAGGAACATTCACTGTTTTCTTGGTAAACAACAACAACAACATTAGAGGTTATTGTCCAGCTGAAAGCCTCTCCCAGTGTCTAGTGTAAAGCAGACTGAAGAAGATTTTGTTTAGCTCCATCCCATTTCTTGATGCCAGTACAGTACGGCCATTATCAAATGATGATAATGCCCTTTAAGTGTAAGAGCTGTTTGAAAGAAACCTGCAATTTCAGCTTGTTTAGGGGGGATGGTTTTGGTCTTCCTGGTGACATCACCAGGTGGTACATTAGTTAATAAACCAATAAGAAAAATAGTTCTGAACCTCTCTGCCAATAACAGCTAGTTTTCAGTTTTCCCCACCCCACTCCCAGACAGTCCTAGCTAAATTGTTTCTTGGGAAATTGCTCTTGCTAAGAATCTATTTTTGTTTCTATTAGATAGAAAAGAATCACAGTAAGGTACTTAATTGTTACCCAGACATGATTTGATATTGATATAAAAACATCTGCTTTGGGCCTTTATTATATATATTTGGTATGGCTGGTCTCTTCCCAGCAATCACAGTTAGTTAACTCTAATTACAAAATGACACATTTGTTTCACTACCCTGTAAGCAGTCTATGGACAATGTATGACAGCAATCCATGCTTTCGTTTAGTTTAGCTGGCACTGTTTCCACATGCTAACGTTTGAGCATTTGCGGCACAAATCCCATTCAAGTCATCGGAACCGATCGTAGCATTTTTCATGCATCATGACCAAATCCTCCAAAAGTAGCTCAAATGTAGTTAAAAGCTAAAAAAAGTAACTTATAGATGATTTGAACATGATGTGTGAAAAATCCTAATGACAGTCCCTCGACTTGAATGGGATTTGTGCCACAAATGCTAAAACGTTGTGCCAGGGAAACTAAATCAAAGTATGGATAAAATCAAATCTAATTTTATTTGTCACATGTGCTGAATACAACAGGTGTAGTAGACCTTACCGTGAAATGCTTACTTACAAGCCCTTAACCAACAATGCAGTTCAAGAAATAGAGTTGAGAAAATATTTACTAAATAAACTAAAGTAAAAAATAAAAAGTAACACAATAAAATAACAATAACGAGGTTATATACAGGGAGTACTGGTTGAGATAATTTGTACATGTAGGTAGGGGTAAAGTGACTATGCAACGATAATTAACAGCGAGTAGCAGGAGTGTAATTATTATATTTAATAAATCAAAAAACTAAGGGGATGTCAATGTAGATAGTCCGGGTGGCCATTTCATTAATTGTTCAATAGTCTTGGGGGTAGAAGCTGTTAATTAAGGAATTTTTGGGGCATAGACCTAGCACTCCGGTATCGTGCGGTAGCAGAGAGAACAGTCTATGACTTGGGAGACTGGAGTCTTTGACAACTTTTGGGGTCTTTCTCTGACACTGCCTAGTATATACCGTAGGTCCTGGATGGCAGGAAGCTTGGCCCCAGTGATGTACTTGGCCATACGCACTACCCTCTGTAGCGCCCTTATGGTCAGATGCAGAGCAGTTGCCTGACCAGGCGTTGATGCAACCGGTCAGGATGCTCTCGATTGTGTAGCTGTATAACTTTTTGAGGATCTGGGGACCCATTCCAAATCTTTTCAGTCTCCTGAGGGGGAAAAGGTGTTGTCGTGCCCTCTTCACCACTGTCTTGGTGTGTTTGGACCATGATAGTTTGATGGTGATGTGGACACCAAGGAACTTGAAACTCTCGACCCGCTCCACTTTAGCCCCATCGATGTTAATGGGGGCCTGTTCGGCTTTCCTTTTCCTGTATTCCACAATCAGCTTCTTTGTCTTGCTCACTTTGAGAGACAGGAAGTTGTCCTGGCACCACACTGCCAGGTCTCTGACCTCCTCCCTATAGGCTGTCTCATCGCTGTCGCTGATCAGGCCTACCACTGTTGTGTCCTCTACAAACTTAATGATGGTGTTGGAGTCGTGCTTGGCCACGCAGTCTTGGGTGAACAGGGAGTACAGGAGGGGACTATGCACACACCCCTGAGGGGCCCCAGTGTTGAGGATCAGTGTGGAGATGTATTGTTGACTACCCTTACATCCTGGGGGTGGTCCATAAGGAAGTTCAGGATCCAGTTATAGAGGGAGGTGTTTAATCCCAGGGTCCTTAGCTTAGTGATGAGCTTTGGGGTCAATATGGTGTTAAAAGCTGAGCTGTCGCCAATGAGCATTCTCACATGTTGTTCCTTTTGTCCAGGTGGGAAAGGGCAGTGTGGAGTGCGATTGAGATTGTGTCATCTGTGGATCTGTTGGGGCGGTATGCGAACTGGAGTGGGTCTAAAGTTTCCAGGATGATGGTGTTGATGTGAGTCATGACCAGCCTTTCAAAGCACTTCATAGCTACCGACGTGAGTGCTACGGGGCGGTAGTCATTTAGGAAGGTTACCCTTTCTTGGGTACAGGGACTATGGTGGTCTGCTTGAAACATGTAGGTATTACAGACTTGGTCAGGGAGAGGTTGAAAATGTCAGTGAAGACACTTGCGAGTTGGTCCGCGCATGCACTTAGTACACATCCTGGTAATCCGTCTGGCCCTGCGGCTGTGGCATTCTGAATGTTGACCTGTTTAAAGGTCTTGTTCACATCGGCTACCGAGAGCGTTATCGCACAGTCGTCTGGAACAGCTGGTGTTCTCATGCATGCTTTAATGTTGCTTGCCTCAAAGCGAGCATAAAAGGCATTTAGCTCGTCTGGTAGGCTTGCGTCACTGGGCAGCTGGCGGCTGGTTTTCCCTTTGTAGTCCATAATAGTTTGCAAGCCCTGCCACATCCGACGAGCTTCAGAGCCGGTGTAGTTGGATTCAGTCTTTGTCCTGTATTGATGCTTTGCCTGTTTGATGGTTTGTCTTAGGGCATAGTGGGATTTCTTATAAGCGTCTGGATCAGTGTTCTGCTCCTTGAAAGCGGCAGCTCTAGCCTTTAGCTCGGTGCGGATATTGACCATAATCCATGGCTTTTGGTTGGGATATATATGCAGGGTCACAGTGGGGACGACATCGTCGATGCACTTATTGATGAAGCCGATGACTGAGGTGGTGTACTCCTCAATGCCATTGGATGAATACCAGAACATATTCCTGTCCGTGCTACCAAAACAGTCCTGTAGCGTAGCATCCGCGTCATCTGACCACTTCGGTATTGATAGAGTCACTGGTACGTCGTGCTTTAGTTTTTGCTTGTAAGCAGGAATCAGGAGCAAAAATTGGCCAAATGGAGGGCGAGGGAAAGCTTTGTATGCATCTCTGTGTATGGAGTGAAGGTGGCCTGGAGTTTTTTCCCCCTTTGGTTGCACATGTGACATGCTGGTAGAAATTAGTAAAACGGATTGAAGTTTGCCTGCATTAAAGTCCCCGTCCACTTGATGCGTCGCTTCTGGATGAGCATTTTCTTGTTTGCTTATGGCCTTATACAGCTCGTTGAGTGCGGTCTTAGTGCCTGCGTTGGTTTGTGATGGTAAATAGACGGCTATAAATTATATAGATGAAAACTCTCTTGGTAGATAGTGTGGTCTACAGCTTATCATAAGGTACTCTACCTCGGTCGAGCAATACCTCAAGACTTATTTTTCAGTGATTGCAAGTTGGCCAATAGAACGAATGGCAGAGGCGGGTTACCAACTCGCCGACGATTCTCACAAGGCATCCCGATCTCCGCCCCCTATATTTCCGTCTTTTCTTCACGCCAATGACGGGGATTTGGGCCTGGTCTCGGGGAAGTAGTATATCCTTCGCGTCGGACTAATTAAAGAAAAAATCTTTGTTCATTTCGAGTTGAGTAATCGCTGTTCTGCTATCCAGAAGGTCTTTTCAGTCATAAGAGACGGTATCAGCAACATTATGTACAAAATAGCACAGTTGGTTAGGAGCCCGTAAACAGCAGCCATCACCTCCAGCGCCATTATCTTGATTGCTTGTCCATAGACTGCCAGTTTAAGCTAGAGATATCCGTTTTTGCATTGAATGCGTCTCAATCCACCTCAATCGCCGATGTTGCACTTCCGCATCTGCGGTGAAAGGTGGAAGAGCTAGAGTGATGTTTGTCAGACCATGAGACATCCCGAAAATCTGTCTTCTCACTAAAACTTCTGTAGTGTCCAAACTATTATGAAAGGGGAGACTCTCACAAACAGTATGGTGGTATCCGTTTTGCTCTACGACCCCAACAAGTGTCAGGGGACTCGTCTGACATCAGTACTGTTATGGTGCCAACTTCTGTTTGTAGCGTCCAAACTGTTTCGGTTACAAACTAATGTGACTCCACTATGGAAAGGGGAGATCATCACGAACATGATTATCACAAACTCCGTTTTGTTCTATGACCTCCACAAGTGTCACAGAAGATGTCTGAAAGTAACTAGCACCGTTTTAAAAAAAATGAATATAAGTATGAAGGTCATTTTGTGCCTACCCAAAAAAGGGTTTAATTATGTGTAAATATATATATATATTACAGTACAAGTCAAAAGCTTGGACACACCTACTCATTCAAGTTTTAATTATTTTATTTTTTTACTATTTTTTACATTGTAAAATAATAGTGAAGACATCAAAACTATGAAATAACACATATGGAATCATGTAGTATCCCAAAAAGTGTTAAAGAAATCAAAATACATTTGAGATATGAGATTTTTCAACGTTGCCACCCTTTGCCTTGATGACAGCTTTGCACACTTTTGGCATTCTCTCAACCAGCTTCTTGAGGTAGCCACCTGGAATACATTTTAATTAATAGGTGTGCCTTGTTAAAAGTTAATTTGTGGAATTTCTTTCCTTCTTAATATGTTTGAGCCAATCTGTTGTGTTGTGACACGGTAGGGGTGGTATGATAGCCCTATTTGGTAAAAGACCAAGTCCATATTATGTCAAGAACAGCTCAAATAAGCAAAGAGAAACGACAGTCCATCATTACTTTAAGACATGAAGATCAGTCAATACAGAAAATGTCAAGAACTTTGAAAGTTTCAAGTGCAGTCGCAAAACCCATCAAGCCCTATGATGATCCTCTCATGAGGACCACCATAGGAAAGGAAAACCCAGAGTTACCTCTGCTGCAGAGGATACGTTTATTAGAGTTACCAGCCCAAATAAATGCTTCACAGAGTTCAAGTAACAGACACATCTCAACATCCACTGTTCAGAGGAGACTGCGTGAATCAGGCTTTCATGGTCGAATTGCTGCAAAGACACCACTAATAAAGGACACCAATAAGAAGAAGAGACTTGCTTGGGCCAAGAAACACGAGCAATGGACATTAGACCAGTGGAAATGTGTCCTTTGAGTCCAAAGTTTAGATTTTTGGCTCCAACCTCCGTGTCTTTGTGAGACGCAGACTAGGTGAACGGATGATCTCCGCATGTGAGGTTCCCACCGTGACGCATGGAGGAGGAGGTGTGATGGTGTGGGGGTGCTTAGCTGGTGACACTGTCAGTGATTTATTTAGAATTCATGGCACACTTAACCAGCATTGCTACCACAGCATTCTGCAAATATACGCCATCCCATCTGATTTGAGCTTAGTGGGACTATCATTGTTTTTTTAGCAGGACCATGACCCAACACACCTCCAGGTTGTGTAAGGGATATTTGACCAAGAAGGACAGTGATGGAGAGCTGAATCAGATGACCATCCAACCTCAACCCAATTGAGATGGTTTGGGATGAGTTGGACCGCAGAGTGAAGAAAAAGAAGCCAACAAGTTCTCAGCATATGTGGGAACTCCTTCAAGGCTGTTGGAAAAGCATTCCAGGTGAAGCTGGTTGAGATAATGCCAAGAGTGTGCAAAGCTGTCATCAAGGCAAAGGGTGGCTACTTTGAAGAATCTAAAATCTAAAATATATTTTGATTTGTTTAACACTTTTTTGGTTACTACATGATTCCATATGTGTTATTTCATAGTTTTGATGTCTTCACTATTATTCTACAATATAGAAAATAGTAAAAATAAAGAAAAACCCTTGAATGAGTAGGTGTCCAGGCTTTCTACTGGTACGCTATATATATTTCCTGAGCATTCTTATTTCTCTTAGATATAGGACAAACACTTCAAAACCCTTCAAAACCATTTTTTGACTGTCTTTTTTGCCCTCCCCATTACACTATCCCATTAAAGAGGACGGATTTAAGCTAGTACTCTTTAATAAAGACCATAATCTGACTGGGATTTAGCTAGGTTTTATCTCCACCCGGCACAGCCAGAAGAGGACTGGCCACCCCTCATAGCCTGGTTCCTCTCTGGGTTTCTTCCTAGGTTCTGGTCTTTCTAGGGAGTTTTTCCTAGCCACCGTGCTTCTACACCTGCATTGCTTGCTGTTTGGGGTTTTAGGCTGGGTTTCTGTACAGCACTTTGTGACATCAGCTGATGTAAGAAGGGCTTTATAAATACATTTGATTGATTGATTGAAATGAAGAGTGACAGAGGGAGGGAGGGAGGGAGGGAGGGAGGGAGTGAGGGAAGGGAAGAAAGAGTGTTTGGCAGGGACAAGGGTAAAGGAGAAAGGGAGGGAGGAAGTCTGTAGGGAGGGAGGCAGGGGGATTGAGTGATGGGGGAGGTACTGTTTCCATCTCTTTGTCTCTGTAGAGGGGATTTAAAGGTAAAAACATACTGTACTCTCACTAACTAACATCTGGGCTACATTTACAACGTAGCTGTGTGTATATTGGGGGGTGGGGTGAGGGGAGTTCTTCACAGGATTCAACGAATTCTTGAGAATGTGTTTAGTGTCAAGTGGAGATGGGAGTGTGAGATTGGAGGATCACTGCTTCTGTGTTTATATTTCTCAACAACATCATAACAATACGATAAACTCGTCTTTGAGCCGTTTTCTCATGGCAGTAACATTGCTATCTATCCATTCTTGAGCTACAACCAAGCTGCTCTGAGAACAGAGTTTGTCCTGGCCTCTAATACAGCTCTGTTGTTCCTTATGAAGCAGTCACTGATCCCAATCCTGTTTTCACAGGTGGTTCCATTTAGCCCCCCCCCCCCCCCCCCCCCCCCCCAAAAAAAATATCTCAAAAAGGGAACCCCCCTGTTGCACCCCAAATACTGCACCTCTGTGCTCTGTTCCACTAGCTTGCCATGCAGTGAATATGAGACGTAATCACAGCCAAATGACTGAGAGGCGATTGATTGCCCTGCGATGAATACAGATTCTAGAGAGTTAGATTTTACTGGTGCTTTCTGAGTAAAGAACTGGACTTCAACACCGTCATTGTTATGGATTGCTGTATGAAGCACTTGGCCCAAATCCCTCTAAAAGTCAGTATAGGATGAGAGAGAAAAGTAGGGAGGAAAAACTCAAAACAAGCAGTCATAACAAGGAATGAATCCAAGCACTCCTGTTGATGAGGACAATAATTCTATAAGCCTCTACAGCACAAAAAGTACTTTCCCTCATAAAATGCATTTCCCCTTATAAACCTTTACACAGAGGTCTTTAATCTCTTGTCTATTTATCTTCTTATCATGGTTGGTTGTGTTATCGCTTCACTGCAACATCTCCATGAATGGTAAAAAAGCTTTTCTTTGCGAATGCCTTTTACAGTAGTTTGTCTTTTTCTCCAGCATATCCTAATATGTAGCCAACAGTACATGGGCGGTTAGTTATCCATTCATCTATAAAATGCAATGAGGGGGTTGACCACTCCAGAATCCCCTGCCTACCTTTGTTACACACCCAGAGAGCCACACCCTTCCTTTGAAAGATTGGTGCGTGGGCCTCCCGAGTGGCACTCTAAGGCAGTGCTTGAGGCGTCACTACAGACCCGGGTTCGATACAAGGTATGTGTCACGACCGGGCGTGACTGGGAGTCCCATAGGATGACCCAGCGTCGTCCAGGTGAGCGGAGGGTCTGGCCGGAGGGGCTTTATTTGACTCATCGTGCTCTAGCGACTCCTTGTGGCGTGCCGGGCACCTGCAGGCTGACCCCTGGTTGTCAGTTGTCAGTGTTTTCTCTGACACATTGGTGCAGGCGGTTGTTAATGGGTGCGGTTTAGCGGCTCATGTTTCAGAGGACGCATGACTTGACTTTCGCCTCTCGCGGTCGTTGGGGAGTTGCAGCAATGAGACAAAATAAACCAATAAAGACTGGAGTATGTCATGCGACGCTGAACGCAGGCGCACCCTTCAGTCATTTAGCAGACGCTGTCCTGTCACATGAAGGGAGAGAGTGGGCATGGTGCTTATCATTAACCCAAATCTCTCCAAAACTTGGCAGCTGTTGCCTGGGAACTACAGAATTACCTTCCCAGAGTCAAATAATAACTTCTCCCCTATTTGCTTGTCCTTCACAGCAGGCCTCGTTTCACCAAGGGTGACAGTAGTTTTGTGTTTGAGTGTGAGTGAGAGACTCGGGCAGGTTAGAGTTTATGCTTGTGGTTGTGTATATCAGTGTGTATTTCAATGTGGGCTCTACTGGTGCACCCACCTGTGTGTTTGAGTGTGTGTGTACATGTTTTTTAAGTACCAGCAAATATATGTCATTAGTCAATAACACCATGCCCAGACCGGACGCGCGCATGCGCCATCAAGCGCCATCGTGTGCCATCGTGCGCCATCGTGCGCCATCGTGCGCAAATCGCTTTTGTCCCCCACACCAAAAGCGATCACACACCCAGGTTAAAATATCAAAACAAAATCTGAACCAATTATATTAATTTGGGGACAGGTCAAAAAGCATTAAACATTTATGGCAATTTAGCTAGCTAGCTTGTAGTTGCTAGCTAAATTGTCCTATTTAGCTAGCTTGCTGTTGCTAGCTAATTTGTCCTGGGATATATATGTTGAGTTGTTATGTTACCTGAAAAGCCCAAGGTCCTCGACTCCGACAATTAATCCACACATAAAACGACCAACCGAATCGTTTCTCTTCTCCTTCCAGGCGTTTTCTTCTTTGGACTTTATATGGCGATTGGCATCTAACTTTCATAGTTACCACGACCGACCGACCGATCTCAGTTCTTTCAGTTCTTTCAATCACCCACGTGGGTTTAACAAATTAGGAGATGCTACGTGGGTATCTGCTTCTATAAACCAATGAGGAGATGGGAGAGGCAGGACTTGCACCGCGTTCAGCGTCCCAAATAGAACTGACTTCTATTTTCGACCTTGGCAAAGCAGAAGCTCGTTGGCGCGCTCGAGCAGTGTGGGTGCAATGATTGAATAACTTGTATGTTTAAATGTATTTTGCAACGCTCGCGGTGTGGTCAGCATGTAAGAGTGTGTGTTTCTCCTTGGCTGCCTACTGTCTAGGCAGATGGCTCCACAAACTCCACATTTTGTTGGTTAAACCCCTTCCTCCCTCCTCCCCACCTGCATGCCTGTCTACCTGGACCAAAGCCCAGATATGAGATCTGTGGTTGATTTCTAATGGAGAGGAGAGCAGAGGGAATACTTTCAACACCACAGTGCCCACAAAGCTCATCACTAAACTAAGGACTCTGGGACTAAACACCTTCCTCTGCAACTGGATCCTGGACTTCCTGACGGACCGCCCCCAGGTGGTAAGGGTAGGTAACAACACATCTGCCACGCTGATCCTACACACTGGGGCCCCTCAAGGGTGCATGCTTAGTCCCCTCCAGTACTTCCTGTTCACCCACAACTGCGTGGCCATGAACACCTCCAACTCAATCATCAAGTTTGCTAACAACACAACAGTGTAGGCCTGATCACTGACAACTATGAGACAGCCTATAGGGAGGAGGTCAGAGAACTGTCAGTGTGGTGCCAGGACAACAACCTCTCTCTCAATGTGAGCAAGACAAGAGGAGCTTATCGGGGACTATAGGAAAAGGAAAGCCGAACAGGCCTCCATTAACATCGACGGGGCTGTAGTGGAGCGGGTCGAGAGTTTCAAGTTGCTTGGTGTCCACATCACCATCAAACTATCATGGCCGAAACACACCAAGACAGTTGTGAAGAGGGCACGACAACACCTTTCACCCCTCAGGAGACTGAAAGGATTTGATTTGGGTCCCCAGATCCTCAAAAAGTCATACATCTGCCCCCCCCCCCCTCTGTCATTACACTGCTGCTACTCTGTCTATTATCTATGCATAGTCACTTTACAAATTACCTTGACTAACCTGTACCCCCGCACAGTGACCCAGTACCGGTACCCCACCTTATTGCTATGTACATTTATTGTGTTACTATTTGATTGATTATATATTTTTTAAGTTAATCAATATTTTCTTAACTCTATTTCTTGAACTGTGTTGTTGGTTAAGGATTGGTAAGTAAACATTTCACAGTAAGGTGTACATTTGCATGTGACAAATACAATTTGATTTGATTTACTGAGAGCCATATGACACAGACAGAGATGGAGAGAGAGAGAGGTAAATGGGTTTGGGGATGGGAGAGAGAGGGAGGGCGGAATACAGAGGGGAGGCAGAAAATAGAGAGGAATGAGAGAGAGAGAGAGAGACTACTTAATCCTAGATGTGAGATATATTGGACATCTTGTTCAATTTCTTCAAACTTACTCACCACCGCTCTGCTATGCACTTTGACATTTGAAATTGTCTTCTTTGCACCTCTATTACAGGCAGCCGGTGGCACCTTAATTGAGGAGGATGGGCTCATTGTAATGGCTGGGACTGAATAAATGGAATAGTATCGGCCACGTAAAACACATGGTTTCCATGTGTTTGATACCCTTCCACTCACTACATTCCACTCACTACTATATTGTATTTACTTCGCCACCATGGCCTTTTTTATATTTTCATTTATCAATATATTTTATTTGCCTTCACCTCCCTTATTTCACCTCACTTGCTCACATTGTATATAGACTTATTTTTCACTGTATTATCGACTGTATGTTTGTTCTACTCCATGTGTAACTATGTGTTGTTGTATGTGTCGAACTGCTTTGCTTTATCTTGGCCAGGTCGCAATTGTAAATGAGAACGTGTTCTCAATTTGCCTACCTGGTTAAATAAAGGTGAAATAAAATAAATAAATAAATTTCAGACATTATCATGAGCCGTTTTCCCCTCAGCAGCCTCCTTTGACCTCTACTCCAAACTACACGAACAGAACGAGACACATGCCCTTTCAGTTTCTCTGGGCATGACGCCTCATCTCTCTCTACCTCGCATCTTCCCTCTGTCCCTGGTCTCTTCACGGCGAGAAAGCCTTCCGAACAAAGTGAAAAAGAAAATGTTTCAACACAGTGAGCTTATACCGACACAAAGCTCTCTCATTGTCTGCTGTGCTACTCAGGTCTCTAACAGTGTCTACCTAACCACAGCCGTACAAATGTTAAGGTTTACTTTTTAAGTACAGTGAAATGCCTCTCTTGCAAGCTCTTTGCCAACAATACAGTAAATCAGTAGTTCAATAAAATAAAGTAAAACAAAAACACACAAGAAATAGAACTATGAAGAACACAAGAAGGTAAGTTACGATGCATTTGGAAAATATTCAGATCCCTTTACTTTTCCCACATTTTGTTACAATACGTTACATTCTAAAATGTATTACATCGTTTCCCCCCCATCAATCTACACACAATACCCCAAAATGACAAAGCAAAAACAGGTTTTAAGACATTTTAATTTATCAAATAAAAAAAACTGCTGCAGAGCTATTTTCAGATCTCTCCAGAGATATTCAATCAGGTTCAAGTCCGGGCTCTGTCTGGGCAACTCAAGGACATTCAGAGACTTGTCCCAAAGCCACTCCTGCATTGTCTTGGTTGTGTGCTTAGGGTCGTTGTCCTGTTGTAAGGTGAACCTTCGTGCCAATCTAAGGTCCTGAGCGCTCTGGAGCATGTTTTCATCAAGGATCTCTCTGTTCATTGCTTCGTTCATCTTTCCCTCGATCCTGACTAGTCTCCCAGTCCCTGCCCCTAAAAAACATCCCCACAGCATGATGCTGCCACCACCATGCTTCACCGTCGGGATGGTGCCATGTTTCCTCCAGACGTGACGCATAGCATTTAGGCCAAAGCGTTCAATCTTGGTTTCATCAGACCAGAGAATCTTGTTTCTCATGGTCTGAGAATCCTTTAGATGCCTTTTGGCAAACTCCAAGCGGGCTAGGGGAGTTTTCTAGAGAGTTATTTCACTATGATGCATTGCTTGCTCTTTGGGGTTTTAGGCTGGGTTCTGCATAAGCACTTTGTGACATCTGCTGATTATTTAAATACATTTGATCGATTTATTGATCGGTGGGACCGAGATGACAGCGGCAATACAATAGCCCTCTATGCAAAAGTCAATCTCGAATCCATGTGCTCTAATTCTTTTAGAATAGGTTAATCCTGAACTAGCTTTTGCAACAACAAAGAACTATTTACAATACAGTATCTAATGTGTTCACTGCATAGAGTTCAAAAGAACCTAGAAACAACTGGATAAAGGTAGACACAGTGCTTTTGTGATTCTGTGGGTAGTTCCGGCATCAGCTCCAGTCTCAGCTCCAGGAAGGGGAGAACAAGGTGAAATGTCACGTATTCAGCCATTGATCTACTGTGACTGCCTTGTCCCTTGTTCCCCCAACTCTGGCTTTAAAGCTGCCTGAGAAACTGAGTCACACTGATGGGATTAAAACGTCTGCTTCTACTACTCTGTTTCTCTCTTTCAGTCTTTCTCTCTTTCTCACTCTTGTTCTCTCTCCCTCCATTTCTAGACTGTTTGGACTTGTTTGTGAAAATCTTTCTGAGAATTGACAATACAGCGATTGACATTGAAATTGAGAGGGGAAATAGAGAGAGATATGGAGTGTGCCTAGCCCTATTCTAATACACCTCTGGGCCGATGGCCTGTTTATCTCCAAATCAAATCAAGTTTATTGGTTGCGTACACAGATTTGCAGATGTTATCGCAGGTGCAGCGAAATGCTTATGTTTCTAGCTCAACAGTGCAGTAATATCTAGCAATACAATATCAATATAATACACAAATAACAGAATGAGTAATATCAGAATGAGCAATGTCAGTCTGGAATATAAATTTACAGTTGAAGTCGGAAGTTTACATACACCTTAGCCCAATACATTTAAAGTCAGTTTTTAACAATTCCTGACATTTAATCCTAGTAACAATTCCCTGTCTTAGGTCAGTTAGGATCACCACTTTATTTTAAGAATGTGAAATATCAGAATAATAGTAGAGAGAATGATTTATTTCATCTTTTATTTCTTTCATCACATTCCCAGTTCGTCAGAAGTTTACATACACTCAATTAGTATTTGGTAGCATTGCCTTTAAATTGTTTAACTTGGGTCAAATGTTTCGGGTAGCCTTCAACAAGCTTCCCACAACGAGTTGGGTGAATTTTGGCCCATTCCTCCTGACAGAGCTGGTGTAACTGAGACAGGTTTGTAGGCCTCCTTGCTCATACACGCTTTTTCAGTTCTGCCCACACATTTTCTATAGGATTGAGGTCAGGGCTTTGTAATGGTGACTCCAATACCTTGACTTTGTTGTCCTTAAGCCATTTTGCCAGAACATTGGAAGGATGCTTGGGGTCATTGTCCATTTGGAAGACCCATATGCGACCAAGCTTTAACTTCCTGACTGATGTCTTGAGATGTTGCTTCAATATATCCACATAAGTTTCCTCCCTCATGATGCCATCTATTTTGTGAAGTGCACCAGTCCCTCCTGCAGCAAAGCACCCCCACTACATGATGCTGCCAGCCCCGTGCTTCACGGTTGAGATGGTGTTCTTCGGCTTGCAAGCTTCCCCCTTTTTCCCCAAACATAACGATGGTCATTATGGCCAAGCAGTTCTATTTTTGTTTAATAAGACTAGAGGACACTCCAGAAAGTACGATCTTTGTCCCCATGTGCAGTTGCAAACCATAGTCTGGCTTTTTTATGGCGGTTTTGGAGCAGTAGCTTCTTTCTTGCTGAGTGGCCTTTCAGGTTACGTCGATATAGGACTCGTTTTACTGTGGATATAGATACTTTTGTACCTGTTTCCTCCAGCATCTTCACAAGGTCCTTTGCTGTTGTTCTGGGATTGATTTGCATTTTTCGCACCAAAGTATGTTCGTCTAAAAGGACACAGAACGCGTCTCCTTCCTGAGCGGATTGACAGCTGAGTGGTCCCATGATGTATAATACTTGCGTACTATTGTTTGTACAGATGAACATGGTACCTTCAGGCGTTTAGAAATTGCTCCCAATGATGAACCAGACTTGAGGAGGTCTACAATTTTCTGAGGTATTGGGTGATTTCTTTAGATTTTCCCATGATGTCAAGCAAAGAGGCACTGAGTTTGAAGTCAGACCTTGAAATACATCCACAGGAACACCTCCAATTGACTCAAATGATGTCAAGTAGTCTATCAGAAGCTTCTATAGCCATGACATCATTTTCAGGAATTTTCCAAGCTGTTTAAAGGCACAGTCAACTTAGTGTATGTAAACTTCTGACCCACTGGAATTGTGATACAGTGAATTATAAGTGAAATAATATGTCTGTAAACAATAGTTGGAAAAATTACTTGTCATGCACAAAGTAGATGCCCTAACCGACTTGCCAAAACTATAGTTTGTTAACAGCAAATTTGTGGAGTGGTTGAAAAACGAGTTTTAATGACTCCAACCTAAGTGTATGTAAACTTTTTACTTCAACTGTATATACAGTAGACAGTGTTGTGTCTTTGACTATGCCAGATTAATTGCTATGACATGCTATTCTATAAAATAATTTCTCCGTAATTAATATTACCTGATTGAACTATGTAAATATTAATATGTAAATATTAATTAACTAGAGAGGGACACCACAAAATAATATTTATAGAGCTGTTATCTTCCGAATAAACTCTTAAAGATTTAGTAATATTCTACATCCATAGCAGTCACCTTAATCGTCAGTTTATTCAGTCTCATCTGAAAGTTGTAAATCCTTGATTATCTGCAAGAATCCTGGCTAACAAGTTGAATCAGCAATACAAAATTGGGTTGAATTATTTATTTACTAAATACCTAACTAATCACACAGAATCACACATATACAATTAAATCATAACTTGATTACAAAGTGCCGTCATACAGAAAAACGTCCCTAGCGGGCGGAATAGATGTGACAGCTTGTTACACAAAGAAAAGGGGCGGGATTTTAGTGAAAGAGCGGGAGACTGGAATAGAGGCGAAGCTGTGCTATCGTAAATACAGTATCTTATGCATTCTAAATTACCGCCAATTTGAAGAAGGAAAATGGAATAAATATTTACTCTGAGCTGCGCTTCAGTAGGTTGGTGGTAGATGGACCGTGTCGCCAACCCGAGTCCTCTGTCCTTTGAAGAATGTCTCTGGTGCCTTACTGGATACGTTGGAGTAACGTTGTGTGTAGTAGACGGGATACTCGGACTGTCCTTCCTAACCTGCGTTTGTAGCAGCTGTTGCTAACTCAACGGCTAGGAGATATCACTTCTGTAGTGAATACGAGTTCAAAGTTCATACCATTCACAATCAAAGTCCATGCTGCTGTTGGCTTGGTTCTGTAGTTATTATCTGAACCATTCTGACACCGGATCGTCATCCTAGCGTACCCGGAACAGAAAGTTATATTTTTGTCAATGGCTTTTATAGTGGAGGGAGAGGGGTGTGTCTGAAAAGTATATTACCCATGTCTCTTCACAGGGGCGGGCCCCTAGTTGAGCAGAAGCCCAAACTTATGAAAACACAAATCTCTCATTTGGAAGCTAAAATTAAATGTAATCTCTTCACAAATAATTTCATATTCAAACATTTGAATTAAACAACAATTCCATGTGAATCCGATACCTCTGACGTTTAGACTTTCCACAGTAGAGTTTATGCCATTCTATCATTGATGAGAATGTGTCAGAGGGCAACCGAACTGACATAATATACCTTAAGTACCACCGCATATGTTCAGTTGGTCGGATTACCAGAATATAGTTCATTTCCCCCCACTTCTGATGTTCCCAGAATCTCTATGTTAACCAAGGGGTTTTCTTATGTCACATCAGTTATAGTAGGGAGAGAGAAAAAGGGGGAAAGAGGTATTTATGACTGTCATAAACCTACCCCCAACCCAACGTCATGACAACAGTATAGACAGTGTATGCATAGAAAAGGTGTGTACTGCAGTAGTTATATAGGATGAGGCATGACTAGAATATAGTATATACTGTTTTAGGATAGAAGGGAAAATGAATGGTCCAATGTACAGAAAAGTCCTTGAAGAAAACCTGCTGCCCTCTGCAAAAAAGACAAAACTGGGACAGAAATTCAACTGACCCAAAGCACACAGCTAAGCAATAGACTGCCTAAGGAATAACAGTTAAATGTCATTGAGTGGCCCAGTCAGAGCTCAGACCTAAATCCAATGGAAGAAACCTGCTCCTTTTACTCTCTGTTCCGAACGTGCTAGACGGCCAGTTCGTATAGCCTTTAGCCGTACCCTTTTCCTACTTCTCCTCTGTTCCTCTTGTGATATAGTGGTTAATCCAGGTCCTGCAGTGCCTAGCTCCACTCCCACTCCCCAGGTGCTCTCATTTGTTGACTTCTGTAACCGTAAACGCCTTGGTTTCATGCATGTTAACAATAGAAGCCTACTCCCTAAGTTTGTTTTACTCACTGCTTTAGAACACTCTGCCAACCCGGATGTCTTAGCCGTGTCTGAATCCTGGCTTAGGAAAACCACCAAAAACCCTGAAATCTCCATCCCTAACTATAACATTTTCCGCCAAGATAGAACTGCCAAAGGGGGAGGTGTTGCAATATACTGCAAAGTTAGCCTACAGAGGTCTGTCTTACTATCCAGGTCTGTACCCAAACAATTCAAGCTTCTATGTCTAAAAATTCACCTTTCCAGAAACAAGTCTCTCACCGTTGCCGCTTGCTATAGACCACCCTCTGCCCCCAGTTGTACCCTCAACACCATATGTGAATTGATTGCCCCCCATCTATCTTCTGAGCTCCTGCTACTAGGTGACCTAATCTGGGACATGCTTAACACCCCGGCCTTCCTACAATCTAAGCTTGATGCCCTCAACCTCACACAAATGATCAATGAACCTACAAGGTACAACCCCAAATCCGTAAACACGGGCACCCTCATAGATATCATCCTAACTAACTCGCCCTCCAAATACACCTCTGCTGTTTTCAATCAAGATCTCAGCGATCACTGCCTCATTGCCTGCATCCGTAATGGGTCTGCGATCAAACGACCACCCCTCATCACTGTAAAACGCTCCCTAAAACACTTCTGCAAGCAGGCCTTTCTAATCGACCTGGACGGGGTATCCTGGAATGACATTGACCTCATCCCGTCAGTAGAGGATGCCTGGTTATTCTTTAAAATTTTCTTCCTCACCATCTTAAATAAGCATGCTCCAATCAAAAAATGTAGAACTAGGAATAGATATAGTCCTTGGTTCACTCCAGACCTGTCTGCCCTTGACCAGCACAAAAACATCCTGTGGCGTTCTGCATTAGCATAGAATAGTCCCCGTGATATGCAACTTTTCAGGGAAGTTAGGAAAAAATATACACAGGCATTTAGGAAAGCTAAGGCTAGCTTTTTCAAACAGAAATTTGCATCCTGTAGTACAAACTCAAAAAAGTTCTGGGACAGTGTAAAGTCCATGGAAAATAAGAGCACCTCCTCCCAGCTGCTCACTGCTCTGAGGCTAGGAAACACTGTTACCACCGATAAATCCACTATAATTGAGGATTTCCACCTGACTACTACTACCCCGGTCAACTGCCCGGCACCCTCCACAGCAACCCGCCCAAGCACCCACCATTTCTCTTTCACCCAAATCCAGATAGTTGATGTTCTGAAAGAGCTGCAAAATCTGGACCCCTACTAATCAGCCAGGCTAGACAATCTGGACCCTCTCTTTCTAAAATGATCTGCCGAAATTGTTGCAACCCTTATTACAGGCCTGTTCAACCTCTCTTTCGTATCGTCTGAGATTCCCAAAGATTGGAAAGCTGGGTAGTGTTTGGGGCTTTGGTAACAAAACGGATGACACTGTGATAGACTGCATCCATCCTCTTTAAAGGGGGAGACACTCTAGACCCAAACTGCTACTGACCTATATCTATCCTACCCTGCCTTTCTAAGGTCTTCGACAGCCAAGTTAACAAACAGCTTATCGACCATTTCGAATCCCACCGTACCCTCTCCGCTATGAAATCAGAGCTGGTCATGGGTGCACCTCAGCCACGCTCAAGGTCCTAAACGATATCATAACCGCCATCGATAAGAGACATTACTGTGCAGCCGTATTCATCGACCTGACCAAGGCTTTCGACTCTGTCAATCACCACATTCTTATTGGCAGACTCGACAGCCTTGGTTTCTCAAATGATTGCCTCGCCTGGTTTACCAACTACTTCTCTGATAGAGTTCAGTGTGTCAAATCGGAGGGCCTGTTGTCCGGACCTTCAATCGATCGCTGCCTGCACCTGCCCGCCCGTCCAGCATCACTACTCTGGACTGCTCTGACTTAGAATACGTGGACAACTACAAATACCTAGGTGTCTGGCTAGACTGTAAACTCTCCTTCCAGACTCACATTAAATATCTCCGATCCAAAATTAAATCTAGAATCGGCTTCCTATATCGCAACAAAGCATCCTTCACTCATGTTGCCAAACATACCCTCGTAAACTGACCATCCTACCGATCCTCGACTTCGGCGATGTCATCTATAAAATAGCCTCCAAGACTCTACTCAACAAATTGGATGCAGTCTATCACAGTGTCATCCGTTTTGTTACCAAAGCCCCAAACACTACCCACCACTGCGACCTGTACGCTCTCGTTGGTTGGCCATCGCTTCATATTCGTCGCCAAACCCACTGGCTACAGGTTATCTACAATCTCTGCTAGGTAAAGCCCCGCCTTATCTCAGCTCACTGGTCACCATAGCAGCACCCATTCGTAGCACGCGCTCCAGCAGGTATATCTCACTGGTCACCACCATAGCCAATTACTCCTTTGGTCACCTTTCCTTCCAGTTCTCTGATGCCAATGACTGGAACGAACTGCTAAAATCACTGAAGCTGGATACTCATTTCTCCCTCACTAGCTTTTAAGCACCAGCTGTCAGAGCAGCTCACAGATCACTGTAAACAGCCCATCTATCTACCTCATCCCCATACTGTATCTTGCTCTTTTGCACCCCAGTAACTCTACTTGCACATTTCATCTTCCTGCACATCTACCATTCCAGTGTTTAATTGCTATATTAAATTTACTTCGCCACCATGGCCTATTTATTGCCTTAACTCCCTTATCTTACCTCATTTGCACTCACCGTATATAGACTTTTTGTTTTCTTTTTTTCTACCCTATTATTGACTGTATGTTTTGTTTTTTCCATGTGTAACTCTGTGTTGTTGTATGTGTCGAATTGCTATGCTTTATCTTGGCCAAGTCGCAGTTGCAAATGAGAACTTGTTCTCAACTAGCCTACCTGGTTAAATAAAGGTGAAATAAAAAATACGAAAAAATAAAAAAATTCTGGGTGGGGGTTGACTTGAATATTGCTGTCCATTAACCTCTTGGAACTATAGGGGGTGCTGTTCCGCATTAGCATATTTGTGTCTCCAAATTAAACTGCCTCGTGCTAAATTCTTGATCGTACAATATGCATATTATTGTTATTATTGGATAGAAAACACCTTCTAGTTTCTATAGAAGTTGAAATTTTGTCTCTGAGTTGTACAGAACAATTTCTACAGCACTTTTCATGACAGGGTTCAGATTTCAATTTTTTTTACCTCTGATCTGGGGTCTGTTTTTAAGGCGACAGTGAATGCTATGAAGAAACCGACACTGCCTACGTCTTCCTCTGGGTGTCTGTACGTCATCACGCTTTCAATGGAATCGATGGGATATTCACAGCCAGTATAAAAGACCAAAATGTATAGAGACCGCCCTTTCTCGTCGTGCGCCTGAAGCGTGAAGGGCATCGGACCTGCCTCGTTCCAAATCGTTTTCTAACCAGCAATATTTCTCCGGTCATGTTTTTACTCGTTTTAGGTGTTAAAAACATCATAATGTAGTTAATTTGAACAGTTTTATAGCAATTTATATCCGTTTAGTGCGATTTTAGAGGAATTTATTTGTTGTGCACTCTGAAACTTTGGACACGTTTTGGGGTGTCGGTCGTTGGTGGTGGACATTTCGAAGGACAGAGGACATCTATCGACCAAAAGACGTTTATAACATAGAAAGGATACATTGCCCAAGAATCTGATGGAAGAACACCTCAAAGTAAGCAATATTTAATATGATAAATCGTGTTTCTGTCGAAATATTTTAAACGCATATTTCGCCATTTTGTTTGGTATAGCTTCACTTGGCGAACCCTGTATTGAAAAGTAAGGATAATTTTAAAAATGTAAATCAGCGGTTGCATTAAGAACTAATTTGTCTTTCGATTCCTGTAAACCCTGTATTTTTTAGTCAAGTATATGATTAGCTATTAATTAAACTAGATCACTCTGAAAGATGGCGACCGACATTTTCAGGCTTGTTTTGCTACTATTTTCATTGTGTAACCACGGTTTTGTATGGCTAAATATGCACCTTTTCGAACAAACTGTATATGTATATTGTAAAATGATGTTACAGGAGTGTCATCGGAAGAATTCTGAGAAGGTTAGTGAAAAAATTAATATCTTTTGGCGATGTTGACTTTTATCGCTCACTTTGGCTAGAATCAATGCTGGGCTGCTATGTGCTATGTGCTATGCTAATATAACGATTTATTGTGTTTTCGCTGTAAGACACTTAGAAAATCTGAAATATTGTCTGTATTCACAGGATCTGTGTCTTTCGATTAGTGTATGCTGTGTATTTTTACGAAATGTTTGATGATTAGTAGTTAGGTAAACACGTTGCTCATTGTAATTATTCTAGTCCATTTGTGACGGTGGGTGCAATTGTAACCTATGGCAGCTACCTGAAATATGCACATTTTTCTAACAAAACCTATCCCATACCATAAATATGTTATCAGACTGTCATCTAATGAGTTTTTTTGTTGGTTAGGGGCTATAAATATCTTAGTTTAGCCGAATTGGTGATGGCTACTGGTGTTGGTGGACAAATAAAAGATGGTGGATTATGCTAATGTGTTTTTAGGTAATAGATGTACATCTTTACATATTGTGTCTTCCCTGTAAAACATTTTAAAAATCGGAAATGGTGGCTTTATTCACAAGATCTGTATCTTTCATCTGGTGTCTTGGACTTGTGATTTAATGATATTTAGATGCTACTATCTACTTGTGAAGCTATGCTAGCTATGCTAAACAGTGTGTGGGGGGTGGGGGGTGCTCCCGGATCCGGGTTTCTGAGGCAGTAGAAGTTAACTCTCCCCAAGGAACTTGACAGAGCTTGAACAGTTTTGTAAAGAAGAACGGTCAAATATTGTCAAATCTAGGTGTGCAAAGTTGGTAGAGACCTATCCCAACAGACTCACAGCTGTAATTGCTGACAAAGGTGCTTCCACCAAGTATTAACTCAGGGATGGAGACTTTTTCTCCTAAAAGTGTAGAGTATGGTGCGAGATAAGTGGGGAAAAAATCCTTACTTAACGCTGAGTTACTGACACAACAAAATGTGAAAAACGATCTAGGGGGTGTAGGCTTTCTATAGGCACGGTGCATAAAGTGCGTTAAACAGTATGTAAACATTGTTAAAATGGCCAGTATGGGTTTTTGGACACGGCCAGTGTCTAAGGTGCCAGACAGAGTACCGGGCGGTGGACGGCTAGTGATGTCTGTTCAACGGTCTGATAGTTTGGAGATAGAAGCTGTTTTTCAGTCTCTCGGTCCTGGCTTTAATAAACCTGTACTCTCTCCATCTGCTAAATGGTAGCAGGGTGAACAGGCTGTGGCTCCAGGGGCTGAATTCCTTGCTTCTCTGGGTGCTGTAGATGTCCTGGAGGACAGGCAGTGTGCCCACAGTGATGTGTTGGGCTGTACCAGGCGGTGATGCAGCCCGATATAATGCTCTGGATGGTGCACCTGTAGAAGTTTGTGAGGGTCTTAGAGGCCATGCCGAAGAGATCACAGGTTCTCTGTCTGTCTGTCTGTCTATCTGTCTGTCTGTCTGTCTGTCTGTCTGTCTGTCTCTCTCTCTCTCTCTCTGTCTCTCTCGCTGTCTCTCTCGCTGTCTCTCTCTCTGTCTCTCTCTCTGTCTCTCTCTCTGTCTCTCTCTCTGTCTCTCTCTCTCTCTCTCTCTCTCTGTCTCTCTCTCTCTCTCTCTCTCTGTCTCTCTCTCTCTCTGTTAGGAGATGATTGTGGACTTCAGGAAACAGCAGAGGGAGCACCCCCCTATCCACATCAACGGGACAGTAGTGGAGAGGGTAGAAAGTTTTAAGTTCCTCGGCGTACACATCACGGACAAACTGAAATGGTCCAACCACACAGACAGCGTGGTGAAGATGCACTGCTGCGCCCTCAGTAGGCTGAAGAAATTCGGCTTGTCACCAAAAACACTCACAAACTTTTACAGATGCACAATCGAGAGCATCCTGTCGGGCTGTATCACCGCCTGGTACGGCAACTGCTCCGCCCATAACCGTAAGGCTCTCCAGAGGGTAGTGAGGTCTGCACAACGCATCACCGGGGGCAAACTACCTGCCCTCCAGGACACCTACACCACCCGATGTCACAGGAAAGCCAAAAAGATCATCAAGGACAACAACCACCCGAGCCACTGCCTGTTCACCCCGCTATCATCCAGAAGGCGAGGTCAGTACAGGTGCATCAAAGCAGGGACGGAGAGATTGAAAAACAGCTTCTATCTCAAGGCCATCAGACTGTTAAACAGCCATCACTAACATTGAGTGGCTGCTGCCAACATACTGATTCAACTCCAGCCACTGGAAAAAATGTATGTAATAAATGCACCACTAGCCACTTTAAACAATGCCACTTCATATAATGTTTACATACCCTACATTACTCATCCCATATGTATATACTGTACTCTATATCATCTACTGCATCTTGCCATCTTGCCTATGCCGTTCTATACCATCACTCATTCATTTATTTTTTTATGTACATATTCTTATTCATTCCTTTACACTTGTGTGTATAAGGTAATTGTTGTGAAATTGTTAGGTTAGATTACTCGTTGTATATTACTGCATTGTCGGAACTAGATACACAAGCATTTCGCTACACTCGCATTAACATCTGCTAACCATGTGTATGTGACAAATCAAATTTGATTTGATTTGATTTTGTTCGCTGTTGTTTATCTTGTCCATGTTTGGAAGTGGTTTAATGCTTTCTGCTCCTCTATAATTTGCAATACTGCCTCATCCCCTCTACCACCTACCACTTCCCTCCATCCCTTTACTTAGAGCCCAAAAAGGCAAGCAGAAGAAAGAAATTAAGCCTTGAAAAAGTAAATGATTAAATAAAACATAGGATGTTTGCGCTAGCAGGGGATTTGACAGCTGAGAGATGGATCTCGTTTGGTTTGTTAATTATCCAAACAAACCCTCAGGATGTCTTATCACGCACGCACACACACACACACACACACACACACACACACACACACACACACACACACACACACACACACACACACACACACACACACACACACACACACACACACACACACACACACACACACACACACACACACACAGGATTTTGTATAGCAACTTGAGAGGAGGATGATTAGTCGAGCAACAATTGTGCTAACGGCCTTTAACCTTTATTGCAGAGCTATGGAAAATATTTTCTCTTTAGAGTTGAGTTTTATACAGCTGTTTTGCCCAATCAAAGGCTCTCATTGAACTCATCCTGAAGCTTAATAACATAAGTGAGTTACAAAGAGGAACCCGATTTTTAGAGAACAGTGTTAACTTCTTCCATAGGGGATGAGGAGTAACAATTATAACAATGAACTACAGTGGGGAGAACAAGTATTTGATACACTGCCGATTTTGCAGGTTTTCCTACTTACAAAGCATGTAGAGGTCTGTCATTTTTATCATAGGTACACTTCAACTGTGAGAGACAGAATCTAAAACAAAAATCCAGAAAATCACATTGTATGATTTTTAAGTAATTAATTTGCATTTTATTGCATGACATAAGTATTTGAACACCTACCAACCAGTAAGAATTCCGGCTCTCACAGACCTGTTAGTTTTTCTTTAAGAAGCCCTCCTGTTTTCCACTCATTACCTGTATTAATGGCACCTGTTTGAACTCGTTACCTGTATAAAAGACACCTGTCCACACACTCAATCAAACAGACTCCAACCTCTCCACAATGGCCAAGACCAGAGAGCTGTGTAAGGACATCAGGGATAAAATTGTAGACCTGCACAAGGCTGGGATGGGCTACAGGACAATAGGCAAGCAGCTTGGTGAGAAGGCAACAACTGTTGGCGCAATTATTAGAAAATGGAAGAAGTTCATGCAAGATCTCACCTCGTGGGGCATCAATGATCATGAGGATGGTGAGGGATGAGCCCAGAACTACACGGCAGGACCTGGTCAATGACCAGAAGAGAGCTGGGACCACAGTCTCAAAGAAAACCATTAGTAACACACTACGTCGTCATGGATTAAAATCCTGCAGCGCACGCAAGGCCCCCCTGCTCAAGCCAGCGCATGTCCAGGCCCGTCTGAAGTTTGCCAATGACCATCTGGATGATCCAGAGGAGGAATGGGAGAAGGTCATGTGGTCTGATGAGACAAAAATAGAGCTTTTTGGTCTAAACTCCACTCGCCGTGTTTGGAGGAAGAAGAAGGTTGAGTACAACCCCAAGAACACCATCCCAACCGTGAAGCATGGAGGTGGAAATATCATCATCTGGAGAAGGTCTGTATGGAGGAGTGGGCCAAAATCCCTGCTGCAGTGTGTGCAAACCTGGTCAAGAACTACAGGAAACGTATGATCTCTGTAATTGCAAACAAAGGTTTCTGTACCAAATATTAAGTTCTGCTTTTCTGATGTATCAAATACTTATGTCATGCAATAAAATGCAAATTAATTACTTAAAAATCATACAATGTGATTTTCTGGATTTTTGTTTTAGATTCCATCTCTAACAGTTGAAGTGTACCTATGATAAAAATGACAGACCTCTACATGCTTTGTAAGTAGGAAAACCTGCAAAATCGGGCAGTGTATCAAATACTTGTTCTCCCCACTGTAACAGGCAACTACCAGAACTCAAACACTACTGTTTGAGCAAATCGGAGGCCCCAATGTTCCAATCCACAGTAGTAAGACATAGAACAGACAGAATAGACATGGATCATGGATTGTCATTACATTGGACGCACATGCCATGGTTGCTATGTGTTTTTCTACACATTTACGGTTTTCCGCATAACATTCCCTGCCCCTTTAAGCAGCATATAGTGAAGTGTGCCACGGCAGCACAGTGTGTTCCTGTGTACTGCTAACTGCTCACGAAGGTCATGTGTTTCCCATTTGGCTCATCTTCACCATCTCAGTCAGAAACACTGAGCCTTCCCATGCCTTCCAGACCCATGTCATTCATCTGTTGTGCATAAACACGTCTCCACGAGGGAGAGAGAGAGAGTAGTGGGAAAATAAGAGAGCGTGAACGAATGTGAACTTTAAGGAAGGCTAGTGATGAAGATGTGTCTGCGGCTTGTCGGTGCCGAGGCCCAGTGTGACGCTTCGGTCACTGTTTATGGCGTTGTCCGGATAGAGAGTCATATGTTTGCATATCACAGGAGTGAAACCCACTTACGCTGTGGCATTCTCCGTGGCTGGGCATTCCCATGGAGCCCTGGGGATTACTGGCTTTGTCGGAGGTGTGAGGACGGTTGAAATTTTAGAGTGACGAAATGAATGTCACCGTGTGAATGACACTGTCATGTTTCGATGGTTTCAAGAGCTCATTAAGAACATTTGTATATGTCTTGTTGTACTGTGCGCGCAATGGGTATCATTTTACAGGGAGCTAAAACTGTTGGTCAGACGGCGGTCATTTCGAAGCGAGGAGCAGCTCAGATGCGCTCCTATTATTGTGTTGATAAGATTAGAGAACATGTGTGGAAGTGCTATTATTTTTGTTTCGTTGTCTGAGCCAAGCAGAGTGACGCTGTTAAACGATGGGGGTTGTTGAAATTTGGATCCGCCCAGGGAAGGATAAAAGTTGGAGTGGTTTTTAGTTCAGGTAGTCATTGTTAACCGATCTCCTCGCATATGTTATAGTGGTGTTTATCTGAAGCTTATAGACAGATCATTTTGTAACTTTTTACATTGAAGACTTCTGTTATGTGCTCTTTGATAACGGTATTGTTATTGTATATCTGTAATAAGCCTGATTACTTGTAAATGGATATGTATTGTAGTCCTCATATTTCAGAGGAATATTCCTTGAATTATTCTTTGATGTATGGTCTAATGGTAAATGTTACTGCAGTACACATAACATATGTTTGGGTCCTAACTTTGCATATATTCGCCAAGGCTAACTCAATGAATTAATGCTGTAAATCTGGTTGCAAGGAATCTGGACATTTTTATTTGCATAACGGTTATCTTAGACACATGTCGATTATAGTATTCCCGAGACTGGTCACACAAAGACGCGCTATCTTGATACGCGCGGATATGCTTAAGGCCTATAGCATTGATTCACATGGTTATGGAGTCAGATTGAATTATAATATTACAATCGTAATCCTCCTACACTAATTCTGTCATTCCCAGCAGTTGGAGTGGATTCACACCATTCTACAAAATCAAAGACAATGAGATTAACACATGCCAACATGTGAGAGGCAGTATGGGAGGTAGATAGAGAACACATGGCATGTTACGAAATGTGTTCTGCTCAGTGCTTAATTTGTAAATCGGGAGGTGCCGGAGCAAAATGTTAGTGCAAGAGGGCAGTGACCTAGGGAGCTCTGAGGTACCGGGAACGCATGAGAAAAAAAATCACCTTTATAGTAAAGCATTGCATGCATATCATCGCATTTGCGTAGTGGCATATAGAAGTAAAGTAGAGGCACTTACAGAAGTTGAACATATGGAGAACATTTTTAGTGGCCTATGGTCCCGGAAAATGTTTGCCTTTTTTAAACGCATTTCAGGTAATTCTACATCATTTTACATGACTGGAGATTTTGGCATAATCTCAAGACATGGGAACTCGGAGCTGTGAAATCTCAGACTTCCAAATTCAGTGCGTTAAAGACAACTGGGAAAACGAGCTCCAACTGGGAAAATACATTTTGAGCGGTCATCCAACTCGGAATTCCAAGTAGAGAACTCAGGCATCTTTCTAGAGCTCCGACTTTCCAACCTGAAGCTCACTGAGGTCATGATCCCACCTCGTTTTTTTGTTTGAGTTGTCATGGAAGCACCGCAATACCACACAAATGATCGAAATGACTGGCTACTTTGACACTGACACACTGAGATCTGATTCTGAGATCAATAAAAACGACCATGTCTTGAATCCATCAATAGCCTAGGCCTAGGTGTGTGGCTACAATATGAGGAGGAAATTATAGTCCTAAAAATGCTTTCCAGTTACATTGACTCAACCAATGATGCGCAGCTCACTCACTGGTGATGGCCGATGCGCCCGTGCCAAAAGCCTCTCTCTCTCGTTTTACTTTGTAAAACAATAGGCCTATTTGGAAGTTGATCAAATATTTTTGTAGCCTACAGCAGACAGATTCGAGTCTTCTCTTTTCAGCAGGAGCCATTTGCTTTCCAATCTGTGTTTTCCAGCGATTTTATTTGAAGTATTGCGAGAGGCCTGTTTTGTCTGCATGCTGTTTGTTCACTGACAGATTTGTTCCCGACTGTACGCAATACCTTGTTATTGGGCTACACCCCACAGCTAAGCAATTTTTAAAGAAGCTGTTGATCGTGTGTGGCTAAATGATATGCTTTCTCATGGTGTAGTAGGCTATTCTAAATTATTTAATTTATTTCTGAACAGACCGCAGTAATTCTATAACTTTGGCAAATGTATTTCAGTTTATCAGAGGTGCTAGAACCCTTCGCAGGCTATGATTCTATAAGGAAATAAATGATGAAATGCAAGGCTGGTGAGATGAGAGTTGCAGGCTCATTCATGTCTATCAGAGCAGAGAGAGGGAGAGCGATCATAGAAAGGGAATCTCGTTCCAGTTCTGTGAGAGACACAGGCGTGCTTCTCACAAGGCCATGCGTTGGTCTCAAACATAGGTTACGATGTTGTGCAAACCTGATACCGTACCCAAGCCGTCCGCACGCGTGCACCATCGTGTGCAAATTTTGACACAGGTTGAATCATCAAAACAAACTCTGAACCAATTATATTAATTTGGGGACAGGTCAAAAAGCATGAAACATTCATGGCAATTTCGCTAGCTAGCTTGCTAGCTAATTTGTCCTATTTAGGGGGGACGTAGACGGCGAACGTAAAGGTAACGTAAAGGTAATGGCGGACTGAACTAAGTTATGTAGAGCACCTCAAGATAAAACATAATATTCGAAATATCTGCTAAATTAGACTCAAATATTAGCACTAAATAATCTGGTGGGTGATAACCTTCAATCTGGATAATAACACAAAACAAATCCTAAGACTAGAGACATTTATCGACAAATATTACGAAAACAAGCAACACCCAAACATGACGGAGAATAAGACAGGGGAACCGAATCAAAAACGAAAACGTGACTCCTCAACCGACACGGATGATCTAATATTCTCACCACCGGCAATGGTAAAGGTCGAAACCGATCTGTTAAAATCAATAAATGACAAACTGGGTATACTTGAATTAGTTAGTAAAGATATAAAAGAGTTGAAGGCAAGCCTAGAGATGAGTGATGAAAAAGCTGCGGCTTTGGAGAAGGAAACACACGCGCTAAAAGGGACGGTCAATAAGATTGAAACCGAAATGAATGAATTTAAAAAGGAGAACAACGTTCTGAAGGAATGCTTACTGGACATACAAACTAGATCCATGAGAGAGAATTTGGTACTTACAGGTATCCAAGAGAAAGAAGGAGAGGTTCCTGAATCTGTAGTTAGAGAGTTCCTTTTTGCAGCGCTTAAGATACCGCGCGAAGTTATCGATAAGATCCAACTTGAACGTGTACACCGCCTCGGACAGAGAGGGCAGAGGTACGAACGCCCAATCGTTGCCAAATTTGCTTCATTTAAAGATACAATAATGGTTAAAAGCCTAGGTAAAAGACTTGCTGGGACCAAAATTGGCAGGAATGATCAGTTTCCGAAAGAAATTGCAGAACGGCGCAAAGTTCTGTATCCAATTTTCAAAGAAAATAGATTAAAAGCGAAACGAGTAGCTCTCGTCGTTGATAAACTATATATTGATAACCAGTTGTTCAGAGACACAAAGATTACTCCATGGTTATTTAAAAAATTACAAAGTTCTCATAGATGAGGAAAATAAACACAATTCAAGCCCGGTTACTGATTGTAACAATACAATACAAAATATAGCTTTTCTATAAATCTTCACATATAATTAATTGAACACAAGCACTATTTCTATATAGTGAAGATAAAAACTAAGTAAACAGAAGGCACAGTATGTGTGGATGGTGTGGTGTGTGTTTATTTTTATTTGTTATGTTTGGAAAGTTAAGTGAGTGAGTAATGAAATAGTTGCATATCCCAGAGCCAGTGTATTGCTGTGGGCCGGGTATGAGAAGGCTTTCAATGTTGTTCAGATGATGGATATACTTTTATAATGAATTACACGTCTTATTTATTTATTGTCCTATCATGGGGAACTACATTTTTAAAATGAATTATATCTAATTATTTATTATCCTATTTTAATGGTACGGTCCATGGCCCTATACCCTAGACACCCACATGAATGGCCCAGATACTAAGGAGAAGTCCCTAACTGTTTTATGTGCATGCTGTATGCGGTCTGTATGCAGCCAAAATGAGGTCAGGGACCAAGAGCAGCACTGCCCCCTCAAGATTCTGAGCCTGCTTGGCAGGGTTGGTCCTGCAAAGCCAAAGCCCCCTAAAGGGAGAGCATAATAAACAAGGAAATTCTCAAAGCTGCTAATGAGAACCTTGATGACCTTGTACCTAGCCGGTGGGGATTCCGGTGGGGTGCCCCCACCCAGGCAGTGGCAGTGCTAGCAACACTAGCTGCAGTAACCCATGGGGAGGGGGTCACACTCGGACATTCAGAGAGGGGGTATATTATTGTGGCCCTGGTGGCACGAAACCAATCGGACTGCATGGAGATGCTTGGGAACATGGTCAATATGGATGACCGTATTGTGGTTGTTTCAGGAAGAAGGTGTACATTTGACCTCCATCATCTAGGATGTGACAATGGTAAATAAATCTCTACATTTATGCTCATTTTTTGCGCGGTCTTGCAGGCCTTCTCATGCAGCTGCAACTGCAAGTACATTTGTAAATCATGACCCATCTTGAGTTGGGCTCTGGGATGGTGCAATTGTTGAGAGGGTGAGCTTATGGTTGTGTGGGGGTAAGGGCTGAATGTGTGTGGGTGTATGTGTGTATCCCACAACTGTTGCGAAGGAAGAAGTAAAAGATGTTAGGGACTATAGAGGATGATTCACAGCAATATGTAATAAAAATCGAGGTGAGGGCGATGGAAATGCATTTGGCAATGGATCTGCTTTGGTTCGGTGGATGGTGCTGTGTGCACTTTTCGAAGGATGGATCCCAGTCGGTCCAGGGCTGTGCGATGCGGGGGGTCGGGGGTGGTCTGCCGGGCATTGGGATGACAACCCAACTCGAGATGGGGGCTTTTGGCGGGTGGAATAGTGGGGACCAATTGGAGGTTTGCTTAGTGGAGATGAAAATGTCATGGTACAACTATATAGACACTCAATCATTACGTTACTTTTTAATAGGACGTTTACAAACATATATTTTGATAAAAATAATTGAAAGGTGTGTCTCATTATGGTAAGTGGTGAAATAAGTATAGCCAGTTACAATTGTAATGGCTTAGCAGATAATAAAAAAAGACGATCAGTATTTACCTGGCTAAAAGAGAAGGATTATAATATCTACTGTTTACAGGAAACCCATTCAACAGTTTTAGATGAAGTTTTGTGGAAAAAGAACTGGGGGGGCGAAATATATTTCTCCCATGGGCAAAGAAATTCAAAAGGGGTGATGGTTTTAATTAATAATAACTTTGATCCAAATGTGCAACTTGTCCAAACAGATCCTCAAGGTAGATGGATTATTTTAAATATGTTATTGGACAATAAACATATATGGCTTATTAACCTATACGGTCCGAATAATGATGATCCAAGCTTCTTTGACAATATATATAAGAATGTATCAACTCTACAAGCAACACTAGACTCTATTATTATAGTGGGAGATTTTAATACGGTCTTAAATACCTCTATGGACCGGAAAGGAAATCACACTACAAACTATCACCCTCAGGCACTTAAGGAAATCAGGAATGTCATGGATATATTGGAATTACTGGATATATGGAGACTTAAATACCCTGACCTAGTGAGATATACATGGCGGAGGCTTAATCAAGCTAGTCGCCTTGACTACTTTCTTATATCATTCTCTCTGGCACCAAAAATTAAAAAGTGTTTGATAGGGGACAGAATGCGGTCGGACCATCACATAATTGGGATTTATATTACTCTTACAGAATTTCCACGTGGGCGAGGATATTGGAAATTTAATCAAAGCCTACTAGATGATAAATTGTTTAGAACTAGGACAGAAGAATTTATAACTGACTTTTTTAGACATAACATAGGTACAGCAGATCCCCATATTGTATGGGACACTTTTAAGTGTGCCTTTAGAGGCTATGCAATTCAGTACTCATCTATAAAACAAAAGCAATTTCGATCAAAAGAGTCCATATTAACAAAGGAAATTGAAGGACTAACAGTACAGTTAGATAACAATAAAAACGGTACCATAGAGGCACAGAATAAGTTAGAGGAAAAACAAAAAGAAATGGAGGAACTTATTCAAGAAAGATCCAGTGTAATATATTACAAAAATAAAGCGAACTGGATGGAATATGGGGAAAAATGCACCAAATTCTTTTTCAATCTTCAATATAGAAATGCTACCAAAAAAAACGTATTAAAACTTGTTACAAATGATGGAGTCACGCATGATTCACCAAATGATATTTTGAAAGAGGAAGTAAAGTACTTTAAAAATATATTTTCGTTTCAGGCTCCTCCATCTCCACTAACTGAAACTAATTGTATGGATTTTTCCCCTAACAATAATGTAAAATTAACATCTGTACAGAAAGACTCATGTGAAGGCCTAATTACTGAGGAGGAACTACTTTATGCAATTGGGGCCTTTAAGGATGGGAAAACTCCAGGACTGGATGGCATACCAGTGGAAGTATACAAACATTTTTTTGATATACTCAAAGGACCATTATTAGCTTGTTTTAACCACTCCTTTATAAATGATAGATTATCAGACACGCAACAAGAAGGTGTGATATCATTATTACTGAAACAGGACCCAAGTGGTATATATAAAGATCCAGTCCATTTAAAAAATTGGAGACCTCTTACACTTCAGTGTTGTGATGCAATCCTAGCAAAATGCTTGGCGCATAGAATAAAAAAAGTTTTGTCAGATATTATTCATCCTAATCAGACAGGTTTTTTACATGGACAATACATTGGAGATAATATAAGGCAAGTACTGGAAACAATAGAACACTATGAAATATCGGGGACACCAGGCCTGGTTTTCATAGCTGATTTTGAAAAGGCTTTTGATAAAGTACGACTGGAGTTTATATATAAATGCCTAGAATTTTTCAATTTTGGGGAATCTCTTATAAAATGGGTAAAAATTATGTATAGTAACCCTAGGTGTAAAATAGTAAATAATGGCTACATCTCAGAAAGTTTTAAACTATCTAGAGGAGTAAAACAAGGTTGTCCAATATCGGCATATCTATTTATTATTGCCATCGAAATGTTAGCTGTTAAAATTAGATCAAACATTAATATTAAGGGATTAGAAATCCAGGGCCTAAAAACTAAGGTGTCATTGTACGCTGATGATTCATGTTTTCTTTTAAAACCACAACTAGAATCTCTCCACGGCCTCTTAGAGGATCTAGATACATTTGCTATCCTCTCTGGATTAAAACCAAATTATGATAAATGTACCATATTACGTATTGGATCACTAAAAAATACACATTTTACATTGCCATGTAGTTTACCAATTAAATGGTCTGACGGTGATGTGGACATACTCGGTATACAAATCCCAAAAGAAAGAAATGATCTCACTCCAATACATTTTTATAGAAAGTTAGCAAAAATAGATAAGATCTTGCGACCATGGAAAGGAAAATACCTGTCTATTTGTGGGAAAATCACCCTGATTAACTCTTTAATCATATCACAGTTTACCTATTTGCTTATGGTTTTGCCTACACCTAGTGACCTGCTTTTTAAATTATATGAACAAAAAATATTCAATTTTATTTGGAACGGCAAGCCAGATAAAATTAAAAGGGCCTATTTATATAACGAATATGAATTCGGAGGGCAGAAATTATTAAATATTAAAGCATTAGACCACTCACTAAAGGCATCAGTCATACAAAAGTTATACTTAAATCCAAACTGGTTCTCTAGTAGATTGGTATGAATGTCTCATCCTATGTTCAAGAAGGGCCTTTTTCCCTTTATTCAGATTACACCTGCTCACTTTCGGTTGCTTGAAAAGGAAATAATCTCCAAAATATCTTTATTTTTTAAGCAAGCCTTAGAAAGTTGGTTGAAATTTCAGTTTAATCCACCTGAAAGGACGGAGCAAATAGTACAACAAATCTTGTGGTTAAATTCAAATATAGTAATTGATAAAAAAACTGTATTTATCGAAGAAATGTTTAAAAAAGGTATAATTTTTGTGAATGATATCATAAATAGGACTGGTGGAGTAATGTCACACATGCAGCTAACACAGACATATGGAAATGTCTGCTCTACCCAAAATTACAACCAATTAATTGCAGCATTACCACAAAAATGGAACAGGCAGGTGGAAGGGGATAAAAGTAAGGAACTTGTATGTCGGCCTTATATTAAAGAACATAAATGGTTAAAGAAAAGTGTGATAAATAAAAACATATACCAATTTCATTTAGGACCAAAAAACTTACAGCTGTGCCATATAAATTGCAAAATAGTTGGGAAGAGATTTTCGATGTACCCATTCCATGGCACATGGTTTATGAATTGATACGCAAAACAACGCCGGATTCAAAACTTCGAATTTTTTAATTTAAATTATTTTACAAAATTCTTGCAACTAATAGAATGTTATATATATGGGGGATACAAACTTCTCAGCTCTGTAGATTCTGCTGTGAGGAGGCAGAGTCATTAGACCATTTATTTTGGTATTGTCGTTTTTGGTCACAGGTCCAGGAATGGTTGAAGAATTGCAACATTTGCGTAGAACTAACGCTACAGATAGCAATACTGGGGGATTTGAAAAGCCATAGTCAATCAATCAATAATATAATAATTATTTTAGCAAAAAAAATTATTTTCAATTTACAATCCGTGGAAGCTATGAGAATAGGAAGATTCAAATCTTTTGTGAAGCATCACAGCACAGTTGAAAAATATATGGCAAATAAAAATCCGAAATGGATGATGTTGGAAGATAGATGGGAAAGGTTGAGTGAAGCTGAAGGGTGGGACTAATAACAAGATAAACAATGTAGGGCATGCGGGATCTGTGAAATGTGTATAGGTGCGGAGCTATTGTGAAATAGCACAGTTACAAGTGGAAATCAAACTGGATGGACAACAGAAATAGAGGAAGGACTAAGAACAAACAAGAGAGAACTATTATAAAGTAGACTGTGTCTGTAAAATGTGTATAAGATGTATAAATTGAAGGTAAAAACAGAAATGTTTATCAGTTTACTCCAATTGGGGGATCGGTGGTAGGGTTTGCAGGGAATAATAATAAAGGTATACTCTTTAAAAAAGTATGTATGTCTATGTAGGTATGTGTATGTATATATGTGTATATGTATGCATACGTGAATGGATATATATATTTACCCAAAAAAATATGGGGGATTGGAAATGATGCAGACAATTGCATTGGAAGCAACATTCTTTCCGCAATATTAAGCTGATCCACCCCCCCAAAAAATAAAAATAAAAAAAATAAAAAAAAATTGTCCTATTTAGCTAGCTTGCTGTTGCTAGCTAATTTGTCCTATTATATAAATGTTGAGTTGTTATGTTACCTGAAATGCACAAGGTCCTCTACTCTGACAATTAATCCACACATAAAACGGTCAACTGAATCGTTTCTAGTCATCTCTCCTGCTTCCAGGCGTTTTCTTCTTTGGACTTTATATGGCGATTGGCATTTAACTTTCATAGTCACCACTACGACCGACCGAACCCAGTTCTTCTTTCAATCACCCACATCGGTATAACCAATGAGGAGATGGCACGTGGGTATCTGCTTCTATAAACCAATGAGGAGATGGGAGAGGCAAGACTTGCACCGCATTCAGCGTCACAAATAGAACTGACTTCTATTTTAGCGCTTGGCAATGCAGATGTTCGTTGGCACGCGCGAGCAGTGTGGTCAGCATGTTAAGCTCGGGCCGGCCCAACACGAATCAGCTTTGATAACTTTGATAACTTTTTACATTGCAAAAAGTGACAATTATTTTTCATGCCATGAGAGGTACCGGATCCAGCCAAATAGGTCCCGGAACTGAACAGTCCAAATTAAGCACTGGTTCTGCTCCCGTAGTGCAGTTTATGAGACAATTGTGTGTTAAAAGCAGAGAGCACCAGGCAGCATATGGCATGTGGTGCTGTGTATTATTGATATCACAGCAGTGGCCAGCTAATTCTCAGTGCTCAGGGTGATGTGGCATAATGTGTGATTTTTTTGCCTGCAGTGATCTTCAAGCAGCCTCCTTTGAGACATGGCTGAGGAGATTGGAGTTTTGTGTCTCTTTAAAGATTCAGCGATGAAAGAGTGGGTAGCTAATGAGCAAGCATGGCTCGCTGAGGAGAGAGACAGAAAGGAGAGGGAAGAAGGGAAAGAGATTGAGGGGTGAAGAGAGGGAAGGAGGGAGAAAGGAGTGAGAGGAAGACAGCAGGGAAAAGAGAGGGATAGAACGTTGGGGGAAGAAGAGAGAGCCAAAGCGATAAAAAATGGTAGACAGATAAACAAAGAAAGAGAAAGAATTTGGAGTCAACAGGTAGTGTGGTGGGTGTGGTGCATGGTCAGAGGTCAGGTGTGTGTGTGTTTGTTCGTCTCTGAAAGCTTGTTTGTTGGACTGGATCCTCTATTGACATTCAGCTTCAGAAACAGCCAGAGAGACTTAATAGTGTGTGCGTGTGCGTGTGCGTGCGTGCGTGCGTGCGTGCGTGTGTGTGTGTGTGTGTGTTTATAGGTGTGGCAGCAAGGAGTGTCTTTGTCTCTGTGTGGAACTCCCACCCCAAGTAACTTAGTAGGAAATCTCTAAACCCCTAGTTAAAACTCTTTCGCCCACCCACTTTCATACGCAAACATCTCTCACAGCATATATTTAGCATTTAGCATGTTTCACCAGTGCTAGCACTCTCACTCCAAGCACATTTCAGGATTCTAAAGTTGAACATTTTTCTGGCAAGTTAGAAGTAGAACATCTGAGTCTACGGTTCTTTCAGTTTGAGAGTGTCTATCATATTCTTAGTGTCTATCAGAGTAATTCTCCTCAACTGTGTCCATTGTCTGTAGTTCAGTACAACAGCTCAGCTTATCATCGACCACTTAACAGAGTACCTAACCCGGATCCGGGAGCACCCCCCACACCCCCCACACTGATTAGCATCGCTAGCATAGCGTCACAATTAAATAGTAGCATCTAAATATCATTAAATCACAAGTCCAAGACACCCAATGAAAGACACAGATCTTGTGAATAAAACCACCATTTCAGATTTTTTAAATGTTTTACAGGGAAGACACAATATGTAAATCTATTAGCTAAACACGTTAGCAAAATGACACCATTTTCTTACTCCAACAGTTTCTTACTCCATCAGGTGCTATCACCAATTCGGCTAAACTAAGATATTGATAGCCACTAACCAACAAACAAATTCTTAAGATGACAGTCTGATAACATATTTATGGTATAGCATAGTTTTTTTTTTTTAAATGTGCATTTTTCAGGTATAAATCACAGTTCTACATTGCAGCTGCAATCTGATATAGTGCTGATGCAGCTAGAACAATTACAGAGACCAACGTTATATAACTAATTACTTGTCTTAAAACATTTCAGAAAAAATACACAGCGTACAGACATTGAAAGCCCAACATCTGGTGAATCCAAACAATATTTCAGATTTTTTAAATGTTTTATAGCGAAAACAAAATGTAGCGCTAAATTAGCATAACCAGGCCAGCCAGAACCAGCTGGACGCGCGCGACCAGTTCACATGCACGACAGATATATGAAATAACATCGTAAATTGGGTCTTACTATTGCTGGTCTTTCATCAGAATGTTGATCAAGGTGTCCTTAGTCCTGATGAGTCGTTCAATCCATTCACAATGGCAACTTCCCCTCTTCATTTAGCCTGGGTACTGGTCGACTGGCACGGCCCCTGTCCAAAGTTAAAAAACTCAAAGAACGGAACACGGCAAAACTCCCGAAAAAATTCTAATAATCTGATTAAACTATATTGAAAAAACATACATTACGGTGATATGGTCACATGTATCAAACAAACTTCGACACGGAGATAGTTTTCATCCGTAACGTCAGCATAACAAAAGTCAATGGCTTCTCTAAAACGCGCATCTCAGGAAACCGGAAGTTGTCGGTCACGCTAAAGAAATAGGTCTTATTTCACGTCAGTACAAGATAAACAAAAAATTTCTCCTCTGACGTCTTCCAGACACCCAGAGGAAGAAGAAGGAAGTGTGTTTCGGGTCATAGGTTGCGTGACCATATATAGGCAGAGCTTTGAAGCGAGCATACACATCTTGCAATCTTCTTCTGGCTCAGGGAAAGTGCTGTGAAATGACCTGTGTTTGACTCAGAGACAAAATTGGAACGGTTTTAGAAACCATAGCTTGTTTTCTATCCAATGGTATATGGTTATATGCATATAGTAACAGCAATAATTGAATAAGAGGCAGTTTTATCTGTAGAGGCAATTATGCTAATGTGAAAACAGCACCCCCTGTATTCTCAAGAATTAAGAGTCCTTTCCTCTCTGTAATCTAACAACAGTCAGCCTCTCTCTCCTCTTCAGCCTACAGCCTACCCATTGATCCCTCATTGATCCCACTGCCCTTCTCCTCTCCTCCTCTTAGTTTGAACTCTATCTGCCAGCCTCTAAGGATTAAGCAGCTCTGTGCCAACAACACAGTGACTGAACAAGTGCTCCTGAACGTCCCCTTATTGAGTCACACTCTCCAGGTGGGCATCGTCCACTAAGCTCTGATCTAGGATCAGATAACACTTCTATAGTTCCACAATTCTAATCCTCAATCATGAACAATTAAACAGCAGAACTGACTTCAGATCAGATAAGCGTTTAGTGGTCGCATCACCCTACTGCAGGTATAATCACTCTCACTCACCTTTCTCTTCGGTCGCGAAGGTGGGCAGCACGTGGAGGGCTTGTCCCCTCCCCCTGTCTTCCCTGCTACAGAGTCATTCTTCAGCGTGCGTACGTAGGACACCATTCTCTTTATGGCTCTGTCCTCAGTCCCGACGTTGGGCTCCAAGACGTCCTTTGTCCCCCGTGTCCTCGCCCCCTTGTCTGGTAGCACCTGGCTGGTCTGTGTGGGACATCCTAAAATGAGGTGCGAAGGTGCCCCCCTGCTGCTCCCCAGCTCCAGGTAAATGTGCACACAGACACAGAGAGCGGTGAGGAGCAGACACAGGCGCAGAACCAGCCCTCTAGTCAGTCTGTCTCTCCCCATGCCTGGCCACATCTCTCTCTGTATCTCTCCCATTCTTCCTGTTCCTCTCTTTCTAGCCTCAGTCCATGTTCTGAACAGTGAGATTGTTGATCTATGTCTCTGTATCTATGCCATTCTTCCTCTCCTCCTCCTTGGAGTGGTTAGTCTTTCTCCCGTCCTCCTTTTTTCCCTCCTTCCCTCCACTTGGAAGTCCACAGTTTGATCAGGATAGGCAGGAGCAGTGCTGAAGGTTTGTGAGACAGGAGGACACCTGCTCTTCGCAAAACTACCTGAGTCTGTGTGTGTGTGTGTGTGTATGTCTCTCTCTCTCGCTCCCTCGCTCTCTGTGTATTCGTGTGTCTCTGTACACGTGGAAAAGAGTGTGTGGCTTTCATTGAAAAGTTTGGAACTTCCCCTTCCCTCTCCTAGCCCTCACACCTCTTTCTCACACACACCCCTCTCGCTCCATCTGTTCCCTCCCTCTCTATGCTCCCCTGTGTCTAGGGTTACTGTGTAACTCAACACTGGGCAGGGCCAACACATCCACAGCTTGCTGTTACCAAGGCCTCACATTCTCTCTCTTCTTAAACTCTGTTTCATACACAGAGGAGGTCATATAGAGAGGGAGAGGGAGACAGGGAGAGAGAGAGGAGAGGAGTGAAGAGGAGTGGGAATTAGAGAAAGAGAAGGACAGGGAGACAATGAAGTGCGGTCTTGGAAGGTGGAGCATTGTATTAACAGTGTGTGTGTGTGTGCTTTTAAATCAAAGGCGTGATTTGCAGTCTTTCACAGAAAGAGAGGAACGAGGGAAAAGAAAACAAATGGGAAGAATGGAGAGGAAAGGGATACAGAGGTTGATTAGAAAAGGTTTCGGGGTGTTTTAAATGAAAGAATGAGGGATCTTCATCTACTTTAGAGCTCTCGTTCTCGCTTTTATTCTCTCTTTCTCTCTCTCACACTGTCGGTATAAACATGGTTATTCTAAACTGTTGGGTCCTATGAAATCACTTTGAAACACTCTACACTCTTAGAAAAAATTTGCTTCAAAAGGGTTCTTCGGCTCTCCCCATAGAAAAACCCTATTTGGTTCCAGATAAAACCGTTTTGGGTTCCATGCAGAACTCTCTGTGGAAAGGGTCCTAGATGGAACCCAAAAGGGTTCGACATGGAACCAAAAATGGTTCTTCAAAGGGTTCTCCTATGGTGACAGCCAAAATGTACACTTACTCCCACTCCCCAGAAGCAGCCCTTTTGCTCCTTCCAAAAAATAATATTCCAACCCCCCTACTTCAGCTCCCATCTATTAAGTTTGACATTGTAAAGGGTAAAAATAGTTTACAGTATGGCTGGCTGATTGATATAAGTGGATTTTCAGCACATCTAGGAAAAGTTTTGGGGACTTTATTAGTTGATGTCAGTGAAGTTGTGGGGGTAATGATTAAGGATCCACACAGGCTTTATGAAAGGAGGGTAATGGAAGGCTCACAGACAGTGTACCCTTTATGAAAACAGGTTTGTGGTATTGACCAGAGACACACAGTGCTCTGTTGCCACCTGTATGTAGAGAGAAGTATCACACACACACACACACACACACACACACACACACACACACACACACACACACACACACACACACACACACACACACACACACACACACACACACACACACACACACACACACACACACAATTAAACACACACAATTAAACACCTTTGCCCGCTTCAAGGTTAATACAGTGCCACTGTCGTGGCCCGCTAACAAGGGATGTACTCCCCCCCCCCTCCTTCTCCGTGGCCTGATATGAGTAAAACACTTATATGTGTTAACCCTCGCAAGGCTGCTGGCCCAGACGGCATCCCTAGCCGCATCCTCAGAGCATGCGAAGTCCAGCTGGCTGGTGTGTTTACGGACATATTCAATCGCTTCCTATTCCAATCTGTTGTCCCCACATGCTTCAAGATGGCTACCATTGTTCCTGTTCCCAAGAAAGCTAAGGTAACTGAACTAAATGACTACCGCCCCGTAGCACTTACTTCTGTCATCATGAAGTGCTTTGAGAGACTAGTCAAGGATCATATCACTTCCACCTTACCGGCAACTCTAGACCCACTTCAGTTTGTATACCACTCAAACATGTCCACAGATGACGCAATCGCAATCACAGTCACACTACACACTGCCCTATCCCATCTGGACAAAAGGAATACATATGTAAGAATGCTGTTCATTGACTAAAGCTCAGCATTCAACACCATAGTACCCTCCAATATCATCATCAAGCTGGAGGCCCTGGGTCTCAACCACACCCTGTGCAATTGGGTCCTGGACTTTCTGACGGGCCGCCCCAGGTGGTGAAGGTAGGAAACAACATCTCCACTTCACTGACCCTCAACACTGGGGCCCCACAAGGGTGCGTGCTCAGCCCCCTCCTGTACTCCCTGTTCACCCATGACTGCGTGGTCATGCACGCCTCCAACTCAATCATCAAGTTTATAGACGACACAACAGTAGTGGGCTTGATTACCAACAATGACGAGACAGCCAACAGGGAGGAGGTGAGGGCCCTCGAGTGTGGTGTCAGGAAAACATCCTCTCAGTCAACGTCATCAAAGCAAAGGATATGATCGTGGACTTCAGGAAACAGCAGAGGGAGCACCCCCTATCCACATCGAAGGGACAGCAGTGGAAAATCTGGAAAACTTTATGTTCCTCAGCGTACACATCACAGACAAACTGAAATGGTCCACCCACACAGACAGTGTGGTGAAGAAGGTGCAACAGTGCCTCTTCAACTTCAGGAGGCTGAAGAAATTTGGCTTGTCACCCAAAACCCTGACAAACTTGTAGATGCACAATCAAGAGCATCATGTCGGGCTGTATCACTGCCCTCATCCGCAAGGATCTCCAGAGGGTGGTGCAGTCTGCACAACGCATCACTGGGTGCAAACTACCTGCCCTCCATGACACCTACAGCACCCGATGTTACAGGAAGGCCAAAAAGATCATCAAGGACAACAACCACCCGAGCCACTGCCTGTTCACACCGCTACCATCCAGAAAGCGAGGTCAGTACAGGTGTATTCAAGCTGGGACCGAGAGACTGAAAAACAGCTTCTATCTCAGGGCCATCAGACTGCTAAACAGCAATCACTAAGTCAGAGAGGCTGCTGCCTACATTGAGACCCAATCACTGGCCACTTTAATAAATGGATTACTAGTCACTTTAAACAATGTCACTTTAAATACTGTTTACATATCTTACATTACTCATATCACATGTATATACTGTATTTTATTCCACCTATTGCACCTTGCCTATGCTGCTCGGCCATCGCTCATCAATATAGTTTTATGTACATATTCTCATTCACCCCTTTAGATGTGTGTATTAGGTAGTTGTTGGATAATTGTTTTGATTACTTGTTAGATATTACTGCACTGTCGGAACTAGAAGCACAAGCATTTCGCTACACTGCATTAAAATCATATATGTGTATGTGACCAATACTATTTGATTTAATTTAATTTTAATTAAACTGGGTTATATTCCCCAGTCAATATGGAGGATGTTAGTTAAATTCGTTTTCAATCGATACAGGGCATTTTCACAAGTATGTGGTGAAGTTGAAAAATTCTTAGTACAAAACTACAAACTGGTAACACTTGTAATGCAGCAAGCCTTTTTTTCCAAGACCTTTTTATTGTGCATTGATTTTGTTTGGAGACATCTTTCACCACACAACCATTGAGTCAAAATATAAGTTGTTTATAGGTTGTTTATAAGTTGTATATAATATAATATATATATATAATATAAGTTGTATATAATAACATGAGAACATTGATTGAATCACCAGAACACAAGATAATGATATCGTCTCAATGTAGTTGTTTAACAAACCAGTTAATCCAATAGCAAAAAATGCTAAATACATGTTTCAAAATTGCCCTTTGATTGTTATACGTCACAGAACTGTAAGTTACAGTACATTACACTGTTTTCACATAGACAATACACGTGCACTCCCCATCATTTATATCCCATGTGTGATCAAAGGTGTGATCATTGAAGACATCGTTCATAATCGTTGATGCATCAAAAATAAACGTATTGTTCAGATATAAAACATATCTGTACCGTAATCAAATGAGACAAATACAATTATTGAAAGAAACATAACGTTTAGCTGGAACTAGTTTGCATCAAGCCCGTCTTGAGCATGCCCACATGAAAATACTACAATTTACTATAGCACTTACTACACAATTCTGTAGTAAACTGTAGTACACTATAAAGTACTATACTACACACTGTAGTATCCCTCAATCATGTCTAGTACTTAGTGTATAATTGTGTAGTACACTGTAGAATTCTATAGTACACTGAACAAAAAGCAACAAGTTCAAACAAGGAAAATCAGTGAATTAAAAGAAATTCATTAGGACCTAATCTATGGATTTCGCATGACTGGGAATACAGATATGCATCTGGTGGTCACAGATACCTTAAAAAAAGGTAGGGGCGTGGATCGGAAAACCAGTCAGTATCTAGCTTGACCACCAGTTGCTTCATGCAGCGCAACACATCTCCTTTGCATAGAGTTGATCAGGCTGTTGATTGTGACATGTGGAATGTTGTCCCACTCCTCTTCAATGGCTGTGCAAAGTTGCTGGATATTGGCGGGAACTGGAAGGCTGTTGTACACGTCGATCCAGAGCATCCTAAACATGCTCAGTGGGTGACATGTCTGGTGAGTATAGAGGAACTGAGACATTTTCAGCTTGCAGGAATTGTGTCCAGATCCTTGCGACATGGGGCCGTGCATTATCATGCTGAAACATGAGGTGATGGCTGTGGATGAATGGCACGACAATGGGCCTCAGGGTCTCGTTACGGTATCTCTGTGCATTCAAATTGCCATCGATAAAATGCAATTGTATTCATTGTCCACAGCTTATGCCTGCCCATACCATAGCCTCAACCCCACCATGGGGCACTCTGTTCACAATGTTGACATCAGCAAACCGCTCACCCACACGACATCTGTCTGCCATCTGCCCTTTACAGTTGAAACTGGGATTAGTGTCGTGAAGTGCACACTTCTCCAGCTTGCCAGTGGCCATCGAAGGTAACCATTTTCCCACTGAAGTCGGTTACGACACCGAACTGCGGTCAGGTCAAGACCCTGGTGAGGACAATGAGCATGCAGATGAGCTTCCCTGAGACGATTTCTGAGAGTTTGAGCAGTTGTGCAAACCCACAGTTTCATCAGCTTTCCGTGTGGCGGGTCTCAGACGATCCCACAGGTGAAGAAGCCGGATGTCGAGGTCCTGGTCTGGCGTAGTTATACGTGGTCTGCGGTTGTGAGGCCGGTTGGACGTACTGCCAAATTCTCTAAAATGACGTTGGAGGCGGCTTATGGTAGATAAATGTACATTCAATTCTCTGGCAACAGCTCTAGTGGACATTCCTGCAGTCAGCATGCCAGTTGCACACTCGCTCAAAACTTGAGACATCTGTGGAATTGTGTTTTTGACAAAACTGCACATTTTAGAGTGGCCGTTTGTTGTCCCCAGCAAAAGGTGCACCTGTGTAATGATCATGCTGTTTAATCAGCTTCTTGATATGTCAAACCTACCAGGTGGAAGGATTATATTGACAAAGAATAAATGCTGAGGGATGTAAACAGATTTGTGCACAACATTTGAGAAAAATAAGCTTTTGTGAGTATGTAACATTTCTGGGATCTTATATTTCAGCTCATGAAACATGGGACCAACACTTTACACATTGCGTTTATATTTTGTCAAATGAATGGATTCACATACAAGGCAATAAGCTTAAGTTACAAGACAATACTGCCATTAGCAAAGCATAATTCTCGACACAGATCCTAGGTAAACTTAAAAGATAAAGCATGGACAAAGCCATGCATACTAGGCCTAGAAGCCTAGGAAATGATAATTGATCATACAACCTTCCTCTAATGGACAGGATACAGGATCAGAGAGAGAACAGACCTTCATTTCATTTATAACATCTGAAGGTGTAAAACCAATTGACCAATCAAACAATACCAAGTTTACATGAGCCCGAGCCCAATGTAAATAAGACAGAAATCCTGAAAGGACAATAAAACCCCTTTGCAAAGAGTAATTTAAAGTTCACCCTGAACAGATACAAGTTACCACTGAGATCATACATCCATATAGATGGCATTAGAATTCTACTCATAGGACAAGTTTCAGATAGAATAATACCATAGTATCCATGTTTGGCATCTATCACACATTCAATAGTCAGTCCTCTAGATACTGTAGAGAAAGATATATTTTGGCCCCTCAGAGGGGAAATGGCATACTGGTCCTTGAAGCTTTGTCCTTTGTGTTTTGCTGGGCCATTTACTTTGTAGCCCCAGGTGACAGAGAGCACATTGTTTAGGGCCGAGCCTACACAGGCCTGGATGCAAGGGAAATAACGGCTGTGAGTGGCCATCAGTCTGAGAGCTGACTTAAGTTAAGCTGAGTTATTGGCAGCCTAACATAGAGAACAGAAAATGCTCGAGTGCCAATTCAGCTGGCAACAATGTGAGTGGGACGTCCCATGCTCCGCCAAAGAAGAGGCAAGCACTGGCTATCACCAACCAGCGCCAGAACCATGGACAATTCTTCCACTCGTGTGCCATCAACAGACACGTCACTATTAACATCACCAACTAGCTTGGTTATCTCGGACTCGCCAACCATAGGCTTAATAGTTCTTGCCTATTTAGGCCTATTGTACATTTATTAAACCATTATTTATTGAAATTCTTGTCTCCCATCATCATTAAATCCTGCTAGCATACAGTCACTGCTCTGCCTGTTCCGTCCTTTCCAGCCACCTCGCTCTGCTTAATCCGCCCACGTGTTTCTGGTGAATTATTATTATTTACATCCCCCCCCCCCTTTTTTTCATGATTACGATCTTGTCTCATCGCTGCAACTCCTCAACGGGCTCGGGAGAGGCGAAGGTCGAGTCATGCGTCCTTCGAAAACATGACCCACCAAACCGCGCTTCTCGACACCCACTCGCTTAACCCGGAAGCTTCCATCGGAGGAAACACCATTCAACTAACGACGAAGTCAACCTGCAGGCGCCCGGCCCGCCACAAGGAGTCGCTAGAGCGCGATGAGCCAAGTAAAGGCCCCCCGGCCAAACCCTCCCCTAATCCGGACAACGCTGGGCCAAATGTGCGCTGCCCTATAGGACTCCAGGTCACGGCCGGTTGTGACACAGCTGTAGTGACGCTGCAACACTGCGATGAAGTGCCTTAGACCACTGCGTCACTCGGGAGGCCCAGTTCTTTGCTTAGGTAATAGAAAATTGTATTTATACAAATGAGAAGACAATCATATCAAAAGTAATGTGAGCATTGCATTGTGAAAAGCAATTAATTTATATGAACATGTATTGCAATGTGAAACATCTATTTCTAGATGGTGAAAAAGTCACTGTATGACTTTGTGTGTTGTACTTAGTCAATTGAAAATGTGCTTAGAGTTTTGCAACAACTGCCTTTTTGATTAGTTTCAATGAGTCATATTTGATTGGGTCTGTTTCTGACGTGTTTTTATTAGACTGTTTCACTGAAATTCAATGTGGTTTTCAGGGAAAGGCTGATACAGTGCATTTGGAAAGTATTCAGACCCCTTCACTTTTTCCACGTTTTGTTACGTTACAGCCGTATTCTAAAAGGGATTAAATAACATTCCTCATAAATCTACACACAATATCCCAAAAGACAAAGCAAAAACAGGTTTTTAGACATTTTTGCAAAAATGTATTAAAAATTAAAAACTGAAATGCCTTATTTACATAAGTATTCAGCTATGAGACTGGTTGGACATGTTTTGTAAAGGCACATACCTGTCTATATAAGGTCCCACAGTTGACAGTGCAAAAACCAAGCCATGAGGTCAAAGAAATTGTCCGTGGAGCTCCGAGACAGAATTTGTTATTATTTATTTAACCCGGTAAGTTGACTGAGAACATTCTCATTTACAGCAACAACCTGGGGAATAGTTACAGGGGAGAGGAGGGGGATGAATTAGCCAATTGTACGCTGGGGATGATTAGGGGACTGTAATGGTATGAGGGCCAGATGCGGAATTTAGCCAGGACACCGGGGTTAACACCCCTACTCTTACAATAAGTACCATGGGATCTTCAGTGACCACAGAGAGTCAGGACACCCGTTTAACATCCAATACGAAAGACAGCACCCTACATAGGGCAATGTCCCTAATAACTGCTGTCAGGTATTGGGATATTTTTTTAGACCAGAGAAAAGAGTGTCTCCTACTGGCCCTCCAACACCACTTCCAGCATCTAGGGTCTCCCATCTAGGGACCAACTAGGACCAATCCTGCTTAGCTTCAGAAGCAAGCCAGCAGTGGGATGCAGGGTGGTATGCTGCTGTCGAGGCACAGATCTGGGGAAGGGTACCAAAACATTTATGCAGCATTGAAGATCCCCAAGAACACAGTGGCCTCCATCATTCTTAAATGGAAGAAGTTTGAAACCACCGACTCTTCTTAGAGCTGGCTGCCCAGCCAAACTGAGCAATCGGGGAAGAGGGGCTTTGGTGAGGGAGGTGACCAAGAACCCGATGGTCACTTTGACAGAGCTCCAGAGTTCCTCTGTGGAAATCTGGAGAACATTCCAGAAGGACAACCATCTCTGCAGCCACCAATCAGGTCTTTATGGTAGAGTGGTCAGACGGAAGCCACTCCTCAGTAAAAGGCACATGGAGTTTAACAAAAGGCACCTAAAGGACTCTCAGATCATGAGAAACAAGATTTTGTGGTGTGATGAAACCAAGATTGAACTCTTTGGCCTGAATGCCAAGCGTCACATCTAGAGGAAACCTGGCATCATCCCTATGGTGAAGCATGGTGGTGGCAGCATCAGGCTGTGGGGATGTTTTTCAGCGGAAGGGACTGGTTGACTATTTAGGATCGAGGGAAACATAAACGGAGCAAAGTACAGAGAGATCCTTGATGAAAACCTGCTCCAGAGTGCTCAGGACCTCAGACTGGGGTGAAGTTTCACCTTCCAACAGGACAACGACCGTAAGCACACAGCCAACACAAAGCAGGAGTGGATTCGGGACAAGTCTTTGAATGTCCTTGAGTGGCCCAGCCAAAGCCCGGACTTGAACCCGATCGAACATATCTAGACCTGAAAATAGCTGTGTAGCAACGCTCCCTATCCAACCTGACAGAGCTTGAGAGGATCTGCAGAGAAGAATGGGAGAAGCTCCCCAAATACAGGTGTGCCAAGCTTGTAGGATCATACCCAAGAAGACTCAATGCTGTAATCTCTGCCAAAGGTGCTTCAACAAAGTACTGAGTAAAGGGTCTGAATACTTATGTAAACGTGATATTTCAGTTTTTAGTTTCTTTTAAAATTAGCAAAAAGTTCTAAAAATATATTTTTTCTTTGTCATTATGGTGTGTAGAGTAATGAGGGAAAAAAATATTTAATGCATTTTAGAATAAGGCTGTAACGTAACAAAATGTGAAAAAAGTCAAGGGGTGTGAATTTTTTCCGAAGGCACTGTTTCTCCCTGGCCTATTGCATAAGACATTTTTGGACTCACCTTGTTGTGCAGTGCTCACTTGAAAAGGAAGGTAAGCACGGCGGTCCTTCGCGGGCAAATTTTGTCATCAAACTTTGTCATCAAAGTCTGGCATTCTCTTGATTTATGGCGATTCGGAACTGACGTCAGGTCGGAGCTCTAGAAAGAGGCTGGATGACCGTTCAAAATGTATTTTCCCCAGTCGGAGCTCGTTTTTGCTTTGTCATTATGAGGTATTGTATGTAGATTGAAGGAACAACACTTGTTTCCCCCTCCAGTTATGCAAGTGTGTAATGGGAGAAGACAGCACAGAGCCATAAAGGGACATGATGGACTAACACTCACAGCAACCAGCTAAACTCGAACAGATGTAACACTCTCTGGTGCCACCATGTGGTCAGTCAGGGATACCGCACCAAGAAAACAGCCCAATATGGTGAGGAGAGGGGATGAGACGAGAACAAGAAAGGGGTGAAGAAATGTACCCATGAGGGATACCCTGGGAAGCAAGTCGGACTGAACAATTTAGATTTACAGCCAGCGACCTTGGCAGTCGACCTGGATGGAGCAACTGTGTGTGTGTGTGTGAGTGTGAGTGAGAGTGAGAGAGCACGTTTTCCCCAGGAGTACAGTTGTGGCACGACTTGACTTAAGATTGCGTAACAGGGAAGAATCAGATGTAGTCAGATGTAGGGGTCGTTGACCCTTCGATTGACCCTGGGTTCTGCGAAATCCACTCCAGTTGGCCACGCAAAGCAGAAGTCAACACCAACCAATAACGAGAGGCCACAGAGTGCTTCAGAGAGATTGACAGTGTCAAACGAATACGCTACAATAATCCCAATGATGATTTAGTCACAGACAGCTATTCATTTGACACTCTCAGGTAGAGGGCTTAATCCTTTTTATTTTTGTTGAGAAAGCTCTTGGAGAGTAAGATCCCACCGGGCACAGAAATCAGTTCAACAACAATTTGTATTTACATTTGGTTGAGTTGTCAACTAGAGTGAATTCAATGTGATATCAGAAAAAATTGCAACATGACATTGGATTTAGATTAAAAGTTGGGTGGGAAAAAATGAAATTCCTTTTTGCAAATCCAATCAGTTTTCCATGATGATTAAATGTCATCGGATGTCATTTTTTGGTTGAAATGACGTGGAAACAATGTTGAATCAAACCAGTTTTTGCCCAGCGGGGAGTGAGTGACTGTATGAGAGATCTCACGATTGTTGGTTTCTCACAGTGAAAGAATGCATAACCTCTCGTTCTTTATCACCTGTTCTCGGGTCTGTGGCGGTGACTAGCCCTCTCCATTGTTCTTTCCACTTAAGTGATAATGCCCGAAAAGACGGTGTTTGGAGGATATATTGACACGGGTGTTGTTATGCCAGAGACAAAGTCGAGCACCGGCAAACCATGCCAATATATCCTCCAAACACCGGCTTCGAGGGAATGATCCTTTTTATACAACGGGTTACCAACATTTTCAAATAATGATTGACATGTTTTCATTAAAAATGTTATTTTGATTCATTTATCATCCTTCCACAAGATATAGTCCTGACACAAATCTAGGGGTGCTAGAGACGCTACCCAGTCGTTCAGTCTTTTTGTTCTGTATCTATGGACGCGATCCAGTCGTTCAGTCTTTTTGTTCTGTATCTATAGATGCAACCCAATCATTCATTCTAAATGTTCCATTGCCATACTGGCTGGCAGCGTTCTTATTCCTGGCTTGATAGCTAGCCAACTACGGCTAACTTTCAGTCACGTCAATTACAGCAAAGTAGCTGCATTTGCATTTGTTTCAGCTGTTTTCTAATTAAACATGCGTTCTATTGTCAGTACACTGTTCAGACCAAAGAAAGACAACCCATGACATTAATTTGAGCTGATTTTAATCAAATGAAACCATACATTCTCTTTGTTATCTACCACAGATGACATAGCTATAGCTGCTTATTGTATGTCCCATTTATCTGTACAATCCCCTGGATGGTGCATTGGTTGAAATATCTGTCGGAGTCTGTGCTACTACTTCTGCTGCCTTGCTTCAGCCTTTTGGGTGTTGATGGTGCTGCAGTGTTCTCTTTGTTTTCACCTGGATGTTGCTCCAGCATTTTCTGTCTGTCAGTGAGGGATACCAGTAGCTATGGAGCGAACCTTCGCACCGATGCCCACTCACTGACATAATCTCCCTTTAAACCAGCATTGGCCAGTTTCTGGACTGCCGTGGTCCTGATGCTGTCATTTGTATATGTAGTTGTTCCCACTGCCCTGGAGATTTTGGATAGAAGTGCTGCCAGAGAGTTCACGCCCATCGGCACTGACGTGTACCAGATCGTTTGATGTTTCCCAGAAATACAGGATTTGAGGTGGTAAATTCAGTGTCCTTCATAAGGCACCAGCTGCGACCGATGGGGGGGTTCATTTAGAAACTGGTCGAGCCCACTCCGGAGTGCCAGGTAGCTACTTATACTGTACTGCTCCCCCTTCCCATTTCCTACATTTCCATAAAACTGTCGAAGGATGTTAAACTCTTCATTAGTGACCGTTTTAAAGTCTCTGCAAGCCAGCTCTCGAAGCACCGCACAGCCCAGTTTGTATTCTTAACTTTTCTTCGTTGCTGCTTTTCTCTGGGTCATTCAATGCAGTATCCCCCAAATCTGCATGCCTTGGTACTATTGCCATCTCTTTTCCCCATTCATCCATAGTCATGCCGCCTGAAAAGATCAAAAGAAATGTTCCACTCATCCATTTGAGTTTTCTCAGAAAAGTATCGATTTAGCCAGTCAACTGAAAAAAGTTTTTATGTTGCTCAATTTCCTGTGTCTCTTTCGGACACATTCACCTTATATGGGACGGTGGAGATCGCAATTCAATATTGAAACAATATTGAAAAAGGTCGGCGAGACAGACAACAAGGTTTATACAAATCTCTGCTGTTGAAAACCAAATGCTCGTCTAAAAGAACTTGGAGATAAAGTCTAGATACTTTTTATAGTGGAGATCAAGTTAATACATTTCCTGGCAGGGTTGATGAGACAGGGGATTGCACCGTGAGGTGGAACAGAGTAAATAGGCATTTCATCGACATTGATTTAGCCGGTGGTAACTTGTGAAATAGTTACCGGCTGGAATGCGGTTTTAACCAATCAGCATTCAGGATTAGACTCACCGTTGTATAATAAATAATGAAACTCTACTCATCTTGTGTCAGTGAAGAAATAAAGACAAGAATAAGAAAGGGGGAGACAGATTGAAAAGGACTGGACTGGGAAAGCTATGGTGAAAAAAGCAAAAGAAAGAAAAATGGATCAGTTGAGTGTGTGAGTGAACTGTACAGAGGGGAGGAAACGGTAAATTTACTCCCCATGTGTGCAAGAGAGGGGAGAAAAAGTGGAACATGGAAAAGAAAGGAAGAGAGGAAAGAGGAAGAGAAGGGAGGGTTGCCCCAACAATGAGTGTCTGTGCTGGAAACAGGAGCAGTGATGGAGCAAAACTGCCATTGGCCCACCCTAAGGGTACCCACCTGAATTTTAGCTAATACGTTAAAGTGTATTTACTCAACAATCTCTGTTCGAAGTCAGCTGAATTTGAAGAAGGTTTTTGAGTAAAATTGCAAATTCATGTTTGCTCAAAACAACTCAAAACCATGCCCATCATTATCATATTTCCCAGAATGCTCTCTTGCGGGTTGATTTTCAAAATAGTTTTTTTGAATTCCCATCCCGGAGTCGCCTCCTAACTGTTGACGTTGAGACATTTTGAGGCATCTGTTTCGCAAACTAGACACTCTAATGTACTGGTCCTCTTGCTCAGTTGTGCACCGGGGCCTCCCACTCCTCTTTCTATTCTGGTTAGAGACAGTTTGCGCTGTTCTGTGAAGGGAGGAGTACACAGCATTGTACCAGATCTTCAGTTGCTTGGCAATTTCTCGCATGGAATAGCCTTAATTTCTCAGAACAAGAATAGACTGACGAGTTTCAGAAGAAAGTCTGTGTTTCTGGCCATTTTGAGCCTGTAATCGAACCCACAAATGCCGATGCTCCAGATACTCAACTAGTCTAAAGGCCAGTTTTATTGATTCTTTATTCAGCACAACAGTGTTCAGTTGTGCCAAATATAATTGCAAAAGGGTTTTCTAATGATCAATTAGCCTTTTAAAATGATAAACTTGGATTAGCTAACACAGCGTGCCATTGGAACACAGGACAGGAGCGATGGTTGCTGATAATGGGCCTCTGTACCCCTTTGTAGATATTCCATAAAAAAATCTGCCATTTCCAGCTACAATAGTCATTTACAACATTACAATGTCTACACTGTATTTTTGATCAATTTGATGTTATTTTAATGGACAAACAATGTGCTTTTCTTTCAAAAACAAGGACATTTCTAAGTGATCCCAAACTTTTGAACGTTAGTGTATGTTAACCTAACTAGGAAAATTCTGGACTCTTTAAGGTATGACAGTGACTAATCAATTGTAAAAAGGTTTTATATGGGCTATGATGGGACCATTTGTCCTAATCAGGTCACATGGTTTAAGAAAACTCCTGAAAAAATCTCCTGGGGATGAAAACCCTGTCAAACTGCAGCTACCTTATATTTGTTCATATAAATTATATTTAGACCGGATTAGGTAGGGTTCCTCTACCCAGACACATAGACAACAACTGATAGACAATATAACTCACAGGGCTGAGCATGCAGGCCTATGCAACAGTAGGCATTAAAAAAATGACACATCTTTCATCACTTTTATGCCGATTGATTCATTCCAGTTAATATTGTTGGATTAAAAGCGTATTGGCAGCCTAGTCAGACCAATTTTGAAAATAAACTACATTTGATCACATTCACATTGTCTCCTGATACACATATGAACTATAAATAGATAACGTTACTAATTAGTTTACCCTGACCAGATGGAAAGGGCACATATGCTGTATGCAGCTGCTCTTATTAGTATCCTAGTTGATCAGACTGAAAAATAGTATCGTTTTCATCACATACAGCAACATGTCAAATTCCTAACATTTAGGTGTAGCCTAGGCTGCAGCAGCATTCATGTGAATCGTTTTTGCTTGTGTCTGTCAGGAATTATTATGTGTTATCATCTTTGCTAAATTAATACCGGAGGAAAGTTGAAAGCTTACTTGAGCGCACGCGAAAAAAATGCGCTGCGTCAAACTCTCTCTTTAATCTAACTTGTAATGGATGATGCGATGGAATATATCAAATCAATCGGAATTGTTTTCGACATCCCAGAAAAGACTGTCGAAAGTTTTGATATGTTCAGCAAGTAAAGCATCGTAACATACAATTATCTCTGCAAGTTCCTTGTAGTTGCCCTTGTTGGCGAAACTATCCCTCTCGTCGTGTCCTCTAAAAGTACATTATTGCATGCCCAAAAACGCAGTGGTGTTGATAAGCCGCTTGAGAACATCCATGTTTCTTCTTACTTTCTCGTTGTGTTGCACAGTTTGAAAACGCAGACCTTAGTCATAATCGATGCAGATTTTTACAAGAAGCTTGAATCTGTTGTTGGCAATTTTATGGGACGGCAGGTACCCTAGTGGTTAGTTAGAGCGTTGGGCCAGTAACCGAAAGGTTGCTGGATCGAATCCCTGACCTGACAAGGTAAAACTATGTTGTTCTTCCCCTGAACAAGGCAGTTAACCCACTGTTCTCCGGTAGGCTGTCATCATAAATACCAATTTGTTCTTAACTGACTTGCCTAGTTAAATAAAAAAATATGCTCCCTGGTTTTGTATAGCTGAACCATCAATGTTCTTCAGGTCACCTTACCCACCTTTCAACCAAGGCTCAGACTTTCCAAAATAAATTGCACTAACTGGACACAAAAAGAAAGTTTTAAAACCAAGAAAACAAGTTACTATATATAGTTGAAGTCAAACGTTTACATACACTTAGGTTGGAGTCATTAAAACTCGTTTTTCAACCACTCCACAAATGTCTTGCAAGTCGGTTAGGACATCTACTTTGTGCATGACACAAGTAATTTTTCCGACTATTGTTTACAGACAGATGATTTCACTTATAATTCACTGTATCACAAATCCAGTGGGTTAGAAGTTTACATACACTAAGTTGACTGTGCCTTTAAACAGCTTGTAAAATTCCCGAAATTGATGTCATGGCTTTAAAAGCTTCTGATAGGCTAATTGACATAATTTGAGTCAATTGGAGGTGTACCTGTACCTGCACCTGATGTATTTCAAGGCCTACCATCCAACTCAGTGCGTCTTTGCTTGACATCATGGGAAAATCAAAAGAAATCAGCCAAGACCTCAGAAAAAAATTATAGACCTCCACAAGTCTGGTTCATCCTTGGGAGCAATTTCCAAACGCCTAAAGGTACCACAAGGCAGCTCAGCAAGGAAGAAGCCACTGCTTCAAAACCGCCATAAAAAAGCCAGACTACGGTTTGCAACTGCACATGGGGACAAAGATCGTACTTTCTGGAGAAGTGTCCTCTGGTCTTATTAAACAAAAATAGAACTGCTTGGCCATAATGACAATCGTTATGTTTGGAGGAAAAAGGGAGAGGCTTGCAAGCCGAAGAACACCATCTCAACCGTGAAGCACGGGGGTGGCAGCATCATGTTGTGGGGGTGCTTTGCTGCAGGAGGGGCTGGTGCACTTCACAAAATAGATGGCATCATGAGGGAGGAAAATTTAGTGAATATATTGAAGCACCATCTCAAGACATCAGTCACGAAGTTAAAGCTTGGTCGCAAATGGGTCTTCCAAATGGAAAATGACCCCAAGCATACTTCCAAAGTTGTGGCAAAATGGCTTAAGGACAACAAAGTCAAGGTATTGGAGTGGCCATCACAAAGCCCTTGTCACGGCCGTTGAAAGAACTGGACCAAGGTGTAGCGTTGTGAGCGTACATTTTCTTTTATTTATATGAAAAGACACCAAACAAAACAATAAACACTACAAACCGTGAAGCTAAAGGCTGTGTCATAAACAAAGTCAACCTCCCACAAAGACAGGTGGGAAAAGGGCTACCTAAGTATGGTTCTCAATCAGAGAGAACGATAGACAGCTGTCCCTGATTGAGAAACCTACCCGGCCAAAACATAGAAATACAAATAATAGAACATAGAATACCCACCCCAACGCACACCCTGACCAAACCAAAATAGAGACAGAAAAAGGATCTCTAAGGTCAGGGCGTGACATCCCTGACCTCAATCCCATAGAACATTTTTGGGTAGAACTGAAAAGCGTGTGCGAGCAAGGAGGCCTACAAACCTTACTCAGTTACACCAGCTCTGTCAGATGGAATGGGACAAAATTCACCCAGCTTATTGTGGGAAGCATGTGGAAGGCTACCTGAAATGTTTGACCCAAGTTAAACAATTTAAACGCAATGCTACCAAATACTAATTGGGTGTATGCAAACTTCTGACCCACTGGGAATGTGATGAAAGAAATAAAAGCTGAAATAAATCATTCTCTCTACTATTATTCTGACATTTCACATACTTAAAATAAAGTGCTGATCCTAACTGACCTAAGACAGGGACTTTTTACTTGGATTAAATGTAAGGAATTGTGAAAAATTGAGTTTAAATGTATTTGGCTTTGGTGTATGTAAACTTCCGACTTCAACTGTATATTCTCGGAGAAAACTATCTAAAGCTTATGTTGGAGATAGACAGGTAGAGTGGAGAATGAGGTGAGTCCTTCACCTCCTTTTAAGGAGCCACTCTCCTGCCCTTTTGTCATTCTCGAGCATGATTCTCTTCCCCACGCTCCTGGGAGCAGGGAAATGCGGTGATACATCTCACTCATATAATCAAAGAAATGGGGTTACGAAAGTCAACTTGAGTTCTCTTTCATATACTTGTTTCGATGTATCACATATCGCAAACATGCTCTCCGAAGCCAGGGTAGTCCCAACATCAGTAACCCAACATCAGTAACAATGTCCGGTTGGAAACCGTAGAAGCGAGAAGGGCCCACCCTTAGTTCAATCTAAGTAAATTGACTAAACTCTTGTTCAATACAAGTAAACACACAATCGTGCTTTCACGCCTTGATCTGTTTCACCTGTCTTTGTGATTGTCTCCACCAACCTCCAGGTGTCACCCGTTTTCTAGGCCCTGGTCAACAATGTGCTCCGGGACATGTTGAATCGTTTTGTTTTTGTCTACCTCGACGAGATCCTGGTTGTCTCTCGTTCTGCCCAGGAACACATTCTCCATGTTTGACAGGTCCTTCAGCGCTTCCTGGAAAATCAGTTGTTTGTAAAAGCTGAGAAGTGCGAGTTCAACTGCTCCACTATCTCCTTTCTGGGATAGATCATCGCTGAAGTGAATGAGAGCGGTGGTGGATTGGCCCCAGCCCACGTCCAGGGTGCAGCTAAAACGGTTTCTGGTGTTTGCTCATTTCTACCGCTGTTTCATTCAGGGCTACAGCAACCTGGCGGCCCCCTCTCTGCACCCACCTCTCCCAAGGTACCGTTCACATGGTCACCAGTAGCGGATACGGCTTTTGGGGCTCTAAAGCAGCGATTCGCTACTTCCCCCATCCTCATCGACTCGTCAGTTTGTGGTTGAGGTTGACGCTTCTGACGTGGGAGTAGGGGCCGTTCGTTCCCAGCGATTCGTACAGGACCAAAAGTTTCATCCCTGTGCCTTCATGTCCCATCGTCTCAACCCTGCGGAGAGGAACAATGACGTTGGGAACTGGGAACTCCTAGCGGTTAAGATGGCTCTGGAGGAGTGGAGGCACTGGCTGGAAGGGGCAGAACTTCAATTTTTGGTATGGACTGACCATAATAATTTAGAATACCTCCGCACTGCCAAGCGCCTCAACCCAAGTCAAGCTCGTTGGGCCCTGTTATTTACCAGGTACAAATTCCTACCGCCCAGGGTCCAAAAAGGTGAAGCCGGACGCTCTCTCCCGTCTGTACAGTTCCACTGCCACTCCCTCTGAGACCATCCTCCCTGCCTCATGTTTGGCGGCTTCGGTTGTTTGGGGTATTGAGGCTCTGGTCCACAAGGCACAATGTTCCCAGACGGATTTTGTCACTGGGCTTCCCCCGTCAGATGGTAACACCACCATTCCGACGGTGGTGGATAGGTTTTCCAAAGCTGCCCATTTCATCCCTCTTCCCAAGTTAAGGAGACGGCCCAGCTCATGGTGCAGCACGTCTTCCGAATCCATGGACTCCCGGTCGACATGGTCTTAGATCGGGGTCCTCACTTCTCGTCCCGATTCTGGAAGGCATTCGGCATCCTTATTGGGTCGTCGGCCAGTCTGTCCTCCGTGTTTCATCCCCAATCCAACGGCCAGTCGGAGCGAGCCAACCAAGACATGGAGACGACACTACGGTGTCTCGTTGCTAGTAACCCCACCACCTGGAGCCAGCAACTGGTCTGGGTGGGATATGCTAGGAACACTCTTGCCGGCTTGGCTACTGGACTCTCCCCAATCGAATGCTCCATGGGGTATTAGACTCCACTCTTCCCAGAGCAAGAAGTTAAAGTCATCATACCCTCAGCCCAGATGTTCGACCGCCAGTGTCGGCTTTCCCAGGAAAAGAGCTTCTAAAGACCATCTCCAGGTATTTTCGACAAGCGGACCGCCACTGGACTCTTGGGTACTGTCACGCCCTGATCTGTTTCAGCTGTCTTTGTGGTTGTCTCCACCCACCTCCAGGTGTCACCCATTTTCCCCATTAGTCCCTAGTTATTTATTCCTGTGTTTCCTGTTTGTCTGTTGCCAGTTTATCTTGTCTTGTCAAGTCAACCCGCGTGTTTTTCCGTGCTCCTGCTTTTTATTTTCTCTCTTTTTTGCTATTCGTCACGGTTTTGACCCTTGCCTGCCTTGACTCTGAATCGCCTGCCTGACCATACTGCCTTCCCTGACCTCAAGCCAGCCAGCCAATCTGTACCTCCTGGACTCTGATCTTGTTTACGACCATTCTCTTGCCTGCCCTTTGGATTATAATAAAAATCAGAGGCTCGAACCATCTGCCTCCCATGTCTGCATCTGGGTCTTGCCCTATGCCCTTACATGTGCGTACTAGAGAATAACGAAGAGACGCACTTCCGTGGAAGGCAACAAGCAATAATAAATAGGGTACGTTCCAGAGGCCGTGGAAAGGTCTATAATGAAGGCAGCACAATGATTTTTACGATCCAAGCAATTCACATCATCTAAAACAAGTGTAGCAGCTGAGACGTGGCTATGTCCAGGTCAAAAAAATATACAGTATCAGTCAAAAGTTTGGACATATCTACTCATTCCAGGGATTTTCTTTATTTTGATTATTTTCTATACATTTTAAAATAATAGTGAAGACATCAAAACTATGAAATAACACGTATGGAACCATGTAGTAACCAAAAAAGTGTTAAACAAATCAAAATATATTTTAGATTCTTCAAAGTAGCCACCCTTTGCCTTGATGACAGCTTTGCACATGCTTGGCATTCTCTCAACCAGCTTCATGAGGTAGTCACTTGGAATGCATTTCAATTAACAGGTGTGCCTTCTTAAAAGTTAATTTGTGGACTTCTTTCCTTCTTAATGCGTTTGAGCCAATCAGTTGTGTTGTGACAAGGTAGGGGTGGTATACAGAAGATAGACCTATTTGGTAAAAGACCAAGTCCATATTATGACAAGAACAGCTCAAATAAGCAAAGACAATCTACATCCCATCATTACTTTAAGACATGAAGGTTAGTCAATATGGAGCATTTCAAGAACTTTGAAAGTTTCTTCAAGTGCAGTTGCAAAACCCGACCAGCGCTGTGATGAAACTGGCTCTCATGAGGAACGCCACAGGAAAGGAAACCCAGAGTTACCTCTGCTGCAGAGGATAAGTACATTAGAGTACCAGCCTCAGAAATTGCAGCCCAAATAAATGCTTCACAGAGTTCAAGTAACAGACACATCTCAACATCAACTGTTCAGAGAAGCCTGCATGAATCAGGCCTTCATAGTCGAATTGCTGCAAAGAAACCACTACTAAAGGACACCGTACCGCATTGGCCAAGAAACATGAGCTAATCAAAATCAAATCACATTTTATTGGTCACATACACATGATTTGCAATGTTATTGCAAGTGTCGCGAAATACTTGTGCTTCTAGTTCCGACAGTAAAACAATATCTAACAAGTAATATCTAACAATTGCACAACAAATACCTAATACACACAAATCTAAGTAAAGGAATGGAATAAGATTATATCAATATATATATTTATAAATATACGGATGAGCAATGACAGAGGGGCATATGCTAAGATCCAATAGATAGTATAGAAACCAGTATATACATATGAGATGAGTATTGCAAGATATGTAAACATTAATAAAGTGGCATTATTAAAGTGACTAGTGTTCCATTTATTAAAGCGGCCAATGATTTCAAGTCTGTATGTAGGCAGCAGCCTCTCTGTGCTAGTGATGGCCGTTTAACTGTCTGATTGCCTTGAGATAGAAGCTATTTTTCAGCCTCTCGGTCCCAGCTTTGATGCGCCTGAACAGACGTCTCTTTCTGGATGGTACTGCAGCGGGGTGAACAGGCAGTGGCTCGGGTGGTTGTTGTCCTTGATGATTTTTCAGCCTTCCTGTGACATCGGCTCAGAGACATTATTGTGCCATCCATGTATTGACTGTAAATATACTGAACAAAAATATAAATACAACATTTAACAATGTCAACGATTTTACTGAGTTACAGTTCATATAAGGAAATCAGTCAAGGCCCTAATCTATAGATTTCACATGACTGGGCAGGGGTGCAGCCATGCGTGGGCCTGGGAGGGCATAAGCCCACCCACTTGGGAATCAGGCCCACCCACTGGGGAGCCAGGCTCAGTCAATCAGAATGAGTTTTTCCCCACAAAAGGGCTTTATTTAACGACAGAAATACTCATCTGTTTCATCAGCTGTCTGGGGGGCTGGTCTCAGATGATCACGCAGGTGAAGAAGCCAGGTGTGGAGGTCCTGGGCTGGCGTGGTTACACATGGTCTGCGGTTGCGAGGCCAATTGGACGTACTGCCAAATTCTCTAAAACTACATTCGATTACATTTAATGAACATTAAATTCTCTGCCAACAGCTCTACTGGCCATGCCAATTGCACACGTGACAAAACTGCACATTTTAGAGTGGCCTTTTATTGTCCCCAGCACAAGGTGCACTTGTGTAATGATCATGCTGTTTAAATCAGCTTGTTGAAATGCCACACCTGTCAGGTGGATGGATTATCTTGGCAAAGGAAAAATTCTCACTAACAGGGATTTTGAGAGAAATAAGCTTTTGTAATTATTTTTGTGCTTTTATTTCAGCTCATGAAACATGGGACCAGCACTTTACATTGGACCTTTATTTAACTAGGCAAGTCAGTTAAGAACACATTTTTATTTTCAATGATGCCCTACCGGGGAACAGTGGGTTAACTGCCTTGTTCAGCGGCAGAACGACAGACTTTTACCTTGTCAGCTCAGGGATTTTATCCAGCAACCTTTCAGTTACTGGCCCAATGATCTAACCATTAGGCTACCTGCCGCCGCTACATGTTGTGTTTATATTTTTGTTCAGTATATAAGAAAACGGACGTCAGACTCACCACAATCTGCGTAACTAGCTAGCCAACTGTCAACAGAAGTAGCTAGCTGTAGTCTGCTATGTTAGCTTCAAGCACAAAATCAATGTCCCCACCTCTCCCTGGCTGAGAAGCATCTTGTTGCCATGACAATGCTGGAAAAACAACTGCAGTCAAATATCGCATCGTGAAGAGGACCGTTTCAATGTTGAAAACTGATACACTGTGGCAGGATGCTGTCAATGCATGGAACAGAGTGAGATAGAGTTTTCCTTTTCCAGCTCATTATTATGATTTCCTCGTTTCGTAATCTCTGTGCAATTTAAAGTCCTGTGCTGTGTGTACTACAGAGATGGACTGTTTCCTTATTTTCTCTCCTCCAACATATTGTTTTTCCTTAAATACAGAGAGAGACTGTTTTCCTCCCAGCACAGTATTTTCCCTTTTCATTGTGCCAGTGGAATTTAAAATATTGATATTTTTTTCGTATGTCATAACTATTTGACAAATACATTTTTTAAGACATTGAGCACCAGTTTTTCATGAATATATGAGAAATATATACTTTTTCTCTCTCCAACTACTTATTGAATATTTGTCAACCCATAAATTCAGTTCATTTTCTAACTAACAATGAGGGATAGGTCTGATGCTGGAGATGGGGCTGACGAGCCTGCACAGCCTACTTCCAAGGACCCCGCTCCTGGATGGTCTGCACGCTGATGGACAAGCTAAGCATGATGAAGGATAGCCAGCACAGCTAAGCGAGTGCCAGCGGCAGCAAAGCGAAAAATCAGAGAAGAGATGTGACCAATTGGAAGATAGACGTCATCCTAAGCATGAGTCTGCTCCGCCTAATCTCACATATCATGGTACTGCAGCTGGCCCCTCTCTCAGTGGGGCTCCATCAAACACATCACCCTTAGCAGCAGAACTTCATGTCATTGACCAGTATGCCCACAGCTCAGTTGTGAATGAGCACAACTTCAAGGCAACCGTTAGCCATGACAGTGGCTCAAGGCACAGGGCTCAGTGCCTATTGTGGTCCGACTTAGACAAACAACCAGTTACATTCAAGGGCCCCCTTGTGTCACACAGGAACAGTTTGATTCGAAGTTTGAGTCTCTGCTGGAAGAAATGAAACAGCCACAACTGTTGTTGAGAAACCTCCAACAACCTCCTGCACTCCCTGTCATAGTGCAAAGCTGTCATCAAGGCAAAAGGTGGCTACTTTGAAGAATCTCAGATATAAAATATATTTTGATTTGTTTAAGAGGGTAGTGCGTACGGCCCAGTACATCACCAGGGCCAAGCTTCCTGCCATCCAGGACCTTTATACCAGGCGGTGTCAGAGGAAGGCCCATAAGACTCCTGAACAGCTAATCAAATGGCTACCCAGATAATTTGCATTGCAACCCTCCAACACCCTCTGGAACACTGCTGCTACTCTCTGTTATTATCTATGCATATTCACTTTAATAACTCTGCCTACATGTACATATTACCTCAATTACGTCGACACCAATTCCCCCGCACATTGACTCTGTACCTGTACCCCCTGTATATAGCCCCGCTATTGTTATTTACTGCTACTCTTTAAAACCTCTTAAGGATCGGACCCTTTTTTTCAATTTTCGCCTAAAATGACATACCCAAATCTAACTGCCTGTAGCTCAGGCAAACTCTGAAGTTTCCAAAACTGTTAAAATAATGTCTGTGAGTATAACAGAATTGATATAGCAGGCGAAAACCCGAGGAGAATCCATCCGGGAATTTTTGGGCTGTCTATGGGTATATCAAAGGAATTACTCCCAGATTGCAGTTCCTAGGGCTTCCAGTAGATGTCAACGGTCTTTAGAAAGAGTTTCAGGATTGTTTTTTGAAAAATGAGCTAGAATTTGTAGTTTTTCTAAGTGGCTCCCATTTTGGCTGTAGTGTTGTGGTGCGCGTTCCGGTGAGGGCGCGCACTTCGTTATTTATCTCCGGTAATGAACATACTATTCTCCGTCTTAAATTTGAACGTTTATTTACATATTAGGGTACCTGAGGCTTGTTTAGAAATGTTGTTTGACTTGTTTGGACGAAGTTTATTTAACCTTTGGAATTCATTGGTATGCATTTTGAACGAGGGAAACCGGTGGATTACTGAATCAAGCGCGCCAACTAAACTGACTTTTTTGGGATAATAAGAAGGACTTTATCGAACAAAAGGACAATTTGTTATGTTGCTGGGACCCTTGGGATTGCAAAAAGAGGAAGCTCTTCAAAGGTAAGTGATTTATTTTATCGCTATTTCTGACTTTCGTGACACATCTGCTTGGTTGGGAATTGTATGTAATGCTTTTGTATGCGGGGCACTGTCCTCAGGTAATCGCATGGTATGCTTTCGCGGGAAAGCCTTTTTGAAATCTGACAAAGCGGCTGGATTAACAAGAAGTTAAGCTTTTAAACAACGTAAAACACTTGAATTTTCATGAATGTTTAATATTACGATTTTGTATTTTGAATTTGGCGCGCTCCTGATTTCACCGGATGTTGTCGAATTTTCTTAAAACTGCATTGTTTGTTAAGAGCTTGTAAGCATTTCACTGTAAGGTCTACACCTGTTGTATTCGGTGCATGTGACAAATAAAAATGTATTTGATTTGCTACATGGACTGCAGTGGGAGACACTCCTGATCTACCTCGATGTTAACCAGAGCTGTCTTGTTGCAACAACAGTGGTGAGAAGAACAGGTAATCTTCTATGCAAGCTCTCACCTAACTCCTGCACAGCAGCTCTACGGTGTAACAAAGCGTGAGCTCCTCACCATTATCCGCTTCACTCGTCAGTTCCGCCACTATCTCCTAAAGCAGAAGTTTCTCGTTCAGACTGATCAAAGTAGCTTCAAGTGGCTTTCAGATTCAAGCACCCTGAAGGACATCTAGCAAGGTGGCTGGAGAAACTGAGCCAGTATAACTTTGATCTACAACACAGAGTGGGTCACCAGCACTCAAACGCAGATGCAATGTCCCACAACACCCCCGGAAATGTCAAGTCCTGTGGGAAGCAGATTCAAGTCCTCTGGCAAGCAGATTCAAGCACCCTATCTTGCCATCTGCAGGCTTCTCCCATTTCCAGAAACTCCAACAGATGTGGGCAAGGTTTGAAGAGGATGTGGATGACATGATCCCCATGGCAGTACGTAACATACATACTTGCAAAAGTTTTCATCCACCTTGGTGTGTTTCCTATTTTGTTGCATTACAACCTGTAATTTAAATGGATTTTGAATGGACATACACAAAATATTCCAAATTGGTGAATTTAAATGAAAAAAATAAGTTGTTTCAAAAAACTCAAAAAAATATCAAACTGAAAAGTGGTGGTGCATATGTCTTCACCCCCTTTGCTATGAAGCCCCTAAATAAGATCTGGTGCAACCAATTACCTTCAAGTCACATAATTAGTTAAATAAAGTCCACCTGTTTGCAATCTAAGTGTCACATGATCTCAGTATATATGCACCTGTTCGGAAAGGCCCCAGAGTCTGCAACACCACTAAGCAAGGGGCACCATGAAGACCAAGGACCTCTCCAAACAGGTCAACAAAGTTGTGGAGAAGTACAGATCAGGGTTGCGTTATAAAAAAATATTCGGAGCACCATTAAATGCATTATTAAAAAATTTAAAGAATATAGCACCACAACAAACCTGCCAAGAGAGGGCCCCCCACCAAAACTCATGGACCAGGCAAGGAGGGAATTAATGAGAGAGGCAACAAAGAGACCATAGATAACCCTGAAGGAGCTGCAGCGGAGATGGGAGTATCTGTCCATAGGACCACTTTAAGCCGTACACTCCACAGAGCTGGGCTTTATGGAAGAGTGGCCTGAAAAAAGCCATTGCTTAAGACAAAAAATAAGCAAACACGTTTGGTGTTCACCAAAAGGCATTTGGGAGCCTCCCCAAACATATAGAAGAAGATACTCTGGTCAGATGAGACTAAAATTTAGCTTTTTGTCATTCAAGGAAAAAGCTATGTCTGGCGCAAACCCAACACCTCTCATCACCCCAAGAATACCAGCAGTGAAAAAGTACTGGCTAGGAGAAAGAAACTCTCCAGTGCCTCAGGCAATGATAGAACTGGCATGAAATGGGTCCAGAAATGCTCCAACTGTCAAGCAAAGAAAACAGCCAGGAACTCAACAAGGGCAAAACTACAGAACTAGGAGGCAGGATCAACCATGGAGCGCATACAGCTGGATGTCCTTGGCCCCCTTCCTGTATCTCAAGATGGAAACAAGTACATCCTGGTAATCATTGATCAATTCACACATTGGGTCAAGGCCTACCAACTCACAGACCAAGGTGCAGAGAGCACAGCAAAAACCCTGATCATGGAGTTCATTGCTCAATTCGGGAGTCCCCTCGAACTCCACACAGATCAAGGAAGAAACTTTGAAAGCTCCCTGTTCCAGGAAGTGTGTCATTTACTGCAGATAACAAAAACCACAGTAAGTGTGCCATTTACTACAGATGATCCCGTGCTATGTCACTTTAATAACTCTACCTTCATGCACTGTACATATTAGGATCTGGCTGCTCATGGCTGGCTGACGGATCTGGCTGCTCATGGCTGGCGGAAGGCTCTGGCTGATCCTGTCTGGCGGAAGGCTCTGGCTGATTCTGTCTGGCGGAAGGCTCTGGCTGATCCTGTATGGCGGTAGGCTCTGGCTGATCCTGTCTGGAGGAAGGCTCTGGCTGATCCTGTCTGGCGGAAGGCTCTGGCTGATCCTGTCTGGCGGAAGGCTCTGGCTGATCCTGTCTGGCGGAAGGCTCTGGCTGCTCCTGTCTGGCGGAAGGCTCTAGCGGCTCCTGTCTGGCGGACGGCTCTGAAGGCTCATGGCAGACGGGCGGCTTTGCAGGCTCAGTACAGACGGGCGGCTTTGAAGGCTCAGTACAGACGGGCAGCAGGTTTTGAAAACATAATGATTTATTAAACGACGAAGACGCACACGAAAAAACACTTGGAAAGATTACAAAATAACAAAACGAACGTAGACAGACCTGAACTAGAGAACTTACATAATAACACGAAGAACGCACGAGCAGGTACAGACTACAAACAAAACGCTACAGTCCCGTGTGGTACGAACAGACATACAGACACGGAAGACAACCACCCACAAACAAACAGTGTGAACAGCCTACCTTTATATGGTTCTCAATCAGAGGAAACGTCAAACACCTGTCTCTGATTGAGAACCATATAAGGCTAATTACCAATGACCTAAACATAGAAACACAAAACATAGAATGCCCACCCCAACTCACGCCCTGACCAACTAAACACATACAAAAATAACAGACAACAGGTCAGGAACGTGACAGCGATAACTTTTATTTTAAAATAAAAAAGATACACTTACTGTAGCAGTTTTGCACAGATCCATACAGTTATGGGTACCTCGTCATACAAAATCACACTTCGTTACCCTTCACGAGTTAGGCTTACACACAGCCTCGTCTTCCATCAGTTGTTTGTAAGCAAACGCTGTAACATGGAGATATGGCCTTGTGAGATCACTAGCCCTATAAAGATGTGTATCAATTTAACCTGTGCTTTTTTGAAAACGATTTCTCGCTGGTATGAAAGACAAGATCGTTATGCTTCCAAAACTGGGTTGATTTTCATTCAGCTGTCACGTCCTGACCTTAGTTCCGTTGTTGTGTCTCTATTTTAGTTTGGTCAGGGCGTGAGTTAGGGTGGGCAGTCTATGTTCTTTTTCTAGGTTGTTGTTTTTCTATGTGTTTGGCCTGGTGTGGTTCCCAATCAGAGGCAGCTGTTTATAGTTGTCTTTGATTGGGAGCCATATTTAGGCAGCCTGTTTTACATTGTGTGTTGTGGGTGATTGTTTCCTGTTTTAGTGTTTGTTTCACATTTCAGGACTGTTTTCGTTATCATTCACTTTGTTATTGTTGTATTTTGTCGTGTTCAGTTTTATTAAAGTATCATGGACACTTACCACGCTGCGTTGGTCCGATCCTTCATACTCCTCGTCTGAAGAGGAGGAAAATCGTTACATCAGCAAGGGATTGAGAATATTTTCCTAGCACTTGCTAGTTGAACCATATTTCAGACTTCTCAGCATGAGCAGTGCCAGCAGTATGCTGGACACTATGGATAATAATCATGAAAGCCAGCTCTGTTTACTGGTAAGTGAAGCAAGCTAGCTAGCTAATTTAGCTGGCTAGCAAACAGATAGATACATACACTCATTGCTTGCAAATGTGCATAGACTACCGGCGGGTGATTAGGCTGAAGCCCCCAAAAATGTCATGCACTTGCACCAGTTGCTAGCTGGCTAATTGTTTTTTCCTCTTGGATGTGGAGTTTACTATTGCAACCTTTTGGATGGTAAATTTATTCAACCCTATAGTTGCTGAGGATCGACTTTTCCAGGCAAGTGTTGCACCGCAAGAGATCAAGCAGGTAACGGCACTACCTTTGCGCCGCAGCAGGTGGCTTACAGTATATTGTTGAACGTGTCTATGTCAATTAGAAGGACATTTTACTGTCGTAACGTTCATAGCTGATTCCACTTGTAAATTCAACATTGTATACAGTAGAGTAACCTGCATGCTTGTCGTAGCGTACAAGAAAACGAAAACACCAGTTGTCTAATACTGACTGATCAAAGGGTAGATGGCCCAGCGACCGCTTGAGAACTCTCAGATAGAGCACATTATGACGTCTTGCCTGGGTTTGTTTTGTCACCCCGACAGTTGGATATTTCATAATCACAAATTATGTAAATGAGACTTACTGAGTCTGGCTTTAACCCATTACAGCCCTGTCTAAGCTGGGGGAGGGGGGTTCTTCTCAGCTATATGGAATTGTTATAAGCAGGTCATACCAAGGATCATTTTGCTATTTGATTTTGAATTTTAAGTCCCCTTGAAGTATAAAAAAAATACATAAACAAATTATTTGATGAACATTGTTATTTAGCCTTATTGCTATCAGTGTCATATCTGCTCCTGCCACACCCTAGTGGTCACCCGGTGTCTGCTTGACCTGCAGCCATTCCCCCAGTACACACTCTCTCTCTCTCTCTCTCCCCCTCCCTTTCTGTTTGTGTGGTTGGAGACAGGTGTGCAGGAGTCAGAGCAGATCCCTACCAGCTGCAACTCGTTCCATTATCAAGACCTCTACAAATACTCAGTTCTGCCACTTCCACTCTGCCAGATCGTAATCTCTGCTCAGTCAGTTTACGCTTCTAGCCATTATTATTATTCAAGATCCTGTTACCCTGCTGTACCTGTTTCCCTGCTTAACGCTGTTTATCCTCTTACTGCAGTTTTGCCGCCCTGACTCTGTCTCCTGTTCCACATCTCACCATCCTGCTACCCTGTTCTGGACTCACCATACCACCACTACCTTGGATTCCCCTCTGGACTTGTTTATCCTGTCCCAACCCAGCTCACCTCAACTTCAGCCTCCACATCTGGTTTCCTACAACTCATCCAAGCTTCCCGGATCTGCATTCCATATCTCCCTGTGTTACAATAAATACCTTGGTTCATTCATCTCCGTTTCCTCGTCTGAGTCTGCTCTTGGGTTCCCCTGTGCTAGACACTCTAATGTACATGTCGTCTTGCTCAGTTGTGCACCGGCGCCTCCCCCTCTTTCTATTCTCGTTAGTGTCAGTTTGCTATTTTCTGTGAAGGGAGTAGTACACAGCATTGTACCAGATCTTCAGTTTCTTGGCAATTTCTTACATGGAATAGCCTTCATTTCTCAGAACAAGAGTAGACTGAGTTTCAGAAGAAAGGTCTTTGTTTCTGGCCATTTTGAGCCTGTAATCGAACCCACAAATGCTGATGCTCCAGATACTCAAATAGTCTAAAGAATGCTAGTTTATTGCTTCTTTAATCAGAACAACAGTTTTCAGCTGTGCAAACATAATTGCAAAAGGGTTTTCTAATGATCAATTAGCCTTTTAAAATGATAAACTTGGATTAGCTAACACAACGTGCCATTGGAACACAGGAGTGATGGTTGCTGATAATGGGCCTCTGTACGCCTATGTAGATATTCCATTAAAAATCAGCCGTTTCCAGCTACAATAGTCCTTTACAACATTAACAATATCTACACTGTATTTCTGATCAATTTGATGTTAATTTAATGGACAATAAATCTGCTTTTCTTTTGAAAAACAAGAACATTTCAATGTGACCCCAAACTTTTGAACGGTAGTGTACATAGTCACTTAGAAACTCAGTGTAGGCTACAGTACTGAAAACCATTGAATACAACAATCATGTCTCTGTCGCTAACAAATACAGTTATGGGTGGCAACTATAATTCACTCGAAAGGCAAGGCACTAAATGCAAATAAAGTAGAATATATTCTCAATTTGAATTGTATGTTCAGTCATCCTAAAATTCAAAGTCGAGTGAATATACAATTCAACTTGAGAATGTATGTTGGTTCAGCTATAGGCCCAAATGTTGAGCAAACTCACAATCCTATTGCCGCTGGTTGACTTACTATGTTAAATCAACATATTTTTTTTTACAGTGCTTTTATGCCTCTATTACAAGGGTCAAAATCTATCCTTCCTAAAAAAATAAGAGCACAGGTTGCGAGATCAAAGGTTGAGAGATGGAAGGCGGAAACCCGCAATTGGAAGAGGTTTCAATATAGGAAGTAGATGCTAGCAGATGAACAGGAAGTTGGAAGTATGTCAGCAAGAAGAACTTGTTAACTGTATGCTGCAAACCAATTTCCTGTCTTGGACAATAACAATACTACTAGTACTACTACTGCTCATTCTAGTACTACTGCTAGTAATACTACTTCTACTATTACTGCTACTTTAACTGTTGATTGTTGAGTCTGAAACGTACTTGGCCGCTCATGTACAGTAGATAGACATAACTTTGATCATCAAATGATATTTCAGCCATTTCCAGCATAAAGCAGTAGCTTTAGTAGGCTATAGTCCATATGTGTACCAGCCAGGATATTAGGAGGGGGGCATGCAGAGATATTTCAATTTTAACTTCATATGGAGTCCAAATTACTGCCTCAGCGCTTCAAGTCTTCAGTGTATATTAGAAAGGCTACACTACACAGTCTACAGATTTTGTGCATTTCTACCATTCGATTCGTCCTTTTCTGCCCTATTCTTTAGCAGCAGGTGGTCAGTCAGTCAGTCCAAGTTTAGTTTCACTCTTAACACAAACAGAGGGTACCTGTTGTAGCCAACCAGGGCAGGGTAGAGAGATACAGTAAGTCAATAGAACCACCCGTTCCTCTGCTCTTCCCCTGCTGCGCTATGCCAGATAGTGTCAACAGAGGCACACTCTGCCTAACAATCATTCATTGATATGAGCTATGGATTCATTTATAACATATTATAGTCAGAAAGTACCACAAACATGCAGCAGACACGCACATACAAGCACAGTACACACACACCCGAACACACACACAATTTTCTAGTCACTTTTTATCCCCTGCCTACATGTACATATTACCTCAATCACCTCAACTACCTCGTACCCCCAGCACATTGACTTGGTACCATTTAATGTAGCCTCATTATTGTTATTTTATTGTGTTACTATTTATTTTATAATGTTTCACTTTTAAACTCTGCATTTTTGGGAAAGGGCTCATAAGTAAGCATTTCACGGTAAAGTCTACACCTCTTGTATTCGGCACGTCACAAATAACATTTGATTGATTGACACACACATAGGACCGCCAGTGAATGGCAAGTTTGTGTGTGTCAGGCACAAGAAGCATAAAACACAAGCCTGGAAAAAGCGCAGGTGTGTGTCTGTGAGAGACAGAGGGACAGAGAGAGACAGTTACCGTCTATGAATGATTTAAGTCGTAGGATAATTGATTGAGTGAATGTGATGTCTTTCATCAAAGAAAACAGAAGGCCACGGTATTATTTTGGAGTGCTAGAATGATGAATCCCTGGATTCTCCGAAAGCAGTGAATTGATGAGGTGTTAGGCCTAAATGCTTAGCCGAGGAAACATCATGGCTAGGCCAAATGTGTAACCTTTATCCATATAGCAGTGATAAAAAAATATATATATCATGGAGAAAAAAATATGAAAAAATCCCAGCCTACGGGGCTGTCAAATTCACCCTTGGCCACACTCTTGAGCATAGTTGTGGATTTTTTTTTCTCCTGTTAGCCGCACTGAGTGGAAATGTCCCCTATTCGCGCGCCCCTCCTACTCCGTGTTCCAGTGAAAGCCAACATTTACAAATTGTCAGTGGCGAGCCAGACCTGTCAACGAGTTATGAGCGTGGAGCGTATATTCGATGAGTTTGGACACTTCAAAAGGTAGGTTACCCGGAACAATACATGTGTATTGCATTGAATCAGTATATCCCTGCTATCATAAACTATAAGAATGTGTCCTGTTCACTCGACCACCCTCCATAGGAATATGATGACCGTATACCCTCTTGTAGTCAACATGTTTTTTTTTTTTTAAATAGCTCTGTGGGGATTATGGTTATATTTCTGGTTAGCCTACATAGTAGCCGCAAATATGGCAGCCGTTAAAGTAGATGTTTCTTTCTCTCTGCAAACAAAATATAGCAGCTTTCTTCCTTCTTCAAGTTGGTATGAACTTGCTTTTAGAGAGACGGATGTGTAGTCCATTGCATCATTGACGCGTTAAAATTGTATAAACATTCTCTTTTAGAATATATAATTTTTTTCATTCTCACTATGCAACCATAACACTCAATGTACACCTGCTGTATAGTTAATGTTTGGATTTTTTGCATACGAAGAATATTTTTTGTTAGGCTACTTTATAAGAACGTATGTATCAATTATGTTGGATAGTAACGGTTTCATTCCTTTGATGTACACTAAGACTTTTCTGTAATTTCAACAGGAAAACACTGTAGAATGCGTGGTAAAATAAATGTAAATGTGTTTTACAGAATTATTGCTGTATATTGCATGGTATTATGGGTAAAATGCTGAAAAATATTGTTTTTAACTGAAATTGAAAGCCTCCTGTAAAAATGACTTTAACGTACTGTATTGCTTTACAGTAATAGTTTATGCCTACTGTAGATTAAAATGTTCAGTTCCAGGCACCAACATCATGCCGGGTGAAACGCATGAAGCAGACTATTTTAGTAAATATCTTCTTCAAAAGGCACTTGCACATCTGAGCTTTCTTTGTTGCAGGTGCATGGCAACAGTTAAACAAGATGAGAAAAAAAGAAGAAACCCTCACACTGCTCTTGCTAGTATCACTGCTCTTTATTAAGCTTTACGTATCGGCTACCTAAAGCGTAATAAAATATACCCGAAGCTTAATAAAGAGCATTGACACTAGCAAGAGCAGTGTGCCGGTTTCTTCTTTTTTCTCAGTAAATATCTTCTTGAAAGGGCAATGGAAGAATATTTTCAGCAGCTGCTGACTTCCCTCTATTGGATGCTCTCCGGCCCGTTGTGTGTTTAAGCGCCCATGAACCCCCTTACCCCGAATAGGTTTGTCCCTATCATAGATCTAGGATTGTACCCAATCCCAATTTTAACTCAAATCTCCATCTCTCTCTTTGTCTCTCTCTCCCAACACCCACCCCACACACACAGGCACACAATATGTCTTGAAACTGTGCTGTAATGATGCTCTTCTTTGTTTTTAGAGTATTATACAATAAAACTAACAGCTATGTACCGTATAAATAATTTACAGTATATTGACGTAAATTGCAACACACTGATTTCAGAGTAACTGGTCAATAATACCATAAATTCCAGTAAAATGTTGGTTTAACAGTACATTACTGTAAATAAGTACCGTATTTCAAATGGTACTATAATTACATCCCCCAGAATACAGTACACTAACATCTTTTTCGAGCACCAAAAACCTTTTGACCACTAGTGGGTGAAGATGCTAGAGGTAACAGGTACAAAAATATCTATATCCACAGTAAAACGAGTCCTATATCGACATAACCTGAATGGCCGCTCAGCAAGGAAGAAGCCACTGCTCCAAAACCACCATAAAAAAGCCAGACTAAGGTTTGCAACTGCATATGGGGACAAAGATCTCCTCTGGTCTGATGAAACAAAAATAGAACTGTTTGGCCATAATGACCATCGTTATGTTTGGAGGAGAAAGAGGGAGGCTTGAATAACACCATCCAAACCGTGAAGCACGGGGGTGGCAGCATCATGTTGTGGGGAGGCTTTGCTGCAGGAGGGACTGGTGCACTTCACAAAATAGATGGCATCATGAGGTAGGAAAATGATGTGCATATATTGAAGCAACATCTCAAGACATCAGTCAGGAAGTTAAAGCTTGGTTGCAAATGGGTCTTCTAAATGGACAATGACCCCAAGCATACTTCCAAAGTTGTGGCAAAATGGCTTAAGGACAACAGAGTCAAGATATTGGAGTGGCCATCACAAAGCCCTGACCTCAATCCTATTGGAAATGTGTGGTCAGACCTGAAAAAGTGTTTGCGAGCAAAGAGGCCTACAAACTTGACCCAGTTACACCAGCTCTGTCAGGAGGAATGAGACAAAAATCACCCAACTTATTGTGGGAAGCTTGTGGAAGGCTACTCAAAATGTTTGACCCAAGTACTAATTGAGTGTATGTAAACTTTTGACTCACTGGGAATGTGATGAAATAAATAATAGCTGAAATAAATAATTCTCTCTACTATTATTCTGAAATTTCACTTTCTTAAAATAAAGTGGAGATCCTAACTAACCTAAGACAGGGTATATTTACTAGGATTAAACGTCAGGAATTGTGAAAAACTGAGTTTCAATGTATTTGGCTAAGGTGTATGTAAACTTCCGACTTTAACTGTATATATAAAATGAAAACACATTACCTAGGAGCCAACCTGTTTGCACCAATCCCATGCAATTACAGTTTAATAATGTAAAATAAACACCTCAATGAATTAAATTAATTTATAAATTCATTCATTACATGTATGGTAAAAAGATTACTGTAATAGTATTGGTACCGTAAAACTGATTACCATAATATGCTGTACTGTAAATTTACAGCATTATACTGGCGGCAGAGTTGCCAGCAAATTACTCTCAATATATAATACAGCTGTGTTGCTGTAATGATTACAACAGGCTTATTTATAGTATAATGCTGTATTGTACAACACAGCATTGTTGTTCTTACTGTAATACATTTGACAGCATCCTAACCCATTCATAGACGCTAACTATCTTTGGAGCCTATTGACCATAGTATGTTCTGGCCAGGGGAGTTTTGTTACGAGCCTCTGAGTGTTAAAACACTTCGCTTGCGTGAAAACATAAGGAACATATCTCTTATATCAGGGAGAAATAACAGTGTAGGGGTCTTGCACAGATCCATACGCTGTGTTCCTTCAGTTGACAAACTACACTTCCTCCCCAGTTACGCTTACACACAGGTGTTCGGAGCATGCTAGATAGCTAATTTGCACAGCCTGCTAGATAGTTAATTTGCCTGTGTCCTCTGTCTGTCTTCTGTAAACAAGCACTGTAACATGGAGATATGACCCGTGTGGGAACACTAAACCAAACCCTATAAAGGAAAGTAGTAATTTTACCTTTTTGACAATTAAATGTAGATTTGATTTAAAAAAAAATATTTAAACAATTCTTTCTCGCTGATATGAAAGATAAAGGTATATAAGCATATGTTTCGAAAACCGTTTTGAAAGCGATGATTATTGACATTTATAAACGTTAAAACAGCCTCGGAATTGTAGTTCACACTTGTAGTACCCAAGCTATGACCTGAAAACCCTTCTTAGGGTTAAGCATCCCTACTGTAAAGCTAAATTACAGTGTTTAACTGGCAACTCTGCTGCCAGTATAATGCTGTACATTTACAGGGCAAAGTTTTACAATGCAACTTCCTCATGTTATCCTTTTATTAAACCCCTAGATTCTCCTCTCCTCTCTCACTCTCATCCTTCTCTCCGCCTCCTAGGTTCCAGGCATGTCTGTACTTTGCTGCTGTCTTCCAGGCCATAGCCTGCGGAATCCACTACCTGGCCTCCGTGTTCCTCGTGGAGAGCCCAAACTTTGTCTGTGCTCCGCCAGGTAACATCACTGACGTCCTGTACGGGAACCACACTGGTGCTTCCCTGGAGGAGGTGCTACCATTCTTCAAACCGGCGAACGGGCCCATGGTGGTCCAAACGGCTGTGGGCCAACAGTGGGAGCTTAGCACCTGCCAGCGCACTCAGCGGATGAACCCCACAGACTTCACCTACGAGCAGGTCGTCAACAGGACGACGGAAAAGTGTGACGAGAACGACCGTTACGTGTACGACCACAGCGAGGTGTATCAGAGCATCGTGACGGACTGGGACCTGGTGTGTGACAGGGAATGGCTGGCCAAGCTGTGTCAGCCCACGTTTATGATGGGGGTGCTGGTCGGAGCGCTGGTGTTCGGGGACATCGCTGACCGGTAAGAGTGGCTCTCCCCACCTACTTAATCCCAAAATATGGGGATCGTGTCTGTCCCCTGCGGTGTCCCTGTGCCCTGGAGAACCTTGATAACTGCAAGGGTGTCGATGACCAAACGTGGATGTCCTCATCAGTGGTGTAGAGCAATTTGTTTTACGTGAGGGAGAGCAAAAGAAATACGTAAATGACGTCATCATTTCCTCAATCAAAGTTTGTACCCGACAGACGTGGCCAGTTGCATAGCCTATCATTATAAAATATGCATACTAATTGCCACGTCTGTCTATGCCCACACATATTGTCTCAAGACAAATGTACATTTGTAATACCCTCAAACACCAAGTCAGGCATAGGCTACCAAATTTCAAAATAGGCCATCATCACTGTCCTTCGTGAATGATAATTCTTCACGTTTTACCGGCGAAACGTCGAAATTACATTTGCATACCAATCATTTGATTGATCTCAGTAGTTTCGTGGGAGTATGCATTCTTTGAACGACTGTTTCGTTAGAGAATTAGAGCAGATGGTGTTAACAGACTATTAGCGTTTCTTGTATTTTGTTTCAATCAAAGCATATATCCAGCCTAGTGGCACACTCTGTTGAGTTTTGGCGCATGAGAAAATATTCAACTATTCAGCTTCAGCTAGCCATCCTAAAATCTCATGAGAAATGAGTAGGTGTTTTTGGTGTAACAGTAACGTTATAGGCCTGCTCTGCTATGGTATTATATTCGGTTCTGTTATGTAAATGCGAATGAATCATTATGTGATCTTGCGAGACATTGATTCTGCTTCGATTTAACTTTCCTAAACAACCACCATTGTGAGAAGTGACCATCTTCTTTTTATTATAATAATAATATTAATAATAATAATAATAATAATAATAATAATAAGTGATGAACAGGACTATTGGGCGTAGGCAACAGATCTTGATGAGAGGTCATTTTAAACAATTGACGTGCCCTTCGTGGTACTGAAAGGACAGCGCCAGGGTCATGCAACGACGTTAAAGAAGTTGAACCAACTTTTGGAGCTGAAGGATAGCTGGAGGGACAAGTTCAGGAACAAACAAGAATACTTTGCAGTAGGCCTATAGCCTAATAGTCCTACAACTACGTGGCATAGCAATTTGTAGGCTATAGCCTAATGTAAATACTGTCACACCCGGATCTGTTTCACCTGTCTTTGTGCTTGTCTCCACCCCCCTCCAGGTGTCTCCCATCTTCCCCATTATCCCCAGTGTATTTATACCTGTGCTCTCTGTTTGTCTGTTGCCAGTTTGTGTTGTTCGTCAAGCCTACCAGCAGTTTTCCCCTTGCGCCTGTCTGTTTCTAGTTCCTGTTTTCTAGTTTTCCAAGTTTTGACCATTCTGCCTGCCCTGAGCCTGCCTGCCGTTCTGTACCTTGTCACGCCACACCAGATTATTGACCTCTGCCTCTGCCTGCCATTCTGTACCTTTTGGACTCTGATCTGGATTACTGACCTCCTCTTGCCCTTGACCTGTCGTTTTGCCGGCCTCCTGTTCCAGTAATAAACTTCGACACTGTCGTGAACTTCCCTAAACGGGATAAATACAAATACATACAGCTTAAAGTGAAATTTCACCGCTATACACTATTTGGGGTGGTTTTCCAGTCTCCCTAATCATTGATGAGTGATGAGAAAGTGTTTCAAACATTTTATGCTCAATAGCTGTGTTTTCTTTCATTGGTTGATTGAGCCTGCTGTTCAAAACATTTGTGGAGTCATGTTTTGTAGCAATTATTGTGGCCTTTGTGTTTCACCGATTGCACGATCATGCGAGTAGATATAGTTGTCCTTGTTCAGTAGAGCCATTGGACTTGTCTCAACGTTGGTCCTATCTGCCAGAACATTGCAGGATATCTACACTGAACAAAAATATAAAACGCAACATGTAAAGTGTTGATCACATGTTTCACAAGTTAAATAATAAGTTCCCAGAAATTGTCCATATGCACTAAAAAGCTAATTTCTCTCTAATCATTTTGTGCACAAATTTGTTTACGTCCCTGTTAGTGAGCATTTCTCCTTTGACAAGATAATCCATCCACCTAACAGGTGGCATATCAAGAAGATGATTAAACAGCATCATAATTACACAGTTGCACCTTGTGCTGGAGTCAATAAAAGGCCACTCTAAAATGTGCAGTTTTGTCAAAAACACAATGACACAGATGTCTCAAGTTTTGAGGGAGCATGCAATTGGCATGCTGACTGCAGGAATGTCCACCAGAGCTGTTGCCAGAGAATTTAATGTTCCTTCTCTACCATAAGCTGTCTCCAACGTAATTTTAGAGAATTTGGCAGTGCGTCCAACCAGCCTCACAACCACAAACCATGTGTAACCACACCAACCCAGGACCTCCACATCCGTCTTCTTCACCTGTGAGATGGTCTGAGACAGCTGTTGAAACTGTAGGTTTGCACAACCAAATCATTTCTGCGCACTGTCAGAAAACATCTTAGGGAAGCTCATCTGCATGCTCGTCGTTCTCACCAGGGTCTAGACCTGACTGCAGTTCGGTGTACCTACTTTAGCGGGCAAATGCTCAACTTCGATGGACACTGGCACACTGGAGAAGTGTGCTCTTCACAGATGAATCGCGGTTTCATCTGTACCGGGCAGATGGCAGACAGTGTGTGTGGCGTCGTGTGGGCGAGCAGTTTGCTGATTTGAATGTTTTGAACAGAGTGCCCCATAGTGGCGGTTGGGTTATGGTATGGCCAGGCATAAGCTACGGACAACGAACAACATTTTATTTTATCGATGGCAATTTGAAACACAGAAAAACCATGACAAGATCCTGAGGCCCATTGTCGTGCCATTTATCCACCGCCATCACCTCATGTTTCAGCATGGTAATGCACGGCTCCAAGTCGCAAGGATCTATACACAATTCCTGGAAGCTGAAAATGTCCCAGTTCTTCCATGGCCTGCGTACTCACCAGACATGTCACAAGTTGAGCATGTTTTGGATCCTCTGGATCGACGTGCACGACAGTGTGTTCCAGTTCCCGCCAATATCCAGCAACTTCACACAGCTATTGAAGAGGAGTGGAACAACATTCCACAACTCTATGCGAAGATTCTGACTGGTTTTCGGAACAACGCCCCTACCTTCTTTTAAAGGTCTCTGTGACCAACAGATTCATATCTGTATTCCCAGTTATGTGAAATCCTTAGATTAGGTCATAAGGAATTTATTTAAAGTGACATATTTTCTCATTGGAAATGTAACTCCATAAAATCTTTGAAATTGTTGCATTTATATTTTTGTTCAGTGTAGGTTGACTCATTTTCTCTGGCTTTGTAAAGACAACAGCCTAATGGGAGCCATACTTCCTTGTTCCCACCCTCAAAGGCTTTTCAAAACGGGGCCGGTACTAGTTTACAGGTTAACAGGAGCTATTGTACCGTGCACTGTCTATAGATAAATGAATAGCCACAATGTCTGCTTCTGATGACTCCTCTTTCCAAGAAGAGCTCACACATCCACAGGGCGGTTCTCCACCTCATGAATTAGCTATGAATTCTGGATATTGTGATTTGTTTACAACCAAGCAATGTAGCTGGCCCGTTTCTACCGGTGAGATGCAGAAATGCTCGTATTTGCGTGTAGTGAGGAATTTCAACATTTTCATGACACATACAGTATGATATGTTAATAACATATAACTGGACATACAGCGGCTTGCGAAAGTATTCACCCCCTTGGCATTTTTCCTATTTCGTTGCCTTACAACCTGGAATTAAAATAGATTTTTGGGGGGTTTGTATCATTTGATTTACACAACATGCCTACCATTTTGAAGATGCAAAATATTTTTTTATTGTGAAACAAACAAGAAATAAGAAAAGAAACAGACAATTTGAGCGTGCATAACTATTCACCCCCCCAAAGGCAATACTTTGTAGAGCCACCTTTTGCAGCAAATACAGCTGCAAGTCTCTTGGGGTGTGTCTCTATAAGCTTGACACATTAAGCCACTGGGATTTTTGCCCATTCTTTAATGCAAAACTGCTCCAGCTCCTTCAAGTTGGATGGGTTCTGCTGGTGTACAGCAATCTTTAAGTCATACCACAGATTCTCAATTGGATTGAGGTCTTGGCTTTGACTAGGCCATTCCATGTTTCCCCTTAAACCACTTGAGTGTTGCTTTAGCAGTATGCTTACGTTCATTGTTCTGCTAGAAGGTGAACCTCCTCCCAGTCTCAAATCTCTGGAAGACTGAAATAGGTTTCCCTCAAGAATTTCCCGGTATTTAGCGCCATCCACCATTCATGAGGTAGTCCAGGTGACTACCTCATGAAGCTGGTTGAAACAATGCAAAGAGTATGCAAAGCTGTCATCAAGGCAAAGGGTGGCTACTTTGAAGAATCTAAAATCTAAAATATATTTAGATTGTTTAACAGTTTTTTGGTTACTATGATTCCATTTGTGTTATTTCTTAGTTTTGATGTCTTCACTATTAAAATACAATGTAGAAAATAGTAAACATAAAGAAAAAACCTTGAATGAGTAGGTGTCCAAACTTTTCACTAGAGCAGCTGTGAAATTTCCCTTTAATATCATTGCACTGTTTGCGAGGATTTTGTAGGAGGTATTTCAATGTGTTGTGTAGCTCACAGACTGTATCATATATTACATTTGATTAGCTTGAAGACAGTGTTACAATATACCATATTACAGAATACAAGAAAACAGAGGTGAACTATCAATTCCTAGAATTTATTTGCATGGATTAAACATGCTATCAAATCAATTGTCCAAGTAGTGAACATAAATCATTACTACGTCTCAATAAACTATAGCCTAAATGCATGTTGCCTCCAACTTGGCCCAATTTACATTTCCAATTGCCCACCCTGACATACCAAGCTAGAACGGGCCCTGTGTCTCAACCAATTGCCAATGTAAGATACAACGGTCGGTCACTTGGTCGGACGGTCTGTGTAATGCAGAAGAAGGGTACACTATCAGTGGCGTAGTGTAGTTTCACGGGCCCCCCATGAGGTCTGAGTAAAGCCCCCCCCTTTTGCCATAGGGCAGAGAGAAAAGTGTGTAGTTTTATAGCTGATCTCATGCTATTTTATACATTTTGCCTTGAGGCAGATGTAACCGACGTGAAATGGCTAGCTAGTTAGCGGCAGTGCGTGCTAATAGCCTTTCAAACGGTGACGTCACTTGCTTTGAGACCTTGAAGTAGTGGTTCCCCTTGCTCTGCAAGGGCCGCGGCTTTTGTGGAGCGATGGGTAACGATGCTTCGTGGGTGACTGTTGTTGATGTGTGCAGAGGGTCCCTGGTTCGTGCCCGGGTCGGGGGTGAGGGGACGGACGTAAAGTTAAACTGTTACACAGAGAGAAAATGTTGCGGTTTTTGAGCTATATATTTGTCTTAATATTGACACAATTTGAAATATATATCTTGATAGATCAAAGTATCAGCTGTCACACCATGTAAAGGAACTACCTAATTTTGTTTAAAAAAAACATAATACATGGAACTAACTGGATTTATGTCAACTCTGTCAGACACCATAAAAGGCATTTCAGTTTTACAATGATTGTGCAACAAGTGTTTATTGGCCTTGATTGTTTAATTCTAACATTATATGTAATACAAATCTCCAAAAGGCTGTAACCTAACAAAATGTGGAAGAAGTCAAGGGTCTGAATACTTTCCGAAGGCACTGTATTTTGCAGAACAGTGATTACAATTTTTTGGGAGAATATTGAAAAGGGTCTTATAAGGGTTAACCATCAGTTACATAGTTGACAAGCCACTGACAGCGTTGACAATAGATACTCAAAACAGACATAGTTTTGCCTCTAAAGATAAAAGTTCAATAGAAACATTTATAAAATATAGACAATTATTCATTTGAAAATCCCTAATAAAAACATAACCATGCTATCAGATCTTTCAGCGCTCTGACAGTTGATGTTTTATGGAGTTGACAAAACTTGCATTTTTCTTATTTATTCAAACGATATACACAGTAGCAATTTAGTTTTTCTTCAGTTGCTTTAGGACTCTACCACCAAATTAAATGTAACATACTTGAACCAAAATTAATATTCTATTTTAATTTATCAGGCAGCTAGTTGACAGTTTATGGTTGTGACCATGGTGATTCCAATATTGTTTGTTTACATCTTTCAAAAGTAGAGAACTTTACAGACCATGCGGAATGTTGTTGCATTACATGTAATGAGGACATGAATAACGTGTCCTTATGGTATACCCGACCCTGCTCATTCCTGATTCATTTAGGATTTTAGACAAATCTTATGGAATCAACCAAATTACCGGACATCTTTTAGGAATCAACATTTTGAGAGAAATATTATTTTAACCTCATTCCGTCAGTAGAGGATGCCTGGTTATTCTTTAAAGGTGCTTTCCTCACCATCGTAAATAAACATGCCCCATTCAAAAATGTAGAACTAAGAACAGATATAGCCCTTGGTTCACTACAGACTTGACTGCCTTTGACCAGCACAAAAACATCCTGTGGCATACTGCATTAGCATCGAATAGTCCCTGCGATATGCAACTTTCAGGGAAGTTAGGAACCAATATACACAGGCAGTTAGGAAGGCAAAGGCCAGCTTTTTCAAACAGAAATGTGCATCCTGTAGCACAAACTCCAAAAAGTTCTGGGACACTGTAAAGTCCATGGAGAATAAGAGCACTTCCTCCCAGCTGCCCACTGCACTGAGGCTAGGAAACACTGTCACCACTGATAAATCTGCGATAATCGAGAATTTCAATAAGCATTTGTCTAAGGCTGGCCATGCTTTCACCTGGCTACCCCTACCCCGAACAACAGCTCTGCATCCCCAGAAGCAACTTGCCCAAGCCTCCCCCATTTCTCCTTCACCCAAATCCAGATAGCTGATGTTCTGAAAGAGCGGCAAATTCTGGACCCCTACAAATCAGCTGGGCTAGACAATCTGGACCCTCTTTCTTAAATTATCCGCCGCAATTGTTGCAACCCCTATTACTAGCCTCTTCAACCTCTCTTTCATATCGTCTGAGATCCCTAAAGATTGGAAAGCTGCCGCGGTCATCTCCCTCTTCAAAGGGGGAGACACTCTAGACCCAAACTGTTACAGACCTATATCTATCTTACCCTGCCTTTCTAAAGTCTTTGAAAGCCAAGTTAACAAACAGATCACCGACCATTTTGAATCCCACCGTACCTTCTCCGCTATGCAATCTGGTTTCCGAGCTGGTCATGGGTTCACCTCAACCACGCTCAAGGTCCTAAACGATATCATAACCGCCACCGATAAAAGACAGTACTGTGCAGCCGTCTTCATCGACCTGGCCAAGGCTTTCGACTGTCAATCACCGCATTCTTAGCGGCAGAATCAACAGCCTTCGTTTCTCAAATGACTGCCTCTCTTGGTTCACCAACTACTTCTCAGATAGAGTTCAGTGTTTCAAATCGGAGGGCTTATTTTCCGGACCTCTGACAGTCTCTATGGGGGTGCCATAGAGACTGTCAGACCGACTCTTTTCTCTGTATACATCAATGATGTTGCTCTTGCCTCTGGTGATTCTCTGATCCACCTCTATGCAGACGACACCATTCTGTATACCTCTGGCCGTTCTTTGGACACTGTGTTAACAAACCTCCAGACGAGCTTCAATGGCATACAACACTCCTTCCGTGGTCTCCAACTGCTCTTAAATGCAAGCAAAACTAAATGCATGCTCTTCAACCGATCGCTGCCCACACCCACTCGCCCGTCTAGCATCACTACTCTGGACAGTTCTGACTTAGAATATGTGGACAACTACAAATATCTAGGTGTCTGGTTAGACTGTAAACTCTCCTTCCAGACTCACATTAAGCATCTCCATTCCAAAATTAGATCTAGAACCGTCTTCCTATATCGCAACAAAGCATGATCCCAAACATAACCTCGTAAAACTGACTATCCTACCGATCCTTGACTTCGGCGATGTCATTTACAAAATAGCCTCCAACACTCTACTCAGCAAATTGCATGTAGTCTATCACAGTGCCATCCATTTTGTCACCAAAGCCCCATATACTACCCACCACTGCAACCTGTATGCTCTCGTTGTCTGGCCCTCGCTTCATATTCGTTGCTAAACCCACTGGCTCCAGGTCATCTATAAGTCTTTGCTAGGTAAAGCCCCGCTTTATCTCAGCTCACCATAGCAGCACCCACCCATAGCACGCGCTCCAGCAGGTATATTTCACTGGTCATCCCCAAAGCCAACTCCTCCTTTGGCCACCTTTCCTTCCAGTTCTCTGCTGCCAATGACTGGAACGAACTGCAAAAATCACTGAAGCTTCGATCTCCCTCACTAACTTTAAGCATCAGCTGTCAGAGCAGCTTACCGATCATTGCACCTGTACACAGCCCATCTGTAAATGGCCCACCCAACTACCTCATCCCCATATTGTTATTTATTCTTTGCTCCTTTGCACCCCAGTATCTCTACTTGCACATTCATCTTCTGCACATCTATCACTCCAGCGTTTAATTGCTAAATTGTCATTATTTTGCCACGATGGCCTATTTATTGCCTTACCTCCCTAATCTTACTACATTTGCACACACTGTATATAGAATTTTTGGGGGGGTTTTGACTGTACTTTTTCCCCCCCATGTGTAACTATCTCACTGCTTTGCTTTATCTTAGCCAGGTCGCAGTTGTACATGAGAACTTGTTCTCAACTGGCCTACCTGGTTAAATAAAGGTGAAAAAAATATATATGTATTTTTTAAAAGCTATGAGTCTGGAGCAAGCTATGATTGGTTTATGAGGAGTGCCAAGGTTATGGGTGAGGGGAGAGGGGTGAGAGGTGAGCATTGAGTAAGGAGGGGTGAGGAGGGTATAGGTGAGGGGTTAGGGGTGAGGGTTTATTCTCAGCAGGTCCTTAGAACATCCTTGTTTCTCAAACCCGAAACAGGCAAACAGAGTGTGCAAGTGTGTGTTTGGATAGCAGTGTGTGCCAGTTCAGAGAGGTGTTCCCGTCATTTGACACTACAGGGTGACTGCCAGTCCACAGCCACAGAGACAGATTAAGACTCTTGGGACAGTGGGGACATATCAAGTCAACTGGTAGGCTATTATCCAGTTGTCCAGCAAGGACAGGGTAGAAGAGGCTTGCCAAGGCCAGTAGTCCTTTGGTCTAGCTAGGGGCTAGGTGTCCACTGTGCAGAGAATAGGGTACTCAGTTGAACGCCTCATGTGCACATACCCAAGACGTGAGCTAGGTTGAGGAGAGAGGGTGTGCCCCACTCCCTGCTGTATCATCATGGGCTGCTGAATAGTTTGAATGTCTGTTTCAAGCCTGGCCTCAGAGCCATATGAAATATACTGTATGTAGTTCTGAGCACCTGCTAGATCTATGATATTAATGGTCTAGTTATTTGAGGCAGAAACATAAGTGAGGAGGTTGGTCGGGGAGGATGGGTTAGGCGTAATCCACGACAGTCTAGCAATTCAAAGGTTGCATGTTCGAGTCGGGGACAACTGTAGCATTTTAGCTAACCGTTCCCCTAGCACTTATTCTAAACTTAACCCAATTCACCTAAACTGCTACGTAAATTCACCTAACCTTTGTCTTTTTAGTTTTCCTACATTTTGTAGTAACTGCCAACATAAATTCTCCCCGTAATTCTCCTTTTGTTACGGCGCAAAAAGCAACCTGGTCTCAAATAAAGACATACTATACAGCCTCCAAGATGTATGAAAGGGTAAGTCATCCAATTAGTATGCTATTGTACGACCGGGTAAGCCGTATGATACTAGACATCCTTTAATTCGTACAGTTGAAGTCGGAAGTTTACATACACCTTAGCCAAATACATTTAAACTTAGTTTTTCAGAATTCCTGACATTTAATCCTAGTAAAAATTCCCTGTCTTAGATCAGTTAGGATCACCACATTATTTTATGAATGTGAAATGTCAGAATACTAGTAGAGAGAATGATTTATTTCAGCTTTTATTTCTTTCATCACATTCCCAGTGGGTCAGAAGTTTACATACACTCAATTCGTATTTGGTAGCATTGCCTTTAAATTGTTTAACTTGGGTCAAACGTCTCCTTGCTCGCATACACTTTTTCAGTTCTGCCCACACATTTTCTATAGGATTGAGGTCAGGGCTTTGTGATGGCCACTCCAATACCTTGACTTTGTTGTCCTTAAGCCATTTTGCCACAACTTTGGAAGTATGCTTGGGGTCATTGTCCATTTCGAAGACCCATTTGCGACCAAGTTTTACCTTCCTGACTGATGTCTTGAGATGTTGCTTCAATATATCCACATCATTTTCCTATCTCATGATGCCATCTATTTTGTGAAGTGCACCAGCCCTCCTGCAGCAAAGCACCCCCACAACATGATGCTGCCACCCCCGTGCTTCACGGTTGAGATGGTGTTCTTCGGCTTGCAAGCGTCCCCCTTTTTCCTCCAAACATAACGACGGTCATTATGGCCAAACAGTTGTATTTTTGTTTCATCAGACCAGAAGAGATCTTTGTCCCCATATGCAGTTGCAAACCGTAGTCTGGCTTTTTTATGGCGGTTTTGGAGCAGTGGCTTCTTCCTTGCTGAGCGGCCTTTCAGGTTATGTCGATATAGGAATATTTTTACTGTGGATATAGATACTTTTGTACCTGTTTCCTCCAGCATCTTCACAAGGTCCTTTGCTGTTGTTCTGGGATTGATTTGCACTTTTCGCACCAAAGTACGTTCATCTCTAGGAGACAGAACGCATCCCCTTCCTGAGCGGTATGACGGCTGCGTGGTCCCATGGTGTTTATACTTGCCTACTATTGTTTGTACAGATGAACGTGGTACCTTTAGGTGCTTGGAATTTTCTCCCAAGGATGATTTCTTTAGATTTTCCCATGATGTCAAGCATCAAGCAAAGAGGCACTGAGTTTGAAGGTAGGCCTTGAAATACATCCACAGGTACACCTCCAATTGGCTCAAATTATGTCAATTAGCCTATCAAAAGCTTCTAAAGCCATGACATAATTTTCTGGAATTTTCTAAGCTGTTTAAAGGCACAGTCAACTTAGTGTATGTAAACTTCTGACCCACTGGAATTGTGATACAGTGAATTATAAGTGAAATAATCTGTCTGTAAACAATTGTTGGAAAAATGACTTGTGTCATGCACAAAGTAGATGTCCTAACCGACTTGCCAAAACTATAGTTTGTTAACAAGAAATTTGTGGAGTGGTTGAAAAACAAGTTTTAATGACTCCAACCTAAGTGTATGTAAACTTCCGACTTCAACTATATATACAGTATAGTATAGCTTTATAAGATTACATTATTTGTATTCAGTGGGGGGGAAGAGGACGATTGTTTCTTACAACTAAGCAAACTGCTAATTCCAGACTCACACACTAGGACAGTATGCGTGTATCAGCCAAATTGTTCATTGATTTGTTCTGTCTAGTCTGGAGGCCTAGAGTCAAATGCAAATCCCATACTCACTCACTCAAACACCTATAAACCCCGCAACTCCTGTTGTGTAGTGATACTAGCGATGTGCAATTTCAACACAATCTGCTCCTAGGGCTGCTGCCCCTCTGCTGCTCCCAGCTTGTGTCAACCAGTATTTATATTTTAAATCTATTTTTTTGTGTGGTATTTTACTCCCTTTTTCTCCCCATTTTTGATCTTGTCTCATTGCTGCAACTCTCCAACAGGGTCAGGAGGCCACGGTCGAGTTATGCGTCCTCTGAAACATGACCTGCCACACAGTGCTTCTTAACACCCTTCAGCTTAACCCAGAAGCCAGCCGCACCAATGTAACGGAGGAAACACCATTCAAATGACTACCGAGGTCAGCCTGCGGGCACCCGGCCCACCACAAGGAGTCTCTAGAGCGCAATGAGCCAAGTAAAACCGCCCCGGGCGAACCCTCCCCTAACTCAGACGACGCTGGGCCAATTGTGCGCCGCTCTATGGGACTCCCGGTCACGGCCGGGTGTGACACATCCTGGGAACAAACCCGGGTCTGTAGTGACGCCTCTAGCACTGCGATGAATTGCCTTAGAGTGCTGCGCCACTCGGGAGGCCATGTCTTCCAGTATTTCAACCAATATTTGTTCTGGATCAATGCCATGAGTCACAAACCTTCTATGTGGCAATGTGCAATTCCCAGTCAACAATACAATGCTCCTTATTTACATTTTAGTCATTTAGCAGAGGTGCAATTATGGTTAAGTGCCCTGCTCAAGGGCACATCACCAGATTTTTCACATGGTCTGCTCAGGGATTCCATCCAGTGACCTTTCGTTTACTGGCCCAACGCTCTTAAATACTAGGCTACCTGCCACCCCATGTATTATTTCAAACACATCATATGAGCTTGTGTGACATTTAATATTTTTATCTCAACTCTTCCCATGTCGTCAGCTACAGTAAATAGCAGAGGTCCTTCTGAAAATACAGGAAGTATGTCATTAAAACCTATGGCTCCCCACATGAAAAATACTATAGCGTATACTATGGTAGGAATACTATAATATTCACTGTGGTGTTTTGTGGTAATAACACTACAGTGAATTGTGTAGTATACTGTAACATTTCATTGTATTGTGTAGCTTACATGCTGTATCATAAATAAATGTTGATTTGCTTAACACATATACCCTATTATAGAATAAAAGAAAACAGAGAGGTGAACTATCAAGTCATAGAATTTATTTGCATAGATTCAACATGCCATCAAATCAGTTGACATAAATCAGTACTACGTGGAATTTCAGGAAATTTGTTTAAAAATGTCCATAATGACCATAAAAATCAAGCTTTTGGTGTGTTGTATTCATGTACTGTAGTATTTACCATAGTGCTTTTGTGGACTGTAATACAATATACTGTAGTGTTTAGTGTAGTGTTTTTAGAGACATTGTATTATCTTTGACATCAAAGTTGGGGGTTTTCTTGTTGAGGAAACCTACTGGAGAAATACTAAAATATAGTTTTTCCCATAACCAGTAGGTAGGTAAGTAGGACTGGGTTCTGAACAGCAAGTTCTACTGTAACCTGTAGGGAACACAATATATGCTCTATTCTCTGCATGTAGATTTCTCATTTATTGGTGGCACAAACTGGGATATGGGGGAGGGGGATGGGCAGGGTACATACAAATTAAATACTGTCATATTTACTATAGTAAAAAAAGTAGTGTTTTTGTAGACATTTCTGTAGTATTTACTAGTGTTTTATCTCTCTCTCTCTCTCTCTCTCTCTCTCAGGGTTGGCAGACGGAGGGTCCTAATGATCACCAGCCTCTGCCAGTTTGTGTTTGGTGTAAGCGTGGCATTCATGGGAAACTACTACCTATTTATGGTCGTCCGCTTCCTCCTCGCCATGGTAAGTGTGTGTGCGCGTGTAAGAGTTGTAAGAAAAAGCCTAATTATCAACACGTGGAGTGTAAGGAATGCAGGATGACGTAAGGAGACACGTAATTCAATATTATTTTATGGGCAAATCCTATCTTGAGACATGCACTTTACTTGAAATTTCGAGAATAATCTCCCATAAACATACAGTAGTTGTATGGTGTATGCAAAACCCCCAAGACATGATACACTTCACCATTACAATAACAGGTGGGTGCCAAAAACATTATTCAGTATTGAAGGTCCCCAAGAACATAGCGGCCACCATCATTCTTAAATGGAAGAAGTTTGGAAACACCAAGACTCTTCCTAGAGCTGGCTGCCCAGACAAACTGAGCAAGGGGGAGAAGGGCCTTGGTCAGGGAGGTGACAAAGAACCCAATGGTCACTCTGACATGGCTCCAGAGTTAGTCTGTAGAATCTTCCAGAAGGACAACCATCTCTGCAGCACTCCACCAATCAGGCCTTTATGGTAGAGTGGCTAGACGGAAGCCACTCCTCAGTAAAAGACACATGACAGCCCACTTGGAGTTTGGCAAATGGCACCTAAAGACTCCCAGACCATGAGAAACAAGATTCTCTGGTCTGATGAAAGTAAGATTGAACTATTTGGCCTGAATGCAGAGCGTCACGTCAGGAGATAACCTGGCACCATCCCTACGGTGAAGCATGGTGGTGGCAGCATCATGCTGTGGGGATGTTTTTCAGCGGCAGGGACTGGGAGACTAGTCAGGATAGAGGGAAAGATGAACAGACCAAAGTACAGAGAGATCCTTGATGAAACCCTGCTCCAGACCACTTAGGACCTCAGACTGGGGGCGAAGGTTCACCTTCCAACCATAAAACGACCCTAAGCACACTGCTAAGACAATGCAGGAGTGGCTTTGTGACAAGTCTCTTGAATGTCCTTGAGTGGCCCAGCCAGAGCCCGGACTTGAACCCAATCGAACATCTCTGGAGAGACCTGAAAATAGCTGTGCAGCAACGCTCCCCATCCAACGTGACAGAACTTGAGAGCCTCTGCAGAGAATGGGAGAAGCTCCCTAAATACAGGTGTGCCAAGCTTGTAACATCATACCAAAAAATACTTGAGGCTGTAATTTGCTGCCAAAGGTTCTTCAACATAGTAGTGAGTAAAGGGTCTGAATACTTCTGTAAATGTGATATTTCAGCTTAATTTGCTAAAAAAAAAAAAAAAGTTTTTGCTCTGTCATTATGGAGTAATGTGTGTAGATTGATGAGGGGAAAAAATGATTTAATCAATTTTAGAATAAGGCTGTAACATAAACAAAATGTGTAAAAATTCAAGGGGTCTGAATACTCTCCAAATGCACTTTACATAAGGTTGCAGCTTCTAAGGTGCAGGGTTGAGTAACCGGGTGGTAACCAGCTAGTGACAGTGACTAAGTTCAGGGCAGGGTACTGGGTGGAGGCCGGCTAGTGAAGGCTATTTAACCATCTAATTGCCTTGAGATAAAGCTGTATTTCAGTCTTTCTGTCCCAGCTTTGATGCACCTGTACTGACCTTGCCTTCTGGATGACAGCAGGGTGAACAGGCCGTGGCGCGGGTGGTTGATGTCCTTGATGATATTTTTGGCTTTCCTGTGACATGCCTCTCTGTGGGCCAGCCCTGTCAGTAGAGGTTGTGGCTTATGTTTAAAGAATAGCTGAGGAACAGGTGACCATCAGCAGAATAGCTCATGGCAGTGCTACACGTAAGATTGTTTAAAATACCTTGAAAACAAAAAGCATAACCACAATAAAATGTCCGGGCTATGTGACTGTGCAAATATTTACTGCACGTGTATAGGTCTGTGGACTGTATGACTGTCTTCCTCTCTCCATCTGGATGCAAAGCAGTCAGCCTTAGAGAATGTTGATATGGCTAGCCTAGGCTAGTATCTGAGTAATTCTCTGAAGATAAGTTTGATCTACAGTATATTCTAACCACAGTCTGCTCTCACGGTCCATTTACTAAATACAGGATAAGTAGATAAGATTTATGAGACTTGTTTTCAGGCCTTAGATGAACTTTCTGCATCAACAGTAATGCGAGGTGTGTGTGTGTGTGTGTGTGTGTGTGTGTGTGTGTGTGTGTGTGTGTGTGTGTGTGTGTGTGTGTGTGTGTGTGTGTGTGTGTGTGTGTGTGTGTGTGTGTGTGTGTGTGTGTGTGTGTGATCAGCATTTGAAGCTCTGGCCTTGCGTTGTGTCCCCTTTTTTGATCTAATTGTAATGTTCCCTCCCTCTCTCGCGGTAGGTGTCCAGCGGCTACCTTGTAGTGGTGTTTGTGTACGTGACCGAGTTCACCGGCAACAAGGTACGCACGTGGACCTCCATGCACGTGCACGCCGCCTTCGCCGCAGGCGTCATGATGGTGGCGATCACGGGCTACCTAGTGCGTACCTGGTGGATCTACCAGATCATCCTCTCCACCTGCACCTCGCCCTTCCTCTTCTTCTGCTGGAAGTTTCCCGAGACACCCTTCTACCTGATGGCTAACGGGAGGCTCCAGGAGACCCAGGTCCTGTTGGATTCCATAGCCCGCTTCAACGGCCTGGAGCCTGGCCGCCTGAGGGCCGAGGACCTCCTGGAACCCAAGGAGGCTCTGCTGGAGAAGGAGGTGGCACCGGGGAGAGCACAGCCAGCGGAGCCCGAGAGAAAGCTGAGCATCCTGGACCTGTTTGGGACATGGAGGATGGCCTGGAGGACAGTGACAGTGTGGGCAGTGTGGTTCATTGGCAGCCTGGGCTACTACGTCTTCTCCCTGGGCTCCGTCAACCTGGGGGGCAACCAGTACATCAACCTCTTCCTGGCTGGTGAGAGGGGGATGGGGGTTGGTTTGTGTGTGCACCGTATGTACTATGGGTATGTGTGCTTATTATAGAAAACTGGTCTCAGAGCATTTAGCATTATTCTGACACCCCATTTAGTATGATACTGTTGTATATATAGTGTATGTGGACACACCTTCAAATTAGTGGATTCGGGCTATTTCAGCCACACCCATTGCTGACAGGTGTATAAAATCGAGCACATCGCCATGCAATCTCCATAGATAAACACTGGCAGTAGAATGGCCTTACTGAAGAGCTCAGTGACTTTCAACGTCGCACCTTCATAGGATGCCTTGGCCCCTCAGTTTCAGTGAAGGGAAATCTCAACGCTACAGCAGACATCTGCTAAATATGTGTACGTGACCAATAAAATTTGATTTACATTTATTTTACGATGACATTCTAGACGATTCTGTGCTTCCAACTTCGTGGGTACAGTTTGGGGAAAGCTCTTTCCTGGTTCAACATGAGAATGCCTCCATGCACAAAGCAAGGTCCATACAGAAATGGTTTGTTGAGATCGGTGTGGAAGAACTTGACTGCCCTGCACAGAGCCCTAACCTCAACCCCATTGAGGGGGAAGCTTTATGAGTGCAGATTTTAGCTTCCATCAATGTAATTGTCTGCATCATTTTCAATCCCCCATATAGTGTGTGTGTAATATGTTATCCCCTTACCCTATCTCCCCTAATTGAAGTCATGCGTCCTCCGAAACATGACCCGCCAAAAAGCGCTTCTTAACACAGAAACCAGCTGCACCAATGTGTCAGAGGAAACACCATTCAACTGATGACCAAGGTCAGCCTGCAGGCACCCGGCCCGCCACAAGGAGTCGCTAGAGTGTGGTGAGCCAAGCATCCCTGAGTCACCTCTTCACTGTTGACATTGAGACACTGAGACACTGTTGACATTGAGACAACCCGGAAATCAGCTGCACGAAACACCATTCAACCATTCAACAAGCCCCCTCCGGCCAAACCCTCCCCAAATCCGGACAACGCTGGGCAAATTGTGCACCACCCTATGTTACTCCCGGTCACGGAAGTGATCCTGGGATCAAACCCGGGTCTGTAGTGACGCCTCAAGCACCGCTGCGCCACTCAGGAGGCCCCTTAAATGTGACTTTCATATGACTGATGGCTTTAGTGGGTGGTCTAATGATTTAATAATTTCTGCCCTCCGTCATACACCTTCAGGATGAATTGGAACGCCGACTGCGAGCCAGGACTAATCGCACAACAGTAGTGCCCGACCTCATTAATGCTCTTGTGGAAGCAAGTCCCCCGCAACATTGCTTCAGCATCTAGTGGAAAGAGTGGAGGCTGTTGTAGCAGCAAAGAGGGGACCATGATTATGCCTATGATTTCGCAATGAGTCGTTCAACGAGTAGGTGTCCACATACTTTTGGTCATGTAGTGTATATTATGTTTGGTATGGTTACATAAGACAGATGGTTACTCAGAGTTGGGGAGTAATTGTTTGTTACATATAATCTGACTACAAAAAAACGAACTCATCAGTTACCTTACCAGCAAAAATATTGTAATTGGATGACAGATATTTTTGAGAAACTAGATGATTACTTCTTGGATAACTTTTAAATTCAGAAAGGATGTTTGCGAAAAATATTTTTTGACACCTTTATGTTTTCTCAATGACATTCAATTCAGCATTGAAAAAAGCTACAAGTTTAAGTTTGTTTCACCTGAGCAATCATTACACACCAAATGCGTTAGATTGATCCTTTTTGTCGTCTAATGTCTTTTAAGGAGAAAGTAACGTATAACAAAAAGTAATCAAATTAGGTTACTGATTACAATTTTGGACAGGTAACTAGTAACTAACAGATTACATTTACATAAGGCAAAAAAGATTACATAAGGCAAAAACAAAAGGACAGTGGTTGGTCGGGGCAGATGGGTTGGCATATAACGGGAGCGTCTAGCACCCCAAAAGTTTTGAGTTCGAATCTCATCACGGACAACTTTAGCATATTAGCTACTTTTCAACTACTTTTTGGGATTATGTAATTTATCATATGTCTTGGAGGACGTATACAGGGTTCAATAGGTTACTTTCTAAATGTAATCTGTTAGTTACTAGTTACCTGTCAAATTGTAATCGGTAATGTAACTTTGATTACCCAAACTCAGTAACGTAATCTGATTACTTCCTTTGACTTTTCCTTTTCCTTCTCCCTTGAGGCATTAGAAGAACACAACAATGTATATTACCAATTGAACGACATCCATTGCAGACTAAATCAATGTTAGAGTTTACATAGCTGGCCATATATGGATGTCGCATTTTACTTTATAGGTTGGTTATGTAGGCTTCTTCTAACCTATATGATAGCTCGGGTGTTTAAGTCTATCAAAAGTGTGTGGGTTTGAGCATGTGTCCGTTAGGCCTATGCAAAAATTTGATTGAGCAATAAAAGCCCCACTCGTGGTCTTAAATTAAAACTTGTTTTTGACAGTATGGAGCACAATACCACAGAGGAGTTTAGAAGGGAGGAACTCCATCTAAATTGTATTCCATAGGCTGGGATCCACACTATGCAGCTGTTGCAAGTATGCATTTTTCACTGGCATCCATTGTTCGCAAAAACAATGATTGATAGACAGCTTAAACGTCTTCAATGTTCTAGTACACCAATACAGAACCATAGGCTAAATAAATGGGGCATATAAGCAGACAATGGAAAGCTCTTACAATATTCGATGATGACATTTCTCTATAACAGGCGATAGGCTACATGTGCACCACCAAGTCAGAACAGTAGGCTAAGTTATGATGGGAAAAGGGAACAAATTATTACTGTGAGGCACATGGGCTACTAACAGCTTACTACACAACATACACTTAGTATTACTTTCTTAGCTACAGTATACATATCTCCCTGACATATGACATCATTTATGCAGCAGCATGCAAGACGTTTTTGGACCCACCTTGTTGTGCCGTGCTCACTTGAACAGGAAGGTTGGTGGCGGACCTTCTTGTAGGCTCTAGAAAAAAGCCCAAAATCCTGACTTGGAATTCCGAGTTTGATTTGATTTTCTGTATTTTCCCAGTCGGAGCTAGTTTTATCCGAGTTCCCAGTTGCCTTGAACTCACTGACGTCTGTGATTTCCCAGTTCAGAGTTTCCAGTTGTTTTGAACGTGGCAGAAGTCATGCTGGATTGACAATGTATTCAAATACATGGCGAATGTATTCAAAATGCGTTACCCCCTTTTGCGTGATATCCAATTGGTAGTTACGATCTTGTTTCATCATTGGAACTCCCCTACGACCTCGGCAAATCCAGCCGCACTAATGTGTCAGAGGACAAACTGTCGAACTGACGACCGTAGTCTATCGACCAGCCCGCCACAAGGAGTCGCTAGAGCACAAGGAGACAAGGACATCCCGGCTGGCCAAACCCTCCCCTAACTCAGACGACGCTGGACCATTTGTGCGCCATCCCATGGGTCTCCCGGTCACGGCCGGCTGTGACAGCCTGGGATCGAACCTGGGGCTGCAGTGGCGCTTTTGCACTCATTGTTGAATTTCCGATTTCTAACTTGTTGTGTAATATTTATGTTCAATGGCCGATGAGCACCGATACGTTTTATCTATAATTTCTCTTCATATGACAAGGATTTGCCAGTAAATTACCGACTTAATGCGTGATGATGACTCCTTGTCTAGATTGCTAGCTAAGATTTTGAAAGTATGATGTTGACATGATCAGTCCAATCAAAGCTACGGTAGATATAACATGATTTGACGTCATTTTATCTTTTGGCCAATGACCTTGAGCCTTCATGTATGGGTACTTCCAATGTAAGTATATGGCAGCAACCAAGGGGATTGAATTTTCGAGCTCTACCCGTAGATTTTGCGGTGACGTAGTGTCCCCATGACCGACAGAAAGCTGAGCCAATCACGGCACAACTAGAGAACATTACCAACCCCTACGCTTTGTATTTTCCACTGGCTGCCCCACCACCACAGAAAGCACTGAGCTAGGCTGTAACACCTACATTTTGGAGCTGCTTTAAGAAAGCGAGAAAGCGAAAAAGAGACCATGTTTGTATGCGGCTTTATTAACAAGCAAAACAGGAATACTTAAAAAACATTTTTTTTAGCTAAACCGCTGGGGCTCAAAACAGGTGTGCTACTAACAGCTAGCCCCCCTTGTTGTCCCGAACCAGGGAGGTTCTGCGCCGCAACAAATGTGACTGCCCTTCTTGACAAAGTTACCAACGGGTTAAGCCACTCTAGAGTGGCTAATTCCGCGACATTTCAAGCTAGCTATGGAGTGAGTTTACATACACCTACATATGCAGCATTACCAGGAATGCTGTCTCCGCAAACGTGGGAACTTTTATTTGTCACATGCGCTGAATACAACAGGTGTAGACCTTACAGTGAAACGCTTACTTGGGTCATTCCAGAATTAGAGGACATTTTCTGTCCCACACATGAAATTTCAAATAATCCATGCCCAAAATATTTGTCCTGAGACAAAATGTAATTATAGTTGTCGGAAAAAAAGTGGTTCCAAAATTATTTAAAATACCAAATAACTCTCGAGCACCCCTTAAAATTGCATTTTTCTCTTGTCCCGCCTTCTTGATGACCAACTTGCACATCAAATATAACACTTAAAATAAGATTTCAATCTGCTTTTTTTGGTATGATTTTGTTTATATATGTCTCTTGTAATTGTTAAAACTATTTGTTTAATCATCAACATTTTTTAAATGATATCAAAGTTGTTTTGATATCAAGTTGTGTGCCACAACATGCAAGCAGCCCTGGTAATGAAACCAATCTACCCTGGCAGAGGAAGAGAAAAAACAGTTAGTCACATGAGACAGAGGAAATTGCATCGTCAAGCCATTTGCTAACACCATAGGTAAACCAAAGTTAAGTCCTCTCTTCTATTTTTCCAATCTTTTCAGCCTTGATTGAGTGTGTCACTCTAACCAACACAACCCTGTTACTCATATAATCAGAATAAGACAAATTCATTTCAAAGTTTTCTGTTTTTATATATATATAACTAAGTTTGTCCTCGACCTTGACAGTAACGCTACATTCCACAGCTAGCATCTATTCCTGAGAAAAAGCTAACATTAGCATTGATTTACAACCCTGTTACTTAAAACCGTGTTCCTATAATTCAAGTAACAGTGTTGCACTGCAGTAACAGGGTTGTATCTCCTTCAGTTCACTAAGAAGGGACAATCTATTATCTATAGTCAAATTAACACTAGAACTGCGATTTGCCATGTCATTCGACAGAGGTCTGGCACACCATTGAGAGCTCCAGAAGTTCAGTTGCCACCTCTATAACATCAGACAGCAATATGCTTTCTCTCGGGCCCTGAAGCTGAACCTCCCTGCAAATGAAAGTGCAGTCCATATTGACTTCTCTGAGAACTACGGCTGCAAGTACAGCGCTCAAGTACAAGCTGTCCATTTTGATGCATCACACCAACAGGCCACTTTGCACACTGGGGTTTACTATGTGTGTGGGGTGGAGGCATCTGCCCCTACCTCCTTCTGCACTGTATCGGCATCCAGACTGAAGGGACCACCTGCCATACGGCAACACCTGGAGCCCATCCTGAGGGAAATTCGAGAGATGCCCGGATGTGACAACCATCCATTTTTTTTAGCGACGGTCCCTGCACACAGTAGAAGTAGCGTGGGAATTTTTACCTCTTTTGTACTGACATTTTCAAGAAGGGGTTTACAAGAGGATCCTGGAAGTACTTCGAAGCCAGTCAGGGCAAAGGTGCCCCAGATGGTGTGGGTGGCACATTCAAGAGGAGGGCCGCCTTGTCAGCCAAGGAGTTGATATCCCCATGGCGTTGTCCCTGTATCAAACTCTGAGTGAGGGACGATCAAAGGTGAAATTGTTTTACATTCAGGAGCAAGCTATGGAGGATGCAGTGAAAGAAATGCTAGCTTCCAGCCGTACCGTCCACGATGAGGCCCCGCCTGGGAAAATTCTCTACCGCGACGTCAGCTGCATGCGCTCTGCAACAGAGAATCTGGAGTGTGATTGCCAAAAAACAAAGTGCTTCAACTTTAATCCCACAGATGACCACACAGAAGACCCCATAAGAAGTGTAGTGGCACAGTCCAGAGGTTGTGGGGATATGGTGTGCCCTGGTGTAGGACCACGCCATCTACCCAGGGATCAAACCAAGAAGTGAAATGTATGCATAGAGTGGGTGAACCGTCCCTCAGCGGCCAGAAAAAAACGATCTCCTTTGGTATCCCTTTGAGGATGTGCTGACCCTCATTCCTCCCCCAGAGAACGTTACCTCACGCCACATGGTCATCGCAAGTGAGGTATGGGATACTCTGGCCAGCCACTAAAATTACATCTGAACATTATAACAACAGCTTTCTAAAATATTGATCAGTTCATGACTATTTTTGATATGCTCATTCATTTTAATGCCAGGTTGTCGGACCACTGTAATATGACACATTTTTACGTTTGTCCATTGAATATTTGATCAGATCCAGTTTGTGGTCTTGTTGACGTGTTTATTTTTTATCATTCCTACTCATCCTGTTGATCCTCCTTCGAAAAGATATATACAATATTATTACACAACTTTCCTGTGGTCCTGGGTATTTATTTGTCACGTTTATGTCATGATCTACAATCAAACATGTAATCCATTCAACCTTGTTACTTTGCGCCACCCTTTCAACCCTGTTACCATGTCAGATTTTCTCAACTCACGAGGGTTTAGCCTATTGTCCTTTTAATAGTTTGAATGATCACATGCATAACGTATGAGCAAATATTTGAAAATAAATACTGAAATTAGTTTTTTTTAAACATGTGACTATTGAAAAGTTGGACAAGAGATTTCAAAGTTGCTTAAATGAATATAAGTCAAGTCTTATCTGAAATCAAACGAGTATTCAATGTGAATGTGAATGTGCCGTAGAGTTATTAAAGTGACTCTGCATTGATAACAAACGGAGTAGCAGCAGCGTAAAAGACGGGGGGGGGGGGTGCAATGCAAATTGTCTGGGTAGCCATTTGATTAGATGTTAGATTTGATTAGATGTCTTATGGCTTGGGGATAGAAGCTGTTTAGAAGCCTCTTGGACCTAGACCTGGCACTCCGGTACCGCTTGACATGCGGTAGCAGAGAGAACAGTCTTTGACTAGGGTGGCTAGAGTCTTTGACAATTTTTAGGGCCTTCCTCTGATATAGAGGTCCTGGATGGCAGGAAGCTTGGCCCCAGTGATGTACTGAGCAGTATGCAATACCCTCTGTAGTGCCAAGCAATTGCCGTACCAGGCAGTGATGCATCCAGTCAGAATGCTCTCGATGTTGCACCTGTAGAACCTTTTGAGGATCTCAGGACCCATGCCAAATCTTTTTAGTTTCCTGAGGGCGAATAGGCTTTGTTGTGCCCTCTTCACAACTGTCTTGGTGTGTTTGGACCATTCTAGTTTGTTGTTGATGTGGACACCAAGGAATTTGAAGCGCTCAACCTGCTCCACTACAGTCCCGTCGATGAGAATGGGGGCGTGCTCGGTCCTCCTTTTCCTGTATTCCACAATCATCTCCTTAGTCTTGGTTACGTTGAGGGATAGGTTGTTATTCTGGCACCACCCGGCCACGTCTCTGACCTCCTTGTCTCGTCGTTGTCGGTGGTCAGGCCTACCACTGTTGTGTCGTCTGCAAACTTAATGATGGTGTTGGAGTCGTGCCTGGCCTTGCAGTCGTGGGTGAACAGGGAGTACAGAAGGGGACTGATAACGCACCCCTGTGGAGTTCCAGTGTTGAGGATGAGCGTGGCAGATGTGTTGCTACCTACCCTCACCACATGGGGGCGGCTCGTCGCGAAGTCCAGGATCCAGTTGCAGAGGGAGGTGTTTAGTCCCAGGATCCTTAGCTTAGTGATGAGCTTTGAGGTGAGCTGTAGTCAATGAATAGCATTCTCACATAAGTGTTCCTTTTGTCCAGGTGGAAAAGGGCAGTGTGGAGTGAAATAAAGATTCCATCATCTGTGGATCTGTTGGGGCAGTATGCAAATTAGAGTGGGTCTAGGTTTTTTGGGATAATGGTGTGGATATGAGCCATGACCAGCCTTCAAAGCACTTCATGGCTACATACGTGAAGACTACTGGTCGGTAGTCATTTAGGCAGGTTACCTTAGTGTTCTTGGGCACAGGGACTATGGTTGTTGCTTAAAACATGTTGGAATTAGACTCTAGCTAGTGCCATTGATACTCTCAATGATCTCAAAGGATAAACAGTCTCATCACCAGGGCCTTTCAGTCAAATAACAGCCACAGCTGGCCCAGTACCAGATGTCACCACACATAATGTCCCCATGCCAGCAATGCCTGCCCCCTTGCCCTGACATCTTCTGTGATTGGCTGTTTCTAGGTGCAGTGGAGTTCCCTTCCTACCTGATTGGCTGTTATGCGATGGACCGGGTGGGCAGGAAGAGGACATGTGCCCCAGCTCTGCTGCTGGCTGGAACGGCCTGCATGCTCATCATTGTGGTGCCAAAAGTATGTACCAACAATCACGTGTGTTTGTGTGTGAGCTAGAGAGAAATCAAAGGATATGATCCACCCAGAAAATATGATCCCATTTGCCCAATGTGGACAAGATGTACAGGGGATAGCCAACACACAGCCTACACCAAGCCCACAGCAGCCAAACACAGGGTAGCCTACACCAGTCCAGCATAGGCTAGCGGACACCAGCCCAACATGGGCCAGGCCACACCAAGCCCTGCACAGGCTAACCCACACTAAGCCCAGCTACTTCATAATGCAGAGGCTCATTACAATATTTTGGGCCGTGGTTTGCATATGCGTTAATTCATGTTGTTAAGCTAAAAAAGAATACAACCAAGGAGAGTTTGGATCTTTAAAGCCAATTATCTCTGAAAAGATATAAAAGAATATTTTAACCTTGTAGTTCAAAGTTCACAAAAGTATATTTGTTCAACCATTACTGAGAGTGTTGTTCCAGTTAAAATGTTCTGTTGTGTGGAATCACAATGTGTTTGTTATGCATGTTACCAATGATAAAGTCTGTAAAATTACTTAGATAACTGCATGTGATATTAGAGAAACATTTAAGTTTCTCTGGCTTCTAATCTGTGACTGGATATTTTATTTCTGATGCTCCGTACCCGTGACTGTGCAGATTCTCGCAGTATCTCACAGGGAATGTCAAAATCAAAATCATGTCAAAATCTTTTTAGATACATACCTGTAGTTAAATGCCAAAATATAATATTTTCCAATGTCACTGAGCAAGAAAGAAACAACCAAAACATCCATAGCCTCTACAATATTGAAACATGATTTTGTCATGAGTACCATTTCCTTGATTTTTGCAGACCCATGACTATGGTGTATCAAAATTAGCTAGCAAACGTTAGCATGCTAGCGACTCTAGTCAGCATAGGCTGCTACATGATAATCAGCCCACGTTAGCTAGCCAGCATTAGTTAGCCCACCTAACTAGCTGTAGTCCAATGGGAACCGATGCAACCCTGCTGGCTACGTCGCTAGCTAGATGACCAGTGGTGACAGTGAGGTCCCTATGAGATTCAAGCCTTTAATAAGTGCCATCGTGTAGGAATAGCAAAGAAAATACTGGTTTTCATCAAGGGTCTCTCTGTACAGTACTTTGCTCCTTTCATCTGGATGGTGCCAGGTTTCCTCCAGACGTGACGCTTGGCATTCAGGCCAAAGAGTTCAATCTCGGTTTCACAAGACCACAGAATCTTTTTTTATCATAGTCTGAGAGTTCTTTAGGTGCCTCCTTTAGGTGCCTTTTGGCAAACTCTTAGCGAGCTGTCATGTGCCTTTTACTGAAGAGTGGCTGCCATCTGGCCACTCTACCACAAAGGCCTGATTGGTGGAGTGCTGCAGAGATGGTATCCTTCTGGAAGTTTTTCCCGTCTCCATAGAGGAACTCTGGAGCTCTGTCAGAGTGACCATCAAGTTCTTGGTCACCTCCTTGACCAAGGCCCTTCTCCCCCGATTGCTCAGTTTGGCCGGGCTGCCAGCTCTAGGAAGAGTCTTGGTGGTTCCAAACTTCTTCCATTTAAGAATGGAGGCCACTGGTCTTGGGGACGTTCAATGTTTCACACCTGTTTTGATACCCTTCACCAGATCTGTGCCTTGACACAATCCTTTTGCAAAGCTCTATGGACAATTCCTTTGACCTCATGGTATGGTTTTTGTTCTAACATACACTGTCAACTGAGGGAACTAATATAGAAAATGTGGTGCCTTTCCAAATCATGTCCAATCAATTGAATTTACCACAGGTGGACTCTAATCAAGTTGTAGAATCACCTCAAAGATGATCAATGGAAATCGGATTCAACTGAGCTCAATTTCGAGTCTCATAGCAAAGGGTCTGAATACTTTTTTTATACATTTGCAAACAATTCTAAAAACCTGTTTTCACTTTGTCATTATGGGGTATTGTGTGTAGATTGATGAGGATTTTTTTCTTTAATCCATTCTAGAGTAAACCTGTAACGTAACAAAATGTGGAAAAAGGGAAGGGGTCTGAATACTTTCCACATGCACTGTATACAGTTGGCTGGGCTTCCCGTGCATCGGCAAGACAGAACAACTACCTCCGGTATGACGAAGGGGGGTGGTGTGTGTCTATTTGCCAATAACATCTGGTGCGCAAAGTACTATCAAGGAAGTCTCGAGGTATTTTTCGCCTGAGGTAAAGTACCTCATGATAAGCTGTAGTCCACACTATCTACCAAGAGTTTTCATCTATATTTTTCGTAGCTGTCTATTTACCACCACAAACCGATGCTGGCACTAAGATCACACTCAACGAGCTGTGTAAGACCATAAGCAAACATGTAAATGCTCATCCTGAAGGTGCGCTCCTAGTGGCCGGGGACTTTTACCTAATTTCTACCAGCATGCCACATGTGCAACCAATGGAGAAAAAAAACTCTACACCACCTTTACTCTACACACAGAGACACTTACAAGCTCTTCCTCAACCTCCATTTGGCAAATATGACTCTAATTCTATCCTCCTGATTTCTGCTTACAAGCAAAGACTAAAGCAGGAAGTACTAGTGACTCGCTCAATACGGAAGTGGTCAGATGACGCAGATGCTACGCTACAGCACTGTTTTGTTAGCACAGACTGGAATATGTTCCCGGATTCATCCAATGGCATTGAGGAGTATATCACCTCAGTCACCAGCTTCATCAATAAGTGCATCAATGACATCGTCCCCACAGTAACCGTAGGTACATATCCCAAACAGAAGCAATGGATTACAGGCAACATCTGCACCAAGCTATAGGCTAGAGCTTCCGCTTTCAAGGAGCGGAACACTAATCCCACTATGCCCTCAGCCAAACCATCAAACAGGCAAAGCATCAATACAGGACTAAGATTGACACTTACTACACTGGCTCTAATACTCGTCGGATGTTCCAGACTATTACGGACTACAAAGGGAAACCCAGCCACAAGCTACCCAGTGACGCAAGCCTACCAGACGGGCTAAATGCCTTTTATGCTCGCTTCGAGGATAGCACCCCAGCTAACAATCACAGACCATCATATTTCAACCTTCCAGGTGCGACACAAAACCCAGAAATAAAGATATAATTCATGCCTTACCTTTGACGAGCTTCTTCTGTTGGCACTCCAATATGTCCCATAAACATCACAAATGGTCCTTTTGTTCGATTAATTCCGTCGATATATATCCAAAATGTCAATTTATTTGGTGCGTTTGATCCAGAAAAACACCGGTTCCAACTTGCACAACGTGACGACCAAATATCTCAAAAGTTACCGTTAAGCGTTGTCCAAACATTTCAAACTACTTTTGTAATACAACTTTAGGTATTTTTTTATGTAAATAATCAATAAAACTGAAGACGGGAGAATCTGTGTTCAATACCGGAGGAAAACAATGTGTAGCATGCTTTCTGGTCACGCGCCTCTAACAAACGGTACACTTCACTGGAGCCTCATTCTGAACATGGCTACTTCTTCATTTCTCAAAGGTAAAACCTCAACCAATTTCTAAAGACTGTTGACATCCAGTGGAAGCAATAGGAACTGCAGGAAGGTCCCTTAGAAATCTCGATCCCAAATGAAAACCCATTTAAAAGAGTGACCTCAAAAAAAAAAAAAATGAATGGTTTGTCCTCGGGGTTTTGCCTGCCAAATAAGTTATGTTATAGTCACAGACATGATTCAAACAGTTTTAGAAACTTTAGATTGTTTTTTATCCAATACTACTAATAATATGCATATATTAGCATATGGGACTGAGTAGGAGGGAGTTTACTCTGGGCACGCTTTTCATCCAAATGTGAAAATGCTGCCCCCTATCCTAGAGAAGTTAAAGCAACTCAGCGTTTCACACCATAGTGCCCACAAAACTCATCACAAAGCTAAGGGCCCTGGGACTGAACACCTCCCGCTGCAACTGGATCCTGGACTTTCTGACGGGCCGCCCCCAGGTGGTAAGGGTAGACAACATCACATCTGCCATGCTGATCCTCAACACAGGGGCCCCTCGGGGGTGCGTGCTTAGTCCCCTCCTGTACTGTCTGTTCACCCATGACTGCGTGGCCAAGCACGACTCCAACACCATCACTGCTGCTACGCTCTGTTTATTGTCTATGCATCGTCACAATAGCCCTACCTACATGTACATATTACCTCGACTAACCTGTACCCCCGCACATTGACTCGGTTCCGGTGCCACATGTATATAGCCCCGTAATTGTTATTTTATTGTGTTACTTTGAAATGTAGTTAATATAGTAAATATTTTATAAACTGCATTGTTAGTTAATGGCTTGTAAGTAAGCATTTTACGGTAAGGTCTACCTACACCTGTTGTATTCGGCGCATGTGACAAATAACATTTGATTTGTTCCAAGGCACTTCAATTTTTTGTCTTGCACATTCACCCTCTGAATGGCACACATACATAATCCATGTCTCAATTGTCTCAAGGCTTAAAAATCCTCCTTTAACCTGTCTCCTCCCGTTAACCTACACTGATTGAAGTGGCTTTAACAAGTGACATCAATAAGGGATCATAGCTTTCACCTGAATTCACCGGGTCAGACTATGCCATGGAAAGAGCAGGTGTTGCTAATGTTTTGTACACTCAGTGCATTTAACATCACGTAAAATGCATATAATGCCTTAAAATGTATTCCAGAGATACATGTACATATATTTTCTCAAATGCATGTAATGCCTGACAATATTCCAGAAATGCATGGATATGACATCTAGTCTACAGGGTGGCCAAAGGGGTTCCTAATTCCGCTTCTTCAATTACTCTTTAGAGTTGTTGAATGGAGATAATGTTTTAGGGCCACCAAGCCATTGTTAAAAGGTTTCTAGCCTGTCCATCTATCAGTAACAGGGTGGACGTGCTTGACCCGCTCAGTTTTCCACCACAAAACACCAGAAAATGGCCAAAAAGAGTATAACCAGCATCTGCTTTTACACTATGATTTGACTATTAGATTTTTCCATGTTTCTTTTGAAATACATTTTTCTAAGGAATAGTTTCACCAAATTAAAATGAGAGATCAGTTCACGTGACCTTAAAATGAGAGACAGCTGTAAATGAATGACTAATCACGTGAAGTAATTCATAATCCTAAATAGGGCTTTACAATAATGGTGAAAATCTGATTTATTGAATACTTCAAGTGGTCTATTTTAAAGGGCACTTCATTTCATATAACAGGATTTTAACATTCAATATTGGTGCATAATTGCTACTTATCCAATAGGTTACAAAATCTATTCTATCTACACGATTTTATCCTATAGGATTACAATCCTATAGAATTATATCCTATAGAATAAAAACCAAAAAAATCATATAGTATGAAGTCCTATAGGAGTCTAATAGGACTGGTTCCAAAATCTGATATGATTTTTCTATTGGATTCTGTTCAAAAATCGAATCAATCAATCAATCAAATGTATTTATAAAGCCGTTTTTACATCAGCCGATGAAACTCAGCCTAAAATCCCAATCAGTAAGCAATGCAGATATAGAAGCACAGTGGCTAGGAAAAACTCGCCAGAAAGGCAGGAACCTAGGAAGAAACCTAGAGAGGAACCAGGCTCTGAGGGGTGGCCAGTCCTCTTCTGACTGTGCCGGGTGGAGATTATAACAGAACATGGCCAAGATGTTCAAACGTTCATAGATGACCAGCAGGGTCTTATGATGATGATAATAATAATAATAGTAATCACAGTGGTTGTAGAGGGTGCAACAGGTCAGCACCTCAGGTGTAAATGTCAGTTGGCTTTTCATAGCCGATCATTCAGAGTTAGACAGCAGGTGCGGTAGAGAGAGAGTCAAAAACGGCAGGTTTGGGACAAGGTAGCACGTCCTGTGAACAGGTCAGTGTTCCATAGCCGCAGGCAGAACAGTTGAAACTGGAAACTTAAATTCACACCGGATAAGACACGATAAATACTCCAGATATAACAGACTGACCCTAGCCCCCCAACACACAAACAATTGCAGAATAAATACTGGAGGCTGAGACAGGAGGGGTCGGGTGTCATGACTTCCGCCGAAGTTAACTCCCCTGCCTGTTCGGGCGGTGCTCGGCGGTCGTCGTCACCGTCCTACTAGCCGCCACCGATCCCTTTTTCGTTTGTCTGTTTGTTTTGTCTTATTAGTTGCACCTGTTTTTTGTTTCGTAATGAGTATCCCTATAATTAGGAGTTTGACCCGCCCTTGTTTTGTGCGGGATTGTTTTTGGTTACGTGTGTGTATGTTTGGGTTTTGGCAAGTGTTTCTCTCTGCGCCCTTGATGTTCGGGCTTATTCAGTTTTGAATTAAGAAAAAATATAAGGAATATTTTTTTCCAAAGCGGCTCTCTCTCTCTCTGCGTCTGGTTCTTTCGCCAACCTAGTTCCGCGTGACAGAATCCCGCACCACACAAAATGGAACCAGCAGGAGCAGCCGCGTCTCCTCTCCCATCGATGGAGGAAAGGGTCCTCCATCACACCAGTGTTCTCCACCGTATTGGGTCGGCTATGGACCAAATGATGGAGAGGATGGATCGATGGGAGAGGAGTGGCCTTCCCACCTCATCTCCAGCACCCCCTCCTCCAACACCTCCTGTTCCTGTTTCAGCATCCGGCTCCGGGGCTCTTCGGCTGGCGCTCCCACGGGAGTATGATGGAACGGCGGCCGGGTGTCAGGGGTTTCTTCTTCAGCTGGAGCTTTACCTGGCGACCGTTCGTCCTACTCCCTCCGGAGAGGAGAGCGTGTGCGCCCTCGTCTCCTGTTTGACTGGACGAGCTCTTGAATGGGCCAACGCAGTGTGGAATGGCCCAGACTCGGCGAGGGATCATTACCCTGAGTTCACCCGCCGATTCCGAGCTGTGTTTGACCACCCACCAGAGGGTCGTGCGGCGGGTGAACGGCTGTTCCACCTGCGTCAGGAGACGAGGAGCGTACAGGACTTTGCCCTGGAGTTCAGGACCTTGGCTGCAGGAGCAGGGTGGAACGACAGGGCCTTAATAGACCATTTCCGATGTAGCCTTAGGGAGGACGTCCGCAGGGAGCTAGCGTGTCGGGACACCACACTCACGCTGGACGAACTTATTGACATGGCCATCCGTCTCGACAACCTGCTGGCTGCCCGCGGACGTTCGGAACAGGTCCTGTCGTTCCCACCTCCCAGCTCTCCTGCTCCTATCCCTATGGAGTTAGGGGGGGCAGCGTCAAGGGGGACCGGAGGAGGAGTGTCCTCCTGCACCAGTTGTGGTCGGCGAGGGCACACGGCCGACCGGTGCTGGAGGAACTCTTCTGGGAGTCGGGAGGGCAGGCGGAACACTACTCGATCACCCCAGGTGAGTCAGCACCAGACTTACCCAGAGCTTCCTGTTAGTCATATGTTTGTGTTAACCTATTTCCCCGGGTTTTCTCCCTCTCTACAGCATAAGGCGCTAGTCGATTCAGGCGCAGCTGGGAATTTCATTGATCGGGGGCTCGCATTAAGGCTAGGGATTCCCCTTGTGTCGTTAGAGTTACCTTTCCCCGTGCACTCCTTAGATAGCCGACCATTAGGGTCAGGAATGGTCAGGGAGGCCACGGTACCACTGGACATGGTAACGCAGGGTAGTCATAAGGAGCAGATTAGTCTGTTCCTTATCGACTCACCTGCGTTTCCAGTGGTGTTGGGAATTCCCTGGCTAGCTCAGCACAACCCGGTGATTTCCTGGCAACAGAGGGCTCTGAAGGGGTGGTCAGAGGAGTGTTCAGGCAGGTGTCTAGGAGTTGCCGTTGGTGCGACTACGGTGGAGAGTCCAGACCAGGTTTCCACCGTGCGCATTCCCTCTGAATATGCCGATTTGGCTATCGCCTTCAGTAAAAGGAAGGCGACCCAATTACCACCCCATCGACGAGGGGACTGCGCGATAAACCTCCTGGAGAACGCTGCACTTCCTAGGAGTCACGTGTATCCTTTGTCTCAGGAGGAGACAGCGGCTATGGAGACATATGTTACTGAATCACTGGGACAGGGATACATTCGGCCCTCTGCATCACCTGTCTCCTCGAGCTTCTTTTTTGTGAAAAAGAAGGATGGCGGTTTACGCCCGTGCATTGATTATCGAGGTCTAAATTCCATCACAGTGGGGTTTAGTTACCCCCTACCTCTCATCGCTACGGCGGTGGAATCATTTCACGGGGCACGCTTTTTCACAAAATTGGACCTGAGGAGTGCGTATAATTTGGTGCGTATCCGGGGAGGAGATGAGTGGAAAACTGCATTTAGTACTACATCTGGCCATTATGAGTACCGCGTCATGCCATATGGGTTAAAAAATGCTCCAGCTGTCTTTCAATCCTTCGTAGATGAGATTCTCCGAGACCTGCTCGGGCAGGGAGTGGTAGTGTACATTGATGACATCTTGATCTACTCTGCCACCCGCGCGGCGCATGTGTCTCTGGTGCGTAAGGTACTTGGGCGACTGTTGGAGCATGACCTGTATTGCAAGGCGGAGAAATGTGAGTTCTTCAAACAGGCCGTTTCCTTCCTGGGTTATCGTATTTCCACCTACGGGGTGGTGATGGAGGAGAACCGCGTTACAGCCGTGCGTAATTGGCCGACTCCGACCACGGTGAAAGAGGTGCAGCGGTTTTTAGGGTTTGCCAATTACTACCGGAGGTTTATCCGGGGTTTTGGTCAGGTGGCTGCTCCCATTACCTCACTGCTGAAGGGAGGACCGGTGCGCTTGCGTTGGTCAGCAGAGGCGGACAGAGCTTTCAGTTGTCTGAAGGAGCTGTTTACCAATGCGCCCGTGTTGGCGCATCCGGACCCCTCTTTAGCGTTCATAGTGGAGGTGGACGCGTCCGAGGCGGGGGTCGGGGCCGTGCTGTCCCAGCGCTCGGGCGAACCACCCAAGCTCCGCCCTTGTGCCTTCTTTTCGAGGAAGCTCGGTCCGGCGGAGCGAAACTATGATGTGGGGGACCGGGAGTTGTTAGCTGTAGTCAAGGCTTTGAAGGTGTGGAGACATTGGCTTGAGGGGGCGAAACACCCTTTTCTCATCTGGACTGACCATCGTAATCTCGAGTACATACGGGAAGCGAGGAGACTAAATCCGCGTCAGGCTAGATGGGCCATGTTTTTCACCCGGTTTCAGTTCACCATCTCGTACCGACCAGGCTCCCAAAACACCAAGGCCGATGCGCTGTCCCGTCTCTATGATACCGAGGAGCGGTCCGTTGAGCCAACTCCCATCATTCCACCTTCATGTCTAGTGGCACCGGTGGTATGGGAGGTGGACGCGGAGATAGAGAGAGCCTCACGGTTAGAGCAGACCCCTCCTAACTGTCCAGCAGGGGTTCAGTACGTGCCGGGAGGGGTCCGGGATAAACTAATCCGTTGGGCTCATACTCTCCCCTCCTCGGGTCATCCTGGCATCGAGAGGACAGTGCGGAGTCTTAGAGGGAGATACTGGTGGCCCACGTTGGCTAAGGACGTGAGATTTTATGTCTCCTCCTGCTCGGTGTGTGCTCAGAGCAAGGCTCCTCGGCACTTGCCTAGAGGGAAGTTACAGCCCCTCCCCGTTCCACAACGGCCGTGGACACACTTATCGGTGGACTTTCTTACCGATCTTCCCCCGTCCCAGGGAAGTACTACGATTTTGGTCGTTGTGGATCGGTTTTCTAAGTCCTGCCGTCTCATCCCGTTGCCCGGTCTCCCTACGGCCCTGCAGACTGCGGAGGCCTTGTTTACCCATGTCTTCCGGCACTATGGGGTGCCTGAGGATATCGTTTCTGATCGGGGCCCCCAATTCACGTCCAGAGTCTGGAGGGCGTTTATGGAAAGACTGGGGGTCTCGGTCAGCTTGACCTCGGGTTTTCACCCCGAGAGTAATGGGCAGGTGGAGCGCGTAAACCAGGATGTGGGCAGGTTTCTGCGGTCATATTGCCGGGACCGGCCTGGTGAGTGGGCGAGGTATGTTCCTTGGGCTGAGCTCGCTCAGAACTCCCTCCGCCACTCCTCAACGAACATGTCCCCGTTTGAGTGTGTGTTAGGTTACCAGCCGGTCCTGGCCCCATGGCACCAGAGTCAGACCGAGGCTCCTGCGGTAGAGGAATGGGTACAGCGCTCCAAGGACACCTGGAAAGCCGTCCAGGAATCGCTAAAGTTAGCAGGACAACGGCAGAAGAGGAGCGCTGACCAGTACCGCAGTGAGGCCCCCGTGTTCACACCGGGGGACAGGGTCTGGCTCTCGACCCGAAACCTGCCTCTCCGCCTGCCCTGTCGGAAGCTGGGGCCGCAGTATGTGGGGCCGTTTAAAGTCCTGAGGAGAATAAACGAGGTGTGTTATAGGTTACAACTCCCTAGGTATTACCGTATTAACCCCTCGTTTCATGTGTCTCTCCTCAGGCCGGTGGTGGCTGGTCCCCTGCAAGAAGGTGAGGTGCCTGAGGTCCCTCCACCCCCTCTGGAGATCGAGGGGTCCCCGGCGTACACAGTACGTGCCATTCTGGACTCGAGACGCCGGGTGAGGGGCCTACAGTACCTCGTGGACTGGGAGGGGTACGGTCCGGAGGAGAGATGCTGGGTTCCGGTGGGGGACATTTTAGATCCTACTTTACTGAGAGACTTCCACCGCCTCCACCCGGATCGCCCGGCACCTCGCCCTCCGGGTCGTCCCCGAGGCCGGTGGCGGCGCGCTGCGGGAGCCGCGCGTCAGGAGGGGGGTACTGTCATGACTTCCGCCGAAGTTAACTCCCCTGCCTGTTCGGGCGGTGCTCGGCGGTCGTCGTCACCGTCCTACTAGCCGCCACCGATCCCTTTTTCGTTTGTCTGTTTGTTTTGTCTTATTAGTTGCACCTGTTTTTTGTTTCGTAATGAGTATCCCTATAATTAGGAGTTTGACCCGCCCTTGTTTTGTGCGGGATTGTTTTTGGTTACGTGTGTGTATGTTTGGGTTTTGGCAAGTGTTTCTCTCTGCGCCCTTGATGTTCGGGCTTATTCAGTTTTGAATTAAGAAAAAATATAAGGAATATTTTTTTCCAAAGCGGCTCTCTCTCTCTCTGCGTCTGGTTCTTTCGCCAACCTAGTTCCGCGTGACATCGGGAGACACTGTGGCCCTGTCCAACGATACCCCCAGACAGGGCCAAACAGGCAGGATATATGATATGATTTTTCTATTGGATTCTATATGATACAATCCTATAGGGTAGAGTCCAATAGGACTGGTTACAAAATCTGATTGGATTTAACAGTAATCAAGAAAACAGGGTTGACTTGCCTATTATAAGGCACATATATTTAGCAATAACAAAGAAGAAAAAACATTTATCATCTGCTATAACAATATAGTGATTAAAAAACGACATACAAAAATGGCTACAACTTAGCTAGCTAGCTCGTCAGCTGACAGGCAAAATGTGGATAACAGTAGTTTCTTAACTAGCAAAAAAATATATGACGGAAATAGGATTAAAACATTGGCAACTTCGACAGGAAACATAAGGAAACAAATACTGTACTCACTGTCTTGTTTTGCACGCTTTGTACAAAATAATAAAATGCAGTACGACAAGATCTTCATAAAATGTAGTTCTTTATTAGCTAGCTATAACTGGCATGTTCATTTGTCTCTGGCCATGATCAACTGAAATGACCTCACGACCTGGGTGGTCTTAATCATGCATTCTTTGCGCAGTATGCAATGACGGTAAAATGCAACCAATTACAAAATTCTGTTTGTTGACCAATTAATATCTTTAAAAAAAGATTAAAAAAGAAAAAGATTCTGTTTGTTGACCATCCCCCTTCTTTAAAAAAAGAAAAATGTTCTACATACTTTCAAGCGTTTCTTTTGAACACGTGCTCTTTAGTTTGAAATCAAGGTAAGTAACCATGTATACTGCACCTACTGCATCAACATAACAAACTTTTTTTTACATTTTTTATTTCACCTTTATTTAACCAGGTAGGCTAGTTGAGAACAAGTTCTCATTTACAACTGCGACCTGGCCAAGATAAAGCAAAGCAGTGCGACACAAACAACAACACAGAGTTACACATGGAATAAACAAACATACAATAATACAATAGAGAAAGTCTATATACAGTGTGTGCAAATGAGGTAAGATAAGGGGGGTGAGGCAATAAATAGGCCATAGTGGCGAAATTATTACAGTATGGCAAATTAAACAGTGTGGTGATAGATGTTCAGAAGATGAGTGTGCAAGTAGCGGTACTGGGGTGTAAAGGAGCAAAATAAATAAATAAATAACAATATGGTGATGAGGTAGTTGGATGGGCTATTTACAGATTGGCTATGTCCAGGTGCAGTGATCTGTGAGCTGCTCTGACAGCTGGTGCTTAAAGCTAGTGAGGGAGATATGAGTTTTCAGCTTCAGTGATTTTTGCAGTTCATTCCAGTCATTGGCAGCAGAGAACTGGAAGGAAAGGCTGCCGAAGGAGGTATTGGCTTTGGGGATGACCAGTGAAATATACCTGCTGGAGCGCGTTCTGCGGGTGGGTGCTGCTATGGTGACCAGTGAGCTGAGATAAGGCGGGGCTTTACCTGGCAATGACTTATAGATAACCTGGGCCAGCCAACAAGAGCATACAGGTCGCAGTGGTGGGTAGTATATGGAGCTTTGGTGACAAAACGGATGGCACTGTGATAGACTGCATTCAATTTGCTGAGTAGAGTGTTGGAGGCTATTTTGTAAATGACATCGCCGAAGTCAAGGATCGGTAGGATAGTCAGTTTTACAAGGGTATATATTAGAGGTCAACCGATTATGATTTTTCAACGCCGATAGCGATACCGATTATTGGAGGACCAAAAAAAAGCCGATACCGATTAATCGGCCAATTTTTTAAAAACATTTATTTGTAATAATGACAATTACAACAATACTGAATGAACACTTATTTTAACTAAATATAATACATCAATAAAATCAATTTAGCCTCAAATAAATAATGAAACATGTTCAATTTGGTTTAAATAATGCTAAAATAATGTGTTGGAGAAGAAAGTATAAGTGCAATATGTGCCATGTAAGAAAGCTAACGTTTAAGTTCCTTGCTCAGAACATGAGAACACATGAAAGCTGGTGGTTCCTTTTAACATGAGTCTTCAATATTCCCAGGTAAGAAGTTTTAGGTTGTAGTTATTATAGGAATTATAGGACAATTTCTCTCTATATCATTTGTATTTCATTAACCTTTGACTATTGGATGTTCTTATAGGCACTTTAGTATTGCCAGTGTCACAGTATAGCTTCCATCCCTCTCCTCGCTCCTACCTTGGCTCGAACCAGGAACACAATGACAACAGCCACCCTCGAAGCAGCGTTACCCATGCAGAGCAAGGGGAACAACTACTCCAAGTCTCAGAGCGAGTGACGTTTGAAACGCTATTAGCGCGCACCCCGCTATCCAGCTAGCCATTTCACATCGGTTACACCAGCCTAATCTCGGGAGTTGATAGGCATGAAGCACAGCGAAGAGCTTCTGGCAAAACGCAGGAAAGTGCTGTTTGAATGAATGCTTACAAGCCTGCTGCTGCCTACCACCGCTCAGTCAGATTGCTCTATCAAATCATAGACTTAGTCATAACATAATAACACACAGAAATACGAGCCTTAGGTCATTAATATGGTCAAATCCGGAAACTATCATCTCGAAAACAAGACGTTTATTCTTTCAGTGAAATACGGAACCGTTCCGAATTTTATCTAACGGGTGGTATCCATAAGTCTAAATATTCCTGTTACATTGCACAACCTTCAATGTTATGTCATAATTACGTAAAATTCTGGCAAATTAGGGGGCCCAAACTGTTGCATATACACTGACTCTGCGTGCAATGAACGCAAGAGAAGTGACACAATTTCACCTGGTTAATATTGCCTGCTAACCTGGATTTCTTTCAGCTAAATATGCAGGTTTAAAAATATATACTTATGTGTATTGATTTTAAGAAAGGCATTGATGTTTATGGTTAGGTACACATTGGAGCAACGATACGCACCGAATCGATTATATGCAACGCATTACACGCTAGATAAACTAGTAATATCATCAACCATGTGTAGTTAACTAGTGATTATGATTGATTGATTGATTGTTTTTTATAAGATAAGTTTAATGCTAGCTAGCAACTTACCTTGGCTTCTACTGCATTCGCGTAACAGGCAGGCTCCTCGTGGAGTGCAATGTAATCAGGTGGTTAGAGCGTTGGACTAGTTAACTGTAAGGTTGCAAGATTGAATCCCCCGAGCTGACAAGGTAAAAATCTGTCGTTCTGCCCCTGAACGAGGCAGTTAACCCACCGTTCCTAGGCCGTCATTGAAAATAAGAATGTGTTCTTAACTGACTTGCCTAGTTAAATAAAGATGAAATAAAGCTGTAAAAAAAAATATATATATAAAATAAATCAGCCAAATCGTTGTACAAAAATACAGATTTCCGATTGTTATGAAAACTTGAAATCAGCTCTAACTATTCGGCCATTCCGATTAATCGGTCGACCTGTAGTATGTATAGCAGCATGAGTGAAGGATGCTTTGTTGCGAAATAGGAAGCTGATTCTAGATTTAATTTTGGATTGGAGATGCTTAATGTGAGTCTAGAAGGAGAGTTTACAGTCTAACCAGACACCTAGGTATTTGTAGTTGTCCACATATTCTAAGTCAGAACCGTCCAGAGTAGTGATGCTGGAAGGGTGGGTAGGTCTGGGCAGCGATCGGTTGAAGAGCATGCATTTAGTTTTGCTTGCATTTAAGAGCAGTTGGAAGCAATGGAAGGAGAGTTGTATGGCATTGAAGCCAGGAGGTTAGTTAACACAGTGTCCAAAGAAGGGCCAGAAGTATACAGAATGGTGTCGTCTGCGTAGAGGTGGATCAGAGAATCACCAGCAGCAAGAGCGACATCATTGATGTATACAGAGAAAAGAGTCGGCCCGAGGATTGAGCCCTGTGGCACCCCCATAGAGACTGCCAGAGGTCTGGACAACAGGCCCTCCGATTTGACACACTGAACTCTGTCAGAGAAGTAGTTGGTGAACCAGGCTAGGCAGTCATTTGAGAAACCAAGGCTGTTGAGTGCCAGTAAGAATATGGTTATTGACAGAGTGGAAAGCCTTGGCCAGGTCGATGAATACAGCTGCACAGTATTGTCTCTTATCGATGGCGGTCATGATATCGTTTAGGACCTTGAGCGTGGCTGAGGTGCACCCGTGACCAGCTCAGAAACCAGATTGCATAGCGGAAAAAGTACGGTGGGATACGAAATGGTCGGTGATCTGTTTGTTAACTTGGCTTTCGAAGACCTTAGAAAGGCAGGGTAGGATAGATATAGGTCTGTAGCAGTTTGGGTCTAGAGTTTCTCCCCCTTTGAAGAGGGCGATGACCGCAGCTTTCCAATCTTTGGGGATCTCAGAAATACGAAAGAGACGAAAGAGAACAAGCTAGTAATAGGGGTTGCAACAATTTCGGCAGATCATTTTAGGAAGAGAGGGTCCAGAATGTCTAGCCCTGCTGATTTGTAGGGGTCTAGATTTTGCAGCTGTTTCAGAACATCAGCAATCTGGATTTGGGTGAAGGAGAAATGGGGGAGGCTTGGGCAAGTTGCAGTGAGGGGTGCAGGGCTGTTGACTGGGGTCGGGTAGCGAGGTGGAAAGCATGGCCAGCCGTAGATAAATGCTTATTGAAATTCTCAATTATCACAGATTTATCGGTGGTGACAGTATTTCCTAACCTCAGTGCAGTGGGCAGCTGGGAGGAGGTGCTCTTATTCTCCATGGACTTTACAGTGTCCCAGAACTTTTTGGAGTTAGTGTTACAGGATGCAAATTTCTGTTTGAAAAAGCTAGCCTTTGCTTTCCTAACTGCTTGTGTATATTGGTTCCTAACTTCCCTGAAAAGTTGCATATCACGGGGGCTATTCGATGCTAATGCAGTACGCCACAGGATGTTTTTGTGCTGGTCAAGGGCAGTCAGGTCTGGATTGAACCAAGTGCTATATCTGTTCCTGGTTAAAAAAAATTGAATGGGGCATGCTTATTTAAGATGGTGAGGAAAGCACTTTTAAAGAACAACGAGGCGTCCTCTACTGACGGAATAAGGTCAATATCCTCCCAGGACACCAGGGCCAGGTCGATTAGAAAGGCCTGCTCGCTGAAGTGTTTTAGGGAGCGTTTGACAGTGATGATGGGACGGACGCAGGCAATGAGGCAGTGATCGCTGAGATCCTGGTTGAAGACAGCAGAGGTGTATTTGGAGGGCAGGTTGTTTAAAATGATATCTATGAGGATGCCCGTGTTTATGGATTTCGGGTTGTACCTGGTGGGTTCATTGATAATTTGTGTGAGATTGAGGGCATCAAGCTTAGATTGTAGGATGGCCGGGGTGTTAAGCATGTCCCGGTTTAGGTCACCTAGCAGCACGAGCTCTGAAGATAGATGGGGTGCAATCAATTCGCATATGGTGTCCAGGGCACAGCTGGGGACAGAAGGTGGTCTATAGCAAGCGGCAACGGTACGAGACTTGTTTCTGGAGAGGTAAAAGTAGAAGCTCGAATTGTTTGGGCACAGGCCTGGATAGTAAGACAGAACACTGCAGGCTATCCCTGCAGTAGATTGCAACTCCGCCCCCTTTGGCAGTTCTATCTTGTCGGGAAATGTTATAGTTAGGGATGACATTTTCAGGGATTTTGGTGGTCTTCCTAAACCAGGATTCAGACATGACTAGGACATCCGGGTTGGCAGAGTGTGCTAGGGCAGTGAATAAAACAAACGTAGGGAGGAGGCTTAATGTTAACATTCATGAAACCAAGGCTTTTACGGTTACAGATGTCAACAAATGAGAGCGCCTGGGGAATGGCAGTAGAGCTAGGCACTGCAGGGCCTAGATTAACCTCCACATCACCAGAGGAACAGAGGAGGAGTAGGATAAGGGTACGGCTAAAGGATAAAAGAACTGGACGTCTAGTACGTTCAGAACATAGAGTAAAAGGAGCAGATTTCTGGGCACGGTGGAATAGATTCAAGGCATAATATACAGGCATGGGTATGGTAGGATGTGAATACAGTGGATGGAGTGACGATGAAAGAGATATTGCCTCTAGAAATATAATTTAAACCAGGTGATGTCACCGCATGTGTGGGAGGTGGAACTAAAGTGTTAACTAAGACGTATTGAGCAGGGCTAGAGGCTCTACTGTGATATATGGCAATAATTACTATCTAAAACAGCATAGGACAAGGCATATTGACGTTAGGGAGAGGCATGCATAGCCGGGTGATCATAGGAGTCCAGTGAGTGGCTTCAGGCAGCTCGCGGGCCTGGGATAGCAAGCTAGCAGAAGGGCCTTTGAGGGACATCGCGGCGAAAGAATGTCTGGACTCCTATGATCACCCGGCTACGCATGCCTCTCTCTAACGTCAATATGCCTTGTCCATTGCTGTTTTAGATAGTAATTATTGCCCTATTTCACAGTAGAGCCTCTAACCCTGCTCAATACGTCTTAGTTAACACTTTAGTTCCACCTCCAATTATTGCCCTCGTGCAGTTACGTCGGCAGACGGATCAGCAGGGCTCCGTGTGGGAAACCAGGCCAATTGGCAAAATAGGTATAGTGGCCAAATAATTTGTCCGATGGGCCTCTTAAGCTAACAGTCCGATGTGCTCTAGACAGCTAGCGGGCCGCGGCTAGCAGGCTAGCGGATGGGCATTCAGGGGACGTCGCAACGGAGGAGCCAGTTGAGAGACCGCCTCGGGCGAATCACGTCGGTGGTCCAGTTGTGATGGGTCGGTGGGGGTCCAGGCCAGTCGGCAAAATAGGTATTGAAGTCCAAGGAGAGGCTGATTGACCTCTATGGCTAGCCGGGAGATGGGCCTAGCAGATGGGCCTAGCAAGGCTAGCTAGGCTAGCGGGTGGGCATTCAGAGGACGCCGCAACGGAGGTGCCAGTTGAAAAATCCCCCTCGGGCAGAATTACGTTGGTAGTCCGGTCCAATTGGCAAAATAGGTATTGTAGCCCAAGGAGTGGCTCATGGGCCTCTTCAACTAGCCGGGAGATGGGCCTAGCAGATTGGCCTAGCAATGGATAACTGACTACTGCTACGCCATCTTGGAAACAAAAAGGGGACTCTGAAACAATGATTCAACATACTGTTACTTTTAGAGCCAAGATTTCTCAGCAACTCAGCTTTACACTGTAGCAATGACATCTCTACATTTCAAGCAAATACAATACCAAAGCATTTCAAGTTAACTTTTCAATAGCAAGTTTATAGTCTGTAACTCTTTTAGGGCAGCGATCCGCCTACACCCTTTGACATTTTACAGGTCTAGGACAGCTCTACAGCTTGACCTCTCTTCCTGACCCTGTGTGGTATGAAGCTGAGCATGCTTCTGTGTCAGTCAACATTGTTTGTGGTGTTGCAGGTAAGTATGGTGTGTGTGTGTGTGTTTAGTCCATCACGTTCTCTTTCAGAGAAACAGTTAATCTGGTGTGTTGTTCTTTCGTGTTCAGTAGGTGAGGCCGATTGCAGCGGTACACCGCTCCTTCTGCGGTGAGGACGTGATATGAACGTTCAGTGTCAGCTGGCTGGATGATCACTGCTGGTAGCCATGCTCCTGGATTCTAACTGACTCTCTGTCGTTCAGTGGTGGCAGTGGTCTAGCTGACCTGTCGTAGTATCGCTTTTGGTGTTGTCTCTGTGCACGCTTCGCATGGATTTCCTTGTAGCTGACGACCTCGGGTTGAAGCTCAGGTCAGCAAGTCCATTACTTTGAAGGTAATGCGGGCTTGTGGTGACGTGTGTGAAATCCCATGCTTTTCTGAAGGATTCAAACTTCACATACATCAACGGTAGTTCACTCACTACTCTTTAGGAAAGATAGTGCAAAAATAGTCTGAGCAAGTACAGTTGAAGTCGGAAGTTAACATACACTTAGGTTGGAGTCATTAAAACTAGTTTTTCAAACACTCCACACATTTCTTGTTAACAAACTATAGTTTTGGCAAGTCGGTTAGGACATCTACTTTGTGCATGACACAAGTAATTTTTCCAACTATTGTTTACAGACAAATTATTTCAGTTATAATTCACTGTATCACAATTCCAGTGGGTCAAAAGTTTACATACACTAAGTTGACTGTGCCTTTAAACGGCTTCGAAAATTCCAGAAAATGATGTCATGACTTTAGAAGCTTCTGATAGGCTAATTGACATAATTTGAGTCAATTGGAGGTGTACCTGTGGATGTATTTCAAGGCCTACGTTCAAACTCAGTGCCTCTTTGCTTGATATCATGGGAAAATCAAAAGAAATCAGCTAAGACCTCAGAAAAAAATTGTGGACCCCCACAAGTCTGGTTCATCCTTGGGAGCAATTTCCAAATGCCTGAAGGTACCACGTTCATCTGTACAAAGAATAGTACGCAAGTATAAACACAATGGGACCACGCAGCCGTCATACTGCTTAGGAAGGAGACGCGTTCTGTCTCCTAGAGATGAAAATCAATCTCAAAACAACAGCAAAGGACCTTGTGAAGATGCTGGAGGAAACAGGTACAAAAGTATCTCTATCCACAGTAAAACGAGTCCTGTATTGAGATAACCTGAAAGGCCACTCAGCAAGGAAGAAGCCACTGCTCCAATACCGCCATAAAAAAGCCAGACTACGGTTTGCAACTGCACATGGGGACAAAGAACGCACTGTTTGTCAGAGGAAATGTCCCCTGGTCTGATGAAACAAAAATAGAACTGTTTGGCCATAACGGCCATCGTTATGTTTGGAGGAAAAAGGGGGACGCTTGCAAGCCGACGAACACCATCCCAACCGTGAAGCACGGGGATGGCAGCATCATGTTGTGGGGGTGCTTTGCTGCAGGAGGGACTGGTGCACTTCACAAAATAGATGGCATCATGAGGGAGGAAAATCATGTGGATATATTGAAGCAACATCTCAAGACATCAGGTCTTCCCTTTGGACAATGACCCCAAGCATACTTCCAAAGTTGTGGGAAAATGGCTTAAGGACAACAAATTCAAGGTATTAGAGGGGCCATTACAAAGCCCTGACCTCAATCCTATAAAAAAATTGTTGGCAGAACTGAAAAAGCGTGTGTGAACAAGGAGGACTACAAACATGACTCAGTTACACCAGCTCTGTCAGTACGAATGGGCCGAAATTCACCCAACTTGTTGTGGGAAGCTTGTGGAAGGCTACCCGAAACGTTTGACCCGAGTTAAACAGTTTAAAGGCAATGCTACCAAATACTAATTGAGTGTATGTAAACTTCTGACCCACTGGGAATGTGATGAAAGAAATAAAAGCTTAAATAAATCATTCTCTCTCTTATTATTCTGACATTTCACATTCTTAAAATAAAGTGGTGATCCTAACTGACCTAAGACAGGGAATTTTTACTATCATTGTAGTGAATTTCCAGTAATCAGCAGGTGGGGAATTGGGTATCACTGCTTCACCTGGCCTTACCCTAGCCTTAACAATATCCTTGGACTTAACCCTAGCCCTAACTTTAACCCTAACCCTTACCTGACCCATTCTACCTTCTTGCTTATCACAGACCCCATTGTCCCTCTCAAAAATCCCTTTCAGCACCCCATGTCCCTGTACCTTACCGCTCAATTACATCCAAACTTTGAATTCTGAACTCTGAACTCTGCTCCAATAGCATATCCATTCAATTAGGTTTTATGGTCGAAAAACGATATAATCCAACGTTGCATCATTTGGTCACAACACTACTTTTTAAAGGTATGTCAACATTTTTGTAAAGTTTTTGTCATTTTTTTTTTCTCCTTACGTTGATTTGTGATACAAATGTCAAATATTTTAATACCCCCATTTTTGAAAGGGTCCAAAAAGTGGCTGGTTTAGTGGTCAGGTGAAAGCAGCTGACTGTAGACGAAAGTCGAGGAGAGAAGTCGGGGGAGTTTTATCTGTGACAGTCGGACACAGATGTGGTTTTCCAACTGCAAGGCTCAGCGCAACATGGTAGTATTGCCATTGTTTATATTTTTTTATATTTTTTATCATGTCCAAATAAACATGTCTCCAACTAGCCTAGCTGACGCGCGACCCAAGGACATAGAGGTCTTCAACCCCCATATCACACACTCACAAACTGAAAATATATGTGTGCACATTGTACACTCCATTGGTGAGAGGGAAAGCCTCAAATATCACATTAATTTGTACATATCCACTGTATACATGAATATCTGCAGAGTTGGTTCCTGTTTCAGTCACGTCTTTGGTCCTGTTCGCGTGGGTCAAACAAAAACATCCTAACGATTGATTCACAATAGCGCCTCCCATAATACAGGGGATGGCTGCAGCATGAAGTCGGTGAAGAGCAACTTCAGAAACTTGCAGTCGACTGCAGTCAACTTGATGACCTTTGATCACATGAGGTTTGTCGAATTCATGCAGTCGACATACGTAAGTCGGACAAATGATATCCCCATAATGCAACGCACTTTGAAAGGAGGTGACCATCGACTTGAAAAAAGTGATCCACTCGAACGCACCCATTGAGTTGATATTAACCAGACCTGGCCAACAAGGAGTCATACCCTAAAGCAGTGTTCCCTAACCTGCAGCCCACCAGGCTGAATTTGGCCTGCTGGTGATTTTATTATTTGTCCCTCCAAACATTTTTTACATTTTTTTTTATTGATGGACATAAAAGACCAGCAAATCAGCTCCAAGCGATTTTAATTTTTGTAAATCTGTTCTAAAGTTTTCCCACGCATAATAGAGAGATATTATTGTACACAATCACAAATATCTGACTGAAACATAATCATTTCAAACTTTGCTTACTGTTTGGGCTCAGTCTACAAATGATTTGAAAACTATGTTCCGTCCCCCTGACCAACCGCTCATGGAAAAAAATTGGCCTGCAGATGAATCTAGTTGATGATCCCTGCCCTATAGGCTACATGTGACAAAGGCCAACATGTCTTTGTGTGCTTGTGTGCATGCACAAATGTTTAAGTGGTGGGATTCTGCTTTAACAGGTTTGCTCCAGCAGTAGCCACTTGTTTTTCATCATCAGCAGGGAGGGATCTCCGTATCTGTTAGTAATGGTCCATAGCAGCTGCAGGCCAGAGCTCCTGGCCAACAGAGAGAGGGGCCTGTAACAGTATAGTTTACTGTGGATCTGTTGCAGCATGGCAACAGCCTGAGTTATAGTCCTGCAGGTGCACTGGGTCTGATTGGTTGAGCTGGAGTGGAGTACTACTGCAACCCCAGCCTCTTTTACACACACACACACACAAACACATGAATGTATGCAGGCCCACACACATATGCACACATGGAATTGCTCAGATGTGAGGCAATGTGTTGGGTGCTTGCTGTGGAGTGGGGTAGGTCACATACCACACAGCTCCAATTACATGAGCAATTAGCTCAGCCAGGGAAGGATACCAGAGACAGAGAGAAGTGAGAAGGAGAAGGAGAGAGAGAAAGGGGTGGTGCTGTACTTCCCTCCTTGACTGGGCTTAAAGCAAAGCAAACCTTCAAGTCAAACCGTTTTTTCAATCACAGAGTTACTACTAAATATCTCACTTTAAAGATCAGACATTGTAGCGTTTTTCCTCATGTTGAAATGGTGTGTTCCAGCTCGAATAACGTATTGTTGACTGATGCTGTGATGTGATTGGCTGGGACCTGGGTAATCAGGTAACAGATGGCTGTTAGTGTTTAGACGTGCACTGGTGTTGATTGCTCTCTCTCTCTCTCTCTCTCTCTCTTCTATTTATTTATCTTCAACTTATTTCTCTCTCTCTCTTCTATCTATTCCTCTACTCTGTCCCACCCCTCTCCCTCTGGGCTGCAGGACATTGAGGTGCTAGTCATCATCCTCAGTATGACAGGGAAGTTTGCCATTGCCATAGCCTTTGGCCTCATCTACCTCTACACCTGTGAGCTCTACCCAACTATCATCAGGTACAGTACACACTGTCAGCTTTATGTATCCAACCCTTCTTCATGTATCCTAACAGATGCAATCAATGATAGAACTGTGTGTGTGTGTGTGTGGTGTGTGTGTGTGTGTGTGTGTGTGTGTTCTCCCCTCAGGTCCCTGGCGGTGGGCAGTGGCAGTATGATGTGTCGTGTGGGCAGCATCGTGGCCCCTTTCTGTGTCTACCTAGCTGACATCTGGCAATACCTACCACAGGTAACAGACAGACAGACAGACAGACAGACAGACAGACAGACAGACAGACAGACAGACAGACAGACACTGTAGATAGAGCATGTATTGTGATTATGATGACACATTTTAGTTCCTCCACGAACATGTTCCCTTTCTCCTCTCTTTGCATTCCTCTCCTCTCCCATAGCTGATTGTGGGGATCCTGGCGTTTATAATAGGCGTTCTGACCCTGTTGTTACCAGAGACCCTGGGTGAGCCCTTGACCAGCACTATGGAGGAGGCTGAGGCTCTAGGCAGGAAGAATAGCCCTGATCAGGGAAAGAAAGACCCTGAGGAGGGGATGGAGATGAACTAGATCCAGAGCAACTAGTTGGACGGCAAGCCCTGAGGGACACACCTCACCACCAATCAGAGAGAAGGAGGCGGCCAGGGATAGAGAGGGGGTAGGAAGTGGAGGAGAGAGAGAAGGAAAGAGACTACTGGAAGCGATGCCAAGAAACCAACAAAACAAACAACCGCAAAAACAAACAACATCGAATTTGGAACCTTAGTAGGACCTTTTGTAATAAAGTGTTTTTTTACATTTTGTTCTGCAAAGTGGCCAAATTCAGAGCTGGTATGCTCTGGTTGAGCCAACCAACCGCAGCCAACCTCTGAGTTCCTTGGCTGCAGCTGTTCAGACAGAGACAGAGGGAAGGGAAGTGAAGGCCCTTTATTCAGCACATCTCAGTCTCCTGATGAGAGCCACATGAACTGAGCCTCATGGTCGACATTCACGTCACGTGTGCCTTCCAATCACAGCCACTAATGAATGTGTGTGTGAGAGATTGGGAGCGAGAAAGAAAGAGTGTGCAGGTTCTATGTAGGAAGTGTGTGTGTGTGTGTGCATGTGTGCGTACGTGCATGCCTGTGTGTGTGCGTGCGTGTGAAATTTGATATTACACTGACTGAGACTGTGATTTAGTTACCTCTATTCAGTCCATTGATCATCTAGTGCAGCTGATTTTGGCTATGTGTTACAGACAATGCTATTGTTATGTCATTTAAAGTGTACTTTGTTTATCTGAAGTCCACACACACAAACACACACACACACACAGACAGAAAAGTTTATAGTGTTTGTGTTTTCTATAAGTACTTTATACTGAATCTATCTCAGGGCATCCACCATAGGATCTCACTGTGATAATATACAGTGTATTCGGAAACTATTCAGACTCCTTCTCTTTTTCCACATTTTGTGACGTTACAGCCTTATTCTAAAATGGATTAAAAAACTAAAAATCCTCATCAATCTACACACAATACCCCATAATGACAAAGCAAAACAGGTTTTTAGATATTTTTTTTTTACAAAAAAAAAAGGAACCTTATTTACATAAGTATCAGACCCTTTGCTATGAGACTCGAAATTGAGCTCAGGTACATCCTGTTTCCATTGATCATCCTTGAGATGTTTCTACAACTTGATTGGAGTCCACCTGTGGTAAATTAAATGTATTGGACATGATTTGGAAAGGCACACACCTGTATACAGTGGGGAGAACAAGTATTTGACACACTGCCGATTTTGCAGGTTTTCCTACTTACAAAGCATGTAGAGGTCTGTCATTTTTATCATAGGTACACTTCAACTGTGAGACGGAATCTAAAACAAAAATCCAGAAAATCACATTGTATGATGTTGAAGTAATTCATTTGCATTTTATTGCATGACATAAGTATTTGATACATCAGAAAAGCAGAACTTAATATTTGGTACAGAAACCTTTGTTTGCAATTACAGAGATCATAAGTTTCCTGTAGTTCTTGACCAGGTTTGCACACACTGCAGCAGGGATTTTGGCCCACTCCTCCATACAGACCTTTTCCAGATCAGGTTTCGGGGCTGTCGCTGGGCAATACGGACTTTCAGCTCCCTCCAAAGTTTTTCTATTGGGTTCAGGTCTGGAGACTGGCTAGGCCACTCAAAGACTTTGAGATGCTTCTTACATTGAAGAGACTGACGCTCCCCCGCTTGGAGTGTCGAGGCACACTCCTTAGTTGCCCTGGCTGTGTGTTTCGGGTCGTTGTCATGCTGGAAGACCCAGCCACGACCCATCTTCAATGCTCTTACTGAGGTAAGGAGGTTGTTGGCCAAGATCATGCGATACATGGCCCCATCCATCCTCCCCTCAATACGGTGCAGTCGTCCTGTCCGCTTTGCAGAAAAGCATCCCCAAAGAATGATGTTTCCACCTCCATGCTTCACGGTTGGGATGGTATTCTTGGGGTTGCACTCATCCTTCTTCTTCCTCCAAACACGGCGAGTGGAGTTTAGACCAGTTCTTTTAGACCAGTGGATTTTTGTTTTAGATTCCGTCTCTCACAGTTGAAGTGTACCTATGATAAAAAAATGACAGACCTCTACATGCTTTGTATGTAGGAAAACCTGCAAAATCAGCAGTGTATCAAATACTTGTTCTCACCACTGTATATATGGTCCCACAGTTGGCTGTGCATGTCAGAGCAAAAACCAAGCCATGAGGTCGAAGGAATTGTCCGTAGAGCTCCAAGACAGGATTGTGTCAAGGCACAGATCTGGGGAAGGGTACCAAAAAATGTCTGCAGCATTGAAGGTCCTCAAGAACACAGTGGCTTCCATCATTCTTAAATGGAAGAAGTTTGGAACCACCAAGATTCTTCCTAGAGCTGGCTGCCTGGCCAAACTGAGCAATCGGGAGGTGGGCAGGGAGGGAGGTGAATCTGACAGAGCTCCAGAGTTCCTCTGTGGAGATGTGAGAACCTTCCAGAAGGACAACCATCTCTGCAGTACTCCACCAATCAGGCCTTTATGGTGGAGTGGCCAGACGCAAGCCACACCTCAGTAAAAGGCACATGACAGCCCGCTTGGAGTTTGCAAAAATACACATAAAGGACTCTCAGACCATGAGAAACAAGATTCTCTGGTTTGATGAAACCAAGATTGAACTCTTTGGCCTGAATGCTAACCGTCACGTCGAGGAAACCTGGCACCATCCCTACGGTGAAACATGCTGGTGGCAGCATCATGCTGTGGGTCTGTTTTCAGCAGCAAGGACTGGGAGACTAGTCAGGATTGAGCCAAAGATGAACAGAGCAAATTACAGAGACATCCTTGATGAAAACCTGCTCTAGAGCGCTCAGTACCTCAGACTGGGGTGAAAGTTCACCTTCCAACAGGACAACGGCCCTAAGCACACAACCAAGACAATGCAGGAGTGGCTTTGGGACAAGTCTCTTGAGTGGCCTTGCCAGAGCCTGGACTTGAACCTGATCAAACATCTCTGGAGAGACCTGAAAATAGCTGACGCTCCCCATCCAACCTGACAGAGCTTGAGAGTATCTGCAGAGAAGAATGGGAGAAACTCCCCAAATACAGGTGCGTCATACCCAAAAAGACTCGAGGCTGTAATTGCTGCCAAAGGTGCTTCAACAAAGTACTGAGTAGAGGGTCTGAATACTTATGTAAATGTGAAATTGCAGTTTTTATTCGTAATACATTTGCAAACATTTCTAAAAAACTGTTTTTGCTTTGTCATTATGGGGTATTGTGTGTAGATGAGGGAAAATAACAATATAATCCATTTTAGAACAAGGCTGTAATGTAACAAAATGTGTAAAAAGTCAAGGGGTCTGAATACTTTCAGAATGTGCTGTATCTGTAGTTGTTTCTCTCTAGATCACTGTGATGGTTAAAAAAAAAAAATCCATGTAATTTACGATGCCTTTGATAATACCCTTCACTTACTTTGTGTGTGCCAACTAGCTCTCACAGTCTCACGTCAGAGTTAGACTTTCATCCATGTTTCTCAAACGTCAAATGTTGAAGTTGTTCCAAACTTTACATTTCAAAGTGCTAAAGGTTAGGTTTAGGCATTAACTCCACATGTTTAAGGTGAGGGTTAAGTTTAGGCATTAACTCAGAAATCTTAAGGTTAGGTATTAACTCCTAATGGTTAAGGTAAGGGGAAAAGTTTGGGATAGGCGGGAATTTTTTTCTCTCAAAAAACGAAAATCTATTGCTAGATTCAAACACACAACCTTCGGCACCAGAGGCATATGCTTATGCACCAGAGGCAGATGTGTACTCCCAGCCACCATCTCCATCCACGACTCCCTAGCAAATCCGAAACCAGCTTGAGGGTAACAGCGCTCACTGTTGCCCCTAGTGGACGCTTTCCATGTCATCGCCCGACGTCCCGACGTGTGCACTTGTGTTTGTTTTTGCGTGTTCTGATGCGATGGACTACCTTAAAGAAGTGAGTGTGTGTGTGGGTGTGCATGAATATAAATGAAGTAAGCTACATTCGAGTCTCCCATCCAGAAATGGATCAAGTAGACTTCTTTCTCTGTGTCGGGAGCATAGTTGCTGGATGAAAAGATAGAAGAAAGACATTGCTGTATTTATAAAAAGACAGAATGGATTTTGTTCATGTTTTGAAAAGTTCTGATGACTCTTTCTACCATGATGTTTTTGACCAAAGATGTGACGATGAACCCTATGATCTGCTTTAAAACCATTCTTTAACATAAACAGGAAATATACTGTGTAAACGAACACACACGGCTCTGATATTTGGTATCGTGACATTGGAAATCTATAAAACAAAATCAAAAAAAGCAACTGATGCAATTGTCATCTGTTTTTTGTTCGTTTTAACAGTCTAACAATCATTGAATTGATTGTTAATGTGTATTTCTGTATTATTATTAACATTTTTCATTGGAAGGGAAATTAAAAGGAGATGTCTAACAAATATTGTGGCCTTTCTCCTGGTTCATTCAGGTAGCTAGGTTTCTAGACTTCTTATTGTCCTTTGGGTAGCAGGTAGCCTAGTGGTTAGAGCATTGGGCCAGTAACAGAAAGGTTGCTGGGTCAAATCCCCAAGCTGACAAGGTACAAATTGGTCATTCTGCCCCTGAACAAGGCAGTTAACCCACTGTTCCCTGGTAGGCTGTCATTGTAAATAAAAATTTGTTCTTAACTGACTTACCTAGTTAAATAAAATGTGTTCATAAAGCCTTTATACTGTATTCTATATAATCTCACAGCTCCAAAAGAGAAAGCTTCTCTTCCCCAGCACAAAAACATTTCTCAAACGGAACAAAACAGAGATAAACATACCGGAATTTGTCCAGTAGAAACTCACATTTGCAACTGTTGGACTAATGATTACACCCTACATCAGCTAGATGCAGGCAAGCGGTGTTGAATGTGTCACTGTCTGTCACCTTGATTACTCTAATTTCTCTCGACCCCGTGCACCTACATTTTACACTTTCATTAGTAGGCTAGGTTGTAGCAACCTCATGATGGGTATAGGTAAAATGTGGGTATTATGTAGTAAGTAGTCCAAACCCATCGATGTTACATTGAGCTGGGTGAATGGAATATGAATGACAGTCATCCAATATGCTGTAATAGAAATGAGGAACATAAAAAAAAATTGACATCGACTGCCACTGGTGTGCGCCAGCTCGTGCCTTTAATTTTTTATTATGTGTGTGGAGGACAGAGTGTGTATACAGAGTTTATGTGTGTGCGGAGTGAGCCCAGGACCAGCCCATCGACACACACAGCTTTCCATTCGCTGCTGGAGAGGGGAGGAGAAGGGAGTCTTCACTGCCAGCTCCATCTTCTACACCACAGCCACAAACACACTACCTCAAACACAGTAGTCAGTGTGTTCATCTGGATTGCTCAAGTATTAGCTTCCCAAGTATCTGTGGTGTATGTGTCTCTACCAGACACATTGACTGATACAGACTTCACATGTACACACACATTTTATGCTATCACTGGTAGGCTTTGTAGTGGTGACCTATACATAGCCTGGTCACCATTAGACCCTATGCAGTGAGGCTTGTGACAGAGCGAAGGGTCATGAAAAGAGGGTGGGAGAGAAAGAGAAGGAAACCAGCGCTTGCTGGTTTCTGAGAAAGAGTGATGAGCTCGTGCATGGGCCCCGGTGGGAGAAAGAGAGAGGGAGAGGAATGTGTGTGTGAGGAGCAGTATGTAACAGAAATAGCAGCAACATAAATACCTAAGTCAGGCTCATTTGATCTACGGCATACTGACCTTATGGGTATGCTACGAAGCAGGTTTGAGGAGTTAGCAAAGGTTTGAGGAGTTAGCACTTTGGGCAACTCGGGATAACCGGTCATACGAAAGTGGCTCACCTTTATCCAGGTAAATTTCTATGGAAACGAATCCTTCAGAACGAACCTGCTCAGGGGCAGGCTAACTCACGGCTAACTCCACCCTGAATTAAATGACTGAGCAACGAGTTGAGGACCAGTGAAATCAGATTCCCTCCCTCTTGCAAACATTGCATCATCATCCCCCTATTTGAGGAAGACGACTGATTAAATATTTGGTTAATCAAATACTTTTTTTGTTGTTAAAAAAACAGTAATGTTGAAATATATCACATTACACATACAGAATGCATTTTAAACTTCAAGCAATGTAAAACTTTTCTATGATCAATAGGAATGGGAAAACAGGTATTTGTGCATTGATAAGCACACCAACGCGGCATTAACGTGTAAAGACAGCACTTCTAAAATCCTATTTCACAACATAGCCTGCTGAATATGCAAGATAACTACTATTTCATTTTGATTTTGGCACAAAATGTGGCACTGACTCGCCCATCGATTGATGTTTCAGGATTGTCTCAATGAAGAGTTTGGCGTTCGACTAGCCATGTGTGACAGTTATACGCCTGCTAGAGTTAGCGGCAGGTGGACGAGCAATACCCACCGTCATAGTGCAGATGAAGCCGGATAGGAATGTGAAGCCAACTGAAGCTGACTAGCTTCAGAAAACCCTAAGTAGATCGAGCTCGCTTCGTAGGATACCCCTCTTAGACTAGCATACTGACACAAGCATACACACACCCACCCACACACACCCGTGAACAAACGCAGGCACGCACACACCCATGGTGACATGTCCACATAACGCAGTAACAGGAATAAATTGGTCCCATTATGCAGTGTCTGACAGGCAGTGTGGATGTGCAGAGAGCCTCATTAAGTCATTATTCCAAAACAGGAACAAACTAGGTTCCCTGTCAATTTCATTGGTATTTTATTGGCACTGATCCCAAAACAATCCTATGTCCTTGACCTCCATATTCCCGCCAAATGTGACCACTGTTCTGTGGAAATAAAGGGCCCATAGACAAGAAGGCTGTTGTATGCGACACACATTAAAACCCATATTCACTATATTTTTCATATGGACATTGTTTGTGGAGTTTTGATATAGTGGACTAGCTACTTCATATTCATTTTCCATATGGACAATGTCTTCAGAGTTCACCAGAGGAGACCTAGAGCGTTGAAGTCTTGGGTGACCTGTCAGTCAAGCTGAACTGGAGATGCCGCCATCTGCTGGTCAACGTGGGAGCTACACTCAAATGCATGGAAGCGAGCTGATTTCTCTGTGGGCCAACTCCTGGTCTTCTTCTCAACACACCAATTCCTTCATCCCTTCAACCCCCCCCCACAAACCCTCTATCCATGTCTCTAATTTCCCCCTGAAGTTGGGATTAGCGTTGGCTAATCTTACTTCTGTGATTGTAATGCAAACGCCCCCTCATCACACCACGTCCAGCCAATCTCATCCCCTGTCCATATCAGCAGTTCTCAGGGCACCCGAGAGATTCACAGTGACATCTGATGGAGGAGTAAGCTTCCGACTCCAAAATAGCGACAATGGCGGTTATCAGTTAGTGTCAATGGAAACTGACAGTGTTCTGACGTAAACTTTTCTTTCCGGATTTGATCATTGCTCAATGGTTGAGTCATCTTTTCCTAGAGTAACCAACCAGCTGTTGGGGTCTTGGTCATCCTTCTTCAGGGTCTCTGGGGTGTTGAAGACTGGGCCTTTACTCTCAGGAAGGAGGGCTGGTGGGCAGGGGGTCGGGAGACCGACTTGAGGCCAATTTTCTTCTTAATCAGGTGGAACTGGAACAGCACTTACACCGGAATAACCGAGTACTTCTGGTTCATCATGTTGTTAGCACATAACAGAGGCTGCATTTCTTTCATGGATCCAGAGATAGGTGGGTAAATGTACATTAAATGTATCCCCTCGAATTGGAAAACAATAGGTTAGCACTTCTTTGTTGTTTCATTAAGAACGAGAGGGAAAGCACAGACAGCAGCTGCAATTGTTAGGCTTTTATTTTGAAAACTGTCTGAGGAGATTGAAATACATGGATTCCATTCATTGTAAAACAGTTTAGCCATTTCCTTAAGCTGTTCATATTTTATTTTGGACCTTTGACTCATCTTTAGATAGTATGAATAACTAGATAGTTGTAAGAATCCTAAAAGTACAAAGCTTTGTAAGAAACCTTTTTTTTCCTGAGAATCTTATCTGGAATGCAAATGAATACATAATAGTAATAATAATAAATTAAACTGTCAAAAAGAAAATCCACACGGAAGACAATGACAATGACTACATAGGCCTTAACACAATCTGTATATTAGATTGGCATGTCGTATGGCATACTGTAGGTACTAATGCTAGGTAATAGCTTGTTGTTGTGGCCATTCATTATCTGGATGTTGAGTTATCTAAAATGTCCAAAGTGTAAAACCATGGCTGCACTATGAAATACTGTGGAACTGAGTCAGGAGAGAGTTTGGAGACAGAGAAAACAAAGTAGACATCTGAAGTTGAACCACATCAAATAAGATGAAGTGCGGTGTGTTAAGACTTAACCAATGGCTATTTCTTTTGGTGAGTTCAGGTAAAGCTTTGGATTAAAATGTTTCATCCTTCAGCTCTATCTTTAAAAAATATATTTTTATTTGAGTGTTGTTTTTGTTGTTGTTGTAGGATGTCAAACATTAATGCTCTGTCTTATGGAATCATCGACAATTGAGGACAAACATACATTTTCACCAATCAACATAATATTTCCTCAATATTTCCCTAATTATGTCCCAAAATATTCAACACATCTTCATATATTGTCAGTTTGACAAATGTCAAATCCAAACATAGGCACACATATGGAATTCTCTGAATTCATAGTTGGGTGCTCTTCTTGCCATTTGACCGTCTTATATCATTTCGACATCTGTTAAGCAAAGTCAACTGACTCTGTTATCCATAGACACTGTCACATTTGAGCTAAACCAAGTCCAATCAAACCTTAAAACAACCAAAGTTATATTTTTAAAGATCCCATTATTCTAGTCAATCTTTAAATATGGCAGTTAGTCCATCCATCCAACCATCCGCCCACTCCCAAGGTCCTCAGCCGTGAGCAGAGAGTCCGAGCCAAACGGAAAATGGAACCCGCAAAAAAACGGGCAACAGGATCCACACACCCCCAACCAATCGTCCTCCTGGGAATGCTGACAGACAGGGCGTATTCCCCGCCCCCTTCTCATTGCCACCTCCAGCCAACCAGCCGCTGGTAAAGTCTTCAGTCGCCACGGGAACTGTCAGGGCTGGACGAACCAGCTGTTGGCATCATCGAGGTCGGTCTCCAGCTCCTCGTCTTCGTCAAGGGGCTCTGGGGTTCGGACGGCCAGCTCTCTTAGGAAGGAGGCCTGGTGGGCAGTGGGTCGGGAGACCGACTTGAGCCCAATCTTCTTCTTCATCAGGTGGAACTGCTCTCGGATGAAGTTGTAGAAGTCGTACTCGTAGCGCATGCGGTGGTATAGCACCTGAAGAGCTTCCAGAGTAGGTGTGTGCTTACGCACCGTGCCAGTCATGTTCCCCATCTTCATGTAGTCTGCAGGAAGGGGAGGAGACAAAGAAACAGACCAGGAAGTTACTGATGTATGGTTAAAATGTGAAGAGGAGACATATTGTCAGCCATCAAAGTTTTTTTGTGTGGCTAGATCAGCTTTAATATTGTGGATAGATTGTAGCTTCTTTCAATGTAATTGTCTGCATCACTTCCAATCCCCCATATATTTTTGGGGTAAAAATATATTTATATTTATAAACTGGGTGGTTCAAGCCCAGAATGCTGATTGGCTGACAACTGTGTTAAATCCCGAATGGTGCAGCGGTCTAAGGCACTGCATCTCAGTGCAAGAGGTGTCACTACAGTCCCTGGTTCGAATCCAGGCTGTATCACATCTGGCCGTGATTGGGCGGCACACAATTGGCCCAGCACCGTCCGGGTTTGGCCGGTGTAGGCCATCATTGTAAATAAGAATTTGGTCTTAACTGACTTGCCTTGTTACAGGTTCAATAAAAAATGTAATAAATATCAGACTGTATACCATTGGTATGACAAAATATTTATTTTTACTGCTCTAATTATGTTGGTAACCCGTTTATAATAGCAATAAGGCACTTTGGGGGGTTTGTGGTATAAGGCCAATATACCACGTCTAAGGGCTGTGTCACGCATTAGCCATGGTACATTGGCCATATACCACACCTCCTTGGGCCTTATTGCTTAAATATACATACCCGCATATATATATATATATATATATATATATATATATATATATATATATATATATATATATATACACATACAGTGGTACAGTATATATATATATATACACATACAGTGGTTGCGAAATAATTCACCACCCTTGGCATTTTTCCCATTTTGTTGCCCTACAACCTGGAATAAAAATTTTGGGGGGTTTGTATCATTTGATTTGCAGAACATGCCTACCACTTTCATATTTTTATTATGAAACAAACAAGAAATAAGACAAAAAAAAATCTGAAACCTGAGCGTGCATAACTATTCACCCCCCCCAAGGTCAATACTTCGTAGAGCCACCTTTTGCAGCAATTACAGCTACAAGTCGGTCTCTATAAGCTTGGCACATCTAGCCAATGGGATTTTTGCCCTTCAAGGCAAAACTGCTCCAGCTCCTTCAAGTTGGATGGGTTCCTCTGGAGTACAGCAATCTTTAAGTCATACCACAGATTCTCAATTGGATTGAGGTCTGGGCTTTGAATAGGCCATTCCAAGACATGTATAGGTTTCCCCTTAAACCACTCAAGTGTTGCTTTAGCAGTATGCTTAGGGTCATTGTCCTGCTGGAAGGTGAACCTCTGCCCAGTCTCAAATCTCTTTAAGACTGAAACAAAATTGGAAATACACCAAGGGGGATAAATAGTTTTTCAAGGCACTATGTGTGTATGTATATTATATATTAGACACACACATCTTTTAAAAATATATATTTAATTGTATTATTTCCTGCAAACCCTACAACCCCTCACCTAATTGAAGAAATCTAATAAACAATAAACACTTACAGTACCAGTCAAAAGTTTGGACACACCTACTCACTGCAGGATTTGTCTTTATTTTTACTATTTCCTGCATTGTAGAATAATAGTGAAGACATCAAAACTATAAAATAACACATATGGAATCACGTAGTAATCAAAAAAGGGTTAAACAAATCAAAATATATTTTATTTTTGAGATTCTTCACACTTTGCCTTGATGACAGCTTTGCACACTCTTTGGCATTCTCTTAACCAGCTTCATGAGGTGGTCACCTGGAATACATTTCGATTAACAGGTGTGCCTTGTTAAAAGTTAAGGTAGGGGTGGTATACAGAAGATAGCCCTATTTGGTAAAAGACCAAATCCATATTATGTCAAGAACAGCTCAAAAAAGCAAAAAGAAACAACAGTCCATCATTACTCTAAGACATGAAGGTCAGTCAATCCGGAAATTTCAAGAAGTTTTTTCAAGTACAGTCGCAAAAACCATCAAGCGCTATGATGAAACTGGCTCTCATGAGGACCGCCACAGGAAAGGAAGACCCAGAGTTACCTCTGCTGTAGAGAAGAAGTCCAGAGAAGTTCAGAAGTCCAGAGAAGAAGTCCAGAGAAGAAGTCCACCAGCCTCAGAAAATGCTGCCCAAATAAATGCTTCACAGAGTTCAACATCAACTGTTCAGAGGAGAATGTGTGAATCAGGCCTTCATGGTCGAATTGCTGCAAAGAAACCACTACTAAAGGACACCAATAAGAAGTGACTTGCTTATGCCAAAAAACACAAGTAATGGACATTTAGACCGGTGGAAATCTGTCCTTTGGTCTGATGAGTCCAAATTCGGGATTTTTGTTTCCAACCACCGTGTCTTTGTGAAATGCAGAGTAGGTGAACGGATGATCTCCACTTGTGTGGTTCCCACCGTGAAGTATGGAAGAGGAGGTGTGATGGTGTGGGGGTGCATTACATGTGACACCTCCAGGCTGTTTAGGCGCTATTTCACCAAGAAGGATTGTGATGGAGTGCTACATCAGATGACCTGGCCTCCACAATCCCGACCTCAACCCAATTGAGATTTATTTTATTTTTTTATTTTATTTTTATTTAACCAGGTAGGCTAGTTGAGAACAAGTTCTCATTTGCAACTGCGACCTGGCCAAGATAAAGCATAGCAGTGTGAACAGACAACAACACAGAGTTACACATGGAGTAAACAATAAACAAGTCAATAACATAGTAGGGGGAAAAAGAATCTATATACAATGTGTGCAAAAGGCATGAGGAGGTAGGCAATAAATAGGCCATAGGAGCGAATAATTACAATTTAGCAGATTAACACTGGGGTGATAAATCATCAGATGATCATGTGCAAATAGAGATACTGGTGTGCAAAAGAGCAGAAAAGTAAATAAATGAAAACAGTATGGGGATGAGGTAGGTAAATTGGGTGGGCTATATACCGATGGACTATGTACAGCTGCAGCGATCGGTTAGCTGCTCAGATAGCAGATGTTTAAAGTTGTTGAGGGAGATAAAAGTCTCCAACTTCAGAGATTTTTGCAATTCGTTCCAGTCGCAGGCAGCAGAGAACTGGAATTAAAGGCGGCCAAATGAGGTTTTGGCTTTAGGGATGATCAGTGAGATACACCTGCTGGAGCGCGTACTACGGGTGGATGTTGCCATCGTGACCAGTGAACTGAGATAAGGCGGCGCTTTACCTAGCATAGCCTTGTAGATGACCTGGAGCCAGTGGGTCTGACGACGAACATGCAGCGAGGGCCAGCCGACTAGAGCATACAGGTCTCAGTGGTGGGTGGTATAAGGTGCTTTAGTAACAAAACGGATGGCACTGTGATAAACTGCATCCAGTTTGCTGAGTAGAGTATTGGAAGCTATTTTGTAGATGACATCGCCGAAGTCGAGGATCGGTATGATAGTCAGTTTTACTAGGGTAAGTTTGGCGGCGTGAGTGAAGGAGGCTTTGTTGCGAAATAGAAAGCCGACTCTCGATTTGATTTTGGATTGGAGATGTTTGATATGAGTCTGGAAGGAGAGTTTGCAGTCTAGCCAGACACCTAGGTACTTATAGATGTCCACATATTCTAGGTCGGAACCATCCAGGGTGGTGATGCTAGTCGGGCGTGCGGAGATGGTTTGGGATAAGTTGGACCGGAGAGTGAAGGAAAAGCAGCCAACAAGTATTCAGCATATGTGGGAACTCTTTCAAGACTGCTGGAAAAGCATTCCAGGTGAAGCAGGTTGAGAGAATGCCAAGAGTGTGCAAAGACATAAAAACTATGAAATAACACATATGGAATCCTATAGTAACCAAAAAAGTGTTAAACAAATCAAAATATATTTTAGATTCTTCAACACAGCCACCTTATAACCTGGATGAACCTAAAATCAAAAATATATTTTGATTTGTTGTACACTTTTTTGATTACTACATGATTCCATATGTGTTATTTCATAGTTTTGATGTCTTCACTATTATTCTACAATGTAGAAACTAGTAACAATAAATAAAAACTGTTGAATGAGTAGGTGTGTCCAAACTTTTGACTGGTACTGTAAGTTTCTACTTCCAGTTTATACATATTATATACATTTTACGCACACAATCTATTTTACAATAGTTATATTTTGTTTGTTTTTAGTCCTTCCTCTATTTCTGATGTAGATCCAGTTTGATTTCTATTTGCCATATATTTTTAACTGTGCTATTTCACAAAAGTTCTGAACATATATACATTTTACAGACAGTATATTTTACGTTTGTTATCTTGTTATTAGTCCCACCCTTCAGCTCCATTCAACCCCTCTCACCTATCTCAGATTTCTATCCGCCATATATTTTTCAACTGTGCTGTGATGCTTCACAAAGGTTCTGAACATTTCTATTCTCAGTTTCTACAGACTATAATTTAAAGATAAACATTTTGCTAAAACTTGTATTATACTATTGATCGATTGACTATGACTTTTCAAATCACCCAGTATTGCTATCTGCAGCGGTAGCGCCAGATAAATGTTGTAATTCTTCAACCATTCCTGGACCTGTGACCAAAAACGAGCTACATATGGACAGTACCAAAATAAATGATCTAATGACACTGCCTCCTCGCAACAAAATGTGCAGAGCTGGGAAGTTTGTATCCCAATATAGATAACATTCTATTGGTTGCAAGAATGTTGTATAATAATTTAAATAGAAAAATTCTAAGTTCTGAATCTGGCGTCGTTTTGCGTGTCAATTCATAAACCGTGTGCCATGGAATCGGTACATAGAAGATCTCTTCCCAACTATTTTGCAATCTATATGGCACAGCTGTCAATTTTGGGGTCTTTAATTGAAACGGGTATATATTTTTTCCCCCACCATTTTCTTTGACCGATTTTGGTCTTTAATGCAGGGCCGACAGACAAGTTCCTTACTTTTCCCCCCTTCCACTTGCCTCTTCCATTTTTGTGGTAATGCTGCAATTAGTTGGTTGTATTTTTGGTAGAGCATACATTTCCATATAGTTGTTAGCTGCATGTGTGACATAACTCAACCAGTCCTATTTATGATATAATTTACAAAGATTATACCTTTTTATTTTTTTTACCGAAAATCATTTAATTTATTTTAGAAATAATAATTTAATCAATTACTATATTTGAGTTTAACCACAATATTTGTTGTATTATTTGTTCTGTCTTTTCTGGTGGATTAAACTGAAATTGCAACTAACTTTCTATGGCTTGTTTAAAAAATAACGATATTTGAGATGATTTCGTTTTCAAAAAAACGAAAGTGAGCGGCTGTAATCTGAATAAAGGGAAAAAGCCCATTCTTGAACATGGGGTGTGTCACAGCAGCCTTCGCTTTGGCTCCCCCTCCTGTCCAGCTCAGGCGTTCGGCGTTGCCGGCCTTCTAGCTGCTGCCGAACCTATTGCTGGCAAACGCCCTTTACTCATCAACCCCGGACTTGTCTTATCATCATTACACACACCAGTTTCAAATCCCCACTCTATCACTGTATATATACACTCCCTCTGCCATTTATCTTTGTCGGTCACTGTAAATGTTACTTGTTTTCCTGAGTGGAATCTCTCCTACTATTTCCTGAGTACTTTACATTTTGCACTTTTAGTTCGCCCTGTGCTGTTTTGTTCATGAAGATATATTTTGAGCACAACAGCCTTTGGTTTCCGTCCCACTTTGATCTATGGTGCTTAAGGGGGGGTTGGCAGGTAGCCTGGTGGTTAGAGCATTGGGCCAGTAACCAAAAGGTTGCTAGATCGAATCCCTGAGCAGACAAGGTAAAAATCTGTCGTTCTGCCCCTGAACAAGGCAGTTAACCCACTGTTCCCCCGTAGGCCTTCATTGTAAATAAGAATTTGTTCCTAACTGACTTGCCTAGTTAAATAAAGGTTACATTTAAAAAATATATTTAATTACATTTATATAAATTCAGTAGGTCTAAACCTGCGACTGCCTCCTGCCTACTCCTCTCTACACCAGTGACAGGGTGAGACATTCTTACTCATTTGCTAGAGAACCAGTTTGGATTTAAGTATAACTTTTGTATGACTGACGCCTTTAGTGAGAGGTCTAATGCTTTAATATTTAATCATTTCTGCCCTCTGAAATCATATTCATTATATAAATAGGCCCTTTTAATTTTGTCTGCCTTGCCATTCCAAATAAAATTGAATAATTTAAAAAACAGTTCGCTAGGTGTAGGCAAAACCATAAGCAAATAGTGATATGTTTGAAGAGTTAATCAGGGTGACTTTTTTCCCCAGTAGGCAAAACCATAAGCAAATAGGTAAACTGTGATATAACTAAAGAGTTAATCAGGGTGATTTTTCCCCAAAGAGACATGTCTTTTCCTTTCCAGGGTAGCAAGATCTTATCTATTTTTGATAACTTTCTATTAAAATGTATTGCAGTGAGATTATTTATTTATTTCGGGATACGTAGACTGAGTCTGTCCACATCACCGTCAGATCATTTTATTGGTAAACTACACGGTAATGTAAAAGTTGTATTTTTTACTGATCCAATGCATAATATAGTACACTTATCATCATGTGGTTTTAATCCAGAGAGGTTAGAAAAAGTATCTAGATCCTCTGAGGCTGTGGAGGGATTCAATTTTTTGTGGATTTAAAAGAAAACATGAATCATCAGCGTACAATGACACCTTTGTTTTTAAGCCCTGGATTTCTAATCCCTTAATATTATTGTTGGATCTGATTTTAACAGCTAACATTTCAATGGAAATAATAAATAGATGTGCCGATAGTGGACAACCTTGTTTTACTCCTCTTGACAGTTGAAAACTTTTTGAGGTGTAGCCATTATTTACTATTTTACACCTAGGGTTACTATACATAACTTTAACACATTTTATAAGAGATTCTCCAAAATTGAAATATTCCAGGCATTTATATATAAACTCCAGTCGTACTTTATTAAATGCCTTTTCAAAGTCAGCTATGAATACCAGGCCTGGCTTCGCAGATATTTCATAGTGTTCTGTTGTTTCAGCCTTATATTATCTTCAATGTATCATCCATGTAAAAAAAACCTGTCTGGTTAGGATGAATAATATCTGACAAAACCTTTTTAATTCTATGTGCTAAGCATTTTGCTAGAATTTTTCCATCACAACACTGAAGTGTAAGAGGCCTCCAATTTTTTTAAATTGACTGGATCTTTATATTTACCACTTGGATCCTGTTTCAGTACTAATGATATCAGACCTTCTTGTTGAGTGTCCGATAATCTACCATTTATATAGGAGTGGCTAAAACATACTATTAACGGTCCTCTAAGTATATCAACAAAGGTTTGGTACACCTCCACTGGTATGCCACCCAGCCCTGGAGATTTCCCGGGCTTAAAGGCTTTAATTGCATCAATAAGTTCCTCCTTTGTAATCTTTCTGTACAGCTGTTAATTTTACATTATTAACAGGGAAAAAATCTATACAATTAGCTTCGGTTAGTGGAGATGGAGGAGAGTGAAATGAAAATATATGCTTAAAGTACTATACTTCCTCTTTCAAAATATAATTTGGTGAATCATGAGTAAAGGTTTCAGTAAATTATTTTTGGTAGCATTTCTATGTTGAAGATAAAAAATTATAATTTGGTGCATTTTTCCCCAAATAACATACAGTTTGCTTTAAAAAGAATAATATATTACACTAGATCTTTCTTGAATAAGTTCCTCCATTTCTTTTGGTTTTTGCTTTAACTTGTTCTGAGCCTCTATGGTACAGTTGTTATTGCTATCTAACTGTACAATTATTCCTTCCATTTCCTTTGTTAATATGGACTTGACCTAAATTGCTTTTGTTTTAGAGATGAGTACTGAATTGCATGGCCTCTAAAGGCACATTTAAAAGTGTCCCATACAATAAGGGGATCTATAAAATGTCAGGAAAAAGTCAGTTGTAAATTCTTCTGTCCTAGTAAAACAAGTTATTATCCAATAGGTTTTAATAAAATTTCCAATATCCTCGCACACGTGGAAATTTTGTTAGAGTAATATGCAATAATATGCGATAATATCAATATGCGAATTATGTGATGGTCCGAACGCATTCTGTCCCCTATCAACACTTTTTAAACTTTTGGTGCCAGAGAGAATGACATAATCAAAACGACTAGCTTGATTGAGCCCCCGCCATGTATATCTCACTAGGTCAGGATATTTCAAGGCCTACCTTCAAACTCAGTGCCTCTTTGCTTGACATCATGGGAAAATCAAAAGAAATCAGCCAAGACCTCAGAATTGTTTTTTGTAGACGTCCACAAGTCTGGTTCATCCTTGGGAGCAATTTCCAAGCGCCTGAAGGTACCACGTTCATCTGTACAAACAATAGTACGCAAGTATGAACACCATGGGACCACACAACCGTCATACTGCTCAGGAAGGAGACGCGTTCTGTCTCCTAGAGATGAACGTACTTTGGTGCGAAAAGTGCAAATCAATCCCAGAACAACAGCAAAGGACTTTGTGAAGATGCTGGAGGAAACAGGTACAAAAGTATCTATATCCACAGTAAAACAACACTGCTCCAAAACCGCCATAAAAAAGCCACACCATGGTTTGCAACTGCACATGGGGACAAATATCGTACTTTTTGGAGAAATGTCCTCTGGTCTGATGAAACAAAAATAGAACTGTTTGACCATAATGACCATCGTTATGTTTGGGGGAAAAAAGGGGGAGGCTTGCAAGCCGAATAACACCATCCCAAACGTGAAGCACAGGAGTGGCAACATCATGTTGTGGGGGTGCTTTGCTTCAGGAGGGACTGGTGCACTTCCCAAAATAGATGGCATCATGTGAAAAATATGTGGATATATTGAAGAAACATCTCAAGATATCAGTCAAGAAGTTAAAGCTTGGTCGCAAATGGATCTTCCAAATGGACAATGACCCAAAGCATACTTCCAAAGTTGTGGCAAAATGGCTTAATGACAACAAAGTCAAGGTATTGGAGTGTCCATCACAAAGCCCTGACCTCAATCCTATTGAAAATTTGTGGGCAGAACTGAAAAAGTGTGTGCGTGCAACGAGGCCTACAAACCTGACTCAGTTACAACAGCTCTATCAGGAGGAATGGGCCAAAATTCACCCAATTTATTGTGGGAAGCTTGAGGGAAGGCTACCCGATACGTTTGACCTGAGTTAAACAATTTAAAGGCAATGCTACCAAATACTAATTGAGTCGATGTAAACTAATGACCCACTGGGAATGTGATGAAAGAAATAAGCTGAAATAAATCATTCTCTCTACTATTATTCTGACATTTCACATTCTTAAAATAAAGTGGTGATCCTAACTGACCTAAGACAGGGAATTTCTACTAGGATTAAATGTCAGGAATTGTGAAAAACTGAGTTTAAATGTATTTGGAGAAGGTGTATGTAAACTTCCGACTTCAACTGTATCCATTAATCCATGACATTCATGAGGATGATAGTTTGTAGTGTGATTTCCTTCACGGTCCATAGAGCAATTTAAAACCGTATTATAATCTCCCACCATAATAATAGTCTCGTATTGCTTGTGGGGTTGATCAATTATTATATATATTTTCAAAGAAGAGTGGCTCGTCTGTAACTGTTAATTAATATCATCACCCCTTTTGAATTTCTTTGCCCATGGGAGAAATACATTCAACACCCACTGTCCTTCTCCACACAACTTAATCTAAAATAGTTGAATTGGTTTCCTGTAAACAATAGCTATTATAATCCTTATCTTTTAGCCAGGTAAATACTGACCGTCTTTTCTTATTATCTGCTAAGCCATTGCAATTATAACTGACAATACTTATTTCACCATTTACCATAATGAAATAGCAGTTCTAAATCTACCCATCCAGCCAAAAGCATTTCCATCTCCCTCATCTCAATTTGTATGATATATAGCAATTCATATTATATATAAATAAATAAATCCTGCTCATCTTAATTTCTATAATTAACAATTCATATTTGTAACGTAGGTAGTACATGCAAAGGATTGTAACCTTACATTTTGGCAAGCAATTATTTTTTTAGCAAACAATTATTGTGATTCATCTTATATTGTCCCCAACATCTTTACTCCCTAGCAACAGTTGTGGGACACACGCACTCATACATTCTCAACCCCTTTCCCCTACAAACAACCATGAACTCAGATGCTCAAGAGTTGTTCCATCCCAGAGCCCAACTCAAGGAAGAACTTGATTTACCAATGCATATACAGTTGCAGCTGTATGAGAAGGCATGCAGAAGTAAACAAAAACAGGCAAAAATGGGGAGCTTTGATTAACCATTGTCAAGTCCTAGGTGATGGAGACCAGATCCACCACCTTCCCCTGAAACACCCACACGTGGTCCCCCGTTGTGACCATATTCCCAAGCATCTCGGTGCAGTCAGACCTTTGATGATTTTGTGCCAACGGGTCCACAATAATATGCCCCCTCTCTGATTGTCGGAGTGTGACCCCCTCCCCATGGGTTACTGCAGCTAGTGTTCCCAGCACTGCCACTACCTGGGTGGGGGCACCCCACCAGAATCCCCATTGGCTAGGTATAAGGTCGTCAAGGTTCTCCTTAGCAGCTTTGAGAATTTCCTTGCATATTATGCTCTCCCATCAGGGGGCTGTGACTTTGTACTGTAAGACCAACTCTGCCAGGCAGGCTCAGAATCTTGAGGGGGCAGTGCTGCTTTAGTAGGTCTCTGACCACATTCATCTTCTGATTTTGCTGCATATAGGCTACTTACAGTAGGCCCATCAAAACAAATAAGGACTTCTCCTTAGTGTATGGGTCACTCAGGTGGGTGTCTGAGGTATAGAGTTGGGGACCATTCCATCATCATAGGACAGTAAATAAATAAATATGAATAATTTATTTTAAAATGTATATCCCATATCTGCACAAAATTGAAAGCTCTCTCTCACAACCCCTGCTCACAAACACACATGGGCTCTGGGGTCGGCAACCCCTATCCTTTTTCTCACTTAACTCCACATTTTTCCAAACACCAAACCCCCCCACCTTTCATCACAATACATTCACACGTACTGCGCCTTCTATGTCCTCTGTGTTTTACCTTTTATGTTTTATCACCCATGTTGATTGAGTACTTTTGTGTTCCAGTTCCTTATATTTGAAGATGTAGTATTTCGCTAATTATCCTTTCTTCTAATGCCGTCTAATGCTGTAGACCATTTTGGAGGTATGAAAAGAAACTTCTGACAAACTTTGATTTTGGAGTGAACTATTATTTTAAAATGTGAATTATTTAAACGGAGTGTAACATGGTGTTCACAGGCCAGGGTGTGCTTGCGTGTGTACCTGGGCTCTTGTAAATGTTGAGTACGTCAGTAAAGTAGTGAGGTAACAGTCTCTCTAAAAGGAGCAGGACATCTTCCAGCTCCTCTAGGATCCCCACGATAAGAAAGTTTTCTAGAACGTTCTGTTTGGCCCTCTCCAGAGCCCATACTCCCGGCTCTCTGAAACACACAGAACAACAGTCAGAAGAAAATATCTGTCAACCCAGAGGAAATGATAACCAATGATAATTCTAATACCACTAATAATGTAGTAAACATTATCAGTCGCAAAAATATGAATACCAGCCAGGACAATGTGTGACTATTATAAAATGTCATGACTCCAAATTTGGAGCCTGATTCTCTGATGCAATACAGATCGTCTTACCTGCACTGTGGGTGCTGTCCACAGAAATAAGGGATGATGTAGAAGAGTCTGGGGTTGGAACATTCTGGGTAATTCTCCAGGATGCAGACATTGATGTCCTGGACAGGAGGGAGACAGAAGAGACAGCCAATCAGAAACACAATCAGAAAGTCAGACAACCATCTCCAGCTTTACTATAACTCTACATTACTCTCACTAGGGGGAACCCTTCACCAAGTATTTTTCTCTCTTAGGAACTCGTACTGCTTTTCTCGTGGTTATCATTGGTAAAGACAGTCTAGCTCCAAACCACTTTCTGACAGCCTAAAAATAAGACATGCAGCTTCATATCCACAAGGTTACAATTCAGATATCAGCTCATCTGGGAGTGTAGGTTACCTCAAGAGCAAAATGTAGTTAGAGGTTGATGCTATTATTATATGTCCAGAATGATGACAGTTAACTGACTAGTAATGCAGACCAATCAAACAGAAACGATGGCAACCTTTGGTCTCCTCAGCTAGCCACATTATGTTGGCCATGTTACTAACATCCCAATCCAATTCCCCCATCCTCTCTCCCTCCTGTCAAAATAACTCACCGCCTCAGTGAAAAAATGGGAGCCACTGGAGTGTAGCAGTGAAACACTAAACCACTTCTCTGTTTAACCAGTGGACTGAACGAGGGAGGCCCACTGAGACCAAATTTTAAAAAAGAACGAGAAAGATTAGAAACACATAAAGGAGTGAAGTCAGCCATTTTCTCTCTTTCTTTCTGCTACAAACACAAGAGTTTAAACCCATGTCAGGTGACGTAAGCTTTATAGACGGCAACAGGACCTGGACAACACAACACTCAAAAACACACACACACATAAAAACATTTAAAAAATGTTTCTCAGTTGAACCAGGTACCAATCTGTACAGGTAAAAGGGTGTTGATCATTTTAAAAAGCAGGAGGTCTTTTGTGTGAGTGTTCTGTTGGTTTATTTCACTGTGGCCTACATGCTGATCGGTGAGAATGTCCTCTGCTTTGCTTGGAAAACTGCAATTTGTCAAGTTAACAGCGGGAGCCTAGGCGCCTCACCACAGAGGGTAAGCTAAGCCAGAAACACCCAGACAGAGAGAATGAGAACCAGAGGCCCAGGCCTTGTGTTCTCGGGGCCCAGAACGAGCGGGGGGTTGCAGGAAGTAATGGGTTAAACACTACAACCTCTCACCCAGCTCTGGTCCTGTCTGGGGTTCTTGTGGTGTTAATGATACTGGGACACCTGGTGTACAGTCAGATCAAAACCCATGACACAGACCTTGCAGGAAACATGACATATCAGCTTCATTAATCATTCATTAGCTTTGAGTGGACACCTGTATTCACACAGGGACAGACTGGGGCCAAGCCACGATGATGTAACACTAACGGAAGCGCTATAAAACCTAGATGTACTGGGGCTTTGAGACCAGACCAAGCTCATTCTTACGCTTCCCCCCCCTCTTTAATTTTTAAAACTCTCGAATCCTCCCACCAAAAAACATAATACATTTTGTCTTAAACCCACAAACCCTGCAGTCAACGCAATATGACAGAAAAAGACACCCGTCTATTCCTGTCTTTGTCGATGATAGTTTTAGAGTATTTCATTTCTTCAGTAGCCCACCAGTGGGCCATAAGCCTCTCGGACTGACTGACCTGTTAACACAGGAAGCAATATTCTCAGGATTTCTATGGAACGCCATTTGGGTCTTTGCGTGTCCAAAAAGATACGTGTCAAATAACACTATTTGACGTGTCGAATAAGCTTGTTGACCAATCAGGACCTGAATATGACTGCATGTCACATATTTGAATGCGTTCAGTTCAGTAGTTATTACACTATCACTCGTATTTCATAAGGCACAAAGATTCATCGATACGTATGCTATGACGCTGGTACCGTTGTCTCGCGCACCTACAGTGCTGGTCATAAAAAAAAGCTCATGGATGCAAACAATGTTCTTCCCCAAAAACAAAGTAAAACGACATAATCTTGGAGTCATCATCTAAAATAACCCTAATTTATAAGACAGTGTTAGTGTGTATCAATTTTGACACGCGAAAGACCCAACCACATTCCATAGTATCTATATCGTGAAGCTAATAGCAGTGACGCTATTACTGTGTAACTCCGGTAGGGCACTGTGTAACGGTGCTCGACCAGTCGGTCGAAAGCAAACTTCACCCACGACAGAGAACGGTTGATTGTCAAGGTCAATGAATTCCATTATCTTGGCGTTAATGGATTTCGCCTGAGTTGTCTCGCTGAAATGTTCTTGCTCTTTCAAATGACTGCTTGACTTGTTGACTGCTCGATCCACACAGCAGACATTGTGGGCTAGGTTCGGAAAGCTGTGATGCACGTTTAGCGCTAAATTTTACGTGGCGTCATTACGTCATGTACCTACGTTATACGTTATATGCACGTCAGCTTTGACATCGGTTTTTAACATCGGCGTTAAACTAGACATCGGGCCGATACCGATGTTGCCATTTTTAGCTAATATCGGCCATTCCGATATGTTCACCGATATATTGTGCATCCCTAGTACCTACATGTTCACTGACAACAGCCAGCAGAACAACTGGAAGAGGCTTCAAATGAACGACAAGAACTGAATAGAACCCAGAACACTGGCAGAACACACAAGCATTGTGTTACTGTCAAGAGACCCTTTGGCTAAGACCGCTGTCTGTCTCTCTCAGGATAAAGGAATGAACGTCATCTATTAATTATCTGACTCTGCTGTGTCTATGAAATGGCCTCTGAAAATTCCAGTGGCAGCAAACAGGAGGAATTTTTAACAATGTTAATGCTTGTGCTATTCTTAACTAATTTCTGTGTTCTATTCATGTGCTTTTCTAAATAACCAATTTCTGTGTTTACGCAAGTGGCTGACTGTACAAATCCTCACTCTCAGTAGCTGCAATTTGGTAGATCTTGTTTTGAAAAACGAACTAGAGATATCTCAGTTTCAAGGTCTAAGCATAGAGAGAAAGAAGCCTTGTGAGGTGTTGGTCTGTCACATGTCATGAAACAGTATTGGTCGTCACATGAATGAAAAAAAAACAGTAATGATTAATGAATTATGCTAAATCATGCAAATATAACTTGTCTTTATATACGGCTATACACGGACAACTGCTGGGTCTGCCCCGGCAGAGCTCCTGATTGACATGTGTACTACGGTGCAATGAGTTGGTTGGAAACTGTCCCGCACGCTGACAACAAACAATTATTAATTTAAGGTTGACTTTGAGTGTCCCTGTGAATTTCCACGACAACTGTGTCTCAATTCTTAAAGCCCTTCTGGGCCTCATCTCCTTCCCTCCGTAATCACAGACTGTGGACAAGAAGACGAAAACCTTTCTGTGAAGGAGAGGTGAGGGCAGAGGAAGAGTACGTACAGGAAATTACACGTGCAACGTTGGCTGGTCCCCCCCCACACACAGGGAGCCATGCCATGCTACGCTCTCAACTGGTTACTGTGGGAGCAAGTCCAACACTGTTTCTCTTTCACTATCTAATGCGTAGGCAAGGCATGCCTTGACATGAACAATGCTGTGTGTCCGCCAGGGCATCCTCTCTGAAGTTTGTGTGTGTGTGTGTGTGTGTGGGGGGGGGGGGGGGGGGGGGTACACATGATTCATAGCCAAACAACTCACTACAAAAGCGTGTGCGTGCGTGTTCACATGACTGTATTTATGAGAGAGAGAATGTGCGTATGTTCACATGACGGTGTGTATAAGTATGTGTGTGTGTGTGTGTGTGTGTGCGTGCGTGCGTGCATGCGTGTTAGTGTGTAAAGAGAGAGTGGGGCCGATGGAAAAGGTACGAAGTCTACCACAGGAATGTTTCAATAAGACATGCATTAGTAGAGCCAAGGCCTGGTTGAGGAAACTGACAGTGTTCTTTCATTGACACTTCCTGTAGTCACAGAGCAGTGCTCAGAGCAGGGCTCCGCTGGACTAATGTACACCAGGCTGGCCTGCTGTTCTGCTGCTGCTCTACAGGGGGAAGAGAGGGGAAAGACCCTGCTGAATTCTATGGCTCAGACTGGACTGGCTAAGGGTGTTGACACAGTAGCAACTCAGCACACACACTGGGACATATAGGCCAGGCTAGGGTGCTAACAGGATACACACACGCGCACACGCACACTGCACACATTCAGGTGAGCCTGCCAGGGTAGCACAGCGCCAGTCCCCCTTTACTGTAGGATGGGGCCTCTTGCGCTGCATTCTTTAATAACTCAACTCACATGCTCCGGTACTCCTGGGACGCTGAGCAGAACTTAATTACCAACAGTCAGACTCAGACTCACTCCAGCTACGATGACATTCACTTCACTATGTGTGTTTGCTAATGTTGCCGGCTCAATGCGTTTTATGGTTGTTGTGAGGGCCTTTGACAACGCACTGGTGTGTGTGTGTCTACCCACAAACATGAGTGATTGGAGGAGCAGTAAGGGGAATTCCTATCGCATATCAGCTGACAAACTATATCTACACAGATTATACCAATCAAGCCCACCCTTAATGACACTGCACGTCTTACCTTTTGAACCTCACTTAAATGGGACCTCCACTCCAAAGAAAAACGCACACAAATCACATAGGAACGACAGTTTGAGGATTAAATGAAAGCAGTAAATGTCATTAGAAAAGCATGAGACGTCAAATCCCACCACAGAGTATTGAGTTGCCTACCGCGGGGGGGAAACGACACAGACAGACAGAGACAGAGACAGAGTTCAGGTCTCTAACTAACCTTCAGATGTGGTCTAACTCAGTCAAGTCTGTAATTGAGTTCTGGGCAGTTCTGGGTTGAGAGCAAGGAACGATAGGAGAATGGTAGAGAGGGAGGGATGGCAACAGCCCACAAGGGGCAAACAATTGGTTACCCTTCCTTCCCATGCCACATCACGTACCCTTTATCTTCAAGTACTATACCTATGTTTTTGTTTTGTAGAACTGCTATAAGGAACTCTTTCAGGGATCCCTAAATCCAATACCACAAGGCTGTAACTAATACAGTATAGTATGCTTTGGCTCACCTGATTAGTTATAAATTATGCCATTATGGTGAGTAGAAAAAAAGTGGTTAATTTTTGCTTGTTTTTTTCTGTACTCCAAATAGCATTTTAGAGCTTTTAAATGGTGTAGAAACGCAGTGGACCTAAATAAGCGTTCTAAAAAAGTCCTTGGAGGGATAAAATAAATCCTTGGAGGGGCAGTTACCACTGATGATGTATCTAAAGTGAATGTTCATTTCCAAATGGATTTGAATAAATTAGGACATATACAACTGAACAGTTAAAACAATTATTCAACAGAATGCATCGTAGTTTTAGCACATTTCCAATGCTATTTGTGACACAATTTGCTGATTTCCCATGGCCACCCATGACTGGTTCTTGACCCCCCCCCCCCCCCCCTTGCCACCCCACTAAAAAAATCCTAGACTCGCCCCTGCCTGACTAACGATGGAACAGATGGAGACATGGAAGGACTGTGTACACCGCCAATAACTCAGTCATACAGTTACTGTTGAAGTCAGAATGACACTGGACTTCATTAATATTCTGGACCATTAGCCTTCATACTGATGCTGCTGATGGAAAGAAGGCGAGGAGAGCAAAGGCTGTTGGCCCCGAACATGACAGATGGAAAAAGGCAGGGAGAGAAGATGATACAGTTCTATCAATAAAGGAAGAATCTCACCAGGTATCTCTCATCATCCTTCATCCCTGGTGTTCGGATGAGGTGGTTCTGCTCACCCCTCCAGTCCCCGAAACGTCGGAAGAAGTAGTTGGAGAGGAAACGGTTAATGGGGTCCCGTATGATGTTGATGTAGACGGGCTGCTCTATCCTGAACCTGACAGACAGAGGGACAGATGGATGGACACACATTTATACGGTGCACACGCAGTATAAGGCTTTCGACAGTGGGGCAGTATTGGGCCCTAGATCATAAGGAGACGCGCATAAAATGAAATTTCCTGTCCAAATAGGCTTTTGTGAAAATGTAAACTATAGAAACTGTTTAAAAATAAACTTTGTCCAGGCATAGTAAGAATAGTACATTCCACTGTTTTAGGTGATTATGTGTGCCATTGAGATCTGGGCATCACTGTGTCAGTTGTCATATGTGGTGTGCTCTGCTGTAGTTACCTGGTGAAGTTGAGGAAGTGGACATGTCTGGTGTACAGGAAGGGCTGAGGAATGTTGCTGATATTCCTCATAAGATCCACCTGAACACACACATCGAGAGAAATGACTGCACTATTACTAGTCTATACTTGTATCAAAAACAGTATTTCTCTCCAGGATGGAACCAGAACCAAACACAGAGTTCATTTAGACCCATATTTACTCAACCTTTGTGTGCTCTTAATAGGCGATGATGGAATAGCTGTGATTTACTACACATTAATTTCACATGTTGCTTTCAGCAGAGAAATCAATTAGAAGGTTCCACCTCAATGTGCTATTACCACTTGTGAATGATGCCCAGCGTAAGAAACAACGCCTTTCCCCCCCGACTTTTTCGAATCATAGTCGCACACCTCATGTATCCTAGCCCATAGGCCTACATGTTTTAATAAGTTTTGTATCACAACTAAAGTTGACAAATAACTTCTTAAAATATAGCACATTAATCCGTTTTACAAGGAATGTAGAGCCTAAGTGGGATACACAAGCAGCGAGTGAGTTTCAAGTTTGGGGAAGATAATATTCACCATAAAAATGCATGTAATGCTTTTATATAAAAAAATGCATAAATGCATTTGCGGTCACTTTTGATAATGGTGTTTTCCGCTAATAGAACATTCGCGATTACAGCCTAGTACCATGTTGCGTCCTGACAGCCTAGTACCATGTTGCGCATTGCTGCGCTTATAATGGTAAGAAATATGTCTACAACTTCAGCAAGCTGTCAAACTATCGTACATAAAGCCAAGCCCGTGCTTGTGGTGGGCAAGTGGGAATGATCGAAATCAAAACCCAACTCTCAAATATCCAACGGATCTAGGAACACAACGTCACAAATCTACGTTTAGGAAGATACTGACTTCACGACCAAAAGTATGCTATTTAAACTTTGTAGTATAAAAGTTTAAATGTAATCAATGTTTCTGACTAATATCGATGCAACATAGGCTGTTTTTTTTTTTGTTTAGCTGCAAATTAACACCAACGGCTCTATTTTCGTCTGGCGGTAAGAAGGCGCGCGTTAGTGAGCAATTTCGTAATTTAAAAAGTGGTGCACTAGCATTTTCCATTCCTTACGACAGGTTCAGGAATTTGCCTGTCTAACACCCGCTCACTTGCGCTGAGATGGGAAGGTGTGTCCTTAAAACGTGCGCAAATATGCCAATTTCAGTGAGCGCAACTAGGGATACATAGACCGACCAACATCTGGTTTTAGTGGTAACGCAATTGTTTATGACATTGATTTTGCCAGTGAAGGCACACACAGTACTCTTATGCACATTACCAATGTTGATAAAAATATCAGCGCAGCAAAACTGTCAGACATTCCTCTTTAAAAAATATATATATATATATATTGGAAATTATTGAAAAAGTCTGCTACTCCAAGCCAGGTCCGGCAGGACCTTCTCAATGTTTGGGTATCCGTGGTAGCTAGTATACAGGTACATGCGATCCGTGGCAGAACAGCGTCTGCTGTGTAACATATTTGGCGAGAGAGAGAGAGAACACAGCATCACACAGCAACACAGACAAATTCAGAGACAAGTTGTGTTGCTATGATTGACCAAGCTGAAATAAACCCATCGCTCCCTCAGGTCCTGTACCTCTGCTATAGAGAGAGACACACAGGTCACTATGCAATGTGGGTAAGTAGGGCTCCAGAGTCTAGGGGACCTCGGCTACTCGGCTACCCAGGCTGAGAGCATTGGTTCTAGGTAAATGCATTAGCAGGCCACTGGCTTGCCAAAGGATAATGGTCTAACACTCCAGTCCCCAGCCAGACTGGAGCTAAGGAGACCAGCGTCTCTAAACTTAGAGCGCATGCAATCGGGATCTGCATAAGTCAACACGCGCACACACACACACACACACACACACACAGCTGCTCTGAGAGGACGTGTTAGCAGACCGTTAACAGAAGTGTTTTACGTCTCTCTTTTCCAGAGGCTTAATGATTCTTGCGGTGTTCTGACACTGTGTACTGCCACGCGTTCAGGCTTGATGAATGAGTAAACAACTAACAGTTTATTAAATATTAGCTTTAATTAAATATGGGCTTCAAATCTAAATGGGTCAGTAATGTTTATAAGTATTTAGCATTGACTGACCATTCAAAACTGATTGAAATAATGAGAAACACATTTCTCCAGTACACTTAAGCACTGATGGATAAATCCTATGAGGATATGAAACCAAACCACATAGAGAATAGCACAGCTATTCATCCTCATTCTCTTCCTCTCTCAGGAGTCTGAGAAAGTCTGTCAATGCAGCTGTTTTTCTTTTATATCAATATCAAATAATTGATCAGTAACAATTACAAGTACCTTACTGGAATAGTTTTAGCAAAAAAATATTTTGCTAGTACTGTCTGGGAAGGGTCTGAGTGGGGAGGATGAAAACTGAAAGCTGTTATTACTAGCCGTTATTGGCAGAGAGGTTTGTAACTCTTTGATATTGGTCTTTTAACCAAATTACATCCTGGCAATGCCACCAGGCACGCCGAAACACCCGCCAAAGCAAGCCTGCTATTTTCAACCAGCAACTATCAGGAAATAACACTGATGAACAATTTTTACAGTGTTGGTTTCATCAGTTATTGTACAGTATGATACAAAACACAGAAAAAACATAATTTTGACTGCACTGGGCCTCTAACAAGCCATGCCTGCTTACATTGGTGTTAGACGGCAGGAAGTGTAATTTATAGAAGGGAATATGAGGGCATATTTTATCGGTCTGGCACTAATGAACTAGTGCCTAGTTAGCTTTCTAATTTCCCCAAAATACCACTAGAATAAAGGAAGATGAACAACAAGAGAGAGAGAGAGAGAGATGTAGGGAGAATCTCAATTGCATAATCCTCACATCCTCCCCTCCCATACTTCTCAAAACCCATTGGATGAGAAAGCCAGGGATCCCTCCCCTCTGAGAGAATGACCGTTTTTTAATCCTTCAGAAATCCTGCCATTCAGTCATGTTATCATTGACGTTGGCATTTGTGTTGGTATTTCCAGTGGCACAGCCTGGCATTTCAACACGCCTCCGAGGGATGCGGCTTTAAACACACGCAGCACTTCCTCTATAAATGCTGTGCTGATGTCCTTAAGATGCTCTCAGAAATCATGAACAGACATCCCCATCCCTTTAGCCTACTCATTTAAAAACGGATGGACAATACAGTAGCCTGCTTATCTACAGCTTAAAGTGGTAGCATTAGAACATCACTCAATAAAGGCACAAATGTATTGTGGCTTCTTCCAGTCATCAAACAACAAGGCAACCCTCCCCACTCCTCTGTCATTGTTCAAGAAAAAAGTATTCTAGATTTGTGGGTTAGGGTCGGGTGCGGGCCTCAGATTTTCCCTTTATCACATATAGTTGGGCGGTTGCTACAGAAAACATCACTAACGTACACCCCCTCCACCCGTATCTCTCTCCCCACCCCCGTCTTACCTGTTCATGTTTGGTGAGGCGTGTCTTGTTGTGGATGTCCGAGGAGACAAGGTTGAACTGATGTCTCTCTGCCAGCAACCTCAGTAGGATGACCACTGTCCTGCTGCCACACTTCCCCACGCGGTTATACACCACCTGACTGGGGAACGGCAGAACCTGCAAGGGGAACACAAGAAAACACACACTGCTGAGTGAGGAGATTGAACAACTATATAATCAAAGAACAATTAGTTCATCAATGCCACTGTTGTTGCCTTGGGAAGGAAAAATAAGGTAAAGGCTAAGAATGATGTTAGGTGGAACTTAAACGTGACACCAGGTAAGAAAATGGAAATAAACTGACAATGGGATTGGATCTCTCATTTCCCTCAACTGTCACTCTGTCCTTCCTCTCTGACTTCCCATGGGCTGTTCTCACTCGACCCCAGATGCCCTGCAATCCTGCAGATACACTATATATACAAAAGTATGTGGACACCCCTTCAAATGAGTGGATTCGGCTATTTCAGCCACACCCATTGCTGACTGGTGTATACAATTGAGCACACCTCCATGCAATCTCCATAGACAAACATTGGCAGTAGAATGGCCATCCTGAAGAGCTCAGTGACTTTCAACATGGCACGTCATAGGATGCCACCTTTCCAACAAGTCAGTTCATCCAATTTATGCCCTGCTAGAGCTGCCCCGGTCATCAGTAAGTGCGGTTATTGTGAAGTGGAAAAGTCTAGGAGCAACAACTGCTCAGCCGCGAAGTGGTAGGCCTCACAAACTCACAGAATATGACCGCCGAGTGCTGAAGCGCATAGCATGTAAAAATCGTCTGTCCTCGGCTGCAACACTCGCACAAGAACTGTTCGCCTGAGAGCTTCATGAATTAGATTTCCATGGCCGAGCAACAGCACACAAGCCTAAGATCACCATGCGCAATGCCAAGCGTCGGCTGGAGGGGTGTAAAGCTTGCGGCCAATGGACTCTGTAGCAGTGGAAACATGTTCTCTGGAGTGATGAATCACGCTTCACCATCTGGCAGTCCAACGGACGAATATGGGTTTGGCGGATGCCAGGAGAACGCTCCCTGCCCCAATGCATAGTGCCAACTGTAAAGTTTGGTGGACTAGGAATAATGGTTCAGGCTCCTTAGTTCCAGCCTTATTCTAAAATGTATTAAATAGTGTTTCCCCCCTCATTAATCTACACACAATACCGCATATTGACAAAGCAAAAACAAGTTTTAAGAATTTTTGGCAAATTTATTAAAAAATATATAATTTACAGAAATATTCAGACCCTTTACTCAGTACTTTGTTGAAGCACCTTCGGCAACGATTACAGCCTCAAGTCTTCTTGGGTATGACGCTACAAGTTTGGCACACCGGTATTTGGGGAGTTTCTCCCATTCTTCCCTGCACATCCTGTCAAGCTCTGTCAGGTCGGATGGGGAGCGTCGCTGCACAGCTATTTTCAGGTCTTTCCAGTGATTTTCAAGTCTTGGCTCTGGCTGGGCCACTCAAGGTCATTCAAGAGACTTGTCCCGAAGCCACTCCTGCGTTGTCTTGTCTGTGTGGTTAGGGTCGATGTCCTGTTGGAAGGTGAACCTTCGCCCCAGTCTGAGGTCCTGGGCGCTCTGGAACAGGATTTCATCAAGGATCTCTTTGTACTTTGCTCCATTCATCATTCCCTTGACTCTGACTCCCAATCCCTGTCACTGAAAAACATTCCCACAGCATGATGCTGCCACCACCATGCTTCACAGTAGGGATCGTGTTGGCCAGGTGATGAGAGGTGCCTGGTTTCCTCCAGACATTACTCTTGGCATTCAGGCCAAAGAGTTCAATCTTGGTTTTATCGGACCAGATAATCTTGTTTCTTATGGTCTAATAGTCCTTTACGTGCCTTTTGTCAAACTCCAAGCGGGCTGTCATGTAGCTTCCATCTGGTCACTCCACAATGAAGGCCTGATCTGATTGGTGGAGTGCTGTGGAGATGGTTGTCCTTCTGCAAGGTTCTCCCATCTCCACAGAGGAACTCTGGAGCTCTGTCAGAGTGACTATCAGGTTCTTGGTGACGTGCCTGACCAAGGCCCTTCTTTTCCCATTGCTCAGTTTGGCAAGGCTGCCAGATCTAGGAATAGTCTTGGTGGTTCCAAACGTCTTCCATTTAAGAATGATGGAAGACACTGTGTTGTTGGGGACCTTCAATGATGCAGACATTGTTTGGTACCCTTCCCCAGATCTGTGCCTTGACAAAATCCTGTCTCGGCGCTCTACGGATAATTCCTTCAACCTCATGGTTTGGTTTTTGCTCTGACGTGCACTGTCAACTGTGGGACCTTAAAGTATATAAACAGGTGTGTGCCTTTCCAAATCATGTCCAATCAATAGAATTTACCACAAGTGGACTACAATCAAGTTGTAGAAACATCTCAAGGATGATCAATTGAAACAGGATGAACCTAAGCTCAATTTTGAGTCTTACAGGAAAAGGTCTGAACACTTACAGTATGTAAATAAGGTATTTATTTTATTTTGCTGACATTGCTTCCAGAGGCAGTTTGGAACTCGGTAGTGAGTATTGCAACTGAGGACAGGCACTTAAGCTCACAGAACGGGACTGCCGAGTGCTGGTGTGGCCTACCACTTCTTGGCTGAGCCATGGTTCCTCCTAGATGTTTCCACGTCACAATAAAAGCACTTACAGTTGACCGGGTCAGCTCTAGCAGGGCACTATTTTGGATCACCAGGCTGCTGATATCATGCAGCCTTCAGTTTTTGTGTTTATACCTTTTTTATAACAACAATGACAAGTTTGATGTCGGACGACAATTGAATGTTCATGATGTCACTGTGACAACTGTCGATAGACAGTATAAACCAGCCTTCAGTCTTGATCTTTGGTTGTTTTGTACATGACCTCATGTGAATCATTAAAGAGTGTCAGGGGTGCATACAGGCAGCAGAGAAGTCAGACAGAGGAGAGCAAAACTGTGTTTCCAACGGCTCAGTTTAATCATAAAAACCCACCGGGTACAGAACAATGAAATAAATGGGTACAAAACCCGACGCACACCAGAACATAACGTGCACAAGCACTGACAACAAACAATTACGGACAAGGACATGGGGGGCATCAGAGGGTTAAATACACAACATGTAATTGATGGAATTGGAACCAGGTGTGATGGAAGACAAGACAAAACCAATGGAAAATGAAAAGTGGATCGGCAATGGCTAGAGGGTCGGTGACGTCGACCGCCGAAAGCCGCCCGAACAAGGAGAGGGACCGACTTTGGCGGACGTCGTGACAAAGAGATGGTTGGGGCTAAAGCTTAAAGTCAAATCAAATTAAACTGTATTCGTCACATGTGCAGAATACAACAAGTGTAGACCTTACCGTGAAATGCTTACTTACAAGCCCTTAAACAACAATGCAGTTCAAGAAGAGTGAAGAAAATATTTACTAAATAAACTAAAGTTAAAAAGTAACACAATAACATAACGAGGCTATATACAGGGGGTACCAGTACCGAGTCAGTGTGCGGGGGTACAGGTTAGTTGAGGTAATATGTACATGTAGGTAGGTGTGAAGTGACTAGGCATATTTAATACACAGTGAGTAGCAGCAGTGTACAAAGCAAACGGAGGGGGTGGGGTCAATGTAATAGTCCGGTGGCCATTTGAATAATGGTTGAACAGTCTTATGGCTTGGGGTAGAAGCTGTTAAGGAGCCTTTTGGTCCTAGACTTGGCACTCCGGTACCGCTTGCCTTGCGGTAGCAGAGAAAACAGTCTGACGTGGGTGACTGGAGTCTCTGACAATTTTATGGGCTTGCCTCTGACACCACCTATTATATAGGTCCTGGATGGCAGGAAGCTTGGCCCCAGTGATGTACTGGGCCGTACACACTACCCTCTGTAGCGCCTTACGGTTAGATGCCGAGCAGTTGCCATACCAGGCGGTGATGCAACCGGTCAGGATGCTCTCGATGGTGCAACTGTAGAAATTTTGAGGATCTGGGGACCCATGACAAATCTTTTCAGTCTCCTGAGGGGGAAAAGGTTTTGTCGTGCACTCTTCACTCTTCACAACATTCTTGGTGTGTTTGGATCATGATAGTTTGTTGGTGATGTGGACACCACATGTTGAAACTCTCAACCCACTCCACTACAGCCCCGTCGACGTTAATGGAGGCTTGTTCGGCCTGCCTTTTCCTGTAGTCCACAATCAGCTCCTTAGTCTTGCTCACATTGAGGGAGAGGTTGTTGTCCTGGCACCCCACTGCAAGTTCTCTGACCTCCCTATAGGCTGTCTCATTGTTGATGTCGGTGATCGGTGATCATTTTCGGTGACCAGGACTACCACTGTTGTCGTCAGCAATCTTAATGATGGTGTTGGAGTCGTGTTTTGCCACGCAGTCGTGAACAGGGTGTACAGGAGGGGACTAAGTACACACCCCTGAGGGGCCCCAGTGTTGAGTATCAGTGTGGCAGATGTGTTGTTGCGTACCCTTACCACCTGGGGGTGGCCCGTCAGGAAGTCTAGGATCCAGTTGCAGAGGGAGATTTTTAGTCCCAGTGTCCTTGGCTTAGTAATGAGCTTTGTGGGCACTATGGTGTTGACTACAGCTCAGCGTTCAATGAACAGCTTTCTCACATAGGTGTTCCTTTTGTTCAGGTGGGAAAGGGCAGTGTGGAGTGCAATTGCATCATCTGTGAATCTGTTGGACCGGTATGTGAATTGGAGTGGGTCTAGGGTATCCGAGACGATGCTGTTGATTTGATCCATGACCAGCCTTTCAAAGCACTTCATGGCTACCGACGTGAGTGCGACGGGGCGGTAATCATTTAGGCAGGTTACCTTCGCTTCCTTAGGCACAGGGACTATGGTGGTCTGCTTGAAACATATAGTTATTACAGACTCAGTCAGGGAGAGGTTGAAAATGTCAGTGAAAACACTTGCCAGTTTGATCGCGCATGCTTTGAGTACACATCCTGGTAATCCAGAACAACTAGTGCTCTCGTGCATGCTTCAGTGTTGCTTGCCTCAAAGCAAGCATACAATGCATTTAGCTCGTTTGGTAGGCTCACGTCATTGGGCAGCTCGCGTCTGGGTTTCCCTTTTGTAGTCCATAATAGTTTTCAAGCCCTGCCACATCCAACGAGCGTCAGAGCCGGTGTAGTAGGAGTCAATCTTGACGCTTTGCTTGTTTGATGGTTCGTCTGAGGGCATAGTGGGATATCTTATAAGTGTCTGGATTAGTGTCCCGCTCCTTGAAAGCGCCAGCTCTAGCCTTTAGCTCGATGTGAATGTTGTCTGTAATCCATGGATTCTGATTGGGATATGTACGTACGACGTCGTCAATGCACTTATTGATGAAGCCGATGACTGAGGTGGTATACTCCTCAATGCCATTGGATGAATCCCGGAACATATTCAAGTCTGTGCTAGCAAAACAGTCCTGTAGCATCCGCATCATCTGACCACTTCCGTGTTGAGCGAGTCACTGGTACTCCCTGCTTTAGTTTTTGCTGGTAAGCAGGAATCAGGAGTTTAGAATTATGGTCAGATTTGCCAAATGGAGGGTGGGGGAGAGCTTTGTATGCATCTCTGTGTGTGGAGTAAAGGTGGTCTCGAGTTTTTTCCCCCCTCTGGTTGCACATGTGACATGCTGGTAAACATTTGGTAAAACTGTTTTAAGTTTGCCTGCATTAAAGTCCTCGGCCACTAGGAGCGCCGCTTCTGGAGCAGCATTTTCTTGTTTGCTTATGGCCTTATACAGCTGTTTGAGTGCAGTCTTAGTGCCAGCGTCGGTCTGTGGTAGTAAATAGACGGCAACGAATAATATATTTGAGAACTGTCTTGGAAGATAGTGTGGTCTAGAGCTTATCATAAGGTATTCTACCTCAGGCGAGCAATACCTCGAGACTTCTTTAATATTAGACATCGCACACCAGCTGTTATTGACAAAAGACACACACACCCCACCCCTCGTCTTACCAGACATAGCTTCTCTGTCAGTGCATGGAAAATTCCGCCAACTCTATATTATACGTGTCGTCGTTCAGCCACGACTCTGTGAAACGTAAGATATTACAGTTCTTAATGTCCCGTTGGTAGGGTAATCGTAGGTCATCAATTTTATTTTCCGATGATTGCATGTTAAAACTTCTTCTGGCTGCAAGGGAATGTGTTGAGTAGCCAGTGATATCGTGCCCATTTCAAACGGCCTCCTACTCAATTCTTGCTCGTACAATATGGATATTATTATTAATATTGGATAGAAAACACTCTCTAGTTTCTAAAACCGTTGGAATTATTTCTCTGAGTGACACTGAATTCATTTGGCAGCACTTTCCCTGACCAGGAAGTGAAATGTCAGAAATATGTGTTCTGTTCAACTTGATGCCTATATATGGCCATGACACTTAGGAGTCTACTTACACTCCATACGCCTTCCTCTTGGTGTCAACAGGATGTGAGAGAAGAAATTTTGTGTTCATCTTGGTCTAGGGTGGAATAAAAGCTATTTCTTTGACGTGACCGTCCACTTCCGTTACTCTGAAACGCGCGACAAGGAAGTGTCATTGCCTTCTGTTTTGCTGCCGTAATAGACGACAACTATCCCCGGCTCTGAATTTTTTTGATACATGTGAACATATCATCGTAATGTATGTTTTTTCAATATAGTTTAATCAGATGATTGAAATTTTTTCGGGAGTTTTGCCGTGTTCCGTCCTCTGACTGTGTTTACGTCGGAGAGATTTGTGCCACTCGGCTAGTGCCAATGCTAAGTGAAGAGGGAAATGTGCCATTCTGAATCCAAACAACGACTCATCTGGACAGAGGACACCTTGTTCAACATTCTGATGAAAGATCAGCAAAAGTAAGAACCAATTTATGATGTTATTTCATATATCTGTCGTGCATGTGAATTGGTCATGGGCGCCCAAGTGTATCTGGCTATTGTGGCTACGCAAATATAGCGCAACATTTTGTTTTCGCTGTAAAACATTTAATAAATCGGAAATATTGTTTGGAACCACAAGATGCCTGTCTTTCAATTGCTGCACACTATGTATTTTTCAGAATTTTTTTATGATGAGTAATTAGCTATTTGACGTTGGTGTCTGTAAATATTATGGCTGCTTTCGGTGCAATTTCTGATTGTAGCTGAAATGTAAACTATGGTTTATACCTGAAATATGCAATTTTTTCGAACAAAACATATGCTATACAATAAATATGTTATCAGACTGTCATCTGATGAATTTGTTTCTTGGTTAGTGGCTATTTATATCTTTATTTGGTCAAATTTGTGATAGCACCTGATGGAGTAAGAAACTGATGGAGTAAGAAAAGTGGTGTCTTTTGCTAACGTGGTTAGCTAATAGATTTACATATTTTGTCTTCCCTGTAAAACATTTTAAAAATCGGACATGTTGGCTTGATTCACAAGATGTGTACCTTTCATATGCTGTACTGGACTTGTTAATGTGTGAAAGTTAAATATTTAAAAAAAATATCTTTGGAATTTCGCGCCCTGCATTTGAGCTGGATGTTGTCATAAGTGTACCGGTGTCGGGCTGCACCCCTAACAGGTTAACAAGTTGAATGGATGGCAGTGGGAGTTTACTCGCTTGCCTTCGGAATCTCAGAAGGCAGCCCGATCTGCGTCCTCCTTTTCTCTGTCTTTTCTTCGCGCAAATGACGGAGATTTGGGCCTGTTCCTGGGAGAGCAGTACTCGTTAAACTCGTTAAAGGAAAAAGCTGAGTAATCGCTGTTCTAATGTCCAGAAGCTCATTTCAGTCATAAAAGACGGTAGCAGCAACATTATGTACAAAAAAAGTTACAAGCAACGAAAAAAAAACTAACAAAAAAGCACAGTTGTTTAGGAGCATGTAAAACATCAGCCATCCTCTTCAGCGCCATCTTAACTGCTTAAGAGGATGTGAACGATGCTGAATGGGTGTAGACAAAGAAGAGCTCTCTAGTAGGTTTACCAAAACATTCAAGGGCCATTTTTCTCAAAATTGAGGTTACAAGTTTATCAACGTTCAAAGCAGAATTACTTCCCCAGTGTTCCTCTGTTGAAGTGTATGATATATTATTTTCTAGCTCTGAGTCTCTACTTTTTATCCAGTGTAAAAAACACAATTTCAAATTTTGCTACACAAGACCGAATCGAGCTGGTTGGTCAGATGTTGATGTTATTATCTAGCTAGCCAATTTGACGTGGTCCATCAATCAATGTAGCCACAAATGTTCCAAGATGGCGTAGCAGTCGGACATGTGTTTTGTCTTGTCCTGTCCCAAGTAAATATGATTTCTTTCCTCGTTTTTTTCGTATATATTTTCATCTCACTTACCATCTACAGACTGAATATACTCTCCTGCAACCCACCTCACCCAATGTGGTACGGATCTGCTATTTTTATACTTTAGAACTGGAAACCCCATCAGAAGCTAGCCAGCTAACTAACTACCAGTCAGTTAGCCACTGCTAGCGGTCCTCACCGTTAACTCGGACACCAGCAAGCCTCAGCTTGGTCAATACCTGCCAGTCTGCACAGAGCGATATCAACCAGAGCATATCGGACTGCTTTTTCTCCACCACATCTTCGGAATCCCACTGCAAGCTCTGAACCTTTACACCAGAACATCGCAGCTAGCAAGCTGCAATCCGAGTGGCTACTCCTGGCTAACGTCTCTGTCCCGATGCAAGCTCCAGTTAGCCTTGAGCTAGGCCCATCTCCCCGCTAGACAAAGAGGTCCACCAGACCATTTTTGGGCTACAATACCTTTTGCCAATTGGCCTGGACCCTTTAGTTCTGACACGGAGCCCCCCCAATCCATCATGACTGGTCTGCCGACGTAACCGTCCAAGGTGGTTTCAACAGGCTCTTCCGCTGCGACGTCGCCGGAGGCCCATCTGCTTTCCCCGGCCCGCTAGCTGTCTGAATCGCCGTGTCTCCAGCTCGCCTAGTGTAGTAGTGACTACTGAATCGGCTCCCTGACTCATCTATTGCTACTCAGAGGACCCTATGATCACTCAGCTACACATGCCTCTCCCTAATGTCAATATGCCTTGCCATTGATGTTTTGGTTAGTGATTATTGTCTTATTTCACTGTAGAGACCCCTGCCCAATATGCCTTAGATAGCCCTTTTTGTTCCGCCCCCCCCCCCCACACACATGCAGTGACCTCACCCGGCTTAACTGTTGACCCTAGAGACAAAACCTCTCATTGTCACTCAATGCCTAGGTTCACCTCCACTGTACTCACATCCTACCATACCCTTGTCTGTACATTATGCCTTGAATCTATTCTTCCACGCCCAGAAATCTGCTCCTTTACACTATGTTCCGAACACACTAGACAACCAGTTCTGATAGCCTTTAGCCGTACCCTTATCCTACTCCTCCTCTGGTGATGTAGAGGTTAACCCAGGCCCTGCAGCCCCCAGCATCACTCCCATTTACCAGGCACTCTCATTTGTTGACTTCAGTAACCGTAAAAGCCTTGGTTTCATGCATGTTAACATTAGAAGCCTCCTCCCTAAGTTTATTTTATTCACTGCTTAAGCACACTCAGCCAACCCGGATGTCCTAAATTTCCATCCCCAACTACAACATTTTCCGACTGCCAAATGGGGAGGTATTGCAATCTACTGCAGAGATAGCCTGCAGAGTTCTGTCATACTATCCAAGTCTGTACCCAAACAATTAGAGTTTCTACTTAAAAAAATCCACCTTTTCAGAAACAAGTCTCTCACCGTTGCCGCTTGTTATAGACCCCCGTCCCCAGCTGTGCCCTGGACACCATATGTGAATTGATTTCCATCCATCTATCTACAGAGTTCATACTGTTAGGTGACCTAAACTGGGAAATGCGTAACACCCCGTCAGTCCTATAATCTAAGCTAGATGCCCTCAATCTCACACAAATCATCAAGGAATCTACCAGGTACAACCCTAAATCGGTAACCATGGGCACCCTCTTAGATATCATCCTGACCAACTTGCCCTCTAAATACACCTCTGCTGTCTTCAACCGGATTCACTGCTTCATTGCCTGCGTCCGTAATGGGTCTGCGTTCAAACGACCACCCCTCATCACTGTCAAACGCTCCCTAAAACACTTCAGTGAGCAGGCCTTTCTAATCGACCTGGCCCGGGTATCCTAGAAGGATATTGACCTCATCTCGTCAGTAGAGGATGACTGGTTGCTCTTCAAAAGTGCTTTCCTCACCATCTTAAATAAGCATGCCCCATAAAAAACATGTAGAACTAAGAACAGATATAGCCCTTGGTTCACCCCAGACTTGACTGCCCTTGACTAGCAGCAAAACATCCCATGGCGTTCTGCATCAGCATCGAATAGCCCCTGCGATATGCAACTTTTCAGGGAAGTCAGGAAACAATATACACAGTCAGTTAGGAAAGATAAGGCTAGCTTTTTCAAACAGAAATTTGCTTCCTGTAGCACTAATTCCCAAAAGTTTTGGGACACTATAAAGTCCATGGAGAATAAGAGCACCTCCTCCCAGCTGCCCACTGCACTGAGGATAGGAAACACTGTCACCACCAATAAATATCTGATCATTTCAATAAGCATTTTTCTACGGCTGGCCATGCTTTCCGGCTGGCCATGCTTTCCACCTGTCTACCCCTACCCCGGCCAACAGCTCTGCAGCAACTTGCCCAAGCCCCCAAATCGGAGGGCCTGTTGTCCAGACCTCTGGCAGACTCTATGGGGGTGCCACAGGGTTCAATACTCAAGACTCTTTTCTCTGTATATATCAATGATGTCGCTCTTGGAGTCCGCCTGGGATTCTCTGGAGCAGTGTGAGGAGGGATACCGGCGAATGGAGGCAGCACGACGACGCGGTAGGAAGCCTGTGAGTCAGCCCAAAACATTTCTTGGGGGGCGGGGGCTACAAGGGAGTGTGGCGAAGTCAGGTAGGAGACCTGCGCCAACTCCCCGAGCTTACCGTGGAGAGCGAAAGTACGGGCAGACACCGTGTTATGCGTTAAAGCGCATGGTGTCTCCTGTACGTGTGCTTAGCCCGGTGCGGGTTATTCCACCTACCCGCACTGGCCGGGCTAGATTGAGCATTGAGCCAGGTGCCATGAAGCCGGCTCAACGCGTCTGGTCTCCAGTGCGTCTCCTCGGGCCGGCATACATGGCACCAGCCTTACGCATGGTGTCCCCGGTTCGCCAACACAGCCCAGTGCGGGTTATTCCACCTCCCCGCACTGGTCGGGCTACGGGGAGCATTCAACCAGGTAAGGTTGGGCAGGCTCAGTGCTCAAGGGAGCCAGTACGCCTGCACGGTCCGGTATATCCGGCGCCACCTCCCCGCCCCAGCCCAGTACCACCAGTGCCAACACCACGCACCAGGCTTCCTGTGCGTCTCCAGAGCCCTGTTCCTCCTCCACGCACTAGCCCTGTGGTGCGTGTCTCCAGCCCGGTACCACCAGTTCCGGCACCACGCACCAAGCCTCCTGTGCGTCTCCAGAGCCCTGTGCGCCCTGTTGCTGCTCCCTGCACTAGCCTTGAGGTGCGTGTCTTTAGCCTGGTACCACCAGTTCCGGCACCACGCACCAGGCCTACTGTGCGCCTCAGTCGGCCAGAGTCTGCCGTCTGCCCAGTGCCGCCTGCACTGCCCGTCTGCCCAGTGCCGCCTGCACTGCCCATCTGCCCAGTGCCGCCTGCACTGCCCGTCTGCCCAGTGCCGTCTGCGCTATCCGTCTGCCCAGCGCCGTCTGAACAGCCCGTCTGTCCTGACCCTTCAAAGCCGCCCGTCTGTCCTGAGCCTTCAAAGCCGCCCGTCTGTCCTGAGCCTTCAGAGCCGTACGTCAGTCAGGAACCGCAAGAGCCGCCCGCCAGACAGGAGCCGCCCGCCAGACAGTAGCAGCCAGAGCCGCCCGCCAGACAGGAGCAGCCAGAGCCGCCCGCCAGACAGGAGCAGCCAGAGCCACCCGCCAGACAGGAGCAGCCAGAGCCGCCCGCCAGACAGGAGCAGCCAGAGCCGCCCGCCAGACAGGAGCAGCCAGAGCCGCCCGCCAGACAGGAGCAGCCAGAGCCATCATACTTGTCAGGTATAGTTCGCTTTTATATCACTCAAACATCCAGTTAATGGTGGCCAATATTGATAGATCGCTACCCTCACGCATCTGAAATGACACGATCAATTGATGTTTACTGATCACAACAAGCATGCAGTTACTTCCTGTATACGTCCTGAAGTGTGCAATTGTTTCGCACGGAATAATTGGATATTTGTTGTTCTGACTATGCTCTTCAAGATGTGATGATATAACAACCAAATAGTATACATTTATTTAACAATCCCTGAAAACGGCATCAATGGTTTTAGCGGCACTGGGGTTCTCCTTGCCCCTCAGCAGGCACATCTGACCTTATTGTGATGTTTTAGTGACAACGACCTATATAAGAATGCATTTTGTCATTGTTTTGAACATTCTCATGTTGAGCAGAGCTGTCTGGACTCTCTGGGGTAGAACTGTTATTGTATTTATGGCTGAGATACAATCTACAAATAAAGATTAATAGCAAGCAGACTGTGACTAAGCACATACTGTACACACACACACACACTACTTCCTGACACACACTTAACTGTAGTTCCTAGAAACAAACCGTAGTGCCAGGCCTGTAACTCGGCCTACCATGGGAATAGTGTGCAGTACTTCTGTTTTGAGTTAGCGTGGCTGTGCTGCGTGTACATCACTGCTGGCACAGAGATTCTCATCCCTGGCTGCTCTGCATGTCGACATCTCGGGCAAGACATGCTGGAGTACTCCACACTTCCTGTTGTTAACCCGCTGTCTGCCTGATTATCTCTTTCCTCTCCCTTCCTACCCAGAGTGGAGCGGAGTCACTGAGCTACACGGTTAATGGAACATCATCTCACATTAGAGAACATCTGAGACAATAAAAAAGAGCACAAGCAAACTATTGCAATACTGGCCAATGGGGAATGAAATATGTTAAGAAACAGGAAAACAGTCGCTACTTGTTATTTTGGGTTTTTCGTCTTGCTCAGATACAGGGCTAAATTCATACGTGTGCATGCCATGAATCCAAACAGCCAATTTCAGGGAAATGTGTCCCAAAACACGAGAGACTTGCATACCGTTGCGCGTTTCCTTACACCTTATAGTTTGAGGGCTTTTGCTTTTATTTAAGTTTAGCTCTTTTTACACTTTTCAAATACCTTCAAAACAGAAATTCCTTCCATTAAGAACATGCTTTGCCATAACCAGTTAAGGTATACTTAACTAAGCCTCTGTCAGAAATAGCCAAGCAACTTCAGTTTAAGGGGCAAATTAGAGGATGCCACATCTCACGTAGCGTTAGCCGCTAACGTAGCATTACCATCACTGTCTGAGAGGAGGACATAATGACAGACGCGGCTAATAGCAATGTTGCCGTCACAGAGGGCAGGGAAAACTAGGGGCTTAGCCACCCCAGTATAAACCATCTGATGTGGTTGCTAATGGTAGCTAGCGGCTAAACTTTGAGCTGAAAGGAGGGAAGAAAAAGAGGGGGTTAACCACAAGTATAATTAGTAATACAGTACCAGCCAGTATAGCCCACACAAGAGCACAGGGCTTTACAGTAGTAGTCTATCAGTCCTTTCTCTCCATTATAATCCCACTAGTCAGTGATTTAACAGATTGCAGTGCTACTGTGTCCGTGTTCTATGGTAAAGAAATAGTTTGGATTCATCATTATGACTTAGGAAACAGACAAGCTGTTCCTGGCTGCCTTTGGCTTATCCCGACTCTGACCAGTCAGCCTTTCCAGATGGCCAACAGCCTCTCCGTTAAATCCTAGCAGTACAAAAGCAAGGTTGATATGAGCCAGCCACCAGTTTTCTCATCCACAGTTATTCCTGTCCATGTGACCATGTTATCTTGGTCAAGTGGTCAGGAAAAACTCCTGGTCCATCTCAGCCCTTCTGATCACCACAGTCCAGACAGTTATGCCACAGTTCACGCCAGCCCCTGTTCAGATAGAAAATACCATGGCTTGTACTTTACCTCAAAGTTAGCCTGGGTTAGTGGCCAACACTACAACAGACCTCTCCAAGTCAACATAATAACATATAAACATGGGCCAGATGTTGCCAGGATTAATCAAAACAGCCAGACCTTAAGGTCAACTCCAAACAGACACGTAGCCAGACCTCTCCTCACACACAAGCACACACACACACACCCGATAAACTCTGAACACATAGCCAAATATAGCTAGCCTAGACACGTTCACGAACACAGAAATGTGTCTCCCACCAAAAGAACACAACACAGTAATTATCCAATTTGTGAGTTGGATTGATAAATCTGTCACCGCAGCACAGAGACTGCGAGAAGGGAGAATGTGAGACAGGAAAAAGAGACTGAAAGAGAGGTGGATCAAAGAGAGGATGATCTAGACAGGTGGTAGGTAGAAGGGCGCAACTAGTGGATGAAAGAAACTGTGGATAAAGGTTGAAAAAGAAAGGATAGAAATAGAAAGGGTGAGAAGAAATAGAAGTGAGATCGAGGCAGACCGATGCAGCTGGCCAGACACAAGGCCCCAGTGTGTCTGTCTGTCAGTATTTAGTATTTAGAGTGAGTTCACTCACAGCTCCTCCAGACATAGACCTCACCCTTATCCTGCCTGGACTGGACTGGCACACAACACAGGGCAGCACATCAGAGAGAGATGGGGGGAAAGAAAAGGGGAGTGTAAAATAAAGACAAGCACAAGGAGAGGGGAAGAGAAAGAGGGTGCAGAGCATGGGTAAGATGTAGTTTGAGGTATAGAAAGATGGAGGGATGAAATATAAAGAGGGACTGCTGTAGTAATGGTCTTACCCTGGGAGCTGGGGGTCCATGGTCATCGAGATACGTGGACTCTCCTGTGAAGAAACAGGTATAGATATGTAGGATGTGATAATATTCAGAGGGACTACAGTCCAACAGTCGTATTATGGCAAATCCACTGGCAGCACAGATTCACAGGCTAGTGAACGCAAGTCAAGGGTGACCAAAGTACTTAATAAATGTCAGACAGACAGGCAGACCACAGGTGTAATAAAAAATCTATGTCCAGCCACAACAATCTTCAATAGCCACCTAGGGGGTGGTCAGTCACGATCCCTCTAAGAAAAAAAGAGAGGCCTTCACGTCCACATAAAGTGTGGGAATGTCGTCATGAGTGAGTTACAGTGGTTCCTCCTTTAGAAGTTGGGTCATACTGCGGCACACCCTGCATGCTGCTGCAGCATTCTGTGGCACGTCGTTTCATTCTCAGCCATTTCTTCTGTTACTAAACGTTATTGCTGGTTTGACCACCAGAGTTCATCTTTGAGAAGCATTTGATAGTACACCGTATTGGCATTACCAGAGAATTTAAAACCTTTTTTGTAATAACATAGTATATGAGATTGATTTTAAGACATTTGGCTTAATTCATTTGATTAATATTATGGTGTTTCCATTCAGAGAAAAATTGTCAGTTTGTAAATTCAGACGTTTCGCACACTGGACATTCGGGCCGAGGAGTAGGGTTGATTTGAGCATTCTGGCCTTACAAGGGCAGTCAAGCACCCAAGCTAACAGTGCTTCGACGGTGGCTGTTGTCTATGTGTGCAGAGGGTCCCTGGTTTGAGCCCAGGTAGGGGCGAGGAGAGGGACGGAAGCAAAACTGTTATACAGGCACCATTGTAATCGATCGCAAGACCAGAAATAGTCAGAGGTTTTGATTTTTTCCCTACTTTTTCAATACGCACAGTTGACACCATCGAGGTGCGGATGTTAACTTTCTACACAAGTGTTTTTTTTCCAGTTTCGTCCGACGAACACATTGTAGTGGTAAAATAAAAAGGGTTACATTTTTTATGGAATTCTAAGCATCACTCCAGTTAAAACTGTCTCTGCGAACGTTCGATTACATCAATTTGCTATGGGCTCGCCATAGTGTTCCAGTTTAGCCAACGTTCTTAAGACGTTTTTCGGCCCGTTCTATTGTCCAGCCGGTAGCTAGCCAGAGCGAATTTACGAAAGCACCCGAATGTCCATTGAGAAAGCACAACGACTATACCATTTAGCTAAGCTAAGAATGACGAGAATAATCAAGTCAAGAGGGTAGTTAGATAGCCTATAGTTAGATAGCAAGTATGATGTATAACTACTAACGTTAGGTAGCTAGCTAACATACCCGGTACATACTGCTGTAATGATATGGTATGTGGTTCGTAAGGAGAGCATAGTTAACAAATTGTCAGCCAACATAACATGTAAGGTAACTTATTTGAAAAGTCATTACTTTATTACAAGCTACCCCTTGGTCGTTATGGCAAATCTGGTCTGTGATAGGAGTTTTTTTTTCACGCTTAGCTCGGCTATTAGACTATTCTTTAGTAAAGGTTGAATAGTCTATTGTTCAGCTATTAGCCCTCCTCCCCAACTTGCAACAAATTGCTGTTCCCATCTATTTCCTTTCCCTCTTTCACGGGTCATCATTCTGCTCCTGAATGGCTTGCTTGTGGGCGTGCTGGCAGGATATGGCAGCATCTTCGGTCGTGCGTCAAGAATTCTGCAAACAGTAGCACGTCTGTATGAAAGTGTGGTTATTCACAGGCAAATTGTTATATGCTATTGAGGTACATTTGTGTCTTTTTGTCGAGAGCAAAACCTTTTTTATTTTCAATCAAAAAGAATTGTTCTGGAAGCAACTTTTTTCCGACACAAAGGAAGTCAAAGCGGAATCCTACGAAGATGGCATCTCAGGTAAGCAGCACTGGGCTGTTTTGACGTATCCTAAAAATGACATCTGCTGCATTAGATTGAATGGTCATATCTGTTATTGTTTTCATATCTATAACAAATAAGCTGTTGTCTTTACTTTCAGAGACCGAGCTGACAAAGGGGTCAAAAATTTAGATATTGCCAGATGTTCACTGTCCGCCGTGGAAGCTTTATTGCTAGCAAAAGTGTTAATAACCAGAGGTAAACTTGTTTGTGTTCTTTTTCTCCATCTCTGCCTGTCTTGTTGTACATGGAACCTGTCTCACATGCATTAATTAAAAAACCTTTAAGATGTCAGCTGTTAATTTTCAGATTTACACCACATAAACTGGACTATCTGTCACTGGACTATCTGTTGCTGCTAAGTCATGATTTCCCTGGGGGTTAGCCTTGCAATATCCAAGTGGTGAGATACATAGCCCTCTATATTTAAATGTTTCAGGTACACTCTGATAGGTAACTGCGTCACATACAGTATCTTCTATTGACATTATCTTCTATTGTTTGTCCTCATGTGTCTGTTTTTCAGCATAAAGTACTCTGTAGTCACTTAGTGTGGACACCAGGTGAGACCAGACACACACACAATAACAGTCTCTCTTCTTCACTTCATCCCTCTCCCCCTTCTCCCTAAATCCTCTAGGCTATATCAGCTGTTTTGGTGAACCCCTCCCGCATCTGAACTGGCTACATAGAGGGCACAGCATGATCATAGGTGAGATGTCACTTGGTCGGGTCAACAGGAAGTATTATTAAAGAGATGCTTTACATTGAAATACAGACAGAGATGTAGTAGTCCCAGAGTTAATGATCCAAGGTCAGTTTTGCATTTCACCTCCTGATTTAAGATGACTGACCGTGTTAGAATAAAAAAAACAATGCTTAATCAAGCTCTCTCGTCTGCAGGTATGTTTTGATGTGAGATAGGAAGCCAGTCCCGTCATCGCCACCTCACCTGCTCTTAATAAGATAACTTTCGATCCAACTGGGGGCCCAAGGCTGGTTAGGAGACACCGTAATTGTAATGAACTGAGAGAATATTAGGGTAGCACTGTAATTCATTAATCATATGCTGTCTGTCGCTGTTCTCTTTCCCTTTCTGTCTTCAACACCTCTCTCCCCACCTCGTCTTTCTTCAATGCACACCATATGTGCATTTAAGTACAGTTTGAACTTGTATTTATAATATTACAATTATCATAATGTAACGACCCTGGGTTTATAAGTGCGGAAATCGACTCTGCCGCTTGAGCATGTTTTTGCGGCACAGTCGATAGCGCGCCGGACCTCGGGCTAGGAGGTCGAGGGTTCGAGACCTGCTCCCTGCCTGTTTCATTACACTGGTGTCAGAAGTGATCGGACCTTGCATCCACGGCAGTGCGTGTGCTTGGCCGGTGAGCTCGTTCCTGTAAGACGTAGAGTCGCAAGCTAGCGTGAGGACGCGCTCTTTGAAAGGAGGGAGTAGTGTAACGACCCTGGGTTTATAAGCGCGGACATCGACTTTGCCACATGAGCATGCTTTTGCGGCCCAGTCGATATCGCGCCGGACTTCGGGCTAGAAGGTCGAGGGTTCGAGACCTGCTCTCTGCTGTTTCATTACAATAATTATAATGCATGTATCATGTATTTATAACACCTGAATAATGAACTTCTTTCAATAAAGCGTTTCACATTCTCCACTGGTTGAAATGAAGTGTCTCATTGAAATTCTATCCTGTGTCCTCAGATGAATGCAGATGAAGGGAGTTAGATATGCATAGTTTTTTTCTGTATATATGAATTACAAATCAATCATGTTTCTAGTCTGTTGCATAGTCACAATGTGTAATCATTGATGTTCCAGGAGCAGGAGTGGTAAACACTGTTGAAGTGTATAATTGTAATACATACATGCAGACACAGCATCATTCAAAGAATGGAGTTTGATATGACTGAAGTTATAATAATACCTGAACCGCACCTTTATTTGCTAAGGAAGAGTATATGATCAGTGAATATATTCAATGTACAGGCTACAATGTGGGAATCTCATGCATGGTAATAACTACAGTACATGTGTATATAGGACTTGCATCCTTGGCACAATAAAGTTATTATATTCTACTCTATCCATAGGCTTCATTAATGCCATTCAGACTTGAAGTTGATACAAGAACTATGATGGCTGAGGTTCATAGATTGGTATGAATATTAGTTCAGAACCTAACGTTTTAGGGTCCATACACAGATCGGCTACATACTGTAGCTAGCTACACATCCATAGGCATACAGTTATTTTTATCCTCCACTACACAACAAGCAAGTAAATAGTTAGCTAGCTATGTTACTTCAGCTGCATTTCAAGGCAAGCTTACACAATTGTACATTCAATTTGCAGTAAATACTTTAGCTAGTTAGATTCTTTACATCCACTGTTTCACAAGATAACAGCCTGGTTTGCTGGTTTTCTCAGGAGTCCCTAAAACAACACGAATTACAAATTCATTCACCTAACACTAGCTAGCTGGCTAATGTTAGCTAGTCAGATAACTTGCTAATTAGCAATTTTCGTAAATTAACTTTATGACAAAAAATACGCACAAACGTTTGTCTCTACATTAACTAACATATTCCTCTCAATTGTACATTTTTGGCTTGACTCATTATGACGGTATAACAACTTACGTCTGGTTCCACCGTAATGTTTTGTCAGCCATCTTTGTTGAAGAACGCAACAAAGGCAAGGGTGGCTCGGGTCAAAATTCATCATTGGAACCACTCGATATGATTGGTTACATAAAAATCTTGGGGCCGAAATGCATAATGAGTGCTCTAACTCCCCCTTGTGGTGGTCTGGAGCAATGAAGCCGTGACGCTGGGTACCTCTAAGTCCAGCGGTGCAAAGTCACAACTTTTAAAGGAGGAACCACTGTACAGCCCATTTATATAGTATCTGCCAGTGCGGAGCCATTTAATCTTGGACAAAGGGTCTCTTTCAAGGCCGCCTCACATTGAGGATCTATGCTCTCCTTTCAGCCAGCTCTCCAACTCCAGACCAAGGCTTCAGACAGCGGGCCTCTTCTTCTCCACTCTGCGCGCGGAGCCTGTCTAGAGACACTATACTTCCATCACCTTTAGAACATTCACAGGCAAGGACTAAATACATACAGTAACGTTCAAAAGTTTGGGGTCACTTAGAAATGTCCTTGTTTTCGAAAGAAAAGCACATTTTTTTGTCCATTACAATAACATCAAATTGATCAGAAATACAGTGTAGACATTGTTAATGACAATTATAGCTGGAAACGGCAAATTTTTTATGGAATATCTACATAGCCGTACAGAGGCCCATTATCAGCAAACATCACTCATGTGTTCCAATGGCCCGTTGTGTTAGCTAATGCAAGTTTATGATTTTAAAAGGCTAATTGATCATTAGAAAACCCTTCTGCAATTATGTTAGCACAGCTGAAAAATGTTGTACAGATTAAAGAAGCAATACAACTGTCCTTCTCCTTCTGGAGAATCAGCATTTGTGGGTTCGATTAATGGCTCAAAAGGGCCAGAAAAAAATACTTTCTTCTAAAACTGGCCAGTGTATTCTTGTTCTGAGAAATGAAGGCCATTCCATGCGAGAAATTGCCAAGAAACTGAAGATCTCGTATAACGCTGTGTACTACTCCCTTCACAGAACAGCTCAAACTGACTCTAACCAGAATAGAAAGAGGAGTGGGAGGCCCCGGTGCACAACTGAGCAAGAGGACAAGTACATTAGTGTATCTATTTTGAGAAACAGACACTTCACAAGTCCTCAAATGTCAGCTTCATTAAATAGTACCCACAAAACACCAGTCTCAACGTCAACAGTGAAGTGATTTGTGGCCTGCTGGAGGTCATTTTGCAGGGCTCTGGCAGTGCACCTCCTTGCACAAAGGCGGAGGTAGCGGTCCTGCTGCTGGGTTATTGCCCTCCTACGGCCTCCTTCACGTCACCTGATGTACTGGCCTGTCTCCTGGTAGCGCCTCCATGCTCTGGACACTACGCTGACAGACACAGCAAACTTTTTTGCCACAGCTCGCATTGATGTGCCATCCTGGATGAACTGCACTACCTGAGCCACTTGTGTGAGTTGTAGACTCCGTCTCATGCTACCACTAGAGTGAGAGCACCGCCAGCATTCAAAAGTGACCAAAACATCAGACAGGAAGCATAGGAACTGAGAAGTGGTCTGTGATCACCACCTGCAGAATCACTCCTTTTTTGGGGGGTGTCTTGCTAATTGCCTATAATTTCCACCTTTTATCTATTCCATTTGCACAACAGCATGTGCAATTTATTGTCAATCAGTGTTGCTTCCTAAGTGGACAGTTTGATTTCACAGAAGTGTGATTGACTTGGAGTTACATTGTGTTGTTTAAGTGTTCCCTTTATTTTTTTGAGCAGTGTATATATATATATATAGTTGAAGTCGGAAGTTTACATACACCTTATGTAAACTCAGTTTTAAACTTAGTTTTCCACAATTCCTGACATTTAATCAGAGTAAAAAATCCCTGTCTTAGGTCAGTTAGGATCACCACTTTATTTAAAAAATGTGAAATGTCAGAATAATAGAAAATTATTTATTTCAGCTTTAATTTCTTTCATCACATTCCCAGTGGGTCAGAAGTTTACATATACTTAATTAGTATTTGGTAGCATTGCCTATAAATTGTTTAACTTGGGTCAAACGTTTCGGGTAGCCTTCCACAGGCTTCCCACAATAAGTTGGGCGAATTTTGTCCTATTCCTCCTGACAGAGCTGGTGTAACTGGGTCAGGTTTGTAGGCCTCCTTGCTCGCAAATGCTTTTTCAGTTCTGCCCACACATTTTCTATAGGATTGAGGTCAGGGCTTTGTGATGGCCACTCCAATACCTTGACTTTGTTGTCCTTAAGCCATTTTGTCACAACTTTGGAAGTATGATTGGGGTCATTGTCCATTTGGAAGACTCACTTGCGACCAAGCTTTAACTTCCTGACTGATGTCTTGAGATGTATCTTCAATATATCCACATAATTTTCCTCCCTCATGATGCCATCTATTTTGTGAAGTGCACCACTCCCTCCTGCAGCAAAGCACCCCCACAACATTATACTGCCACCTCCGTTCTTCACGGTTGGGATAGTGTTCTTCGGCTTGCAAGCACCCCCTTTTTCCTTCAAACATAACGATGGTCTTAATGGCCATTATGGCCATTTTTGTTTCATCAGACCAGAGGACATTTCTCCAAAAAGTATGATCTTTGTCACCATGTGCAGTTGCAAACCGTAGTCTGGCTTTTTTATGGCGGTTTTGGAGCAGTGGCTTCTTCCTTGCTGAGCGGCCGCCTTTCAGGTTATGTCGATATAGAACTTGTTTTACTGTGGATATAGATACCTTTGTACCTGTTTCCTCCAGCATCTTCACAAGGTCCTTTGCGGTTGTTCTGGGATTGATTTGCACTTTTCGCACCAAAGTACATTCATCTCTAGGAGACAGAACGCTTCTCCTTCCTGAGCGGTATGATGTCTGCGTGGTCCCATGGTGTTTATACTTGTGCACTATTGGTTGTACAGTTGAACATGGTACATTCAGGTGTTTGGAAATTTCTCCCAAGGATGAACCAGACTTTTTTTATTTATTTCACCTTTATTTAACCAGGTAGGCAAATTGAGAACACGTTCTCATTTACAATTGCGACCTGGACAAGATAAAGCAAAGCAGTTCGACACATACAACAACACATAGTTACACATGGAGTAAAACAAACATACAGTCAATAATACAGTGAAAAATAAGTCTATATACAATATGAGCAAGTGAGGTGAGATAAGGGAGGTGAAGGCAAACAAAATATATATATAAATAAATAAAAATATAAAAAGGCCATGGTGGCGAAGTAAATACAATATAGCAAGTAAAAAAAAAAAAAACACTGGAATGGTTGGTTTGCAGTGGAAGAAGGTGCAAAGTAGAGATAGAAATAATGGGGTGCAAAGGAGCAAAATAAATAAATACAGTAGGTAAAGAGGTAGTTGTTTGGGCTAAATTATAGATGGGCTATGTACAGGTGCAGTAATCTATGAGCTGCTCTGACAGCTGGTGCTTAAAGCTAGTGAGGGAGATAAGTGTTTCCAGTTTCAGAGATTTTTGTAGTTCGTTCCAGTCATTGGCAGCAGAGAACTGGAAGGAGAGGCGGCCAAAGGAAGAATTGGTTTTGGGGGTGACCAGAGAGATATACCTGCTGGAGCGCGTGCTACGGGTGGGCGTTGCTATGGTGACCAGCGAGCTGAGATAAGGGGGGACTTTACCTAGCAGGGTCTTGTAGATGACCTGGAGCCAGTGGGTTTGGCGACGAGTGTGAAGCGAGGGCCAGCCAACGAGAGCGTACAGGTCGCAGTGGTGGGTAGTATATGGGGCTTTGGTGACAAAACGGATGGCACTGTGATAGACTGCATCCAATTTATTGAGTAGGGTTTTGGAGGCTATTTTGTAAATGACATCACCGAAGTCGAGGATTGGTAGGATGGTCAGTTTTACAAGGGTATGTTTGGCAGCATGAGTGAAGGATGCTTTGTTGCGGAATAGGAAGCCGATTCTAGATTTAACTTTGGATTGGAGATGCTTGATGTGAGTCTGGAAGGAGAGTTTACAGTCTAACCAGACACCTAGGTATTTGTAGTTGTCCACATATTCTAAGTCAGAGCCGTCCAGAGTAGTGATGTTGGACAGGCGGGCAGGTGCAGGCAGCGATCGGTTGAAGAGCATGCATTTAGTTTTACTTGTATTTAAGAGCAATTGGAGGCCACGGAAGGAGAGTTGTATGGCATGGAAGCTCGCCTGGAGGGTTGTTAACACAGTGTCAAAAGAAGGGCCAGATCAGAGACTAACCAGCAGCAAGAGCGACATCATTGATGTATACAGAGAAGAGAGTCGGTCCAAGAATTGAACCCTGTGGCACCCCCATAGAGACTGCCAGAGGTCCGGACAACAGACCCTCCGATTTGACACACTGAACTCGATCAGAGAAGTAGTTGGTGAACCAGGCGAGGCAATCATTAGAGAAACCAAGGCTGTCGAGTCTGCCGATGAGGATGTGGTGATTGACAGAGTCAAAAGCCTTGGCCAGGTCAATGAATATGGCTGCACAGTACTGTTTCCTATCGATAGCGGTTAAGATATCGTTTATGACCTTGAGCGTGGCTGAGGTGCACCCATGACCAGCTCTGAAACCAGATTGCATAGCGGAGAAGGTATGGTGGGATTCGAGATGGTCGGTTATCTGTTTGTTGACTTGGCTTTCGAAGACCTTAGAAAGGCAGGGTAGGATAGATATAGGTCTGTAGCAGTTTGGGTCTAGAGTGTCTCCCCCTTTGAAGAGGGGGATAACCGCAGCAGCTCCAATCTTTGGGAATCTCAGACGACACGAAAGAGAGGTTGAAAAGGCTGGTAATAGGGGTGGCAACAATTTCAGCAGATAGTTTTAGGAAGAAAGGGTCCAGATTATCTAGCCCGGCTGATTTGTAAGGGTCCAGATTTTGCAGCTCTTTCAGAACATCAGCTGACTGTATTTGGGAGAAAGAGAAATGGGGAAGGCTTGGGCGAGTAGCAGAGGGGAGGGCAGTGCTGTTGACCGGGGTAGGGGTAGCCAGGTGGAAAGCATGGCCAGCCGTAGAAAAATGCTTATTGAAATTCTCAATTATGTGGATTTGTCGGTGGTGACAGTATTTCCTATCTTCAGTGCAGTTGGAAGCTGGGAGGAGGTGTTCTTATTCTCCATGGACTTTACAGTGTCCCAGAACTTTTTTGAGTTTGTGTTGCAGGAAGCAAATTTCTGCTTGAAAAAGCTAGCCTTGGCTTTTCTAACTGCCTGTGTATACTGGTTTCTAGCTTCCCTGAAAAGTTGCATATCACGGGGGCTGTTCGATGCTAATGCAGAACGCCATAGGATGTTTTTCTGTTGGTTAAGGGCAGTCAGGTCAGGAGAGAACCAAGGGCTATATCTGTTCCTGGTTCTAAATTTCTTGAATGGGGCATGCTTATTCAAGATGGTGAGGAAGGCATTTAAAAAAAATATCCAGGCATCCTCTACTGACGGGATGTGTCACGTTCCTGACCTATTTATGTTAGTTTTTGTGTGTTAGTTGGTCAGGACGTGAGGTTGGGTGGGCATTCTATGTTATCTGTTTCTATGTTGGTTTTGGTTTGCCTGGTATGGCTCTTGATTAGAGGCAGGTGGTTTGCGTTTGCCTCTAATTAAGAGTCATATTTAGGTAGGGCATTCTCACTGTTTGTTTGTGGGTGATTGTCTCCTGTGTCCGTATGTCTGTTCGTACCACATGGGACTGTAGCGTTTGTTTGTTTGTTTCGTTTCGTTTCGATGTCGTCTGTTTTCCTGTACGTAAGTTTATGTTTAATTATGTAAGTTTATGTTCAGGTTGCGTCAACGTCGTTTTCTTATTTTGTAGTTTGGAAAGTGTTTTGTTTCGTTTCGTGTGCCATCGTAATTTATAATAAAGATGGCTTATTTCCCTGAGCCTGCGTTTTGGTCTGAAGATCCTTCTCTCCTCACCTCTTCCGAGGATGAGGAGAGCGTCACCCGTTACAGAATCACCCACCAACACGCTAAGACCAAGCGGCAAAGGGAAACTAAACGGAGTAAAGGACAGGAGAGAAAGGATTTCTGGACATGGGAGCAAATAATGAATGGAGAAGGTCCCTGGGCTAAGGCAGGAGAAAATCGCCGTCCCAAAGCTGAGCTGGAGGCACGGAGGAGAGCAGAGGCTACCGGGGAGAGGAACCGGAGCTATGAGGGAACGCGTCTGGCACGGAAGCCAAAAAAGCCCGTGAGTAATTCCCAAAAATTTCTTGGGGGGGGGCTAGGAGATAGTGGGCCAAGGGCAGGTAGGAGACCTGCGCCCACTTCCCAGGCTTACCGTGGAGAGCGGGAGTACGGGCAGGCGCCGTGTTACGCAGGTGTCTCCTGTACGGTGTCTCCTGTACGAGTGCATAGCCCAGTGCGGGTTATTCCACCTCCCCGCACTGGGAGGGCTAGATTGGGTATTGAGCCAGGTGTCATGAGGCCGGCTCAACGCGTCTGGTCTCCAGTGCGTCTCCTCGGGCCGGCATACATGGCACCTGCCTTACGCATGGTTTCCCCGGTTCGCCTACATAGGCCGGTGCGGGTTATTCCACCTCCCCGCACTGGTCGGGCAACCGGGAGCATTCAACCAGGTAAGGTTGGGCAGGTTCAATGCTCAAGAGTGCCAGTACGCCTCCACGGTCCGGTATTTCCGGCACCACCTCCCCGCCCCAGCCTAGTACCTACAGTGTATACACTACGCACTAGGCTACCAGTGCGTATCCTGAGCCCTGTTCCTCCTCCACGCACTCTCCCTGTAGTGCGTGTATCTAGCCCGGTGCCTCCAGTTCCGGCCCCACGCACTAAGCTACCAGTGCGTCTCCAGAGCCCTGTACACACTGTATATTCTCCCCCTACTAATCCTGATGTGCTTGTCCTCAGCCCGGCGTCACCAGTGCCGGTACCACGCATCAGGGATAGAGTAGGCTTTGAGAATACAGTGTGCCCTGTCCCTGCTCCCCGCACTAGTAGGAAGGTGCTTGTCATTAGCACGGTGCCTCCAGTTCTGGCACCACGCACCAGGTCTACAGTGCGCCATATCCGGCCAGAGCCATCCGTCTCCCCAGCGCCATCTGAGCCATCCGTCTCCCCAGCGCCATCTGAGCCATCCGTCTCCCCAGCGCCATCTGAGCCATCCGTCTCCCCAGCGCCATCTGAGCCATCCGTCTCCCCAGCGCCGTCTGAGCCATCCGTCTGCCAGGAGCCTGCAAAGCCGCCCGTCTGCCATGAGCCTGCAAAGCCGCCCGTCTGCCATGAGCCTACAGAGCCGTCAGCCAGACAGGAGCCGCTAGAGCCATCAGCCAGACAGGAGCCGCTAGAGCCGTCAGCCAGACAGGATCTGCCAGAGCCGCCAACCAGACAGGATCTGCCAGAGCCGCCAACCAGACAGGATCTGCCAGAGCCGCCAACCAGACAGGATCTGCCAGAGCCGCCAACCAGACAGGATCTGCCAGAGCCACCAACCAGACAGGATCTGCCAGAGCCGCCAACCAGACAGGATCTGCCAGAGCCGCCAGCGAGCCATGAGCAGCCAGAGCCGTCAGAGCGCCATGAGCAGCCAGAGCCGTCAGAGAGCCATGAGCAGCCAGAGCCGTCAGAGCGCCATGAGCAGCCAGAGCCGTCAGCCTGCCATGAGCGTCGAGAGCCGTCAGCCTGCCATGAGCGTCGAGAGCCGTCAGCCTGCCATGAGCGTCGAGAGCCGTCAGCCTGCCATGAGCGTCGAGAGCCGTCAGCCTGCCATGAGCGTCGAGAGCCGTCAGCCAGCCATGAGCATCGAGATTCGTCAGTCAGCCATGAGCTGTCCTTCAGCCTGAAAAGGCTGGATACCCAGAACTGCCCATCAATCCAGAGCTGTCTCTCTGTCCGGAGCTGCCTTTCAGTCCGGAGTTGCCCCTCTATCCTAATCTCCCTCTCTATCTTCATCTATCTCTATATTCTTATCTATCCCTCTTTCTTGATTTATCTCTCTGTCCCGGTGTTGTCCCTATTAGATATGTTGTTAAGGGAATTTTGTGGGGGTCAAAAGAGGGTGGACATTCTTGGAGGGAGGAAGTTAGGATGGATTATGGTGGGGTGGGAACCGCGCCCCGAGCCTGAACCACCACCGTGGTTAGATGCCCACCCAGACCCTCCCCTAGACTTTGTGCTGGTGCGTCCGGAGTTCGCACCTTGTGGGGGGGGTACTGTCACGTTCCTGACCTATTTATGTTAGTTTTTGTGTGTTAGTTGGTCAGGACGTGAGGTTGGGTGGGCATTCTATGTTATCTGTTTCTATGTTGGTTTTGGTTTGCCTGGTATGGCTCTTGATTAGAGGCAGGTGGTTTGCGTTTGCCTCTAATTAAGAGTCATATTTAGGTAGGGCATTCTCACTGTTTGTTTGTGGGTGATTGTCTCCTGTGTCCGTATGTCTGTTCGTACCACATGGGACTGTAGCGTTTGTTTGTTTGTTTCGTTTCGTTTCGATGTCGTCTGTTTTCCTGTACGTAAGTTTATGTTTAATTATGTAAGTTTATGTTCAGGTTGCGTCAACGTCGTTTTCTTATTTTGTAGTTTGGAAAGTGTTTTGTTTCGTTTCGTGTGCCATCGTAATTTATAATAAAGATGGCTTATTTCCCTGGGCCTGCGTTTTGGTCTGAAGATCCTTCTCTCCTCACCTCTTCCGAGGATGAGGAGAGCGTCACCCGTTACAGGATGAGATCAATATCCTTCCAGGATACCTCGGCCAGGTCGATTAGAAAGACTTGTGGAGATCAACACATTTTTTTCTGAGGTCTTGGATGATTTCTTTATGATTTTCCCATGATGTCAAGCAAATAGGCACTGGGTTTGAAGGTAGGCCTTGAAATACATCCACAGGTACACCTCCAATTGACTCAAATGATGTCAATTTGATTTGCCTATCAGAAGCTTCTAAAGCCATTTCTGGAATTTCCCAAGCTGTTTAAAGGCACAGCAACTTAGTGTATGTAAACTTCTGAAATTGAATTGAGAGAGAGAGGGGAGGTCGGCAGGGTAGTTCTCAAACATAAAGAGAAGGGAGAACCTCTACTTGAGTCTTGCTGGCAATAATGCTTTGATGACACCTAGGAGAGTGAGTGCAACCGTTGAAACCGCTTCTAATGCATACAGGAACAGACTCATTATTCATTGGTCTGAGCTATGTCGACCAAAGCCTTCTCTCTTGGCTTGGGCTCATTAGTACATTAGTTCTCTAAAGAGTGGCCTGGTGTCAGAATCACACACACACCACGCACGCACGCACGCACACACACACACACACACACACACACACACACACACACACACACACACACACACACACACACACACACACACACACACACACACACACACACACACACACACACACACACACACACACACACACACACACACACATACACACACACACACACACACATCCCAGCAAGTATCCTTGCAGGTGTCTGAGTTATATAGTGCCAGCGTGACTTCCTACAGCACTTCTTTAGTACATTAGTTTATCAGCTGCTACAGTATATTAACATGGAGACAGCTGCACTGTGCACACACCCTCAGGTGTGTCTGCTGCACACACACACACACACACGCATGCATTCTTGCTGAGGAATGCTGAGGGAGGCTTGTCGTGTAGAGGTATCTGAGGTCGTTCCAGGGTAGGGAAAACGAGAGACAGATCCTCCCTGTCGTTCATCTTAAGGGCCGACCTCCTTTGTATGTTTCTCATTTGCTCTGTGCATCGGGATTGGAACTAATTTCTTCCAGGGCACATGCTCGTAAAAACAGACAGCTGCCATCCACCCACACCACCCACAATGACAGGAGCGGTGGAATCTACTGAGCCTCCATGGAGTTGTGTTCTTCTTTAGTCCGCTGTTCATTGTCACCTAAATCAGAGCCATTTTGGCTGCATTCACAACTGAACACAGCCCACATAGACTTAAACTATGGTTGGATTCTTTGGTTTCATGCTATGGCTATAAGTTCCATGGCGGTTTAGAGTGGAAACTTCTATGGTATACATCCTCTCACACTGGAGCCATGATGATCTTTGATGAACAGCCCTCTTTCTTATATGACACTCAATATGACACTCAATAATTGAGGCCAGAGATGGGGTAGGAAGAGGGAGATGGGGAAGAAGGGAGAGATGGAGGAAGGTAGAGAAGGCAGAGATGGGGGAGAACATGAGACATGGGGGAGGAAGGGAGAGATGGGGGAGGAAGGGAGAGATGGGGAGAAGGGCTTGGGTTCACACAGGATGTCACGCCCTGGCCTTAGTATTATTGGTTTTCTTTATTATTTTAGTTAGGTCAGGGTGTGACATGGGTAATGTTTATGTTTTGTTGGTTTTGGGTGTTTATTTGGTAAAGGGGTTATGGGGTGTAGTAGATGGTTTTGTGTTGAGTGTATATGTCTAGAGTTGTCTATGTTGGTTAGTTATCTAGGAGAGTCTATGGTTGCCTGAATGAGTTCCCAATTAGAGACAGCTGATTTCGGTTGTCTCTGATTGGGAGCCTTATTTAGGGTAGCCATAGGCTCTCATTGGTTGTGGGTAATTGTCTATGTAAGAACGTTTGTAGCCTGTTTGTATGTGCACAACGTTTGTAGCTTCACGGTCGTTTTGTTGTTTTGTTATTTTGTTAAAGTGTTTTTGTGTCGTGTTCATCTTCGTGGTATAATAAAAGAAGATGGCTTATTTTCCAAATGCTGCATTTTGGTCCGTCAATCCGCCACACGATCGTGACAGAATTACCCACCATAGGACCAAGCGGCATGACCAGCGGCAACAGGAGCAATACAAGGATTTATGGACATGGGAGGAAATTTTAGACCGGGAGGTACCAGGAGAATATAACCGCCCCAAAGCTGAGCTGGAGGCAGCGAAAGCAGAGAGGCGGCGATATGAGGAGCTAGCTCGGAGGCAGGAAAAGGAACCTACAAAGGATCTGGGTTACACTACGTGGGAGGAGATCGACAGGTGGGCGATCAACCCAGGGAGAGTGCCGGAGCCCGCCTGGGATTCTCTGGCGCAGTGCGAGGAGGGATACCGGCGAATGGAGGCAGCACGACGAAGCGGTAGGAAGCCTGTGGGAAAACCCAAAAAATTTCTTTGGGGGGGGCTTAAAGGGAGAGTGGCGAAGTCAGGTAGGAAACCTGCGCCTACTCCCTGTAATTACCGTGGAGAGCGAGAGTACGGGCAGACACCGTGTTACGCAGTAGAGCGCACGGTGTCTCCTGTACGTGTGCATAGCCCGGTGCGGGTTATTCCACCTCCCCGCACTGGCAGGGCTAGATTGAGTATTGAGCCGGATGTCATGAAGCCGGCCCTACATATCTGGCCACCAGTGCGTCTCCTCGGGCCGGTTTACATGGCACCAGCCTTACGCATGGTGTCCCCGGTTCGCCTACATAGCCCGGTGCGGGTTATTCCACCTCCCCGCACTGGTCGGGCAACGGGGAGCATTCAACCAGGTAAGGTTGGTCAGGCTCAATGCTCAAGGGAGCCAATACGCCTGCACGGTCCGGTATTTCCGGCGCCACCTCCCCGCCCCAGTTCAGTGCCACCAGTGCCTACACCACGTAACAGGCTTCCAGTGTGTCTCCAGAGCCCTGTTCCTCCTCCACGCACTCGTCCTATGGTGCGTGTCTCCAGCCCGGTATCACCAATTCCGGCACCACGCACTAAGCCTTTTGTGCGTCTCCAGAGTCCTGTGCATCCTGTTGCTGCTCCCCGCATTAGCCCTGAGATGTGTGTCCCCAGTCCGGTACCACCAGTTCCGGCCCCACGCACTAGGCCTAATGTGCGTCCCCAGGGTCCAGTATGCCCTGTTCCTGCTCCCCGCACTAGCCCTGAGATGCGTGTCCCCAGCCCGGTGCCACCAGTCCCGGCACCACGCACCAGGCCTACAGTGCGCCTCAGTCGGCAGGAGTCTGCCGTCTGCACAGCGATGACTGAACTGCTCGTCTCCCCAGCGCCATCTGAGCCATCCGTCTCCCCAGCGCCATCTGAGCCATCCGTCTCCCCAGCGCCATCTGAGCCATCCGTCTGCAATGAGCCTGCAAAGCCGCCCGTCTGCCATGAGCCTGCAAAGCCGCCCGTCTGCCATGAGCCCACTGAGCCGTCCGCCAGACAGGAGCCGCTAGAGCCGCCAGCCAGACAGGAGCCGCTAGAGCCGTCCGTCAGACAGGATCTGCCAGAGCCGCCAACCAGACAGGATCTGCCAGAGCCGCCAACCAGACAGGAGCAGCCAGATCAGTCAGCCAGCCATGAGCAGCCAGATCCGTCAGCTAGCCATGAGCAGCCAGATCCGTCAGCTAGCCATGAGCAGCCAGATCCGTCAGCTAGCCATGAGCAGCCAGATCCGTCAGCTAGCCATGAGCAGCCAGATCCGTCAGCCAGCCATGGGCCATCCCTCAGTCCGGAGCTGCAGTCCCTCAGTCCGGAGCTGCAGTCCCTCAGTCCGGAGCTGCCATTCCTCAGTCCGGAGCTGCCCCTTACCCTGGTGCTGCCCCTTACCCTGGTGCTGCCCCTTACCCTGGTACTGCCCCTGACCCTGGTACTGTCCCTGACCCTAGTACTGCCCCTGACCCTGGTACTGCCTCTTACCCTGGTACTGCCCCTTAGTCCGGAACTGCCCCTGAATGCAATGGGGTTAAGGTGGAGGGGGGTCGTTTGGAGGAAGCCTAGGAGGTGTTTAGGTACTGTGGTGACGTGGGGACCGCGACCAGAGCCGGAGCCGCCACCGTGGATGGAAGCCCACCCAGACCCTCCCCTAGACTGTGTATGGTGCGCCCGGAGTTCGCGCCTCAAGGGGGGGGTTATGTCACGCCCTGGCCTTAGTATTATTGGTTTTCTTTATTATTTTAGTTAGGTCAGGGTGTGACATGGGTAATGTTTATGTTTTGTTGGTTTTGGGTGTTTATTTGGTAAAGGGGTTATGGGGTGTAGTAGATGGTTTTGTGTTGAGTGTATATGTCTAGAGTTGTCTATGTTGGTTAGTTATCTAGGAGAGTCTATGGTTGCCTGAATGAGTTCCCAATTAGAGACAGCTGATTTCGGTTGTCTCTGATTGGGAGCCTTATTTAGGGTAGCCATAGGCTCTCATTGGTTGTGGGTAATTGTCTATGTAAGAACGTTTGTAGCCTGTTTGTATGTGCACAACGTTTGTAGCTTCACGGTCGTTTTGTTGTTTTGTTATTTTGTTAAAGTGTTTTTGTGTCGTGTTCATCTTCGTGGTATAATAAAAGAAGATGGCTTATTTTCCAAATGCTGCATTTTGGTCCGTCAATCCGCCACACGATCGTGACACAGGAAGAGAGGTTGATGTTCCTTGACCCTCAGATAACACCTTACAGAGAGTTACAGAGAGGTGAGTGTAGGTGTCTCTCTCTTTCTGTATTTGTGTGTTTGTGTGTGTTTGTGTGGCCAAGAGGATAATAGGATTAATTTGTCATGGGACACATGGTAGTGCTACTGGCTGAGATACAGATGAAGGGTGCCGCAAGTTAGGAGGTGCCATCAAACCTAACTGTTATTTTTCTAATTAGCTACCCATATGTAGTTAGTATGTTTACTCATCAGAAAATTTTAAGCTAGATTAATTAATGTGGTTGTATAAATACTGTAAATAGATTGTAATTAGAGGTCGACCGATTATGGTTTTTCAACGCCGATACCGATACCGATTATTGGAGGACCAAAAAAAAAGCCGGTACCGATTTTTAAAATGTATTTGTAATAATGACAATTACAACAATGCTGAATGAACACTTAGCTTAACTTAATATAATACATCAATAAAATCAATTTAGCCTCAAATAAATAATGAAACATGTTCAATTTGGTTTAAATAATGCAAAAACAAAGTGTTGGAGAAAAAAGTAAAAGTGCAATATGTGCCATGTAAGAAAGCTAACGTTTAAGTTCCTTGCTCAGATCATGAGAACATATGAAAGCTGGTGGTTCCTTTTAACATGAGTCTTCAACATTCCCAGGTAAGAAGTTTTAGGTTGTAGTTATTATAGGACTATTTCTCTCTATACGATTTTGTATTTCATATACCTTTGATTATTGGATGTTCTTATAGGCACTTTAGTATTGCCAGTGTAACAGTATAGCTTCCGTCCCTCTCCTCGCTTCTACCTGAGCTCGAACTAGGAACACATCGACAACAGCCACCCTCGAAGCAGCGTTACCCATGCAGAGCAAGGGGAACAACTACTCCAAGTCTCAGAGCGAGTGACATTTGAACCGCTACTAGCGCGCACCCCACTAACTAGCTAGCCATTTGACATGGCTAGCTAGTTACACCAGCCTAATCTCGGGAGTTGATAGGCTTGAAGTCATAAACAGGCTTGAAGGCCTGAAGCACAGCGACGAGCTGCTGGAAAAACGCACAAAATTGCTGTTTGAATGAATGCTTACGAGCCTGCTGGTGCCTACCATCGCTCAGTCAGACTGCTCTATCAAATCATAGACTTATTTATAACATAATAACACACAGAAATACGAGCCTTAGGTCATTAATATGGTCGAATCCGGAAACTATCATCTCGAAAACAAAACATTTATTCTTTCAGTGAAATACGGAACCGTTCCGAATTTTATCTAACGGGTAGCATCCATAAGTCTAAATATTCCTGTTACATTGCACAACCTTCAATGTTATGTCATAATTACGTAAAATTCTGGCAAATTAGTTTGCAACGAGCCAGGCGGCCCAAACTGTTGCATATACTCGTGCAATGAACGCAAGAGAGGTGACACAATTTCACCTGGTTAATATTGCCTGCTAACCTGGATTTCTTTTAGCTAAATATGCAGGTTTAAAAATATATACTTCTGTGTATTGATTTTAAGAAAGGCATTGATGTTTATGGTTAGGTACAGTCGTGCAACGATTGTGCTTTTTTCGCAAATGCACTTTTGTTAAATCATCCCGTTTGGCGAAGTTGGCTGTCTTTGTTAGGAAGAAATTGTCTTCACACAGTTCGCAACGAGCCAGGCGGCCCAGACTGCTGCATATACCCTGACTCTGTTGCAAGAGAAGTGACACAAAGAAATTCATGTTACCAGGCAATATTAACTAAATATGCAGGTTTAAAAATATATACTTGTGTATTGATTTTAAGAAAGGCATTGATGTTTATGGTTAGGTACACATTGGAGCAACGACAGTGCTTTTTCGCGAATGCGCAACGCAGGACACGCTAGATAAAGTAGTAATGTCATCAACCATGTGTAGTTAACTAGTGATTATGATTGATTGATTGATTGTTTTTTATAAGATAAGTTTAATGCTAGCTAGCAACTTACCTTGGCTTCTTACTGCATTCGTGTAACAGGCAGGCTCCTCGTGGAGTGCAATGAGAGGCCGGTGGTTAGAGCGTTGGACTAGTTAACCGTAAGGTTGCAAGATTGAATCCTCGAGCTGACAAGGTAAAAATCTGTCGTTCTGCACCTGAACAAGGCAGTTAACCTCTTGAGCCTATGGGGGCGCCATTTCGACTTTGTAAAAATGAGTTCCCAAATTAAACTGCCTCGTACTCAATTCTTGCTCGTACAATATGCATATTATTATTACTATTGGATAGAAAACACTCTCTAGTTTCTAAAACCGTTTGAATTATTTATCTGAGTGAAACAGAACTCATTCTGCAGCACATTTCCTGTCAGGGAGTGACATTTCAGAAATCGAGGTCCCTGTTCTGAGGTCAGTTTATAAGTCCCCATGTAAGCCATCGGGCTACATGCACTGTATACGTCTTCCTCTAGATGTAAGTAAGCGGGGAGAATTTGAATGGAGTGGATTGCGCAATCTGGGACCCTATATAAGACCGTGGAACGGAAGTACCGTCCTTTTCAACGGTGCGCCTGGCGCACGAAGACATCACAATGGCGTCCTGCAAACGCTTTCGTTTTAGTAGTTCTATATCTCCGATCATGTTTTTATTCGTTATAGGTGTTAAAGACATCATAAGGTAGTTAATTTAAACCGACTTATAGCAGTTTATAGCAGTTTATTGCGATTTTCTGGGATTTCTTTGTCATGCGCTTTCACGAGTTGGACACGTCTCCAGTGGGTGGCTATCGTTAGCTGCTATTTCGACAGGAGAAGAGGACATCTTTCAACCCAAAGACGATTGTTCTGGAGAAAGGACACCTTGCCCAAGATTCTGATGGAAGCTCAGCTAATAGTAAGCAGTCTTTATGCTGTTAATTCGTACTTATGTTGACAAATGTCAAATAATAATTCCGCCATGAATTATGGTGCGGTCTCGCTTTGGCGCACGCTGTATTGCGCAGTAACGTTAATTTTAAAAATCGAACACAGCGATTGCATTAAGAACTAATTTATCTTTCATTTGCTGTCCAACTTGTATTTTTTAGTCCTGTTTATGAATAGTTTTCGATTAGAATAGGTGCCTCTCCAAGATGGCGCCGGACAGATTGCTTGAATTTTTGGCCACTATTCTCATTGTATAACCACGATTTGTGCCGCTAAATATGCACATTTTCGAACAAACTCTATATGCATTGTGTAATATGATGTTATAGGACTGTCATCTGAAGAATTCTGAGAAGGCTAGTGAAAAAATTAATATATTTTGGTGGTTTATACGTTATCGCTATTTTTGCCTTGAATCAATGCTGTTGTGATGTTTGCTATTGTGGTAAGCTAATATAACGCTATATTGTGTTTTCGCTGTAAAACACTTAGAAAATCTGAAATATTGTCTGGATTCACAAGATCTGTGTCTTTTAATTGCTGTACGCTGTGTATTTTTAAGAAATGTTTTATGATGAGTAATTAGGTAATACACGTTGCTCTCTGTAGTTATTCTAGTCGCTTTGGTGAGAGTTGTGATGGTGGCTGCAATGGTAAACTATGATTTATACCTGAAATATGCAAATTTTTCTAACAAAACATATGCTATACAATAAATATGTTATCAGACTGTCATCTGATGAAGTTGTTTCTTGGTTAGTGGCTATTTATATCTTTATTTGGTCGAATTTGTGATAGCTACTGATGGAGTAAAAAAATGGTGGAGTAAGAAAGTGGTGTCTTTTGCTAACGTGGTTAGCTAATAGATTTACATATTGTGTCTTCCCTGTAAAACATTTCAAAAATCAGAAATTATGGCTGGATTCACAAGATGTGTATCTTTCATCTGGTGTCTTGGACTTGTGATTTAATGATATTTAGATGCTAGTATTTACTTGTGACGCTATGCTAGGCTATGCAAGTCAGCTTTTTTACTGATGGGGGTGCTCCCGGATCCGGGTTTGGGAGGAACTAGAAGTTAACCCACCGTTCCAAGGACGTCATTGTAAATAATAACCGTACCTTCTCCACTATGCAATCTGGTTTCCAAGCTGGTCATGAGCACCTCTGCCACGCTCAAGGTCCAAACGATATCATAACCGCCATCAATAAAAGACAGTGCTGTGCAGCCCTATTCATCGACCTGGCCAATGATTTCGACTCTGTCAATCACAGCATTCTTATCGGCAGACTCAATAGCCTTGGCTTCTCAAATGACTGCCTCGCCTGTTTCACCAACTACTTCTCAGATAGAGTTCAGTGTGTCAAAAAGGAGTGCCTGTTGGCCAGACCTCTGGCAGTCTCCATGGGGGTGCCACACGGTTCAATTCTCGGGCTAACTCTTTTCTCTGTATATATCAACAACGTCGCTCTAGCTGCTGGTGATTCTCTGATCCACCTCTACGCAGACGACACCATTCTGTACAGGTCTGGCGCTTCTTTGGACACTCTGCTAATAAATCTCCAAGCAAGCTTCAACGCCCTCCAACTGCTTTTAAATGCTAGTAAAACTAAGTGCATGTTCTTCCACCGATTGCTGCCCGCCCCCTTCCGCCCGTCTAGCATCACTACTCTGGACAGTTCCGACTTGGAATATGTGGACAACTACAATTACCTAAGTGTCTGGTTAGACTGTATACTCTCCTTCCAGACTCGCGTTAAGCATCTCCAATCCAAAATTAATTATAGAATCGGCTTCCTATTTCGCAACAAAGCCTCCTTCACTCATGCCGCCAAACATAACCTCGTAAAACTGACCATCCTACCGGTCCTTAACTTCGGCGATGTCATTTACAAAATAGGCCCCAACACTCTACCTAGCAAGCTGGATGTAGTCTATCACAGTGCCATCCGTTTTGTCACCAAAGCCCCATATACTACCCACCACTGCGACATGTATGCTCTCGTTGGCTGGCCCTCACTATATATTCGTCGCCAAACCCACTGGCTCCAGGTCATCTATAAGTCTCTGCTAGGTAAAGCGCCGCCTTATCTCAACTCACTGGTCACCATAGCAACACCCAAACGTAGCACGCGCTCCAGCAGGTACATTGCATGGGTCATCCCCAAAGCAAACACTTTATTTGGCCGCCTATCCTTCCAGTTCTCCGCTGCCAATGACTGGAACGAATTGCAAAAATCTCTGAAGCTGGGGTCTATCTCCCTCTCGAACTTTAAGCATCAGCGGTCTGAGTAGCTTACCGATCACTTTACCTGTACATAGCCAATCTGTAAATAGCACACCCGACAACCTCATCCCCAAATGATTACTTACCCTCTTGCTCTTTTGCACCCCAGTATCTCTGTACATGTACATGTACATCATCATCTGCACATCTACAGTTGACGTTGGAAGTTTACATACACTTAGGTTGGAGTCATTAAAACTAATTTTTCAAACACTCCACAAATTTCTTGTTAACAAACTATAGTTTTGGCAAGTCAGTTAGGACATCTACTTTGTGCATGACACAAGTAATTTGTCCAACAATTGTTTACAGACAGATTATTTCACTTATAATTCACTGTATCACAATTCCAGTGGGTCAGAAGTTTACATACACTAAGTTGACTGTGCCTTTAAAAAGGTTGGAAAATTCCAGAAAATTATGTCATGGCTTTAGAAGCTTCTGATAGGCAAATTGACATCATTTGTACATTTGTTTATGTGTAACTCTGTGTTGTTATTTTTGTCGCACTGATTTGCTTTATCTTGGCCAGGTCGCAGTTGTAAATGAGAACTTGTTCTCAAGTGACCTACCTGGTTAAATAAAAAAATAAGAAAAATAGCTTTGCCAATGCAGGGTATTGAAAGCTATCCAAACAATGTGCATCACAGTCTACTAAAATTAAACATCCATCCATACCAAGACGCCAACGTCAAGGTGATCCAGCATGGATCCACAAGGCCCAGAGCCCAGCATATCCTTCCCCAGCCAGCAACAACCCAAGCGACACAGGAGCAGAATTCAACATGCAGCACTGGTATTTTCTGAGAGAGAGAGACTGGGTTCCAGTCTGGGCTGTGGAGGTTTAACATGGTCACTAATATACAAATAGAGGGAAAGGGAGAGAAGAGAGAGGGGGAGTGAGATAGATACTACATGGCGAGATACTAAACTCAGCAAAAAAAGAAACCCCTTTTTCAGGACCCTGTCTTTCAAAGATAATTCGTAAAAAATCCAAATAACTTCACAGATCTTCATTGTAAAGGGTTTAAACACTGTTTCCCATGCTTGTTCAATGAACCATAAACAATTAATGAACATGCACCTGTGGAACGGTCGTTAAGACACTAACAGCTTACAGACGGTAGACAATTAAGGTCACAGTAATGAAAACGTAGGATACTAAAGAGGCCTTTCTACTGACTCTGAAAAACACCAAAAGAAAGATGCCCAGGGTCCCTGCTCATCTGCGTGAACGTGCCTTAGGCATGCTGCAAGGAGGCATGAGGACTGCAGATGTGGCCAGGGAAATAAATTGCAATGTCTGTACTGTGAGACGCCTAAGACAGGGCTACAGGGAGACAGGACGGACAGCTGATCGTCCTCGCAGTGGCAGAACACGTGTAACAATACCTGCACAGGATCGGTACATCCGAACATCACACCTGCGGGACAGGTACAGGATGGCAACAACAACTGCTTGAGTTACACCAGGAACGCACAATCCCTCCATCCGTGCTCAGACTGTCCGCAATAGGCTGAGAGAGGCTGGACTGAGGGCTTGTAGGCCTGTTGTAAGGCAGGTCCTCACCAGACATCATCGGCAACAACGTCGCCTATGGGCACAAACCCACCATCACTGGACCAGACAGGACTGGCAAAAAGTGCTCTTCACTGACGAGTCGCGGTTTTGTCTCACATGGGGTGATGGTCAGATTCGTGTTTATCATTGAAGGAATGAGCGTTACACCGTTACATTGCAGGCAATCTCAACGCTGTGTGTTACAGGGAAGACATCATTCTCCCTCATGTGGTACCCTTCCTGCAGGCTCATCCTGACATGACCCTCCAGCATGACAATGCCACCAGCCATACTGCTCGTTCTGTGCGTGATTTCCTGCAAGACAGGAATGTCAGTGTTCTGCCATGTCCAGCGAAGAGCTCGGATCTCAATCCCATTGAGCACGTCTGGGACCTGTTGGATCGGAGGGTGAGGTCTAGGGTCATTTCCCCCAGAAATGTCCGGGAACTTTCAGGTGCCTTGGTGGAAAAGTGGGGTAACATGTCACAGCAAGAACTGGCAAATCTGGTGCAGGTCATGAGGAGGAGATGCACTGTAGTACTTAATGCAGCTGGTGGCCACACCAGATGCTGACCATTACTTTTGACTTTGACCCCCCCTTTGTTCAGGGACACATTATTCCATTTCTGTTCGTCACATGTCTGTGGAACTTGTTCAGTTTATGTCTCAGTTGATGAATCTTGTTATGTTCATACAAATATCAAATATATACATTTTAAGTGTGCTGAAAATAAACACAGTTGACAGTGAGAGGACGTTTCTTTTATTGCTGAGTTTACATGATACTACAAAGTACTTGGACACCTTCTCGTCGAACATCAACAAATCATGGGCATTCATACTGTATAGTGTATTTGATTTCTCCGAAAGCCTTTGATCGCAAGTCATAATTACAGTATTCATTAAACAACACACAGACACACACACACCAAAAGAGCTTGGATTGGGGCTTCTGTCACTTGCTCACTCTCCAAAATTCACAAGCTTGGACAACCTGAATAACACAACACAGAAACATAGTTGTTTCCTGGGTGCCAGTTTGTTAATGCATTCAGCAATGCTCAACATCGACATAAGCTGGTCTTAATCAGAACCTGACAAATACCATGCATCAAAAGTTTATGTTAAGGAGAGTGTATTCAGGAGAGAGGACAATCCTTCCCTGAGGCAGACCCAAAAAATCCCTTTAGGTGCTGGAATATTCTCTTTGGGGTTCCTGGCCCCAGTTAGGAATGCTTGAGTGAGTTTGGGAATTTCATAACCATGTACTTAACGGCATAAACCATTTTATTTGCTTTATGAAATTGGGGACTTAGCTAAGTATGGCGCAGGAAGGAAGGCATCCTGAAATAGACCAAAGTGGGAGACGAAACCATATAGGAATGGAATGGCTGCTGGGACACCGGCTAGCTAGAGAACAGCCACAAAACTGAGGTTAACAACCTTTACTTTAGGATCCAATCTGCAGTCACTGTCTGGAGTGCCACATGGGAGAACATTCCAGAACTCTGCAGCCATGGCACATTCCAGAAGCTCGCTGTACTGTTTCCAAGATTCCTGCAACGCCGCAACCAAGATCATTGTGTGTGTGTCAGCGATGGTCGACAGAAGGCTATACCTGTCATTTCTCTCTCTTTCACACACACGCCCTCCCCCCCCTCCCCAATGTAAAGCATCAGTGAGGATCCTATATGAACTGTATATAGGCTTCTAGTGCATGTTAGATCACTGAATCACAGCAGTCAGCTCTAGCAGTATAAAACACATCCAGTTAAACACACATAGCTATGCTTACATTTTATAAGCCTCAGTGAACATGTGTGGCTAGTATATGTTTGCTGTTTTATATTGCAAGGTTGTTTGGTTGCGCTACATCCCAAAATAGTGGTTGGTGGGGGTGTGTAGTGTGTGTGTGTGTGTGTGTAGTGTGTGTGTATGTGTTTGTGTGTGTGTGTGTGTGTGTAGGAGTGTGTTAATTAGCGTTCATTTGTGTGGGTGGGTGGTAAATCAGTGTATTTGAGTATGTATATGTGTATGAGTGTGTGTAATGTGTATCTATGTGTTAGTCTCTCGAACCAGACGTCTTAAACTGAAGCGTTCAAAAATTGCGAAAGTAAGCCGTCTGGCTCGAGAGACGAACACATGGACACACAGATGCACATTACACACAGATACACACACACACTCAAATACACTGATTTAACACACGTACAAGTTCCGGAGTAAGTACGGACCTGGGAGGAGTCGGAAATGGGAAGCCTGTAATACGTTCTGGCATCGCTGCCTTTGCGCTTATTGCCCTAGCTTAAACATCCACCGGACACGGAGAGGAACTAGTAGCTAGCAAGATAGACATCACGAAGGTTGTTTTTAATGACTGCATTTTGCAAGTGCCTAGGGTTTCAGTGATGACTGGCTATGCCATGTTATAACCTCTGTATGTACTGTATGTGTGTATGCATGTTTTCCAGACTGGCTGTGGGTTTGGGTAATAACAGTTTGTTGTAATTTGTATATTTATGCTCCTCAGACTTGCTGAAGTTTTGGGGACAGTATGAGCCTGTACCTGCTGTTCTGGTTACCTGATTATGTCATGTTATAACATCTGTATGTATGCTACCCAGACTGGCTGTGGATCAGAGTGTTCTGCTGAATATGAGGATGGAGGTTGTGGGGGAATTGATACAAGAATTGTTCCACTGCACCAGGGGACTGAGAAGGATAAAAAAAAGAGACACCTTCACATGCCATGTTTTCTCCATGCACCATTATATCATCCTGTACAATAACGTGTTTTTTGTACATGCTCTCTGTTGTATTTGATCATGGATGTCAAACTCAATTCCTGGAGGACCATGTGTCTGCTGGTTTAGGCTATTTCTTCTCAATTTGAATCCAATTAAACTTCCCGCACAGTCTTCTTATTGCTCAGCATTGAAGAAAATGTTACCTTTTCTCTCATCTATAACAATCAGGGAGCCTGAAAGAACAGGCTGAGTAGGTGGGGAGCTTATATTCATGAGCTTGTCTTGACTGACAGTTGTTTGAAACACCATTGTGGTCGCTGCCAGGTAAAAAAGGTAAACAATGGGCCACATGTCATTCCCGAGCATAAACAGTATGACTCAAACCATTTTCTCTGCCAAAATGTTCTCATGGTCAACAGAGCTGATCATGAACTGCTGGATATCAGACAAAGAGCATCAACACACAATTGCGTTTCAATTTTTTTGTAACTAATTACAGAATACAGTTCACTGATACACTTCTTCACAATGATTAGTAAAGCCGGAGTCACCTTAGAAGCCTAGACATATGGGAATGTACATGAAAACAGCATGAAATAAGTGTACTAGAAAATGTATTGGTGCCTCTGCATTCGCATTATCACTGAATAAAAATATAATTGCAACATGTAAAGTGTTGGTCCCATGTTTCATGAGCTGAAATAAACTCTCCCATAAATTTTCCATAAGCACAACAATCGTACTTCTCTCAAATTTTGTGCAGCAATTTGTTTACATCCCTGGTAGAGAGTATTTCTCTTTTGCCAAGATAATCCATCCACCTGACAGGTGTGGCATATCAAGAAGCTGATTAAACCGCATGATCATTACACAGGTGCAAGTTGTGCTGGGGTCAATAAAAGGCCGCTGAAATGTGCAGCTTTGTCACACAACACAAAACCACAGTGCAATTGGCATGCTGACTTCAGAAATGTCCACCAGAGCTGTTGCCAGATAATTTAATGTTAATTTCTCTACCATAAGCCGCCTCCAAAGTCATTTTTGAGAATTTGGCAGTACATGTACGTCCAAGTGGCCTCATAACAAGTGTAAATCGGGTGGTGCCGGAATTAAAAGTGAGTGCGAGAGGGGGTTCACCTGGAGCTCTGAGGTACAGGAACGCATAAAAAAATATTTATAATAAAGAATTGCATGCATGGCATCACATTTGCATCGTGGCATAGAGCAGTAGAGAATAGACTCTTACAGAAGTTGTACACATGGGAAACATTTTAGTAGCCTAGGGTCCGGGAAAAATGTGGCCATTTACAAACGCATTTCATGCAATTCTACATCATTTTACATGACTGGAGACTTTGGATTATTTTATAATATGCACAAATGATCGAAACGACAGGCTACTTTGACACTGACAAACTGAAAATCTGAGATCAATAAAAGCGACCTTGAATCCATCAATAGCATAGGCCGAGGTGTGGAGACACATACAGTGCATTAGGAAAGTATTCAGACCCCTTCACATAAAATAAATCCTCATCAATCTACACACAACACCCCATAATGACAAAGCGAAAACAGCTTTTTAGAATGTTGCCAAATGTATTATTAATACAGTATTCAGACCCTTTGATATGAGATTTAAAATTGAGCTCAGGTGCATCCTGTTTACATTGATCATCCTGCAGATGTTTCTACAACTTGGAGTCCACTTGTAGTAAATTCCACTGATTGGACATGATTTGGAAAGGCACACACCTGTCTATACAAGGTCCCACAGTTGACAGTGCATGTCAAAGCAAAAACCAAGCCATGAGGTCAAAGGAATTGTCAAAGACCTCCGATACAGGATTGTGTCGAGGCACAGATCTGGGGAAGGGTACCAGCTTGACTTCAGTCACCCCGAGATTGAAGCGGGAGACATATCCAGCTATGCCGTACTCCTTGTCAGGCTTCTAACACTGGGCAGCCATTACTACCATTAGCGTATTACATTTTCGGCTTTATGTAACGTTGCATAAAGCTGGAAGTAAATTATTGGTAATGTCTGCCTCCTGAATCCAAGTGTTTGACACCAGTAACTTTATGATCAAACTTTATTAATGTTCCAGCTACAGTCATTTTTCATACTTGGCCACTCTACTTTGAACTGGTTTCATCGAAATATCATCCAATTTGAAAAAATACATGATTTTCACTGTTCGGGAGAGGTGAGAGGAGTTCCTAACTAATCAATGTCTACTTCAAGCCTTGTCAAAATTAGGTGGCAGGAAAGAAACGTGCAACTGAGCATATATAGTACTGTACCTAGCTACAGTAGAATGCATGGCTGATTGACATTGGTTTATGTAAACAGAGGGCATCCAAGAAGAAACAATAACTTCAGTGAACGCAAGGGAAAGGATTATACTGCAGTAGAGTTAGCTAACTAGCTAATTGATAACCAAAACATACATTTGATTAGCTAGCCGATTCCTAATGGGTAGTGAGCATTTGATTTACACAAAATTCCTGCCACTTTGAAGATGCAAAATATTTTTGGGTGAAACAGTAAAGAAATTAGACAAAAAAACTGAAAACTTGAGCGTGCATAACTATTCACCCCCCCAAAGTCAATCATTTGTAGAGCCACCTTTTGCATAAATTACAGCTGAAAATCTCTTGGGGTATGTCGCTATAAGCTTGGCACATCTAGCCACTGGGATTTTTGCCCATTCTTCAAGGCAAAACTGCTCCAGCTCCTTCAAGTTGGATCGGTTCCGCAATCTTTTGGATTGAGGTCTGGGCTTTGGCTAGGCCATTCCAAGATATTTACATGTTTCCCCTTAAACCACTTGAGTGTTGCTTTAGCAGTATGCTTAGGGTCATTGTCCTGCTGGAAGGTGAACCTCTGTCCCAGTTTCAAATCTCTGGAAGACTGAAACAGGTTTCCCTCAAGAATATCCCTGTATTTAGTGCCATCCATCATTCCTTCAATTCTGACCAGTTTCTCAGTCCCTGCCGATGAAAAACATCCCCAAGGCATGATGCTGCCACCACCATGCTTCACAATGGGGATGGTGTTCTTGGGGCGATGAAAGGTGTTGGGTTTGCGCCAGACATAGCATTTTCCTTGAAGGCCAAAAAGCTCAATTTTAGTCTCATCTGCCCAGAGTGCCCTCTTCCATATGTTTGGTGAGTCTCCCACATGCCTTTTGGTGAACACCAAACATGTTTGCTTATTTTTTTCTTTAGCAATGGCTTTTTTTCTGTCCACTCTTCCGTAAAGCCCAGCTCTGTGGAGTGTATGGCTTAAATGTGTCCTAAGGACAGATACTCCAATCTCCGCTGTGGAGCTTTGCAGCTCCTTCAGGGTTATCTTTGGTCTCTTTGTTGCCTCTCTGACTAATGCCCTCCTTGCCTGGTCTGTGAGATTTGGTGGGGGGGCCCTCTCCTGGCAGGTTTGTTGTGGTGCCATATTCTTTACTGTTTTTAATAATGGATTTAATGGTGCTCCGTGGGATGTTCAAAGCATCTGATATTTTTTTATAACCCAACCCCAATCTATACTACTCCACAATTTTGTCCCTGACCTGTTTGGAGAGCTCCTTGGTTTTCATGTTGCCGCTTGCTTGATGGTGCCCCTTGCTGAATGGTGTTGCAAACTCTGGGGCCTTTCAGAACAGGTGTATATATGCTGAGGTCCTGTGACACTTAAATAAAGTCCACCTGTGTGCAATCTAACTAAATATGTGACATCTGAAGGTAAATGGTTGCACCAGATCTTATTTAGGGGCTTCATAGCAAAGGGTGTGAATACATATGCACGCACCACTTTTCAATTAAAAAAATAATAATTTAAACACGTTTTTTTCTTCATTTTAATTCACCAATTAGGAATATTTTGTGTATGTCCAATACACGAAATCCAAATAAAAATCCATTTAAATTATAGGTTGTTGTCACAATCGTTATAAGGAGTGGACCAAGATGCAGCGTAGTATGTTTCCATCCTTTTATATGGAAGAGAAACTTAAAGAACAAAAACAATAAAGCGAACAAACGAAACGTGAAGCTCAGAGTAGTGCTCACAGGCAACTATACCTAGAAAAGATCCCACAAAGCACAATGGGCAAATGGCTACCTAAATATGAACGGCAATCAGAGACAACGATAAACATCAGAGACAACGATAAACAGCTGCCTCTGATTGGGAACCATACCAGGCCAACATAGAAATCTAATTCACCTAGATAACCCACCCTTAATCACACCCCGACCTAACCAACATAGAGAATAAAAAGCTCTCTAGTCTGGTCAGGCCGTGACAGTTGTAATGCAACAAAATAGGAAAAACAACAAAGAGGGATGAATACTTTTGCAAGGCACTGTATCTAGCTTGCTGTTGCTAGCTCATTTGTCCTGGGATATAAACATTGGGTTGTTCTTTTACCTGAAATGCACAAGGTCCTCTACTCCGTCAATTCATCCACAGATAAAACGGTAAACCGAATTCCTTTCTCGTCATCTCTCCTTTTTCCTCAGACTTCTTTTTTACTTCTTTGAACTTTATATGGTGGTTGGAAACCAACTTTACGGTGCACTACTACAACGACTGTAGTGTGGACATCAGTTCATCTTTCAATCACCCACGTGGGTATATGCTCCTAAAAACCAATAAGGAGATGGGAGAGGCCGGACTTGCAGCGCATTGAGCGTCACAAATAGAACCAAGTTCTATTTTAGAACCAAGTTCTATTTTAGCGCCTGGCCACGCAGACGCTCGCTGAGGCGCGCGAGCAGTGTGGGTGCAAGGGTTGAATAACATGTATGTGCACATGCAACGCGATACGTGACGTACGTGACGCACGTGACGCGAGTGGTGTGATCAGTATGTACTTTGCTATGGGCTGAACAATGCTAGGTAGCTAGCTAGCATAAGTTGCTAGATACCAGATAGTAACGTTTTACAGGTTGCCGTTGTCTAATATGTCCTTCATTTTAGTATAGAAGGGTTATTCTAACATTTACAAAATGTACACTACCGTTCAAAAGTTTGGGGTCCTTGTTTATCAACAACAACAAAAAATCCCCCATTCAAAATGTTAGGGAGAAGCTGAAATCAAAGACAATACAGTAGGAAGATAGGCAGAAACTGCTTCTCCAATAGAAATCCCCGATCACACTTGGCTAGCTAAGCTCATGCGTAGAAACATGTCATCGGGTCTAACGGTCGTCTCGCTTCAAACTGCGCATGTGCAGGCCGTCAAATCAAAGGCACCTTCGATATATAAAGTTGTTTTCAACGAACATTAAAACCTGTCAGTTTGGCACTTTTTCAAGGTTGGAGTAATAACATGTTCAACTACTTAAGACATTGGCTTCAATCTAGGTTGTGCCTTTAGATTTAAAGAAAATCTAACTAAAGAATCATTTGTGCCGTTGCCTATAGGTTTACGTAGCTCCAAGGTCGGAGATATCCGAGACTAGTGTCTGTGTGGGTGTGTGTCTCTGTGTGGTCACCCAGCCATTTGATTGGTGTGTGGGAGTGGCCCTCCATTAAGACCTGTGGCTCAATCCATCTCTGTAATTACAGGGGGGAGTTAGGGTGAAGGTTAGAGTCTCCACCCACTCTGTACTGGTCTGGTTCCCCCCGCATGGTCCAGTGGTCGAGGGCGGGGTCTCTCTTTTTTAGGGAGTAACTGTTTGTTATTATAGATGCATTTTCTGCTTCATTCATTCACCTTTTTATTTGGCCTCAGAGCTCAGTCTGAGTGACTCTGCTTTGGACATACACACACACCAGCCTATGCAGACATGCATGCACATACGTATACACACATACACACATGTACACACTCACACACACCCATGTCAGGGTTAGGATGGTTCAGAAAGTGGCAGCATGTCATTTGTTACCACTGTATATCACACACACCAGAACTGGGCAGAAATTATACCTGGAAATGATACCTGGTGAACTACACTTACATCATGGATAGTGCAGACCTGGGCAGAAAATAGTTGTATTTTGTTCTTTATTTGGAAATACCAACTTTTTAAATACTCAAGGTAGTGAAATAGAGTTTAAACTAAAAGGTAACTATTTTCTTTGATATTCAAAGTATTTTGAAAAATCATATTTTAAGGTATTGAATATATGCAAATGATTGAAAACAAAAAATATATATATTTATTTGACGGGGTGACAAATATTTGATGAAGAACAGCTAGTTGAATTAGTCTGAATATACTGTGTGATCATAAGCACATGGTTTGGAGGGCTCTTAGATGTGAATCTTAATATGGCCTATAGCCATGAATTAAATACATGAGGGATCACCTCAACATTAGAGTAGACCACTTTTGCGGCTACAAAATGACTAACACATATATTTTCATAACGAGTGAGACTTAAGGTAATATCGTAACACTTGACATACAGTTCTTATACATGTGTAGTAACTTTGAGTATTACAATAGCAACAGTGTTGTTACATTTTACATTACATTTAAGTCATTTAGCAGACGCTCTTATCCAGAGCGACTTACAAATTGGTGCATTCACCTTATGACATCCAGTGGAACAGCCACTTTACAATAGTGCATCTAAATCTTTTAGGGGGGGGGGGGCAGAAGGATTGCTTTATCCTATCCTAGGTATTCCTTGAAGAGGTGGGGTTTCAGGTGTCTCCGGAAGGTGGTGATTGACTCCGCTGTCCTGGCGTCGTGAGGGAGTTTGTTCCACCATTGGGGTGCCAAAGCAGCGAACAGTTTTGACTGGGCTGAGCGGGAACTGTACTTCCTCAGTGGTAGGGAGGCGAGCAGGCCAGAGGTGGATGAACGCAGTGCCCTTGTTTGGGTGTAGGGCCTGATCAGAGCCTGAAGGTACTGAGGTGCCGTTCCCCTCACAGCTCCGTAGGCAAGCACCATGGTCTTGTAGTGGATGCGAGCTTCAACTGGAAGCCAGTGGAGAGAGCGGAGGAGCGGGGTGACGTGAGAGAACTTGGGAAGGTTGAACACCAGACGGGCTGCGGCGTTCTGGATGAGTTGTAGGGGTTTAATGGCACAGGCAGGGAGCCCAGCCAACAGCGAGTTGCAGTAATCCAGACGGGAGATGACAAGTGCCTGGATTAGGACCTGCGCCGCTTCCTGTGTGAGGCAGGGTCGTACTCTGCGGATGTTGTAGAGCATGAACCTACAGGAACGGGCCACCGCCTTGATGTTAGTTGAGAACGACAGGGTGTTGTCCAGGATCACGCCAAGGTTCTTCGCGCTCTGGGAGGTTGTTGTTACATAGGACTTTGAAATTACTTTATAATTGCATAGTAATGGTGTTATTACATTAGTGTAATAAGGAACAGTCACTATTCTTCTTGTGCACAGTAGTTACAAAAACACTCCGCTCATTGCTATGCCATTTAAATGTAATTACCAAAGTATTACGTAACAACATGCTAATAACGTTGCTCCAAACGTAATTACATTTTTATTACACATGCACAAGAGCAGTGTAATGTTAAGTGTTACTGGGAATGCTAAAAGTAACAAAATATGGCTATTAAGTGTCAAAAGGAAACTAAATAACCCCAGACTGCCTTCTAGAATCAACTACAGGCAAAGGTTAGATTGTATTGTATTCTGAGTAAACAATCCGTTTAAAGATGGTATGCGTAGTAGTGTGTGTTTGAAACAAGAACACACCCTCAGATGGACAAAGAGGTTGCAAGTTGTTTTTGCTAAGCATCCAACTTGCTGTTTGCAATGTTGACAAATGGCTTTGAATTACTCTGCACTATTTCAAGGTATCTTATTATTAATTGCAGCTTTCAGCCTTTTCAGTGGCATGTTGATAGAGTCCTACAGTAGTTGAGCATCACAACTTATTCATACTTATCTGTACAAAATATATTTGGTTAATTGGTTTGATTTTATTATGTACACCTGGGGCAATGGACATTCAGGACAATGGACATTTACAAAATGTTCAGACAGAAATCTATTTTGTAGATCCAAAGTTTCTACGGCTGGCCATGCTTTACACCTGGCTACCTCTACCCCGGTCAACTGCCCGCCACCCCCCACAGCAACTCGCCCAAGACTCCCCCATTTCTCCTTCACCCAAATCCAGATAGCTGATGTTCTGAAAGAGCTGCAAAATCAACAATCTGGACCCTCTCTTTCTATAATGATCTGCCAAAATTGTTGCAATCCCTATTAGTAGCCTGTTCAACTTCTCTTTCGTATCGTCTGAGATTCCCAAAGATTGGAAAGCTGCCGCGGTCATCCCCCTCTTCAAAGGGGGAGACACTCTAGAGCCAAACTGTTACAGACCTATATCCATCCTGCCCTGCCTTTCTAAGGTCTTCGAAAGCCAAGTTAACAAACAGCTCACCGACCATTTCGAATCCCACCGTACCTATGCAATCTGGTTTCAGAGCTGGTCATGGGTGCACCTCAGCCACGCTCAAGGTCCTAAACGATATCATAACTGCCATCCATAAGAGACATTACTGTGCAGCCATATTCATCGACCTGGCCAAGGCTTTCGACTGTCAATCACCACATTCTTATCGGCAGACTAAATAGCCTTGGTTTCTCAAATGACGGCCTCGCCTGGTTCACCAACTACCTCAGATAGAGTTCAGTGTGTCAAATCGGAGGGCCTGTTGTCCGGACCTCTGGCAGTCTCTATGGGGGGCCACAGGGTTTAATTCTCGGGCCGACTCTCTTCTCTGTATACATCAATGATGTCGCTCCTTCTGCTGGCAATTCTCTGATCCACCTCTACGCAGACGACACCATTCTGCATACCTCTGGCCCTTCTTTGGACACTGTGCTAACTAACCTCCAAACGAGCTTCAATGCCATACAACTCTCCTTCCATTGCCTCCAACAGCTCTTAAATTCAAGTAAAACTAAATGCATGCTCTTCAACCGATCGCTGCCTGCACCTGCCCGTCCGTCCAGCATCACTACTCTGGACGGTTCTGAGTAGACTTAGAATATGTGGACAACTACAAATACCTAGGTGTCTGGTTAAACTGTAAACTCTCCTTTCAGACTCACATCAAGTATCTCCAATCCAAAATTAAATTTAGAATCAGCATCCTATTTCGCAACAAAGCCTCCTTCACTCATGCCGCCAAACATACCCTCGTAAAACTGACCATCCTACCAATCCTCGACTTCGGCGATGTCATTTTCAAAATAGCCTCAAACACTCTGCTCAACAAATTAGATGCAGCCTATCACTTTTGTCACCAAAGCCCCATATACTACCCACCATTGCGACCTGTACGCTCTCGTTGGCTGGTGCTCGCTTCATACTTGTCGCCAAACCCACTGGCTCCAGGTCATCTACTAGTCTCTGCTAGATAAAACCCTGCCTTATCGCAGCTCACTGGTCACCATAGCAGGACCCACCCTTAGCACGCGCTCCAGCAGGTATATCTCACTAATCACCCCCAAGCCAATTCCTCCTTTGGCCGCCTTTCCTTCCAGTTCTCTGCTGCCAATGACTGGAACGAACTGCAAAAATCACTGAGGCTGGAGACTCATATCTCCCTCACTAGCTTTAAGCACCAGCCGTCAGAGCAGCTCACAGATCACTGCACCTGTACATAGCCCATCTGTAATATAGCCCATCCAACTACCTCATCCCCATACTGTATTTATATATTTATCTTGCTCCTTTGCACCCCAGTATCTCTACTTGCACATTCATCTTCTGCACATCAATCACTCCAGTGTTTAATTGGTATATTGTAATTACTTTGCCACCATGGCCTATTTATTGCCTTACCTCCCTTACAGTATCTTACCTCATTTGCACACACTGTATATAGATATTTTTGTGTATTATTGACTATATGTTTGTTTATTCCATGTGTAACTCTGTGTTGTTGTATGTGTCGAACTGCTTTGCTTTATTATTGGCCAGGTCGCAGTTGTAAATGAGAACTTGTTCTCAACTAGCCTACCTGGTTAAATAATGGTGAAAAAACTATAATATAAAAAAAATGGCTGTCAAATAAATTGGAATAGTATAGGAAATTGTGTGTGCTCTATTCATTCTATTTCTACCTTCAACATGCATTTTCAGCTCCAGCCCTGTCATTAGTTGAAAGCAGCCAATCCAAATGTACTCTTCTTGAGATCTGTATTCAAATATACTGTTTAAGTAGTTGCTTCCTCATATTTGTATTCAAATAGTACAAAGACAGTTACTTTCTGAGATCTGAATAGTAGTATTTTGGGGGGGGATCTGTATTCAAATAGTTGTAGTCACCTCCAAAGTAACTATTTGTTCCCCTGTAAAAAATAGTTACTTTCCACAAAGCATAGTTAAAACTAAAGTTGTGCCAGGTCTAACACACACACACACACAGTGCTTGGCTGAGATGATGATGATGATGATCCAGCAAAGTGATCTTTGCTGTTGACTTTGGTGGCTTTGGAAGAAAACACCCATTCTGTGAATCAGAGGAATCTACATAAAACTTGTGGCTTGGAGGAACACAGAAAGAGACATCAATGTATCAAGTGTGTCAATGAGGAATGGAGAGGCTCCAGCAGCCTTGGGACGAAGTGGACAGAGCAGGGCACACTGGGAATGATGATGGCCAGATGAAACACACTTAAAACACTCTCCTGTTACTTTGTCAACACTGATGAAGTAGAGCTGTAAAGTGAAGGAATTTTAGGAGACGACCTGTGATATTTGGCAGAAAGCTGTGTGAGACTATGAAATAGGGATCCAGCATCTATTACTTATAGAGAGCCATGGGTAGTGCGGCTGACGGAGAGATTAAACTGCTTTCTAGGTTGCTTTTGTGTCCAATAAAGATGACGCTCAGACAAGACAAAAAAAAATACCAAGCACTATTCAAACCAATTGAATTAGGTCAAGTGAACCAAGTTAAGGGAATCAAGTCAAGTCAATTGAATCACACTGAAGTGAACCAAGTCTTCTGAGATGGCCACCACATGAGGTCTAGTACACCCTATTACCCTCCTCCTACCCTGAGGTGATGTCAGAAAAAAGGAGGGAAATTTGGTTGCTCGGAAAAGTGACTCCAGGATACAGAGGATACAGAGATACAGAGTGTGTTCTGTCCCTATTCCCTGCCTGTTGCCATTGCCAAGCGTCTAGAGATATTACGGGCTGTAATATTTGTGTAATCCATTTAAAGGAAGTAAACAGAGTCCTGCTTTTGGGTCTCTCTGGCTTTCCCCTCTTTTTTTCTCTGTCAGACTTTTCCACAGGAACAGGTATGACTGTGGATGAATGGGGACCTCACTTATCTAGCTATATGTCACAGACTTCTAGACTAGAATGTCTCTTAAAATGTAACAAGCTTTGGAATGAGGAAAACAAGCTATGAATTGGAAAAACAGTTCAGGAGCAATACTAAATGTCAATGCTAAGCAGTGACAGGAATAGAAGATAATCGCAAATCAACACAGAACACTTAACTTCCTGGGACTACCCATACATACAATGTATGCAAGAATGACTGTCAGTCGCTTTGGATAAAAGCGTCTGCCAAATGGCATATACAGTGCCTTTGGAAAGTATCCAGACCCCTTGACTTTTTCCACATTTTGTTAAGTTACAGCCTTATTTTAAAATGGATTAAACAAATAAAAAAACTCAGCAATCTACACACAATATCCCATAATGACAATATGAAAAGAAAAAAAGGGGACATTTTTGCAAATGTATTAAAAATAAAAAGCAAAAATGCCTTATTTACATAAGTATTCAGACCCTTTGTTATGAGACCCGATATTGAGCTCAGATGCATCCTGTTTCCATTGATTATCCTTGAGATGTTTCTACAAATTGATTGGAGTACACCTGTGGTAATTGCAATTGAGTGGACATGATTTGGAAAGGCACAATCGGGGGGGAAGGGTTTTGGTCAGGGAGGTGACCAAGAACCTGATGGTCACTCGGAAAGAGCTCTAGAGTTCTTCTGTCGAGATGGGAGAACCTTCCAGAAAGACAACCATTTCTGCAGCACTCCACCAATCAGGCCATTATGGTAGAGTGACCAGACGGAAGCCACTCCTCAGTAAAAGGCACATGACAGGCTGCATGGAGTTTGCTAAAAGGCACCTAAAAGACTCTCAGATCATGAGAAACAAGATTCTCTGGTCTGATGAAACCAAGATTGAACTCTTTGGCCTGAATGCCAAGCGTCATGTCTGGAGGAAATTTGGCACCATCCCTACAGTAAAGCACGGTGGTGTCAGCATCATGCTGTGGGGATGTTTTTCAGCGGCAGGGAATGGGAGACTAGTCAGGATGGAGGTAGAGATGAACGGAGCAAATTTCAGAGAGATTCTTCATGAAAAACTGCTCTAGATAGCTCAGGACCTCAGACTGGGGAGAAGGTTCACCTTCCAACAGGACTACGACCATAAGCACACAGTCAAGACAACGCAGGAGTGGCTTCGAGACAAGTCTCTGAATGTCCATGAGTGGCCCAGCCAGAGCCCGGACTTGAACCCGGTCAAACATCTCTGGAGAGAACTGAAAATAGCTGTGCAGAAACGCTCCCCATCCAACCTCACAAAGCTTGAGAGGATCTGCAGAGAAGAATTGGAGAAACTCCCCAAATACAGGTGTGCCAAGCATGTAGCGTCCTACCCAAGAAGACTCAAGGCTGTAATGAATAGCAAAGGTACTTCAACAAAGTACTGAGTAAAGGTTCAGAATACTTATGTAAATGTGATATTTCAGTTTTATTATTTGATAAATTAGCAAACCTGTTTTTGCTTTGTCATTATGGGGTATTGTGTGTAGATTGATCAGGGAATTTTTACAATAAGGTTGAACCCTAGCAAAATGTGGAAAAAGTCAAGGGGTCTGAATACTTTATTTATATACAGTGGAAGTCGGAAGTTAAAACTCGTTTTTCAAACAATCTACAAAGTTCTTTTTAACAAACCATAGCTTTGGCAAGTCGGTTAGGACATCTACTTTGTGCATGACACAAGTAATTTTTCCAACAATTGTTTACAGACAGATTATTTCACTTATAATTCACTGTATCACAATTCCAGTGGGTCAGAAGTTTACATACACTCAGTTGACTGTGCCTTTAAACAGCTTGGAAAATTCCAGAAAATGATATCATGGCTTTAGAAGCTTCTGATAGGCTAATCGACATCATTTGAGTCAAATGGATGTGTACCTGTGGATGTATTTCAAGGCCTACCTTCAAACTCAGTGCCTCTTTGCTTGACATCATGGGAAAATCAAAAGAAATCATCCAAGACCAAAAAACGGTGCCCCTGCACATTGACTCTGTACCAGTACCCCCTGTATATAGCCTCGCTATTGTTATTTTACTGTTGCTGTTTAATTATGTTACTTTTATTTTGTATTTATCAATTTTTTCCATAACACTTATTTTTATTAAAACTTCTTAAAGCATTGTTGGTTAAATCAGCATTTCGCTTGATTCTATTTGGACATGCTACAAAGTTTTGGGAAATTCTCTGGTTAGTAGTTAAACCTAACAAAAATTAATCAGTTAGCAGAAGGTATTGGGTATGCCGATTTCCCATTTAGGGTGGAGCATCAGGTCTTTACTTATTCGGGGATAAAGGTCACACACTCATGTATGGCTCTGTTTTAACATGACTTCAAAATACTCCTGGAGCGCACTAAGCAGGATTTCCTGAGGTGGTCGTCTCTTCCCATTTCATTAGCAGGTCACATTAAATCTGTTAACATGACTGTACTACCTACCTGTTCCTAGGCCGTCATTGAAAATAAGAATTTGTTCTTAACTGACTTGCCTAGTTAATAAAAGGCGAAAAAATATATATATAAAAAAACTTTTTTTTAGGTACATGCAAAATAATTATATTTCCCTTCATTTGCACTCGAGCCCGCTAAGTGTCCAGTCAAGGGGTGCTTAGATCTTTAACCCGTACCTGAATTGCACAATCTCCAGATTATACGACATAATACAGAATATTAATCTTCCTTCCTTGACAAATACAAAATCTGCATGGGAACAAGACATGGGTGGCAAACTCCCCGGTGACATATGGCAACATAGTATTGGGCATATCCACGCCTCATCATTTTGAATAAAGCATGGATAGGATCATTCAGTTCAAAGTTTTGCACTGTCTCCATCACTCCAATGAGAAATTGGCAACAATATATCCAAATGTTGACCCCAAGTGTTTGAGACGCCACCAAAGTCCAGCGACTGTGGGACACGTGTTTTGGTCATGCCAATCATTGAGAGGCTTCTGGGACCACATTTTGAGACATTCTCACATACAGTACCAGTCAAAAGTTGGACACACCTACTCATTCGAGTTTTTCTTTATTTTACTATTTTCTACATTGTAGAATAATTGTGAAGACATCAAAACTATGAAATAACACATAAGGAATCACGTAGTAACCAAAAAAGTGTTAAACAAATCAAAATATATTTTATATTTGAGATTCTTCAAAGTAGCCACCCTTTGACTTGATGACAGCTTTGCACACTCTTGGCATTCTCTCAACCAGCTTCACCTGGAATGCTTTTCCAACAGTTACCACATTTGCTGAGCACTTGTTGGCTGCTTTTCCTTCACTCTACGGTCCAACTCATCCCAAACAATCTCAATTGCGTTGAGATAGGGGGATTGTGGAGGCCAGGTCATCTGATGCAGCACTCCAGCACACTCCTTCTTGATCAAATAGCCCTTACACAGCCTGAAGGTGTGTTGGGTCATTGCCCTGTTGAAAAACAAATTATAGTCCTACTAAACACAAACCAGATAGTATGGCGTATTGCTGCCATGCTGGTTAAGTGTGCCTTGAATTCTAAATAAATCACAGACAGTGTCACCAGCAAAGCACGCCCTCACCATCACACCTCATCTTCCATGCTTCACGGTGGGAAAATGCATTGGAAATTCAGAACTGAGAGAGAATTTGTAATTTCTTCAAACAATCATCTTTATTCAATATCGATTAATTATTGCGATAATGACTGTTGGGCTGAGAGCCTAACTGAAAATGAACAAAAATATATTATATAGGACCTAAAAATGCTTAGTCAGCGTGGTTCCAACCCCCCCATAAGCCACCTTCGTCCATCTCCTGGTTATCTGCAGGGGATGTTGTTTTACTTCCAACCCGGCTTAGTTTCCCAGATGCCATTTCCCAGATGCCATGATGATGAGACAATGAGGCGTCGTTCTAAACTCTTCCAGGCCGTCTCTATCTCGGGTCACACACACCCCATCTTGTCTATGGAATGGTTTAGGTTTATGTTTATGGAATGGTTTAGGTTTAGGTTTAGGTTTTTACCACCATTGTCAGCTCAACTGCAGGAAACTAGAGTAGAAACCATCCCTTTACAGAAACACAGAATTAAACAGAACAGAAATGTACTACTATTTGTTAAGTATATAATCATTAACTATTAATATCAAACAAATCAGGTAAATATGTAATTTTTCTATCACAAGCCACACATTCGGAGATCATCTGTTCACCTACTCTGCGTCTCACAAAAACAAAGCGGTTGCATCCAAAAATCTAAAATTTAGACTAATCAGACCAAAGGACAGATTTCCACCGGTCTAACATCCGTTGCTCGTGTTTCTTGACCCAAGCAAGTCTCTTCTTATTGGTGTCCTTTAGTAGTGGTTTCTTTGCAGCAATTCGACCATGAAAATTGGATTCACGCAGTCTCCCCTGAACAGTTGATGTTGAGATGTGTCTGTTACTTGAACTCTGTGAAGCAATTATTTGGGCTGCAATTTCTGAGGCTGGTAACTCAAAATTAACATATCCTCTGCAGCAAAGGTAACGGGGTCTTCCTTTCCTGTGGCGGTCCTCATGAGAGACAGTTTCATCATAGCGCTTGATAGTTTTTGTGACTCCACTTGAAGAATCTTTCAAAGTTCTTGACGTTTTCCGAATTGACTGACCTTCATGTCTTAAAGTAATGATTGACTGTCATTTCTCTGTGCTCATTTGAGCTGTTCTTGCCAATATATGGACTTGGTATTTTGACAAGGGCTATCTTCTGCATGCTACCCCTACCTTGTCACAACACAACTGATTGGCTCAAACGCATTAAGAACGAAAGAAATTCCACACATGTACATTTCACAAGGCACACCTGTTAATTTAAATGCAGTCCAGGTGACTACCTCATGAAGCTGGTTGAGAGAATGCCAAGCGTGTGCAAAGCTGTCATCAAGGCAAAGGGTGGAAACACTGAAGAATCTAAAATCTAATTGATTTGTTTAACAGTTTTTTGGTTACTACATGGTACCATAAATGTTATTTCATAGTTTTGATGTCTTCACTATTATTCTACAATGTAGAAAATAGTAAAAATAAAGAAAAGCCCTTGAATGAGTAGGTGTGTCCAAGCTTTTGACAGGTACTGTATATACAGTGCCTTCAGAAAGTATTCAGACCACTTTACTTTTTCCACAGTTTGCTACTTTACAGCCTTATTCTAAAATAGCTTAAACAAAATAAATCATCAGCAACACATAATACCCCATAATGACAAAGCAAAAAGGTTTTAAGAAACACATGCACATTTGTGGCCTGCTGGAGGTCATTTTGCAGGGCGCTGGCAGTGCACCTCCTTGCACAAAGGCGGAGGTAGCGGTCCTGCTGCTGGGTTGTTGCCCTCCTACAGCCTCCTCCACGTCTCTTGATGTACTGGCCTGTCTCCTGGTAGCGCCTCCATGCTCTGGACACTACGCTGACAGACACAGCAAACCTTTTTGCCACAGCTCGCACTGATGTGCCATCCTGGATGAACTGCACTACCTGAGCAACTTGTGTGGGTTGTAGACTCCGTCTCATGCTACCACTAGAGTGAGAGCACCGCCAGCATTCAAAAGTGACCAAAACATCAGCCAGGAAGCATAGGAACTGAGAAGTGGTCTGTGATCACCACCTGCCCAATCACTCCTTTTTTGGGGGTGTCTTGCTAATTGCCTATAATTTCCACCTTTTGTCTATTCCATTTGCACAACAGCATGTGAAATTTATTGTCAATCAGTGTTGCTTCCTAAGTGGACAGTTTGATTTCACAGAAGTGTGATTGACTTGGACTTACATTGTGTTGTTTAAGTGTTTCCTCTATTTTTTTGAGCAGTGTACATAAGTTTTAAGACTCGACATTGAGCTCAGTTGCATCCTGTTTCCATTGATCATCCTTGAGATGTTTCTACAACTTTATTGGAGTCCACCTGCGGTATATTCAATTGATAGGACATGATTTGGAAAGGCACACACCTGTCTATATAAGGTCTGACAGTTGACAGTGTATGTCAGAGCAAGGTGGCCAAGGTGGCCGAGTTCCTCTGCAGTGATGGGAGAACCCGATGGTCAGTCTGACAGAGCTCCAGAGTTCCTCTGCAGAGATGGGAGAACCATCCAGAAGGACAACCATCTGGTTGTCTCCTAGAGATGAACATACTTTGGTGTGAAAAGTGCAAATCAATCCCAGAACAACAGCAAAGGACCTTGTGAAAATGCTGGGAAAAACAGGTACAAAAGTATCTATATCCACAGTAAAACGAGTCCTATATCGACATAACCTGAAAGGCCGCTCAGCAAGGAAGAAGCATCTGCTCCAAAACTGCCATAAAAAAGCCAGACTACGGTTTGTAACTAACTGCACATGGGGACAAAGATTGTAGTTTTTGGAGAAATGTCCTCTGGTCTGATGAAACACAAATATAACTGTTTGGCCATAATGACCATCGTTATGTTTGGAGGAAAAAGGGGAACGCTTGCAAGCTGAAGAACACCATCCCAACCGTGAAGCACGTGGGTGGCAGCATCATGTTGTGGGGGTGCTTTGCTGCAGGAGAGACTGGTCCACTTCACAAAATAGATGTCATCATGAGGGACAAAAATTATGTTGATATATTGAAGCAACCTCTCAAGACATCAGTTTGGAAGTTAAAGCTTGGTCGCAAATGGGTCTTCCAAATGGACAATGACCCCAAACATACTTCTAAAGTTGTGGCAAAATGGCTTATGGACAACAAAGTCAAGGTATTGGAGTGGCCATTACAAAGCCCTAACCTCAATCCTATAGAACATTTGTGGGCAGAACTGAAAAAGTGTGTGCGAGCAAGGAGGCCCAAAAACCTGACTCAGTTACACCAGCTCTGTCCGGAGGAATGGGACAATATTCACCCAACTTGTTGTGGGAAGTTTGTGGAAGGTTACCTGAAACGTTTGACCCAAGTTAAACAATTTAAATGCAATGCTACCAATTACTAATTGAGTGTATGTAAACTTCTGACCCACTGAGGATGTGATGAAAGAAATAAAAGCTGAAAGAAATAATTATATCTACCATTATTCTGACATTTCACATTCTTAAAATAAAGTGGTGATCCTAACTGAACTAAAACAGGGAATTTTTACTAGGATTAAATATTTGGCTAAGGTGTATGTAAACTTCCGACTTCAACTGTATATATATAGTATTTTACTAACTTTATCTCCCAATTTCAATTACGATCTTATCTCATCGCTGCAAATCCCTAACGGGCTTGGGAGATTCGAAGGTTGAGTCATGCGACCTCCAAAATATGACCCAACAAACCACCCTCCTTACCACCCACCCACAACCCAGGAGCCAGCTGCACCAATGTGTCTGAGAAAACACCGTTCAACTGATGACCGCCACAGGGAGTTGCTAGAGCGAGATGAGCACGTAAAGCCCACCCGGCCAAACTCTCCCCTAACCCGGACGACGCTGGGCCAATTGTGTGCCGCCCTATGGGACTCCCGGTCACGGCCAGTTGTGATACATCCTGGTATCAAAAACAAGTAAGTCAAACCATTGTTTATAGGGAAAATAAGATCAGAAGAGTGAATGTAAACTAAGGAAAAAACACACTACCATCAATTGTGCCCAATAAAAAAAACACACAACTCTCCCCAAAGCAACAAAGTTTGACAACACTCCCATATTTTGGACCACCCCTCCCCCAAAGGAAATTTCGATCTGTCCCTTAGCAACTTCTGGGATAGCTAGCTAGCTCGGTACCTATCTAGCTAGCACCAATGCATACAGATTGAAAACAATGACTTGAAACTGCAGTCATTCTCAATATTCTTCGCAATGATTTTTCAATCCGTGTGACTATTATGGGCAGCCACTTGTTGTTCTCTTATTGAAATCAAAAATCAGTTATCAAGTTATCAAAAATAACTAGCTAGCTAGCTAGAAAACAAAGCAATTCAGTCAGCTAGCTACCTAGTTGCTTGCTTGACCAGACGAAGTCAACCAAATAGGAAAACTGTCTTATAAAATCAGAGTATCCAGATGATGATACCTAGTAGATCATTAATTAGCTAACTAACTAGCTATACTGAAACAGATAATGTTGTTTTGTTATGTTTTTGCAGATTTACGAGGAGAACATTGTTTGTATTCATAAATAGCTAGCTTTTTTCTGACTAGCAGTTCCAGAGCTTTGGGAAGTGTGTGTCTGCTTCGTGCGGCAGTGGCATGTAAGCAAGACAAACCTTTACCAGCATCATAACATACGTACCAGTGAATCACTGTGACATATGAATTAAAAGGGATAGTGTAATTACTACGTAAAAACGTATGTATGTGTTAAATGATTAAGTTACGTGCAAGTCATATTCAAGTCAGATAATGAAACGAGTACTGACCGAACAGCGCTCAATACATATGCACACACACACACACACACACACACACACACACACACACACACACACACACACACACACACACACACACACACACACACACACACACACACACACACACACACACACACACACACAATACACTCGCAGACGGACACATACCCTCAACCCCTCCGCATTGTCTGCTGAATGAGAACGAGGCCACAGAGAGATGTAGATACATATCTATGAGTTAAAGCTTAATCCTCACTATCTGTTTACCTATCTATCCTTTCAGTCTGATTTGCATGGGACCGAAACACAGAGCGAAGAGGAGGAAGAGGAGGAGCCAAGCAAAGTTTCTCACACACAACATTTCTGTGGTGTGTTATGTGCATCACCAGCCCTCTCCTCAACCCACTCCCCTTACTCCTTACCTCATGGGACCCCCTAGGCCTATGGATAACCTCTTGAAGGAAAATGAGGGGAACACGGGGATGAAGGGAGGGACAGAGAGAGTGAAAAGAGTCCCAAATACAGGCTGAATCAGAGAGGACTACTGAATAACCACAGAGCTCCCGTAATCCGTTTGGAGTCATGTGATCACACAAACACAGAGTCAGGAAAAACAGCTGCTCTACATTCAGTACAGTGAGGAAATGAAAATAGGGAAATTTAGGAAAAGAATGGGAAGGAGGGAGAGAAAGTGATAGAGGAGGGGAGGGAGAGAAAAGGATAGAGAATCTTCTTTGCCAGGGCGGTGGCTTGTACCAACTCTCCACCCAGTCCGCGGTGATTCAAACTACGCACTCTGACACTGACCATTCACGGACTTTACTCTCTGCACAACGTCCTGTAATGTTGCTCATTACAGTACCTCTGCACATTATTGCAAATATGCACCTGCCTTTTTACACCCCGTACTGTGTAGAGGAGTGTCAAATGAACTCAGCCACGCCAGACGTCAACCAAAATGAGAATACACAAGGACCTCTCTTCACTGGCCAGAGAACAAGGGAAGAGGGGGGGGGGGGGGGGGGGTGGGGGGGGGGGTGGCAGTCACAGCAATCTCCAAAGCAGGAGTCATCTTTCCCCTTTGCTCATCTCACACCTCGAATCTACATCAAAGCTCCTCCTACTGTATCAGCTCCACGGCAACCAGTTTAACCAAATGGTGCTCAGACGGACTGTCAAAGACATGGACACAATATGGTTGTGATGAAGAGTGACGATGACTAAAACAGAGCCACGGATTTGAAATATCAAGAATAAATGTTTGTTTGAGTTTAGGCCCTCTAATCCATATTCCCTGTTTGTGACTGATTATGTACCCTATCATATTATTACATCCTTTTGCCATGACAATCTCTATTATTCATTCATCCTGTACTTTCATTACTTCACCCTGGTTATTTCTGTCACACCCTGATCTGTTTCACCTGTCCTTGTGCTTGTCTCAACCCCCTCCAGGTGTCGCCCATCTTCCCCATCATCCCCTGGGTACTTATACCTGTGTTCTCTGTCTGTCTGTGCCAGTTCGTCTTGTTTTGTCAAGTCAAATAGCGTGTTACTCTGTGCTCCTGCTTTTTCCTTTTCTCTGTTTTTGCTAGTCCTCCCAGTTTTGACCTTTGCCTGCCTTGACTCTGAACCCGCCTGCCTGACCATACTGTCTGCCCTGACCTCGAGCCTGCCTGCCACTCTGTACCTCCTGGACTCTGACCTTGTTATGATATTTTGCCTGTCCACGCCCATTCTCTTGCCTGCCCCCTTGGATACTAATAAATATCAGAGACTCAAACCATCTGCCTCCCGTGTCTGCATCTGCACCTTGTCCTTTTAAGAACTTAATTGCCTTCAGAATTATAACCGTAGCTATAATTGTCACGTTCCTGACCGGTTTTTCTGTTATTTTGTATGTGTTTGACGGTCAGGGCGTGAGTTTGGGTGGGTAGTCTATGTTATGTGTTTCTATGTTTGTTTAAGGGTGACCTGATATGGCTCTCAATTAGAGGCAGGTGGTTTTCATTTCCTCTGATTGAGAGTCATATTAAGGTAGGTGTTTTCACACTGTTTGTTTGTGGGTGGTTGTCTCCTGTGTTTGTGTTTGTCGCACCATACGGGACTGTATCGGTTTGTTTGTACATTCGTTCTTTTGTGTAGTCTGTTTTTCCGGTTCGTGCGTTCTTCGTTTCATGTAAGTTCTTACGTTCAGGTCAGTCTACGTCGTTTGTTATTTTGTAATATTATCAAGTGTATTTCGTGTCAGTGTTCGTCTTGTCTAATAAATTATCATGTCATTTCACAACGCTGCGTTTTGGTCGAATCCCTGCTCCTCCTCTTCGGATGAAGAGGAGGAGGAAAGCCGTTACAATAATTGTAACTATTTTATACTTTCTTGCTTTAAGCAAGTGGTGGCCCGTTAATAATTTAATTGTAATACGTGTACACAACTGTGTCCTTTACAACTGACTGACTGCATATATATAGTTACGCTCTATTGCACATCATCCATTGTAAATTGTTTATACATCCGTACCATGCATAGCCTCATTAATTAATTTTTTGCTATTTATAGTGTATGTGGATGAGAAAATTATTTGTGGATATATTCTGTCTGCATTACGTTTACTGTCTATGCCCCAGTCTCAACATCAACAGTGAAGAAGCAACTCCGGGATGCTGGCCTTCTAGGCAGAGTTGCAAAGAAAAAGCCATATCTCAGACTGGTCAATAAAAAGAAAAGATTAAGATGGGCAAAAGAACAGACACTGGACAGAGGAACTCTGCCTAGAAGACCAGCATCCCGGAGTCGCCTCTTCACTGTTGACATTGAGAGGTGTTTTGCGGGTACTATTTAATGAAGCTGCCAGTTGAGGACTTGTGAGGCGTCTGTTTCTCAAACTAGACACTCTAATGTACTTGTCCTCTTGCTCAGTTGTGCACTGGGGCCTCCCACTTTTTCTATTCTGGTTAGGGCCAGTTTGCGCTGTTCTGTGAAGGGAGTAGTACACAGCATTGTACGAGATCTTCAGTTTCTTGGCAATTTCTCGCATGGAATAGCCTTCATGTCTCAGAACAAGAACAGACTGACGAGTTTCAGAAGAAAGACCCATTTAATCAGAACAACAGTTTTCAGCTGTGCTAACATAATTGTAAAAGGGTTTTCTAATGATCAATTAGTCTTTTAAAATGATAAACTTGGATTAGCTAACACAACGTGCCATTGGAACACAGGAGTGATGGTTCCTGATAATGGGCCTCTGTACGCCTATGTAGATATTCCATTAAAAATCAGCTGTTTCCAGCTACAAAAGTAACTTAAAACATTAACAATATCTACACTGTATTTCTGATCAATTTGATGTTCTTTTAACGGACAAAAAAAATTGCTTTTCTTTCAGAAACAAGGACATTTCTAAGTCATCCCGAACTTTTAAACGGTAGTGTAAATATACAGTACTTGGCGAACACATACACACACACACACTAATTAAGAGGGGTCTGGATGTGTTTGGCTGAGTAAGTGCTCATCAGAAATGTTGGAGCTGGAGTGACATGTTTGCCTGACGCTGTTACCGTAGACACAAAAACAGGTCACACTTTATTATCATAATCCGGATTTTCATACTATCTGTTGATAAGCAACTGTCTACTAAGGTTAGGGTTCGGGTTAGGTTTAGAATAAGGTTTAGGGTAAGGGTTAATGTTAGGGTTAAGTTTAGAGCTAGTGTTAGGATTAGTAGATAGTTAATCGAAATGTAATTTATAGTCTGTAGATGCTCTACAGACTATCCAAATAAAGTGGTCCCCAAAAACTCAAACATTTGCACACGTTCAAGCACACAGACATACAAATGTGAGCAAATTAATAAATACAACTCCAACAATTACACCTCAGCTTTCCGTGACCTGGACCAACCGAGGACAAAAGGAATTGTAGCCTTTGACAGTGTCCTTGATGAATAGTTAATTAGTGAGCCCCTATGATAATACCAATGTGAAATTGTACACTTAATTCACAAACAGTATGCATGTACAGCACAGTGGGTCGACAAAGACTTTGTACTAAGGTAAGCCATATTGCATGCTCAAGAATGTGCTGGTTCTCATACCGCTGCTGCCATTTCAAAACATGTTTGAAACTTGGAAAAATTAACACACTCCTAGGGCCATTCGAACTCGAGAAATAAGCTATTCAACTGTGTCTGCCGCAGATGTGATACCCTCTGTCATGGCATTGAAACCTCTGCTCAACAAAACTGCCGACAGATCGTGGGGTTAAAACTTACAAAAGTACTCGAGGCTGTGAACAAGGGATTCGGTGGCATTCTCTCTGAGCCACTTCACTGTGTTGCCACCATGCTCGATGCTAGGTTAAGGACCGCTACTTCGATGCAGAGACAAAAAAAAGTGTTTACGTGAAATGTTACACACACAGGTGGACAAGATGGAAACGGACACAGTGACAGTGGGCACCGAGGAAGAGAGGCCACAGACAGACAGAGCTGAAACTTCACTGCTTGACATGTATGATTAATCCTGGTTGTGTCACGACTTCGGCCGAAGTTGATGCCTCTCCTTGTTCGGGTGGTGTTCGGCGGTCGACGTCACCGGTCTTCTAGCCATCGCCGATCCATTTGTCATTTTCCATTTGTTTTGTCTCGTTTTCCCACACACCTGGTTTTCGTTTACCCAATTATTGGTCATGTATTTAACCCTCTGTTTCCCCCATGTCTTTGTGTGTGATTGTTATTTGTTCAGGTCGGTATGACCCGGCTGGTTTGTACCGGGTGCTGTTTATCACCCATGCTTTGCGGCAACCGTTCTTTTTGCACTTTGTAAATTGTTTACTTTGTGCTGTCGAGTAAAGTCCGTTGTTTCACTCATCTCTGCTCTCCTGCGCCTGACTTTATAAACCAGCTACACCCACCAACCTGACAGGTTGAGAATGAAACGATTGAACAAATGAACAACGAAACAGCAAAGCAAGTAAGTGAAAGAAATAGGTAATTTTACTGGTAATGGGGACATACGTAAATGACAACAAAATAACTTTTTGGTCAGTGTGGTGTGGTGTGTGTGTGTAACCTTTAACTAGGCAAGTGAGTTAAGAACACATTTTTATTTACAACGACGGCCTACCACGGCCAAACATGGACAACGCTGGGCCAATTGTGCACCGCCTATGGGACTCCCAATCACTGCCAGATGTGATACAGTCTGGATTCAAACCAGGGACTGTAGTGACGCCTCTTGCACTGAGATGCAGTGCCTTAGACCGCTGCATCCATGTGTGTGTGTGTGTGTGTTAACTATTTAACTGTACTAGAATGCTTAAAAGGACCCTAAGATGTTAAATACCGGGTATCGGTATCGTTTTTTTTGGCAAGGAAAATATCAGATATCGTCCGTATCGGCTAAAAATTTAATATCGATGCATCCCCAAAAAATAGTAAATAGCGGTTACTTCTCAGAGAGTTTTGAATTGTCAAGGGGGGTTAAACAGGGTGTCCGATGTCACCATATCTATTCGTTATGGTCATAGAAATGCTAGCTATTAAAATCTGATGAAATAAAAACATTAGAGGATTATAAATCCAAGGCATAAAACAAAGGCATTCATGTATACCGATGACCCAAGTTTTATATTAAGTCTGCAAGCTAGATCCCTGCAATGTCTCATTGAAGAGCTAGATCATTTTTCTGGACTCTCTGGACTAAAACCTAATTATGATAAGTGTACAATATTACGTATTGAATCTTAAAAAAAAACGATTTTTTACATTACCCTGCAATTTACCTATAAGATGGACTAATGGTGAAGTAGACACACTTGGTATTCATATCACAAAATATATAAATGAGCTCTCCACAATGAATTTCAATAGAAAAACAGACAAGATCCTGCATGTATGTATGGAAAAATTGCCCTGATTAACTCCTTAGTCATATCTCAGTTTACTCACTTACTTATGGTGCTGCCTACTCCTGATGATTTGTTTTTCAAATCATAAGAGCAAAAAATATTTCGCTTTCAAAAGTACATTGCAGAGCTGGCTACAATTTCAATTTCATCCCCCTGAAAAGATAGAACAAATATTAATGGTTGATAAAATACCTGTATTTATGGGACAGATGTTTGAAAAGGGTACTTTGTTTTTAAATTATATTGTAAATTGTGATGGTAGAGTTATGTCTTTCATGGAGTTCAGAATTGTATGGGAAGGTCTGCTCCAGGATTACAACCAATTGATAACAGCATTACCCCAAAAATGGAGGAGGCGGGTGGCAGCGGGAGGAGGTAGGGACCTGGTCTGTCTAACCAATATAAAGGATCAAAACTGGCAGAGGAATAAAAATAGCATAAATAGGAAAGTATACCAGTTTAATTTGAGGACCAGGATGTTGACAGCTGTCCCATTCAGATTGCAAAAATACTGTAGTTGGGAAGAGATTGACACAAGATTCAAGACTTCGTGCTTTTCAGCTAAAGTTATTATATATAATTCTTGCCACCAACAAAATGTTGAATATTTGGGGCATACACTCATCGAAGCTCTGCAGATTTTGTTGTGAGGATACAGAATCAATAGACCATTTATTTTGGTATTGCCCTCAGGTAGCCTGTTTTTGGTCTCAGGTTCAGCAATGGCTGAAAATGCATAACATTGATCTAAAATTGACTCTAGAAAGAGAACTGTTGGGAGATCTGAAGAGGCCGGGTCAGTCAATTACTAATATACTAATAGTCGTAGTCAAAGTATTTATCTTCAACTCGCAATCTGTGGATTCTACTCAATTATATAGACTGAAATTGTATGCTAAACATCACAGCATAGTTGCAAGATATATGGCGCAGAGAAATCCGAAGAGGGTGGCCAGGAGAGATAGGTGGGATGGGCTGAGGGAAGCTGAAGGTTGGGATGTGGAATTGGAGAGAAGTGGGAGTGGAGTTTCTGGGCGAGGGATAGAATGACGATCAATGATAAAAGTAAAAAAAATGAAGTCAAAATAAAACATAACAAAAAGTCAGTTTGAATGACACTGAGGGGCAGTGTTGGTACAGTTAATGCCGGTTTGCATGAGTCGGATGCCGTGCAGGTGTTTGTACACATGCAATATACACACACTCTCATTCAAATGGACCCATGTGCACATACACGGACACACACACACATGTAAATAGTGCCATACATGCACTGAAACAAATTCAGTTGGCCTTCCGCTTATGATTTTTATTGTCCTTGATGTTTTAGATTTTTAGCATGGTTGTTTTCTGTTTTCCTTTGTCTTTTTCTCTTTTCTCTTTCTCTTTTTCTCTTTCTCTTTTCTGTTGTTTTTCAACTCTTAATGATCAGCTATGAAAAGCCAACTGAAAATTATTCATGATTATTATTTGACCATGCTTGTCACTTATGAACATTTTTGAACATCTTGGCATAGTTCTGTTATAATCTCCACCCGGCACAGCCAGAAGAGGACTGGCCACCCCTCATAGCCTGGTTCCTCTCTAGGTTTCTTCCTAGGTTTTGGCCTTTCTAGGGAGTTTTTCCTAGCCACCGTGCTTCTACACCTGCATTCTAGCTGTTTGGGGTTTTAGGCTGGGTTTCTGTACAGCACTTCGAGATATTATCTGATGTACGAAGGGCTATATAAAATAAAATTGATTGATTGATTGATTGATTTTGTTCATTTTATTGGTGCATGGGGGGGGGGGGGTCTTGGGGGTGGGGAATGGAATTATTGTATTTCTTTTTTCTCGGGTGGGGGGGGGTCTTGGATGGTTGAGGAGCAGCTCTTGGGGAACTGTGGGGGGGATCTTGGAGGGCTGGTGAGAGATCTGTCGACGTGCCCATGAGCAAGGCATTAACCCTGGTTGCTTCTGTGTATCGCCCCAGATGGGAGGCTGTTAGATGACTAATGTGATGTAGTTGTGGAGCAGCTTTACTGCAAGTATAATGTATGTTTTACATATTCAATAAAATAAATATATATATATTATGACCCCTGTGTTGAAAGATGACACTCTGAGCACGATGGTTGCTCTACGATCTCCACAAGTGTCACAGGACTCATCTGATGTTGGTACAGCCGATCTGCCAACTTCTGTCTGTAGCGTCTGAACAGTTTGGGCTACACCAATATGACCCCTCTATGGAAAAATGAATCTCTCACGAGAGGTAGCCGGTACCAGGTAAGGTAGCCAGTACCAGTAAAAAAAAAATTATGGAAGTATATATGGAGATAGTTTAGTGCCGAAAATATAGCACCAGTCAAGTTTGGACACACCTACTTATTCCAGGATTTTTCTTTATTTTGACTATTTTCTACGTTGTAGAATAATTGTGAAGACATCAAAACTATGAAATAACACATATGGAATCATGTAGTAACCAAAAAACTGTTAAACAAATCAAAATACATTTTATACTTGAGATTCTTCAAAGTAGCCACACTTTGCCTTGATGACAGCTTTGCACACTCTTGGCATTCTCTCAACCAGCATCATGAGGTATTCACCTGGAATGCATTCACATTAACAAGTGTGCCTTGTTAAACGCTAATTTGTGGAATTTCAAATCAAATCAAATGTTATTTGTCACATACACATGGTTAGCATATGTTAATGCGAGTGTTGTGAAATGTTTGTGTTTCTAGGACCATGCAGTAATATCTAACAAGTAATCTAACCTAACAATTTCACAGCAACTACCTTATACACACAAGTGTAAAGGAATGAATAAGAATATGTACATAAAAATACATGAATGAGCGATGGCCAAACGGCATAGGCAAGATGCAGTAGATGGTATAGAGTACAGTATATACATATGAGATGAGTAATGTAGGGTATGTAAACATTATATAAAGTGGCTAGTGATACATTTATTACATACATTTTTTCATTATTTAAGTGGCTAGAGATGAGTCAGTATGTTGGCAGCAGCCACTCAATGTTAGTGATGGCTGTTTAACAGTCTGTTGGCCTTGAGATAGAAGCTGTTTTTCAGTCTCTCTGTCCCTGCTTTGATGCATCTGTAATGACCTCGCCTTCTGGATGATAGCGGGGTGAACAGGCAGTGGCTCGGGTGGTTGTTGTCCTAGATTATCTTTATGGCCTTCCTGTGACATCGGGTGGTGTAGGTGTCCTGGAGGGCAGGTAGTTTGCCCCCGGTGACACGTTGTGCAGACCTCACTACCCTCTGGAGAGCCTTAAGGTTATGGGCGGAGAAGTTGTCGTACCAGGCGGTGATACAGCTCGACAGGATGCTCTTGATTGTGCATCTGTAAAGGTTTGTGAGTGTTTTTGGTGACAAGCCGCATTTCTTCAGCCTCCTGAGGTTGAAGAGGCGCTGCTACAGTTGCAAAAACCATCAAGTGCTATGATGAAAAGGGCTCTCATGAGGACCGCCACAGGAAAGGAAAACCCAGAGTTACCTCTGCTGCAGAGGATAAGTTCATTAGAGTTAGCAGCCTCAGAAATTGCAGTCCACATAAATGCTTCACAGAGTTCAAGTAAGAGACACATCTCAACATCAACTGTTCAGAGGAGACTGCGTGAATCAGGCCTTCATGGTTAAATTGCTGCAAAGAAACCAATACTAAAGGACACCAATAATAATAAGGGACTTGCTTGGGCAAAGAAACACGAGCAATAGACATTAGATCGGAGGAAATATGTCCTTTGGTCTGATGGAGGAGGTGGTGTGAAAGTGTGGGGGTGCTTTGCTGGTGACACTGTCTGTGATTAATTTAAAATTCAAGGCACACTTAACCAGCATGGCTACCACAGCATTCTGCAACCATCCCATCTGGTTAGCGCTTAGTGAGAACTATCATTTGTTTTTCCACAGGACAATGACCCAACACACCTCCAGGCTGTGTAAGGGCTCTTTGACCGAGAGTGATGGAGTGCTGCATCAAATGACCTGGCCTCCACAATCATCCGACCTCAATTGAGATGGTTTGGGATGAGTTGGACCGCAGAGTGAAGGAAAAGCAGCCAACAAGTATATGTGGAACTCCTTCAATACTGTTGGAAAAGCATTCCAGGTGAAGCTGGATGAGAGAATGCCAAGAGTGTGCAAAGCTGTCATCAAGTCAAAGGGTGGTACTTTGAAGAATATAAAATATATTTTGATTTGTTTAACACTGTTTTGGTTACTACATGATTCCATATGTGTTATTTCATAGTTTTGATGTCTTCACTTATTATTCTACAATGTAGAAAATAGTACAAATAAAGAAAAACCCTTGAATGAGTAGGTGTCTCAAACTTTTGACTGGTACTGTAAGTGGTTAATTAAATACATGTCAAAAATATATAGAAATTGTTTCCTGATCTCTCAGATATAGGACAGATACTTCAGAACAAACTTAATTTAGATTTTCTTTTGTTTATTCATGTACAGTGCCGTGAAAAAGTATATGCCCCCTATCAGAATTTCTCTATTTTTGCATATTTTTGATACTGAATGTTATCAGATCTTCAACCGAAACCTAATTTTAGATAAAGGGAACCTGAGATTACAAAAAACAACAAAAGGAATACTAATTTTATTTATTTAACAAAGTTATGCAACACCCAGTTCCCCTGTGTGAAAAAGTAATTGCCCCCTTACACTCAATAACTGGTTGTGCCTCCTTTAGCTGTAATGACTCCAACCAAACGCTTCCTGTAGTCGTTGATCAGTCTCTCACATCGCTGTGGAGGAATTCTGGCCCACTCTGGAACGCAGAACTGCTTTAACTCAGCGACATTTGTGGACTTTCAAGCATCAGTTTCGTTTCAAGTCCTGCCACAACATCTCAATTGGGATTAGGTCTGGACATTGACTCGGCCATTCAACAACCTCAAATGTGTTGTTTTTTAACCCTTTTCATACAGACTTGATTGTGTGTTTTGGATAATTGTCTTGCTGCATGACCCAGCTGCGCGTCAGCTTCAGTTACCAGACGGATGGCCTGACATTCTCCAGTTCCTGAGGCAGCAAAGCATCCCCAAACCGTCACACTACCACCACCATGCTTGATCGTTGGGGATGAGGTTCTTACTGTGGAATGCACTGTTTGATTTTAGCCAGACATAATGGGATGAACCCCAGGCTTAGACTCTTAAGGATTTTAAAGACTTCAGCATGGTGGTTGTGGACGTTTCTATAGCTTTTACAATTTCCTGACAGACAGAGAGCATTGGCTCACACTCAGCAGGCTGTATGAAAATTCACAGCTCCTGGATCAGTTGAGAACAGATAAAAGCAATCAGATACCATTAGAGGAGGTTATGCTCAGGACAGTCAAATTCAATGGTCCGTGTGTGTGTGTGTGTGTGTGTGTGTGTGTATGTGCATGCACATGTGTGTATGTGTTTGAGTACACGTGTTTTTATGTACAGCGTGTGTATGAGTCCACCTGATAGGGGGGGGGGGTTCTTATTATTCCCCTCCCCGTAAGGAAACAGGATGCCACACCTAGGATGAAGTGGAACACCTGTCTCTAGAACACACACAATGCATACACACAGAATGTCACGATCGTGTGGAGGATTGACGGACCAAAACACAGCAGTAGGAAAATAAGCCATCTCCTTTTATTGATGAAGAAGGCAAAAACGAAACAAACACACTTACGAACTAACCAAAACAATAAACGATCGTGAAGCTAAATAACGATGTGCACACACAGGCTACAAACGTATCACATAGACAATTACCCACAATCAAATGAAAGCCTATGGCTACCCTAAATATGGCTCCCTATCAGAGACAACAGAAATCAGCTGTCTCTAATTGGGAACTCATTCAGGCAACCATAGACTCTCCTAGACAACTAAACCAACATAGACACAGCTAGACACATGCACTCAACACAAACCCATACACTACACCCAACACCCCCTTTACCATATAATCACCCAAAACCGACAAAACACAAACAATCCCCATGTCACACCCTGACCTAACTAAAATAATAAAGAAAACAAATAATACTAAGGCCAGGGCGTGACATAACCCCCCCCTTAAGGTGCGAACTCCGAGCGCACCAGCACACAGTCTAGGGGAGGGTCTGGGTGGGCTTCCTTCCACGGTGGCGGCTCCGGCACTGGTCGTGGTCCCCACCCCACCACAGTCACTAACCGCCTCCGTAGCTTCCTCCAAATGACCCCCCTCCACATTAACCCCACTGAATTAAGGGGCAGTTCCGGACTAAGGGGCAGCTCCGGACTAAGGGGCAGCTCCGGACTAAGGGGCAGCTCCGGACTAAGGGGCAGCTCCGGACTAAGGGGCAGTACCAGGATAAGGGAGAGCACCAGGATAAGGGGCAGCACCAGGATAAGGGGCAGCTCCGGACTGAGGAACGGCAGCTCCGGACTGAGGGACTGCAGCTCCGGACTGAGGGACGGCCCATGGCTGGCTGACAGATCTGGCTGCTCATGGCTGGCTGACGGATCTGGCTGCTCATGGCTGGCTGACGGATCTGGCTGCTCATGGCTAGCTGACGGATCTGGCTGCTCATGGCTAGCTGACGGATCTGGCTGCTCATGGCTAACTGACGGATCTGGCTGCTCATGGCTGGCTGACGGATCTGGCTGCTCATGGCTGGCTGACGGATCTGGCTGCTCATGGCTGGCTGACGGATCTGGCTGCTCATGGCTGGCTGACGGATCTGGCTGGTCATGGCTAGCTGACGGATTTGGCTGCTCATGGCTAGCTGACGGATCTGGCTGCTCATGGCTAACTGACGGATCTGGCTGCTCATGGCTGGCTGACGGATCTGGCTGCTCATGGCTAGCTGACGGATCTGGCTGCTCATGGCTGGCTGACGGATCTGGCTGCTCATGGCTGGCTGACGGATCTGGCTGCTCATGGCTGGCTGACGGATCTGGCTGCTCATGGCTAGCTGACGGATCTGGCTGCTCATGGCTAGCTGACGGATCTGGCTGCTCATGGCTAGCTGACGGATCTGGCTGCTCATGGCTAACTGACGGATCTGGCTGCTCATGGCTGGCTGACGGATCTGGCTGCTCATGGCTGGCTGACGGATCTGGCTGGTCATGGCTGGCTGACGGATCTGGCTGGTCATGGCTAGCTGACGGATCTGGCTGCTCATGGCTAGCTGACGGATCTGGCTGCTCATGGCTAACTGACGGATCTGGCTGCTCATGGCTGGCTGACGGATCTGGCTGCTCATGGCTGGCTGACGGATCTGGCTGCTCATGGCTAGCTGACGGATCTGGCTGCTCATGGCTAGCTGACGGATCTGGCTGCTCATGGCTGGCTGACGGATCTGGCTGCTCATGGCTGGCTGACGGATCTGGCTGCTCATGGCTGGCTGACGGATCTGGCTGCTCATGGCTGGCTGACGGATCTGGCTGCTCATGGCTGGCTGACGGATCTGGCTGCTCATGGCTGGCTGACGGATCTGGCTGCTCATGGCTAGCTGACGGATCTGGCTGCTCATGGCTAGCTGACGGATCTGGCTGCTCATGGCTGGCTGACGGATCTGGCTGCTCATGGCTGGCTGACGGATCTGGCTGCTCCTGGCTGGCTGGCGGATCTGGCAGATCCTGTCTGGATGGCGGCTCTGGCAGAACCTGTCTGGTTGGCGGCTCTGGCATATCCTGTCTGGTTGGCGGCTCTGGCAGATCCTGTCTGGTTGGCGGCTCTGGCAGATCCTGTCTGGTTGGCGGCTCTGGCAGATCCTGTCTGGTTGGCGGCTCTGGCAGATCCTGTCTGGTTGGCGGCTCTGGCAGATCCTGTCTGGTTGGCGGCTCTGGCAGATCCTGTCTGGTTGGCGGCTCTGGCAGATCCTGTCTGACGAACGGCTCTAGCGGCTCCTGACTGACGAACGGCTCTGACGGCTCGGGACAGACGGGCGGCTCTAATGGCTCGAGGCAGACGGATGGCTCAGATGGCGCTGGGTAGACGGATGGCTCAGATGGCGCTGGGTAGACGGATGGCTCAGATGGCGCTGGGTAGACGGATGGCTCAGATGGCGCTGGGTAGACGGATGGCTCAGATGGCGCTGGGTAGACGGATGGCTCAGATGGCGCTGGGTAGACGGATGGCTCAGATGGCGCTGGGTAGACGGATGGCTCAGATGGCGCTGGGTAGACGGATGGCTCAGATGGCGCTGGGTAGACGGATGGCTCAGATGGCGCTGGGTAGACGGATGGCTCAGATGGCGCTGGGTAGACGGCCAGTTCAGGCATCGCTGTGCAGACGGCAGACTCTGGCCGGCTGAGGCGCACTGTAGGCCTAGTGCGTGGTGCCGGAACTGGTGATACCGGGCTGGGGACACGCATCTCAGGGCTAGTGCGGGGAGAAGGAACAGGGCATACTGGACCCTGGGAGCGCACATTAGGCCTAGTGCGTGGTGCCGGAACTGGTGGTACCGGGCTGGGGACACGCATCTCAGGGCTAGTGCGGGGAGAAGGAACAGGGCATACTGGACCCTGGGAGCGCACATTAGGCCTAGTGCGTGGTGCCGGAACTGGTGGTACCGGGCTGGGGACACGCATCTCAGGGCTAGTGCGGGGAGCAGCAACAGGACGCACAGGACTCTGGGTACACACAGGAGGCTTGGTGCGTGATTTAGGCACTGGTGGTAAAGGGCTGGAGACACGCACCATAGGGCTAGTGCGTGGAGGAGGCACTGGTTGTACTGGGCTGGGGACTGTCACAGGAGAGTTAGTACATGGGGCTAATATAGGAGGTGCAGGACTAGGGAGGCGTACAGGAGACCTGGTTCGTGGGACTGTCATTCCCAGACGGTTAGCACGCCCATCAGGACGAGCATGGAGAGCTGACTCAGGTAACCTCACATCCCGCACACGCTCTGTCGGGTGGATGTTGTGCCTCACGCACCAACACAGCAGCTCCCTCATTTCACTCTCTTCCACCCTCCCCAATAAATCCTTAACAGTCTCTGCATCATTCCCATTGCTCACCTCCAATATCAGCCCGACTGGCTCAGGTTCCCTCTTAGAGTCCTCACGGGTAGCACGGGAAGTTGACGCAGTTCTCCCATCTGGACTCGCCACACTCCCCATGAGCCCCTCCCCAAGAAATTTTTGGGTATTACTCACGGGTCTCCAGCCTTGCTTCCGTGCTGCCTCCTCATATCGCCTCCTCTCGGCTTTCGCTGCCTCCAGCTCTTCACGAGGGAGGCGATATTCTCCCGGTTGTGCCCACGGCCCCTTACCATCCAGTATCTCCTCCCATGTCCAAGAATCCTGTGTAGGTGGGTCCTGTTGTCGCTTTACATGCCGCTTGGTCCTGTATTGGTGGGTAATTCTGTCACGATCGTGTGGAGGATTGACGGACCAAAACGCAGCAGTAGGAAAATAAGCCATCTCCTTTTATTGATGAAGAAGGCAAAAACGAAACAAACACACTTACGAACTAACCAAAACAATAAACGATCGTGAAGCTAAATAACGATGTGCACACACAGGCTACAAACGTATCACATAGACAATTACCCACAATCAAATGAAAGCCTATGGCTACCCTAAATATGGCTCCCAATCAGAGACAACAGAAATCAGCTGTCTCTAATTGGGAACTCATTCAGGCAACCATAGACTCTCCTAGACAACTAAACCAACATAGACACAGCTAGACACATGCACTCAACACAAACCCATACACTACACCCAACACCCCCTTTACCATATAATCACCCAAAACCGACAAAACACAAACAATCCCCATGTCCCACCCTGACCTAACTAAAATAATAAAGAAAACAAATAATACTAAGGCCAGGGCGTGACACAGAACTACATATAGCCAGAATCAAAATTCCCCTTTCCACCCGAAAAAGAGGGAGATCATTCAGTGAGGGGATATAGGGTTTCCCACACACACACAAGCACACACACACTTGTGTGCACACACGGCGAACCCCCTGGACCTAAACGCCAGGCTGACACAGCAGGGTCCGTGCACCTTCCCGAGCAGAACAAACACACACACATAAAGAGAGCCTGTGTAGAAGCTAGAGCTGAGTCTTACACTGGAGCGAGGCAGAGAGAGAGAGGGGAGCTAGATAGAGAGATGGTTAAGGAGAGGAGATCGAGAGCACGTGTAGAGGCTAGAGCCGAGTCTTACACTGGAGCGAGGGAGAGAGAGAGGGGAGAGAGGGAGGGGAGATAGAGAGATGGTTAAGGAGAGGAGATCGAGAGCACGTGTAGAGGCTAGAGCCGAGTCTTACACTGGAGCGAGGGAGAGAGAGAGGGGAGAGAGGGAGGGGAGATAGAGAGATGGTTAAGGAGAGGAGATCGAGAGCACGTGTAGAGGCTAGAGCCGAGTCTTACACTGGAGCGAGGGAGAGAGAGAGGGGAGAGAGGGAGGGGAGATAGGGAGATGGTTAAGGAGAGGAGATCGAGAGCACGCGCGAGTAGTGAAAAGAGAGAAAGAGAGAAGAACAAAGTTAGGGAGGGATCATGAAAGATCAAATATGCAAGAAAACGAGTGAGGGAGATACTCAACGTGCGACTAGGCTTTTGGAGAGTGCTGGGCCCATGCATGAATGAGACACTTATTATTGTCTTTATTGAGTTTGTTGTACTCTCTGACATAGTGAGGTGTCATTCTGATGCTATCTCATCTATAGTATCTATTCATCAGTTATGATACTCCACTTTACTGTAAACTACCGTCCCAAGGTACTATTCCTTCTTATTACCATAAAACGATATGCTGTATGTGTCATATTTCCAGTAATGTCCCCCCGTTGAAACCACATTGCTGTCCTAATCCTAGATGAAATGATGATGCCAACATGTTGTGTGCGCGTGCGTGCGTGTGTACATGTGTGCGTGCATATGTGTGTAGCGTACGTGGGTGTGAGCGTGTTGCTTGAGTCATAGAAACCCCAAACGTCTTCCTAATTACACAGTGGATCTAGGCAGAGTCGAGACTTGGCTACCCAGCATGCATCATGTCTTACATAAATAGTGGTCTGACGGAAGGAAGCAGCTGTCAGGGTTACCATCGCTCTGGTCTGGACAGACGGTCAGTGTCATGTTAAACCCTAATTGTACCATAAGGCACTCCCACGTTTGGTGGTCACTGCTTTTTAGGGCAGAGAGAGCGGGGTGGAGTGTGTGTGTGTGTGTGTGTGTATGTGTGTTTGTAGGGAGGTATGGTCCCTTACAGTGCCCCATACCGGAAGCCACAGGATGTGCACATTGAAGTAGACCACCAGGTACACCTATGACATCACAAAGCCTCCTGAAATGTACACACACACACACACACACACACACACACACACACACACACACACACACACACACACACACACACACGCGCGCGCGCGCGCACATACACACACAAACACATACACCATGGTTCCAAATAAAGTCCATAGACTATGTGTGCTGCACATGTTTTTTCGTGTGTTTTTTTAGCTGCTCACAATAAAGACAACTTTGGTGTATTCTACTATAAAAGATGAAGTCATTGATCATCTCTATGGGATGCTAAATGACAGCTTTCTAGGAATGCGTATGTCTAGAAACATTGATTGTCTAATTAGTTGAATATGAGGCTCCTCAGCCTGGACATGGGCTTATTTGCGGGACAACAGATGAGAATCTATGTAGAACGACCCCTTCACAGTTAATTTCTAGGATGAATACAATGCGTAGGTGTAGAATGTATATCGTGTCAACAGGGGATGATAGCTCTTGAATGATGGTTAGCTATCTGTACGTATAGATGATCTAGTCTGGCTTCACTCTCCTAGCCGTATTCACTGGTGTCAGGGGAATCTGTGCTAGCTTAGCCTAGTATAGCCTCGACTAGCCTGGGCGTACTAGCCACATCTGTTGAGCTCCTCAACACCTCGTTACCTCACAATGAGCTTACTGACACAATGAAGAAAGCAGATGATGTGGTGGGGTACTGAAAGCCAGGCATGTATAGGACTACTATAATAATACATGTGTACTGTATATCTGTCAGAGACAATAGACATGTTCAATATAGAAATATTTAGAGAGGAGCACATACAGGCAGTTACCCCAACTACAGAGTTTGCTGTGACAACTGACAGAGCATTTTCACATCATCCATCATACTGTAGAAACCTTTTGGAGAGATGACGCCGCACACACACACTAACACACACACACACACACACACACACACACACACACACACACACACACACACACACACACACACACACACACACACACACACACACACACACACACACACACACTGACACACACACACACACACACACACACACTGACACACACACTGACACACAAACACACACACACAGGGTGTGAAAAATTCCGTCCAGTCAGAGGAGGGCATACCACAAGGAGAAGGAGTACATTCAGATCCATTGACTAGCATGGGCTGTAGTCTGTAAGTGTGTGTGTGTGTGTGTGTGTGTGTGTGATGAACCCAGTTCACACAGCCTGCCACAGAATGAGAGGGGGTAATAGAGTAAGGACCACGGACTCACTGACCCCCCTTTTTTGAATGATTTTTTAATTTAACCTTCATTTAACTAGGCAAGTCAGTTAATAACAAACTCTTATTTACAATGACGGCCTACACCGGCCAAACCCTAACCCGGGCGCCGCTGGGCCAATTGTGCGCCTCCCTATGGGATTCCTGATCATGGCCAGTTGTGATACAGCCTGGAATCAAACCAGGGTCTGTAGTGACACCTCTAGCGCTAAGATGCAGTGCCTTAGACGGCTGCGCCACTCGGGAGCGCCTTCTGGCCCACGATGCCATCTTATCTCCACAGCAACCAGCAGACATCCCTAGCTTGCACAACTGTACCACAGCACTCACACTCTCGGGAAATTATGGCACTATGAGCCTCTTCACACTTACTACACTTTTGGTAAAAATACTGTTGGCTACACATATTACTCATATGTAAACTTGCATACTTGCCATGTCTCGACCGCTACCTCCGGAATTAGAGCACGACACTTGCCCGACAGTTGCCCCCCTTAAAAGCAGGGCAGTGTAAACAGAATTGTCTTGTTGAGCCAACACTCCGACAGTATAAATGGTAATAGCAGAGCAATGTTTTTGATACAGCTGAAATGTATAGACATTTCCCTAATATTTTAGACTTCTTTTAGTGAGTTTTTGCCTGAAATTGCAGTAACAGCCTGTTCAATTCTGTTAAATTGCACTTAAAATTATGGAAGCCCGTTCCCACCACCAAAAACATGTAGAATGTAGATCATACAAATAGGAGATGTTTTTTTTCATTTGTAACATTGTGTGGTGATTTCAGAGGTGGCACCACAAGAAATGTTTTCCTGGGGCCCAGATTTTCTCCAGATCTGGTAGTAGCGTACGACATAGTAATACATCAGCTGTAAAAAATGGTTTTATATGGGCTATGATATGTGCTATGATGGAACCATATTCTTTTTCTAATCAGGTCATATGGTTAGAAAGAGAAATCTGGAAAAACTCCTGTCCCTCGGGAGGATGAAAATATTAAAACCCTTTACGAAGACAACGAGACAACAACTGCGACTGGGCAAAAACGAACACAATAACTAACAGGGCTGAGCGCAATGTATGCTTGGTTGCATAGCGTAGGCCTTTGCATCTGTAATTAAAAAGATACGCAACACAGTATGTCATCACTATTGTGTTGATTCATTCCAGTCAATCATTTTGAATTCAAAAGGCCTAGCTAGTCTAGCCACCCGAAGTGTGGTTATAAATGTTCTCAGAACACAAATAAAATGGGCCTATTTTAGGCTATAAATACATACCGTAGGCTATAAAAACACGACGTTACGTTTCCCCTGGCCACGTCCAGATGGTATGAGAGCGCATCGGCTTTTCTATAGGATACTTGCAGCTGTCGTTGTTATAAGTTGGCTACAGTTGATTAGACTGAAGCACAGACTAATTGTTCACGTTGGCAAATCATGAGGCATTTTATTTAAAAAATGTGGAGGCGGGTGTGGGCTTTCATACAAAACAGTTTGTCGCGGTTAATTCACTTATACCCACATTTTCCAATCGTAATTTGCTTTTACCACATATAATGCTTTGCATGAAATTGATAGACATGAAGCATGGTTTGTTGTAATGTTGTAGAGGTAGGCCTACTGTACTTCTATATTCGTGTGAGAGGGATAATCGTACATTTTTGATAGGCTAACGTTACTTAATGAAGACACGCTGTCTTGAATCTAAAACGTAACGAGTGTAGCCTACGGATACCCTTTAATTGTCTGTACATACAGTACAGTCTTGTGAATTGTTGCATTATTCAAAAGTGTAATATGCTTTGGTTTAATTATTCAATAGTGTAATACGTTTCAGAAGAAAAGTTTGTCACTCACCACGTTTCCATCCATAGTTGTTATGAGTGTAAAGTCATATCGTATTTAAAAAAAACACAGCGAAAACTGTGATGGAAACAGGAAGTAAGTTTTACTAGAATTTTATAAATGCTGACAGATCCTTTGTGTCGTTCGACGTGGTGGAATCTTTTTGTGGCAGTAAAATGTATCATGCGAGAAATGGTGGTGGAAACACCTTTATGCACAAATATTGATAGAATAACCATCATATCAAAGTAAACTTGGAGTCACGTGACGATATGGTGTGTGGTCCTCCCACGACGACTCGGGAAATCATGCAGTTTATTAGGCTACAGATGAAATAAGTCCTGATAAACTTCACAGGGTGGTGAAAGTGCACGGTGATCTTGATGCTCCTTCCAATAATACCCAGTGGTGGAAAAAGTACCCAATTTTCATACGAGTAAAGACACCGTAAAAGAAAATTACTCAAGTAAAAGTAAAAGTCACCCAGTAAAATAATACTTGAGTAAAAGTATTTGGTTTTAAATGTACTTAAGTATCAAAAGTATAAATAATTTAAAATATCTTATATTAAGCAAACCAGACAACACAATTCTCTTGTTTTTTAATTTACGGATAGCCAGGGTCACAGTTCAACACTCAGACATAATTTACAAACGAAGCATCTGTGTTTAGTGAGTCCACCAGATCAGAGGCAGTAGGGATACCAGGGATGTTCTCTTGATAAGTGTGTGAATTAGACAATTTTCCTGTCCTGCTAAGCATTCAAAATGTAACGAGTACATTCAAAATGTAACGAGTACAAAGTACATTATTTTCTTTAGGAATGTAGTGGAGTAAAAGTAAAAGTTGTCAAAAATATAAAAAGTAGAGTACAGATACCCCCAAAAACGACTTAAGTATTTTTCCTTAAGTACTTTACACCACTGATAATATCGAGGGTCTTATTCTGGTGACATGATGACCGATGCTTGACTGCCATTTGACAACAACAAAAAATCTTGCTCATAATAATCTCATCATGTGGAATAGCCTACCCACACTGTATCTGCGAGCTGTTGGCTAGACCACACATGCCAAGACCAGAGTAGGCACATTTGCTATTTAATCGCAACCGTTTTTGTGACAAAATTATCAGTAGAGTTGAAAATGCAATGGAAACACATTAAACTTTAGATTTTTATTCGGTACATGAAAACGTAAGCGAAAAATAAAATTGGATGTGCACTACGTCATCACACAGTTTTTCCCACAACAATTCTATTTAGTGGACACACACCACGGTTGGGGAAATGCACATATTTTCTTTATGTGGATTGTAGAATATTCACAGTTTGTGCTTACTGGGCTAATGGCTACTGTGATATTTACTGTCAATTTGAGCTACGGACCAAGAATATCATATTTGATAGTCCCAACGAAAGGTAAGGCAAGGATGTAATGTGAGTTGGAAAGTTGAATTCTCTAACCACCCTGCTCCTCAGACTCCTTCATATCTCATAGTGGGAATAGGGCTTTTGAGGGACCACTTCTATGGCAATCACTTTGTATGACAACAGGCTGAGAAAGAAATCTGCTTATGCTTACTGTAATACTAAATCAGTTTGAGAAGAAAACAATTCAGGAGGTGCTGACAGGTACAGAACTTAGAGACAGGGTGAGTAGAATCAAGTGGAGACACCACACTGTGCACAGACGTCATTTCAACGTCTATTCCATGTTGATTCAACGTCATTTCATTGAAACGATGCGGAAACAACGTTGATTTAACCTGTGTGTGCCCAGCGGGGTTCCAGTTATTATAAGAGTTCAGAACCCGAGCTTTCAACATCTGTCTATAGTCTTCATGGAGAACCATAAATATTATATAATGAGAGTATTGTCTGGAAAAGAGCGGTCGCGTATGTCTAACATGGAGGTGAGGTTATGATGGTCATGTGTAGGAGCTGAAGGATAGGAGTTTTTCTTTAATATCATTGATGATAAAAGGAGAATGTGATGAGAAGCTTTACTATGGAAACATACATTTCCTGTCATATGGTGCAAGGTTAAAGAGCAACTGCTCCTAAAAAAAAAACTTCTCCTTTTGAAAACAGCCTATGTGGCATTGATATTCTTCAGAAACATTTATTCCAGTGACAGAATTGAATAGAAAGTGTAAATAGCATAGATTTGCGAGATGAAAGGAAAAAAATAATACGTTGTTAATTACGAGTACGTCAGAAATCTTCCGGAGGATTGGGTTACGGATGACTTACATGGCAATGTTTGCCAATGAGGCCCAATTGCCCAGCGGAAACATGGCACATCTATTACTTTTGATAATCTTTTGTTGTTATTGAATGGTACTATCAATAGGGGGTGGGGGACCCTGTGTATTCTTCAAACATGTCAGGGAACCCCTGTCTTATACGGGACACCATACAGGAAGCTATGATGACTGACATGTTTGGCAAGGTGGCCCCAGCAGCGCTCTACAAAATGCTGATAGGTACTCTATCTCTACCGGCTGTGAATGACAATAGAAGATGAAAGACAAGTGCTGTCACAACCCTTGATCTGTTTCACCTGTCCCTTGTGATTGTCTCCACTCCCTCCAGGTGTCACTGTTTTCCCCTGGTGTATTTATCCCTGTGTTTCCTGTGTCTCTCTGTGTCAGTTCGTCTTGTATGTTCAAGCCAACCAGCGTGTTTTTCCCCTTGCTCCTGCTTTTATATTCTCTTCTACTAGTCCTCCCGGTTTTGACCGTTGCCTGTTTTTCTGGACTCCATTCCCGACTGCCTGACCATTCTGCCTGCCCTGACCTCGAGCCTGCCTGCCGTTCTGTACCTCTGGAACTCTGAACTGGTTTTGACCTTTTGCCTGTCCACGACCATTCTCTTGCCTACCCCCTTTTGGATTGTTAATAAACATCTTGGACTCTTAACCATCTGCCTCCTGTGTCTGCGTCTGGGTCTCGCCTTGTGCCCTTATAGTACGAACTGGCCATGACAGACCCAGCAGACTTGGACCAGCTCCACCAAGCTGTCTCCCTGCAGGGAGCCGCCATTGGGAGACATGATAAGTTGTTTCAGGACCTTCTGGAAGGGTTCCGTTCCTTGACGGAACACCACGACCAAGGGTTTAAGGCTGTAATGGAGCAAATCAGGGAGTTAGCTCAGAGGCAGCCTGCCACCTCTGAGAAACCCCAACCACCCAGTCACTTTTTCCCTATTTGTGGCGAGTTTATACAGCCTACCCCGGCTCCCCGAGAACCCCGTTTACCTCCTCTGGAGCGAGGTGTGTCTGCATCTGGGTCTCGCCTTGTGCCCTTATGAGTGTAACACTTGCACATTACTTTAAAAAGTATTATGCGAAGTGTGGTGTATTCTGCTTGGAACTGTTACACTTGAAAGTTATCGAAACACTTTGTTTAGAATACCTACATAAGTTGAGCAATTTGCTCTCTTCTCATACTGCTTTTTTCTTCTGGAGGAAGCTCCGAATGGGTCAGTAGCCGACAGATTGGTATGAGAAGAGTGCCATCCTCATGCATCTCACATCTGCCTGTAGTTATTGAACTCTGTCTGCTGGACCCATGGGTTGAGGAAAACTATTTCCTATCCAGTATGGAGTGTCATGCCCCTCCTGTCACCTGACTGAACCTGTTCATAACCTGTAATACTGTACGTTATATACAGTATATGCAAGCAACTTCATCACCCGCTGAATTTCACCCAGAGAGCTATGCATGTCAGTGTGTGGTTAGACAGCCAAATCCTTAGATTTGGCCAAATAGACAAATAGAATGCCATTCTAGTTCTGGTTAAACAGTTGAAGTTGTACTCTACACACAACTTATACGGAACAAAATTTAAACGCAACATGTAATGTGTTGGTCCCATGTTTCATGAGCTGAAATTAAATGTTCCATACACAGAAAGCTTATTTATCTAAATATAGAGCATTTCTCCATTTCCAAGATAATCCATCCACCTGACAGGTGTGGCATATCAGGAAGCTGATTAAACAGCATGATCATTACACATCTTGTTCTGGGGAGAATAAAAAGACACGTGCAGTTGTGTCACAACAGAATGCCACAGATGTCTCAAGTTTTAAGGAAGCATGCAATTGGCATGTTGACTGCAGGAATGTCCACCAGAGCTGTTTCAAGATCATTGGATTAAAATATCTCTACCATAAGCCGTTTTAGAGAATTTGACAATACCTCCAACCGGCCTCACAACCGCAGACCACGTGTAACCATGCCAGCCCAGGACCTACATATTCGGCTTCTTCACCTGCGGGAGAAGGTGAAGACTAGCCACCCGGACTGAAACCGCCTCAGGGAAGCTCATCTGCGTGTTCATTGTCCTCACCAGGGTCTTGACCTGTCTCACTTTCGATGGCCACTGGCACGCTGGAGAAGTGTGCTCTTCATGGATTAGTCCCGGTTTCAACTGTACCGGGCAGATGGCAGACATACGGCGTTGTGTGGGTGAGCGGTTTGTCAATGTTGGGATTAGTGGGGGTATGGTGGGGTTATGGTATGGGCTGGCATAAGCTACAGACAATGAACACAATTGTTCCTGGAAGCTGAAAATGTCCCTATTTTTCCATGGCCTGCATACTCACCAGACATGTCACCCATTGATCCTGTTGGGATGCTCTGGATCGATGTGTACGAGAGTGTGTTCCAGTTCCCGCTAATATCCAGCAACTTCACAAAGCCTTTGAAGAGGAGCGGGAAAACATTCCACAGGCCACAGTCAACAGCCTGATCAACTCTATGCGAAGGAGATGCTGCATGAGGCAAATGGTGGTCACACCAGATACTGACTGTTTTCTGATGCAGGCCCCTAACTTTTCTTTAAGGTATCTGTGAAATCCATCTATTATGGCCTAATGAATTTATTTCAATTGACTGATTTCCATATAAGAACTGTAACTCAGAAGAATCTTTGAAATGGTTGCATGTTGTGTTTATATTTTTGTTCAGTGTAGTTTTTGCTAGGTAAGTGTAGGCATACTGTCTTTATAAGCACATCAATACGTTATTTACAGCAGAAAATGTTTTGTCTTTGTAACACGAACACACACACATCGATATCTTGTTGCTAAATGTATCTACACTCAAGCTGGACAAAGTTTGTGCAATGTCTACATGTAGCCTACACCTATAGGGATATTAGTAGTTCTGGGATTTGTCCCCTGGAAAAGATGTAACAGTGGACATAAGGACAGAAAAAATAAAACAAAACTGGCCAGTTATAATATTGTGTTGTAGGACAGCTGAACTGACTGAAGACCACGGGGCAACTAAGTGGCAAGCTACTTTCACAGCAAGGTGTTGTAGAATGAGTGTCTTATGAAACATATTCTAGACCCTGGTTCTTGCTATCTTGGCATAACTGCGATTTGACAGTGATTTGGCACCTGCTCAGCCTCCGACCGCATGGCACTACAGAGGGTGGTGCGTACGGCCCAGTACATCACCGGGGCCAAGCTTCCTGCCATCTCTATACCAGGCGGTGTCAGAGGAAGGCCCTAAAAATTGTCAAAGACTCCAGCCACCCTAGTCATAGACTGTTCTCTTTGCTACCTCACGGAAAGCGGTACCGGAGGGCCAGGTCTAGGTCCAAGAGGCTTCTAAACAGCTTCTAACCCCAAGCCATAAGACTCCTGAACAGCTAATCAAATGGCTACCCAGACTATTTGCATTGCCCCCCCCCCCCCTCTTCTATGCTGCAGCTACTCTCTGTTATCTATGCATAGTCACTATAATAACTCTACCTTCATGTACATATTACCTCAATTACCTCGACACCGGTGCCCCTGCACATTGGCTCTGTACCGGTACCCCCTGTATATAGCCCCGCTATTGTTATTTACTGCTGCTCTTTAATTACTTGTTATTCTTATCTCTTACCTTTTTTTGTATTTTCTTAATTTTCTTATCTTAACTGCATTGTTGGTTAAGGGCTTGTAAGTAAGCATTTCACTGTAAGGTCTGTTGGCACCTGTTGTATTCTGCGCATGTGACAAATACAATTTTACTTGATTTTATTTAACTAATTTGGCTACCCTCTCCCACCTGAAAAAAAGATTCACTTAGTGGTTCCTCATTTAAAAGTTGGGTCATACTGCGGCACACCTTGCGGGCTGCTGCAGCATTCTGTGGCACGTTATCTATTTGTCAGCCATTTTTTCTGTTAATGCAAGTTATTGCTAGTTTGACCACCAGAGGGCATCTTTGAGAAGCATTTGATAGTACACCGTATTGGCATTACCAGAGAATTTAAAACTTTTTTTGTAATAACATAGTATATGAGATTGATTTTAAGACATTTGGCTTATTTCATTTGATTAATATTATGGTGTTTCTATTCAGAGAAAAACAAAAAATTTAACAATCATTGTTTCTGTAAGGATTGGGATGGAAAATATGGCGCTGTACGGGAGGAAGGAGTAGGCTGTCCTTGTAAATAAGAATTTGTTCTTAACTGAATTGTCTAGTTAAATAAAGGTTACACTAAGAGCCTAACATTTCTGCACCTTAATTTTCTAATTCTTGTCTAACCAATACCCAAACGGAGATTTTGTGAAAATAAAAATCTCATTGACTTATCAAGACCAGTCCCCGTGCTTGCCTCAGAGCAGCGCGAAACGGTGCTAAAATAGTTGTAGGCTTTTGCTTCTAACTTCAATATGCTCTTTAAATAAATAAGACCTACACCATTTTTAACAGCACATTACTCAACACTAGTGAGACTCATTTCGCCTATCGTAGGCCTACAGTATATCTAAAAATATTTTTTTCAATGACGTGACGCTCCGCCAATAATTACATTTAGAGGATTGGAGGACTCTAAATGAATATCTAAGGGGCATTTTCCGTTAGATATTCTCAAATACTCTCACAGATCCCAAGAGGCTTTTATATAATTCTACATGAATTAATAATTATAATAATAATAATTGCTTTGTTTAAAAAGTAACAATATTTTGGAGATTTCATTTTCATTTAACTTAGAGTGAGCGAGAAAAAGGCCATTCTTGAACATGGGGTGAGACATTCTCACTAATTTGTAAATAACGTCAGTTTGTTAATTATTTTGTTTTAAATCTGGAGAAACCGAACTTGATTATTTAGCAGACATCACTTGCTTATATTCAGTCAACACACATCTTAAGAATATCATGGAATATTTCAACATTTTCGTTTCTTAATGCTTGTCTCAGAGCAGCACGAAACGGTACAGAAATAGACGTCCACAGCGGGAAGGCGTTGTATTCTGTGCCCACTCGTGGTATCTCTCTTCGGTTACACATCCTTGGAATAGCAGAACAGCATAATGGTTCAGGCGGCCCTTGCTGTGCCTGGTGAGTTGGTCAAGTTCTGTTGTCAGAAGAGGAATGGAAATGTCAGGGTGAACCAACGACCTAATGAACCCACCAGGTATGTTGACTCTGCCTGTCGGAGGTGGAGTTCCAGAGCTCACAGGTGTGCCTGGCATGGATTGTCACTCCATCTCGTTCCTTGCCCTTTTCAACGCGTGAGTGAGTCAATGACTATTCAAGACATTGACTCAATGATTAATTGAAGATTATGAGCGATCGACAAAGGCCATCTGTAATCTGCGGGCATCACGGCACAACATCAACATTGCTCTAATCACAGTTGAAGAAACTTGCTCGGTAAGAGATGTTTTATATATATATATATATATATATATATATATATATATATATATATATATATATATATATATATATATATATATATATTTATTATTTAATTCTCAGAACATTAACCATGTGTGTTTGCTTGTTTTGTACTGTTCTGTAGTTTCGACCCAATGATTCGTCTGACAAACAAATAACTTTGCGTCCTGCAGGCCCAGGCATGGATCAAAGCTGGCGAGACATTCAATAACATCTTCACAGACGAATCACCTGTGGCCCTTGAGCAATTTGCTGAAAATTGCTACAGAAAAAAAGGAAGAAGATCGAGAAGATTTACAAAAGCATAAAGATGTTGATGAAGAAATACTGTTTTGAGTTAGAAATGTAACACTTTAGAGTACTTAAGCATCGAATACATTGCAAGTTGGGGGATTTTCACAACAGTAGCCGGGCGATTAAAATGCATGATGGGCTACATTCTTTACTGTAACCACGATGTCACAAATAATTTTGTCTACCTTTCCAATTACTTTTGGGATTTACAAATGTGGGCTTTTCATTATTAGTTACATTGTTTAAGTTCGAACATGCAGACTTTCTTTAAATTATTGTTTTATGCAGGATGCTACATTTTTAACCAGTTGTAATTGTAAATAGGCCTAATAAAAAAAATCCTACTTCTATTAGATTGTTAAGCCTCAAAGCCTACCTCAGCCAGTTAAGTTATTTTATACAGGTCTAGGCTCCGAAGAAATAGACTCCAGCTAAGTCCTCTTGTTGTTTGTAAAGTCAAATTAAAATTAAGATTGCTGGGCAACACGGACTTTCAACTCCCTCCAAAGATTTTCTATGGGGTTGAGATCTGGAGACTGTCTAGGCCACTCCAGGACCTTGAAATTATTTTTACGAACCCACTCCTTCGTTGCCCGGGCGGTGTGTTTGGGATCATTGTCATGCTGAAAGACCCAGCCACGTTTCATCTTCAATGCCCTTGCTGATGGAAGGAGGTTTTCACTCAAAATCTCACGATACATGGCCCCATTCATTCTTTCCTTTACACGGATCAGTCGTCCTGGTCCCTTTGCAGAAAAACAGCCCCAAAGCATGATGTTTCCACCCCCATGCTTCACAGTAAGGTATGGTGTTCTTTGGATGCAACTCAGCATTCTTTGTCCTCCAAACACGACGAGTTGATTTTTTTTTTCTATTTTGGTTTCATCTGACCATATGACATTCTCCCAATCTTCTTCTGGATCATCCAAATGCTCTCTAGCAAACTTCAGACGGGCCTGGACATGTACTGGCTTAAGCAGGGGGACACGTCTGGCACTGCAGGATTTGAGTCCCTGGCGGCGTAGTGTGTAACTGATGGTAGGCTTTGTTAATTTGGTCCCAGCTCTCTGCAGGTCATTCACGAGGTCCCCCCGTGTGGTTCTGGGATTTTTACTCACCGCTCCCTGCTTGTTTCATTACATTACTATGCCGGTCTCCGAGCAAATAGTCTGGACTGTTATTCCCATCTCGTTCCTCGCCGCCATTCTCCTCCTGAGTGGCTCGCTTGTGGGCATGCTGGCAGGATGTACGTTTTTTTATTCGGTATATATGACTTACAAATCAGCCTTTACTTAAATCATGTTTCTAGTCTATTGCATAGTTACAATGTGTAATCATTGATGTCCCAGGAGCAGGAGTGGTAAACACTGCTGCAGTGTTTACTTGTAATTCATACGGACTTGCCCAAATGCATAATGAGTGCTCTAACTCCCCCTTGCGGTGGTCTGGAGCAATGAAGCCATGATGCTGGGTACCTCCAAGTCCCGTGGGGTAAGCTCAAAACTTTTAAAGGAGGAACCACTGTATGTAAGAATACTGTTGATTGACTAGAGCTCAGCATTTAACATGCATTCCTCATCACCAAGCTCAGGACCCTGGGACTGGGACTGGACACCTCCATTCACAACTGGATCCTGGACTTCGTAACGGGCCGCCCCCCAGGACGTGAGGGTAAGCAACAACACGCCGGTCCTCAACACAGGGGCAACACTAAGTCTCCTCCTGTACTCCCTGTTCACCCAAGACCGTGTGGCCGTGTACGACTCCATCATCAAACCTTTTACTGCAGTGGGCCAAATCAGGCTCACACAGAATGTTTCTTGGTACTCTTCAACACATTTACTTTGAAACAAAAGAATACACCTCACAGACATGCTTATCGGCTTTTCTTTTTTAAGTATAATGTACCAGGTTAAATGTGTTCAATTTTGAGTTTGCGTCCCAATATTACACTTTATATACATATATACTGTATACACACACATATACAGTTGAAGTCGGAAGTTTACATACACCTTAGCCAAATACATTTAAACTCAGTTTTTCACAATTCCTGACATTTAATCCTAGTAAATATTCCCTATCTTAGGTCAGATAGGATCATCACTTTATTTTAAGAATGTGAAATGTCAGAATAATAGTAGAGAGAATGATTTATTTCAGCTTTTATTTATTTTATCACATTCCCACTGGGTCAGAAGTTTACATACACTCAATTAGTACTTGGTAGCACTGCCTTTAAATTGTTTAACTTGGGTCAAAAGTTTTGGGTAGCCTTCCACAAGCATCTCACAATAAGCTGGGTGAATTTTGGCCCATTCCTCCTGACAGAGCTGGTGTACCTGAGTTTTTTTCAGTTCTGCCCACACATTTTCTATAGGATTGGTGTCAGGACTTTGTGATGGCCACTCCAATACCTTGACTTTGTTGTCCTTAAACCACCATGTTGCCACAACTTTGAAAGTATGCTTGGGGTCATTGTACATTTGGAAGACCCATTTGCGACCAAGCTTTAACTTCCTGACTGATGTCTTGAGATGTTGCTTCAATATATCCTTCAATATATCCACAGAAATGTCCTACCTCATGATGCCATCTATTTTGTGAAGTGCACCAGTCCCTCTTGCAGCAAAGCACCCCACAGCATGATGCTGCCACCCCCGTGCTTCACGGTTGGGATGGTGTTCTCCGGCATGCAAGCCTCCCCCTTTTTCCTCCAAACATAACGATGGTCATTATGGCCAAACAGTTCTATTTTTGTTTCATCAGACCAGAGGACATTTCTCAAAAAAGTACGATATTTGTCCCCCATGTGGAGTTGCAAACCGTAGTCTGGCTTTTTTAATGGCGGTTTTGGAGTAGTGGCTTCTTCCTTGCTGAGCGGCCTTTCAGGTTATGTCGATATAGGACTCGTTTTACTGTGGATATAAATACTTTTGTACCCGTTTCCTCCAGCATCTTAACAAGGTCCTTTGCTGTTGTTCTGGGATTGATTTGCACTTTTCGCACCAAAGTATGTTCATCTCTAGGAGACAGAACGTGTCTCCTTCCTGAGCAGTATGATGGCTGTGTGGTCCCATGGTGTTTATACTTGCGCACTATTGTTTGTACAGATGAACGTGGTACCTTCAGGCGTTTGGAAATTGCTCCCGAGGATGAGCCAGACTTGGAAGGTCTACAATTTTTTTTCCTGAGGTCTTGGCTGATTTCCTTTGATTTTCCCATGGTGTCAAGCAAAGAGGCACTGCGTTTGAAGGTAGGCCTTGAAATACATCCACAGGTACACCTCCAATTGGCTCAAATTATGTCAATTAGCCTATCAGAAGCTTCTAAAGCCATGACATATTTTCTGGAATTTTCCAAGCTGTTTAAAGACACAGTGAACTTAGTGTATGTAAACTTCTGACCCACTGGAATTGTGATACAGTGAATTATAAGTGAAATAATCTGTCTGTAAACAATTGTTGGAAAAATTACTTGTGTCATGCACAAAGTAGATGTCCTAACTGACTTGCCAAAACTATAGTTTGTTAACAAGAAATTTGTGGAGTGGTTGAAAAATTTGTTTTAATGACTCCAACCTAAGGCTATGTAATCTTCCGACTTCAACTGTATATATATATATATATATATGGCTTGTTGAACATCTTATTCCAAAATCATGGGCATTAATATGGAATATGTACTCCCTTAGCTGCTTTAAGAGCCTCTACTCTTCTGGGAATGCTTTCCACTAGATGTTGGAACTTGCTTCCATTCAGCCACAAGAGCATTAGTGAGGTCGAGCACTGATGTTGGGCGATTAGGCCTGGCTCGTAGCAGGCGTTCCAATTCATCCCAAAGGTGTTCGATGGGGATGAGGTCAGAGCTCTGTGCAGGCCGGTCAAGTTCTTCCACACCGATCTCGACAAACCATTTCTGAATGGACCATGTTTTGTGCATAGGGATATTGTCATACTGAAACAGGAAAGGGCCTTCCCCAAACTGTTGCCACAAAGGTAGAAGCAAATAATTGTTTAGAATGTCATTGTACGCTGTAGAGTTAAGATTTCCTTCACTGGAACTAAGGGGCATTGCCCGAACTATGAAAAACAGCCCCATACCATTATTCCTCCTCCACCAAACTTTACAGTTGGCACTATGCATAGGGCCAGGTGTCGTTCTTCTGGCATCTGCCAAACCCAAATTCGTCTGTCGGATTACTAGATGGTGAAGCATAATTCACCACTCCAGAGAACGCATTTCCACTGCTCCAGAGTCCAACGGTGGTGGGCTTTACACCACTCCAGTCGACGCTTGGCATTCTGCATGGTGATCTTAGGCTTGTATGTGGCTGCTCGACCATGGAAACCCATTTCATTAAGCTCCTGATAAACAGTTATTGTGCTGACGTTGCTTCCAGAGGAAATTTGGAACTTAGTAGTGAGTGTTGCAACCGAGGAGCTACGTGCTTCAGCGGTCCCGTTCTGTGAGCTTGTGTGGCCTACCACTTCGCGGCTGAGCCGTTGTTGCTCCTAGACGTTTCACTTCAACAGCACTTACAGTTGACCGGGGCAGATCTAGTAGGGAAGAAATTTGACAAACTGACTTGTTGGAAAAGTGGTATCCTATGACAATGTCACTTTGAACGTCACTGAGCTTTTCAGTAAGGTCATTCAATGTTTGTCTATGGAGATTGCAATGCTGTGTGCTCGATTTTATACACATGTCAGCAACAGGTGTGGCTGAAATAGCCGAATCCACTCATTTGAAGGGGTGCCCACATACATTTGTATATATAGTGTGTGTATATATTTTCATTTGCTATTCGGTTGGTTTATTATGGAGACCTCGGTCATTTGGCTGAACAATTACCGTCATCCAAAATTCTATGACCGCCACAACCCTAACACAGACACACACAGTCACACACACACACAGAGACACACACACAAACAAGTTCTAAAGTAAGGGTGAAAACCCAGCGATTAGGAATCATTAGCCATAGCTCTCTTCACAACATGGGATCCTTACAGTACCAGCTCAGTAGGGCTTGGAGCCTGTACTGTGTTGCCAAGCTTATTTAGTCCCCTTCTCTGTCAGCTGGGACAGAGGGAAGGAGGGAGGGAATCACTGATGGAGAGAGGGAGGGCTAGAAGGGGTGAGGGATAATGGATAGAAGGAGGGAGAGGGAGAGGGAAAGGGATGCTGAATCTGTCTCTCTCCGTCCTTTCGGGCCAGGGTTATAAAGCAGTCTTTTAGAGAGGACTGGCATTAGGTAAACACACTGGCTCTCTTTACTAAAGCCCTATTCGGATGGGATTAGTTTTACTGGGGGAGGTCGGGTAATGTAATTATGTGCACGAGCACAAAACACCACATCTGTCATATTAGTCCCGTCCGAATCTGCCATGTCAGTAATTTTTACATGGCAGGAAAATCAACATTTAAGCCAATTTATTTATTTATTTATTTTACCAGGTAAGTTGACTGAGAACACGTTCTCATTTGCAGCAACGACCTGGGGAATAGTTACAGGGGAGAGGAGGGGGATGAATGAGCCAATTGTAAACTGGGGATTATTAGGTGACCATGATGGTTTGAGGGCCAGATTGGGAATTTAGCCAGGACACCGGGGTTAACACCCCTACTCTTACGATAAGTGCCATGGGATCTTTAATGACCTCAGAGAGTCAGGACACCCGTTTAACGTCCCATCCGAAAGACGGCACCCTACACAGGGCAGTGTCCCCAATCACTGCCCTGGGGCATTGGGATATTTTTTAGACCAGAGGAAAGAGTGCCTCCTACTGGCCCTCCAACACCACTTCCAGCAGCATCTGGTCTCCCATCCAGGGACTGACCAGGACCAACCCTGCTTAGCTTCAGAAGCAAGCCAGCAGCAGGCCAAACCTGCTCGGTGTGCACACTTCTGTTCCAGCTCAGCACTAACACATCTGATTCAACGTATCAAACCTAATTAGTTAATAATGAAGTGTGCTATTGCTGGGCTGGAACGTTAGTCTGCTCACCCAGTAGATCAGTGGAATGTGGTTGGCAACCTCGGGTAATTACTGTATTTTATTCACCTGAAATTATGCTTTAGTAATAGCCTACTTGTTACCAAAATGTCTAACCTTTTCATATGCGTTAGCTTACTTGTACACTTTGAAATTATATATATATATATATATTTATTTATTCTTTATTTAACTAGGCAAGTCAGTGAAGAACAAATTCTTGTTTACAATGACAGCCTACCCCGGCCAAAGTCTCACCTGGATGACGCTGGGCCAATTGTGCACCGCCTTATAGGACTCCCAATCGCGGCCAGTTGTGATACAGCCTGGAATCGAACCAGTGACGCCACTCGAGAGCCCAAAAAGAGGGGAAGGGAACCTCTCTCTAGTTTGTCTGTGTTTCTGTGTTGTTTTCTCAAATGAACATGACCTTTTTGTTCAGTCATAAGCTCTCCAATTAGATTTATTTGATTGTCACTATTTCTTCAGGATATCAGCCATGTGAACCCATTTTGCAGTTGATAATGCCATGCAACACCAATGCAGCCATAGGCCTACAGCAGTGGATCCCAACTCCAGCCCTTGAGTACTCCCAACAGCACAATATGTTTCTTGTATCCCCAGACAAACATACCCGATTCAACTCATTGAGGGCCTGATGATTAGTTGACAAGTTGAATCAGGTGTGATTGGCCGGGGCTATAATAAAACTGTCTGTCGGGGGTACTCAGGGACCGAATTTGGGAACCACTGGAATACAGTATGCTGGCATTAGCCTTATTTGCAATGCACCTATTGACATTGTGCATCTGAAGTAGAGAATAGCTTAACTCACACACTGTTTTGCATTGTTCAGCTATATTTTCTCAATCAAAAAATGATACCAGTAGACAATGTATGAAGCTAATCATGATCCTATATTGTGCACATGCCTTGTGCTGACATGAAATGTTTTAGTGCAAATCCAACCTTTAGAATCTAGGTGGTGAAATGTGTGGGAGCTAGAGACGAAGGGATCTTTAGCTTAAAACATGCAACTACTACTACTACTACCAAGTTCAATGCCAGATACTTCTCTCCCAGAAGGTCTGAGTGGCACTTGGAGGTGCCACTGTGGTAACGAAGATGGTTTGCCTAAGACTACCACAACAATTACATTGTTTATGCTAAATGTGTTTCAATTGTCAAATAAAGACAATAGTTGGCCTATAAGAAATACTTTTCAATTGGGCTAGGCAAAGCAGAGAGGACAAAATACTTTTCATTTCACCCATACAACAATATAGTGTATTATTAAAGTCCAATATGTTTACAATATCAACAATAGACTTTCTTACACGTTCCAAATTACATTATATATATTCATACAGTTTGTCGTCATGACGACAAAGGTGCTTTCTACTTAAATGGCGCAACATAATCATTTAGATTGTCCAAAGCACAGCATATGACAAGTGACAACTATCTCGTATTACTGAGGGATGTCTCCGTTCATATCTGGAAAAGAACAAAGTAGAAAAGGATTCAGCATTGCTCATCTTCAGTCAGTGTCTAGTTAACATGGGTGTCTTGATTGATTTATATAACCTGGCAAGTAAGTTAAGAACAAAATTCTTATTTACAATGACGGCCTACTCCAGCCAATTGTACACCGCCCTATGGGACTCCCAATTACGGCCAGATGTGATACAGCCTGGATTCAAACCAGGTACTATAGTGACTCCTCTTGCAATGAGATGCAGTGCCTTAGACTGCTGCGCACCCGGGAGCCCTATAGGTCAGCTGGTGAACCTACAGTACATAAACAATTCAGAGCACACCTGATGTTAGAATATTACTTCTTCAGGTCACCTATCGGGGCTCTTAGGCGTTTGGTTGTGTTTAAATCATTCAGGTGTTTAAGTGTCATATATAATATGGCATCTATTGTTGGGCTGGAACAACCATAGTCAACACATCAGGTTGTCCTATCCCATTGAGGGGTTTGTCCTACGCTGTAATGCCCATACAGTTTCCCTCCTCTTATGAATAAAGTTATCAAAAGTTATCAAATGATCATTGGGTTACCATATATATATATACACACAGTGGCAAGAAAAATCTGATCTTCATCTTCAACAATAGACACACATATTTATTTATTTATTTATTATTTACCGTTATTTTACCAGGTAAGTTGACTGAGAACACGTTCTCATTTGCAGCAACGACCTGGGGAATAGTTACAGGGGAGAGGAGGGGGATGAATGAGCCAATTGTAAATTGGGGATTATTAGGTGACCATGATGGTTTGAGGGCCAGATTGGGAATTTAGCCAGGACACCGGGGTTAACACCCCTACTCTTACGATAAGTGCCATGGGATCTTTAATGACCTCAGAGAGTCAGGACACCCGTTTAACGTCCCATCCGAAAGACGGCACCCTACACAGGGCAGTGTCCCCAATCACTGCCCTGGGGCATTGGGATATTTTTTAGACCAGAGGAAAGAGTGCCTCCTACTGGCCCTCCAACACCACTTCCAGCAGCATCTGGTCTCCCATCCAGGGACTGACCAGGACCAACCCTGCTTAGCTTCAGAAGCAAGCCAGTAGTGGTATGCAGGGTGGTATGCTGCTGGCGACATAGTTGCTTAAACTAATAATTATGGTATTTTTCTTGTCTATATTGAATACATAATTTAAAAATTCACAGTGTAGGTTGGAAAAAGTACGTGATACCCTAGGCTTAATGACTTCTCCAAAAGCTAATTGGAGTCAGGAGTCAGCTAACCTGGAGTCCAATCAATGAGATGAGATTGGATATGTTGGTTAGAGCTGCCTTGCCCTATAAAAAACACTCACAAAATGTACGTTTGCTATTCATAAGAAGCATTGCCTGATGCCTCGAACAAAAGATATCTCAGAAGACCTAAGACGAAGAATTGTTTACTTGCATAAAGCTGGGAAGGGTTTACAAAAGTATCTCTAAAAGCCTTGATGTTCATCAGTACACGGTAAGACAAATTGTCTATAAATGGAGAAAGTTCAGCACTGTTGCTACTCTCCCTAGGAGTGGCTGTCCTGCAAAGATAACTGCGAGTGCACAGCGCAGAATGCTTAATGAGGTTAAGAAGAATCCTAGAGTGTCAGCTAAAGACTTACAGAAATGGATGTTCCACAGTGCTACTGGAAAAATATTTCATGGATATCAAAACCTCATCCCAACTGGAAAGTATGGTGGAGGGAGCATCATGGTTTGGCGCTGCTTTGCTGCCTCGGGGTCTGGACAGCTTGCTATCATCGACGGAAAAATGAATTCCCAAGTTTATCAAGACATTTTGCAGTAGATTGTTAGGCTCTCTGTCTGCCAAGTGAAGCTCAACAGATGTTGGGTGACACAAAACACAGAAGTAAATCAACAACAAATGGGTTCTACAGAAGAAAATACACCTTCTGGAGTGGCCCAGTCAGAGTCCTGACCTCAACCCGTTTGAGATGCTGTGGCATGACCTCGAGAGAGCGGTTCACACCAGAGACCCCAAGAATATTGCTGAACTGAAACAGTTATGTAAAGAGGAATGGTCCAAAATTCCTTCTGTTTGTGTGTTATTAGTTTAAGCAGACTGTGTTTGTCTATTGTTGTGACCTAGATAAAGATCCGATCAAATTGTATGACCAATTAATGCAGACATCCAGGTATTTCTAAAGGTTTCACATACTTTTTCTTGCCACTGTATGTATTTATATATGACAACCACTGGAGTTTTTTGGGACAGTAATGTCCTCCAGGCTATTTGGACGTCATATTGCACAATTTGCGTCCCCCCTATTTTTGGTCAAGGCCAGAACGGATCCAGATTGTGTAAAATGAACATCATATTTGCCATTTCATAGCAGATTAGGATCATTTACACAGCAGGTTAGGGTGATTAGGTGAAGGTTAGGAAAAAAGTTTGGGTTAGCTAAAATGCAAAAATTGATTTTAAATGTTCATTTGACAAAATCTGGACCTCTTTTATGAACCCTTTTCGGCTTAGATTTCAAGAAGAGGTTGTTCGTATTGATCTGTTGCCAGTGTTAGTTGAGTAGGCCTAGTCTACCATCGTATTACAAAAAAATTCTGCTAATGTCTTCAGTCATATAAAGTGTCGTAGAAAGGGCCACAAGGGGAAAAAACGTCTCCGATTTAGCCTGTAAGCCTATGCCTCTACGTGCACATTAATAGCCATAAATTATCACTATCCAACCTAATCATCACATTAGGAATTGTATGTTCACATTTGTCTGCAAATGCGACGATAGAGGCATGCAATCCTTTGTTATATCGGGGCATTTTTATGGTGAAAAAATGGCTTCCCCAAAACTTGAAAATCACACAACACATGCTAATAGATAGACTACAAGATATCGAGCTAGCTAATTTGGTCTACAGTAACTTAGTGTTGTTGTTAACACCTGGTTAGCATAACAGCGAAACTAAACTCGAAAATGATCTCACTTGACATGAAATGACCCTAGTAAACCCTGTATTGACGGCTGTCTCGTCTTGACGGGCAAAAAGGTTTCTTCGCTTTTCTGACCGTTCTTATCTCATTGGTGTCACCAACGGTGTTTCATGATTGCAGGGAATCTGTAAACATATTTTTTCCCATTGTCTTTCTTTCCTTGTTAGAGCAGCAAAATACTCCACAGAAAATGACTCTGGTGATGACTCAACTAGTTTTAGGCACTGTTATCATGCAGTTTGGGGTAGCCATTTGGCTGTAGTTGTCAGAAGAATGAATTTGGTGGTCTTCCAAAATGGCCGCCAGGAGGCATTCTAGGTCAACTGCAAGCCCTCTATTAACCTTCACAGTGAATGCTTTTATTGATAAGTTTTGTGCGAATGAATATGAACATCGCCAGATTCAGCCTAAAAAAATATTGCCCCTATTTAATACCCTTCCTGTTAATAGATCGCAAACAGCATACAACTGAGCTCAACGTTTGAATTGACACGTTAACGTTCTCATCCCTAGCCTAAAAACGCATATCAAGTGCAAGTGCTCCGTTTAGCTCACATCTGAAGGCCGGGGTGCAGTTAGGACGTTTTCTACTACTGCGGCTCGCTAAAATACCGACACACTTCCTCAATTCAACTATTATGGCGACACTATACCAAAGACGGTTTAGATACTTGGGAACCAAGCTCGAGTTCTCAGTGTAGCCTGTTATTGCCCAGACTTGTTAAAATATCTTCATGCCTAGAAAAAAAAAAACTCCAGACTTCCGCCATAACTGTCAATTTATTGAAAATAAAAAGAATTTACAGGGGGCAGTCTGGGGAAAAAAACAATCCCGTCCAAATCGTCCTCTGGAATAACGGACATTCTGCGGTAAAAAATACATACCAACGTTCTCTAGTAATATAGTCCCGTGCGAATAGGGCTTAAGAGTAGGCTGACAACCCCCCACTATGGGCTCTCACCACCCCCGAGCCTTACACGCACTGATACAGTGCACACAGATCACAGGAGGTTGGCGGCACCTTCATTGGGGAGGACGGACTCGTGGTAATGGCTGGAGCGGAATCAGGGGAGTGGTATCAAACCCATGGTTCCTATGTGTTTGATGCCATTGCATTTGTTTCGTTGCAGCCATTGTTATTAGCCGTCCTCCCCTCAGCAGCCTCCACTGACACACATACACACACCTATGCCCGCAAAGATACAGCACACATACACACAAGTGCACGCAGTGTACTAACAAACACACAGAGTACACATGCCACCCCTGTTTATTCATGCTAATAGGAGGTGGCACAGTGTCAGAGTGAGGAAAACACCCTATCCCTAACCCATAACTCCCTTATGGAAATAGGGCAATGGTTTGAGCTTCAGTCTACACTGTTAATTTAATATCGCCATGATCCCGGTCAAAAGCATTCATTTACTATCAATTATAGTGGTTGATGAGGTCAATCGTGGCCATTCACAGTCAACTACGGTCAACGACATTCTTTCGGGATCAACGGTTCTCATCAGCGTTCAAAGGCGTTCATTCGCGGTCAACTGTACTCATTGAAAGTCAACAGCAAAAGTTCGAGGCCAATGGGCTACGGTCATTTGCGGACAGCCTGTGCTGCTCTGTAATCAGTGTGCCGTGTGTGTTAGTGAGGCGTCCACGAGGCTGTCTGGCCTTAAGGCTGGGTGAAATGCTTTTAGTCTCGTCTTAAAATACAAAGGTAGGAATCTGTTTGTCCACTCTACTGTTAGAGGGAGGCCAAACTCTCTGATCCGCTTAATTACAGTGCTAGTGGGAGGAGAGAGGGAGGGTGATTGAGGGAATCAAAGACTGAAACAATGAAAGGAGAGAGAAATAATGAGAGTGACAGACAATACAGAGGGAGGAGAAGGAAAAGAGAGGAGGTGGGGCGAGAGAGAGAGAGAGCAAGAGAGAATAGAGAGGGAGGAGAAGGAAAGAGAATAGATTGGGAAAGAGAAAGAAAGATAGAGAGGAAATGTAGAGCGTTTTGAAGTGGAGAGGGTAAACAATCCTAAGATCTATAAAACCAACATAATGCAGTTGGTGACATGCAGATAAACATTCATATTCATGAGTGGAATATGACAGGCCTCTGATGGATTGCCGCCTGTTTTTGGGGACGGGATCATCGCCCTCTCTCTCTCACACAAACCCCCAAGGAACACACACACACACCCCCACACACACACACACACACACACACACACACACACACACACACACACACACACACACACACACACACACACACACACACACACACACACACACACACACACACACACACACACACACACACACGTCACCATTTCGGGGTGAATGCCTTATGGCTTTCTGAATGCACGGAGCATTGCAGCCGGGAATGCCAGGAATTGCTTGGGAAGAGGAACCCACACACACGTTTTTCCTGCTGTTCCAACCCCTTAATTTAGCTGGCAGACTGGGATCTTTTACACATATAAATAGACCAGCAGTAACACACGCCCTCTCACAGTGTGTGTGTGTGTGTGTGTGTGTGTGTGTGTGTGTGTGTGTGTGTGTGTGTGTGTGTGTGTGTGTGTGTGTGTGTGTGTGTGTGTGTGTGTGTGTGTGTGTGTGTGTGTGTGTGTGTGTGTGTAAGTGTGTGTGTTTGTGCACACTGCGTGCATACTATGCTACACACGATGTTTGTGAGTGCCGGCTTCAGCTCAATGTGGACTTGCATACCAATCCTCTCTAATTCAGCTCTGTTGGCCTAGCTGGAGCTAGCTAGCAGTGGTTAGCGGTTAGCTTCAGTCTTACCGAAACACCTGATTACAACAGAGCCAGCCTAGCGCTGCAAATTACAGACAGGCCCCAGAAAATCATCATCAAACTAGTGTTGTATTGTTACAGTCCTATCCATAAGACAACGCTTTCTCACTGTTCACGTTTCAGGAAGCTATTTGTACAATACCTACAGTACTGTAGTACAGCTTCACTCCAGTCAATTCTCACTCTCTGTCTCTATGGACTAAATCAAGTAGAGAATGATTCAAAACTGTGTCTACATAGTGAGCTCTCTCTAATCACCTCCTACTGTATCTACACTATGTCCATTTGGTGTCTGGTATCATATGTAACAACAACGAACTGTGGTTAGTCTCTCCCTGCTCAGAGCTGTAGCACTGACATGGAGTAGGGCCGGGATTCCATCCAATCGCGGGTTTTAGTCATTGAGGCTTTTAAAAGACAATTATCCCGCTTTCAAGGAGATCCCATTCATAGTAAACGCTGCATACGTCGGCTCAATTCGGAATTGCCTTTAAAAGCCGCGATGCCTATAACCCGTGACTTAATGGAATCCCGGCCTAGGTCTCTGTTGTTTAGGAGAGGAGTCATCCCTCAGCAATGTTGTGTATGTTTTATACTCCCCAGAGTGTGGTCCCTTAGTGGATATACACATTCAAAGCTTCAACATGTTCTCCTTCCTTCCTCCAGTCGATAAGACCTCCGCCATTCACACAAACAGACAGTCAATAAAACGTAACTGTGACAGCTCATGACCGCTTTGCTCATAGTCAGCTCGAACCGTAATTAGCAAGCCTACGCAGCCACAGATTCGCGCTGGACGTGGGGTGTGAGGTCGAGCCGAGATTCCTCACGGATCGAATGGACGCGCAAATAAAAACGACACATACCCGTTCGGTTATGAAGCCCTACATATGCAAGCACGCACACACTGAGAGAGAGAGAGGGCAAAAGGATGCTGAGGATTCAGTGCAGCAGTTCCAGGCAATGGTTTTGTAATCCTCTGGCTGGGCGTGTAATGGAACTGCATGTAGTGATTAGAGACAGTCGCTGTTCTCCAGCTGGCCGTAAACACAGCCAAGTCAACCAGTGTATGTGTGTGTGTGTGTGTGTGTGTGTGTGTGTGTGTGTGTGTGTGTGTGTGTGTGTGTGTGTGTGTGTGTGTGTGTGTGTGTGTGTGTGTGTGTGTGTGTGTGTGTGTGTGTGTGTGTGTGTGTGTGTGACTGTGTCTCTGCGTGACTGACAATGACCTTCACTGTACAAATAATAGTGTACGTAAGTGAAATGGAATGCTGTGCTGTTGTATAGGTGCGTGTGAGTGGGTGAGTGAGTGAGTGAGTGAGTGAGTGAGTGAGTGAGTGAGTGAGTGAGTGAGTGAGTGAGTGTGAGCGTGTAACAAATGCCAGCGTGGTCAGTGTACTCTGGGTGACTGGCGTGGGATCAGAGTCTTGTACAGACTTCACATCTGATCCGGAGGCTACTGCACTGTCTTGTCCAGGAAATACTTCACAAGGAAGACATTAACACACACTGCCGACAGAGGAAACAAGAGAAAGAGAGAAAAAGAGTGGAAGAGAGAGGTTCGCTGAGGAGGAAAGACATATACAAAAATTGAGACAGAGCAGTAAATAGAGACACGGTAAGAAACAGTGAGAAACATTAGACATTGCTTAGGCTTGACCAAATCAAGGGGTGAGAATTTGCGTGAAGAATTTGTACAATTTGCTGTCGAGTGATAAATGTATTTACAGGCGAGAGCTGTCCAGCTGGCACCAGACAGAGCCAGTGCTAGTCCCTGATCCAGCCCACGCATGCATCAAGGACTGTTGTGTACTGATGTGGACTGACTGACTGTAGTGGTTCTGGGCCAGGCCAGTCTGGACCAGGCCAGTGGAAACGCTACACAACCTGGATCAGGGCCAGTAAACCAGGCCAGAGAAATCTTGATGTCTTTTAAAGGGTCGCAGCAATAGTGGTGGATTGTGTGTGTGTGTGTGTGTGCGAGTGTGTGTGTGGGTACATGCTTGAGTGTTACAGATCAGTATTGGCAGGAGGAAAATATGTCTGCTTCTTCAGTGGTAGAATCAACCAGTTCACTTCACCCAGAGTTTATACTGAGCTCTGAGATGACCTTTGACCTCTTATTATGCCTCTATGGCGGGAAGTTGGCCCAATTCAACTGAAAATCAGCTTACATTCCTACATTCACTGTAATCTTAGGTAATGCAATTGCAGTGGGATGTTTCTGACAGAGTAGGGTATAAGTTGTCCTTAAACACTGATACAGGGTCAGATTTGTCTTCATACCCCTAGTAGTTATGGATATGATAGGGAGTAGGCTAAGCTGATCTTAGATCTGTGGTTAAGAGCCACTTCTACGTTCAGCATTTCTGACTGAAGAGGGCGGAGCTTTTGGTCTTACAGATCAGAGACAGACAAACACCCACTCTCTCAACTGTCAGGTAGAGCCAGACACACCACTGGTCTCTCTGGACCAATTGGGTGAGATTAGGGACATGACCCTCTGTCCTACAATCAATACGGTATGGCTTCTTGGAAGTAGGGGAGTTTGTGTGTCTTTAGAGGAAGTGTTGTTAACTTTGGACTAAAGTTCTGCAGCACTCAAGATGTCTTGTTGAAATATCTGGATAAAAGTGGCTTTATTCAGCATAAAAAGAGGGCTTGGATGTAACGTACTATGGAAGGAGGTTTAAGCTGGGGTTTTGTGGTTCTTTTGTTCAGAGGTTAGTAACCAGAGTGGATAATACTTAGCAGGTAAATTAGTTCCTTGTCTTGTAACTTTAAAATGGGCAGTTCTATGTTTTAAGCTCTTATTGAGAGACGATTGGAGGAGGCAAGTCCCTCTGTCTGTCAAAGGAGCCAGGCTTTAAGTAAATCCCATCACCCACCTGAAATGAGAGACCAGCTGAGTCTTAAGAGTATAGCAGTACATTTCCAGACCCAGGTGATAATATGTATGCGTGTGTGTGCGCTGTTTGCTTTATGTGTGTACATTTTCAGGGTGTGTGTGTGTGTGTGTGTGTGTGTGTGTGTGTGTGTGTGTGTGTGTGTGTGTGTGTGTGTGTGTGTGTGTGTGTGTGTGTGTGTGTGTGTGTGTGTGTGTGTGTGTATGTATGTGTGTGGAGCGCATTTCCATATAAAAAGCTCCATAAGCACTAACATGTGAGGTTCATAGGAGCAAATAAAATACGGTGTCAAATTAAAGCTATTTTTAAGAAATAAAGGCATATACGTATAAATCCAAAAATCTTAAAAATGTGAAATAAGCAAAGGCTTTGATTTCTGGTCGAACGGATTGAAAAGGGGATCTTAGAAAAAATATAGCAGAAAAAGTCTTAAAATGCATTAGAAATACAGTATATCAAAACACAATAATGTTGAAGAAAAGACCCCTGCCAACTAATATCAACATTTATATTTAGTTCTGCAAAAATGATTTGCCTCCTGTAATTTTATGAAATATTGTAAAGTGCCTTGTCATTCTGTTACCAAAGACTCACATTTCTTTAAGATATTTAAAAAATGTTATTTTTAATGAGGAAGGATAATTAAAGTTCACAGAAGTAACAAGGAAAGGTAGGCCTATCAATTACTGTCACGTTCCTGACCTTATTTCCTTTGTTTAGTCTTTGTTTAGTTGGTCAGGACGTGAGCTGGGTGGGCATTCTATGTTTTGTGTTTCTATGTTGGGTTTGTTGTTTGGCCTAATATGGTTCTCAATCAGAGGCAGGTGTTTGTCATTGTCTCTGATTGGGAACCATATTAAGGTAGCCTGTTTTCACTGTTGGTTTGTGGGTGATTGTTCCTGTTCGTGCGTTCATGTGTTTTATGTTCTCTAGTTCAGGACTGTAGCTTCGTCGGTTTTCGTCTGTTTATTGTTTTTTGTTCGTATTGAAAAAAGTGTTTCAATAAATATGGAAACGTACCACGCTGCGCTTTGGTCCTCCTCTCTTTCCACCGACGAGAGTCGTTACAATTACCTATAGTGTTTTTACTAGTCATTTGGTTTATGATTTATTAAGTAATTAAAACGTGTCATTCTGTAAACAAATCGGTAACAGAATTGCCCCATAATCTGTAACAGAATGACTGCAACTAAATTGGCTACAATCGGAATTCATAGTAGTCAAGTTGAGGTCTTCTCGGGTCCAAAAAATGAGACTCGAACCTTATTGGACACATTCAATTCTTACCCGACCCCGACAGGACCTATTCATTAAAAACAAAATCTGTACCTGATTCGAGGTGGACCAGATCCGACCCAAAACTTGTCAGAGATGAGAATCGGATCTAGCCTGGTTGCCGTCTCCGTTCAGCTATTACATTCCACTTGCCACTACTGTCATTTGCCAAAGAGACATTCTATCATCAATGAGCTTGAGGAGAACAGAGGATTTGAACGTGATTGGATAACCATTACAGCTGTTATCAAATCACAATGTTTATGCACATTAGACTGATAGGAAAACTTAAGACATATATTTGATTGGAAACATTGGCCTAATAAATTTGATTGTAAACATAAACATTGGGGGCAGGGAACACAGAGGTTTCGCCTTTAATGCATTTTTACCACCTGCCAATGGGATCACATCACACCAGAGAAGCTCTCGCCATTCAAACTTCCCTGCCAGTTCAATGTGTCAACGATGTAGCCTATTTTATATACAAGCAAGTGCAAGGTGCTTCTTTCCTCAAATATGCAGTGCTGGTCAAAGGTTTGGACACACCCACTCATTCTAGTGTTTTTCTTTTTTCTACATTGTAGAATAATAGTGAAGACATCAGCACTAAGAAATAACACATATGGAATCATGTAATAACCCAAAAAGTGTTAAACACTGGAATATTTATTATTCAAGGGGACAGGCCAGGGCAGGTCAAGGGCAGGCAGAGTTCAGTCATTTAGGGCAGAGTCAATGAGGTACAGAACGGCAGGCAGGCTCAGAACCCGGGAAGACTAGACAGACTCGAAAACGGGTAAACACGCTGACAAGACAAACTGGCAACAGACAAACAGAAAACACTGGTATAAATACACAGGGGATAATGGGGACAAATGGGAGACACCTGGTGGGGGGTGGAGACAAGCACAAGACGGGTGAAATAGATCGGGCTGTGACAGGTGCATCTCGAGGTTGATAGCAAGCCCCAAGCCTGATGGAGAGGTGTGTGTGAGTGGATTATGACACACGGATATGTATATATATTTTATCTAATTAATTGGTGCAATTGTTATTTTTCAGACCTGTGAAGATTGGGTACGCACTTACACAGCAGTCAACATGCCCCTTTCCAAAAGTGATCACCCCTCCATGAGGCAGTTTCTGAAGGAGAAAGTCATCAAAGGAGGTGCCATCCCTGGATACCACCAGCTACAGGAAAAGTACTTGGGAGATGTCTACCTGAAGGTGAAGGGAAGAACTCAAGCAACATCTCGCAGGGAAGCCAGTGGCAGTCATCTTCGATGAAACTCCAGATGTTGAAGGAAGATGTGTACTTAACATCCTCATCGCACCACTTGAAAAGGATACCTCGGAGAGAATTCTTGCCTACCTCGACAGAGACAGTGTTTCTGGAGCAGTGTGACCATTCAACAGTTTTGTAAGGGCTGTCGTTCTCCTCTTCCTCGGACGAGGAGAGGAGAGAAAGATCAGTGGACCAATACGCAGCATTCGGGAAATAAGCCATCTTTTATTTGACACGATGGCAACACGAAAACAAACACTTTCAAAATTACAAAACAAGAAAACGACGTAGACGAAAAACCTGAACATGAACTTGCATAACTAACGTAAAACTCACGGACAGGAACAGACTACATCAAAACGAAACGAACAGCCAAACAGTCCCGTATGGTACATACATTCGACGACACAGGAGACAATCACCCACAAACAAACAGTGAGAACACCCTACCTAAATATGACTCTTAATTAGAGGAAAACGCAAAACACCTGCCTCTAATTAAGAGCCATACCAGGCAGCCCAAAACCAACATAGAAACAGAAAACATAGACTGCCCACCCAAAACACACGCCCTGACCATAAACACATACAAAAACAACATAAAACAGGTCAGGAACGTTACAGAACCCCCCCCTCAAGGTGCGAACGCCGGGCGCACCAGCACAAAGTCCAGGGGAGGGTCTGGGTGGGCAGTTGACCACGGTGGTGGCTCAGGCTCTGGACGCTGTCCCCACACCACCATAGTCACTCCCCGCTTCTGTCTTCCCCTCCCAATGACCACCCTCAAACTAACATCCCCTAAATGAACGGCCAGCACCGGGAGAAGGGGCAGCACCGGGACAAGGGGCAGCACCGGGACAAGGGGCAGCACCGGGACAAGGGGCAGCACCGGGACAAGGGGCAGCACCGGGACAAGGGGCAGCACCGGGACAAGGGGCAGCACCGGGATAAGGGGCAGCACCGGGACAAGGGGCAGCACCGGGACAAGGGGCAGGTCCCGGCTGATATACTCAGGCAGATCCTGACTGAACGGCTCTCGACGCTCATGGCTGGCTGACGGCTCTCGACGCTCATGGCTGGCTGACGGCTCTCGACGCTCATGGCAGGCTGACGGCTCTCGAGGCTCATGGCAGGCTGACGGTTCTCGACGCTCATGGCAGGCTGACGGCTCTCGACGCTCATGGCTCTCTGGCGGCTCTGGCTGCTCATGGCTCGCTGGCGGCTCTGGCAGATCCTGTCTGGTTGGCGGCTCTGGCAGATCCTGTCTGGTTGGCGGCTCTGGCAGATCCTGTCTGGTTGGCGGCTCTGGCAGATCCTGTCTGGTTGGCGGCTCTGGCAGATCCTGTCTGGTTGGCGGCTCTGGCAGATCCTGTCTGGTTGGCGGCTCTGGCAGATCCTGTCTGGCGGGCGGCTCTGGCAGATCCTGTCTGGCGGGCGGCTCTAGCGGCTCCTGTCTGGCGTGCGGCTCTAGCGGCTCCTGTCTGGCAGACGGCTCTGTAGGCTCATGGCAGACGGATGGCTCAGACGGCGCTGGGGAGACGGATGGCTCAGATGGCGCTGGGGAGACGGATGGCTCAGATGGCGCTGGGGAGACGGATGGCTCAGATGGCGCTGGGGAGACGGATGGCTCTGGCCGGATACGGCGCACTGTAGACCTGGTGCGTGGTGCCGGAACTGGAGGCACCGGGCTAAGGATAAGCACCTTCCTACTAGTGCGGGGAGCAGGGACAGGGCACACTGTACTCTCAAAGCCCACTCTATAACTGATGCGAGGTACCGGCACTGGTGACAACGGGCTGAGGACAAGCACATCAGGATTAGTAGGGGGAGAAGATACAGTGTGTACAGGGCTCTGGAGACGCACAGGAGGCTTAGTGCGTGGTGCCGGAACTGGAGGCACCGAACTGGATACACGCACTACAGAGAGAGTGCGTGGAGGAGGAACAGGGCTCAGGAGACGCACTGGTAGCCTAGTGCGTAGTGTAGGCACTGTAGGTACTAGGCTGGGGCGGGGAGGTGGCGCCGGAAATACCGGACCGTGGAGGCGTACTGGCACTCTTGAGCATTGAGCCTGCCCAACCCTACCTGGTTGAATGCTCCCGGTCACCCGACCAGTGCGGGGAGGTGGAATAACCCGCACCGGCCTATGTAGGCGAACCGGGGAAACCATGCGTAAGGCAGGTGCCATGTATGCCGGCCCGAGGAGACGCACTGGAGACCAGACGCGTTGAGCCGGCCTCATGACACCTGGCTCAATACCCAATCTAGCCCTGCCAGTGCGGGGAGGTGGAATAACCCGCACTGGGCTATGCACTCGTACAGGAGACACCGTGCGCTCTACTGCGTAACACGGCGCCTGCCCGTACTCCCGCTCTCCACGGTAAGCCTGGGAAGTGGGCGCAGGTCTCCTACCTGCCCTTGGCCCACTACCTCTTAGCCCCCCCCAAGAAATTTTGGGGTGTTACTTACGGGCTTTTTGGGCTTCCGTGCCAGACGCGTTCCCTCATAACTCCGGTTCCTCTCTCCGGTAGCCTCTGCTCTCCTCAGTGCCTCCAGCTGTTCCCATGGGAGGCGATCCCTACCAGCCAGGATCTCCTCCCATGTGTAGCAACCTTTTCCGTCCAATATATCGTCCCAAGTCCATTGCTCCTTCTTTTCCTGTCCCTTACTCCGTTGAGTTTTCCCTTGCCGCTTGGTCCTAGCGTGGTGGGTGATTCTGTAAGGGCTGTCGTTCTCCTCTTCCTCGGACGAGGAGAGGAGAGAAAGATCAGTGGACCAATACGCAGCATTCGGGAAATAAGCCATCTTTTATTTGACACGATGGCAACACGAAAACAAACACTTTCAAAATTACAAAACAAGAAAACGACGTAGACGAAAAACCTGAACATGAACTTGCATAACTAACGTAAAACTCACGGACAGGAACAGACTACATCAAAACGAAACGAACAGCCAAACAGTCCCGTATGGTACATACATTTGACGACACAGGAGACAATCACCCACAAACAAACAGTGAGAACACCCTACCTAAATATGACTCTTAATTAGAGGAAAACGCAAAACACCTGCCTCTAATTAAGAGCCATACCAGGCAGCCCAAAACCAACATAGAAACAGAAAACATAGACTGCCCACCCAAAACACACGCCCTGACCATAAACACATACAAAAACAACATAAAACAGGTCAGGAACGTTACAAGTTTCCACGGCGGTGGTGAAATGTCTACAAGATTACAAGATCACCAATGATGACGTCATTGTCTTTGACACAGACAATGCTGCGTACATGAAGAAAGCCGACAGAGCTGCACTTCAGTCGTTGTTCCCCATCTCCCTGCCCATAACATGCATGGTTCCCATCATGAATCTGATAAGGATTGCTCTCTGCAAAACGTTTGATCAGCTGGACGCATTCATGCTACTTTTTTCGCAGATGTTTTACCAGCACGCAGAATAAGATACCTTTACCTTCCTCACCACCAAACTGGCAGGACGGAAGAGAGCAACTATGGCTCCCAATCCATGTGCAACCCGCTGGAACTCATGGTTCTCAGCAGTGCAGTACCACTCACAGCTGTTAGGCCTCTACAAGGGGTTCATAGAGATGGAAATACAGGTATGATTTAAATCTACTTGCATTCTACAATTGCTTAAGTCATTGTCATTTATATCATTGTAATTATGGAGAAAAAAGTGGCCTACATTTTTTGAAAGCTGTGATGGCATTTCACAGTGAGTATAAGTTATATTTCTTATGTTCCTCTTTTGTATTCCTTGTCATTCACAGGTGTGTGGCCCGAGGTGCCCCAACAGTCTGTAGAGAAACTCCCATAAGATGCTACAAGACCAAGAGCAGGTTCAGTCGCTGCAGATTCAGCTGAACATCATGGCAGACATGTTCAAAGTCGTCCTGCAGCTTCTCGACATCTTCCAGAGCAGACGCCCGTGACAACAAAGATCTTTCACTATTTAGAGGACTTGCAGATGAACATTGCAGCCGTCAAAGAACTACAGTAGGAGGCTTGTTCACACTGCTTTGTCGCAGTTGACGACGTACCCTTTGCTGTGAAAACAAAAATCTTGAGCACCGTTGAAGAGGCATACAGCAATGCGGAGGAAAAACTCCATGGCAAACTGTCAGATAGTCAGCCTGCCCTGGAGCTCCTCCAAGACGTTAGGGTGTTTGATCAACGTCACATTGCGTTTATGGATGACAGAGTGTCCAGCTACAAGGCTATTACAGGCTTCAGTAAGGTGTCACGAGATGAACTGGATGCCTACTTGACCAATGTAGGACCAGCAGCACTTAGAGCCACAGTGAGTGGGGTGGTGGATTTGGATATCTTCTGGGATGGAAATCAAGTGAGACTTCCTGTGCTGAGCACCCTGGCCAAACGCTACAAATATGCATTCTCAAACTCAGCTGATGCTGAGCGAAGCAACAGTATCTACAAGCTTGTGTTGTCCAGCCGTAGGCGATCAACCTCCAACAACAACCTACGAGCCTTGGTCTTCATGTACCACAACCAACGACTCCACAGTGGAGCAATTGATATGGAGGAGGATAGGGAGGATGAGACGGAGGATGAAATGGATGATTACATTGAGATATAGGCCTAGATGAGCTAGGACCTTGGTCACCCCCACCTCTTGTTATGTGCAGAAAAATATGTGTTTGTTAAAAAAAAGAAACAGCCCAAAATATTTGTCTAATTGTTTTCATGAAAGATGACCTTATATAATATGTCTTAATTACAGATTGGACCACCGGTGTTTCTTTTGTCCTAGTTTAATATTTTTTAGTACCTACAGATTATGGGGGCATGCATTTTTTTAATGTTGGAACTCTGAGCTAGCTTCCACCCCTTTTTTTTGTTCAGAAAAAGAGCTGTTTGCTTAGGAAAATAAACAACATGCAGCACTTTAAATGTTTCTAATTGTATCCCACTTAAAATCGTCCTATAACTGAGCACATATTACTTTTTAAGGCTTCATATGAAATGAACGTGAAAGAAAAACCATTGCAAAATGTATGGCAGAATTTCAGAAAAGATGCTGCAAAATCACGCATCTGCGGCTGCAGAAATCACCAAAAAGTTTTGCGAAATCCTGGAGGGACTCTTAATAATATATTTTTTTAAATAGTCCTCCCGAGTGGCGCAGAGGTCTAAGCAACTGCATCACAGTGCTAGAGGCATTACTACAGACCCGGGTTCATTCCTGGCCTGTGGCCGGGAGTCCCATAGGACGGCACAGAATTGGCCCAATGTCGTTAGGGGAGGTTTTGGCTGGTGGGGTTTTACTAAGCTCATCGCGCTCTAGCGATTTCTTGTGACGGGCCGGTGCCAGTTGAACAGTGTTTCCTCAAACACATTGGTGCAGCTGGCTAACAGGTTAAGCGCACTACTCCACCTTCGCCTCTCCCGAGCCCATTGGGGAGCTGCAGGGATGAGACAAGACAGAAAAATAAATACCAGTATGGCTGACTTAGGATCAGCCATAGGGCGGCGCACAATTGGCCCAGCGTCGTCCTGGTTAGGGTTTGGATTTGTTTACCAAACACGCTAAGAAAAATAGCTATTTGGACATAAATGATGGACATTACCGAACAAAACAAACATTTCTTGTGGAAGTGGGAGTCCTGGGAGTGCATTCCGACGAAGATCAGCAAAGGTAAGTGAAGATTTATAATACTATTTATGAGTTTTGTTGACTGCACAATTTGGCGGGTAACTCCCAGGACTCCCACTTCCACAGGACTTTGGCTTCCTTTTGTGGCTGAACACTGTTCTCAGATTATTGAATATTGTGCTTTTGCCGTAAAGCTTTTTGAAATCTGACACAGCGGTTGCATTAAGAACAAGTGTATCTTTAATTCTATGTAAAACATGTATCTTTCATCAAAGTTTATGATGAGTATTTATGTTATTTGACGTGGCTCTCTGCAATTTCTCCGGATATGTTGGAGGCATTTCTGAACAAGGCGCCAATGTAAACTGAGGTTTTTGGATATAAATATGAACTTTATCGAACAAAACATATGTATTGTGTAACATGAAGTCCTATGAGTGTCATCTGATGAAGATCATCAAAGGTTAGTGATTCATTTTATCTCTGCTTTTTGTGACTCCTGTCTTTGGCTGGAAAAATGGCTGTGTTTTTCTGTGATTTTGCGGTGACCTAACATAATCGTTTGTGGTGCTTTCGCTGTAAAGCCTATTTGAAATCGGACAGTTAGTTGGGATTAACAACAAGATTACCTTTAAAATGGTATAAAATACATACATGTATGTTTGAGGAATTTTTATTATGAGATTTCTGTTGTTTGAATTTGTCTCCCTGCACTTTCACTGGCTGTTGTTGTATCATCCAGTTAACGGGATTGCAGCCATAACAAGTTTTAACTGACTTACCTAGTTAAATAAAGGATAAATAAATAAATAAATAAAAAGGATACAACCCTGGTTTTCAACAGCTATTCATACCCACAAAGCAGTGTCCATTATTCTACATATTGGTTGGGCTAGGATAACAGTACTTTAGTTCTCAGGGCGAGAGACATAACCACAAGATGGCTACTAGGGCTTTGTCTCACTTTGCCTTTCCTTGATTACTCAAATCCTATCTGCTCACCTGTACGGTATCACAACTGTATTAGAATAGAAGGTACAGTTGAAGTCGGAAGGTTACATACACCTTAGCCAAATACATTTAAACTCAGTTTTTCACAATTTAACAATCCAATGAGTTTTGCGAATGTATCATGAATAGTAGTAGACCTTACGGTGAAATGCTTACTTACAAGCCCTTAACTCTATTTCTTGAACTGCATTGTTGGTTAAGAAAATATTTACTAAATAAACTAAATAATTTTTTTAATAAAAAGCAACAATAAAATAACAATATTGAGGGGGTACCGGTACCGAGTCAATGTACAGTCTTCCTCTGACACCGCCTAGTATAGAGGTCCTGGATGGTAGGAAGCTTAGCCCCAGTGACGTAATGGGCCTTACGCACTACCCTCTGTAGCGCCTTATGGTCGGGTGCCGAGCAGTTGCCATACCAGGATGTGATGCAACCGATCAGGATGCTCTCGATGGTGCAGCTGTAAAACTTTTTGACGATCTGGGGACCCATGACAAATCTTTCCAGTCTCCCGATGTGAAAAATATGTTGTCGTGCCCTCATTACGACTGTCTTGGTGTGTTTGGACCATGATAGTTTGTTCTTGAAACTCTCGAACCCCTCCACTACAGCCCCGTTGATGTTATTGGGGGCCTGTTCTTCCTTCCTTTTCCTGTAGTCCACGATTTGCTCACATTAAGGGAAAAGTGGTTTTCCTGGCCCCACACTGCCAGGTCTCTGACCTCCCCCCTATAGGCTGTCTCATTGTTGTCGGTGATCAGTACTTGTGTCGTCAGCAAACTTAATGATGGTATTGGAGTCGTGCTTGGCCATGCAGTCATGGGTGAACAGGAACTACAGGAGGGGACTAAGCACGCACCCCTGAGGGGCCCCGGTGTTGAGGATCAGCGTGGCTGGTGTGTTGTTTCCAATCCTTACCACCTGGGGGTGGCCTGACAGGAAGTCCAGGATTCTGTTGCAGTGGGAGGTGTTTAGTCCCAGGGTCCTTAGCTTAGTGATGAGCTTTGTGGGCACTAACGCTGATCTATAATTAATGAACAGCATTCTCACATAGGTGTTCCTTTCGTCCAGGTGGGAAAGGGCAGTGTGGAGTGCAATTGAGATTGAGACATCTGTAGATCTGTTGGGGTGGTTTGCGTATTGGAGTGGGTCTAGGGTTTCCGAGATGATGATGTTGATGTGAGTCACTGACGTGAGTGCTACGGGGTGGTAGTCATTTAGGCAGGTTACCTTTGCTTTCTTGGGCACAGGGACTATGGTGGTCTGATTGAAAAATTTAGGTATTACAGACTCAGTCAAGGAGAGGTTTAATGTCAGTGAAGACACTTGCCTGTTGGTCCGCGCATGCTCGGAGTACATGCTCTTGTAATCCGTCTGGCCCTGCGGCATTGTGAATGTGAACCACCTGTTTATTGGTCTTGCTCACATCGGATACGGAGAGCGTGATAACACAGTCGTCTGGAACAGCTGGTGTTCTCATGCATGCTTCAGTGTGGCTTGCCTTGAAGCGAGCAGTACAGTTGCGCACGCTAGAGTAGAGTGCAGTATAATTTACTGTACTGAACTATACTCTATTGTACTTTACCATACTGAACTATACTGAACTCTTCTATACTATACCATACTGTGCTGCACTGTACTCTACGATACTGTACTGTGCTGTCCAAAGTTGTGAAATATAGATGTATATGATTGGTACAGATTTGGTCCAGTCCGGACCAACCAAATTTGGCCTTGTCTGGGGGTGTAGCTTATTAGAATAATAGACAGTGTGTAGAATAATACCCCAAAATGCAAAGGAGGATGTACCATTTGTCTACCTTTGTGTACCTATTCAGGATACACCACCATGAATCCTTCCTGTTTGGCCCTGTCCGGGGGTATCTTCGGATGGGGCCACAGTGTCTCCTGACCGCTCCTGTCTCAGCCTCCAGTATTTATGCTGCAGTAGTTTATGTGTCGGGGGGCTAGGGTCAGTTGCTTATACCTGGAGTACTTCTCCTGTCTTATCCAGTGTCCTGTGTGAATTTAAGTATGCTCTCTCTAATTCTCTCGTTCTCTCTTTCTTTCTCTCTCTCTGAGAACCTGAGCCCTAGGACCATACGTCAGGACTACCGGGCATGATGACTCCTTGCTGTCCCCAGTCCGCCTGGCCTTGCTGCTATTCCAGTTTCAACTGTTCTGCCTGCGGTTACGGAACCCCTACCTGTCCCAGACCTGCTGTTTTCAACTCTTAATGATCGGCTATGAAAAGCCAACTGACATTTATTCCTGATAATTATTTGACCATGCTTGTCATTTATGAACATTTTGAAAATCTTGGCTCTCTCTAATTTTCTCCTTCTCTCTTTCTTTCTCTCGGAGGACCTGAGCCCTAGGACCATACGTCGGGACTACCGGGCGTGGTGACTCCTTGCTGTCCCCAGTCCGCCTGGCCTTGCTGCTATTCCAGTTTCAACTGTTCTGCCTGCGGTTATGGAACCGCCACCTGTCCCAGACCTGCTGTTTTCAACTCTTAATGATCGGCTACGAAAAGCCAACTGACATTCATTCATGATTATTATTTGACCATGCTTGTCACTTATGAACATTTTTGAACATCTTGGCATAGTTCTGTTATAATCTCCACCCGGCACAGCCAGAAGAGGACTGGCCACCCCTCATAGCCTGGTTCCTCTCTAGGTTTCTTCCTAGGTTTTGGCCTTTCTAGGGAGTTTTTCCTAGCCACCGTGCTTCTACACCTGCATTACTAGCTGTTTGGGGTTTTAGGCTGGGTTTCTGTACAGCACTTTGAGATATTAGCTGATGTACGAAGGGCTATATAAAATAAACTTGATTGATTGATTGATGAAGAGAATGAGATTAAGAATTATGCATTTCTGTATAGTACAGATCAGAGACCCATGATGCTAAATGTATTTTTGTAAAATGTTATGGGGAAATTGTTGAAAGTAATAGTGCATGGAGTTGTATAGTTTGTTTCACTTTTATAATCAATGATTTTTGTTTGGCATATGTTTACATAGAAAAATCTGAGTCCCCGTATCATTCTATTATCGTGGAATTACCCTGTATATTACCTCAATTACCTCAACTAACCGGTGCCCCCGCACATCGACTCTGTACCGGTACCCCCTGTATATCGCCTCGCTATTGTTATTTTACTGCTGCTCTTTAATTATTTATTACTTTTATTTATACTTTTTTCCTTATCTATTTTTTACTTAACGTGTATTTTTCTTAAAACTGCATGGTTGGTTAAGGGCTTGGAAGTAAGCATTTTGATGTAAGGTTGTATTCGGCGCATATGACAAATACAATTTGATTTGACCTGATTTGTACGCGAGTGTTCATTTCCTCACCTGTGCTGTGAGCACATTTTCAGACTGAGGTGACCGTTTTGGATGATGAAGTTTGCTTTCCACAGAGAAGGAACACATTCCAACAGAACTACCTCAGAGTTCCCCCTCTGAGAACCTACCATAGTTACTGTCAATCTGTTACTGTAATTTAAATTGTTTTTCTGTAGTATTGGTTACAATTCTGCTACACTATGTCACGGCCGTCGAATGAAGAGGACCAAAGCGCAGTGTGGTGAGCGTACATATTCCTTTTTATTAGGATGACGCCGACAAAAACAATAAACAATACAAAAACGACCGTGAAGCTTAAGGCTATAGTGCCACAAACAAAGACAACTTCCCACACAGAAAGGAGGGAAAAGGGCTACCTAAGTATGGTTCCCAATCAGGGACAACGATAGACAGCTGCCCCTGATTGAGAACCATACCTGGCCAAAACATAGAAATACAAATAATAGAACTAAAGAACATAGAATGCCCACCCCAAATCACACCCTGACCAAACCAAATAGAGACATAAAAAAGCTCTCTAAGGTCAGGGCGTGACACACTACCGCAAGGCAGTTTGATAATTAATCCACAACAGTATGTCAAAGTAGCACTTGTGTTACTATAGTGGTAGCCTCAATTTGATTTAGTCTCCTCTTGTGAAGATGAGAGTTGAGGTGACAGACACAAAATAATCACGTTTTTTATATGATTGACAGGCGGAACTAAAGGGCCGTTACATAAAGTTGTGTTTGGAGGTGGGCTGCCTGACAGTTTTATTGGATGTTTCTCTATGTTCCTCAGTATTTAGGTTGGCAGGCAGCAGTCTGACTTGAGCTACTCAACAACAAAAAACTTGCAGTGTTGAATTTTTTAAATAAAAATCTCCTCTGCTGTAGGATAAATAAGGTGGGCTGGGTCATAGTGTGTGTGTTTGGACAGTAACGCAGAAGTGTTTAGAGTTGTGGTCATTAAATATCATATTATATTAAATGTTGTCATTGCTTAATTTGACAATAGAGACCGGGTAAAGGTCTGCAGGGAAACGGAAAGAACAGAGAGTGAGAACCTGGTGTATTCGTCTGCTAGCGGCCTAGAGAAGGTGTCATACCACCAGCGCAGTAGAGCAAGAGGGCCATGTTCATCACACAGTGGTAAGACAGTGCAGAGAGAGAGAGAAAGAGAGTGTGCGAGTGAGAGACAGAAAGAGAGAGAGAAAAGCAAGTGGGACAAGCAGTCGTCTCCACACCACCAAGCGTCACTCCAGTCGTACACGTACACACACAGTGCACATGGAGAGGACATCACTCAGACTAAACACAGGGCAAAGCCAGTGGCCACAAAACTGGTCTGCTGCTGTTACACAGAATACAACCAGAACCTTAGCAACCAGAACCTCAGCAGGCAGCCTTTGAGCTGGAACGCTACAACACACTGAAATGCTGAGCTTGAGCATCTGCAGACAATGATACTAGTGTCGCCTGCAACCAAGTACTACCTGTACCCCATTTACACAGAATAACACAGAGCCTGAAAAGAATAGTCAAGTCCATCTGAACTGGTGAACAGGTGGCTGTTTCAGTAGAGCAGTGTGGTACTTTAGAGAGAGAGGGGGATGGGGAAATGGTAAACTGTCCAGACTTTTTCCATTTTCCTAACATTCCTGAGTTCATGTAAAAACATTTCCTTAATCTCAGCAGAGAGTCACGCTTCATTAGGGAGTGATTATTCCTGAGGGGGCACAAGCACGAACACACAAGGATACGCACACACACACACACAGAGGGGCCAAATGCGCAATGGTCCTGAGTTTCATCTTCAAACACTTGGAACACCAACAGAGGAGAGAAGCCTTAAAGACTTTCTTAAAATGACCCTCAATGCTTTCAAAGTCACTACAACTGGCAATGTAATGTTATAGCCTTGATGCCAAGCACAAATAAGATTCCACACATGTTAGGGTATTATCAAATTCTTCAGAACTGGCCATACTATGTAGGCAACAGTATCATTTCAGTTTTCTTCATTCACAAAAAACCTCTGTGACAAATGAATGAATATAAATATTTGGACAAGACAAGTCTCCCAGCTGACGTCCATAGAATACTGGAAAACAACTTGGTTGGCTCTCCTCTAACAAAGAGAACCAGAGAGGGGATTGGGTAAGCTAAATAAAACTTAAAAAGTGCCCAGTGTTACATTTCCCCAAACCAGCAACTAGCGGTTTAACAACATGGGCTGGGCATCGCTATTCTATCTGCCCTACTGTATATTTAAGGTTGCTATTTTAGATCTCTATATTTTTGTCATGGGCATTAAATTAGTATAGCAGACAGGCTTGTGGTTACCGTGCCATGGCATAAAGATAGGCAGAGAACCTATGACAAGGTACAGCGGCGATGCTCCCACTTAACAGCACATTTATTAACTACCAATCACTTATTAAAGATGCACTATAAAGAAATCGCTCCGCCATTTCCTGGCTGCTAAAAATCTAATAGTTCAGACTCGACTTTGACTTTAACACCAATGACTCGTGACTTGACTTGGACTTGAGCCTTATTTTTTTATTTCACCTTTATTTAACCAGGTAGGCTAGTTGAGAACAAGTTCTCATTTGCAACTGTGACCTGGCCAAGATAAAGCATAGCAATTTGACACATACAACAACACAGAGTTACACATGGAATAAACAAAACATACAGTCAATAATACAGTAGAAAAATAAGTGTATATACAATGTGAGCAAATGAGGTGAGATAAGGGAGGTAAAGGCAAAAAAGGCCATGGTGGCGAGGTAAATACAATATAGCAAGTAAAACACTGGAATGGTAGAAGAATGTGCAAAGTAGAAATAGAAATAATGGGGTGCAAAGGAGCAAAATAAATAAATAAATACAGTAGGAGAAGAGGTAGTTGTTTTGGCTAAATTATAGATGGGCTATGTACAGGTGCAGTAATCTGTGAGCTGCTCTGACAGCTGGTGCTTAAAGCTAGTGAGGGAGATAAGTGTTTCCAGCTTCAGAGATTTTTGCAGTTCGTTCCAGTCATTGGCAGCAGAGAACTGGAAGGAAAGACGACCAAAGGAGGAATTGGCTTTGGGGGTGACCAGTGAGATATACCTGTTGAAACGCGTTTTACGAGTGGGTGCTGCTGTGGTGACCAGTGAGCTGAGATAAGGCGGGCTTTACCTAGCAGAGACTTGTAGATAACCTGTAGCCAGTGGGTTTGGCGACGAGTATGAAGCGAGGGCCAACCAACGAGAGCGTGCAGGTAGCAATGGTGGGTAGTGTATGGGGCTTTGGTGACAAAGCGGTTTGTTGAGTAGAGTGTTGGAGGATATTTTATAGATGACATCACCGAAGTCGAGGATGGGTAGGATGGTCAGTTTTACGAGGGTATGTTTGGCAGCATGAGTGAAGGGTGCTTTGTTGCGATATAGGAAGCCGTCCAGAGTAGTGATGCTGGACGGGCGATCAGGTGCGGGCAGTGATCGGTTGAATAGCATGCATTTAGTTTTACTTGCTTTTAAGAGCAGTTGGAGGCCACGGAAGGAGAGTTGTATGGCATTGAAGCTCGTTTGGAGGTTAGTTAACACAGTGTCTAAAGAGGGGCCAGAAGTATACAGAATGGTGTCGTCTGCGTAGAGGTGTATCAGAGAATCACCAGCAGCAAGAGCAACATCATTGATGTATACAGAGAAGAGAGTCGGCCCGAGGATTGAACCCTGTGGCACCCCCATAGAGACTGCCAGAGATCCGGACAACAGGCCCTCCGATTTGACACACTGAACTCTATCAGAGAAGTAGTTGGTAAACCAGGCGAAGCAGTCATTTGAGAAACCAAGGCCGTCGAGTCGGCCAATAAAAATGTGGTGATTGACAGAGTCGAAAGCCTTGGCCAGGTCGAAGAATACGGCTGCGCAGCAATATTTCTTATCGATGCAGATTATGATGTCGTTTAGGACCTTGAGCGTGGCTGAGGTGCACCCATGACCAGCTCTGAAACCAGATTGCATAACGGAGTAGGTACGGTGGGATTTGGTCATCTCTTTGTTAACTTGGCTTTCGAAGACCTTGGAAAGACAGGGTAGGATAGATATAGGTCTGTAGCAGTTTGGGTCTAGAGTGTCACTCCCTTTGAAGAGGGGGATGACCGCGGCAGCTTTCCATCTTTGGGAATCTCAGACGAAACGAAAGAGGTTGAACAGGCTACTAATAGGGGTTAATTTTAGAAAGAGACGGTCCAGATTGTCTGGCCCGGGTGATTTGTAAGGGTCCAGATTTTGCAGCTCTTTCAGAACATCAGCTATCTGGATTTGGGTGAAGGAGAAATGGTGGGGGGACTCGACCTGACTTGACACCCTCCCCAAGCCCAAATATTAAAAATGATGCTATTAAAAAAGGTGTGCAGCGCATCAACTCTTCATTTAACGGATTACAGTTTGAATCGGACAACAACCAATCAAATTGTGCCAGCTGAGAAAAAGTTGTGCGTGGTAGTGCAGAGGAACGTCGGCGGGTGAATTCAGATGAAGCCCTTGGAAAGATGATACCCATAATTATATACAAAGACGAAGCTGTATCAACAAAAAAACGGATTGCAACTTGCAAAACATGCAGGAAGAAAATTACAGACGGAGGCTCAACAATTTCCAACTTTGTTCGACATTTGAAGCTGCACAAAGAACGGTAAGTTGTGGCTAATATAGCCGACAGCTATATATTTGATTACTTTACTGGTGTATCATGTTGGCTAACGTAACGTTAAATCAATGAGCCTCCACACAGTCAGTCAGGGCGGGAACGTGATCATTGCACCCAAGATTGAGCTAAAACTGGCTAGGCAGTTCGTAGCCTAAATCCTGCCTGATGTTACTGCTGTTCCTAAAACCATTGACATACGTTAGCCTACTGTAACCACACAGAGAGAGAGAGTGTGTGTGTGTGTGTGTGTGTGTGTGTGTGTGTGTGTGTGTGTGTGTGTGTGTGTGTGTGTGTGTGTGTGTGTGTGTGTGTGTGTGTGTGTGTGTGTGTGTGTGTGTGTGTGTGTGTGTGTGTGTGTGTGTGTGTGTGTGTGTGTGTTAAGGTTGGGCGATTGTGTACAAGCCTATTGCGCCCCATAGCGATCCTTGATAGTCGATCACTATTGGGGGGGGTGTGTCTTTCTCATGGCTACCCATGTATTTCCATGGAAATATAACGTTTATTTGGAAAGTAATAAATATATAGATATTTTTAAAAGCATTCATGATTTGCGTAAATGTAATATACTATTACTCTTGTTAAAAATTTGAAATGGTATTACATTTGGTGAAGAGCACATTATGACTCGAAACTCAAAGTTTAGGACTTTAGACTTGACTTGATACTTGCCTGTCTTGACTTGGGACTTGAGTGCTAAGACTTGAGACTTACTTGTGACTTGTAAAACAATGACCTGGTCCCACCTCTGGTAATATTTAGACTTCGGGTTGCCATTCGTTCGATAAAATACGGATCAGTTCCGTATTTCACTGAAAGAATAAACGTTTTGTTTTCGAAATGATAGTTTCCAGATTTGACCATATAAATGACCAAAGGCGTGTATTTCTGTGTGTTTATTATATTATAATTAAGTATATGATTTGATAGAGCAGTCGGACTGAGCGGTGGTAGGTAGCAGCAGACTCGTAAGCATTCATTCAAACAGCAGCTCTTAGCAATGCTGAGATGCACAGCGCTGTTAATGACTTCAAGCTTATCAACTCCCGAGATTAGGCTGGCAATACTAAAGTGCCTATAAGAACATCCAATAGTCAAAGGTATATGAAATACAAATGGTATAGCGAGAAATAGTCCTATAATTCCTATAATAACTACAACCTAAAACGTCTTAACTGGGACTATAAGACTCATGTTAAAAGGAACCACCAGATTTCATACGTTCTCATGTTCTGAGCAAGGAACTTAAACGTTAGCTTTCTTACATGGCACATATGGCACTTTAACTTTCTTCACTAACACTGTGTTTTTGCATTATTTAAACCAAATTTAACATGTTTCATTATTTATTTGAGACTAAAGTCATTTTATTTATGTATTATATTAAGTTAAAATAAAAGTGTTCATTCAGTATTGTTGTAATTGTCATTTATTACAAATATATATATAAAAATCGTCCGATTAATCGGTATCTGCTTTTTTGGTCCTCCAATAATCGGTATCGGTATTGGCGTTGAAAAATCATAATCGGCCGGCCTCTATTTAGAGACCGTTACGAAATAGCCTAGCTCGACCCCCACCCCATTCTATATATACTCCAACCATGGAGAAACATCCAGAATGCAAATGTTTAAATTGTAAACAAACGGGCATCAGTGACTTGGCTATGATGAATGCTTTGACATGAGCCAAGGGTTTGATGACAGGCCTAGGCTCTGTGGCGTTCTATGGATACAGCAGCTCAACATGTTGTGGGCATTTCATGGCTATAAACAGAGGAATGTGGAGCATTTAAACACCAGCCAAAGTCAACAAACCAAACTTCCCAAATAGGTTCAGTTAGTTCTTCACAAGGGCCTTAAGAAACAGAGTGATCATTAATATGATAATGGGATTGATCTAAAGACAAAATAAACTTGTTTATGTCAAATATTCAATGCATTGAATATTGACTGTTCAAAGATCATGTCAACATGCAGGCTTTTCTATAAAGCCAGTCAAAGCCGTTCAGTAAAGCAGCAGACCCCTGGCTGTTCCCCAAAGGCTATGACTGATGATGGCACAGCCAGCCAGGTCCCACCCTTTAACCGCAGACCTGTTGCCACCCACCCTCTAATCCACTACCACTGCCATTGATGCCACCACAACCAGCCGTTGTCAGTGCCCTGGCAACCCTAGACAACAGCACACAGTCTGGGGGCAAAACTCTACCCAGTACCCACACCTCCATATGGGCCTCAACACAGACTCTCTACAAAGAGTTTGTATTAAGAAAATAAGAAAAAAAACATACTATTAAACAGGCGAAATATTTTATGATTTTGCAGACAAGTGTTTTATGTACTGCTCATTCTGTTCAGTTCTTTCCAGAATGATCGAGGTCCAAAGCCTAAATGATGTGGTGAAAAGACTTGATGGGCGCTGTAGGGGAGTTTTCAAATTGCAACACTCTCAATAAATCTGCGTTTTCTTGGGGTTAATGCTGATTTGTTCACTTGGACAAAGTATTTGACTGCTTCTTCATATGTGGAGGAAGCAGAGTTTTTTTTCTGGTGGCCTGTTTTGGACAGTTGGAAAGGGTTGTGCAGAGAGTTTTCAATCTGGCAGTCGTGAAATACCACACCTAACACTCTCATCAACCCAAAGAAAACTGTGCCGGCATTCCTTGGCTGAAGAGAGCCACTCTAAAACGGAGAGCAGAGCTCTACTTTTCAACTACTTTTCAACTACTTTTCAACTACTTTTCAATTACTGTTCAACTACTTTTCAACTACTGTTCAACTACTTTTCAACTACTTTTCAACTACTGTTCAACTACTTTTCAACTACTTTTCAACTACTTTTCAACTACTGTTCAACTACTGTTCAACTACTTTTCAACTACTTTTCAACTACTGTTCAACTACTTTTCAACTACTTTTCAACTACACTGCCGAAATAACTTCACATTTTCTAACTTTCAACAATTGTCTTTATGTATGTGTTCATTCGTTGTCAAGTTTGAAAACAGTAGGCTATTTAGAAGAGGCTATAGCCGGGCTATTTAGTCAGTCACACGATTCCACACAGAGTTTTATGACTTCTGTCCGTCATCGTTCATCAAACCTTAAACAGCCATAACAGTTAACAGCCTGAAGCTTTCCCTTCCTAACACTGAAAACATAATGCAGTAATGGATCATAATGACCCAGTGTGTTATTACAGCGTTATTACAATGTTACTGCATTGGCCCATGCCATACCCAGCGAGAGCATTAGTAACCTCCAGAGAATGGAGCCATTCATTATTCATTGGATGTTCTAATTATGCCAATTATTGAATCATGAGGTTGAGTCACAGCTCCACATGCACCATAAAAAAAATGCACTCTGATGATGATGAACAAGGAAAGCAGGCATATACAACAGTACACAGAGGAAAAACAGAACTTTCTGCAGTCACAGTGAGCTCGGGCTCCTGGTGAAAGAAGTGGAAGATCGCCATTGTGAACCATTGAATCACTGTCATCGTCACTCTGGATGTAAGTTATCATTGTCTTCGCTTCTCTTCCTCGTAAAAAAAATGCCCTTAAGCACAGACCTAGGATCAGCTTACACTCCTCAAACCCCTCTAACCTGCCTTAACAATTTTTGCAAGAAAAAAAACGAAAACGGACAACAACAAAAATCCATCCTACCCGACTGACACCTGGCTCTCTCTCTGGCAGGCACACAGGCAGCTCTCCCAGCCCAGAGCGAGTCGTGTGAAGCACATTCCCTCTTTGATGACCCCTAAACCGGGTTAACAAAACAGCATGTGCACAAAAAACCAGGTCAACAAACAGAGCATCAGCCGCTGCACATTAGGGAGGGCCGCTTGTTGTTTTCCCAAACAGGAGACGTTACCACAGAATGTAGTTAAAACAAGCTGATTTTTGGACTGTTTGATGTCCAGTGTGTTCACTCTGTGACCGTGGGATGTTTTTAAAAGAAGGCAAGCTGTCTTTTAGAAATCATATCGATGAGTTAGTGAAGAAGTTCCGAATAAAAATGGGCTTCTATAGAAATAGGTTCAGCTCTCTTACAAAAACTCAAGCCACACCTAACATCAATAATAACTTTTAGACATCCGAGTTACCAGGGATGGCTAACTCTGGAAATCCCTTCGGTCTCCTAAAAGTAAGGTAAATCAGTTCTTTGCACCCCATGTATAGAACAGTCTACAGGGTTCCCTTCAATTGGATGTACTGGTGCCCCTCGGGGAGTTAAAAATGCTGATTGGGGACCTCTTTGCTGAGGAATGTGATTGTTTTCATTGAGTGTTTTTATAATTTTGTATATTTGTATTATATCGTATTCTGTATTTTGTCAATTGTGTGTGTGCACGGTTCCCTTAGTCTCGAAACCCAACCCATGGCAACACAATGACGAGGGTCTGGCTTCGTTTGCAGTGGTTTTACAACATTTGCAGGCAAAATCTTTGCAGTGGTTTTAGTTAAGGTAGATAATGCAAACTAGCCACTTGTGAAATGCACTCATTAAAAATACCCACCGTGATCTCCATCTTGCTAGCTAATATTCTGTATTTTATTCAAGCAGATAAAGTAGTGACGTAGTTCCTCTATGCCAAAAGACTCCATCATTGATACCAGATCCTAGTCACTGGTTTGCGTAGGGTCGGGTTTTCGAGACTAGGGCTCCCTTGCAAAAGAGTCCTTGATCTCAGTGGGGACTCCCTGTTAAAATAAAGGTAAAATAATGCACATACACTTGGGGTGTGTCTCAACAGTTTAAACCTGCCTCCTTTCCTTCCTCTATAGATCGCAAACTAATCTGACTGGAGACTTTTGTGAAGACAATATAGAGGAAGCCGTTGCTTGGCTTGGTTTAACCTGCCAGGTTAATACGTATGAAAGAAAGAAAGAAAGAAAGAAAGAAAGAAAGAAAGAAAGAAAGAAAGAAAGAAAGAAAGAAAGAAAGAAAGAAAGGAGACAGGTACAAGAAGCAACTTGAAAATATTGACAAACAACCTTGGTTTTAAGTCAGATTAATATGTAATGCCATAGTCAATATGTAATGCCATTCCTCTGGACTGTACACAACAGGAGCCAAATCCCTATCCTACAGGTCAGGATAAGGTTGCTAAGTCTGCTGCTGAAACACAAGAACAACTGGCCGATGCCAAAAGGCACTGCCTCCTGGAGCTCCGTCGGCCCTCTTGAAAATTGGATTTTCCATCAATCTCATTCCTTGGCAACCCTCACACAGAATCCAGACTGGTCGACAACTGTCAACCCTACTGGGCATCCTGAGGTCCTGAATGACAACTGAACCGATCATTGACCAGGCCAATCCATTTCTACAGAAACCTAAAACCTGTGTGACGCCTAGGTCTGGTCCAATGAGATGGCACCCTTTCCTCCAGTTATAGAGGCTCCAACACTAAATCTGTCAGTATGGGGGAATCAAATATACATGAGTATAATCATCATGTTGTTTTTAATATCCTTAGACATGAAGTGTGGAATGGTCCTGCTGGTGTGTGTAGTAGTGGAGCGGAGAAGGCCAAGTCAGTGGCAAAAATCACACTTACGTGACCGGCTGGCTCAACAAGGCTTTGCTTGTGCCTGTCCACTGCAGCGTTTCCCAAACTAGGGGTCCTGATTTGAAAATGGGGTTGCGAGAGAAACTCTGAAATGAATAAATTGAGCTTGGTTCATAGAACCTCCGGTAGTCGCTAGATGCGAATGTATAAACAGAGCAGTTTCTGTTTTCTTCCTACAAATGTGTCTCTATCTTTTGAAAAGTTTAAGCTACGGAACTTTATGACCCCATCACTGAAAGATAAGACTCGGTTTCCCTCTACAATGGCCACAAGCCACGCAGGACTCATCAGAAAAGAATGGACAAGACCAGGCACTAAATCAGACTGGCTTCAATGATGATGTTCAATGATGATCATACAAAATAATTGCCTGATGTTCTTCCAAACTTCCCAAAAACATTCTGATGCATTTCAGTCACTTCAAACAATACTGTCTTCAGATTGAAATAATGTCAAAAGTACTGTCAGACAGATTTGTAATCGACTGTCATAGCCCCAATAGAAAAAGTTAACATTGGCAGTTGACTACAGTACCTTGCAAAAATATTCATCCCCTTGGTGTTTTTCATATTTTGTTGCATTACAACCTGTAATTTAAATGGATTTTATTTGGATTTAATTTAATGGACATTCAAAATTGATGTAGTGAAATGAAAAAAATAAGTTGTTTAAAAAATAAATACAAACGGAAAAGTGGTGCGTGCGTATGTATTCACCGCTTTTGCTATGAAGCCCCTAAATAAGATCTGGTGCAACCAATTACCTTCAGAAGTCACATTAGTTAAATAAAGTCCACCTGTGTGCAATCTAAGTGTCAACTGATCTGTCACATGATCTCAGTATATATACACCTGTTCTGAAAACCCCAGAGTCTGCAACACCACTAAGCAAGCGGCACCACCAAGCAAGCAGCATCATGAAGACCAAGGAGCTCTCCAAACAGGTCAGGGACAAAGTTGTGGAGAAGTACAGATCAGTGTAGGGTTATAAAAAAATATCAGAAACTGAACATCCCACAGAGCACCATTAAATCCATTATTAAAAATGGAAAGAATATGTCACCACAACAAACCTGCCAAGAGAGGGCCACCCACCAAAACTCATTGAGTGCGTATATGTGTGTTTGTCAAGCCTATAGTCAACGTCAGAATCAGCTGGGGGTAGCCTAGAACATACAAAATGTGTAAGAAAGTGAAAGTGTGTGTGAGTTCAACACAGATTACGTCAGTCTAATCAGCCCTGTGTGACGGTCATGTGTGTGTGTTGATACTCAGCCCTGTGTGACGGTCATGTGTGTGTATTGATACTCAGCCCTGTGTGACGGTCATGTGTGTGTGTTGATACTCAGCTCTGTGTGACGGTCATGTGTGTGTGTTGATACTCAGCCCTGTGTGACGGTCATGTGTGTGTATTGATACTCAGCCCTGTGTGACGGTCATGTGTGTGTGTTGATACTCAGCTCTGTGTGACGGTCATGTGTGTGTGTTGATACTCAGCTCTGTGTGACGGGCATGTGTGTGTGTTGATACTCAGCCCTGTGTGACGGTCATGTGTGTGTGTTGATACTCAGCCCTGTGTGACGGTCATGTGTGTGTGTGTGTGTGTGTGTTGATACTCAGCCCTGTGTGACGGTCATGTGTGTGTGTGTGTTGATACTCAGCCCTGTGTGACGGTTATGTGTGTGTATTGATACTCAGCCCTGTGTGACGGTCATGTGTGTGTGTGTGTGTTGATACTCAGCCCTGTGTGACGGTCATGTGTGTGTGTGTGTGTTGATACTCAGGCCTGTGTGACGGTCATGTGTATGTGTTGATACTCAGCCCTGTGTGACGGTCATGTGTGTGTGTTGATATTCAGCCCTGTGTGACGGTCATGTGTGTATGTGTTGATACTCAGCCCTGTGTGACGGTCATGTGTGTGTGTGTGTGTTGATACTCAACCCTGTGTGATGGTCATGTGTGTATGTGTGTGTGTTGATACTCAGCCCTGTGTGACGGTCATGTGTGTGTGTGTGTGTTGATACTCAGCCCTGTGTGACGGTCATGTGTGTGTGTTGATACTCAGCCCTGTGTGACGGTCATGTGTGTGTGTGTGTGTGTTGATACTCAACCCTGTGTGATGGTCATGTGTGTATGTGTTGATACTCAGCCATGTATGACGGTCATGTGTCAGCGGGGTTTACTCTAGTGTGTGACGGTCATGTGTCAGCGTGGTTCTACTCTAGTGTGTGACGGTCATGTGTCAGCGGGGTTCTACTCTATTGTGTGACGGTCATGTGTCAGCGGGGTTCTACTCTAGTGTGTGACGGTCAAGTGTCAGGGGTGTTTACTCTAGTGTGTGACGGTCATGTGTCAGCGGGGTTTACTCTAGTGTGTGACGGTCATGTGTCAGCGGGGTTTACTCTAGTGTGTGACGGTCATGTGTCAGCGGGGTTCTACTCTAGTGTGTGACGGTCATGTGTCAGCGGGGTTTTACTCCAGTGCGTGATGTTGTTATTAACTGTGTTCAATTAGACGTGCTCGTGTGTTAGTGTGTGTCCTCGGTCACAGTGGGAATCCTCACACACTTTCTCTTTCTTCTTCTAACTCTCTCTTTTTTTTCTCTCTCCCTTCTTTCTCTTTTTACTGGTGTTCCCCGTCACAGTTGAGTGGCATTGCTGGTATTTTAGTTGGGTGTTTATCCGAAATGGTTGGCGGCCAAACTAAAGACTACTGATTTGACATGAAATTGCCTAAGCGAGAGAGAGCAAAAGTAGGAAATTTGGATAAAGAGTGAGTGGATTCCAAACCAAAATGTTCTCATTCTCCTCCGCCATTGCTGACTTGTTCTGGTGGCTCGGAGAGGTCTGGGTCAGGAAGAAGGAGAAAGAGACCCCTCTGTATGTTCCTATAAACAACAGTCTATTTAATCCCGAACATCGCCTATACAGTCTGGACAATACTGGCCAGGTGGTGTTAGGGCGTGTGTGTGTGTGTATTGGGTTAAGAGCACTGCTCACTGCGACAGCTTGTGAGACTCTGACAGTGTAAGCTCACCCAACTCTTATGATTAATGGAGGAGGCATTTCAAAATATAACATACACCCTCCGCTGGCCTCTGTGGTAGGGTCCACACACACTCACACACACACACTCACACACACACACACACACACACACGTAAACACACACTCGGGTCGAAGTGTAACTTGGTCAAAAAAAGCTTTTGATTTCACCTAATTTTAACATTCTGTCATGAATAGCACATGTTCAACTTCATAAAAATAGATGTCTTCCCATCTTCAATTTAAAAAATACTAGAGTAACTGCCTATAAAGTGCCAAATAAAGTGACAGGGTTGACAATTTCATCTTAATTGTTTGTTCGTAAATTCCCTCTGGAACTCTACTCCGATTTCGGAGCACTCTGGTTTGAGAGTGCCAGAGCACAGAATAGTTGAGGAACTTACAAATGCCCTAAACTCGACTAAAAACTGAATAAAATTGTTGCCAGTAACACAGTTAAAGTCACTAACCCACTTGGTTACCTACTAGGGTGAGTAAAATGTTCAGAATCAGGTGTTCTCTCATTTGTGACTCGAAGTAGCTAGCAAGCTGGGGGCACTCAACATGTACTGCACTGACACAAATGACTGATGATTGGTTGAAATAAATTGATAATAAGAAGATTGTGGGAGCTGTACTATTAGATTTCAGTGCAGCCTTTGACATTATTGACCATAACCTGTTGTTGAGAGAACCTATTTGATGTGGCTTTTCCAACCTCAGCCATATCATTGATTCAGAATTATCTATCTAATAGAACTCAAAATGTTTTCTTTAATGGAATATTCTCTAATGTCAAACATGTAAAGTCTGCTGTAGTGCAGGGAAGCTCTCTAGGCCCTCTACTCTTTTGTGTTTTTACCGATGACCTGCCACTGGCATTAAAAAAAGGCATATGTGTTCATGTATGCTGATGATTCAAACATACGCATCAGCAACAACAGATAAGGAAGTCACTGAAACCCTTAACAAAGAGTTGCAGTCTGTTTTGGAATGGGTGACCAGGGATAAACTAAGAGCATTGTATTTGGTACACATCCTTCCCTAAATTCTACAGATCAGCTAAATCTGGTAATAAACGGTGTGGCTATTGAACAAGTTGAGGAAACTACATTTCTTGGTGTTACCTTAACTTCACTAGGGTACAGGGCACTATTTTCACTTCCTGATGAAAAGCATGCCCAAAGTAAACTGCCTGCTACTCAGGCCCAGAAGCTAGGATATGCATATAATAGATGATAGATTTGGATAGAACACCCTCTAAAGATTCCAAAACTGTTAAAATAATGTCTGTGAGTATAACGGAACTTATTTGGCAGGCGAAACCCAGAGGACAAACCATCCAGGATTTATTTTTTGGAGGTCACTGTGTTTTCAATTGTTTTCTATGGGAACCTAGATTTATGTGGCACAGGGTTGCAGTTCCTATTGCGTCCACTAGATGTCAACAGTCTTTAGAAATTGGTTGATGTTTTTCTTTAGAGAAATGAAGAAGTACGGCTATTCAGAACGAGGGTCCAGCCTAGTGTACTCCTTTGTTTGGGGCGCCTGACCTGAAGCTCGCTCCACTTTCATTTTATCAGCTATTGAATACGGTATAGTCCGTCTTAACTTTAACGATTATTTACCTTTTAAAAGACCTAAAGATGGATTAGGAAAGTTGTTTGAAATGTTTGGACCAAGATTACAGGTAATTTATTAGATAAATGGTAGTCATGTTGGGCAAGTTGGAACCGGTGTTTTTCTGAATCAAACGCGCCAAATAAATTTACATTTTGGAGATATAACAACGGAATGTATCTAACAAAAGGACCATTTGTGATGTTTATGGGACATATTGGAGTGCCAATATTACATCTTCGTAGATCTTCAAACGTAAGGTATGAATTATATCGTTATTTCTGAGTTTTGTGTCGCGCCTGGCGGTTTGAATTATGATTGTCATGTGTTTGTTTGATGGGGTGCTGTCCTCAGATAATAGCATGGTTTTCTTTCACAGTAAAGCCTTTTTGAAATCTGACACGGTGGCTGGATTAACAAGAAGTCAAGCTTTAATTTGGTGCATTGCACTTGTGATTGTATGAAAGTAAAATACTTCTAATTTAAAAAAATGTATTTCGTGCTCTGCAATTTCACTGGATGTTGTCGAAACGTTCCGCTAGCGGAAGCCCCAACCATAACAGGCTATTAAATAAAGTTTTTTTAATTCATAATTAAAAAACAACGGCTCTCCCCAATTTGACCTAGATAGTTTGTGTGAATGTATTGATATGTAGGCTACGTGTGCCTTTTAAATTGATGTAGTTCTGTCCTTGAGCTGTTCTTGTCTATTAATGTAATGCCATAATATTATGTCATATGTCATGTTTTGTGTGGACCCCGGAAGTGTATCTACTGCTTTCGCAAACAATAATGGGGATCCTAATAAAACACCAAATACAAGAGCGTCAAGTGTGAGCTCTGAACGCTCCGAGAGCGAAACTCTCTGAATTATGAATTGACAATCTGACAACCTGTCATAGCTGTCGCTTTCCTCATCCTCAGATGAGGTGAGGAGAGAAGGATCTTCTGACCAAAATGCGGAGTCTGGGAAATATGCCATCTTTATTTTATAACGAACACCGATGACAACGAAAACAAACACTTTCAAAACTTACAAAATAACAAACGACGTAGAACGGAACCTGAACATAAACTCACATAACAAACGTAAACTCACGGACAGGAACGTTACATCGAAACACACGAACAGCCAAACAGTCCCGTAAGTGAAACACATCGACAACGACGAAGACATCACAGGAGACAATCACCCACCAACACACAGTGATAATGCCCTACCTAAATATGACTCTTGATTAGAGGAAAATGCAAACCACCTGCCTCTAATCAAGAGCCATACCAGGCAAACCGAAACCAACATAGAAACAGGTAACATAGACTGCCCACCCAAAACACATGCCCTGACCAAAAACACATAAAAACTAACATAAATAGGTCAGGACTGTTACAGTACCCCCCCCCCCAAGGTGCGAACGCCGGGCGCACCAGCACAAAGTCCAGGGGAGGGTCCGGGTGGGCAGTTGACCACGGTGGTGGTTCCGGTTCCGGACGCTGTCCCCATCCCACCATAGTCACTCCCCTCTTCTGTCTACCCCTACCACTGACCACCCAAACATTACCTTCCCCTAAATAATCAGCTAGCACCGGAACAAGGGGCAGCACCGGGACAAGGGGTAGCACCGGGACAAGGGGCAGCACAAAAACAAGGGGCAGCACCAGGATAAGGACCATCACTGGAATAAGGGGCAGCACCGGGACAAGGGGCAGCACCGGGACAAGGGGCAGCACCGGGACAAGGGGCAGCACCGGGACAAGGGGCAGCACCGGGACAAAGGGCAGCACCGGGACAAGGGGCAGCACCGGGACAAGGGGCAGCACCGGGACAAGGGGCAGCACCGGGACAAGGGGCAGCACCGGGACAAGGGGCAGCACCGGGACAAGGGGCAGCACCGGGACAAGGGGCAACACCGGGACAAGGGGCAGATCCCGGCTGAAGGACTCTGGCAGGTCCTGTTTGGACGGCTCTGGCAGGTCCATGCTGGCTGACGGCTCTCGACGCTCATGGCAGACTGACGGCTCTCTACGCTCATGGCAGGCTGACGGCTCTCTACGCTCATGGCAGGCTGACGGCTCTCGACGCTCATGGCAGGCTGACGGCTCTCGACGCTCATGGCAGGCTGACGGCTCTCGACGCTCATGGCAGGCTGACGGCTCACGACGCTCATGGCGCTCTGACGGCTCTGGCTGCTCATGGCTCTCTGACGGCTCTGGCTGCTCATGGCTCACTGACGGCTCTGGCTGCTCATGGCTCTTTGACGGCTCTGGCTGCTCATGGCTCACTGACGGCTCTGGCTGCTCATGGCTCACTGACGGCTCTGGCTGCTCATGGCTCACTGACGGCTCTGGCTGCTCATGGCTCGCTGGCGGCTCTGGCAGATCCTGTCTGGTTAGCGGCTCTGGCAGATCCTGTCTGGTTGGCGGCTCTGGCAGATCCTGTCTGGTTGGCGGCTCTGGCAGATCCTGTCTGGTTGGCGGCTCTGGCAGATCCTGTCTGGCTGACGGCTCTAGCGGCTCCTGTCTGGCTGACGGCTCTAGCGGCTCCTGTCTGGCTGACGGCTCTGTAGGCTCATGGCAGACGGGCGGCTTTGCAGGCTCATGGCAGACGGGCGGCTTTGCAGGCTCATGGCAGACGGGCGGCTTTGCAGGCTCCTGGCAGACGGATGGCTCAGATGGCGCTGGGGAGACGGATGGCTCAGATGGCGCTGAGGAGACAGATGGCTCAGATGGCGCTGGGGAGACGGATGGCTCAGATGGCGCTGGGGAGACGGATGGCTCAGATGGCGCTGGGGAGACGGATGGCTCAGATGGCGCTGGGGAGACGGATGGCTCTGGCCGGATATGGCGCACTGTAGACCTGGTGCGTGGTGCCGGAACTGGAGGCACCGTGCTAATGATAAGCACCTTCCTACTAGTGCGGGGAGCAGAGACAGGGCACACTGAACTCTCAAAGCGTACTCTATACCTGGTGCGTGGTACCGGCACTGGTGGCACCTGGCTGAGGGCACGCACCTCAGGACTAGTACGGGGAGAAGTGACAGTGTGTACAGGACTTGGGAGACGCACAGGTGGCTTAGTGCGTGGGGCCGGAACTGGAGGCACCGAACTGGATACACGCACTATAGAGAGAGTGCGTGGAGGAGGAACAGGGCTCTGGAAATGCACTGGTAGCCTAGTGCGTAATATAGGCACTGTAGGTACTAGGCTGGGGCGGGGAGGTGGCGCCGGAAATACCGGACCGTGCAGGCGTACTGGCTCTCTTGAGCATTGAGCCTGCCCAACCTTACCTGGTTGAATGCTCCCGGTCGCCCTGCCAGTGCGGCGAGGTGGAATAGCCCGCACTGGGCTATGCAGGCGAACCGGGGAAACCATGCGTAAGGCAGGTGCCATGTATGCCGGCCCGAGGAGACGCACTGGAGACCAGACGCGTTGAGCCGGCCTCATGACACCTGGCTCAATGCCCAATCTAGCCCTACCAGTGCGGGGAGGTGGAATAACCCGCACTGGGCTATGCACACGTACAGGAGACACCGTGCGCTCTACTGCGTAACACGGTGTCTGCCCGTACTCCCGCTCTCCACGGTTAGCCTGGGAAGTGGGCGCAGGTCTCCTACCTGCCCTTGGCCCACAACCCCTTAGCCCCCCCCCAAGAAATTTTTGGGAGTTACTCACGGGCTTTTCGGGCTTCCGTGCAAGACGTGTCCCCTCATAATTCCGGTTACGAGCTTGAATCTCCGGCTTCCATCCACGTCTCCTAGCTGCCTCCTCATACCAGCGCTCCTGGGCTGTGGCTGCCTCCCTCTTCTCACGAGAGCAGCGATTTCCTCCAGTTTGCGCCCAGGGTCCTCTACCAGACAGGATCTCCTCCCAAGTCCAAAAGTCCTTGTTGCTCCGTCGAGCATTTTTCCCATACCGCTTGGTCTCTGTATTTTGGTGGGTGATTCTGTAATTACTGTCGCTCTCCTCATACCCAGATGAGGTGAGGAGAGAAGGATCTTCTGACCAAAATGCGGAGTCTGGGAAATATGCCATCTTTATTTTATAACGAACACCGATGACAACGAAAACAAACACTTTCAAAACTTACAAAATAACAAACGACGTAGAACGGAACCTGAACATAAACTCACATAACAAACGTAAACTCACGGACAGGAACGTTACATCGAAACACACGAACAGCCAAACAGTCCCGTAAGTGAAACACATCGACAACGACGAAGACATCACAGGAGACAATCACCCACCAACACACAGTGATAATGCCCTACCTAAATATGACTCTTGATTAGAGGAAAATGCAAACCACCTGCCTCTAATCAAGAGCCATACCAGGCAAACCGAAACCAACATAGAAACAGGTAACATAGACTGCCCACCCAAAACACATGCCCTGACCAAAAACACATAAAAACTAACATAAATAGGTCAGGACTGTTACACAACCTTCTGAATTTATGAACGTCCAGAGCGCACTCTGAGCGTACTCTAACACTCCGGAGTGAATTTATGAATGCAACCCAAATCAGCCATAAACCCTTGTGACAAGGGGAATGGAAGCTTGTTGTTTGCAACATGGAGTGGCAATCGGATGCAAGCCTCAGAGTTTTGTTGAAACATTTCTAGCCTGTCTATCTATGGGTAACAGGGTTGAAGTGTTATGCTCAATCCTCTAAGTTTTCCACCACAAAAAAAAAACAGAAAATTGCCAAAGAGTGTAGAACCAGCTCACCTGCTTTTACAATATGATTTGACTATTAGATGATCAATGTCAAAAAATATATACAGTTGAAGTCGGAAGTTTACATACATTTAGGTTGGAGTCATTTCAACCACTACACACATTTCTTGTGAACAAACTATAGTTTTTGCAAGTCGGTTAGAACATCTACTTTGTGCATGACACAAGTCATTTTTACAACAATTGTTTACAGACAGATTATTTCACTGTATCACAATTCCAGTCGGTCAGAAGTTTACATACACTAAAATGACTGTGACTTTAAACAGCTTGGAAAATTCCAGAAAATTATGTCATGGCTTTAGAAGCTTCTGATAGGCTAATTGACATCATGACAGTCAATTGGAGATGTACCTGTGAATGTATTTCAAGGCCTAACTTCAAACTCAGTGCCTCTTTGCTTGACATCATGGGAAAATCCAAAGATATTAGCCAGGACCTCAAAAACAAAATTGTAGACCTCCACAAGTCTGGTTCATCCTTGGGAGCAAATTCCAAACGCCTGAAGGTACCATGTTCATCTGTACAAACAATTGTATGCAAGTATAAACACCATGGGACCACGCAACTGTCATACCGCTCAGGAATGAGACGCATTTTGTCTCCTAGAGATGAATGTACTTTGGTGCGAAAAGTGCAAATCAATCCCAGAACAACAGCAAAGGACATTGTGAGAGTGCTGGAGGAAACAGGTACAAAAGTATCTATATCCACAGTAAAACGACTCCTATATCGACATAACCTGAAAGGATACTCAGCAGGGAAGACGCCACTGCTCCAAAACCGCCGTAAAAAAAGGACAGACTACGGTTTGCAACTGCACATGGGGACAAAGATCATACTTTTTGGAGAAATGTCCTTTGGTCTGATGAAACACAAATAGAACTGTTTGGCCATAATGACCATTGTTATGTTTGGAGGAAAAAGGGATGGCTTGCAAGCCGAAGAACACCATCCCAACCGTGAAGCACAGGGGTGGCAGCATCATGTTGTGGGGGTGCTTTGCTGCAAGAGGGACTGGTGCACTTCACAAAATAGATAGCATCATGAGGATGGAAAATTATGGAGATATATTGAAGCAACATCACAAGACATCAGTCAGGAGGAATGGGCCAAAATGCACCCAACTCATTGTGGGAAGCTTGTGGAAGGCTACCCAAAATGTTTGACCCAAGTTAAACAATTTAAAGGCAATGCTACGAAAAACTAATTGAGTATATGTAAACTTCGGACCTGGGGACTGTGAAAAGGGAACTATGAAGAGACCTCTTGTGGCATGTCTTGTGGGGTATGCGTTGGTGTCCGAGCTGTGTGCCAGTAGTTTAGACAGACAGCTCGGTGCATTCAACATTTCAATACCTCTCATAAATAAAAGTAGTGATGAAGTCAATCGCTCCTCCACTTTCAGCCAGGTGAGATTGACATGCATATTATTAAAATTAGCTCCCTGTGTACATCCGAGGGCCAGCTGTGCCTTTTTTTGTGGCACCTGACCACACGACTGAACAGTAGTCAAGGTGCGACAAAACTAGGGCCTGTAGGACCTGCCTTATTCATAGTGTTGTTAAGAAAGCAGAGCATCGCTTTATTATAGACACACTTCTCCCCATCTTAGCTACTAATGCATCAATATGTTTGGACCATGACAGTTTACAATCTAGGGTTACTCCAAGCAGTTTAGTCATCTCAACTTGCTCAATTTCCACATTTATTTTTTACAATATTTAGTTAGGGTTTAGTGAGTGTTTTGTTCCAAATGCAATGCTTTAAGTTTCAGAAATATTTAGGGCTAACTTATACCTTGCCACCCACTCTGAAACTAACTGCAGCTCTTTGTTGAGTGTTGCAGTCATTTCAGTCGCTGTAGTAGCTGACATGTATAGTGTTGAGTCATCCGCATACATAGAAACTCTGGCTTTACTCAAAGTCAGTGGCATGTCGTTAGTAAAAAATTTAAAAAGCAAGGGGCCTAAACAGCTACCCTGGGGAATTCCTGATTCTAACTGGATTATATTTGATAGGCTTCCCTTAAAGAACACCCTCTGTGTTCTGTTAGACAAGGAACTCTTTATCCACATTATAGCAGAGGGTGTAAAGCCAAAACACATACGTCTTTCCAGCAGCAGACTATGATCAATAATGTCAAAAGCTGCACTGAAGTCTAACAAGACAGCCCCCACAATCGTTTTATCATCAATCTCTCAACCAATCATCAGTCATTTGTGTAAGTGCTGTGCTTGTTGAGTGCCCTTCCCTATAAGCATGCTGAAATTCTGTTGTCAACTTGTTTACTGGAAAATAGCATTGTATCTGATTTTCTTCCCAGAAGTTTACTAAGGATTGGTAACAGGCTGATTGGTCGGCTATTTCAGCCAGTAAAGGGGGCTTTACTATTCTTGGGTAGCGGAATGACTTTAGCTTCCCTCCAGGCCTGAAGGCACCCGCTCTCTAGTAGGCTTAAATTGAAGATGTGGCAAATAGGAGTGGCAATATCGTCTGCTATTATCCTCAGTAATTTTCCATCTAGGATTGTCAGACCCTGGTGGCTTGTCATTGTTGATAGACACTGACTTTACAGAATTCAAAAGTACAATTGTCTTTCATAATTTGGTCCGATATACTTGATGTTGATGGCATGTCATCCCTAATTTTGCTTATCTTGCCAATGAAAAAGTCATTAAAGTAGTTTGCAATATCAGTGGGCTTTGATGAATGAGCCATCTGATTCAATAAATGAAGGAGCCGAGGTGGCTTTTCCCCCCAGAATTTCATTTAAAATGCCCCAAAGATTTTTACTATCATTCTTTATATAATTTATCTTTGTTTCATAGTGCATTTTTTTTTTTTTTGTCACATGATTTCTTAAATTTGCAGTACATTTGCCAATCAGTTGGGCTGCCAGACTTAATTGCCATACCTTTTGCCTCATCCCTCTCAAACATACAATTTTTCAATTCCTCATCAATCCAAGGGGATTTAACAGTTTTTACAGTCACTTTCTTAACGGGTGCGTGTTTATTAGTAACTAGAATAAGTTGTTTCATAAATGTGTACAGTGCAGCATCTGCTTGCTCCTCATTACACACCACAGACCAGCAAATATTCTTTACATCATCAACATATGAATCAAAAGGCTGTCATGTGCAATTTACTGAGGAGAGGCTTCCGTTTGGTCACTCTACCATAAAGGTCATGATTCTCCTTCTGGAAAGTTCTCCCATCTCCACAGAGGAACTCTAGAGCTCTGTCAGAGTGACCATCGGGCTCTTGGTCACCTACCTGACCAAGGCCTTTCTCCCCCAATTACTCAGTTTGGCCGGGCGGCCAGCTCTAGGAAGAGTATTCGTGGTTCCAAACTTCTTGCATTTAAGAATGATGGAGGCCACTGTGTTCTTGGGGTCCTTCAATGCTACAGATATTTTTCGGTACCCTTCCCCAGATCTGTGCCTCGACACAATCCTGTCTCGGAGCTATAAGGACACTTTCTTCGAACTCATGGCTTGGTTTTTTGCTCTAATATTCACTGTCAACTGCGGGACCTTATATAGGCAAGTATGTGCCTTTCCAAATCCTGTCCGATCAATTTAATTTACCACAGTCCAATCAAGTTGTAGAAACATCTCAAGGATGATCCATGGAAATAAGATACACCTGACCTCAATTTCGTGTCTAACAGCAAAGGGTCTGAATACTAATGTAAATACGGTATTTCAGGGTTTTTTATATTTGCAAAAACTTTAGAAAACCTGTTTTCGCTTTGTCATTATGGGGTATAGATTGTAGATTGCTGAGATTTTATTTGATCAATTTTAGAATAAAGCTGTAACATAAAAATTTGGTTAAGTCAAGGGGTCTGCATACTTTCCGAAGGCACGTATTTGTTAACGGAATAGTTTCACAATATTACAGAGAAAATACACTGCTCAAAAAAAATAAAGGGAACACTTAAACAACACAATGTAACTCCAAGTCAATCACACTTCTGTGAAATCAAACTGTCCACTTAGGAAGCAACACTGATTGACAATAAATTTCACATGCTGTTGTGCAAATGGAATAGACAAAAGTTGGAAATTATAGGCAATTAGCAAGACACCCCCAATAAAGGAGTGATTCTGCAGGTGGTGACCACAGACCACTTCTCCGTTCCTATGCTTCCTGGCTGATGTTTTGGTCACTTTTGAATGCTGGCGGTGCTTTCACTCTAGTGGTAGCATGAGACGGAGTCTACAACCTACACAAGTGGCTCAGGTAGTGCAGCTCATCCAGGATGGCACATCAATGCGAGCTGTGGCAAGAAGGTTTGCTGTGTCTGTCAGCGTAGTGTTCAGAGCATGGAGGCGCTACCAGGAGACAGGCCAGTACATCAGGAGACGTGGAGGAGGCCGTAGGAGGGCAACAAACCAGCAGCAGGACCGCTACCTCCGCCTTTGTGCAAGGGGGAGCACTGCCAGAGCCTTGTAAAATGACCTCCAGCAGGCCACAAATGTGCATCTCCCGACCCCTCCTGTCTCAGCCTCCAGTATTTATGCTGCAGTAGTTTGTGTCGGGGGCTAGGGTCAGTCTGTTATATCTGGAGTATTTCTCATGTCTTATCTGGTGTCCTGTGTGAATTTAAGTATGCGCTTTCTTTCTTTCTCTCTCTGAGGACTTGAGCCCTAGGACCATGCCTCAGAACTATCTGGGCTGATGACTCCTTGCTGTCCCCAGTCCACCTGGCCTTGCTGCTGCTCCAGTTTCAACTGCTCTGCCTGCGGCTATGGAACCCTGACCTGTTCACCGAACGTGTTACCTATCCCAGACCTGCTGTTTTCAACTCTCTAGAGACAGCAGGAGCAGTAGAGATACTCTGAATGATCGGCTATGAAAAGCCAACTGACATTTACGGACCTGTTGCACCCTCGACAACCACTGTGATTATTATTATTTGACCCTGCTGGTCATCTATGAACATTTGAACATCTTGGCCATGTTCTGTTATAATCTCCATCCGGCACAGCCAGAAGAGGACTGGCCACCCCTCATAGCCTGGTTCCTCTCTAGGTTTCTTCCTAGGGAGATTTTCCCAGCCACCGTGCTTCTACACCTGCATTGCTTGCTGTTTGGGGTTTTAGGCTGGGTTTCTGTACAGCACTTTGAGATATCAGCTGATGTAAGAAGGGCTTTATAAATACATTTGATTTGATTTGATAGAGGGTGCACATGTCAAAATGCAGAATTTTGGCACTTTATCAAATCTTTATTCATTCATTTCATTGATTCAATTCTCCATGAAGGGTACTTCATTTAATATAACAGGCTTATAAAAATGCAATATTGGTGCAACACTTCCTACCTAACATATCAATGAGACGCCTCTGAGAAATACATTCAGACACGTATACACGCCCTAGGCAAGCGCACACAAACACACACAGGAACATACGCACTCACACAGAAATACACTCAGACACGCACATGCACGCTTGCACACACGCACCATTCTCACACACACCGACACCGTCCGGCCTATAGTGAGACTATATCGCCTCGCTGTTGTTATTTTACAGCTGCTCTTTAATTATTTGTTACTTTTATTTCAATATTTTTTTTTGTAAGTAGGCATTTCACTGTAAGGTCTACACCCGTTGTATTTGGCGCATGTGACAAATAACATTTGATTTAATTTGACGATACGTTTTTTTTTACACTATGATTTGACAGTATGACACACTATGACTAAGAGTCAGTTAATATGCACTTGTGTGACATATGAGTAGTGGATGGATGGAGTAGCCTAATGTTTCAACACTTGCTCTTACTTTCCAACACTGGCCCAGACATTAGGCTTCTGATTCCTCTGATGCTTCACTTTCAGAACCCACATCGTTTGACATTTCTCTTCCGCTGAGTGAACTGTACAGTACTTTGGCAAATTGCCCAAACTATCTTCCATCAAAATGACACCACAATCTAAAAAGCGGATCTGTGGTGGCTGCTTGGCACGTTCCACAGAAATAATTGAATTAGAGGGAGATTTTGGGGCCCGATCCGTTTGTGTGTGTGTGTTAATGAGAGGGAACGGAGAGGAGGGGAGGTAGGTTACCACGGCGATGAATTGAGTGACAACCTCAAACACCGACCTCCCCACTGGCCCAAACAAAACAGGGCCTGTTCCTCCTACAGTACCTCTAAGTGAGTGAGCGAGACACGCACCCCCACACACATACATACACACACACACACACTCTCATTCTCAAACACACAATCCTGCCTCGGTATGACTCAAAGAGAAAAACATACCAAACACACACACACACACAGTCAGGACCCCGCCAGGAATTCTCACACACTCCTCGGCACAGCGCAGCCAAAAGTAACACGGGCGGCTGAAGGTAAATAAATCAGCCGGATCGCCCGACTCCCATTAAAGCCTGCTGGCCTGCACTGTGATACAAATCACTCTGTGACACTGAGGGACAACCACACAATAATGCATTATTACCACAGAATTCCCATTTTTCCCATTTATTCCAGCTTTATTCCAGCCTGGGAGGTGTGTTATTTTCCCTCCCCTCACCTGGCTCAGTTAATCACATCTGTCACAAACCCACAGGGGGAGGGAGGGGGAAAGAGAGGGAGCAGGAGAGAGAGAGAGAGAGAGAGAGAGTGAGAGAGAGAAGTGATAGGAGGGAAGAGGAAAGAGAAGGAGGGAGAAGAAAGGAGACAAAAAAAGGACAGAGAGCAAGAGCAAGACAAAAAAGCAAACTGAAACTTTGAGATTCTGCCATCCCTTGTGTTGAGTGACCTTAAAGAACACTAGAAGAAGCTCTTACAGCAACAGCCAAATGTGCTCCATGAACAATCTACTTGTGGAAGCACTTTCTCCAAATGTCTCTGCTCTTGCCCCCCCCCCTCCCCCTCCCCCAATGTGTAATATATGTAGAGGGCAATTCCATGTCTTTTAGTTATTGAATTGCAATAAGTGAATTGGATTTACACCCAATGACAGAATTGCGGTAACGGGATTTCATCATGGGTCCCTGATCTGTACTACACAGAAATACATAATTATGGATATGAATGTAAATAGGTACCGAAAGGCAGAAATATGCAATATCCTCCTTTGCAGATTTGTGTATTATTATTTTGAGTTTTAATCACTTAATAATTCATGAACAAAATTGATATCGGTAAAAACACCATAACTAATTGATAGGTCTACCTTTACTTTCATTATCCTCCCTCAATAGGGGAGAAAATGGACAATATCTTAAAGATATGTGGGGTTTCAAGGCACAAGGAAATGTGTATTAAACTTACAGAAGGCAGAAAAAAAACTATCCGAAATGAAATACACGTGTTGATATTAGTTGGCAGGGGTCTTTTACGTCAACGCGATTGTGTTTTGACGTATTTCTAATACCTTGGAAGACTTTTTCTGGAAGACGTTTTCTAAGACCCCTTTTTCATCTGTTTAACAAGAAATCGAAGCGCTTGCTTATTCCAAATTTGTGAGATGGAAAATGGTTGAAATAGTTCATTACTGTATGCCTTAATTTCTCAAAAATATAGACTCTTGGCTTTCATTTGACATTCTCCTATGAACTTCACGTGTTGGTGCTCATGGGTCCTTTTACATGGAAATGATCTAGAACAAATTATAGATTCCCAGATTCCCCAGTAAGTGATTAATCATTACCCCAATGCATCAGCGGTGTAGTTATGTAACCATTACATAATGTTCCCCCAACCCCTGGAAGCCCCTTATAGTAGCCCAGTGTTTGACAGGCCCAGAGGTAGACCTAGACAGACGCCTGGGCTTTCTGGAAAATGCTCTGGACCATGACTTCATTCATCTTTCTAGCTAGGTTCCCTTTAATTTCCACACATCTGTGTGTCTGGAGATTATCTGGATGCAAGGGAAGACTGTCCTCGTGTAACTGTTTTCGTGTGGCCATCTGTTTTTGAGTGTGTTGAAGTCAGTGTGTTTGTGTGTGTGTGTCTGTGCGTGTGAAGGAAAATCAATCTGACCCAGAGGGATTAGTGCCTGTGTGGTGAATGCCTCTGGTTCTGTTCCAGATGTTTATCAGTTCATCCAAACCTATAGAACAAAAAGAACAGAACACACGAGTAGTGCAGAACAAATCCAGACACACACACATATGGATGTAGCACACGCACACACACACACACACACACACACAGACTGTGCTGTGTGTGACCCGCTGATATGAAGTCACCTCAGGGCTTGAGGCTGGTTTTGTACACACCAAAAAAATGAGGGTTCATTTGGAAGGGTGATGTATTTTATGTGGAACCGTAATGACTCAAACAACCCTCTGAGTTCTTCAATGGTTATTTGCGGTTCACAAAACGGTTCTTTGCTCTTTTAGTGATAATTCAAAATCTAGGACAGGTGGCTCATTAGAATATTTTATGTCGTGGTTTGCACACAGCTCTGTTTGTGCAACCTTGAGTGAGAGTGTCATTCCAGTTTGTCTAATGTGTTGTGTTGTGCTATTACATACTGTATGACTATGGCCGGTGACTGTGTCTTGTGAAAGTCGTGCGTATGGCCTTGTGACAATTGAGAACAGTTGACTAAATCAGTCAGTGGTTCTCAATTCTCTCCTCTGGGACCCCAAGCTGTTCCAGAGGTAGCTCACTTGATTCAACTTGTGAATGAACACAATAACACCTATGGAATTGTAACAATATAATATGGCTGACCAGAATAGAAAACCCTGTATAGAACCATTCTCCATAAAGGTTCCATGAAGAATGATAAAACAGTGTTCTCTATAGCCCCAAAAAGGGTTGAAACCATAGCAGAACCCTTTTTTTGTGCTATATGGAAGAAAAACATTATGGTTCTTTATAGAACCTTAGGAAAAGGTTCTTTATAGCACCATACAGGTTCCATTTAGAACCTTATCAGCATGATTCTTTGTTTAATAATTCACCTTCAGAAAAGTGTTCTATAGCCCATGGCACCAAAAAGGGTTCTGCTATGGTTACAATCCAAAGAACCCCTATCTGGTACTATTTATTTCCGAGATCTATCCTCTGCCTTCGACACTGTGAACCATCAGATCTTCCTCTCCAATGTCTCAGGGCTGGGTGTCTCAGGCTCTGCACACTCTTGGATTGTATCCTACCTGGCAGGCTGGTTGTACCAGGTGACGTGGAAAGGATCTGTGTCTGCACCACATACTCTTACTACTGGTGTCCCCCAGGGCTTGGTTCTAGGCCCTCTCCTCTTCTCATACACCAAGTGACTCGGTGCTGTCATATCAACACATGGTCTCTCCTATCATTGCTATGTGGATGACACTCAACACATTTTCTCCTTCCCCCTTCTGAAACTCAGGTGGCAACACGCATCCCTGGCATATCTCTCAGCTTGGATGTCGGCTGAACCTCGACAAACGGAGCTGCTATTCCTCCCGGGGAAGGTCTTCCCACTCCATCACGGTTGACAACTCCAACGTGTCCCCCTAACTGAGTGCAAAGAACCTTGGCTTAACCCTGGACAACACCCTGTTGTTCTCTGCAAACATCAGAGCAGCGACTCGATCCTGCAGGGTCATGCGCTACAACGTCCGTAGAGTACGACTCTACTTCACACAGGAAGCGGAGCAGGTCCTAATCCAGGCACTTGTCATCTCCCGTCTGGACTACTGCAACTTGTTGTCGGCTGGGATCCCCGCTTGTGCCATCAAACCCATTCAATTTATCCAGAACGCTGCAGCCAGCCTGGTGTTTCATCTTCCCAAGTTCACCCATGTCACCCTGCTCCTACGCACACTCCACTGGCTTCCAGTCAAAGCTCGCATCCACTACAAAACCATGGCACCTGCCTACAAAGCAGCAAGAGGAACTTCCCCTCCCTACCTTCAGGCTGTGCTTAAAAAACCCTACATCCCAACCCAAGTACTCCGTTCTGTTACCTCTGGTCTCTTGCCCTCCCACCCCTACGAGAAGGCAGCTCCCGCTCATCCCACTCTGACCTGGCACCTCAATGGTGGAACCAGCTTCCCCCTGAAGGTAGGACCGCAGTGTCCCTGTCCATCTTCTGAAAACATCTGAAACCCTACCTCTTCCAAGTGTATCTTAAATATTCTCACAGCAACACCCCCCCACCCCTCCCCCCAGCACTTACTTTGCTGATAGGTACATTATTGAGAACAAATGTACTCACTATGACCGGGATATGTGGTTGTCTCACCTAGCTATCTTAAGATGAATTCACTAAATGTTCTGGATAAGAGCATCTGCTAAATTACTCAAATGTAAATGTAGAAAGAAATTGTGTGCAAAGAGAATTAATAGGCCTCAAGTCTGACCATGAGAATCTGAACATTGATCTAACACTGAGCCCAACACACACTGACTATGGGTAGCCCACATACATGATTTTAAAACGTTTCACAATGGTCTTTTGACACCGAATGTCATTGGAAAGAAATTAATGATGGTTGAATACCGATGATTAATCAGAAGCAGATCACAAGTGACTGATTGACGGGTTCCAAGAAGTTGCATGTGAATACAGCGCTTCATCTGGTGCTTCCTGTCTCCGTTTTGTCACTCACCAAAGCTATGTGACAGTCCAGAGTGCGCATCAGCCCGTTTACAGAAACACCAAGGTAACACAGTATTCATCTTTACAGTTGTCGGGGCTAGGTTACCATAACATGTCCCTCAACTGCTCAACCAAAGAATCACTGTCATTACCTACAAATTACAATACTTTGTGTGCGCACACAAATTAGGTGCATCTTCATTCACCAATTGGAATCGATGTGACATTGTCGCACAGGCATAATGCAATCGATCTCACAACAAACATATTTACATTTACACTGTCTCTGGGTCATTAATCTAAGTGGACCCATTGGCCTCGAATCGGGCTAATATATACAAAATAAAAAAACGATTATGTATAGCCAGAGGTGACGAGTGGTAACAGTATGCAACAGTAAACTTGCTGTAACACGTCCTCAAAGAGTGGTGTAGCCTGCTAAAGAGTCGAAACAACTTTAATGGTATACTTGGTATAATGTTGCAAAACACTAGGCTACTCAATAGCCTCAGCACCATCAGAAGAGTGATTCGAAACAAAATGAAAACTGCGTAAATTCTTACCGAGATACTGTCGGATGTCCAGCAGAATATTGGGGGGTCCTCCATTCAACTGGTAAAACAGAGACCCAAAACAGAAGAGAAAAAGAGTAGCCATACAGAGACCATAACCTCTCAGGGAAAAACGCAACGGAACCGCTGAGAGAAAGCCGAACTTTTTGTTTTTCCGATCTCTAACGTGGTTTGGAGTCTGGTTGTTGTGAAGGGGACTGTTGCTGAAATTCTTCATAATCTCCTCCTCACAAAGCGCCGCCGAGACCGGTAGTCACCCATCCACCTGTGCAAAGTGAAACTTCTTGCTTTGATATCATTTGAAACGGACACCTATTCAGAAACTCAGGCACCCGGCGCCACCACGAGTTGTTTTTTTCGCACACGGTTTTCGCCTCCCGTTCGGTCCCTCTCGTCTGTTCTCGCCGGACTATTACTGCAAATGAAGTTGCGAGTCCATCCTTCGGCTGAGATTTTTTTAGAGCCAGCAGCGGTGTCAGATTACTGAACGTGGAAAAAAAGTTCAGCACATAGGCTTATTTGCAGTGAGTTTAGGTGCAAAACAGCGTCACTGTGTGTACAGCAACAGACCACATTTGGTGTGTTCTCATTCTGTTATGACCCGCTTTCATTTTACAGCAAGAGTGAAGGAGCTGGGGGGACATGTCCCCATGTCCCCCCCAATGTTAGAATCAGGCCCCCCCACCAATAAAAAATAACTTCACCAGAACGCTATTGACTGCTTGTTCTCACTCTGGGTTGTTAGAAGCAGTGGGTGAGTGAGAGAAAAAGCACAGTGTGCAGCATCACCATCATTACTCACTCATTACTCTGGGTAAAGTCGTTGTTGGCAAAAACAAAGTATGTTTAAGTTAAAAAGTATATGCATTTGAGTATATTTTGATGTGTTAGAACGAATGTGAGCAAATATAAGCTTTCTCCTGGCTAGTAGCTAGTTAGCGTTACATTTACAGTGTTTTATCATTTTTAGCTGTGTCAAGTTTTATTTAACTCGCTAATTCTGGGTAGTTCTGGTTGTGTGAAAAACTTATAGTGAATGTTTTGAGGGCAAGAATACTGGCTAGCTACAGAATGAATTGCACAATACCTGTCCTTGTCTTCATCATAGGGTCAGCAAGTTAGCAATGGATGTGCCACCAGTCAAAAAGAGAAAAAAAGAAGACATAAGAGTTTTTTTCAAAGCAGTGCAAAGGACTTTTTACTTAAGGTCCTTGGCAACTGCCGCACACCGCCCCTGGCAAACTAGCTTGCAAATTTGAGTGCTTTCAGCTTAGATGTTTGAGTGCTTTTCAACTTCATCACAGTGATTATGGGTCATGAAGGTGAGTTCCATGTGTTGAGACTTTGTTTGGTGCTATCATGATCATGGCAGGAGAGTGACAGCCATGAACAGACATAGAGTGGGAGAGAGAGAGAGAGAGAGAGAGAGAGAGAGAGAGGGCACAAACCAAAAGCTAAGATCAACAAGCTCTCACATTCGCACGTCAAAATTAGACATTCATGTTTCTCAAACGTCAAATGTCAAAGTTCTTCCAAACGTCGAATTTCAAAGTGAGAATTGCCTCTCCATGCCCATAGACTGATGATCTGTCATAGTGTGAATCAATCTGAATGATCATATATGCTCTTTGCTGAAAGGATAACATCTTAAGTCCAAAGAGTGTATTAAAGGTGCAATACGCAGAAATCGCTCCGTCATTTCATGATAGCTAAACTTTCAATAGTTCGCCTAATTTCTGTTTATGTAACAAAACAAGAATCATTGCGCAATCATTGTACCATCTAAACCGCTGTGAAATATATTTTCAATAACCAGAAATGTTGTATTTTCTGCTGTTTGAAGCTGGTGCACAAAACCGGAAGTAAAAGACACAAAGACTAAACGTAAGAACGGGAAGTATAGAAATAGTGCACATAGAACAGAATTACCGCTTCTTAGACTTGCTTTCAATGAGAATGACAGATCTATCACTCAAATTTCTACATGAATTTGGTTGGGTCATAAAAAAAGTTACATATTGCAGCCTTAACTTAATGCAGGAGAGAGGCAGCCATGATAATACTCAGACAGACAGACAGACAGACAGGCCGAGCAGGAGGAGAGAGAGAGGCCACAAACCAACAGGAAAGATAGTGCCTCTTCAAGCTAATGGGAGTTCATAGACTGATGTTCTGTCATCGTCTGAATCAATCTGAGTTATCATTTCATTATCTCTGATGAAATGATTGCAGCTTAAGTCTAGAGGGTGTATTGCATGTGGATTTACATGCAGGAGAGAGGCAGCCATGATGATATTTGTTTTTTGTAATTTTGGAGATTTATTAATTTCAGTTTGACCTTTTAAAAAAAAATGATTTTACTGTGTATGTTGGTGGTTATTATTACAGTATAGTATTATATGTTAAAAATATTACGTTAAGTTTCAAACCATGCAATATGTAGATCATCAGCAGTAACAATCTGACAGAGGAAGTGAGAAAAATAATAGGGAGTTCTTCATACAGTAGCAGAGAAAGAGTACAAATTGGTTGTTTAATTGAATATATCCACATTAACAGTTACACTGGTATTCAGTACAGTATGAATGGCCATGGACCAAAGACAGATTGGACTGTACCAGAGAATGTGTCCCGCTGCAAGGCCCCCCTAAACCTAGTAAATGTGCCCATTTGTAGGTTAAGGTTTGTCTGTATCATTTTCTCAAAAGTCACTAGCAATTAACAGTTTAGGGCTGTCCCCGACTAAAAAAAATATTGGTCAACCGATTGGTCGAAATTTTAAAAGTGTATTTTTCCATATATAGACACACCCTATGTGTTTTAATAAAACCAACTATATTCATTGAGCTTGTCTGATGCTTTGAAACCACTGTTTGATGAAATAAGACACAAATGACTCAAGAGGGAGCCAGAGGTCAAGATAACCAGAAGAAGAAAAACTTAACCTGACCCTCCCATCCGCCTCCTACTCCCGCTGGCTTTTGCAGATTCTCCTGAAGTTGCCATTAATAGGCTACAGGAGGAGTCGGCAACCTTTCTTATGTGGAATGACAATTTATCTTACCATTTCTACCGATCAGCATGACAGTTCTGGTTTTCACACGCACATTTTCATGGAACAGTCTAATTTCTTTGATAATAGCGTCTTCATATCTCAAAATGATTGTCATGTGCTTCATCAAAATTTTATCCAAATCTAAATGAAAATGATACAAACTACTATGATACAAAAAGTAACTTCTATTGACATTGCCAATTATGTAAAAATAGCCTACATAAAGCCAACAAATAAAAACATTGCAGCCTGCAGGTAGAATATATAACTTGGGACCAGCCGGAAGCTTGCGCTAGAAAAACTTGCAGCATTGTATAATATTATGGGCCCTCAGAGTTTCAGCACCAGCGAGCTCAGCAAACACAACTGTAGGCTATTTGCACAATGGATAAGAAGTAATCAGGTAGGCCTATTTTATGGTGTTTGTCACGTTCCTGACCGGTTTTCTGTTATTTTGTATGTGGTTGACGGTCAGGGCGTGAGTTTGGGTGGGTAGTCTATGTTATGTGTTTCTATGTTTGTTTAAGGGTGACCTGATATGGCTCTCAATTAGAGGCAGGTGGTTTTCATTTCCTCTGATTGAGAGTCATATTAAGGTAGGTGTTTTCACATTGTTTGTTTGTGGGTGGTTGTGTCGCTGTGTCTGTGTTTATTGCACCACGCGGTACTGTCTCGTCTCGTTCGTTCTTTCCTGTTCATGCGTGCTTCGTTATATGTAGTTTGCATGTTCAGGTCAGTCTACGTTGTTTGTTTGTTATTTTGTAAATATCCAAGTATAGTTCGTGTCAGTGTTCGTCATGTCTAATAAATTCATTATGGATTCAACACCCGCTGCGCCTTGGTCCGTTCATACACCACCAGACAAACTTTACAGTGTTTCTGCTGGATCAGAGCAAGACATTTTTTCACTTTCACACTGAGTGGTTGTCGAAAGGGAGAGAGTTGAAAAGATTTTTCAAATACATTGAGGAACCATTGTCATTACCAATGGATGTAAAAAAAAAAAAAAAAAAAAAGACTTTGTTTGCTTGCTGTTTGAGGTGAAGAAAACATTACTTTGAGAAGCTCCACAGCTCATTAGTTGTGGTGTGTTAAGCCAATCAAAAAAATACTATCATATCCCCAAATGGGCACATTTTATTTGCCTACATTTGCGTGCAGTCCAGGTATCCTGCAGATGGTGATTGATAGGCCTACCTCAGACATGCTCAGTCAAGATAGTCAGGTGGTAAGGTACAGTAAATAAAGGAGTGCAAGGTGCTTATTAGGCCTAAATGCGAATTACCTGAGGGGATGCAAGTCCACTTAGTCAAAAGGACTAGAGAGTGAGTGGAACTCCAACCTTTACCCATCCCACTTAAGTGTACAGTGAGTGTGTGTGTCCAGTATCTCTACTCCAGGGGTTCTCAAATTTTTTTGGCCCGCGGACCTATTTTGAAATCAGAAAACGTCTGCGACCCCACCATGTACAATAAGTTATGTAATCAACAGGCAATGTTTACTTTTTCCTTGGAGCTATTACAGTCTATTACAAATCATTCTGACAGTACTTTTGACATTATTTCAATCTGAAGCCAGTATGGTTTGAAGTGACTGAAATGCATCAGAAAAGTATTGGGAAGTTCAGAAGATCATCAGGCATACATTTTTTAGGATCTCTGTGTAGAAAAGAACATCATCATTGAAGCCAGTCTGATTTAGTGCCTGGTCTTGTCCACTCTTTTCTGATGAGTCCTGCGCGGCTTGTGGCCATTGTAGAGGGAAACCGAGTCTTATCTTTCAGTGATGGGGTCATAATATTCCGTAGCTTAAACGGTTTAAAAGACAGAGACACATTTATAGGAAGACAACAGAAACAGGTGTTCATTACAACCACATCTAGCAGCTACCAGAGGTTACTGATGTAACCGCAGTTCTATGAACCAAACACAATTTAGTTTATTGTCACGCTTGTATGAAGAGATTCGGGAGACAGGCGCAGGAATGCGTAATATTTATTTTTATTCAGCCCAAATTTCCGGCGTGCCGTGTAAAGGCACGGGGATGAAGACCAAACAAACACGTACACAAAACACAGGGTTGAAACCCAAACAAAAGAGCGAGGAGTATCTAGAATAAATAATACACGCACGCACAATGATTAACACACGGGACGAGACCCGTAATGATCTGCGCAATCCACAAGGGCACGGAAGCCCAAAACACACAGCACAGGTACTCACACGCACCAACGGACATTGTAACAATAATCTACACCACCATGGTGAACAAAGGGCACATACACACAAATACAATCAGTGGGAATAGGGGACAGGTGTGCACAATGAAAGTTCCAGAGGGATCCGTGACATTTATTTTATTTCACAGTTTGTCTCGCGACCCCATTTTCAAATCAAGTGACCCCACATGGGTTCGTGACCCCTAGTTTGGGAAACGCTACTCCCTCTACTCCTCAGGTCTGCAGTAAGGCGACAGGAGGAACATATAGCCACAGCATCTCTCCCTCTAACTGACCACAGCTTTCTCTTGATCACGTGACCAGATACAACTGGAAAAGCTCCTGCTGGACCCAGATTGAGTACACTGAGTGTCACGATCATTATGAGACGAATGAGTGGACCAAGGCGCAGCGTGGAAAATAGACATCTTCTTTTAATGAAGAAAAACAAACACTTACTAAACGAACAAAAACAAACGATCGTAAAGCTAAAACGAACTAAGTGCACACATGCAACATAGAACATAGACAATTACCCACAAAACCCAAATGCCTATGGCTGCCTTAAATATGGCTCTCAATCAGAGACAATGAACCACAGCTGCCTCTAATTGAGAACCAATCTAGGCAGCCATAGACATACAAACACCTAGACAAGACTCTGACCCATTAAATGTACAAAACCCTAGACAATCCAAAAAGCACATACATTCCCCATGTCACACTCTGAGCTAACTAAAATAATAAAGAAAACAAAGATAACTAAGGCTAGGGCGTGACACTGAGACATTAGCCTCAGTGCCGGCCCTGAGCACATTGTTGTTTTTTTTAACTCAATCGGGGTCTCACAGTAGTGGAGAGGGTAGAAAGTTTGAAGTTCCTCGGCGTACACATCACGGACAAACTGAAATGGCCCAACCACACAGACAGCGTGGTAAAGAAGGCGCAGCAGCGCCTCTTCAACCTTAGCAGCGCCTCTTCAACCTCAGGAGGCTGAAGAAATTCGGCTTGACACCAAAAACACTCACAAACTTTTACAGATGCACAATCGAGAGCATCCTGTCGGGCTGTATCACCGCCTGGTACGACAACTTCTCCGCCCATAACCTTAAGGCTCTCCAGAGGGTAGTGAGGTCTGCACAACACATCACCGGGGGCAAACTACCTGCCCTCCAGGACACCTACACCACCCGATGTCACAGGAAGGCCAAAAAGATCATCAAGGACAACAACCACCCGAGCCACTGCCTGTTCACCCTGCTATCATCCAGAAGGCGAGGTCATTACAGATGCATCAAAGCAGGGACAGAGAGACTGAAAAACAGCTTAAATCTCAAGGCCATTAGATTGTTAAACAGCCATCACTAACATTGAGTGGCTGCTGCCAACATACCGACTCCACTACAGCCACTGGACAAATTGATGTAATAAATGTATCACTAGCCACTTTAAACAATGCCACTTTATATAATGTTTACATACCCTAGATTACTCATCTCATATGTATATACTGTACTCCATTCCATCCACTGCATCTTGCCATCTTGATGTAATGAATCACTGGCCACTTGAAACAATGCCACTTTATATAATGTTTACATACCCTAGATTACTCATCTCATATGTATATACTGTACTCCATACCATCCACTGCATCTTGCCATCTTGATGTAATGTATCACTGGCCACTTTAAACAATGCCACTTTATATAATGTTTACATACCCTAGATTACTCATCTCATATGTATATACTGTACTCCATACCATCCACTGTATCTTGCCTATGCCTTTCTATACCATCACTCATTCATATATTTTTTTATGTACATATTCTTATTCATTCCTTTACACTTGTGTGTATAGGGTAATTGTTGTGAAATTGTTAGGTTAGATTACTCGTTGGATATTACTGCATTGTCGGAACTAGAAGCACAAGCATTTCGGTACACTCGCATTAACTTCTTGTGAATAGGGGGTCGCTGTTTTCACTTTGGAGAAAATCGTGCCCAAATTAAACGGCCTCGTACTCTGTTCTAGATCATACAATATGCACATTATTATTACTATTGGATAGAAAACACACTGAAGTTTCTAAAACTGTTTGAATTATATCTGTGAGTAAAACAGAACTCATTTGGCAGCAAACTTCCATATAGGAAGTGAAAATTCTGAAAATGAGGCTCTGTGTCAGGCTGCCTATTCAACTGGCTTTTATTTATGGATCTGTATGCACTTCATACGCCTTCCACTAGATGTCAACAGGCAGTAGAAGGTTGAATGGGGTGTCTAGCTTGATGTGAGGCCGAATAGGAGCTTTTGGAGGGACAGGTCCGCCCTATCGTCAGTATTTAGCTGCGCGCCGGGGAACCTCACATTGTCTTCTGAAAAGCGTTCGGTATACACTACGAATTGCTCCGGCTCTGATTTTATTGGATTCATATGAGAAGAACATCATAAAGTAGGATTTTCAACCGAGTTTGACCAGTTTATTCAATGTTTATTGGGAATTTTGGAATTTTTCGTTCCAGGCGCCAAGAGTTGATGGGCATGTTCGCGCCACAATGCTAGCCAAAGTTGCTAATTCGACAGAAGAAATGGACATTCTAAAACCAAACAACGATTTATTCTGGAAATAGGACTCCTTGCACAACATTCTGATGGAAGATCAGCAAAAGTAAGAGAATATTTCTGATGTTATTTCGTATGTTTGTGTAATATGTTGGCTCCAAGACGGCGGAGAATAGGTGAGCGCTGTCTCACAATAACGCATGCTGTATGTTGTAGTAAAGTTATTTTAAAAAATCTAACACAGCGGTTGCATTAAGAACCAATGTATCTTTCATTTGACATACAACAAGTATTTTTATGTAAAGTTTATAATGAGTTCTTTGGTTAGATTAGGTGACTGTCCAAAATATCTCCGGACATTCTGGTGAATTGTTGCTACGTATTCACAATGTATAACCACGATTTGCAGCTCTAAATATGCACATTTTCGAACAAAACATAAATGTATTGTATAACATGATGTTATAAGACTGTCATCTGATGAAGTTGTCCAAAGGTTAGTGATTAATTTTATCTCTATTGCTGGTTTTTGCGAAAGCTATGTTGGCGGTGAATAAATGGCTTTGTGTGTTTGGCTATTGTGGTAAGCTAATATAATTCTATATTGTGTTTTCGCTGTAAAACACTTAAAAAATCTGAAATATTGGCTGGATTCACAAGATGTTTATCTTTAATTTGCTCTACATTTGATGTATTTTTCATAAATGTTTTATGATGAGTATTTATGTATTTCACGTTGCTCTCTGTAATTATTCTGGCTGCTTTGGTGCTATTTGTGATGGTGGCTGCAATGTAAAACTACGATTTATACCTCAAATATGCACATTTTCGAACAAAACATAAATGTATTGTATAACATGATGTTAGAAGACTGTCATCTGATGAAGTTGTTCAAGGTTAGTGATTAATTTTATCTCTATTTCTGGGTTTTGTGAAAGCTACCTATGCGGTGGAAACATGGTGAAAACATGGCATTGTGTGTTTCGCTATTGTGGTTAGCTAATATAAATACATATTGTGTTTTCGCTGTAAAACCTTTAAAAAATCGGAAATGATGGCTGGATTCACAAGATGTTTATCTTTCATTTGCTGTAGTGGACTTGTGATTTCATGAAATTATATTATATGATATCCCTGTCCCATTAGGCTAGGCTATGCTAGTCAGCTTTTTTGATGAGGATGCTCCCGGATCCGGGATGGGTAGCACTGAAAGGTTTTAACATCTGCTAACCATGTCACGGCCGTCGAAAGAACGGGACCAAAGCGCAGTGTGGTGAGCGTACATATTCCTTTTATTTGAAAATGACGCCGACAAAAACAATAAACAATGCAAAACAACCGTGAAGCTTAAGGGCTAAGTGCCACAAACAAAGTAAACTTCCCACAAAGACAGGTGGGAAAAAGGGCTACCTAAGTATGGTTCTCAATCAGAGACAACGATAGACAGCTGTCCCTGATTGAGAACCCTACCCGGCCAAAACATAGAAATACAAATAATAGAAAGAAAGATCATAGAATACCCACCCAAAATCACACCCTGACCAAAACAAATAGAGACATAAAAAGTATCTCTAAGGTCAGGGCGTGACAAAGCATGTGTATGTGACAAATAAAATTTGATTTGACTTACTATTGTTGAATGTTATAGTGGTACAGTCGTGGACAAAAGTTTTGAGAATGACACAAATATTTATTTCCACAAAGTTTGCTGCCTCTGTGTCTTTAGATATTTTTGACAGATGTTACTATGGAATACTGGCATGCTGTCAATTAACTTCTGGGCCACATCCTGACCATTCTTGCTTAATCAATGCTTGGATTTTGGCAGAATTTATGGAGTTTTGTTTGTCCACCTGCCTCTTGAGGATTGACCACAAGTTCTCAATGGGATTAAGGTCTGGGGTGTTTCCTGGCCATGGACCCAAAATATCGATGTTTTGTTCCCCGAGCCACTTAGTTATCACTTTTGCCAAATGGCAAGGTGCTCCATCATGCTGGAAAAGGCATTGTTCGTCACCAAACTGTTCCTGGATGGTTGGGAGAAGTTGCTCTCCGGGGATGTGTTGGTACCATTCTTTATTCATGGCTGTGTTCTTAGGCAAAATTGTGAGTGAGCCCACTCCCTTGACTGAGAAACAACCCCACACATGAATGGTCTCAGGATGCTTTACTGTTGGCATGACACAAGACTGATGGTAGTGCTCATCTTGTCTTCTCCGGACAAGCTTTTTTCCAGATGCCCCAAACAATCGGAAAGGTGATTCATCAGAGAAAATTACTTTACACCAGTCCTCAGCAGTCCAATCCCTGTACCTTTTGCAGAATATCAGTCGGTCCCTGATGTTTTTCCTGGAGAGAAGTTGCTTCTTTGCTGCCCTTCTTGACACCAGGCCATCCTCCAAACATCTTCGCCTCACTGTGCATGCAGATGCACTCCCACCTGCCTGCTGCCATACCTGAGCAAGCTCTGTACTGGTGGTGCCCCGATCCCGCAGCTGAATCAACTTTAGGAGATGGTCCTGGTGCTTGCTGGACTTTCTTGGGCGCCCTGAAGCCTTCTTCACCACAATTGAACCGCTCTCCTTGAAGTTCTTGATGATCCGATAAATGGTTGATTTAGCTGCAATCTTACTGGCAGCAATATCCTTGCCTGTGAAGCCCTTTTTGTGCAAAGCAATGACGGCACATGTTTCCTTGCAGGTAACCATGATTGACAGAGGAAGAGCAATGATTCTAAGCACCACCCTCCTTTTGAAGCTTCCAGTCTGTTATTCGAACTCAATCAGCATGACAGAGTGATCTCCAGCCTTGTCCTCGTCAACACTCACACCTGTGTTAACGAGAGAATCACTGACATGATGTCAGCTGGTCCTTTTGTGGCAGGGCTGAAATGCAGTGGAAATGTTTTTGGGGGATTCAGTTTATTTGCATGGCAAAGAGGGACTTTGTAATTAATTGCAATTCATCTGATCACTCTTCATAACGTTCTGGAGTATATGCAAATTGCCATCATACAAACTGAGGCAGCAGACTTTGTGAAAATTAATATTCGAGTCATTCTCAAAACTTTTGGCCACGACTGTAGAATATACAAAATGTTGAAATTTGGTTGTACATCAGCAATTATCTTTTTATGTCACACCACAAAATGCTGGGTTATTTGATTGTCACTTAGTTGGGTTGTTTGCTTTAAAAACTGCTGGTTTATCGATGCTGAGAGCTGGGTTATTGAGATATCACCCAGCGGGTCCGCCCAGAAGGCTGGAGGCGTAGGCCACCCGTGAAAGTAAATGTCATTCCGGTTAATCTGTTATGTTGGGTTGTTATCTCATGTTAAGGCTGTACACTGACACATTTCGAAACTGTAATGAGGCTTACACAAATGTGTGAGTTATTGAAGAGCCTTATATATTACAATGTTGGGATATGTGTATAATAATGTCATGAATTTTATATTATAATATGTCATGTGCAAAAATATTGAAGGTTAACTGGAATTTGCAGTGTTGGTATATTAGTCTACCCAGCTGTCCAAACTTGTAGTAATCATGGCCAAATTACCGATCGGGCACAAGGAGCACGTGCCCAGGAGCCCTGACCTCCAGGGGGCCCGCATTGATTTAGTTAGTCATTCTCACTCAGATATCATATTAACATGGCATACGTCATGTCAAAATGTGTAGAATTGCAGAAAAGGAACTGTACAACTGCACATTTGTCTCTCCGCCCCATGGCAAAACAAGTAGAATTGCATGAAATTAGTTATAAAATTTAAAAAAATAATTATCAGCTGTATGTCAAATTGTGTAACAGCTACAGTCTAGTGACAGACTTAGACACATACTGTATAACGGTCCTCTAACTCACTTTTAGTGATAGCAGCTGTATTGTAGTCATAGTCTCTATGTGAAACATTCCTACCAAAGCCATGGGTAATCTCATTCTATTTCTATGGGTATAAACACAGATCTAGAATCTCATTCTATTTCTATGGGTATAAATACAGATCTAGAATCACATTCTATTTCTATAGGTATAAACACATCTAGAATCTCATTCTATTTCTATGGGTATAAACACAGATCTAGAATCTCATTCTATTTCTATAGATATAAACACATCTAGAATCTCATTCTATTTCTATGGGTATAATCACAGATCTAGAATCTCATTCTATTACTATGGATGTAATCACAGATCTAGAATCTCGTTCTATTTCTATGGGTATAAACACAGATCTAGAATCTCATTCTATAGGTACAAACACAGATCTAGAATCTCATTCTATTCCATGGGTTATCCAGAGAGACGGGCACTGTGTCATTCCTGTGTGTGTGTGTGTGTGTGTGTATACAAACACAGGGTGGCAAGAAAGGGTTTTATTATATTTCAGAATGACATAGTTATAGACATCATTTTTTGTTTCAATACACAAGCAAATCTTTATAGACAATCATTAGATAGTTGAAACCAAAGAAAATCATTTGTACACTTATACTTTACATTACACACTGTAGCTTTTCACTAGCTAAAGCAATATGCAGGAAGGTATTGCTATGTGTATAGTACAGCTAATAATTACAGTCGATATGAAAAGCCCCCAAATAAGTTATTTAAATACCAAATAACATATACAGAATGTGCAACTCTTGTTAATCATTTCATTTATGTAATTACGTTTTTTTGTACGATTGCAAAAACAAATTGGAAGTTAAGTCATTGGAACAGGTTAATTCATGAATGATTATTAATTACATTTGTACATTGACTTGGCATTGGGAACTCAATACTAAGATAACTCAATCCCAGTATAACCCATTCAAACCCTTTACCTTACCTGAAAAGAAATGTCCGCTTATGGACTTAAAGAAAATTTTGCAAATTTTGCGTGAATTTTTGTAAAGTGCATTTTACAGTGACAATATTTTTTTCTTTAAACCTTCAATGTTAGGTATTTTTGTTTCTTGAAAAACTCCCCCTATCAGTACTAACCTGGAGCACCACTATGATTGACGAGAAAAGGCATCAAACTTCTATCGAGTGTCCATGTTACACCACTCTGTCAAACTTTTATTTTGAAACCCGAGAGCCAGGGATAATCGTTTGCAATATGAAGCACTTCACACAAGTAGAATGACATTACGTGGGTGGATCCACTCACACCAAGCTTGGACTAGGAATCCACTGCTAGGGCCTCACAGGTCTGGTCTGCTGTTTCAGTGAATGGGGATTCAGTACGTCCCTACAGAGGTGAGGTGACCATCTCCCATTCTCATCTGTCCTCCCTGACTGTGTCTCTCTCTAAGACTGTAGTACTGAGTGGTGCTGTGGTCGGCTGTTGAATATGGGACACTATGTTTAAATCAGACTTCCTGTGGATTAACATCTGTGCTTAACAAGGAAACCACCAGTTGAGCTATGTGGCTGCTAATGTGTGTACTTTGATCCCATACATCTGCAGGCAGCTAATCGTGTGTGTGTGTGTGTGTGTGTGTGTGTGTGTGTGTGTGTGTGTGTGTGTGTGTGTGTGTGTGTGTGTGTGTGTGTGTGTGTGTGTGTGTGTGTGTGTGTGTGTGTGTGTGTGTGTGTGTGTGTGTGTGTGTGTGTGTGTGTGTGTGTGTGTGTGTCTGCTACTGACAATCACCGTCATTGCAAGCCTTTGCACATTCAAAACCTATAGGCCTGGTGAGGCTGTGATAAAATCAAGCCTTAGTCAAAGGGAATGTAGATGGGGGTTGAAATGCCTATTTATAATGCTGAGTACATGAATAGATATGTACCTAACTGTTTTCTTTACATAATGGTAAGGCAACTTAAAATGAGCTCGTTTCGACATATGGAGTTCTGCAAAGAAAAGCTGAGCTAACATGAACGATTATGAAAGCGGTACTGTGTAGAGATCCTTGCTGTAAGGACCTACATATTGGAGGATTAAATGCAACCAAGATATGATTCGAACTCTGCAATATAATCTTATCGATATCTGTCTGACTGTCGACTTACATTAACTGAGATGGCCTGAAGACATTTCAGACCTTGACATTCCACAAAGCCGACAAACAAATACTTATTGAACACATACTGTAAAAACACCTTGAAATTAGAATATATGGTACAGTATATTACAAAAACACTATAGTATGATGTAAAATTAGGATTTGAAATCACAATACAACAGCATTGTTTGCCTATTTCATGTTTTGTGTAATGTTTAGGTTGATTAACGGCAAGAAAGCCCATTGTCCAAAGTCTTGCTATAGCAGTTGACAATGGGATTAACAACAAAGGTCAAATGTACATTGAAATACCGGTGCCCCCTGTATATAGCCTCGTTATTGATATTGTTATTGTTATTGTGTTACTTTTTATTATTACTTTTTATTTTAGTCTACTTGGTGAATATTTTCTTAACTCTTCTTGAACTGCACTGTTGGTTAAGGGCTTGTAAGTAAGCGTTTCACGGTAAAGTCTACACTTGTTGTATTCGACGCATGTGACAAATATAGTTTGATTTGGTTTGATTTGAAAGAAATTGCTTTGGCCAAGCTACATATTCTTATTACTCTCCAGTGCTTTTGTCTCGCACAAGAGATGAAACCTAAGCACTTATTAAACACAGGGAAAAACACTGAAAAAGTCAAACCTAAAAAAAAAGAGACTGTGCTATTTTTTCATTCAAGGCAGTACTTCTCAGTCTTGAGTTATAAGACTGGGGAGGATGTTTCAGAATGGAAACAGTCCCACAGAGAGCGAGAGAGAGAGAGAGAGCGAGTGAGAGAGAGAGAGAGAGAGAGAGAGAGAGAGAGAGAGAGAGAGAGAGAGAGAGAGAGAGAGAGAGAGAGAGAGAGAGAGAGAGAGAGAGAGAG